>NC_087310.1:11195000-12524166 GCF_037043105.1 Vanessa tameamea | reverse complement strand
ATACAGACGAATTGAGAAACTTCTCCTTAATTGAAGTAACATAAAAATTAGTAAGAATGCGAACGAATTGACCTCTATAGTAGGAATGTTGTTCTCGGTTCAGTGTTCACACAGTCTACGATTAAACGATTAAAACAGAAGTTACAATAAAGCCAACACCGAAACAGACAACACCACTCTGCAAAGGGTACTCAAACGGAAATACATGTTTCCACTGTCACTCAGAAGCACAATTAGAATTATGTATGGCAAATAAAACAGTACTGAGTTGTTATTCTCGCTCCAGGACTATTTGACCTGACCTATATTCTTGGAAACATCAGCTGAAAGCAATGGCAGCTTACTGCAGAGAAGCACACGAGAACGTCCTTTTAATTACTTAACACATTTTCTATTTACCGATCGCCCTATCGAGCATAGGTAATGGTCTCAATTGTCTTTAGTAGCTTAATCTTGGTTTGAGTAAGTGTTGACAATACGTAATCGCCGTATTCAATTTCTAGATTTACGGGAAATACCGAATGTTTGTATGTTAAATCTACGGGCATAATTAAGAAAGTCATAAGGAAGAAGTCGTGAATAACAGGCATTGGTGAATAACCAAAATACAAGATTATTTTTTATACATTAATTTAAAAAACGAGATGATTCTGTGGAAAGAATACCTGGATCACAAAATGAAGCACCTCGTTTAAATTTTTTCTCGCAGTCAGTGCTTTGTGGTATATCAAAACAGCCTTAAAATCTTGTCATGAGTTTAACTGGCATGGTCATGTATAACCTCGCACTGCCCGGGATGTCTAGCAGGCGGTGGATTTTTATGGAATAGTTTAATTTTTATTTATTAAGTTATGTTTCTAACATACAAATATATTTAAGGTCATAACTATATTTTACATATTAAATGGTTTGTATATTAGGCAGACAGAATATATTTATGTAGAATCCCAAAGGATTATGCTAATTATTATTCACGGCAAAGTCGTCCAGCAAATTTTTGCATATGAAATTATTCAACACTATTCTTGGTCTAATGAATATTTATAATGTGATTTACGTTTTTACATAATATAGTCTTGCACGCAAGTACGCATTACGCCTTTACAAGTATGACCTGTGGTGAAGATTGGCGCAAATTCTACTTCAACATCTTCAATAAAACGGTGTACATTTATGATAATAATAGGATTGAAAATTAGTTTACAATAACGACGTTTCATACTTAAAGGAATAGTAAATAGCATGATATCGTAAAATATAACAGCATTTGCGGTTGATTGGCTGGGACATATTGAAGAGTTCCGTTGCCTGTGTGCGAAACTCATTACACATATTTAAGAATTTTATAGATACGTATGATGACATCCAAATTAAGACCTCCTAGAAGTCGGTGAAAATTAAAAGGCATTATTGCGGTTAAAACTTGAATAAAAAAATATCAATAAATATGCAAATTAAATAAAATACAACAAATTTATTTCTTGATCATCAAACTTAAATGTAAAAAATACAGATAAGTTTGAAAAGTTGAAAATAAATATATGAAGAAGGCAATGTTCAATAAAATGTATTAATGTGTTTTCTGTTACAAACTATCGTTCAGATCGATTTTGAGTATTTCGAGAATTTTTGATCAATTACCATGAAAAATGGAACATTTGTTCACGCAGAAGACTTTTATAGTATCCACTTTGTTGTAACGCTGTTAAATCGAACTAGGTACATCCCATAATCTTCTATATTATTCCGATGACCATGATAATTGGTAAAAAGTAGTTCTAATATTTAAGGAATACTTTCGAGATTACTTGCTCAGAAACAAATCAATGTATTCTCTATTCAAGTACACACTAATAAGCAAATTGAAATCATCATGTTACTCGTTTGTAGTTTTGATTATACCGACAAGTACCGACAAGAAACTGAGAAGTTACTCTATTGCAAAAATTTTAAAAAAACTTGCAGAAAAATCAAGGAATGCTAACTCGAACCTTTTAACGTCTATATTATTTTATTAATCAAACTACATTTTTGTACCGTGCACTACGTAAATATTATAATATTTTCAATATAATCAAAAATGTCATGACATGGGATGGAAAACTCGGCTCAATAAAAGATTGTGATATATTGCGCCATCCCGTAATCCATTTTCATAAATCACTTTCTCATGCCTAAAAAGATCCAATTTGTATCTTCAATATATTCGACTATATTTCATAAATATTTTTTAAAGTCAATGTTATTTATTTTCGAAAATGATGTTAATATGCACGTGACGTGTTTTAAACAATATGTATTCGTTATAAAGTATATACAAAATTCATTTTACAAATTGAAGACAATTTTAATGAATTGTCTAAAATACTTTTTGGAGGAAACTATTCAAAACTGCTTTTAATATTAAAAAGAAAATCGTTGATAATTTTTTATAAGCGGACTACAAGTTAGATCTATTTTACAGATAACACTATTTATAATTTTAAAAAGTTGATTATATAAGGGTCACACACACATCTAAAATAATAATTTACTTGAGTTTGGTTTCCTTTGTAAGTAGGAACCACGTATCATACCAGTTGCACAACGTTGACACAGGGGTAAGTGTATGATGTTTCTAACAACTTTAACTTTACTAGAAATAAACATATCCATCCTATTTTTGATTTTATAGAACAGAGTGATTTATTACTTTCGGGTTATATTTTTTTTATAGATCTTTGGTAAAAAATGAATATTACATTACGATTTAAAAAAATATTAAGATTAATTTAAATGTCCATGAACCATGATGTGGATTTATCATTGCCGTCCTCCTCGTACTCCAGTACGTGTTGGTGAGTATGTGTGATAGAATTTAATTGGACACATTTAGGTCTCCTTCCGATATATTCCTTCATCACCGAGCACGAGATTAATTATAAACACAAGTTAGTAACATGAAAATTTAGCGGCGCTTGGTCAGATTTAATCCTGAAATTTTCGGATAAAATCTATCTGTTTCCATTGAGATATGCCAGCTTCTAATACTTAAATAAATAAAATAATTCGTTAATTAGAATTACACGACGCGTCGCCCATGTATTATTTTATTGATTTCGTGAAGTCAATACGTGAACACATTAATAAATCAAAAAGTTCGAGTAACTATTTTGTAAAATACAATACCTGCATACAGACCATACAAGTCATCCATTACGGTATGGTTCCACGTGATGCCGTCAGTGCAGACAATTCATTACAAGCAGAGGATGTGCATGCTCATATTAATGAACCTGTGTGTACTGTCGACGTATATAACTCCTAACTAGTATTGCTTATGAATTGTGAATAAGATCGACACTCGCAGCGACCGTCGGAGACTCGATTTGGAATTGCTTACATATGTATGACAACTGACACAATAATAAAGAAGTCGCAAAAAAGAAAACAATTGATTTTGTAATCCTGAAATGTTAATTTGATAATTAAAAAACTCTGGAATATAAAATTATTAAACTCCTTGAAAATAATAAAAAATTACACCCAAAAGCCAATAAATAAAACCATATATATTTATTACCGTAGAGGTGATTATTGATACTTAGATGTATTGCACTCCGACAACTTTAAAATATGCATATAGAAATACAGAAATTAGAAAAATATGCAACAGGTGGCTTTATCGCTAAAGCAGTTTCTATCTATCTCTTCTCGACGACTAAAATTATCCTTGTCTGGTATAAATTATTTGTAAAAGATGCGAAAAAAAAGTCTTATTTAATATTAGTACTCAATGTTGAAGTTATTTCTCAATTCCCGGAGGACCGCAATTCAATTTCGGCATCTGCCCTAAATTGAATTCTACATGTATTTATATAAGTGATTCTACTATTCATTACAGAATGTTTGTAGCCGAAAACGATAAAAGGTTTAATATGCCTAGCCCAAGCAGGTATCTCATTTTGTTTTAATGGATTTCACTTTGAATATTTGAACGAAACCATGTCGTAACCTTGCAGTTGGAAAAGGGAACACAAGCAATATATCGGAGTAAAAGTTAGAACGCTTAAAATTTAAATAGTAACGATTATAATCAGTTTCTACTTAATGATTGTAAATTTAATCTGCAAAAATTCAATTTTTACCTTCACATCGAACTACAAAAATAGTAAACATTTACAGTTCTCTGCTGGGCTTAGGAGTCCTCTCGACGACAACCACTTTAGTACTTAAATATTCAGTGGTGCCTGTCCTAGCTTGAAACTGCAATCTTCGGTCAATAATCACGTGTTTTAATCACCATGTCACATCGGCTAGAATTGTGAAAGTTGATATATGTAGTTAAATATAACTAAAAAGCAAGTATTCGACAGGTGACCTATTAAATAATGTTGACATAACTTATCGACTTTTTCATTTAATTAAAATTGTTAAATACGCCTTTTATCGAGCATTATAAATGTAAATTATAATTAATACTTATAATTATAAGTAATACTAATAATGCAGAAAGAACTCTAGTGTGTTTCAGTAATGTAGGTAACATGTAAGAAATAAATAAATTATTGTTAAAGTTATGTTAAATGTTAGTTCGAAATGCACTTTGTGCTTGCATTTTGCTCGTATTTAATGAGTTTTAGTTGCAAATATCACGAACTGGAATAGCTGCATAATATGAATGTGGAAATTATTGTTATGATTCAGAAGAATCAAAACGCTTACGAAGGTTTTCTTAAACCGATTAAATTATAAAGGGAATAATTCGTTATAATAATATATGTATATATTTAATTCTATATAAAATATTGATTGTGGAATATTGTATAGTTATAGAATATGTGGATAGTAATAGATACGATGTCTACTATATATAGCATTTCTGTGGTGTCTATCTCAGAAAATATACTGACCTACTAGCCGTGTCTATGGTATTTTAAGTCCTATACCTAAGCGTAGACAAAAATGTACAATATACATTTATAACTTGAACAAAAACTTTTTAACTTTAATATTTTCTAATATGTATATCAAATGTAATAACTTAAATAAGTCGTTAGTACGAAGGTAAAAATATGTCTCCTGAGTGATATACAAAAGCACGACCAGGCGAGTTATAATTCTATCTGAATAATGTATTAGGAGCAAAGTACTGAATAATATACAGAGTCGGAGCTGTCCGAGCAATTATATCGTTACGCTGGATATTAATGACACGTTACAAGAAGATTGTTAGGTATAGATAAGGCAAAAGAAAAATTTGTAAAGTGTGGATGAGATATTATGTGGTAATAAATTGAGTTTAGATTATATATATATATATATATATATAAATTTAAAAAAAAACTGCTACCCAAACTTTCATCCGCGTTTAACGTAATTGCTCCCCTTGGGTTGCAGCGTTATAAATGGGCTATTTAATGCAAAATATGTTTTTACATCAGACTGTTAGATCTTAAGCTTATGCATACAAACAAACAAACTCTTCGGCTTTATGTAATAGGATATTTATATATCAATACATAGCTATTCTCCTTTTTAAAAGGTCAAAGGTTAATACAGGCAACGTAACCTAAAGCTTTGACCTATCTACCTGAACTAAGAACTATTATATAATATGTTATTGTATAATATTATTATTATCGTTTTTTTAAAAATCAATATACTTTAAATAACTTGAATTTGATGTGATTGTCTATAAATATTTAAGGTAAAACTCTACATACAAAATAAAGATGATTCCCCTCCGTCAGTACGTTAGATCTTTTAGACTACACAACAGATTTTAATGTGGTTTTCATCAATAAACAATAATATATAATTTAGAAAAAGTAAGTTCGAGATGAAGGTTTATATGCATAATACATGAATGACATTATAGCAGAGAAAATGCATTATAATAGAAAAAAACCGAGAATTTCATCTTTCCTAGCCAGAAAAAAGATATTTTACCTTTTTTTTGTTTGTTTTTAGTCTAAAAGTCGTACCTATATAGATATACATATAATACCCGAGCGAACGGGACGGATAGCTGTTGATATAATAAAATTAATTAATTAATGTTTATGTACTTGTATCTCAGAGTTATATAGTTCAAACAAATATTTTAGTTTAGGTTCAAGTCCGTTTTTATAATAGGAATCCATTAATTCTCCAACTAACTTGTTTAAGTCGTAGAAGTTATTATAGAGACAACTTTTGAGCACAAACAACTGTTAATATTTAATCTTAAAGTATTTATTATAGTGGAAAAGCCGGTCCATTAAATTAATTAAATGAGATGATAAATTCCAACAATTAGATTTTTTACTTATTTAAAATAGGTAGACTAGCAAAAGGGCCACCTGATGATAAGTGGCCATCACCCCCTAAGATATAGACACTGCAAGAAATATTAACCACCCCCTAATATCGCCAGTACGCCACCAATCCTTAAAACTACGATGTTGTGTCCCTTCTGTCTGTAGATACACTGGTTCAATAACGCTTTAAACGGGAAATAACGAATATATGACGAGTAGATGATACCTACCTAAACGAGTTTGCACAAAGCTTACCACCAGGATACACTTGCTCACTCACCCTTCAAACAAGAACAAAAAAATACTGCTGATAGACGATAGAATATGTTAGAAGTGTAACGTAACTAGATTGGCTTATAAAAAGCCCGACTACCGAGTCAACAGTTTCAACAGTCGATATTGAATTAAAGATTAAGTAGGGTTTTGTTATAGTAACATTATTATTACTAAATGCTTTGCTAGGCTTTGCGTTCAATTTCTCTGTTTTCAATGTCTAAATATAGTAAATAGATTTGATGAATGGTCATCACTGCCCAGAGACGTTGCCGTTGTAAGAAGTATAATATAATCATCCCTGACATTGTTAATGTTTTGCCAAAATTGGGAACGTTGTGTCACAACCCTAGATACAGCATATGTATATGCTGGTTAACTCAGCTGGGCATCCCTAACGGGCTTGTAAATAGCCCTTATACCAGTTGTAATAAATCAAATATTTGTTGGTTTATATATAAGATAAAATGCGTTTCAATTTTCGCACAACCACACCTGCATACAAACCTACACCCGCATACGAACACACCCAAAACACAGCCACTCACACATGGTTCAATAAAATTGGTCGCCAAATTTATTTTTCATAACATTTTCAATTGTTTTTTACATCAGTAATTACGAGAACAAGGAATATGACGGTCTGATTGGTAAAAATATATATTTACGTTACAAGTAAAAACCTTTCTTGTTAAAAAAAATAACTTACAAAGCTGTCGGAAATAACAAATCATCAATTAGTCCCACGAAAGTAACCCTGAACTTTAACAAAGAATATTCTACGAAACAAAGGATCGAGATTCCGTTAAATTATATTATTCACGTGTGTTCAGTCGACGTCAGTGAGACGTAAACATTTCGTTGACTAAATTCAATCATGACATTGAATTACACAATCGTTTAATTGGCAAGAGCAATGACCTATCAACGGGTCAGCTTTGGGGCCACGTAGAGATTTATTTGTGATTCTCTTGCGTCATGACTAATTATATAGGCATGTTGGAATCTTCTTTTACGTTCTTAAAATAAAGTATAACGTATACAATACTACATTATAGAGATAGCATTGAGTGATTGCAAGAATATAAAGTTGAATGGGAAATATTTTATGTGCGTAATAATTTGAAAACTTTTTTAGTTTTGAAATTATGAGGTTGAGTTGATAATCTTACTATAATGTGTTTCATACGATTAAGATATTCTTTTAAATAAAATTTCCGCTCAGACAACCTGTCTTTTGAGAGAAGTGAATCCTATTCGCGTCGGAAACATCCAATTCGGTCTTTAAATTGTATTCTCATGTCAAAGAAATAATAAAAAAATTATAATTGTTGATCCCATATTAATTCTCTACTTTTATTGAGTCAAAGGATTCGTATAAAGTATTCAGTACGTCACTTAGTGTATTTATGTGTCATGTCGCGTGCATCCGATATAAGTCACCTGCGTGCTGACGTCAGCGAGCGCGAAGGCGGTCGAATGCGTAAATACTTAAAACATAAAAGGCTACTCGTAAGAACAGTAAACGGGTACATTGTATTACGACTGTAACTACTTTTGAACCTTTTAGACTTCATCGATGTTTTAAATAAATGTGTAACAAATCTTGGAATTGATCAAAAAATAATAAATTAATTGGGAGGTTGTAACAGCTCTGTGTTGTGCTGCTTCGATAATTTTACGTAGAGTAATAGTTTTTGCAAGTCCGATCTCTACTCATATGGAAGGAACTTAATTCCTTTCGGATTTAATATTTTGAGAAATTTAAGTACCAAGTAATAAAAAAATCCAAGCGTTAAAGATTAGAAGAAGTCGATCGAAGCTTAAATAAATTAGAACTTTGATTTTATTGACGGTTTCTGATATCAGCTTGTGTTACAAACACAATAGAAACCAAATCTGTAGTGTCAGATACCGTACAAATTAATTACAACGTTCAAACAGAAATAGTTATAGTTAGAACATTGGAAATTGCCTATCAAACTTTACATAGAATATAATTACAGCGTTATTGTATTGTATTTGTCTATTATTACAGAAGCGACTACGACTAAGAGTAAGATTATTAATGAAACTGATGGTTTCTGTTTACAATTTAAATAATTAAAAGATATGTGTATATCTATCTGTTTCTTAATTTATAAAGCCGAAGAAAGGCTATTATACAATTAGTGAGTTTACGGTTGATAGCGTACATTGGGCATGAAACGATCGCCTCCTGGCTATTATATTTCTTGTATTGAATATTTGAAAATAATCACAAATTTACAAAAAAATAGGACCTGCTGAATTTCTTTCGCCGGTTATTCTCAGAGTATTTTTTCCGCATCGCTTGTAGCTTTTAATTCGACAATCAATAAGTAAGTGTAATGCTTCTATATTGAATATATAAATTTGAAGTTTCAAGTTTCAAGCAAAGTACGTACTTTGTACAGCGAAATAATCAGTGAATGCGAAAAAGTATTTATAAATTGAAAAATTCGTAAGAAATTTCCTATTTTCCCTTACGCTCACTAACAACGTATTTTATTGAAAAATGGCTCAATAGGGACTCGACTGGTCCGAAACTCCACCCCCGCAGTAATGTTTGCTTTGCTGCGTTTATTTATTCATATTTTAGTTCTACTTTCAAGTTAAACAAAGACGAGAGGCGTTTATATCGGATCGCTTGTTTGGTTGACGCTGATTGTTTTATTTAATAAATATTAATACTTTTGAGGATGGACGTGTACGTATTATAATATATATTCTTAGTTATATTAAAATATATTTTTAGATGTACAAGAAAATAAGAAGAATATACGCTTGTCATGTTAGCACAGTAGGAAAAGTCGAATGTACCTTTTAATGAAAATCCCAATTTACTTGGTTTTACCTTTCCGTGCATCTTCTCTTATTTCTTTTAGGGGATCAGTAGAAATCAGAATAAATTATTAAGAAAACAGTAAATAAAATAAGATAAACAATGATAAATTGAAATCTAATTTTCACAACCGCACAAACTTTGTTCATGATTATCGTTTAAATAATATCTAATGTGTTGAGTACATTGATTTGCCATTTAATCGATAATCGTTATAAAACGTTATCTAGTTCATTATCGAGCTGTTGTTATGGTATTTTATTTACGATGCAGAATTACCAACATAATTATGTAATATAAAATATATATAAAATACTCTGAGAATAATCAGCGAAAGACATTCAGCAGGTCTTATTTTTTTTTGTAAATTTGTGATTATTTTCAAATATTCAATACAAGAAATATAATAGCCAGGAGGCGATCGTTTCATTCCCAAGGTGTGCTAGCAACCGTAAAGTCACTAATTGTATGATAACCTTTCGGCCTTATAAATTAAGAAACATATATATGTATATATTTTTTAATTATTTAAAATATAAACTGAAACCATCAGTTTCATACCAACATAACGCATGTTGCATCAATTCGATAGCTAATTTTCATATAACCTCCAGTCGTGGAAAGACTTCCATTATCCACCATCGTTATGAATAATTTAAAAAAATGCTCAAGTTCAAGCTTTACTAAATGTTATCAAATTTAGCAGTTTAACCAAAAAAACGTAGACGACAAACATAAATTGCGTATTTATTTTATATTTTAATATTGAATGTGAAAACTTGAAGCGCGTGTGACACATAAGGCATACGATGCTTTATTAGTTTTGTCCTTAAAAGCCTCTCCCGGTATTGATGTTAAGGAAATCTAATTACGATACGAGAGCCAAGACTGTGAACCTCATATTATATTTTGTCTACGTCGAGGGTGAGGCGACGTCGGGAGTTTAATAAAATTGTAGCTACATCTTCGTGCCCTAACGAAATTGTGAGTGAAAGTACAGAAATAAATAATATAGGTGGCTCTATAGACTTTTTGTGTGTGTTAACAGATTTATTTTTAATTTAAAATAAATAAACGTAGACAAATGGCCACTCATTCGTATATTATAACTTTGCGTGTAGATTTTGACGCCTTAGAGCCTTATTCGCATTATTTTAGTATTTTATGGAGTAGTAAAATAATTTTATAATAAATAAGCTAAACATTATACACTCCAGTGTATAATGTTTATACAAGTAAATATTGTTGATATTTACTTGAATAAAGAAGCGCGCATGTCATTAATGTTATTAGGTAACCCTTATACGCTTTTCATTAGTTATTAGCTTTGCCCACGTTTTAGAACTACTTTTATTTATAAAAAAGTAGCCCATATCCTTTCTTGGGGTACAAGTTCATCATAACAAATTTCATCAATTTCTGCTTAGTGATTTAGCGCAACATTTACAGTTACTTTCGGATTTATAAAATTAGTATAGATTAAAAAAAAAGCTTGTTAAAAGGAATAAAAACGAAAAACAAGGTACGTTTTGTTTTGAAAATCCCCTAGGTAAGGATCTCCTTAATCGAAAGATAGGAAAATTATAATGATAAATAATATATAAGATACAACAGTAATATGGAGGAGAGAATTAAATTTAAATTTTATGGTAAATTGTTTTCATTTTAAAGCAGAGTTTACGATAATGATTAAACCTGAACGTTGCTTATTTGTTCGAAACGGCCCGTAAAAGTCACACCGCTAAACTCCTCTCTTCTTAAAGAGAAGGTTATTGCACCACGCTACTCCGCTGCGGGTTAGTAAATATATGGGCACGAGGCAGAATTTCACCAGAGCACCAGATGAATTATAAACACTCATTGAGTTTAAGCTGGTCCTTTCAATAGATACTTGTATTGAAGCCAGAGTAGGTGACTTTGTAATTGTATTCTGTGTTTTTAATGACACAGTTCATTGACATTATCATTGCATGGGCAGTGGGCAATTAAAAATCTATAACTAGCGTATAATTTTTGTCGATATATAAAATTCTACATTATCCTACGCGCATGCAATGCCAGGCTTCAAGGTTACATGATATACAGGCAGGTGATATGACACCTGCTTTATAACATCTTGTACGTCATTTGACCTGCGTGCATATGAACATTGTACTTATTTACCTTTTATTATTTAATCATTATTATTCAGTATACAACTTCGCTTAGAGTTACGAGAAGAATTTCATAAAGTAAAAGATGATCGTGACTATATTAATAACCAGCTCATTCGAAATCACGTTTCGCTGTGTCTACTTATTATGTATATATATTGGTGTAAATAACACTATTACGGGTTATACATATATTTCAAAGAAATTGCGGAATTATATTTAAGTAAAACTAAGTACAGCACTTTACTCGAGTAGGCTATGATCATGTATATGTGATGATGTCATTATGAATCATTTTAAGTTGTTTTAGAAATAAGTTAAATACAAAGCTAGCACAAAATACTAGTTTGAAAAAATCTTAGTAGGTGGTATATAAGGAGTAGACAAAAGCTAAACGTAATTCGAATTCAAAATTATGAACAATCTTATTCATAACATTATTAAGATTATATAGAATAAAAAAAATCTATTTAAATAAACAAATAATCTCAAAAGTAAATCACCGCATTCAAGTGTTTAATTGTATGTATTGCAGATATTAAACAAACTGACATAAAATTAGATTAATTGTTTCGACTGCATGCAAGCTTACATCAAACACGGGGCTTGTGGCCGAGTTACGGGTACAGTTGAACTGTGCTCACAGTCGCGTTTGTTATATCAATATACAACGTACACAATTAAACGAAATATTAGTTTAATAATAGATCTTATACTCGAAGCGATAAGGATTAACCAGCAAACTCGAATTTAAAATGGTTTTACCGTAGTTTGGCGAGTCGGACAAATATTTGTGATGTTTAATACTGGCGCCGTAATAATTTCGACTAACTAGATAATTTAAGGAAATACCTATCTAAAGTTTGGCTTTGTTTGAAATTTGAATATCAAGGTATCAAATAATACACCTTGAATTCTAGTTGAAATTGTTTTCAACTCGTAGCGAGCTATGTTCCCCGGCCAATAATTATTGTATTGGGCGTATTTTTAACCGTACATTAAATATATACATATTTCTTTAAGTTTACAAGTTGTCCTTGGAAGCTCTCGGCTCTTGATTAACGCGAGCCTATCGGTCCCGGTTGTTACTCCGCAACATTTTAAAGTAATGACTAAATATATGTGTACAAAACAAATATCAATATAGTTAAAACAAAAGTTATTCGGTGGAATAGCGTATTATGACGTTCCAAAATTAAAATATACTCAATTCAAGTAGAATCATTTCAATCGATTCAGAATGTAGATTGAAGTAGGAAAAACCCTTAATCCCAAGTAGTTACTTTTTATCAATTATATTACATGTACATACATTATATTATATTTCATTACATATATGTCCGCATGAAAATCAACGAATATGAAGCTTCAGCTATAATCGAATTTTTAAATGTCTTTAATTTCTTAATTTGAAAAATATTTTTTAATTTCAGCATAAATACTAATTACTTATGAAATACTCATTACAAAACATTGTCTCTTAAAAAAAATAAGTAGCAAATAGCAATGCGTTTGTGCACAAGGTCATATTCATTCAGCCGCTTCACATTTACACAGATGGTGTGCATAATAAAACGTTGAAATTAGTTATGGAAGATACAGAGCTAAATATAGATCTGTGGAAATTTCCTATGTTCCTATCACATTTGTAATCAGTCGCTATGATATCGATATCTATAAAGCTTTTACTTTCGAATAAATGTTTGTTAGCAAATGAAAGTATTTGTGGGTTCGTATTCAGCTGTAATATATAATAGCTAAATATGATGCGCACATATTCTTATCTTTTATCTGTGGTTTCTATTTTACTACTGACTGATTATGTCAACGCAAATAAATCTCCAATTTTTGCAGTTACAAGATTTGCAGAGCTCTTGTAATTTTCTGGATTCAATAGTGCCTCCATAATTCCTTAAAATTAAAAAAAATATATTCACGTAAACAAATAATCGGTATTTCAAGACTACATAAAAACAATGTAATGCTTACAAACAAAACAAAACTAAGGTGGTTTGGTTATTAATTTTTAAATTATTATTAATTTGGTTTTGACAAATATCATTTTTTTAGGAAAATGGTTCTCTTTCAAATAATACGTTAGGCTTATTTTTATGGTTCAAATAATGCGTTTAGGGGAGGATAAGGAAAAGTAAACTCTGTACTTAAATTTATTTTGAAATATACATAGATAATATTAAGCTTAACTAACTTCCTCATAGTCACAATGCAGCTGAATCAGTTAATTTAGGCAGAAAAATTAATGTATACATATTTGAGTTCGAAACGAACGCGCTGCATACGTTGTAGAGTTTTTTTTTTGTAAACATCCGACAATAGGTCTATTGTACGCTGATGGTACTACGCCAGAAACCTTCACACAAGTGCCAACAAAAACTAAAAATCTCCATCTCTCTCGGATGAGCGATGCGTGAATGCGTAAAATACGAACATAATACAAACACGCTGTTACAAACCGTTGACATAAACTATGCCAATAAGAATTACATGGTCATTCGTTTCTCTATTCTTATTGGACAAAATATGATTTGTCTATGTATTAATTACACTGTGGTGTGGTATTTACTAGATGAACGGCGAGCTTGAGCCCAAGGTCGTGAGATCCTCACGCTCATAGTTCCGCGAACAGTTTAAATGGATTCCAAAAAAAAAACTGTCGGTTTGTTTATGACACACGTTTCTCGCAAGTAACTCAGCATAAACGGCCGTCTAAACTGTAAATTGAAAACAAACTTCGGGCCCATTTCTAGGAATTAAATACCGACAAAGACAACTAAAATGAAACAGGCGTTTTTTTAACGTCGTAAATTAAACTTCATAGGTGTAATACGTAACAGTCCGCCTTTATCGAACAAACTCAAATGAAATGCATCATTAGTCCATTACATTAGCAACGAACTGCTTTGATTGGAGATTCATTGATAACGATTCTGACAATTTCAATCAAAGTTATCACTTTTTGTAATTATTACGAGCGCGCACTACGATGTGTTGTTTTTTAGATGATAAATGAGTTTTGAACTAGTATTCGTTGAACTATATATATATATATAATTATAACTGTATATCAAACTTCAAATTTAACTTCAACTTTTAATTGTACATAAATTCAGTTTCGTTGATCAAAAAGAGTAACGACCGAGTGTCTTGCTGATTCAGTAGAATCTATTACCAGTGGTGACTTTACATAAAACTTAATTATGTAAAATTATATTTCAAAAGCGACCGTAAAAGCCTACTCGAATAACGTATAGTTTGAATTTATTGTTTTATACCTATTATCTCATTTTTATTTCATAATTTTTTCAAGATATTATTCGATGTTAACTGGACATAAGTGTGTTTTCCTCAACATACTTTTGCACAGCAGAATTGCGAATGCTATGAGTATGCTTGATAGGCGCTCCATGGCTTGTCGCTATTTCACTGATATTAAAACTCAACTCCACGCTTTTAAAGTATACTATAGTTATATATTGTATGTATATATACTTATTTTGAAAGATAATTCATTGAAAAACATTTTCAATTTCATATTAAACTGATTGATAATGTTCATTCAAAATCCCATGAAAGTTTGTAGACGCGATAACATTTGAAAAATATAACAAATCCCTCTATAATAGCTCCAGATGTAAGATAATGTTATATAATATGATAGCTCCAGAATATAGTAATGTGATAAATGCGAAAGTCAAAAGAGTGAAGAGTGAACAGTAGAGAGAGCGGGGTACGGACCTCGGGGCTTGCCTCCTTGCCCGGGCATGTCCTCAAAGGTAGCTTCTTAGCTACCGTGTCCTTGAGTTTTGATCCTAGTATCTACACTTGATATTATAAATGCGAAAGTCTGTCTGTTTGTTATGCTTTCACGGTTGAACCACTGGATCGATTGTATTAAATTTGGTTCGAAGCAAGCTTGGATCCCAAGGACGTGCATGGCTACTTTATTTCACCCTTTTGAAGGGTAATGTTGGGTACAAGGAGTGGTATTCAAGTGCTTGGAGCATTTTCATCACAAACTGACTTCCACGTAGGCAAAACCGCCAGTTCAACTAATCATACATATAAAATGTATTTCTTGAAATACATATTAAATATTTTCAATAATCTCGTTGGTTGGTAGCTAGCTTATAAGGAAATTGAGGCTCGAAATTTAAATCTCAAATCCCTGTCGGGATAATAATGTTAATAGGTTTATATGAAAAGAAATCCGTAGTAGTAAAAGCTGGCACTTTTACATTCCTGGGAAAGTACATAAATAATTGGTCTTGCGCTTGATCTCTCCGGTTTGATAGAATATTAGTGTACTGCATGTGTAGTCACTTATATTATCTTCAGTTAGTGTATGATTAGCCGGAGCTTGGTCAGCAGGATATTATGAAATGTTTAAACTACAACCAAATATATTATTATACGTTATTTTTAGTTATTCAAAAATTTGATGAACATAAAAATATTCAAAGAACACGATTATTAAACGTAAACAGTGTATGTTTTATGGAAATTTGAATAATTCGAGAATCTTCCAGCTATTTTCATTCGCAACGCATACCATAAAATAACTAACCTTGACATTAACAATGGCAAAAATTATTATTCCATCTACATACAAGAATCGTACCAACTTTACGACTGACACTTCTATCTAATTGCATTGGACCATAAAGCTCCTATCTGTATGTTCGCTATACTTATGGTACAGGTTCTCAAAGCCATGCTGTATCGTGAACAGTCAAATCTTGACTTAAAAAAATAACTTAGTGGTAGGGCTTTGTGCAAGCCCGTCTGGGTAAGTACCAATCACGCATAAGATATTCTACCGCTAAACAGCAATTGTTGTATTTCGGTTTGAAGGGTGAGGCAGCCAGTGTAACTACAGACATAAGGGACATAACATCTTAGTTCCCAAGGTTGGTGGCGCTTTGGTGATGCAAGGAATATTAACTTCTTACAGCGCCACTTGCTCGTCCGCCTACTGATATCATAAAAAAAAATCAAGTATACACTGCACCAGTAGTACACCAACCGCAAATATATGTATACACATACAAAATTGTATCCTGATAAATAACCATTAGTTAATATTTTGTGCTTCTCATTTAATAAATAATGAAGTAACTTACTAAATAATAAATGTCTTTTTATAAGAAAAATAATGCCCACCAGTGACGGAATACAAGATTTATAGATATAGTACGTACTTTCCCGGTGAGGTAAAGTATAGTTTTGGAGATTGATAGCGGCTATAAAGGAAAATGTACTTTGTATACATGTAATAAGGCCTAATATTGTAATGTGATCTAAGTTCAGTAATCTAAAATAGTACGCAACTCTTATTTATGTTGAAAGGATTATATTAAAATTCACTACGGGGAGTATAAATTAAAACATTTTTGGACTTTCACAGTTTAATATTTAATTTACATTTTCTCTTTCATTATTTTTTACGCTGTGTCTTAAAATGCCTAAAAGGAACAACGTATACCAAATTAAAAATACGTTTTTTGTTATTAACGTTTAAACACGTATAAAAATATTTGTAGGTTTTTATAAATAACAATAACAATTCATTTGCAGGTGGATGTTAGCGCCTTACACAAATACCTCAACGAGATCGCGCCGCGCAGCCGCCCTTTGAGTCGTAAGTTTAATTATTTTTTATTCAGAATATCGTGTTAAGCATGAAACCCGCCTGATAGTCACATGACATTACGAAAAAGCAGGTGTTCAATGAATACGTTAAGCAAGACCGAATGGGTGATGCAGGAATATTATGATGATAAAACCATTATTGGTATAAATGTAATAAAATATAATACTTATACTTCAAAACATTTTAAATCAAATTTTACTTTTAAAACATATTCAATGACATTCAAAAACCTGTTGCGTATGTATTGTTAATCTTACATATTTGAAGTATATAACGAAAAATGTACTCTGAGATTGCTAATCTTAGGTCTAAATTTGCTCGTGTTATGCTTACTCGATGCCTCGGTACTACGGCAAACAGCGTTAAGATCCCGCCGCGTAGCCCATCCATCACACATGAGGCTTCCTTTACACATTCTGGAGTATTCACCGTAATCGTTTATGTACACTCATCCCGCTTCGAGACACGGAAAAATGGATGACTTGCAACTTTATTGTCTAATTTAAAAATTACGCTATGGTTTTATATAATTGCAATTGTTTGAACCGTTTCTTAGAAAGGAACAAAGCCTGTCTCTTTTGTGAAGTAGCTGGCAATAATACTTACTGAGGATAACGTGAAAAATATACTGTTCGTTCCGTGGTATTATTTTTAAAACTAATTAGTTTCAATTTTAGGTAATTTTGTATGTAAAAATGTAATTGATCCTATTTTAAAGAACTTTTTTTTTTGCTGTTTTGTAGGTACTATCGTATTGTACAATCATATCGATGTTTTCGACTTTGTTAGTTTAAAAATATGTAATACGTCTTATCAAATGGAAGTCTTGAAACGATCAAACAAATCATTGTAGGTAAATAAATGTAACAAGATTGTTGCAAGCGTGTGATTCATTTTTCTATAGAATATAATATACTCTGTAAAGTTGTTGTAATTTTTTTTAAATATATTGAGATTGAAAGCCACGACACGACAATGCTCGTATCAGTCACACTGTTCACAAACTTTGATCACTCCGGGGAGTCTTTGGAATCCGAACTGAAGGTTGTCCTCATTTCCGTCGGGGAGAACTCTTGTTGATAATCTCCGAACTTTACCATTCGAGTAAAAGTTTGTTTTACTGCTGGTAACCTCAATTGGTTGTTTATTTTCCTTGAAATAAGCTACGATCAGATGAAAAGTCTTCTAGAAGAATCGGTATTTAAAAATAAATCAACTTCAACGATTTGTTCTATTGTATTTATTTTGTTTTATATATTTTCATTGGATATTCAGGTTCCAGGAATAACAATAGATTATGTGGACAATCATGAGTAAAACAGGTTATAACCAAAGAACTATGTTAAGTCGAACGTTTAAAAAAAAGTTTTTTGGAGGATATAAAAGAAGTTGGGACTTCCAGTGAGCGACCTGCGTTTAAAAAAAATACTGAAATTGTAATTCAGTTACAGCGGGCATTAGACACTTACTAAGTCCACTATAGTATCAGAGCGATTGGATATCATTCGAATATAACACTGTAATAAGCATTTCCGTATAAACGAGATATGCCAAATGTATATACCTAATGCATTCACGATTGATATAAAAATACTGCACTGCAATTAAGGTAATGGAAATTGGTTTCGCGATATATATTATTTTTTTCTAGATAATATCGATGTAGGTACATTTCATTTCGCTGTTTCATTCCCACGAGGTAACCCGGTCATGATATAATGTATCTATGTATGCGTATCGAAGTCGAGTTCGAGTACGACCTTTGTATGTAATATTCCTTACTTTTTTTCTTCAAAGCTATTTCGACCTGCTGAATCATAAACCTTTTGTTTTCCTAATTAATGTTTATTAATAACTTTGATTTAAAAAAATAAACATTTCTCTAAAATTTTTCACGTGTTTTTATTTTTACAAAAATCTTTGGTTTTCGTATCTGATTACAATTAATTTATATACATAACTCTACACTATACAAAAAAAATATCGTTCAGAATGGTTAAAATGCGTTGTCTAATTTTATTGTAATTCGTTTAAATTGAATATTTCTAAGTTAACATTCGGAAGTTATTGAAATCGGTACGATTTATAATGTAAGAATTCAGTCACTGATGTTAAAATCTGTGTATTTTAGAGGTATTATGTGTGTATATGTGTGTATATACATATCGAGAATAAATATGTCATCGACAGCAAATTATTTGACTTTACCTAATACTCATTACATTTTAAATTAACATGGTTATTTTTATTACTATAAGTATATAAAACGAGATATTTACCATGTTTGTTATTTTCATTTGGTGGAGCTCGATATTTCGACATTATCTACGAATCGATATCGATAACAAGACATTCGATTTTTAATGTAAGAATCTTAACAGAATATCCCGTTTCAAATACTCATTACATTCAATTGAAATTAGCCGTTTTTGGGTTAATATGTGATTGTTTCTAATGACGTCAAATAGATATTTAATAGAGTGAGTAGGTCAAATCTAACTAGAATAACTTGTAATTCGACATTTGAATCATATATTATTTAATTTCCATATAATAAATAAAGAATTAAATGTACGACAACTTTTGATGTTCTCATATTAATATACAGTTAAAGATAAAATCGAAAATGATCAAAGACTTTGATGTTTAGATAACTGTAGCACCGGATATTTGAAATTCTAAATCGATGTATAGTACGACACAACTTAGATGTAGCATCGGCAAAACCGATCACATTCGAATTAAGTGCGTCTTAAAAATAATCTATCTTTATTTATTTGTTATGCGAAAATGAACTTAATGCAAATGTAATAATTTGTAATGTCATATAACCAAATACATTCGCCAAAATGACGATTAATTGCTTTTTTTTTAATTCCCCATGCTACATTTAAATTGTGTCGTACTATACCTATTACTTGAATCAAAGTTCCCTATATTTTACCAATTTTGAGGATAGCTCTGTGTGTGTGAGTGGAATACTTAACTTGAAGTTAGATAATAATCAATAGTAACAATTTTCATTCTAAAATTAAACAATAAATTTTACTTCGTAATTATGACTTTACAATCGTGAATATTTTTTTTGATCTGAAGGATTTTTATATAATGCCCTTTTTTGGATTGATTCATCACAAAGTTGCAAGTTTAAACAGATGTCATTTATAAACAAAGACATAAAAGTCAATGTTCTTTGAAGTAAAAACGTATTACAACACTTGTATATAAAATAGATTTAATTTAACCTTTCAGATTTCTAAGGGTAAGTATAAGTATTACAGAGGTAGTTAAAGCGTCAGAATTGTAGGAATAAAGGAGACCCTTGAGTGAGTCGTTACTCGGATTGCGCGTCACGTCCAAAGAGTTATTAAAGAAAATCTTAATCACCTCTCTTTCTTTTCGCGCTCGTATCAAGCAGTAACGCCCAGTTTGAATACTGTCCAGCCCAATGGAATACTAATCAACTGCTGCCTCCGAACTTTTCAATTTAAGTCCTAAAAAGTTGAAGGTTTCATATTAAATAGATGAAGTTGAAATACGATTACGCATCGATTGCGTTTTAATGTGCAATTCTAGTGATTCATTGTTTCCCCTTTTTTGAGATAATTTTAAAAGTCCGATGAAATCTCATAATTATATATAATATAATTGGTGTTTAAAGTCGCGCTAAATGAGATTATTATAACCACAATTACAAGATTTTTTGGGCTTCAAATTAATGGTTCATATTTGTTTATTACGTGTATGTGATTATATTTGGTATCTTGGTAAGAGTGACTTAAGATGATCAGGAAAATTAGAATGGAACTTAATTAGAGCGTAGACAAATAAATGAAAATTTAATGAAGATCAAATTGTCTAAATACAAGATCAAGTAAATAATCAAAGTCAAGTGGGACATTAAACGAGTCGTGTAATTACGAAATCTCATTACGAAGCGTTGTAATTTGCGTATCGGAATTTACGAGCGACTAAACTTTAAACAAATGATAAAATAAAGTTCTAGATAATTTGAATTGGACTGTCTATAATTAAAAAACCACAGAGTGTGCTGAAATTTTATAAAAAATGTGTTTTTTTGTAAAAAAAATTAACGAGAAAATGAATTGTAGTTTTATAATAATAGTACTTCGAGATTAAATAAAGAATGATTCCTTAATATATATGAATATTGTTGAAATTTAAATAAATACTCAAAAAGAAACAATATCTGTTTCAATTCATTACAGACTAAGAAGCGTTCAAATCGAATTAACAATAAATAAAACGATTGCTCTCGTCTGTATATTTCAAAACTTAGATAGTTATTTAATTAAGACTAGAAACAAGTGACAAAATAATTTCCTCTGAAAAGACGAAACTTCTAACGTGAGTGGTGTGACCTTACTGCAAGTGAATCGAATAATTAGTTACGCCAGTAGGGCGTCTCCCTTTGTTAAAAGTTTCTATATTTACCTATTTATAAGAACTATTATCGCAAGTGATCGAAATTATCAGATTCGCTTTTTGCTATGAAATTTAATCAAATACTAAAATATTACAGGCACTGTACTTATACGTATATAAATATGTACTTAAGAAAATAAAAAGGTTACTTTTTTGCTTTATGTTATAAATATAGTATGTTGAAATAATACCAGATCTATTATATCTATCCATAAACAGGATGTGAATGGAATGGCATTAAAATTTCAACAACTCTTAAAATATTTTTAAGATAATGTGAGAATTATTTACGTATAAGTTCACTTGGTGGGCTGAGGGCTTTGTTTGATTACGAATAATTTTCGGTTACGGCTTCGCACTCGTCTTAGCGGAGGGGGCAGCAGGTACTCAGTTATTTTTTATAGTTATATATTTTATAATACAGGTAGGCGGACAGGAATATGGGCCATGGTAAGTGGTCGCCATCATCCATGAAGCGTGAAATCGTAACAGACAAACTCACTTCCGAATGACTGTTAGCTCAGAACAATGACATTTTAATTTTAAAATTGAATAAGAACGAAGACCAGGAAGCGATGTGAGTAAAAAATTTCAAACCCACGAGTAACTATCTATTAATAGTAGAAACATCCGCAAACTCGTAAATTTTATTATAGTCTCGTGGAAAATATGCCATTCGATAGTAGGTAATAATTAAAGTTGTGGCTGTTAGCATCAGATAGTGTAAAGTATTTTTTTATATGGTTCTCTACATCTCGTGATCAAAGACCGTATTCGCAAACTTAATTTCTACTACTTTTTCTGTAATTTAAAGTTGGATAGCATGTGAAGTTGAACGCGCTTATCTCAGAAACGATCAGTCCGATTTCAAGCATTATTTTTGCAAGCAGATAGTCCTTTTGCTAAAAAAAGTTAAAGAATGTTTTTTTTTGCGAGCATGTGTCCCTGGATGGTTTAAATTGTACCCGGTAGATGGCGCTGCGGTAAGTAAATAAAAAAAAAAAACCTTATTTCACGTTTTTAAGTAGTTCATCTAGTTATTGATATACGAATAAGATAGATACATATATAATATAGGTTACTACCAAAACCATTTAATGTGATCGTTTTAACGGCATATGAGTAGATGTACTGGAGCGTTTGTCTGGGCGGGGGTATATCAAATAAGAATGAAAATCTTGTAATTTAATAGTCCATATGTCAAGTTTTATTCGATTCGGTAAAACAGTGACGAAGTTTAGCAACCTCAAACAGATACGAGTATACGAACAGCGCAGAGCAATTACTATAAGCTCGTAATTAGTAAATGAATTAATTATGTATATGAAGCAAGAATGTCCTATGTATATTTAATGTTGGTAATTAACCTATTTTGTAGCAACAATACAACTGAATTAAAAAGGCCCCATCTAGTCTTTTTTTTTTTATAGTATGTAATTCTCATGCTTTAATAGAGATAATCAGTTGTAAACACACATATATTGGAATATATGAAAGGGTTTATAAGGACAGTGGGTTTAAATTTGGTTAAGCTTTTATTTACTGCGCCATAATCAACGGCATATATACACTTTGTACACTTGTCACGTGAAATTTTATGAAAGATTATCTTGAATGAAAACCCGACGGTGATAAGTAGTAAAAATATCTGTGGCACTTCACTATGAATTTATAAAACATTCCCGTTTAGTCATCCTAAGAGTAACTAACTAACTAGTTAGTAGTAGACTAACTCTTTATGTTGTTTTATTTAAATTGTGAATTAAATAAGATTTTATTTTTTATTTTTAATAAGATTTAATCACTTTAATTTGCTTTATATATGAAATATATCGGTTTTAGATTTAACTCTTTTTTAAATAAAAAGTCGCTATACCTCAAGGGTGCGGAGGGTTGTGAAGTTATATAAAAGGCGCATGCTTAATCCTGATCCCTGGGGCTATTGTCGTCCCCGGTCGTAAGTGTAACACTTACTTTACTCTATACTACAAGTGAAAATACAATACTACAAGTGAATATTGCTTATGTTTATTTTATTTAAAATCCAGTATGTTCATTTAAAATATGAAAGGTTTTTACTGATATAAAATATTTCAGAATAATAGTTTTTTTACTTAAACTAAGCCGTACCGTAATTAATAGCTAAAAAATACAGTAATTCGAAAGATAAAAAAAATTAGGCTCACCTAGAGTATACCTCGTAATTGTTACAATAAAAAAAAAAAAAACCAAAGAGGAATGTCAAAAAACGAGCTATTGATTTTTTAGTTCACATGACGTGTGTTGTCATTGGCAGTATGAAAATAAACTATTATCGTTTTATTTTATTTAAAACATTAAAAAATTTAAAAAATGAATGAATTCGGTAAAATCGTTCTCAAAGTACTTATTGTGTACCAAGAGAAATTGAGATTCATTTTTATACATAAAGATAATGTAAGATTTTAAATTAACATGATTATTTTTATTACTAACAGTATTTAAAACGGGATATTTACCATGTTTTTTTATTTTTATTTGGTGGAGCTGAACAAGACATTCGTAGATAATGTCAAAATATCGAGCTCCACCAAATAAAAATAAAAAACATGGTAAATATCTCGTTTTAAATACTATTAGTAATAAAGATAATGTATTTTAAAACATATTTTAAACAAATGTTTAGTTTCGGGACTGCTAAAAACTAAAGCTTTAAAAAGTTGTCAGAGTTTTCTCTTCACGTAAATAATATGTATATAGATACTTAACTCTAATAAAATCTCGTATAAAGTCTAGCTCGCTATTTAATTCACTGCAACCATTTAAGGCCGCTACAGATATTGTTATTTATTAGCTCATAAACAGCAGACAAGTATATAAGCGACTACGTCATATACGTGTGTTATCCTCTAATAATATTAAATATATTGAGAAATGAGTACGTAAAATAATTTTGCAACTTATACGTGTTGAGATGTTTGTATAGAAACCGTGATAATTTATCTTAGACTTCGATTTATTTCTAAGCTAAGCAGAGGCCATTTGATCCTCCAAGTTTTAAAAATAATGCTCAGGTTACTGAGTAATAAATTCGTTACCCATTTATATTGTTGTTCTTTTAAAATCGGTCTTACGTCTGGCTATGAAATAAATTATTTATTTCGTTTACAACTAGTAAAATTATGCACGAGGCGTTTAGGAAATACCAGTAGCTTTTCGGTTACGAATCAGAATGCTACTGGTAACGGATATCAGTGCAAATGTATAAGCATGAAAGATAAGTAGATACTCGTGTTTTAATAAACAGTTTAAATGTCGCGCCCATCAGTAAATTTAGTCATTTACCAGATCCAGAAATCGAATATAGATGTAAAAAAAAGCACTGTTTTGTAGTGCTGCTTATATTTTTACTTAAAATATTAGTCAAAACGAATGCGTGACAAGAAGCACAGCTGACACTAAATATACTGAGATGAATTGTCCTATAAGCATTATAATCTCTCCATAGTTATGTTAATCCCGTATACGCTCACACTCTGTGTGCACTCTGTATTGTTTATTTGAATTTGCATCTTCAGAATAATCCATAGAGGTTATTCATGCATGCCACTACACATAACCGTGTCCATGTAAAACAATACTAGCTACTCCGCGCGGTTTCAACCGTGTTAATTTTTATTGCTCCATATTAACGTAAATAACATAAAAATATTGTTTTAATACTGAATAGCTGTTGACATATTAGGTGTATGAATAATAGCTATCACAGAGCAGTAGCAAATCACCTTTTTAAGGAATTGCTAATATTACCTTCAATGAAGCCTAAAGCATGTGCTAGGAATGGAGACGACTATAGCCCAAGGTATCAGGATTTGATACCTGTGACAATCCATTACTTGCTTGACTTTTCAAAAGTAATACTTTACTTTGCTGTGATCCGGTTTGAACGGAGAATAAGCCAGTGTTACAATCATCTTTGACCACGTGGTTAACGATCAATTGCGAGTGTAAAGATAGATCCATACTTTTTAAAGCTTCAATTTGTATTGGTAGAGGAAAGCCCACTTACCGTGAGGTGGGAAATTTGTCCGTCTGCTATTCTGATAAAATAAAAACAAAGCACTCTCACCTTGTAACTGAAACTCGTGAAAGTCTTTTATATGAGATGAAAGCATTTCTTAAGATTCTTTTAACAATATGATGACCTTAAAGTTAATTGGAACAATCTCATATATTTAATATTCTCAGAAATATAATATAGAATACCTATTTGAATTTCGATCTATTTCCAGACGTATTGTGTAAATTGATAACATCTTATGAAGAAATTTCTGTTAACTAAAAGCCGTTTTTGAATTTTTTTCCTTTCCAAGTCTATAAATGATTATTTACTAAGATGAAAAAAATCTTATTTAACAGTGCTTTGTGTTTTTAAAGCAATTACTCGTGAAACATCACTGCGGTCTTTTCTATTTTTAATTTGACGTGAAATAATAAAAAGTAATGATGAGTTCTGAAGCCGCAGAAATATCCCAAGAGTAATTTTAGATGTCAAATCGCATTTTGAATTCGTTTAGGTTGACGTGAAATTTAATAACAAAAGCAATTCTGCGGAGCCACCAATTCGCCCGTCTTTCGTCTAATTTTACCGCCTAATAAAATAATTCAATAACATAAATATATAATTTATCAAGATGTTCTCATCTACGATGTCATTATAGTTACCGGGACTGTGACTGAATGTTAATTGTCAGTAGGTTTATTTGTGCGTTTCTTATATGACGAGTATACATTGGCTGTTAATATTTTAATTCGGATGAGTAGTGCTATATATCTATGATTTCTATCTCATTGGTAAATCTTAGCAGATGTTTTCTTGTTTATACAGATATATCGTCAGTGGAAAGGTAAATACTAAATCGATAAAATGGTACGTTTATATACGTTTATATTGGGAAATGAGGTTTACTAACTTAACTTCTAACATCATTTCTCAAAAGTACCAAGTTGCTGCTGTATCGATTCTTTTCACTGACGATATACTAATATTGTCATAAAGTTCGATTAATCGATATTTAAAAGTGCCGAAGCTTCGTCTAGCGGCGAGTTGCAAACATTTTCCACGAAAAAAATAACATGTATGTGACATTCATGGTAACTAGTCAATTAATTACAAACATACATTTTTGTGCATAGATACGTAATACAGTTATATCTCGACGATTCTACAGAGCCGTGAGCACAAATGAAACTAAAATACAATAAATATGAAAATTACTCTCTTTAAAATATATGTATTGATTACATAATATTTGAAAGCCAAGAATGCGTCAGCATGGAAACGTTTATTTAGATTTCAACGTGAACTGGCATATTTTGAAGTATACCGCGAAATGTTCGTGGAACACAATTCGCTTCACACAACGGAAGAAGCCTATACAACTCCTTTTCTAAACAAAACTTGCAAAACTGCTTGGAACTTCTTGCGAAGTTTTTTGTTCTATTTTTATGGTTTCCAAAATAAGTCTGTTGTTAAAGCAAAATAAATGGCCGCTGTATTGTGAAGCAAGTCGTTGTTTTGAAATGAAATTAAACATAATACATAATGTAAATGTATGAAATGTGTTATTTATTCGTGAATTCGTAAATACGAGATATTCATTCATTTTTAGGACTTGGTCTAGCTCATCATGCAGTCGTATCGCATCTGATTGGTTCCGTGTGATGACTAGTAACTTCTTGTTTTTGTCCAACTCTTCATATTTTGTGCTATTCTAGTACCTCGCATATTATGTGCGAAACCGGCCCCTCGGCTGGTTCCTTTCATCATAAAAATATTATGTATTACGTAGTGTATTAAATATGTACATATATATTACGTGTGCATTACCTGCTGACAACTTATTTCTGCAAGTATTTATAAAAAAATCAGCAATAATATAAACAGATGAAATACTTTACTTTTTTAAACACACTCACTAAAGCTCTATTAAATGATACGAACACGCTTGCAGCAACAGTGGTAAGTACTATTCTGTGCAGTAAATTAACCAGTTTTACTTCTTATCCTAACTGCCCTCCAACACGAAGATACCGAGACAAGTCTTGGTGAACAAAGAAGTGCACATCCAGTTGTAACGATCGTAAACAATATATATAGCCTTATTTTAAAAGCGTACTATTTTTTTTAAACACTAGCAATACCCAACAGAGACGTACCCGTATGATAAATAAATACCCGTATAATAAATTAAAATAAATTTATTTTAATGTATTATATATTGTTTATATGTTTTTTTTTCAATTTACGAATTATCCCTAACATAACGTATGTATATCTATACGTCGTCGTGCCGGACTTCATTACAGGCCTTTTGAGGTAGGTTTCGTAAGAAGCTCATTCGCTCAACTGTATTTTCGTCGTTACAAAATTGTTCTTCACAAATAATGCTTTTATATTAACGAGATGATGTATATGATTATATATGTTCAGGCTTAAGATTGATTTTATATATTGTTGAAAGATTTTTTTTAATCCAGGGAGTAGCTTTGGACATTTTTGGCCAAAATATTTGACTTAAAATGTAACAGCAACATTTGATATCCGGCCGAAGTTTTAACTTAATCTATTATATCCTATGACAGGTTTAATTGAGATTGAAAATGTGATATTATTCGTTGGTTTTCATGCAGGATATGTGCATTTCGTGGTATATAAATCATGATTTTCGTGGTATATACATCATGATGTAATTTAATTAATAAAATTGTACATAATATTTATTATTGTCAGTATAATTTACATTGCGTGCAGTGGTAACTTTGCATTTCATTTAATCTACTATGATTTGATATTACTTTGACGATTCAAAATTCGAAAGTACTTGTTAGATTCTATTCGAATAAAACATATTTAGATTATTATATAAATAGCAGACGAAATACACGATTGCTATACAAGAGTAATTATCGAAACTAATTTAAGTAAATTTTATTTATCTTAATAGAAACCTTGAAACTAATACCTTTGGAGCTCGAAGAAAATTCATGCTTATCAGAAATTGTTTGACGAAAGGAAATAGAAGATATTTGGAAAGGCTTTAAACACATATAAACTTAACTTTACTAGTCGATTAATTAAACTTAAGCTAGTTGAATGTTATAAAGTTGTACTATTTATGTATTCTATGATCGAATGCATCAGTCGATAACTTGTCTAGGCACGGCAGAATTTATTTGAGAAACGAACGCCGGAAACATACTTGACATTCAATGGAAAAGCGTTGAGCGTATTAGCACACGAAAGGAGCCGACCGTGCGAGTGAGCACGTGACCGCTTTCATTGAATTTTACTATCGGCATAACCTAGCGCCGAGATTCGCCAGCGGCCATAGGTCGAGTACCGGCTCCGTCTCCGAGCATGGTTTTGATTATGATATGGAGAAATATCATAAATGATTTATGACTGACTGAAAATAGAGGAATGTTTTAGAGATTTATTTTTATAGTTAATTTCTCATACACAGATAAAATAGACGTAATTTTCAAGTAATATATGTAAAACAAGTACTTATTGTAAATAGTTTAAACATAGAAAAAAAATGTGGTAACACTTACAACATTATATTAATTAATTTTCTAGACATGTTGTCGTAATTCGTCACTCGCCAGAATATTTGGGAATATATGACACATTCCGATTTAATTTCAATAATTAAATTTATAAATTAAAAACTAAAAATTTATATTTTAATAATTGAAAAAGTTGTCGAAATTGATTTTAAATAATAACAGAGTTTCACAGACAAAATCGTTAAAAATATTAATAATTGGAATAGTAACGACACAATCATTAAAATTATTGTATTGTAATGTTTAGGTACATTACATTTTACTAGAAAGCAATATAATCTATACTTCTGTTTCGCTTTCTCGGCTAAACCCATGTGATGAAATTTGTAAAAAGCAGGTTTGCGCCTTTACGCGGGCGAAGAATAGTATCATATATACTGTTCCATTTTTAAATTAAAAACAGTTTACCTACCTATACTTAAAATGAAATTTCATTATTCATTTAACTTTCAACTTTGTATAAATATTCCTATTTCTAATTTTCGAATTAAAAACTTCACTCATGTCATGTTTTAAATCACGCGTGTTGTATTCATTGAATAATTGTAAACATATGAGCACAAAATTAAAAAAAATGTTAACATGTTCAATACTGCGCGCCTCACACGCGTGTTACATTACAAACTGTAATTAATTGACTAGATGGGAATATTATTAAAAACGAAATTAAAAAAAAAAAAACATTTATGTCCACGTGAAATTTTAATATTTTAGGTATTTTTTATTATTCTGGCTGTATAAAATAAAAATAAGACATTTCGATAGCAAGTTACCCACCTCCACTCTCTTCCACCACAAATAGTAATTTTCTTATTAAATAATTCATGATAATGAAAATTATTTTCTTTTTCCCAATTTATTTTTTATTATCTTAACGAGCAAAGGTATTATTTGGGTAAACAATACAAAGCTCTAAAAGTATCAAGTCAAATCTATCGGTCTATCGAATAAATTTATCTGACGGCCATCAAGATACATTTATATTACAAAGAAATACTGTGATCATTTTCAGGAAAGGAACCCAGGGTTGATTTATTCATTGAATTTTATTAATATATTAAAAACGGTTATCAGTTCAATCGTGATAAGAAATAGGGTTCCTCCTCCTTCCAAAGGATTTATTATAATCAATTGTGTATATTTTTTAAAAAAAATTGGCAGCCGTACTGATAACTCTGGCATTGTAATTTATATTTTTATTGATTTAATGTAACTTGGTATATAGGTATAATCGAGTTTAAATTGTAAAGTCGTCACACAGTATCCTTTTGAGTATGTAAGAATATTTTATACTGGGGTATAAAATAGTTCTCAGAGAAAAGTGTAAAAAATGTTACGAGTACAGCAAACGATAGAGCGAACACAATAGCTCGTGAACACTAAACAGGTAGCTAAAGCTCGTCATACACTTGCCCTTTCCGAAGTAAGTTGCCAGGTGTGTTAGTTTGTTTGCGATCATGTTATATTCATGCAGGTATTTCGAGTTAGTTTGCCAGCACAATACGGAATAACTTTAGTATCGATACGAAAGGAAGCCTTGCCTAACTTATGTGGGTCACAATGTTTATCTACAAACATGTTACAGGTTACCGAGTTAAGCGAACGGTTTTAATTGCAACGTATATCAATCAGACCGGCTATGAATCTCAGATTATAAAAGAAAAGGCCGATGGAGCGCGCCGAACATTTTACAACAACAATTAGTGAAGTAACAAAAGCGAATACAAAATCAAACGAATGCAAATCTCGCTAGTGCCGCTCGACAAAGAGACGCTTTATTGATACTTCAAAAGATCTGTCAACTTAATTGTTGATTAATGACGTATTCATATATTGTTAATTACTTCACTCACTAATATATTAAACTTTTTTTAGAGTTATATGTTTTTCATGCTTAAAATGGTCAATGTCGGTAAAGCTGAACCTGCAGCTTTACCTACGCCATATTTATAAAACTTTATATGTAGTTTATATATATATATATATTTAATTCACCCCTTATAGGTATAAAACTTACCTTCGAGGGGTAAAATAAAAAGTAACCTATGTCCTTGTCCGGGACTCAGACTATCTCCGTACCAAATCTATATCGTTTAAGCGGTATAAGCGCGGAGAGGTAACAGACAGAGTTTATTTCGCATTTATAATATTAATATAACGTCTGTCACGTTATATTAATGTCACTACGCCTATCAAAGCTTCGTTACGTGTGAGAGCTGAGTAAATTATAAATGTTTGACGGTAATCATTTGACAGTGACACGTAAATTAATATTACTTCAATAATATAATAGATTTCTCAGACAATTTATATTATTTTTTTATTAGTTAAAAACAAATAAGTGAACATAAAAGGGACGTTTTAAAAGTAAATATATCTTTGCATAATGACAGCTTGAATAAAGTATTAAATTCATAGAAGCTAAATATAAACAGAGGGTGTTTCGCTTAAGTAAAATAAATATAATTTATCGTTGCGCGAGAAAGACGCCTGTCCCCTTCAGGAACTCAGTTATTATTGCATTAGTTTTGACGCAAGGAGAATCCCTGCGAGGCTCCCTAACCGTTAGGCTGGCTTTCCACTGATCAGTGATAGTGGTTAACTTCATTTCGAATATAATCAAAATAATACATTCGTATTTTTATCTTCAATGTTGGTATTTACGGCGAAAGTAATTTAAGCGTGGATGATTGTTTCTTATGGCATCGTTATGCGGATGGCCAAATGGGCCACCTGATGGTAAAGCCACCTTTGATTATAGACACTAGTGCCGTATGAATTTTAATCATTTCTTACATTATCAATGCGTCACGAACCTTGGGAGCTAAGATGTAATGTCCTCTGTGCTCGTAGTTAAACTGGCTAACTCACTCTTCAAACTGGAACAGAACATACTCAGTATTGCAGCTTAGCGGTAGATATTACCTACCCAACTGGGCTTGCTCAAAACCCTACCACAAATAGGTAGGTATTTAACAAAGATTTAATATGTCTTGAATATTTTTCAGAACAGACAAACTATTTTAATTTGCTATAATCAAACGAAATATATTTTACACATTTGACTCTGTAACACTATTAGGCATAAGAGGCGCCTAATAGTTTTGTGAGACAATATCTAAAATATATTTATATTTTGCTTATTTTTATTTTAATAAATTATAGTTAAAACATAAAATTAAATTTAAGTATCCCCAAAGATAACGTCGCTTACCGTAGCGGTACTCAGTCGGTCTAAATGTGTCGTCACAAATTATGCCGCTGTGAAGAAATCTATTATCTTCAAGTCAACATTTGTTATTTTTTATTCATTTTGTTACTCTTATTCATCTTCTTACTATTATTATTATTATTATTTAATCATAAAGTATAGAAGTAATCATATTTAAAAGCAATTGAAATAAATAGCTTCTTTAGTAAAAATATATATCTGTATATATTATAGTGGCCATATTTTGTCAAAATATATATGTATACAAACTTTCCTCGTTTATCGCTCTTTCTATTATTGAAAATATCTATTATATCTGTATATTAACGCATCAATGTCCGTTCGTCGTTCATCCGTTGGTCAAGAAGGAGTTAGCGGAGATACAGACGAAACAGAGAGCGACTTTTGTTTTGGTAATAGATTACACAATTATGAAATTATTGCACTTTATTATTCTGTTATTTATACCCATGAGTACTTTATTGATTTTTATAAAACAATATCTGCTGAGTTATTTTTCAGTAAAAATCAACATTTAAAAATGGGTTGTTACAGTCAATTAAAGTACTCGTAAAAGTGTAATTGAATACAAATATTTTGATTAGATTTTTTTATAAATAGATATATTAATTAATTTGTTTTTTTTTCTTCTATGAAAATCGGTTTTTGTTTTTTAACGAAAAAGGTTTCATATGCACAGATTGGTATTAGCGTGCAGTAAATTGAAAAATCGAAACTGTCTCGCATCCGTAACGAACTCCACATGCACAATCGATTGACATGTAACGTAAAACATATGTATATACTTTCCCATTAGATTCAATTAAAAAAAAAAAACCAGATTTGATATTACACTGGGTTCAGAATTATTTTTTTCCCGATCCCTCTCATTTCTCTCTCAGCGAACTAAATTAAACATAATTAAAATTATATGAATAATCTACCTACATAATTATAATTTTGATCGTGATTCTTATGTAAAGTAAATTCATTTGGCTGACCTTTACGAAAGTACTATTCAAATTCAAGGATTCCTTGAGAGATTTTATATTTAAGTCGCAAAATTTCTTTCAGTTGTTATAAAAGGTATTTTCGTATCTTTGATACTTTCGTTTCATTTTTTTATTTTCAGTTGAATATAAACAACATGTCATACTACAAGCTTTTATTTAACTTGCAGTTTGCTTATTTCGGTCTAATCATACGTGAATTAGACCGCGTCTTTGAGGAGTTTAAATTTTACATATTGATGTAGTCAATCCTTAGTTAATCTCCTATCCAATGGCAACCTTGATTCTACACCATGGATTGGCTCCAGGCCAAAAAACTCAACAGTTAACAGTATAGACATGAAACTGTGTGTACTATAAAATGTATTTCTTTTTTTAAATTAGTTTTTACGATTAAATTATTTTAGTAAGCAACCTAAATTAACGATTATGTTTAATTTGAAATTTTTGAATGTCGCCAACTTGACGTGCAATAAGCGCACTTACTCTACTACAATTTACAACTATCATAACCTCACAGAGGTCAGACACCGTGCTAACATTACACTAGGCCTCATGACGCCAATGCCTTTAATGAATCCTGCGAACATACTTTCAAATTTCCCCGGTAACGTTAGGGTGTCCTTTTATTATATTTTGACACGATTTTATGAACGCTATAACGATGTTATATGATGTCATAAGGGACTCAGGGTCTGATCAAACTTATTCGCGCTTATCCCTCCTAAGCGGATTTAACAAAAAAAAACTCCAGCGGTAAATAAGCCCCTTGGCTGTTACCAGTCAAGCTCAGTCATCAGAACATAAATAAAACATTGGAAGTTATTAGATTATTTTTTTCAATAATTTACCGTAGTCTAGTATACAATATCTTTATTGATTTATAAAACTAAACTACTCATCACTACAAATGATTGCGATTAAATACGAAGCTACCTTGGCTCTTGAGCGATAGTGGTGCGATTTATGATGTATTATGAAAGGCGAAAGATTGTAATCCAGCGTTAGAAGTACATTGAACGCTTAATACCAGCAATAAATAAGCAAACCGGTTTTGATCTTCTATGAAACTTGGCCACGGTGTAACTGCCGCATACAATCCTAATCCATTGTGCCCGTACACGGTTTTAATAGAGGACATAAAATGTGGACGGCACGCCTTGCCCTGGGATCAGTAATGAATATACTTTACAACCGTTTTATTGTTACCATAGTAATTATACTTGTCGACTCATAAAAAACTAGCGTTATTGCCTTTACATTGACTGGTCTCCTTGTAGTTGCGTTGTCTCATAGTCTGTCTTAAGATTTATTTAAATTATACAGCTGTTATTTTATTAATTACACATTTGCTATTTATATAGAGCAATAAATTTTAATTGTAAAAATTAAAAAATAAATACGTTTCAGTATTTATAACAATTATTTTCCCGTAAATAAATCTAGGTAGAATCTAGATGAACAAAAGCAATTGTAGTTTATTTTTTAGTACGTATATGTATAATTTTTATAACTTCTTAAGAATTTCAATGAAAATGTATATAAATACATATATGAAAAAAGATGTCGGCCGCTTCTTCGCTCTCGTTTAAAATGTAGCCCGTGTCCTTTCCTGGTTTCAGTTTGCTTTATAACAAATTTCATCAAATTCGATTCAGCGGTCATGCAAGAGCAACAGATAGACTGAGACAAAGTTACATTCGCACATGTTATATTAGTATAGATAAGTATATATGTATCCACTGCCTTTGAGGTTTGACTTGATAGAATTTATTAAATATTTTCTAACATTATGGAACGTTCTAGACCAAGAAATCACCCATTTAAGCAAACGATAGCTCGTAGTTTTAACAAGTCTGTCGCTAGACACGATACTAAACATACCAATAAAACATTTTAGTGTTTCTACTTGCTGTCTGCTGATTTACGTTTTATCTTATTCTTTTATTAAACCACATAAATCCGTGTTTAGAATACCTAGCCGATTTTCAATAATTTCATTGTAATTAGCTTATTCGAAAGTAATCTATTCTGTCTTTCATATGTTCACGGCTCAGTATCATGAGCTCGATGACTTTGTCATAAAATAATATAATATGATTATTTCATGTGTGTCTTTTGATTGACGAAAAGAGTACTTACTGAGCTTATACTCATTGTTGCTTTACGTTATATTTAACATTTTAAAACGACAAACCAAGTGTGTTTGAAAGAGCCTATTTGAATAAAGTATATTTTGATTTTTGCAATAGCAGAAAACTAATACACCAATCCTTAGGTAGGTAACCTGTTTTTTTGGGAGTGAGTAGTAATTTCATTTATTGATTATAAATATACGATAATCATCAAAGAGTGCTAATCTTCCATATTAATGAGACTGAAAGAAACCGTCAAGGAAAACATATTACGAAAGTTGTCCAAAGGTTTGCTGCTTTTAAATATAAATTTATGATAGTTGATGTACAAAAATACGCTCGTTCAGCCATCACATTTATCCTCTTGCGACTCTCGTTTGTTTTCAAATAAAAAAAGAGTTAAAATTCCAGACTACAATAAAAATCAAGGAGGCTCTTTCGACTCATTTTGAAGGCAAACAGAAAAATGTTTATATTTAAGGATTGTTAAAGATACAAACCCGATCTGTAGTAGTCAATATGAGGAAGGTTATTATACTGAAACGAAAATTGTTTTACTCGTTAGTGGACTTTTTTTATGTTGCTATTAATATTTCGTTTTTTTTTTTGACATTGAATAGTAGCAATCTCCCATTTTAATGAATTACTAATAGTCCTATTTTCCCCTCCAATTAAGCTTATGCTTGTGCTAGGAGTGTGGACGACAATAGCACAAGGGGTCAGGATGAACCTGCGACTTTTTACATCGCTAGGGCCGTAAACCATTCCGTTATAAATATAAGCTACCGATATCTATATAAAGTCCAGAAAGAAAAATTGAGATATTAACATGTGTGGTTGTGAATATTTGTAAGTGTATGTTATGAATACCCAAGTAATCAGGAACGTCAAATAATTAACAATAATTAATATAGTTTACAATATCTATTTTTCCAGTTATTGTTACAATCATCCATTTTCTTCCATTTTTCAACCCAGATTAACAATTACCATGTTAAATTCAAAAATATTCTTTTTCTTTTTTTTTTTTAAATGTCAAACCAAAAAGTATTCATTACATTTATATAATTCTGTGATTGAATATAACTCAATAGCTAGAAGCTATACAACTTTTAATGATTATTTATAAATATTTTATATAAAATAATTTATAGGCTTACTAAATAATAATAAATGATTTATCTGGATGTGTATGGACATCAACACTGCCTTCAGTGAACGTGACTCTGACGTGCCGTATTTTGCTTAATACATTTTCGCCTTGTTATTTTACTGCATAATATCTGACACTGATATGTAGAATCCTATATTCTACGTCCTATTACGTACTCATTTATATGCTGGCTTGCATACGTCGTCATCTTGTGTTACCGCTTCATTATAATATGTTAAAATAATATAATACATGATTCTGTACTTGGGGTACTTGTACTTGGGATAATCTTTTGTTGTCCCGGTTTCATTTAATTCCCGGTAATTCCTCTTAAGCTTTTAATATCTAAAAAACATGGATTTCAAAAGAAAATTGGACTAGAACGCGTTAACTTTTTATTTTATGTTCGAATGACGATCTCTCTAAATATCTGAGGAAAGTAATACATTTACACTAAAACTGTATTTGTATTATTTAGATTCCAAAAACGTTCGATTGTGTTTTAATGTAAAACCAAGACACCGCCCAATCATTACATTACTAAAGTTATATATTATCTGTCGAATAGCTAATCTAATATTCTATAATATCTTTATTATTTAAACCTCATCAAGTTTTTTACGGAGATCAAAGCAACGTTTACGCGATCATAATGCCGAGTTTCATTACATTCCACCGAGTTATGTCGTATCATACATCCCACAGGGATTTACTATGATTATATATTTTTTATATATAATAAATGTATAGTTCATAGAAATAAGTAATATGAATGCCAGAACGATTATATATCAAATATACATACGAATATTCGTCGTCGATTTAACCGCGCATTTTTTAATAAAACGCTTTTATTAAATCTAAGTAGTAAAAAATATATAATATGTTGTTTCAAACAACATAAAATGTAAAACTTCAGCTCAATCGGTATGGTGGACCTTGTTTAAAATTATTTTGCAAGATATTAACTGAAGGCGAAGTAAAATAAACGCTTGCAAAAACATTTTAATGTGTGAGACTCACGCGATAGGTTTGCCTATCTTATCGTAAAAATGTAATAGTTATATTTATAGAGGTGTATAGTTGTGTTCTACTGACGACTTGATGAATCGATTTAATGAAAATCAAATTTTAAAAGTATTTTGTACGATTTTTTGTTCCAATTAGTACAAATAAAAATTTCCGTTTATTATGGCTTTCTCGTTCAATCTCAAATAAAATTATTTAATCTCACATAAATTTAGCAGAAACGTAAAACATAGTCGTAATTTTATGATGAATGATGTACATATATGTATATGTGTCTGTGCGTTATAGTGCAAGAACCAGAAGCACGGAGGAGCAGTGTTCGTGTGTCCCAGCGCTCGAAGCTTCCGCCAATACGTCGCCGTCCATTGTAACGTCGTCGTCTCATCGGCGAACTATTGTTTCACTGATAGTCTTTTAGTTTATCTATTGAGATGTTAACGCACGATCGTTTATTAATAGCACGTGAGTGATTACTACTTCAATATTTGTCTCATTTAAAAAAGTATAATTTAGGAATGAAAATGTATATATATATATATATTTATAGTTAACTTGTAACGTTAATGTAGTAATATTTAACCTCCTTGTTTTTATATCATTTTATAACTTATGTCATATGTCACTCTTAAGAACTATGTACTTTTATTATGTAGAATAAAACCGTCTATACGAGGTGTTATCTTATTACAATTTATTCTACATAATATTTTAATGTGTTTACAAGATGGATAAATACTTGAGACCTGATCGCTTAGATATTGATCCCTCCAATAGTTCTGCAGCGAAACATTGGGAACATTGGAAAAGGACATTCGAGAGTTTTCTATCGGCTTCTGATTTTTCTCACATGTCAGAAAAAGTACTGACTTCTTATAAAAAACTTGATTTACTTATAAATCATGTATCTTCTAATATATATACATACATCAGTGAATGTTCCACGTATGAAACAGCAATAGCTATATTGGATAAAATATTTATAAAACCCAAAAATATAATTTTTGCAAGACATGCTCTAGCAACAAGAAAACAACAAATTGAAGAGTCGATAGACAATTATTTACAGGCATTAAAACAATTAGCAAAAGACTGTGATTTTAAAAATGTTGATGCAGAAACAAATAGAAACGATAACATACGCGATGCATTTATTTCTGGAATACAATCTAATAAAATAAGACAACGTCTCCTTGAAAATTTAGACTTATCACTCGATGACGCTTACAATCAAGCCTTGTCTCTAGAGGGAGCAGAAATTAGTTCTCAGCAGTATAATATCAGCGTTAATGCTATTGAAAATAATAAATCTAGAGATAATAGTATGTTTGTACGACCACAATCATCTGAATATGATAGTAGAAAAAGTTCTTCAGAAGCAACTAATTATAAACGGAAATGCTTTTTTTGTGGTGACCGTATTCATATTCGCAAAAATTGCCCTGCACTAGATGTAACTTGCCAAATGTGTGGTAAGAAAGGCCACTTTGCTAACGTTTGTCGCAGTAAAATATGTAATAATGCGGCAACAATTAAACAATTCGAATCATCTGCATGCATAGTAGCTGCTTCTCCAAGCTCGTTAAAAAAAGCAACGTTGCCTGCCTACATAAAGGGAATTCGAGCACACGCGTTAATTGATACTGGAAGCTCAGTGAGCTTTATTAATGATAATTTTTTTAAGCTTTGCGGATTAAAGAAATTGCCTAGTAATCAAACTATTTCTATGGCATCGACTAATTTCACATCACTAGTTGATGGAAAAACTATTGTATCAGCAAAAATAGGAAATCACGATTACGATGACTTAAATTTATTGATTGTAAAAAACCTTTGTGCTGATTTAATTATAGGTCACGATATACTGGAAAAACATTCATTTTTAGAATTTTCTTTTGGAGGGCCTAAAGAGCCGATAATAGTTTGTAATGTAGCAGAAGCGTCAATTCCTGCCGTTCCTTTATTTGCAAATATATCTGCCGACTGTAAGCCGATAGCAATAAAGTCTCGCCGATTTAGTCAAGATGACAAACAATTTATTATTCAAGAAATTAGAAAGCTTTTAGCTGAGGGTATAATTGAAGAGAGTTCTTCGCCCTGGCGAGCTCAGGTCTTAATAACAAAAAATGAAAATCATAAAAAACGTCTTGTTATAGACTATTCACAAACAATAAATAAATATACGCAATTAGATGCATATCCGCTTCCTAATATAGAAGAAATGATTTCTCAAGTATCGAAATATTTTTTCTTTAGCACAATAGATTTACAGAATGCCTATCACCAAATACCGATACTTGCTAAAGAAAAACAATATACAGCTTTCGAAGCAGATGGAAATCTGTATCAATTTCGACGTATTCCCTTTGGAGTTACTAATGGCGTTTCCAGCTTTCAAAGAATCATTGACTGGGTGTTAAAAGAAGAAAAACTCAAAGATACATTTGCCTACTTAGATGACATTACTGTTTGTGGTAAGACATTAACCGAACATAATGAAAATTTAGAAAATTTTTTAGCTGCAGCTAGAAAGTATTGTCTCACTATTAACAAGGATAAAAGCAAATTCTCTCAAACAACGATAAATATTTTAGGATATAATATTAAAGATCAAGTTATAAGACCCGATGCTGATCGCCTTCGACCTCTAACGTCTTTACCACCACCAAACGATTTACCATCCCAACGTCGGATCGTTGGAATGTTTGCACATTACAGTCGATGGATACCTAATTTCTCTGAAAGAATTCATGCTATATCTCATAATAAAATATTTTCATTTTCTGAAGAATTAGTACAAAGATTTCAATCATTAAAATCAGACATAATTAAATCAGCTGTGTATGCAATTGATTATAGTCTTCCACTTACTGTCGAGACCGATGCCTCTGACCATTCTATTGCTGCTGTTTTATCCCAAGATGGTCGACCTGTCGCATTCTTTTCTAAAACATTAAATCTAACAGAACAAAATCATTCAGCCATTGAGAAAGAAGCTTATGCCATAGTAGAAGCTTTAAAAAAATGGAAACATTATCTTATTGGTAAACCTTTTCGACTAATAACCGATCAAAGATCCGTATCATTTATGTTTAATAACAAATTGACAAATAAAATTAAAAACGAAAAAATACAGAGATGGCGTTTAGAACTGGCACCATTTAAGTACGATATAATTTACAGGCCAGGTAAGCAAAATGATATTGCAGATGCATTATCACGTATTTGTTCCTCAGCTCAAGTACAACACACAAAATTGATTTCATTACATGAAGCTTTATGTCATCCTGGAGTTACAAGAATGGCTCATTGGATTAAAACAAAGAATCTACCATACACTATAGAAGAAATAAGAAACATGATAAAATCTTGTCGTGTTTGTTCAGAAATAAAGCCTAATTACGTACGGAATCCTATTCCTAGACTTAACTTAATTAAAGCAACAGCTCCATTTGAAAGATTAAGTCTAGACTTCAAAGGACCAATTCCAAGCAATACGAAGAACAAATATATATTAACAATAATTGACGAATTTTCGCGTTTCCCATTTGCATTTCCATGTGCCGATATCACTTCAAAAACTGTTATTAAATATCTAAACGAAATATTTCTTACATTCGGTATGCCATCTTTCATACATTCTGATCGTGGTACAGCATTCATGTCTTCTGATTTAAAAGAATTTCTTTATAATCGTGGCATTGCAACCAGTCGAACTACACCATACAACCCGCGAGGTAATGGTCAAGTAGAACGCCTTAATGCTACTTTATGGAAAGCTGTACAATTAGCAATACGTTCGAAAAACATGTCTATTGAGAATTGGGAACTCGCCCTGCCTCAAGCATTACATTCTATCCGCTCTCTTCTCTGTACTGCTACAAATTGCACGCCACACGAAAGAATGTTCACACACACAAGAAAATCAGCAAACGGTGTATCAGTACCTAGTTGGTTGATAAATTCGGAGCATGCACTTATGCGAAAATGCAATCGCACTAATAAATATCAACCACTAGTTGAAGAGGTGGAATTAATACACGTTAATCCAGATTATTCCCACATACGTTTATCGGATGGTAGAGAAACTACCGTTTCAAATCGTAATTTAGCACCTTTAGGCCAAAGTCAAAGAGAATTTGATGTTTTAAGTGAAAATGAGGTACCGATTGATGAAGAACAAAATTCACCAAGGGAAGATAATACATCAGATTCTAATTATGAATCCACCGAAGAGCTGCCACCTGAAGGAAATCGATCCAATTCTATGGAAGAGGAAGCAACTTTGCGTAGATCAAATAGAGAGCACAGACTTCCTACACGACTGCAAGACTATGTTTTAAATTAAAGTGTGGGTGAATGTAGTAATATTTAACCTCCTTGTTTTTATATCATTTTATAACTTATGTCATATGTCACTCTTAAGAACTATGTACTTTTATTATGTAGAATAAAACCGTCTATACGAGGTGTTATCTTATTACAGTTAACTAATGGAAAGACTTGCTGAACGGTACCGCTATCTATACTAATATATTAAGCTGAAGTTTGTACGTTTATTTCTTTAATTTTTTAACTTATCTCATAGCCCATTTATTGAAAAAGACTATAGACTATAAAATGTCATGCTACAACTGAGTTCAATACCTAATGACTGAGTGACACCTAGGTTTATTCTATCAAGGTACACTTCTAACTTTATTATATATTTTTAGAATAAACTGACTCATAATATAATTATACATAGTTAATATACAACAATTACTTATATATACTATATGCATCCCATAATAGTAATAATTACAACCCTAAATTAATCATGTTAAAAAAAAAACAACAAACAATTTTAACGATAAACTTCTCGGTAGAATCCATATTTCGGTTTGATTGTTGTTTCGCTTTTAATTTGGTTGCTTGATTTGTTTTGTAAAATCACAATTCTCGTATGAGCCCACTTGAATAAAGAATGTTCCGATCTATTATTCAACAATCGCTCGCTGATTTAAAGTTTAAAACGAGTCTGCGCTTTTTTCTGCGTATACGTGAACTATATAGATGAGACATAATTATTGTTGCCATGGTTAACGAACATGTTACAAAACAAACAAACGATGGATTCCCTCTACAATAAATCCGAGGATGCATTTGTAATGATTATACATTAAAAACTTGTTTAAAATGTATATTTATTCGAAAGTACACAAATTGTATGCCGTGATGTCCCAGTCGCAGTGGTAGGGGCAGTGGCAGATGGCAGGCAACACTGATATGTCATGTGTTTAATAAATCTCGTGTTAAGCGATGAAATTGTTTTCCTTCGTGATGAAAACCCTTTGCCCAGCTTTGGGACGTTTACAGGCTGTTACATAACTTATTTTTACAAATGATAAGTAACTATACAGTTGACTGGAATTAGACCTTAAATTTACATAAATGTAACAAAATATTAAGGTCCAGATCTATGTGCAACAATGGTGTTGCCAGTGAAATTATTGTTCAATTACATTATACTACGGGTGATAGATAAGGTTTTTAAAGTGATTTTAAAAAACCATTCGTATAAAGTAGTTATATTTTTAAGTCTGTGTGTACCTAAGTTGAAAGAAACTCAGCTATACTTAGTTTTATCACAAATTGTGTTCTTTTAAACGTCTAGATGCCGTAGCGGTGTACGGTACTTCCTCCCCGTTAGGCGCTCCTCGATAGCCTCTCCTGTCGACACTCGAACGTTCTCTCACTACGCCCTTCGTTCACAATAACACTATCCATACGACAGATTTTACACTTATATGACGTAGAGTTATTGGAAAAGCATTGACATTATATTTTACAGTGACATTATTAGTACCCGGAACATAGGTAACCGTCTTCATTCGCGGAGTTATATTATCTAGGACATCGGTTTAAATTTTATTGGATACTAGTTGACGCCCGCAGCTTCGCTCGTGTTGGTCGTCAGGCTTTAGCCATAGAAAAGTATATAGAAGTCCTCCCTTGGAGTAAAATCTTGCTTCATACCAAATTTCATCAAATTCGGTTCAGTAATTTGGCCGTGAAAAAGCAACAAATATACAGAAACACAGAGTGAATTTCGCATTTATAATATTAGTATGTATATGCAGTTGTATTATGAGTTGATTGTTTTTTTGTAAAAGGAAATTCTTTAACCAAGGAAACGTAATATTAAACGTTTTGTGTATTACAACTTAACTAAATATTTTCACTTGATACTTTATAATAGTTAATAATATATTTATATACTTACTTACTTTTGGACTTTACCATACAAATAATTCCTAATTGTATTAAACAGAATCCAAAAAGCATGTTACCGACTCAATTTAGGAATTAGATCGAATATATATTTACTAAGGTTTTAAAGGCTTTTCAAAAAATTTTGAGACCCATATATATTTATTAACAATTGAAGCTAATAATATAAATACATTAAATTCATTTTTTATATCTCTTATGCCTCCAGTACACGTTGTGTCAGTGTTTTCGGCCGACGTTGGGGCAAATCTGCTTCGATACAATAATTTCACTCCACTACAACGTGTATTACAGGCTTTACAGCTTACCCTAACATGTGTTCTAACCGACATGAAATGGTACGTGGTTACGCTTCTGCGATTACCAATTATCTTAAGTCAGTACCTGGAAGCGTTCGCTGAAACATTACTTTGATTTTTTGTATAGTCTGAAACATATTTAGAAGTATTTCTTTTACGATGGTTTTGTCTTTATTTTTAACAGCATCAAGTCAAAATTTGAATATAAATTAATTTGTAAATAATACAAGCGTGAGTTGTTTGCAAGTCGCAACCTCTCAAGTAATCCCGGAGCAATAAAAATATATTGGCAAAATAATTAAATTCAAACCGTCTCGCTCTTAATATTTTATTAAGACTTTACTTTAACAACATTAATATTTATTAACGTTAAAATAATAATGGTTTCTATTGCTGTTTCTCATAAATTTTGGCTAGACTAGACTAGACTAGACTTCTCTAAAGAACAGATTATAGATTCGCGTAATCTAAGTATTGAAAAAGTTTCTCTAAAAATAACTAAATAAACCTTAAGTAAAAAGCTAGTAAGCATGACTGCTACTAGGTTTGACGACCTTACGTTAAAAATATCTTAACCAAATATAAACGAAGCAGAAATATAAATGAAATGAAATAATAGTATTATTCAAAAATTATTGACGAAGCGACAAGAAATACAAACTAACAGTAGAAAGAAATAGCTCCGGGCGCCGTAATGATATCGATAAGAATCTGTCACATCTCATTTTGCTCAGAGTATTGACACAATTACGTGGACGTATCGCACTAAGAGTTCTCTTTGTATTGTTGTCGCAACCCCCGCAGAGTGATTTGTGACTGATTGTACTCCGTTCGACAATACATTTAGGAGATTCTCGAATTCAAGACACGCGCCAATGTTTAGTATATTGTCTTTTGGTAAATGAAACTTAATTGTCTTGACAGAGATTCTCAAACTTTTTGCGAATAACATCCGCATTCATAAGAAATAAGACGCAGTATTTTTTCATGTCAAATATTGTCGTTTATCGTTGTGGATTTTTGGTTTGAAATTGATATAGCTTCAGAAGCTTAATATCTCTTCAGAGCTAAAAAGGCTACAGTCCTGCTCTGCCAAATAAAATCAAGTAATACAATCATCATAAGATTATTGGAGTTTTTATAAAGTGGCTGTAATATAATTGAACAGCTACTTTGAGAAAATAACATTCTGCTAAGTTACAACTAACTAATAACAAACTAAACTAACTAACAACATTACAAAAGTAACATTATAATCTTTAATCTGTTTGGATGAGAAATTGTTCTATATTTTTTTATATATACGTTAAAGTGAATGTGTATATGCGTCAAGCTTAATCTATGCGTTTTTAAACCATTAATCCAATCGCGATTAAACTTTGAGAAGTCGTTCTGCGACTGTCGAACCGCGAGAAAATTATAGAATGTCATAGTTGTGCACCAAAAAATGCCGAGTGTTTGTGTATAAAAGGCAAAAATCAACCGCACATGGTACCCAGAACATAATATATAGTATATAGGTACCTAATATTAACACTTATCACGGAAATATCAAAATATAGTTTTAATTTTTTATCAGTGATGGAAAACCAATCTGGATTCCGTTCAAGTTTAGTTGAATGATTTCCGTAACATATGTTAAACGTAGAATCAAATTGCGTGGTTAACGGGGGTAAATTGTTTAAAAGTTAGGTTCATACTAGATTTGTAATACGGGTAACGTCTATTTCCGTATAGCAGCGTTAGTTGTTAACGTTGCGGTTTGCGCAGGATAATTGAAGTTGAAAACAATTCCGTGAAGGCTCGTATCAGACGTATGTGGAAAAGGTTCCGGACCTATGATGTTGAAATATTCCATCATAGTGCGTAAACCTAGAAGTTATTATCAATATAAGTGAGGAAACTATTAGGTACATCCAGTATTGTCATGACGACATTTTGCTCAATCAGGAGTAAAATTCATCAATCATACCAAGGTGAAGTTTAATAACATTTTATAAAATATTTGGTATTTTCTCCATTAAAACAAACGTTTAAGACTAATAAACTAATACAGGACCGCCTGGGTGGGTACCACCCACCGTTTCTTTTATGGCTGCAAACAGTTTTATAGAACGTATAAACCCTTTTCATAAAACGTAATTGAGTTATTTTTCACTTTTCAGTGCAATTTCTGTTTTGTTTTTTTTTTTATATACGTTTAGTTGTTTTTTCATTTTTAGTGTATTTGGCATAGAAACTAGTAGTAGTGAGCTGAGAAAGCTGTTTTATCCGTAGTGTAATCGGATTACAAGAGTTAAGCATAATCTTATATATTAATAGCGAAAGCTGATTTTTGTCCCAGTGATTATGGGACGATAATGAAAACAAAAAAATCTGTTATAGATTCATTTTAAAGACCTCCAGTCGTAGACGTGCAGAATAAAGAGGATTCTTGATTGCAATTTATTAAATTGTTACTATTTTCAAAGAATTAATTTTAATTTTTATCGTGCGAATAGACGTCGGCTTACAATTAAATTAAATAAAAAAAAACCTGTCATAGTTTTCCAAATTTGTAAAAATCTGTTGAATAAACGAGAAGTTTCGCGTGCGACCCACTAGTAGCAATTTAAGTTAGCTTAAATTTTATTTCAATGGCTGCGCTATGTAGAGCGAAAATATTAAACGACGTTGCATTTTATAATATCAAGTAAATACTAACAAAACAAACCTAATGATATATCCGCCCGGACTCACTGTGTTAATTACATATTTATTTTATTTTAACACTTTATTGCACACTAACACAAGAAAACATAATTATAACACAGGATATTTGTCAGGTTAAAGCGCAGTGCAAACGCGACCTATTTGTTAAAACCGAACTGTTCCGGGCAATCACTTCTTACTGAATGTCCCACGTGTTGCTTCTCATCTTTATATATGTAATTCTTCTGTACATGTGTGTGTCCGAAATATTTTGATGGTTTTTCATGTTTAAGCATACAGTATTTATGTGTCTGTTGATGGTTTATATACCCACCCACACGAAGTCGGTACGGAGCAGATAGGTTTTTGAAAATATCTCGTAATGTCACTCATAGTATAATTCATATACATATATAGATATTCTCAATGAATCAGGATCAACCAAACCAACGATTCAATTTAGGTTTCATGTACGATTCTATCGTGCCGTTTTTGTTTAACTTTTTAGTAACATACAATATCTGAAAGGACTGGTGGAAATTTTAAAGTAAAAACGTTAATTTTAATTTACGGAAAATTACGGTTAATATGTTATTCGTGTTGATAAGGATTACTACTGTGTCAAATAATCTGATCGGACGTATAATTTTTGTGAGAGTGGTCTCCCTTTAATTATAATAATCGATTATAAGTCGATTAAAAAAAGGTTCAGGAACAAAATGAGCACGTGTAGTGAAAAGATTGAATTGTGCGGTATAAAGAATTCGTTTTTCAAAAGGATATAGTATGTGAAGGAATGAAATCCGAGTCGTCGAATTTGTCATTCTCCTTTGTCAACTTTCGCTGACAAAATTGAGCGGGCTCCACGAAAACTCCAATCAGAGCGGGGTCACTGGTGACGGATGTTCAATAAAGGGGGAATGAGATATAAATGTATGAGTAAACATATGATGGTGAACTTTTATCTCGAGTACGACAACTGCGATGTTTTCCGACGCGGTTTGTGCGGCCTTCATTTATTAAATGCATTTATTTACTAATCGATAAACCCGCCCTTATAAAAAGTACTTATGTTATTCGAATATTAAATCCGTTCTCTGTTTTATTTATTCCTGTACACGAATAAATCTATTTTTATTGTTTATTGACAGTAATAGTGTTATTTACTATTCGATTAATAACTATTAAAATACATTGATATAAATAATATATTCCTAACTTTCTATATCTAAAATTCCTTGGTTGTTCTTTTATTTAGCTGATTTTGTTGTGACTATACATCTCTAACATATAGATAATACTAAAATAATATATACATATCTAATTTCATATTCGTACATAGATAAGTGTCTAAAGAGTATGTCGCTATGATGTATTTAGTATTTCATTTAATGAATTGAATTTTCTTCATAGGAGAAAATTTTGAAATAAACAATATAGTATGAAATTTGAATCTATATTTAATGATGTTAGTGGCGATGTTGCAATGCTGAATGGTTACCCTAGTGAGTTGTCGGTGACCGGGCGACGATCTGATTATCCCATCCGATGCCACCCACCCTCGCCACTCGATTGGAGCGCGGGACTAGGTAATGATCGAGTGTCGAAATGTATCAAACTACACGTTTCGATAGATTCACAGCTGTAATCGCTTCATTTCTAGTTGCGAAATACGTTTCAGCGCTAACATGTGATGCAGGTACGCTATTACTAATTAAAAAATTGTGCTTAGATTTCTGTCTTTTCCAATTGTATCGCAAGGAAGCCTTCATCGATATGTTTTGACACAAGATTCTTTAAAAACACTTAAATAAAAATAATAATAATATATACTATGAACTGCTTTTCCGTCTCGTCTCGACTATAGAGAATTCAAATTCAGAAACAAAATAAACGACCCCGTGATATGATGATGTGTTATTAAATAATATATATGTACAAATATTAATTCTTTTCGTTTTTATTCAAATACCTTTTAATATTTCCTTGTCATTTTTAGCTGTGTGACGAATTAAACTAAATATGTCTTATATATAACTGATAGATATATATTAAGACACACTTTTTCGTAGACATTTTAAAGATGTATTAACTTTCATAAAAAGTTTTAAGTACACATCGTGTACCTGTAAAACTATTAATTGCCTCCACTTGAAAACCGCCCGATGCGCAATTTTCTTCGACTCCTTTGACATAATAAGTCTCATACTAATAGACAACATATAAACATACATATGTATATATCATATTTCTGATCTGAATCTGATCTGAAAGTAACTCTGTCTGTTACCTCTACAGGTTCAAACCACTGAACCGATTTAGATGAAATTTGGTATGGTGATAGTTTACTTTTTACTCATTAGGTTTTTTTTTTAATTCACTCCTCGAGGAAAATAATAGGGGTTATTTGTGCGATAAAGACATTTCGTTTATTAAAGAAGTTTATTATTGTATTTATGAGATTATTATTATTATTAACCAGCTGCCCGTCGCGACTTAGTCCGGGTGAAATTAGAATTTTATTTATTTCCCAATCGCAGCGCCGCCTACCTTAGACTAGACTCTTGTTTAGTATTTTTTGATTTAATATTTAGCTTACAGTAACTATTAGAAATCCCGTGTATAATGCTCATACAACATAAACGATTTTAAGTTTTCTGAAAAGTGCCAATTTTCTTCGCAATTCTGTTAATATTTATACCTAAAAAATAGATTAATGAAATCAGTAAAGACGTTCTCAAGTTATGACGTGACCAAGAGAACTATAGATACATTTTTGTATATATAGATAGATTAAGATTATTAAGATTATATATATAGATAGATTAAAACGCGTATCGAAATAGCGGGATGACTCGACTATTTATTGTTGTATAGCGATGGCAGATTTTAAACTAAAAATATTATGAATAATAGAGATACATCTGTTAGCGTTTACTTGATATATAGATTTCTTTTATCTTTCGACGACAACGTTTGTATAAGATTATATTTATTCACACATTATAGTTTATGATATCGAATATACAAACGTCTCTAGAAAAATATATAATGCGTAACAGTTTGCCTTTATGTTCTTTGACTACTTATATATGATGATATCCTGAGCAATTTCAGTCACAATGGGTATTCTTAACGAGCCAGGTAGCCTGCGCTTGTCATGCTCTATTGCACAGAGTGTGCACAGACATAAGTGCACAATATCTGTTCCCTCACTTTTAATCGGATAAGACGGTTCGCCACGACCCAAGAGAGTCCAGGCTCAGGACCAACGACTTTTGCTCTTCCATTCCACGGGAAGCATAAATCAAATTCGTGGCTACTATTGCTACAGTGAAATCTTAACGGAACTGTCTGTACGTGAAATTTCATTTCATCTTTAAAACTTTTTAAAGATGAAATCTAGAAAATATATGCTATATTTTCTATATTTCATCGCTTACTCTTCTTAGGAACATGGACTAAAAATGGAATTTGTTTAATATCAGTATATTCGTTAACGAAAACTATCATTTTATTAAAAATATAGCGTCATTTCGAGTACGCAAATACATGGCTTAATTGTGAGCGTAGTTTGTAATTAAAATATATTGAAACGAGTATAAGTTTTATTAAAAGAACACCTGAAACGGCGGTGTCGTGTATACAAATGTATAATAATAAATACATTTTTTAAATAACATTGATTATTAAAACATAATACGTTGTTTCAGGGCGGTGCGGCTGCGCAGGAGTAGTGTGAGGGGGTAAAGCGCACCCTGGAGCCGCCCAGGGAAATCTGTAAGTATAATCACACGATTGTTACTAATACCAAAGTTTGTGTGCAGATGCTCGTAAATGCTGGAATAATTATGTAAAGCACGAGAACTTATTTCAATATTAACACTATTATGTTATGATTTTTTTGTGAATCGCTGCTAGCTGACGGTACACTAAAGTAAAACCCGCGAAACGCAGACAACGTAACATAATACGCAGACCAGCAAAAACTTACATTTTTTATTTTATAATAAACATTTATATTGTTCATTTTATATGTTCACATAGATTTGTCATTTGACACAAATTTTGTAAATTACTGCTCTTTTACATTACAAACGAAGTCGTTGTAACCGAGGAGAATTTCTGAGAAGTAACAAATAATAGTAAACAAATAATTTCTTCGGCATGATTCACAGACTCAATTGGCGTCACAGAACCAAGCCCTGCTGTCATATATTCGGATAACCATTATTCTTCAGTATTTACCTTGTTGGCGTCAAACTGTCTCAAATTATTTGCTAATTTTTATACGTAGGTAGCCAAGTGAATAGTCTGCGAGTGGTTCTGTTGTTTTCACAATTTTCTCGAATGATTAAATGTGATGCTTCGGACTACAATCACATCGGCATAAATTTTATATCGCCTTCGGATTGAACTCGTAAATGCATTTTCTAGTGTCAACAAAAAAGGATGACACTAAGATATGATATTAATAAACCATTGTCATAATACACGTTAATGTTATTCAACGTAGCATAATGTTACGCTACATTGGTTAATCATAGTTGTGACCGATGCTGGAGTTAACAGAGATGTCGACGCGACATTAAGTTGATTTGTTTCGTTGCGTAGCATAACCAACACGTTCGGTGGAAAGGACGCCGTTCACAGATACCACGTGAACGTACCTCGTTTCCTGGTCTAGTCGCTACTCGGAATGTTATTCACTGTGACATCATATTGTGGGTATGTTTAACGTTTTGTGTTATCACGCTGTGCAACATAATTGCCAGTCCTATTTATTCCTCGATTGGAGTCATTCACCGGTTAGTCGAGAACTGCATCTGTCCGAGCGGCTCGCTTTGAGTTAATTAATATTTTAATGTAATACCGTGATATATTTGACGCGTGGAAACAATTATTTATTGATATGTGATTGAATTTAATTAAATCATTGTGTTGTATTTCAATATTCAAGCTTCAGTAATTCATGTGATTTGTTGGATATTGTAATCCGATTGATACATTTTTGGATTTAATCTTTTAATTGGAATCTGTTTACAATTGTTAATATTTAACTAAATCAAGTGTATGGCGATATTCAATGACTGTGAAAAAAATGGTCCATTTAACAAAGCAGGTATGTTTAAAGTGGAGTTTTTTTTTAAGTGTTAATTTCCTTTCGAGATTAGGTTAGCCATCTAGGTTCTATCTATCTAGGTCCTTGATATAGATGGCCCAAATGTGACATTGATAAAACTCAGTGTTTCGCTGAAATAGTTCTTGTCGTTTACGAATCGTTGAGAAGATTGGGTTTTATTTTAATTTTCATAATTATGTAACTTGAATTCAACCGTATAAGGATACTGAAGTACAGCTGTATTGCCTTACTATCAGTAATACATATGATATATCCACTCGCAAGCGGAACTTCTATATTCTAGGTTACTGCTAGCATTTTAATTATTATTGAAAATTTAAGCAAACATAATATTATGTTAATTTGCATGTTTTGAATATTTCCTCTACTCTTTATTTCCGATTGCTTTTTATTCCTAATTAAAACTCATCAATACATATTAAAAAAACTGTCTTAAACCAGATAAGTAAAAGTTACTGTAGAGGTAGTCTGTAAGAAGTAACTCGAAACTCACCGTAGAACTCGAGCGTGAATTATTAGAATGTAATATGCGACAATATTAATGATATTATGACTTCATTAATTATAAAAGTAGGTATCATCGTAAGTTGTTTGTCAACATTTCACGAATGAGATACGAATTTAATTCTTACAGAATCGCAATGCAGAATTGTTTTATCATTGCCTATATGTTTGTAGATTTGGAAGGCAATAAAAAAATTAACTGACTTAACACATACCTTGTGCTAGTAAAATTGTAACCTTTGAAGAAAAAATCATTTTAGTTCTAATTAATTATAACAGTCATCACTTACAAATACCAAAGATTTAGGTCGTTGTCGTTAAATATTATTATTATAAACATATCAGTATTTCATATTCGTATATTATACACAAATATTATTACATAGTAACTGATTTAGGATATTACTAAATATAAATGTAATATATTTATCTCTCTAAATGCGAGCAACAAACAATTTTCCGGGCGGTCGGCAAACTGGCCGTAGCGTTAAATAAAATCAATTTCGAGTCGAATCCTAATGCTTTTGTTATATAAGTGTCGTCCCGCCCTTTCGCATAGACACCTATAATAACAATAATTTATTTACTAAAACTGCCCTAGAGAAAGCTTAGGTAAAACTAGATCCTCTGTTTTGGTAGTGTGGTCTAGTCATTGGACTAGATGAGTATTAAATTTAAATATAGAATTCGCCGTTGTACTTAAGTATACTTAAAAATAAAACTTTTCTAACATATTACTTTTGTTGTGTGAGTGTGTTGTGTGGTGCACTGCACTTTACTTGAATATCCAATAAATATAAATTGTACTTTCTCATAAAAGGTGAAATTTGTTTACGTCATCGTTATAACTTGTGCTTGTTTTGTTTTTAATTATTCTTAAACTTACCCGCTTGGAAAACGAACTCAGTTTAATACATGGTTGAAAGGGTTGTAAAATTTCGTCTAATTCAATTGTTTAAACTACTGTTTATGTAATTGTTCTTTAATAGCTTTGCTAAACACCATTTAATATTTACAGGTGGTAGACTGATTTTATACTCTGTACAATGTCTGCAAACTTTTAGATCCAGTTACGGGCCAACTTATCGATTAGAATGAAAATAACTTTTGTACGTACATTTGCGACAGTTTAAATTAAATGTAAACGTCAAAATGTAAGGCGCTAATATCGAATTGTGTCAGTTGGATATACTCATTTATATTGTATGTATGTATGTATATACATTATAAACAAATACTACCCTTTTATTATTTCACTTAATGTTACCTTTTAGAAAACTGATCTATTTTAGAACATTGACTGAATACATGGTGTATTTGTTTTTTCAAAATCAATTCTTTTTTTTTGGTATACATCAAAATTTAGGGAAACGCCTTGTGGCTCGGATTTGGCTTATCACGGCTTTTCGGAATATTCTTTCTGTATGATAATAATTTTTTCGTTTTTGCTATACAACTAGCTGACACTACGGCTCTATCCACGCGAAAAATATAAAGCTTTACCTCTAGGACACAAATCATCGCCCCGAATTTAAGCCTCTCGAGTGGTAAATTAGTTAAAAGTCTCTACTATATCTACTATATATATATATCACACCAAATTTTACCTAAATCGGTATATGGAATATGGAATCCTATATAATTTACAAAACAAACAGTTTTGAAATATCATTAATTAATATTTATAATGTAGTCATTACATACATTTATTACAAACAATTCCTCAACTATTTCCTCTAATTAGCGGTTGTTTAATTCAAGTTATTTGTATTATGAATTCAATGTGGTATATGTATGACATCAATCAACCACCGGCCCATAATGATACGTATGGTTAATTGGTTAGTCTATGACTTGTATAATATCTTAAGGTGAATGATAAGATTAACGGGGATCCACGTCCTGGCTTTATCGTCACATCAGCTCGACCGTACCGATATACCGGTACTTGCAAAATTTTAAATCGTTCTGAAAATAAACTGTGTTTTATTAATTATTAAGCTAAATCTGGAATTTAATTATCAAAATGTATATATACCTATATTATTATACATATTATGGGACAGCTATATTAAAATTATATATTCAATGCTTATCGATCGCAAGGTTTATCTTATAGTAAGTAATAATGATAGTTGAACACAGCTTTCACTCGTATGAAGCCCCAACAAACAGCAACGATGCATCAAATCAAGATATTCTTATTCAAGTAGGCTCATGAAATAAAATAAAATACCACCGGTGCGGAATGTAGAGTCAATCGAGAAAAACCGGCAAGAAAGTCAATAGATACTCGTCTATACATATCATATAATTGGAGTGTCTGTTTGTAATATTAAAATAACCCATTTCTACTAAATGCATATGTATGTGTACACGGTACATATACCAAAATAACGTTTATTACAATTTGTGTCTGTCTGTCTGTCTGTTTGTTCCGGCTAATCTCTGGAACGGCTGAACCGATTTCGACGGGACTTTCACTGGGAGATAGCGGATGTAACAAGGAGTAACTTAGGCTACTTTTATTTTAAAATTATATATAGAATAAAAATAAACTCACGCTACAATATCCAAATAACTTAAATTCAAACAACGCGCACGAAGTCGCGGGCACAGCTAGTTTAGCATATTAGCATAATAAGACCTTATAGCCAAAATGTAACCTTATTTTTATAATATGCAATGTTTATTATAGTTAACGATTCTTTTAATAAAAATAGTAGTCTACTCATAACCAGACCGCATCGTATGCAAGTGTGTATAGTATATTAAAATTATGCAATTTTTTAATAATGAAAAATTATATACGATTCGTGGAAATTTTATGTAATCTTTTAGTCGTTTATTTAAAAAAATGTAATATTATGTACATACATATATAAGAGACGACATTCGGTATACCACTGTGTTTTTATATACTTGAATTGTCTTTATAATTCATCCAGCACTCGGCACTGAAGGACATAATCGTGAGAAAACTTTCATGTGTCGCATACAATTCTGCCTCTTTTCTGCAATTCAAGTGAATATTCACTAAGCCCGATAGTAACGAAGTAGATTCCTGAATTAGGCTCGAATTCCTACACTTTCACAGTAAATGAGGTCTTTGCTCAGTTGTGGGATGAATGTGCTACTTTTGGTAGCTTTACGTTAAAATAATATAATTCTTTGAAATGACAATTCAAAAGTTCTTGTATAAGTGTATTAGAATGAAGTAGATTTAGTTTTAATTATATGACAATATATTGTATTTTATAGGTATATGCTATTTTATTTAGTTGTATAATTATATTTGTTGTTAAGTGGTGCGGTGGGCGCGGCGGCACAATGGACGACGGAGGCAGCAACAAGCAGCGTCAGGCCACGCGAGTCTTCAAGAAGAGCTCGCCGAACGGCAAGGTATTATATATATATTATATATTTAAAGATAACTTTACGAAAATGTTCGCATGATATTTACATTTTTATCACCTATAATAATAGTAGAGTTGATATAGCCTATTCAAATCGGAGAATTCGAATATTTAGATATATAAACTCACATATATATTCCATGGCTATATATTTGCTAAGAATTTGTAAGCTCTATCACAATCGCAACTCCAATCACAACTTCGCCGATATTCCGAACGTCATTTTTTCGCGAATCCATAAAACTATCAAATAATATCGTATCATGAATAGATTATTATTCAAGATCTCGACCGATGATTTGGCGTCAATTAAATTTCAAAGTCGTTTATTTGTCTTTACTCCTCCTGTGATTGGATAACCGAATATATTTATTGAGGTTAATTACGTTTTATTCAATTTTATAATAAATAATATGGATTTAAAAAATATATATATTCATACTATATCCTCATATCATTTTAGATTTATAATAATTGGACTGTCATATACCCATCATATATTCGTTAAACGTGTATTCAAGTATTTATAGATATATAATTATCATCTTTATTTTAATGTCTCGTTCTCATTTTAACGGTATTTATAAAATCATTTCAAAAACAATGTTTTTAAATAGAATACGAAACGTTTAATGACAAAGTGGAGAAATATAAAGACTGTTGATGTTATCAGATCGTTCCGGACAGGAGATTAGTCGCTACGAACTCGAAACAGGATTGAAACATTTTCGTAATGGCTATTAAAACTTATGTACTTATGAATTCATTCAAATAATATCTAAAATAGCCCAGTGATTAAAACTTGTTTATCATAAACGAAAATAGCAGCTTCAAGCCCGTTATAATCAGCTTCAAATATATTTGCGTTGAAATTTAAATCAAGGTTTTGCATGATGACAGTGAAACAAGACAAGGGAACAATTCTGCTACATGTATATGCCGCTAAGTAACAGCGTGGTGGTATAAGCTCCAACAATTGTTCCTAAAGGGATTTCAGTAGTAGGACAAGCTGTAATTATTTTATAACAAACTACAATCTGAATTCACGATTGTTGAGTTGTCGTCTTGTAAAAAGTTACAAGCTTTTATTTAACTTGCAATGTATGTACGGGTGAAATCGCGACAAATTTTTATATCATATGAATGTGTCAAATGTGACGTTATAAGTTAACAGTAAAATTTTTAGTGAAAAATGTTTTTTTTTTTTTTTAATTTTTAGCTCATTTAAATAAAAGCTTGTTTTTTAAAAGGTGGTTTATTTTTAATTTAATAAAATTAGAATTGTTACACAATTTCCTTTAAAAGATAATATCTTAAAATGTACTTTGCCTTGTTTCAGATAACCGTATATTTAGGGAAAAGAGACTTCGTAGACCATATCACACATGTAGACCCAATTGGTAAGAATTGATGTTCCTGTAACAATGTGGAAGGTAACATGAAAAAATAACACTGTAATAAAAGTTTCTGATTTTGTTATAGACGGAGTAGTTTTAATCGACCCAGAGTATGTAAAGGATAGGAAGGTGTTCGGGCACGTGCTCGCCGCCTTCAGGTATGGGCGGGAGGATCTTGACGTGCTCGGGCTCACCTTCCGTAAAGACCTCTACCTCGCTGCCGAACAGGTAACGTTGAATTAATTCACGTGTTCTATTATTACAAAATGGTCTGTTGCTCTAACTTTGTTGTTTGAATAAACAAGCATAGAATACAGAACTAGCGTAGCGTCGCTTTGCTTTGCGCGTCGAGGTGTGCGATATGATTTAAAAATGATATTGTATTATTTCTGGCATGCAATGAGTTCTGCAAACTTGTCCGTATTTATCCGTTTAACATCAAATTTGTATCGCTATTTGGACTTTGATCAGTGAGTGAGCTAGTGTAAGTACAAGTACAAAAATTTTGAGACATGTCATGAATAGGTCGGGCTATTGTTGTTATACCGACTTCATTTTTATGGACAATTAGTTCGTCGGTGGAACTCAGCGAAGACAGCAATAAAATTTAACTTACCATCAGATTAATATGAGTAATCTCTTTACAGATATACCCACCGACGAGCACTCCAAAGCGACCGCTCACACGGCTGCAAGAGCGTCTCGTACGCAAGCTCGGTCCAGCAGCTCACCCCTTCTACTTCGAGCTGCCACCGCACTGCCCCGCCTCCGTCACGCTGCAGCCCGCCCCCGGGGACACCGGCAAGCCCTGTGGAGTCGATTATGAACTGAAGGCGTTCGTAGCAGATTCGCAAGATGATAAGCCTCACAAGAGGTAAGGCATTACAACATTTCCGGCGTAACAGGACACCACGCACCACTCCACTTATTCTCACTGAAGTTTTCAGTGTAAGTCATAGTTCCTAGTTAAATTATGCCGTACAATTTGGTTCTTAAATTTTTTACAATTAAATATTAGGAATATTAGTTAAACACTACTTCGTATCGATGCGTAATATCTTTAAATATAATATTAGTGGCATTCGTTCAAAGTCTTCTATTAATTAGAATAACATTTGAACTTACTTAAATGCGCTCCGACATTCGGCTGATTTTAAATATTTGTAGGAATTGCCTGTCTCGTTATTTACTTGCCTGTTACTTTCGAAAGATAATAAATAATATATAATTTACTTATTTTCAGAAACTCAGTCCGTCTAGCGATCAGGAAGATAATGTACGCGCCGAGCAAACAAGGGGAGCAGCCGTCCGTGGAGGTATCGAAGGAGTTTATGATGAGCCCTAACAAATTGTACCTGGAAGCATCTTTAGATAAGGTAAACGTGCTTACAAAGCAAAGTCCATAAGTGTTCCACCACTGATTTCCTCTTCGCCCAGAATATTGTTTCTTTTTGCTGCAACTTGGCGAATATGGGTACATTTCTCTCAATTTCCAATAGTTATCCACTCAAAGTTCTTGAGAAAGTAAATTCTATAATCATACTAATAAGACATAGTAACATACATGGTAACTCTTCTCACCAAAACTCTTAAAACAGCTTCGTTTCTTCGCTATAGAATATCAGGTGGGATTTGTGGAAACGATGAAATCCTTTTATCGATTTTAATTTTAAACCTCGTTTTAGGAATTATATCACCACGGCGAGAACATCGCCGTCAACGTGCACATAGCGAACAATTCGAATCGTTCCGTGAAGCGTATAAAGGTCTCGGTGCGTCAGTTCGCCGACATCTGCCTCTTCTCCACCGCGCAGTACAAGTGCACCGTCGCAGAGGCGGAGAGCGAGTGAGTAATGTACACTAAGATAGCCGAGTAGCATTCATTATAATTATATACATTAGCATCCACAATCAGGGTACCTTTATCTACGGTTGATACTCATGTGTATTCTATCGACATATCTATCTTCACAAGTGCGTTGTTAAAATATTTATCGCAACATATATGAAAAGTTTTTATCGACTGCATGAACTGCGACATTAAAAAAAAGCAAGATTTATGCCAATTAAATTATCACAATGGGTAATTTAGAACGGCAATAATTCAATTTCGGTTTCCCACAGTAGAGTATAAAGTAAAGAACTATTAAAATCCCCACTGTAAGATATTATCTTAATACGACCCTCAGAAAACTCCCAGATACCAAAATAAGTAGCGTTCTCGGCGTAATGATGTGATTGACGGGGAGTATCACATGCATCGCACCTCGTTCGGCTGCGACGTATTCGGATTGAAACATAAAAGCTTTGAATAGATATTTCTCATCCAGGGAGGAGTCCGTGTGGAAAAATAAAATTCCTCTGATCGGATTGTTCAATAAGAAATTAAAAAAGTCCGTGTAAGTGATTGCGCGTGATTTCATTACGCATGTATTCAGACCTGCAAATTTTTATCAGTTGGCACATTATTCCAAATTATGTTGCGTTACTAATTCACTCACCGGTTTGACTTTGGCTGTAGCTTATGTTTTGTATTTTTGGATTGCTAACTTGTAAAAACATTATAGTTTGATCTATTGCTGAAAAAATTCATCACAGGTTGTATGACGTCACAGACCAATTGATTATTCACAATGCTAGTTTGTTAAGAATTGTGTAAATATTCAACATTATTTTAGTGATATATTTATATAATGAGTCAGTGTGGCGTGTTCTAGCTGAGTATAAATTTGGTTGTATTTGTGTATTTGGATCATTTGTGGCCATATTAATAATAATATCAGACGCCGTGACTAGTGATGTGCTGGACAGCACGTGAGCACTGCATCCCCTCTCCTGCGGAATATGTATATGTAATTTGTATTTAGTTTTTGAGATATGTCTCCCCTCCAAATATATACGCACGCCACTGTTTATAATAATCATACTGTTTGAAACTTTAATTGGCTTTTTTATTCAGTAATTGCGATTGGTTATTTGAATGGAAGTGCATATTTGAGAACTTTTGACGTCATAATGTTAAAATCAGATTTAACGAGATAGATAGCTGATTCGTTTGGTTTCGTTTATAATTTATTTATTTTCGTTCACATCATGAACAGCGCGTTAACATTATGACGTCACAAACATTTATATAGCATTTTTTCGTTACGTAATAGTTTGTACATTTTTAAATTTTTTAACTAATCGTATATAATTTAATATTTATAAAAAATGTTTTCCAATATTATTTATGATAATATATTGATAAATTTTCATTCAAATATCCAATTAATTACCACATTAAACCTGAAGAGATTACAGTTATATTGTTTTTCTTGTTTCCAGGGAAGGTTGCCCCGTTGGTCCTGGATTCACACTAAGCAAGGTGTTTACTTTGACGCCGCTTTTAGCGAATAACAAGGATAAATGGGGGCTCGCTCTCGACGGTCAGCTCAAGCATGAAGATACAAACCTTGCTTCTAGCACATTGTAAGTATAGTGTCTGTTAACCTTAGGTTATATGTATATAAGTGGAATTTCATGTCGCAAGTATTGTGTGAAATATGTCAGTGGATATTTATCATTTCTTGTCGGTTTTCAGAATCGCAGATCCATCTCAGCGCGAGAATTTAGGCATTATAGTACAATATAAAGTTAAGGTGAAATTATGTCTCGGACCTCTCGGTGGGTAAGTCGTATTGCTATTTTTTTCTTTTGTAATAATCTACAAGTTTCATAGACACCAAAGTTACTCTTCATTCACGTATATAGACGCTATAACTACAATGTGTTGGTACGGCTTTGTAGGTCCGTCTTGGTCGGTACCATACGCTCATCATTACAGGCACAAGGGATATAACAACTTAATTTCTCAGGTTGGTGCCGCATAGGCGATGTAAATAATGGTTAAAATTTCTACAGCGCCAACGTCTTAAGCCCATCAGGTGGTCCATTCGCTCGCCTGCCTATCAACTTTATTACGATAAAAATATTTTGCTAAGAACAATTTCGATTGATAACTCAGTTGAACAAACTGTTATATAACCGAACCGAGTGTGAGTATCCCCTGCCCCGTTGCAGCGAGCTGAGCGCGGAGCTGCCCTTCATCCTGATGCACCCGAAGCCCGAGGAGGAGGCGCCGCGACCCGCGCCCGAGCCCGCGCCGCTCGACCACGACCTCATACAGCTCGACCCGCACCCGTACGTACCCGCGACGAACGGGGTTACAGAATGTGTAATCGATAAGGACAAATAGGCGGCCTTATTGCTAATAATAATTTCTGCGAAACAATTTAATGGTAGAAGAGGAGTATTGCTATATAAAACGGTACAGAAGTAATTGGCATAACTGTATAATTATTCATATTAATAAAAAAAGCAAATAACGCACACGGTGTCTCGGCACGCCCGACAGAAGTAATAATTTAAACTGTTCAAAATACGCCTACCGTTGCCGTATGCGTAAGAGAAAGGGAACCCAGTCAGACTGGCGCCGTAACGCGTTACGTAACGAAGCGGTTATGTATACCTAAACTGTTATTTTGATAGATGTATACTATATTAAATAAAATGTAGACCAAAATAATATTGTTTTATGTACGTATAACTAAATATATATTTACTTTATACTTTTGATTTCAAGTCGTACACACATTCTTGAGAGAATCGTTTGATACAAAAAAAATTAAATTGAGATCAAATGAATATAAAATGATATTTAAAATTGCAGAGACGAAAACGGGCAGGAGCAAGACGATGACATCATATTCGAGGACTTCGCGCGACTGCGGCTCAAGGGCGCCGACGCGGACGCCTGAGCGCCCCCCCCACAACCCCCGCGGTACCCCTTTGTAACTTCTCTTTGTTATGTGGAAATATATCATAGGACGTAACGAGTTTCTACACGTATACCGGATTATAGGACAGAGGCGATTAACCCACGCCGAGTACGAAGCGTAGTATGAGCTTGGATGCCGGTTGAATGAGACGTTGTAAAGACGATTTGCATGATTTTTCCCGATCCCTGTACAGTGTAAATGTTGATGTTTTAAACGTCTTATCAAACTTTTTAAGTTATTAATCATAATTAAAAAGATCAATGTTTTCATAATTCAAAGAATTTCAATTCCAACTCTATAATACATTCGTATGATTTTCGATTCCTTCGTGTGGGTGACCTTGCTTTGCGCGGATTTGAATTTAATAAAGAAATGGACTAAATGAAATTAGGAGCCTCGTCGAGGGTGCGAAGTATAATCGTATTGTTATGAAAACTTAATGTAACATTTGGTGTATATTATATGTGAAATTTTATTTTAAATAGGATTATTGATCAAATACGTGAGTACAAGTTTAGGTTTTACTTGTTTATGTTAATTTACAAATCATTGTCCATCGAGTTTGTTCGTTCGTTAGGGAATCATAGTACAATGTGTTTGGTAATGTGCATTTATAGAATAAACATGTTTTGTACCTTAATGTTATTTACTTCTGGGTAGCGGTGTATTATGTATTGATGGGTAAATAATATTTGGGCTTGATCAAATTGTATGGAATTAAAGGCTATTTTTGTGTGGCAATTTATACTTATATGTTTAAGCACAAAAATATATTGTCTATAAATGATAATGTAATTTATGTATAAATATTTTCTCTGAATATCATAAATGTAAATGTTCGGTGTAAATCACGTTTTACATAATCGTTTATAATTAACGATTGATGAATAAATTGAATACTAAAAATAATAGTTTATTGTTTATCTTACTAAGTTTATTTTGATCATAAAATTTCTATAAAAACGTGAGTTTGTATTGATGAACACAAAATACGCATGAACTAGTTCTGTTTACACATTGATTGCATTTTGAAAGTCTCTGTGAAGTATAAATGATAATTTTTTTTATTGTATGTAAAGAAATAGTCTATGTTTTACTAGTAACATAAGCTGTCGGCGCTCGATGACGCCGTTCTTCTGATACCATTGTCTTATAAAGACTACGACTGTGAATTTATACATTTGTTTTCTTTCTGTACAGTTGATAGTTTGTAATGATGGCGTGTTTACTTGTAGACTAGCTTTGTAATGCACAAATTATTTTACTATTCATGTTATATCTGCATAGGGAACGAGTATTTTATTTTTATCAACTATAATTTTCCTTTAATTCGCATTTTTAATTAATCAGCCGCCTACAATCCCGATATTATATTTTCTCAATATGGACCTGTGAGTGTTATGATCAGACGTTTTCTATTTTGTGATTTTTCTCATCGCAGCTATTTGTAGTGTTATAATGTAAGAACTAATTTCATACTGACATTTTCGTGTCATATTACCTTTTGTATATTTTCGAAATCATTTATATTATTCTGTTGTTGAATTAAAATTTATTGTAGACTTTATCCAAACCATTATGATTAAGATTTTATTTTTATTGATGTTTACTATTTGTTATATGTAAAGTGTTCGGTGGATATAGTAATATTAAATAAAATAAATTGAATATTAAATTGAAATAAAATAATTTAATACATCTCGTCAAGCGATGCATCTTTATTAGTAACGATCCTCATGTCACCTTCTGTCCAGATCTCCTGCGTCGTGGAACTTCTCGTAGTAAGCGATAAACAGGAGACGGAGGAGATAAATAATGGTACTGGATTGTCTGTGAATTCATAGAAGCATCACGTGGTCTTCTCAAGGCGTTGTTAATTATGTTTTTGCTGACCCTATCTGTTGCATTTCTAAGTTAGACGGTAGTAATGAGAACGTAATGCACTTTTTTGCAAAGGAAATAATCTAACCTCTTTCTATCCGACAGACGCGAAAGATCCTGCTTGTAAAGTGTAAGAAGATTCACTTATCTTCCAAGGTCTTCTTTAAGTACGGATCCCTTATTACCCGTGGTTTAACATCTGCAAAGTCACACTACTTGACCTCTGTTCCCGACCCAAGTTCGCTGAGTAAACTCTGGATGATCGTATACGATGTTGCATGGTTCATCTGTGATACGATATGGCTTCTAGTGCGGAAGCCTTCTAGGAGCGTGAGATTCGTCACCAATGTCATTCGCGGTTTTAACTTGTACCTAGGTCTTGTCATCTCTCGGAAACAGCTGTTAAAACTCGTGTATCAATTTTTCTTCACCGGATGCACTACATTAACTCTTCTTCATGGAATCCAGAGAGGACTCCCCGCGTCACAGGAGGCAAATTGCGTATCGTATGGGATATTCATTTTGAAACGGGAATAGGCTATGGTTGTCATGCTATAGTTGCAATATTCTCCTCCTCTGAAAGATTTATGTCAAGTTTGTTTTTTACACTCTATTCCTAATCAATACATCCCGTATGTTGTCTATTGTGGCAAGTATGTGTGCCAAGTGACAAGAATCCATCTTCCAACCACAAGTTAACCACTGTCTTGAAAGAGTACCTATAGGTAGCAAAAGTATGTACAGTTAAAAATAGTCATATTTAAGCTCGGGGAACAAAGCGCTTTCGATAGGTAACAATTGTGAACGGACTATGAAAGTGCTTGATCATTCCTGAAAATAGAGGGCGAGCCAGTTTGCCGCGTGACCTTCAGCAGCGATAGAATTGCATCCTCTCCGTCACAAACCTGCAAATAGGATCGCTACTAATAAATACGTGTCCCTTGTCGATATGTTTATCGAATTATATAATTTTTATTCTAATATTATTGTATTTGTCGAACATTTCATAACAATTATATGTCTTAATTATTATTAAATTAATAATATAACTAAGATATCAACAGAAATAATCTTAATAATAATCATGTTGATAAAATATACAATGACAAACATGGACATTTTATACATATACAATAATAAAACTAAATTTGGAAATACACAAAAGACAATGCGTTACGAAATGAAATATGAAAAGAGTTTTAAGTTACCGTGCAACCTCATTGCTAAAGTCTTGATTCAGGCATAAAGGAAGCTAGTTTGAATGTACTGTTAGGTGATTCGGCATATAGTAGTATCCGTAATATATAGACAGATAGACCGATTCAAGCGACCCTAAATATTGCGCGACTTAGATAACACTCAAATATCAGTTACACTACATCCATTACAGACACTTCAGCAACCTGTACTCAGGCCAGATAAATAAATGGTCAAATGGTCTACAATCAAAATCTTTATAAAGCGATCAATCTGTCACCGGAGACCATGCCAATGATCAAATAAGGTCAGAGCATGAAGTTACCTAACTTTTTTATTGTAGACCAATGTAAGACCGGGGCGTCTTTGAATGAGGATGATGTAGTGTAACTTAAAAAACTGCTTTCATATTATTATAATATGTATATATCATTTTATATATATATCGTGTTATTGTCTTTTGTATATTTTCAAATTTAATTGTATTATTATGTTGTTATGTATAAATTATTAACACCATTATTATTAAGATTATTTTTATTGATACTTACTATTTGTGTTATGTAAAGTGTTTAGTAAATATATTAATATTAGAATAAAAATAAATAATTTATATATAAACATCTCGACAAGCTACGCATCTTTATATCTAGCGCTCCGAGCGAGTCGGAGGCGCCTATGCAGTCGAGGCTGTCCGATCATAACCGAAGGGCGCGGCAAACCTCGGCGCGAGATCATGCATGCACTTTTAGTCCGCTCACAAACGAACGCACATTGTAAATATTATTCTTCAGTCTCGTCATTCCTATAATTTTCTTAAAAACTATTTTGATCAAATAACCTTGCAGCGGAAAATATGTTACTATTATATTGAGTGAATTGTATTATTATTATTTAATATTTAAATGTTTAGAACATGTATAAAGTATTTACGACTTAATTAATTCTGTAATATGAAATAGAACAAAAAAAGACCAGCACTTATATTATAGTTAGCCTATGTTTATCACCAGCTTTGAGTACTATAAAAATGCAAAATTAAACGTAATATTATTAAGAGGCTAGCCTGGCGCGTAAAAATATTAATTTGATACAAATTTATTGATTATTTTATGAGAAGTATATTTTTAAATGCTGACAAGCAAGATTATAAGTACACAAACGGTTGGTGTCCATAGAGATAAGCAAGCGTCGAACACAGAAATGTTGAACATAAAACGCGCAAAGCTACACATTTGTTTTTTAATTTTACATCGAAAGTTTTTGATGTATACTTTTTCAATAAATATGTAACCAATAATGATGAAGTTTTATTTTCATTTGACAGCGACGGTAAATCTAAACTAAGTTTGCAGAGTTAAAAAGGTCAACAAGACAAATCCAAACAGGTTTTACAATTGTCTGATGAGTCCTGAGATGTTTCATAAAGTCTTCCTTTGATTAAGAACTTGCAACGATGTGCCATCCTCATTTATTTGTTTTTACTATAACATCAACTGTTATTAAAAATGTAGTAGTATTTGACTATTTAAAATATAAAATAGTATTTGGCCACTAAAATGGACGGACCATGGAAAAACACATTCGCTCATGTGCAAAAGGTTATGATTGATGAGTGTGTAATGGACTAGTCATCTTAGTCAAAATTAGGTAAGTATCTCTGGAATTCGAGATACCCAGCTATAAACTTGTACAAACATTTATTTTGACATCGTAAAACTTATCACAAAACCTACATATTGTAGGATGTACCTTTGACCCCGAAATCATGGAGTCCTGGAGACAAATGTCGTTGATGATGATAATGTTAGAGGAATTTGATATTCTTCAGCAACTAAAACACAATTATAATTATTATTTAATTTGTTAACGTTGACATGTTGCATAAATGTATGAAATGATATTTTTTAATATAAACATTTATTAAAATCTTATTTATTTTCCTGAAATTTAATTATTTAAAAAGTAATTAGAATAACTTTGACTAGAATTTAATATGATTTAAGGATTTCCTTCAATAACTATCTATTACATGAAAGGTAAGTGTTATTACATAAATTAATACTTCATTAAAAATAGATATGTAATAAAAAAAAATTAATTATATTAACGACGACGACTGACGAACTCATAGTCTGCATCAAAGTTCAGGATTACTTTCGAATTAATATTATTATTAAGTATGTAAACTTTTTAAATTAAACTAAATTACATTAATAAGAATAAAAAAAAAACAATATTTGAAAATAGGACTGCAGTCAAAGATAAAATTACAGTCGACAAATAAAATTATACATAGTGTCTGTCTGTTTCTGTATGACTTAAATTATTGTTATATTTATAGCGATAGTATTGATTATTATTGTTTTCAACTCGTCAAAAGTTTTCCATAAATGTGGATACTTTGTGCGAATAAGCTGCTCATATTGTGGCATTGTTGCGGGAAGGCTTGGATCAACGAACGATTGCTAGATTTTTTTATTTAAACCAGTTTACGATCAAGTTTATAGGCGAAAATTTTACTGTAATGCAAGATAATGCCCGACCCCCCGCCTATGCACAAATTCGACAATACTGCGAAGATGTTGGGAATTGGGATACGTATGATGAATTGCCCGCACTAATCTTCATCACTTAATTCCTTTGAGCATGTTTGGCATAATTTAAAAAAATTGTATATGCGAGAAATCCTGTCTGCCCATAACAGTGGCAGCACTAAGAATAGCAATTTCACAAGAATGGAACAATATGCCACAAGGCCGTTTAATAACCCTAATCAGATCTATGCTGAACCGATTAGAATCTGTAATAAGGGCACGTTGAGGCAATACACCTTATTAAAAGAAAAAACCTGTTTTTTTATTGTTAAGCCAACTTTTGTTACATTTACCAATTTTGTTAAAATAAATGGTCTTTTCCGGTATACAAACATTAACATGATTATAGCAAATGTCGTGCCTACGCCTAGCCTGCCACCCTGCGAATTCGACGACGTCCAGTGGCATTCGCCCTTGGAACTTTCCGCCGCGTTAGTTCTTTATAATTTTGCAATACACATTAGTGCGACGCGGTACTTAAAAGGGAAAGATCGACGTTTTGTTTGTTCCTCCATTCCTGCGCTCGTGGAGTGAAACGTTTCTTTTATTAATATTACCCTTCTTGTTTTGTTCAATTACGTGTTCATTTGTACTGAATAAAAGTATATTTTAGTAATTAAAGTATTTAATTGCAATAATATAGTACTATATACGTTGTTATTAAGTTATAGGTTTCATTTCAAATTTGTATAAAAAGTTTGAATACTTGGTTAAAATGTTGTTGTTTATGAGTTGTATTTATCAATCAATAAAAAGTGAAATACCACTCACTGTTTAATCATGAAATCTCGGAAACTATAACACCTATAAACTTGAAATTTGGCACGTAGGTTATAGGAATCCGCTAAGAATTTTGAATGGATTTTACGAAACTATCCCTAAGGGGGTAAAACGGACATTGGAAGTTTTTATGAAAGACCTATCTTTTTGAAGTTAGAAACTTAAAATTTAAAATGTATGCTCTATAGATGGTTTGAAGGTATACTAATATTGTGTCTTTACAAATCAATCCCCTTTTGGGGTTAATACAAGAGGTGGTAGTTTGTATGAAAGTTCAATGTTATTGAAGTTAATGTAATTACGGCAGAAGGATTTTAAATGGTATTTAATTATATGAATTATTGAAAACAAGTACTTACAATTATAATGAGGGATGATTTATTATAACAATTAGAAGTAGTTTAGTGTGGACCGTGCGGTCCGAGTCTAACCGACCGAGACCGAGAATAATATGAATAAAGAATTATTTGTTTGTAATATATAAAATCTGAAACTGTTAAACCAATTATCTAGTAATTATATTTTATAATATAACATGTTATTGCTGAATAATCAGCAATCAATGGATCAGTAAACATAAGACTCTTACAGTAAACTGAAATAACTGCGGAAAGAAAGAAAAGCGTTTAATTATGAAACTATAAATTTAGTTTAGAATGTTTTTGTCAATGCAACCATAGAAATTTAAAAATTATAATTAAAAGTGATGTTACCCCCTATAAATACATAATATTTATGATATAGTAAAATTTGTTAGGACGTCTCACATGGCACTAAAAATAATATTATTAAAAAATAAGTTACAAGATATATATGATACTGGCAACATTAGTTTGATATTGTAAATTATATACTTTGAAGTTTGAGTTTCTCATGACTTATAATATACTCTGTGGATATGCTTTATGCATATTTGTTTTTGATGTTTACAGCGAATAAGAGGTTATGATTCGCATAATTATTAATATTTTTAACTTCATTTAGTTGAATTAAGTATTAAATCAGTGGTATGGATACCAAAAACAAAATATTACAATAAAAAAACATTAATGTCGATGAAACAAGATGTACGTAAAGACTGGAATGTAACTGGATGAAAACAATTTTTATATCGTTCAGATACAAATATTTTTCCAAAGATGAGTAGAGGCAATTTATCCAAAAAAGAGCTGGAGGAGCTACGTAAAAAGGAGGAAGAAGAAGCAGCAGCACATGTAAGTTCAATAATTTTAAGGAATGGAAATTATATCATGTAGTACTTTTAATATGTACTAATTCTCATTTTGTTGTCCTAATGATTTACTCTCTTTAATATTTTGTACAGGTTATAGATTATAAGAATAATGAAAAAAATTAAATGTTTACACTTTTACAGGTATTCAAAGAATTTGTAGAAACATTCCAAGAAGTGCCGAGTACAACATCTAAAGTTTGGGTTAAAGCTGGAACATATGATGCTGGTGCTAGAAGTAGGTTTTCTTATACATTGCAGTAAAAAAATATTTTTTATTTACTGCATATGCATGCATAGGAAATAATGTTATTAAAAAACTATAAAATGATTAGTCTGCAAAATCAATATTACAAATATTTATTAATTGCATGATGATTGCACTAGAATATTTAAAAAGACTTAATACTTAATAATAACAAGCCAGATGTTGTAATGTTAGTCCATAGTACAACTTGTGTTAAATATTTGTTGAATATTAAAAAATTTGAAAGAACAGTTTATTTTTGATTCTGAAAGGAAATGAAAATTTTCTATAGTTGAAAAGCAATAAAAAATTATGGACTATCAGTCATACTATATTGAAGTTTCACTAAATGTTATAGAAATACTCTTTTGTGAAAATGTTTTAATTTTTCAAGTTAATTTGTATTTGTATATAAAATGAAAATATTGTTTGTCTAAGTAAGCTCATCATAAAAGCTCTTTTGAATAGTTACAGTATTTTTTTAAATGTAAAGCTGGTGTCAAAGATCATATTACAAGTGTACATTTTAAATGATTCATTAGAGGAAGATACCTCAGAGCGAGGCAAGCTTTACAAGCCAATATCACGATTGGACGAGAAGCGCACAATCACTGAGGCAGATGTGGTACGAAGTCTTGCACAGCGTCCTGAACCGCCCGGCAGGCCTAGAAATAAGAAGACAGGCGATAAGAAAAAGAGTAATTTGGAATTATTTAAGGAAGAATTGAGACAGTGAGTTTAAGAATTAGAAGGAATATTAAAATAAATATTACGTCCTGCTATTCACACAGCCATATTCTCATGTAAGGGAGGAGTTTTAAGAGCTTACTCTACCACACAATTCTAGTAAAACAACTATTTAACCTTTTTCTTGATCTTATTCTAAAAAAAATAAGATTCCAAGAGTATATACATAAAATATATATGATATAATCTTTAATGGATGCCCAAAAAATGCTTTTTTTTTAGAATTCAAGAAGAACGCTCTGAGCGGCATAAATATAAAAATGTGCTGCGTGATCGCGGCGTGGTCGGCGTTGAGCCGGTGATAGATATGATGCCAGATGTAGGTTCATATGATACCGGAGACCCCAACACTACCAACCTTTACCTCGGCAACTTAAATCCAAAGGTAAATTATGCAAGAATATACTTGCGAATGAATTATGAAGTAGTTTAAAGTATTGGCTGTTAGGATAATGTTATGTGACTTGTGCCTTTTTTTTATTATCTTTGTAGAAAAATATACAAACATGATAAAATTATTCATGTACAACATTTATTTTAAACAAATAGAATAACAAATTTTCTGTTTCTTTGTAACTATAACTGAGTAAATTTGTTACCAGAGTTTTTGGCACTTATGGATTCTAATTCACCTCAACTTTTTACTCTTTGAGGTGGAGCCCGTCTGGGTAGTTCTCACCAATGTCTACGGGCGGTGGTGTTCACTCACCATCAGGCGGTCCATTTGCTGTTACCACAAACCTACTTATTACATTTTAAAAATCAGTTCTGACAGTTCTAACGATATTTAAAGCAGTACGATACAGTAATACAATTAATACAATTTAGTCATTCCATAATGTAATCGCAACAGATAACGGAACAGCAGCTGATGGAGATCTTCGGTCGCTACGGTCCGCTGGCCAGCATCAAGATCATGTGGCCGCGCTCGGACGAGGAGAAGGCGCGCGGGCGGAACTGCGGCTTCGTCGCCTTCATGTCGCGCAAGGACGGCGAGCGGGCGCTGCGCTGCATCAACGGTGGGACCCGCCACACACTTAATATCGTCGCCGTGTTTCAAGCAGGGACTGACTTTGCCAAGAATTAGCCAAGAAACTATTATTTATTTATGTTACTCGATACGAATAGGCAAGGAGATAATGAACTACGAGATGAAGCTCGGGTGGGGCAAGGCGGTGGTGATCCCGCCCGTGCCCATCTACATCCCGCCGGCGCTGCAGCAGCCCTGCAAGCCGCCGCCGCCCTCCGGCCTGCCCTTCAACGCGCAGCCGCCGAAACACCTCCTGGGAAAGGTAACACATTCGGTTATGGGAGGCTTTTATTTGCTTCATTCAGACATACTAATTTTCCCTTCCAAAAAATTGGGCTAGAGGGGACGACAATGGTGTGAGTGGTCAGGATGGAATTCGTGACTTTCACGTTAGCCTATATACTGCCCACTTATTGAGGCTTTATATGTTATATAAGCCAGTGAATTGTGAAGGCATCATAGTAATACTTAAGAATAAATATCGTGCATCGGCGGATATCGGAAATAAGCGTATTGTACTTAGCAAAATCTATTGTCAATAGTAATTTGGAAAAATCGTTGACAATTTGGTAAGAGCAACTTATTAAGTTATTATATTATATGCCGTCCCGATGCGGTCGGTCATGTTCGTAAAAATACGATGTTAGTCGATGCACAATGTTTATTCCAAAGAACTGTACTTAGTTTTTTTTTTTTTCAGATACCGAGAATTAGACCTGGAGAATACTATCCCAGTGACCCCGATGACCGACAGGATTATGATCAAGTGATTATTGAAAATAATTTTGTTTTATTACATCACACATATACGGCCTCGATTCTATTCGTCGTTAGGTGTTTAGTTAAACGTTCAATTATCTCTTTCTGACATTATTGATTTGATATTCGAAAGAAGAAGATAGCATTATTTCAAATCACCTTATTACTGGTGCGTATACTTAGTAGACAGTTGTTGGCCACAATTTTTTACATATAAATAATCAAGTGTAAAGCCGTTATTGTTTATACAGAACTTAAGAAGCTTATGTTTTTTTCAGATTCTTTCACAGTCTATAGTAAAAGTGGCGATCCCGACGGAAAGGTAAGTTCTCGTTGTGTAAGTTTTTTGACATGCAATTGGCATGTTCTAAAGATTGGCTTCGGTTAAATTTTCATTTTCAACAGATTCTATCGTTTCAAGTATCTGTTTATATATATCATAATGTCTTACATTTTTTTTTATTTATTTATTTATTTATGTACCAACAAATATATAGACAATTACATAGACAAAAGACGTGTACAAAGGATAACTTATCTCTAACAAGAGATCTCTTCCAGAAACCCTGATTCTGTTGGATTTACATTTCTTATTAATGTAAACTAAAAGCAAACGAATAGCCTGTAAATTTCCCACTGTTGAGCTCCTCTCCCTTTGGAGGATATTCCACCATGCTGTTCCAATGCGGGTTGTTGGACAAACAAGTGGCAAAATTTCATTGAAATTAGACATGCAGGTTTCGTCATGACATATTAAACACAAATTCGACACATGAAAATTTAGTTGTGCTTGCCTGGGTTTGTACCCGCAATCATCGGTTAAGATGCACGCATTCTAACCAGTAGGCCATCTCGACTCTACTTTTATTAAGTTGTTATTTCTATGTAAATTTAAAATATGTCGTTCGAAAATCTAACTTTCTTACATACTACCCTTTTAATTATATTACAGAAATATTTTAATGCTGATTCACCGGATGGTCGAGTTCGTGATCCGCGAGGGTCCTATGTTCGAAGCCATCATCATGAACAAGGAAATGAACAATCCGTTCTTTCGGTTTCTTTTTGAAAATCAGTCGCCCGCGCACACGTACTACCGCTGGAAGCTGTTCTCTATGCTGCAGGGCGATTCGCCCAAACAGTGGTCGTTGGAAGATTTTAGGATGTTCAAAGGTAAACAAATACTCATTTCAAAAAATAAAATTAGTCTTTATTATAATTGGTAAGTTTAGAAATTCAGGCAAAATACGATAAATAATGTTTCTTCGTTATTTATTTGTTTAAACAAAATGTTTTAAGGTGGATCGGTGTGGCGCCCGCCCGTCATGAATCTATATACCGCCGGCATGCCCGATGAGTTGGTGGACGAAGAGGACGCCAAGGATAATATACGCGGCACTCTGTCTACTAAGTGAGTAGTTCTGTTCAACACATAGGAACGCATTCCACCTATATCAAGACAATATACATCTTGAGACGTTAAAGCTTTAACATTCTTAAGAGCATTTACCAGATTGAAAACAACAAACTTATTATTATTATTTGTAACATAATAATATATGTACTTGTGAGATATGTTCACTGTTATCATATAGTATGGTAAACAGATTTTCTTTTTTTTTTATTGGTCTATTACATAATAAAACAATATCTTCGCGCATGCACCTCAACCGACGACTAAACGTGTGTATCGCGGGGTCCGCAGCCAGCGCGACCGGCTGGAGGAGATCATCCGCTCGCTGTCGGCGTCGCGGCGCAGCGTGGGCGAGGCCATGGCGTGGTGCCTGGAGCACGCGGAGGCGGCGGGCGAGGTGGCGGCCTGCGTGGCCGAGGCGCTGGCGCAGCCCCGCACCGCGCCGCTGCGCCGCGTGGCGCGCCTCTACCTGCTGTCCGACATCCTGCACAACGCCGGCGCCAAGCTCACCAACGCCAGCGCCTACCGCGGCGCGTGAGTACCCGCAGTCACCCCCCCCCCCCCCCCGCGTCCCGGCGTGCGGTCGATGCTAACCTGAGCTCGCTCGTTCGCAGCTTCCAGCAGCGCCTGGTGGAGATCATGCGCGAGTGTCACCTGGCGTGGACTCGCATGCCGTCGCGCATGCAGCAGGAGGGGTTCCGCGCGCGGGTGACGCGCATCCTGCAGGCCTGGGCCGACTGGGCCGTCTACCCGACCGACTTTCTGTTGCACATTAACGACGTGTTTCTTGGACAAGATAAGGTAAACGTGAACTAATTTAATTAAAATAGTATAATATTCATAAATTTATGGGGGAATTAGCTATGATACGTAATTCGATCCGACGTTTAAATCTATGCTCCTGTCACGTCAGGGCGAACTGAGAGCGGCCATGGAGGTCGACCGGTCCGGGTCGGGAGACGGGCCGGGCTCCGGCGCGGCGTCGCCCGACGGCTCCACGGCGTCCGGCGCGTCGGGCGGCTCCGGCGGCTCGGGCCCGCTGGACGGCGCCGCGCTGCGCCGCCTGGCCGAGCAGCGCCCGCCGCAGCTCTCCGTGCGGCCCGAGGTCAACGACATCGACGGCGTGCCCGGTGCGTCCTTGCCTTGCTTCCTTTTCGTTGTGCGATCAGGCGCTAACGTGACAAAAAATTAACACAGTGATAACTAAAAAATGTCCCATTTTATCCTTTTAGTGGACGAAGATATAGATGGCGTTCCGCTGGAAATGGATGGTGACATCGAAGCGGATGCGGAGGAACGAAGCGTGGCCGGTTTCGTGCCCTCGCGGTGGGAGAGCGTGGAGCCGGCATCGGCGCCCGAGCCGCTGAAGGAGCCAACGCCGCCGCCGCCCGATGGGTTAGTCTATGATTCATTGCTGTCATCAACATTCGCTCGTTCTTATCCTCTATACATGACGGTCGGCGCTACGTGTGGACTTTAAGAAGCCAGGTATCCCGTTCCCCGTTATCACACGGGTGATCGGGACGCTTACGTGCCTAGCAAAGATTAACACGGCCAGCACTTCCGGCGCCCACCGACCGAGATGGGACGGTCTCTTATGGTTGGCCGGAATTACAATCGAATATGTTGAGACGCCACCAACGAACCCTACACTTATTTTCGTTCGTATGTATGTATCGTGACGCGAATTCCCCAGCGGCGCGGAGTCCCCGCGCAGCCGCAGCGGCGAGGCGCTGCTGCGGCGCGAGACGCTGCGCGACATCGAGCTGCGCGTGCTGAAGTACGCCGACGAGCTGGAGGCGGGCGCGCGCGCGCTGCGGCCCGGCCTGGCGCCGCCCGCGCAGGTGCAGCACTACCGCCGGAAGCTCATCAAGAAGGTCCGCCGCGTCGCCTGTACTTACGGCTAGGGAACCAATGCCGACTGTATACTAAAGCCTTCCCATGAGTTTATATAATATCCAAGTAAAGAATACGTATAAGGCGGTGGTATGGTTTCTATATACTACTGACATGCGATGAAACAGAAATCGGTTATAAAATGTAACATTATTTTTTATTCATTTGTTTATGTACCACATCCAGGCACTGCGAGAAGCGAAGGAAGCGGAGGAAGTGGGTTCTCCTATTGCAGATGACGATGCTTTCTCGACGTCCTCCAGGAAGTCCAAAAAGTCCCGCGAGCCCACGCTGTCGCCGCCGCCCAAACGCTCCCGGTATGGAATTCTTCATTAATACGTAGTAATGACTATTTCGCTGTTGTATCCTTTTTTCTTGAATTTTGTGAAGCAGAATCCATTGTATGAACCCAAAACAATTTTTATTGTATTATATTTACCGATTAATAAAATATAAAATTATAAAAAAAATTATGGAATTGACAATAAAAAAAAATTGCTATTTGTTCATGTAGCGATCGCAAGTCCAGATCGCGATCTAGATCACGCGAGCGAGACCGGGAACGGGAACGATCCCGCGAGCGAGACCGGGAGCGCGAGAGGGACAGAGAACGGGAACGAGAGAGGGACAGAGATAGAGAGAGGGATAGAGACAGGCGAAGACGTTCACCCGCCACGCCTCCCCACCACAGAAAGCACGCGAAACATGCTAAATATAAATATTGACAAAATGTATATTAATAAAAACTTTAACTACTATCAAAATCTTTAATTTTTACATTTACATATTTTAATGACATTCATTTATTTCTTCTTAATATCGCCAACTTTACTATACATTCATTACAATGTAATCAATTAAAAAAACATCGTTATATCGCATTATACAAAGCCATTTCTCGTTATACAGACCCTTAATTCACTCATCCTCCTGCCCTTATGCCAATTTCATTTTTGGTCGGTACAACATGTCTTCTTCTTCCATACTTCTCTGTCAGACGTCATCTCACAAGTAACATTCTTTCCGGCCATATCGCCTTTCACACAATCCGTCCATCGTATATATCCATAACAAAAATGTAGTGATTACATCTATATCTTACTTTTTACATACAATAATAATTTTAATTGTAATGACCTGTTTTTCTTTGGCTTCTAAGATTTATTTCAATTAATAGAAATATGTGTATCCCGTGGAAGATGCCGAATAGTTTATTTACAGGGGATATAAAGAAAACAACGCTTATACATAAAACGGAATTTTATTTAAAATTAAAATATTTTTACTAAATAAACAATACAAGAAACTCGAGATAAATAAATGAAAAACGCATTTGTAAATAAAAACAATTTTTTATAAAGAATACTTATAAACTTTGGCCATGAGTTCATAGGTTATAAAATATTTCAAGATTTTTTGAATACATATTGTGTACAAATTTCATTTTAGACTTTAGATAATATAATATCTTGTTTGAAATTATACGGCTTTTTATCACACCATACTGAATTTACAAATGAATCAAAATCACATTCGATTATAAACGTTAATACTTATAAAGTTAAAACTTAATTTCATTGATTTGATTTTAATTTCATTCAATTATAAAATGACTAGTTGTTATATATTGAACTTTTACCGAAGCTTTACAGACGAAAACGAGATAAGAGGTGTTTTAAAATATATAAGTGATTGAGATTCGTTTCATGAATATTATAAACTATATTAAAATCATACAACAAATAGTAATTTCACACAAATCGAATACAATCGTTCACACACTCGGTATCTAAAACTAAATTGGTTACTAGTGTTTAATAACGCTCACCTTATACAAGAGTTCGTGCAAACAGAGAAAGCCTAGCATCTCTTGGTATACGAAAAATATAATTTTCATTTAGCATCTCGAAATACTACAATATAACAATATATAAACATTTATATAATTATGTCGTCAATAAAGCTAAAAATATTCTTATAGCCTCGCAAAAACTATTAATTAAACATCTCGCCGGTTGTAACAACCCCAATAGGAGGTAAAATGGTAATACTGAAAAAAAAAACAAACATAAAGAACTAAATCATAGCCGTGAGCCGCATCAAGCCGAGGATTACAAAACGGTTAATAACATTTCTAACAAAAAAGTCTAATCTACATTTTACATTCAACTTTTTACCGTAGCTCACTTAACTGTATAATGTTAAAAAACTACTAATTATTATTGTTATAAAATAAACTATGAATATGTGAGTTACAAATGTACCCGTAGGACAGGAATGTACAAAAATATAATTGATCGATTAATCACAGACCATAAGTAATATTAATGTCACGCTTATTGTGTTCACCGTCGACAATTTGGTGTATGGTAGTGTCGCATATCGATAGTCCATTATCGATAGTTCTGCAACGCTGGTGTATGGGTTCATTGGCAACTATTTATCAAAACGTGAAACCATCACACGTGCCCATCGCAAACAATACTAGAACAATTCTTTTGATGTTACTTTCTTTAGCAAATGAAACTACTTACATACTTTTACTTTCTTTTTTTTTAATCTGAATACGTAAAAAAAATCTTAGCTGTTCATATAGTTTTACATTTCAGGAAAATAATATAAAAAAATGTCGAATATCGTCCATATTGATGATAGTAATGTCTTCATTAGATTGTGCGTTGTCTTGGCGTCGAGGCATGGCTTCTAATATGTTAGTTACCTTAAAACTATTTGCTTTGATTATATATCTCGCTACTAATATATTATCGCAGAAGGGATCCTATAAGCTAAGGCTCGTTTTGTATAAGCATTTTTATTATGTAAACAACGATTTATTATCCCTATAAAGGCCTTCTGTTATACACTAGCCGTGACTATTGGTAGATTTGTGTTGAATAGTCCTTCAAAAACTAAAAACTAAACATTGCAATAACGCGTAACACATTTCACATCAGTATTTTTAAAATGCAGCGACGAAGATTAAGAATGTTATTTATTAACGATATGTTTAATAAAAACATTCAATTGACCCAATTATATGGGAATTGTAGAAGTAGTACAATGGAATGTGTCAATAGAAACAAAATGAGTCCCGTTTATATTCGTTTCGAGATTCGTACGCACTATCACATCGTCATCAGCCTCCATAGACTACTGCTCTACTGTCAGTAGTGTTGACTACTTTAAGGAACTATATCAATTTTTAAACATTTGTTTTCTAAAACATTTTTTCACTCATTATATTATACTTTATCGTAATTAGTAATTAATTACATACTTAATTGCCCTTTGCAATAATTTAAATTCTCAACGTCGATTCTATCGCACGTATTCGATTACAAAATTTTCGAGTTAATCTTATTTCAAATAGGAAACGATTGCTACGTCTTCAAGATACCTTTACAAAGGTTTCGTACATGTCATGGCCTGTGTCGTTCGGTGTAGTCTCCAGATGGTGGCGCGTGGTGGGTGGTTACCGCCAGGCGCGGTGGTGGTGGTCACCGCCAGGCTCGTCTCGCGCGCGCTGCCGCGGTCGGCATCGGCGCCGGTCACCGCGCGCTTGTGCGGATCCGCCAGCGGCGCACCCGCCCCGTGCTGCACACACACACACATTATTATACTTATCGAGATGATTATAATTACTAGTAGCACACTGATTTGCTAGTATTAAAACAAGAAAACGTGTACTAAATCAAAATATTATTAACTACACTTATTATAAATACAGTATCAAAACGTCGATAAATATACAAGCTAAAATGTTCGAATGACTCCTAAATTTATATAATACTTGAGATGGTTGTTGCTTACTTTTTTTTTTAAAAAGGTTAACTCGTCGAAGAACTACGAGTTTCAGAGCATAGTGTTGCTCCACTGCTACTTTTAAAGTCTGAAACCTATCAGCCCCATAGAAATCAACAAAAAGCTAGTAAAATAGTAAGTAATGGTCGCTGTTCTATGAAAATGGACGATACTATATCTAATTCGAGTACTACAATAAAAGCTAAATTCTAAAATAATTCACAAGGACGGAGAGTGTGTGATGTGATTAGTACTACATCGAAAGCTGTTGTTCTTTGTCGAATAAATAATAATATGTTAGTCACACAGGAAAATAATAAGAAGATGAGACGTCTAATGTCGACAGAAATCAAGTCAGCTAAGCATACATTGGCCGTCAATGCCCGTGGTGAAGCGGCGACGACGCGTGCGCAGCAAGCCGGGCGGGGCGTGCAGAAACACAACTGACGAGTACTTACCGACAGGAACGAATCAATTTTGTAGTAAATACCGATCGTAAGAGTAAAGCGTGATCGTCGGCGGTGTTTATGCAGCTGTGTGTGGGTGTGTGTGTATGTTAGTGTATTCGTGTGTGTGCACCTGTGTCGCTCAGGGCTCGCTGACCAGTCGCCACGCGCGCACTTCGCCGCCGCTGCAACACACTCACATTTTAATCCTACGTTTAAGAATATGCCAGTCTGAAATGCCTCATCGGAAGATTCTTGCAATAAAAAATGCGTTCCAATTATAATACGAAATAGATCAATTCGTTACGTCGTTGTTAATATTGATCAGTACTTGATACCGTTGAGCGTGTAATTGGATAAAAACATGATGGTTTGTTAGCGTGTAGCAATAAATTCACTACGTTCAGGTACAGCTTGAGAGGGTCGTGGGCTTGGAATGAGTTTTAGTCGAGATCCTCGTGGGTTTTGGTTCTAATGTTAAACACGGCTGTCGATATCGGCGCTGGCGGAGGAGATCTGCGTCGCGCTGCTGTCACCCACTCGTTGATAGCTCTACACGAACTTTAGCAATATTGTTTCGTAACCGTCTTTTAGCTGATTCTATTTACTTTATCGTTATCGTATAAAGTCTTCCTAAGAATCGTAAATTAACTCCTAACTTGTGTGATTCGTATCTCGAAACGAGAGCTACGAAATGCACGGGTCAGACGCTGTACTCTTTGGACGGGACGGTTACCTGCCGGCGGTGTAGAGCGCGTGGCTGGCGGGGCAGACGGCCAGCGCGTGGGGCACGTCGGGCAGCGCGGCGGGGGGCGCGGCGGGGCGCAGGCCGGGGCTCCACAGGCGTAGCGCCTGGTCGCGGCCGCAGCTGGCCAGCCCCGCACCCACCGCACACAGCCCCGTCACCCAGCCCTTGTGCGCGTTCATCACGCTCTAGTAACGGATACATTTTTCATGATAAAGTAACATGATGGCAGAGACAGCAATGGGATACGGGAATGCGAATGATAGGGAACTCAAGTCGACGGGGCGGCGATACGCCCGTACGTACGTGCGAGAGCGAGTCGTCGTCCAGCGACCAGCACTTGATGCTGGAGTCGCGCGAGGCGCTGTACAGCAGCGCGCCGCGCAGCACGAGCGCCTGCACGCCGTCGTAGTGCGGCGGCTCCAGCGGGCGCCGGTTGCTCGCCTCCCAGCCGCCGCCGCCGCCGCCGTGCTGCAGCTCCAGCACTCGCACGCAGTGGTCGCGCGAGCCCGTGGCCAGCCGGTCGCCGGCCGGCAGCGCCTCGCGCGCGGCGCACATCACGGCCGCCGCGTGGCCCGACCACGTCTTGTACACGCACTCCAGCCTGCGGGGAGGCGGTCGGTCAGTGGCGGTGGCCCACTCGGCGGGTCGTCGGAAATATAGGTAACCCACTCTTTTTCAGTGATGAGTTATCGTATTCTTTTGATCGGGCATATCGATGATTTCGAATTCTCTGGAGAAATATATATTCAACATGTACATTTTAGTTTGAAATCTCACATGCGTAAATCCCACAGACGAATTTTATCCGCCGCGGCGGTATAGAGGCGAGCGGTGGAGGCGAGCGCGATGGCGGTCACCGCGGCTTCTCCCCCGCGCACCGCCGCGTTCGGGCCGGACGCTCCCGATGACCTGAAATAGGAATTGTTTAAAATTTAGCGATAAATTAATGCAATTCGTTTAATTTATTTCTTCTATGATAATGTTTTAGAAAGCAAAAGAAAGTAGATTATTTTGAGGACGTTTGTAGATTATTCACTACGAGTTGACGGAATACACACATTTAAACTCAATGATTCTTGCCCACATTCGTGAAGATGCTGTAAATATCCGCGTATCTTATCCATTGGGTCATCTCGCCTATAGTCCGAGCTAGTCCTACATAAATCGTATTAATACTTAATCTTCCTCGTCCTCGTTTCTAAGTGGATCTAACCGACTGATGACTTACCAGAGGACGGCGGTGGGGCCACTGGTCCTGGTGTCGAACAGCTTGACGGCAGGCCCGGCGGCGGCCAGCACCACGCGTGCGTCTCCCGCCCCGCCAGCACATAGCGCGCCCACCGCACCGCCGCACCACGCGCGCCACGCCTCGCGCCCCCCCGACAGGTCCCAGCCGCGCACCGTGCGGTCTGCGGGACAATTGACCATTAGATCCTTCTTTTGGTTGTAATATAATATTATCGATTTTAATTTAACTTCGTATAAACTAGCGGCTTGCTCCGGTTTATTAAAGTAAATTCAATTAATCTAAATTGGTCGATGGCAGCTTATGATGCAATTGTTGACCAATGAGCGTTCAATATTTAGTTAGATTAATAAACCTTTGCTTATAATATCAATAACTGACGAAGAGTTTTGCGATATAAACTGAACGTAATCAAAGACATCGGAACATACCCACTCCGCCGCTGTACAGCGCGTGCGGCGTGGCGGCCAGCGACAGTGCGGCGCCCACGTGCCCCTCCGCCACGTGGGTGCACTGCAGCCACGCGTTGCCACCGGTAGCCACTCCACCTACACTCGTGCGCTGAGGATTATCAATATCTTTGATTATTGAACACCCGATCTAATGGAATGGCAATCCGTCACGACGAGGTTTAGGAGCGACGGTTTTTGACTCGTTACTTCAACTGAGAGATGTTTTAATACAAACCTTTATGGTGGTGTGAGGGCTCACCTTGAGCGTGACCTCCTTGACGGTGCCCTGCGGCGCGGAGTCGCCGGCGGCGCCCGCGAGGCGCAGGAACACGTCGTCGTCCCGCGCGCGCCGCGCCGCGCCCGGCGACGCGGGCGGCGTGCCGTCGCCTCCCGCCTCTCTGCCAACGATCCTATCCGTTCCAGTTTATGGCGAGTAAACGATTGTGTCGATATTGATTTGTTATTATGATTGATTTAGATATATTACTAACTATGGGGTCGGTCTTAGGAGAAGTCGTCCAGTGAGATATTCATATACAAAGTTATTGGTGTGGTAGTGACGATCGCTTTAGTACTAAAAGGTTACTGATTACCATGTTAATAATTATATTTAATAAAACTACCAGAGACTTTGAAAATGAAACCGACGTATATTTTATACGTGATACGTAAAGAGTTCGAAATGTTTGGATGTAATGAGATAATTGATTTGTTATATTTAGCTATTGACACGACACTAGCAAGCGTAACCATATGAGTATAATGTCATGAACGATTAAACAAAAACAGAAAAGTACTTACACACACGACTAAACTACAATTATGTATATCACTGTTGGAAATTTATAAAACTATTGAAAAAAAACTATTTACAGTGTACAGTTTGACGCGACATCAGATAACAAAAACAATATATAACAGACATATTACTTTAATGTCTATTGCACTCGACGCACGAACGCCGAAACATTATTAAATTAATTTTAGAAACAGACAAATTAAACATTTTGTTACATAAAAATATAAAAATAAAATTCAATAAAAACAATAAGAATATACAGATTATAATTTTGTAAGTTATATTTATATGGCCATTTTTTAAATTAAGGAATGTAAGTAAATGGACTGCTAATCCGACACAAATACATTAAAAAAATAAGGTCAATAGGATACCATGCATATCAGTAACGTGCTTCATGCAAGGACACAAAACAAACACAAATATACTGGCAATATTTTATTGTGCTTACGAATAAGGAATACAAGCGTCTACAATCACCGTTATCGAATTATAGATTGTTTTTACACCTAACTCACTTAAGGAGCCAAAAGTTTATCGCTCCAAGACCAAAAAATTCTTCTTACAGACATAATTGTCCAAAAGGCACGACTCATTCATATATACAATCAATAATTATGACTGTAACTGTTTTGTCAGTTAAAATACGCTTCGGAAAATCCTTTGGATGATTAGTGACACATTTTTCACACAAAAATAATTACTTTACAAGTGTATACTAATTAGAGATTATCAATAGATCATAATTAAGAGCATTGACTTTGTAAACTTAATAGTAAGGTAAAAGGAAGTTATTTACACAGATTATGTTATGCAAGAGTTCATCTTACAAACGACCCAATGTACAGACAGTCTCAAAAGTGTACCTTTATAAATGTATTTACATAATAGCTAATTAAAACGAAACATTGTTTTTTCTTCGGTCACCAAATTGACCTAAAGTTTAACAAATTTTTTGGCGAATGAATATTTATGAGGCTGAGTGTACATCATTTGGGCGTTAGAGTGGTGCTGTATATCGAGATAGAGTTAGCGCAATACATAATTCTAAAAACATATAGGTTTAATATAAAGGAATTATCGAGGGGTATGTACTAATCTGCTACAGCATGCACTCTGGAGTCTACAATTTACATATTTATAGTGCATATCTGAAATACGAAAGGCGTTGTATCTTGCTACTGTTTATAACTATCCACCCACAGGGGGTCGCTGGTAAACAACATGTAGGTGGTGGTAGAGCGGTACGGGGTCGCCATCAGTCCTCCACTATGGAGAGGTCGGTGAGCAAGCTGCAAGCAACAGTAAGTGTCACGCGCCTCCACCTCCGCAAGATACTACGAGTTCAGTGTTTGCGAGAAGATTTATAAAATATGTACCGTCGTCAAAAATAAAAAATAAGATTGTTACGGATTTAATTTTGGTTTTTATTAATTCCATAAAATAAGTGATCAAAGTAGTAACACTGGTAAACATATTCCATGAACACTTCCAGCACGCACTCGAAACGAATAGTGCATGTGCAATCCAAAAATACCTACACAAAACCCAACCTTCACTACGCTATTAACAAGGTTAGTTACAGGAAACTGCGTTGAAGATTGTAATTTTAGAAGTAATGTATCCCATTAAAAAATCCGAATATATTGATAAAAATATTTAATACAAATAAAAAATTAATAGCCAGCGTACCTCGGGATCATGTATGAATTCTAATGATACCCATAAAAATAAAGAACTTACATACACACATGAACCCTCAAAGAATTTTACTTTTTTTTGAACATTCGTACAAAATGAGACAGCCCATTGATTTGATCATAATATTATTATTAATAAAAGGTTTTTTAAATTTTCCATAAAAGCGAAACATTTTTTTGTTTTATATTAATTAAATTTCAATCTTGCACGCTAAAAGATCTGTAACAATATTACTGTACAACTCTTCATATAAAATCATAGCACATAAAACCAAGCTAATCTGTATCATGCAGAGGCGATGCTACGCGATTGGAAAGTATCTACCCAAGCGATTCCATTAAATGCAAATAAAAAATCTACATTTTTATAGCAACTTGTGTCAAAATATAAAGCAATTTTTTCACTACAATTTAAATAATGAAAAAATATAATAATTATATATTATGTCGACGATAAGTAAATATATAATTTTGCCTAAATACGTCAGTACATGTTGACACTCATGCATATCGAGAGGTCATATAAACGATCATAGTTTAAATTATTAATTAATTGCAATCCAATAGAAACGTGATACTTGGAAGAGAAATAAATGTTCAAAGTTATGATGCACAAATCGTTCATTTGAATTATAGAACTCAAAGAAAAGTGTAGCCTTTTAATTAATTTATTTTGAAACATGCGATTCGCGTTTTTTGATCTCAGTAACAATGAATGCACGAAAAGCTTGTCTAATATCGTACTCTTGTTTTAAAACATAAATCGTGACGTCTTCCAAGCATCACGGGGTGGAGAGCGGGGCGGTACGTACAAGGAGGCGGGCTTGGCGAGCGCGGGCGCGGGCGGGGGCGCGCGGCGCGCGGGGCGCGGGCTGTCGGGCGCGCGGCGCGCGGCCGGCGCGGCCAGCGGCGTCAGCCCGCTGCGCACACACCCACTCACTCATGACTCACTTCTCGGTCCGGCTTACTTTTTAGCTACCAACTCGTATAGGCTGGTGTAATTCGGAGTTATTTATAATAAAATGATTTTTGGAGTAGGTTTTTTCTTCCGTAAATTTAAAGACATTAAATAAAATGGTAGCTACCGCAGGCTGCCAGGCGCGCTGGGTACTCGACTGAGGGGCGCGGGTCGCGGGCTGGTGGGCTCCACCATCGACTGCGTCATGGGGTCGCCCGTGTTCTCGTCTCGTCCGTACACGCCCAGGTCCCGTAGCCGAACCGACCCGCGACGCCCGCTGATGTTTTAAACGAGACCGAACGTTACGTATACGTAATTAGTGCTACTACTTAGATTGACAGTTAGAGCAACACTTAGATAATTATTATTCAAATGGTTCAGAAAAATATTTATGAGGGTAGTTATTTTTACGGATAAGTAAGACATTAATTGAAAATATACATACGTGTTCCTGTGGAAGGGCGAGTTGCTATTGTCGTCTGGAGGGGATGTGGGTGCCGTGTTTGACTCACGATGTGGTGTTATATGAGGGCGCACATCCAAGAGCGTACTGTAATACAATTTCAAAATAACTGTTATTGCTGCATACTTGTAGTTAGTGGTTAAATATCATTTATATTCGTTGGAATGAGAAGAACTATTGATTTAGACTAATTAACTACGCACGACATATTACGCTACTAGTTTTGGGATTTGACTTTTAAAATTTAATCAAAAACATTACCACTCCAAAATAATGATTTTATTTCCTTTATTTCGGCATGATCAGTATATCGGTGGCTGCAAAGTCGATAGAAATGGATTGGGGCTTATGTTCAGTATCGGCACCTGTCGACGGGAGACACGGAGCGCGTGGAGGTGCCCGACGAGACGGCCGCCAGCAGCGCCGCCAGCGCCGGAGCCGTCCACGGCTGCAGGCTCTGCTCCTCCGAAGCGCGCAGCGCGCTCGCCGTCCTCTCCGACTTCTCCTCCAGCTGCGAGGGCCGACATCGTGGAATATAGTGTGACCGTATAATTACATCAGTCAAAGAAGGAATGATATAAAGGGCCGAATGTGCAGCGAGGTCCAGCCCCCTGGTACCTCGAGCAGATGCGCGCGCGTGTCGGCGAGCGAGCGGCGCGCGTGCGCGGCCAGGTGCGCGTGTCGCAGCGCGTCGTGCGCCAGGCGCTCCAGCGCGTATCGCGCCGCCTCCCCCTCCACCAGCTCCAGCACGCGTGGGAGTTCGTTCTCCTCGTTCTCCTCCTGCGAGGGAATGCATTTTCGAATTTTAAATTTATACTTTTCGAATGCTGAGCCTACGAGTAGTGATCTCGAGCGCTCGTCGCCTCACCTCGATCTGCATGATCTGCGACTGCGTGTCGGCGATGGCGTCCCGCAGGTAGGCGAGCAGGGCGCGCGCTTCGGGGTCGTTGGCGGCGGCCGAGGCGCGGTCGCGCTGCCGCAGCTGGTGCTCTAGCGCCGCCTCCAGCTCGCCCAGCGTGCAGCGCGCCGCACACGCACGCGACAGCCAGCACTCCAGCCGAGACCACAGCTCCCGGCCCGATATCCGAGACCGGCCCCGGGAACGATCTACCCGATTATATTATAATTTCAAATTAGATTTTCTTTAATTTACTATATCACTTAGACCACTTATAATTGCTCAAACTAATTAAATATAACGACATAAGTGTTTTTGAGCACCATAAAAAGAAAAGTTATTGTAAGTCAAAATAAACAGAGATTTTATTATTACCGTGTAATCGTCCAGCAGCCCGACTACTCAGTTTATCTCGGTGACCTCTCCTTAGTAATGAGACTTCTTCCTGTTTCCGTTTCAACACCTGTTACGAATAAGAATGATATTTAACTTAAAAAAAGACACGAATTATTCAAGAATATTTTCATTCCACGATATCGTTACAACTCACTTGTTCTTTCAGTCTTGTTTCCGCTTCTAGGCTTCTGATCAAATTAGCATTTTTACGAGATTCTTTCCGTAGTTGAGCGACCTGAATTTAAAGAAAAAGTTTTTATGAATTGAGTTTTTATAAAAGCCCGTAGCCGAGGCTTCAAGCAGATAAGAATATTGCAAACAAATTTCAACGTGTTCGAATTTTGAAATTTAGATATCGAAGCCGTTAATAGCACTCAGTCGTATCAGCCCACCAGCAAGAGACCGGCCATAAAAGAGATAAGGTTCAGGGCGATATGATGATACTTTATAGTTAGAACTTTCGTACCTCTTTGGCTCGCGCGGCTTCTGCTTGCGCATGTCGTTTAGATTCAGCACGCATGCGCTGCACTAATTTCACCTGAAACAGTGAAAACCATTTTGTTATGGCCTGCACTTCAATAGTAGAACATAAATTCTAATATTCTAGAGTCACTCGCGTCCGACCTTGTCGCGCTTGAGGTTGGTGAGCTCGTTGCGCAGCGCGTGTATCTGGTGCGCGGTGTGCTGCTGCGAGCGCTGCAGGCGCGCGTGCTCGCGCTGCGCCGCCTGCAGCCGCCGCAGCTCGCGCGACATGCTGCTCACGCGCCGCTCGTACTCCTCCTTCACGCGCTTCAGCTTGTCCGTCGGCGGCGACGACTGCGACGCTGCACGGACGGGACAGATTTAGAGTCGAGTATTTTAGTTTAAAAATTATATACGTACCCGTAGAGTGGAGTGGAGAAGGCGGCGCGTACTCACCGAGCGAAGCCAGCACCTTGTCGCGCTCGTCGCCCGTGGCGCGTATCTGCGCGTGCAGCTGGTCGAGGCGCTGCTCGTAGTGCGTGCGCAGCGCTGCGAGTCTCCGCTGCGACGCTTCAAGCTGTTCCACGAGCCTCGCCTTCGTGTCGATGTCTTCGCTCAGCGCCGCCAGCTGCTCCGACAGTATACGTTGGCCTGCACATTGATAAATGTGAGTATATAATTGAGCTTATTAGTACTTCCATTTAATTTGTTAACGCGTACCGTTAGCTTCATCGTCATCCGAGTCACTAGCTTCTTGGTCCTGATCACCATCATTGTCCGAGGGGTCCGAGTCTCCAGCGCTCTCTCCCTCCGCTCGCTCTCGCTCTCCTATTGGTTGTGCGCCTGAACTGTCCGTCAATTTTCGTTGGAATTCCAGCTCACCCATACTCCTCGCTAACAATTCTTTCTCCTACAAGACATATAATCATAATTAACTATATTTTTATAAATCCTTAGATTACATGCTACGATATCGAACGTGTGCATCTTAACCGATGATTGTAGGTCCAAACCCAGGCAAGCACTACTGGATTTTCACGTGCTCAATTTGTGTTTATAATTAAGCTCGTGCCCGGCGGTGAAGGAAAACATCGTGAGGAAACCTGTGCGTTAAACTTCTCCTCAAAGGGGGAGGAGGCCTTAGCTCAGCATTGGAACATTTACAGGCTGAACTTTACTTTACATCAAGTTTTATACCGTTCAATAGTTATTATATATACCTACGTTACGTTATGTATTACCTACCTGTGTAGGTAGGATATATAACGTATATAGGGTTTAGGTTTACATTACAAAGCTAGACATTTGTCATATAAACGATCTTATGATTTTAACTATACTAGGAAAGTATAGTCAAGTTTTTGAAACTTTGTTAAAGTAAAATTAACTAATTTACATTTGATAAGCGTTTCAGAAACTGGTATACCATTATGACAATTGTGCTTATCATCCATCACAACAAAATATTATTTCTTTGGCTAAAATATGAAATTATTGATAAAATTAATTACTGAAGGTAGCCTTAAATTGACGGGTTTGTAATTCGATAAAACTTACATACAATTTAGATATTATACTAAATGCCTGTTTTTTTTTTAATTTTTAAGGCAAAGATCCCACCGGTGTTTTAATAACTTTTTAATAATCGAGACAATAGGCTAGTAGTATTTTTAATGATCCGTTTAATTATCTCTAATTTCGTTCAATTATAGTTAGCATGCATTGTTGCTAAGTCATTGCATTATTAAAACATTAAACATTCAGATTGCGTTCCGTTTTCCAATATTTTGGGTCATTGTAATTATAGTTTCAATTGAATACAGTTAAACTAACTGTATACCGACAGTAATTTTAAAACGTTTGTCAATGAACATTTTTTCATTTTTCTGTCTTTAAGTGGTGTTTTTTTGGAACGAAGTTCCTTTACGCGGCTTTTATGTTAATTGGCAGAAATCGTAACGTAAGAAAAAAGCCTCATGCCCCATGTGATCTTTCCTTTTGTCTCCTCTTTTTCTGTCTCTTTCTTTTACATGCGGTTTTATTTAAACATATTTTTTGTTATTGTTTTAAATCACACGGGATTTTTATTTAGTAAATAAAATATAAGTAAATAATGAGTAATAAGATTTTAATATTTTTGTGTTCACAATATTATCCTGATATATTTACCTTGTAAAGCTCACGTTTGGCGTCATCCAGTATTGTAGAAGCATCGAACAACGACGAATCGTGCCTTGTTCGTGTTTCGCGCTTTCTGCTGGCCTCGTATAAGGCATTCGATTCCATTAGTTGAGCTCGCAAGTCCTCGATTTCAGTGACATAGCCCTGGAAATAATGGTTAGGAATTATCAATACTTAAGAATATGTGAGTCAATTTAAATTTAGGTCTCTTTAATGGTCCAATTAAGCAATTAAGTTAGTTGGTATAATAAGGTCGCATGTCGTAGTCGATATATACGATATTCTGGCTGAAATATTTTGTTTAATATTTTGTTACAAAAACTTGAAAAAATGCTTTTTGCCGGTCGTGATTTGTTGCTCGATTTAAATGACTTTGATTAATAAAACTAAATAAAATAATTGCGGCAAGTAAAATTTCTTGTTCATTTATTAGCAATATTTAATTTATTGTAGGACTTTCTCTGTGAACTGTTTTTTTTTTCATATATTAAGAGTAATACTGAGTGTATGAAGTTTTGGAAAATGTTATAATTTGCCTTAACTCCGTTAAAATTTTAAGGGTTTAAATTTAAAAGGTCGTTAATATAAATATTAAAAATAATATACCTGTACTAAAGCTGTTAAAGAACAATCCGTCGAGTCAGGACTGCCGTCTTTAGGAGCCCATGTACCTAACGCTTTTTCAGCCACCAGCTCACTGTTCCTCGCTGAGAGTTGTTCTATTGTGCCTTGCATGGCCTTCACTCTGCGCCTGAGGGACTCTACTTCAGCATTCAGTATGGCGTTTTCTTGAACCACATCACTCCATCCTTCTTGACCATTTTCAGATACAACTCTTTTGCCCTAGAAAACATTAACCAATTTAGGAAACAATAACCAAGCTAAAATGTATTATAACTATAACAAACATTTCTCATACTTGTTTATATTCGGCCAATTCGAGCTGCAATCGTGCAACCTCATGTCGAAGTTGGCTAATAGTTCGCGACGTCAGATCTTGATTCACAACACAGCGGTTCTTTATATTGCGCGCACGATTGGCGTACTTTAATGTATTTAATGTTTCCATAAAGTCTCTATCACTCGGAGACACGCACGCTATCATCACGGTATTGCTGTTACCTAAAAACCAAATACACATTTATTGTTACGAACCATTATTCTGAAAAAATATATATATATATTACTCATAATAACTTCAAAATTGACCTCCAAGTGAATCCTGTAAAAGCCTCGTTAACTTTGAATCTCGATAAGGCACATGTAAAACTCTTCGCGACTTATCCCCTAACGCTGATATCACATTTCCCAGTGCGAGCAAACCACAATTTATTGATATTCCTTCCCGAGCTCTTTCGCCAGTAGCACCTAAAATATGCACAAACGTTATTATTAAGACCGTTTAATTTTGTTGCCTGTGCGCAATTTCGTTATGGGAGTGAAAGCACCTACCAGTGCGCTTTAGACGTTCAGATCCAGCTAAATCCACGAAGTGGAACTTGGCAGTTAGTGTCTCATATTGTTCAGGAGTTTCGCCATCTGTTTCTCGATCTGCTCCCTCTTGGTCAGCGGCGAGCCGTCTCTGTCTAAGTAAAAGTGTGAATACTGCGTGTGATCTCGACGACGACGAGTTCATGTTAGTGGCTGCTGTAGTACGAGCAAGAGCACCGGCTCTTAGTGCACCAAGTGCTTCCTTAACACCTCTCACTGCGCGCATAGACGCTCCCACTATCCGCACACCGCCGCAACCATCCTCGGTTATCCTAAGACTACCCTAAAAAGATACACGATTTGTGCAATTATCCATTACAATATATGTTAAAACAAAACTGGGTTATTTGGTACTACCTAAACACATAATTTTGTGAAAATTCTTTTGTTTGCGAGTTTTGCGTGTTTTGATGCCCGTTAAACCTTGGCCTTCAATTCTTAGTATTTTTCTCGGCATTTGTGACGTTGCGTGAATATTATTACAATCAGTCATATACGAAATTAGTTAAAACCTTTAAAAATAATAACGTAAAAAAACACGTCCACATTTTAAATAGGTATAGGAGTCACTCACCTTTGCGAAGGGATCCTTGGCCGGGTCGAGTAAGTCTACTATATCTTCATTGTACAATTCTATGAACTGAGCTTGAACCGAGAATTCAGGTGGGAGCTGTCCTTGAGAGCGCGCAATCTCTGCCCTCTCGTCAGCACCAGCGAAGAGGTCCCGGATGGCTCGGGGTATAATGCCCCTCTTTTCTTCATCCACAACCTCGCCTTCCCACCCACTCCCCATCGTGTAGGTCTTTCCGGACCCAGTCTGAAATAAAAATAATAAAATTAATTTAGATTTTCCGTAAATATCAATTTAAGGATATGTGTAAAAAAATATATCAGTGTTGTCACGGGGCCAAAAAACTTGTCACGGGGTCAAAAAAAAATTTGTTGGTTGTACAAGTCTTTATTAAAAACAAATATTTTTATTTTAATATTATTATATAATATTCAATGAAAAATACATTTTAAATTAAACAAAAATCAGGGGGGTGGGCCCTTGTATCACCAAGGGCCAATGTACTAGTTTAATTAAGCATTTAAATAATTAGCTATTAAGAAGACGAACAAAACGAGATGAGTAATAGTATGAGTTGGCGTTCGTTTTATATTTCGAATTAAAAAAAATAAGCTGGATAGTGCAAACCCTGAACGCAGCGTCCAGAAATGAAATGAAACTGTTGTTTCAATGCAAGAACAAAAGCAGTGCAAAGCGGCAATCTACGACAGCAGCAGCAGCAGCACTGAACACGCAGCAATTCCTCCACAAAACAGCAGCTTGTACTCAGCAAAACTCTTCAGTTGAGTCCACCAAGCAATATTATAATACTTTGGAATAAATTTTCAAAGTATTATATATATATATAAAAACACACCCTCAGGAGTGTTTAAATAAATGAAAATTCGGCAATACTTGTCAGATATTGCACGTGGCCGGTTTTTGTACAAAGAGGTTTAGTAACCTGAACCTCTCAAAAATGGAAACATATGATGACGGCGTAGGTAACCCTCCGTTTACATATAATTCGTGTATAATGAAGTATAAATGATTTTATCGTTTTAAACTGACAAGCGTCGGTAGGTGACCGGAACTAAAACTATTGGAATAATTGTTACTTCGTTCAATATTGTCGAGAAATTATTTTTATTGGTTAATAATGTTTCGAAAGCGTTTCGCTAATACTCGTAGTATGCATTCTCTATAACCTGTCGGTAGTTTTATATATATGGATATGTATCTCTTACTATAAAATTATATACTGACTATTATTTTTGATGATGATTGGTTCATATTGAGACGTATCTAATTTGAAAATAGAATAAGTATATAATATAGATTACAGTAAGCTCGTAGATCCGCAAGCTAAGGCTCTATTAAGCTATTAGAAGCATAACCTCGTTGCGAGCGGTCCCGCAAGTCGCACGCGCAATTTTAACGGCACTTCGCCTGCCGCCTGGCGTCTCCATGTCTGTGATGTCGCGGGCGTGACCACAATACGCGAGTACGTTGTATAGACACGCCATCAATTAGGATTCGTACGCATTATTGCGTTTGCATACAAAACGTGTAGACAATGACATGCAGACTATTAACACATTTCGGGAAATATATTTGACGTAATGTAATGAATTGCGCGATTGTTCAAATGACATTATAAGCCCTTTATTTTCTCATTCTGTATGATAATAAATATGTCGATGTCCATTAACACGAAAATTAATCGTCTTTGCTTCTGATAAAATATCTTCTAATAAAATATTTTGGTATAAAATATGTAAAAGATGTTTTTTTATTTCCTTCGTTATCTATAATCTCAAAGATCCAAACAACTTCCTCGCTTTAGAAGATAAAATCACGAATCAACCATGTGAAAAAGTGACCAGTGTTTTGTGGAATCAGTCATTATCAAATAGTTTGTCTGCACAATAACATTTCTCTAATAGAGAATAGAAAGGCATTTCTTTCATGATGGATCTACGTCCGATCTGATAAAGTAAAACAATCGTGAAAGTAAGACATTTAAAAAGATAAATATTCCTCAGAATTTAAAAAGCAATCTCGAAAAGAATGCTTTTGTTCTCACAATTTATTTAGGTAATACTAGTAAGCGAGAGAAAGACTCATTACAGATAGTCTAGGAAAAGTTAAAATAACGATTACCGAGTTGCTTTGTAGAATATTAATTTTTTTTTTTATTTTGAAATATGACGACTGTTTATCAAATTGCTCACCAAGAAATTTGTTCTTTAAGAAATATTAACCATCCCTTATGTCATCATTGAGACTTGGGAACTAAGATGTTATGTCCCTGGTGCCTGTATTTACTCTAAGTCATTCAACCTTCGATATACATACAAACGAACTGCCAATCTTTGCTAGTCGAAGAGGCACCCAAAGAAGAATTTAACCTTCAACCCGGAAAAAAAAAGAATATGTGATGAATCAGTGTCTACCGAGCAAGTTATCACGCCAAGTCTACCATGTAAATTACAAAGATGTGATCACGGGATCAATGATTGACGAATAGACATTTACAAAACTTATAGCTTTTTTAAACAATTCACATGTTTGACATTGTTTCTAGTTCATCTTTATATGAGGTTTCATACAAAATTGTTTACGATAATATGGTCCGTTATAGAAGGACATCGGATTAATTTGTATACGCGTGTTATAAAAACCGCGTGTGCACAGCGTGATCGTGCGCACAAGGCTTTACGTATGTTAATATGCGTATTACACATAATTTGAATAAAACGAAGATTAAACTTGTTCAAAGAATACCACGTGGTCGGTACGCTACTTTAATAATTTGTAATTTTATTTATCGAACGTATTTATTAACCTATACCTAAGCTATTAACCATTTTCGTAAGCTGACCTTACGATTCACTCGTGTCATCCTTTATAAATTATAATCAATAATTTATCTCGAACACAATATTATTTTACGTGTTTTGTCAGTTATTATTAACGATATATTTATTTAAATAACAAAATTATTGTATTGTCTTCGTTGGTTTTGAACCGCGTTATATATATATATAAAGCCGCAGAAGTCCAAGCTGTAAATCCAGTGGGTCGTACTAAAATAAGTTACTAGGTTTTGTAAATACAATTCAGTGTTATGCTGTTGGTACAATACGACACAAATTAGATGTAGCATTGGCAAAGTTCGTAAAAACCGATCACATCCGAATTAAGTGCGTCTTCAAAATCATCAATCTTTATTATAGTTTAAAATTCCTTAAATATTATTAACTTTATAAACATTTCAGTTAGTTTATTAATTCGTATATTTATTAGTTCATGTGATAGTAGAGTTCTTTGGAAGTTTTTTAGGAGACTATGTTTATTGAAATATGTATGTATGATGAGGTTTTAGGTTATTTATAGGCTGTAATGTAAAGCAATACGTAAACAAAATTTGTAGCCAATAATAAACGATACCTTAAACCAAATGCGTCGAATAAAATGTTTTTTCCAATGTTTTCGTATGAGTGTCGAAGGTCATTAAAAATGCAAATATATTGTTTGGCCACTTCGGTCACTGTTATCATACCTTATCACTTTATCTGAAGCGTAAGGATAATCATGACGACGGCGATAACATACAATAACACTATAGTGTAAAGTAACGTAATAATTGATGCAATAATATACCACATAGAGCATGACATAACGTTCAATGTTGCTTGAGCTGGGTTTTGTTGTAAAAATATAGTCTTTACGTACTCAGGCGCCTCTGTATGAACATGGCAGGTACAATATTATCATTTTATCGTTTTAGACAGAATCTATTAGTCTATTATGACTCAGAACTAACGTAACAATCGGATTTACGTGTGACAACAACATTGTTATGAAATATGGACTATCTTTGCTCTCTTAGGGGCTATATTTTTACACAAGAATCTTATACATTAAATTGGATGCTGCTATTTGTTTGAGATTAATAAAGTTGGACACCGTTTTGCCTTATAAATTTACTAATGTAAATATTCTTTTTCTAATGGAATTTTTTTATATATCATCCATTGAATAGGTGGCGCAGCATCGCCTCAACTACTACACCGTTCAACCGATTGATATGACAATAAGTAAATATGTACACACTATGTATGTCCGCCGGATTTGGATATTATATTATAAAGCTTGAGTTTGTTTGGTTAAGTTGCTTAATCTGGAGGTCTACCAGCTCTATTCGTAAAAATTTTTTGCTGTTAGATAGTCTGTTTATTGAGGAGAGTAAATAATTACACACGACGACTCTAAGTAACAGGACCGTAACCAACAGCGTAAATATTCTATCAATACTATTATGAATGTGAAAGTACTTCTGTCTGTCTGTTTGTTACGAACGTAATTAAATTTGGTATAAGGCAAGAATAATCCTATGAAAAGATATAAGCTATTTTTAAAACGTAAAAGCTACGATCCTTAACTATTTAGTGTAATAAAGTGCTACTTCCAAGGATCTATAACAAAATCAGGGTTGAGGTTTCATACGCAACATGCATTGCAACAACATTGCTTTATAACTTCAAATTATAGTTAAAATATTTAAAAGAAGTAGTTATAACTTATATATTAATTAATACTATTAAACTATTGTTGTTTTTTTCCCTTTTTTAATCGGCTATTTCTGTTCAAATTCCACAAACATAAAAGGAGACGGGCACCTACTTTGGTTAATACTTCGCAAGTATCAAAATTACTTTCTGGTCTAACTTAACTTTCACCATTTGAGTTTGTTTATCTTGTTCAATTGTTTTAATATATAAAACAGCTTTGAAGTTAAATTAAAAGCATAAAATCGATTCCATTAAAGTGTCAATAATGACATAAAAACACATCGAAATCAAATTAACAGCTACATCCGTTGCGACGGACATAAAAGGAAATATTTAATTGGCCCCGAGCCAATAAGAGGACACACACGAACATAAAGCCTCCCACAGACATGACTTCATATTTACCGATAGCTTATTAGTACGACCACAACAAAACGGTAAGACAATCGCGTCGCAAGGACACTGTAAAGCTAAGCTGCATACTAAAATTTTACATCGAAGTACGATCAATGTGTCGGTGTGTGCATGGAAAATTATAAATCTCACGAGATAAATGTATGTTTATCTTATGGTGTTAAATTTACTTTAACTAAGCGTATATTTGGTAAGAGATAATCAGCGTTTAAACATGAAATATTTGACTACATAATTTTTCATTTTACAAACTGTCAAACTTATAAGTTACCTTGGTTACTAGTAGTTAGTTGATAAGCGTTTTTAAAACGCTCAATTGTATTTTTCCGAATTTTTTAATGTGATTACAATTATTTTATATTCGCAGTAAAGAGTTTCTAATCAATTCAAATCAAGGCGTTCTGGTATTTTTACTAATTAGTATAAAAGGTTTACTTAGTTTAATTAAATACTAAAATATAAGATCTAATCAAGCATAATTGACTTTACTTTTAATTAAGAGCAAAATTACGTTTTAAAAGTTCTTACTTAAAGGAGGAATTTTCGACTTGAAATACTTAATTTTGTTGGGTTTAAAATAATTTGATTGGGTTCGCTACGGGGTATAAAGTAATTGTCTCCTGTTTTATAAGGACTTTCAGGGCAGTCAACACGACACAATAGCTAAGTAATTGTTATGACGTTTATTACTGTCATAATAAGTGTTAAGAGGAAAGACGAAGAGATTGCTCCAATGTGCTGCTAAGCTGTGGTTGGAAAGAGACGACAATACCAGTGGCGTAGCTAGATGTGCAAGGGCCCCGGTGCATAGGAAAAGTATTGTGCCCTCGCTCCCTCTTTAACTTATATTGCCCTTTAAAATTATAGATAGGAAAAAAAACTTGTAAGCAGAGTCGAGGTTTTCTAGCTTCAGGAGCTGGCGAGTTTGCTGACCCGCTCTTTTCAAAGCTTAGGTTAGAGGGACCCCTGAGGTCTGTGGTGCACTTCGCCACCTCGCCCTACGATACCAAGACTAGACGAAACACGAGCCACCCACGAAACATGTGGTTTAGAATTTATTATTTTACGTATTTATAGATTTATTTTCTTTGAGCAAACAAACTAAGACAGACTTGTACAAAGTGAAAATTATGTTTTAATTAAAAACAATTAAGTTTAACAAATTTATTTATTTAAAAAAAAAAAAACAAAAGTTCTGGATATTCGTTTTAATATTTTTATTTTTAAATCTGAAAAAAAAGAAACAAATCTATGTGCTTTATAATATTTTTTATATTTATTATTTTAAGAAGGTAGACGAACAATTTGTCCCAAATGAGAACAAATGGTGTAAGAATAAGGGTAAGTTTTCGCCCTTGCTCATAGACACCATGAAATATGCGGTATTCTCATAGTGGTATTTACACCGTCAAAGCGACGACAACCATATGACGTATATATCCCATTTGCTTATAATTACACTGACTCACCCAGCCTTTTTGTTCCTGGAATAGCTCAATACAAAGTATTGGTGTGTTGCGGTAGGACTGATGACGTGACGGTAGTTTTAGAAAAGATATTTTTTATGCCCCTGTATAAGTCTGTAATGTTTACGTATTTATTTATAAATATTATTTAGGGGGTGATTAGATAAACAATGCTGTCACTCTCTTTCGTATGTAAATCAATATCGACAGAAAGAGAGGACTCAGTGTTTAACTAAGCACACGTTGAACAACCTTTATAAGTAAGCCCGTAATAGTATTGTAACTGTTGATTAAACTATATATAGCTCCCCTCTATATATTTCTCTATAAGTGGACATTACCAACTACAACAATGGTTCGACCCAGACCCCTCTCTATTACGCTATTGTCGGTGCAATTCCATGTACAAATAAAAGTTGGAACGATTCAATTAACAATAACCATGTAAATACAGGGGGCGTTTTAAACTCGACAAAGATCTTGCGCAAATAACAAAAATCTATACTAATATTATAAATACGATAGTGATTCCGTCTGTCTGTCTGTTGCTCTTTCACGGCCAAACCCTTGAACTGAATTTGATGAAGTATGAAATATGAAGAATTTAGTATGAAGGAATAATTTTAAGGAAGGATATATCCTACTTTTTTTACCTTACCTGACGATCAAGCCCTAAAATTCGATCGAAACCGGGGGAGACTTCTAATATAGTACATTTGCTATTGGTCAATTACCATTCTGTTAGTTGTATAATTTAGTCTCAACAAGCAAACACTCTTTGCCTTGATGTTACAGTTTTACTAATCTTTTTCGATTCTATTACTTTTAAATATTACGTAATAATTTTCCCAATAACGTTACTATTTCTCTAATATAAATAACCATTACAAACAAATTGTTTATATTAAATAATATAAAAAATATACGATATTGTACAAATAAAGTCATATAACTGCGTAATCGAATTTGAATGCAACGTTAATACGTGACGTTTTTTAATAAGTTTGCGAGTGCAACGATTCTGACGAAACACTTACACACTTTTATTGTTTTTTGTTTAAAACATTACAATTAGGTACTCATATTAATACATACGTCATTAGGTTCGCAAGTAACGCAACCCTCTTATAAATACGTTGCGATGCTAATAAACAAATATTACAAACTCAAATATTACCTCGCTACCGGCCTTGGGGCTCGGGTGTGCAGTATTGACATAGGCTATTGGTACAAGTCATTATACTTGCTTCGTTTAATTATACTACTATTTGGTGTATGATTAAATGATCAGAGAGAAGACTAATTTTTTTAAATTATTTTTTAGAGTTTGATTAAACGAATTCAATCTGAATAAATCGAAAATAATACAGAGAAGGAACTCTTATGATACTTTCTGCCACAGACTGTAATGTTTATGTCAGATCAAAATGTTTGAATGATTGAAATTTATATAAACAATATACATACATATGTGTCATTGACAATATAATATCTGTTTATCTAAGATATTATATATTATTCTTCGATTACTTTCATTGAGTTACGGAAGTCGTATGCTTATTGACATATGAAGAGAGAAAGCTGGGGACGTTGACATAAAGTTTATTAGCACCGTTTAAGAAAACAAAACATTTATCATTATCATTTAATTTGTTGTGATTTTGTCACGTCTGAAACCTGAACCAACGTTTTCAAATAAATACTGTCTATCTCAATAGAGTTAATTTGTTAAATAGTTGAGACTAGATGTTCGTGCTTGTGAAAACCAACTTGACTACTATTGATCACTTCACTGTCTGTCATTACACGATCGTGTTCTGTCTGTTTAGTTCCGAGTCATTTCTTAGAGAATAGTCTGAACAGTCTATGCTGATATTATAAATATGAAAGTAACTCTGTCTGTTACATCTTCACGCTTAAACTGCTGAACCGATTTAGATGACATTACGTTGACGTTAACGTATGGAAATATTTAGTGCGCAGGTTAGTTTTTATGACAGAAATCATCTCTGAAGGGTGTAAAAAGGGGGGTAGATTTTTGTACGGGGAATCAGTCGATATTTGGTTAACTGGAGATTAAGGCTTGTGTGCTAAGTTTTTATAAATTACCCGCAAATAAGCCGCGGGTTCGGCTAGTTATTTAATAAAATGTTATAGTACTGTTTATGAGCGAAAGTTTTATTTTAATACATACACTATCTTTAGATAAAACTACCGAATGTCTCTTCTATCTTGTAAAGATAAACCAGTATATTAATATACAAAATCTACTTCATCAAATAATTATTCAATATAAGAAATTATTAGTTAAAAATATTATTGCCCATAATTTTGCATAGTTCAGCAAATTAGTCTCAAATTTTCGGAATACGCTTAAAACATTTCGCGTGTATTTATTCAAACAAATCCAGTTTAAGCTGGTTACACTTTTTGTCAAGATTGCTATCTGATCACAATAATAGTTGTATTGAGGAAATTGTCTTTGTTTTTACACTACTTTTTCAATCTACATAGGAAATTGAATATAAACGGAGACTAATTAATCAATGTCACAGTCAGTCGACCTCACAATGCGCTAATGAGTCAACTGGATAGCAATCAGGCATGGAGCTTGGATCGTTTAGTATGTAGGAAACGGCATGGTATGCGCGGACCACGATACACATCAAGGAACCCGCGCCGCCTGCCCTTCTACGGACTATGGCGCATGGTGCCATAGAAGACCTCTAAAGAGTATGGCATTATTATATCCATACAACCTAAATTAGGCCTTATATCTTTGGTATAATGATAGTTTTTATGTGTCAGCTTAGACACGTTAATTAGATTATGACACAGTAGGATTGCATAAATGTTTTATTCGCCAAGTCATTAGTTATTGTTTTTATTTATATTATTAATATAGCAAACCATGCATCGTAATAAGAACATACAATCTTGATTTAAAGAATCATTCCATAAAATTTGTTTTGATTTCGGAATAAAAACTTTTTTCGAGTTTGATTGAGCTCAAAACTACGATGAGATTACCAAGATAAAACCTTTTTCGTGCTAGTTTTAGTGTTATTAAGAAGTTGGCGGAAGTAGAGTCAGAGGCAGAGAGCGACTTTGCTTTTTACTATTTATTGACAATGTTAATCAAAATCTAATAACAAAATAAAGCTTCGATTGAATTAAATTATATTAAATAACATCAACGTTTATTTATACATTTAGAAAGATTGTCAAAGCTGAGAACGTAAAAAAAAAAATGGCCACTAAGTACAGGCAACTAGTAAAGTAGTACGCGTTATTGTATTGGTGTGCGTGTCAAGCGTATCTGTCACTCACACCACGATATAAGATAATAAAGTTCGTTCGTATGTTTTAGTTCTTTTGTAGTGCGACACTATATCTAGATATATGTATAAATAAAGGTTATTATTTTATGATGTTTATTTGAAATATTAACAGTGGGATATTATTTAATTTTTAAATAAAAATAAAACTAATTTATTGAACAATTTAATGTTCCGTTGTAATAAATAATTTAATGTTGTAATAAAATATACTTACAGTACAATCAATACTTATTGCAATTATATTTATTGTTATTTCAAAAGAAACATGTTCGCACTACAATTAAAACAAGTAAAAACCTGCTAATGAATGGATGCCTTATTTGTTTCAGTGTGATTGAATCTGCGATTATTTCCTGTTGCAACGCACCTACACAAAAATATTTTGTGCAAAGTTAAGCACATCGTACAAGAATGTATAACTATAGTTTATACCCATAATATATTCATAAATTGTATCGTATGCCACTGAACTTCTCTTACGTGGCTGGGCTGATTTTGATGATTTTATTTGAGCGTATTTAAGTGAGTATCTGCTTGATTTAGAGTGGACCTTGTACGTGGTACTGCCACATAGTGCCAGGTATGAAATCAATAAAAAAGTTCATAATTTATTCAACACTTGACGGGAAGAAGGCATAAATTTGATATAACAAATTTGCAGGCAAAGTCAGGTTGTGATGCCATTATTTAAGCGACGCAAGCGACTAGAACAAATGGATACAAGTACTGGCCCGTATACGTAAAGGTTAGTAAGCCTGATAAAGAGCCCTTCAAGCAACGGAAATCCTTTGATAGACTACTGATAATGCGAGGCGTTGACTATTGTTTTCTGTAGGCTCTAGGTTACAGCTAAGATTCTTTGTACACAAAAACGTGCTGTCATTTACAATAATTTTGTTTTTATAGTCACAAATTTTATAGTCTCTTGAACAAATGAAACTTTTAAGTTATTTTACTTTATTTTGTACTTTTTTTACTTTTTAATGTCACATATCTATTACTAAAGTAAAGGAAAAGCACGAAAATGTTCTACTCGAGGTAAGGCCTCCTTTCCTTTGAGGAGAATGTTAGGAGCTATTCCATGCGGATTGATGAATACACATGCAGGTTTCCTCACGATGTTTTCCTTCACCGACGAACACGAGACGAATTATAAACACTTATTAAGAAAATTAAAATACAGTGGTTATTGCCCAGGTTTGCGCGCAACCATCGGTTAAGATACACGCGTTTAACTGCCACAGCCACTGGGCCTTCTTGGCTTCCATTACTAAGATAAATCATAATAATTTTTTTTTGTAAAAACAAAGATCATTATTAAATATATATGTATCCTAGTTCCATTCATAACTTCCATTATCTCTCAGTGTGCCTTAAGCCAAAGATTCCATAGACAAAAGCATTCGTAATTAGCACCTAATCCGTCATGGTTTCCACCAGCCGGTATTCGACCGTCAAACGATATGGTCCTTATCGATTACGTTTCTTACGCAATATTTGAGGTCAACATAGTAAAATAGTCAGCAAAAAAAAAATATTGTTTCGTTCAAATAGAAAATGGTGTTTTACACATTGGCGCTAAGCTGTGAATTTTAAATTAAAATTTGGATCAACTTTTTAAAAAATTGTTTTTGTCATTACGATTATAAAGCTAGAGTTTTAATTTTATGTAGTATATACTTATACATTTAAATCTTATTTAATTGCCATAGGCAATGTGCAATTTAATTGATTGGAAACAATACTAACTGTCAAATTAGGCTTTAATAGTTTTGATTATTTGACATTACTAATATTGAATTCGGTCGAATGTAAATTTTCCCGAAAAAAACTCTCCTGATTCAGGCTAATTCAATAAAGCATATTTTATATTTAAAGTCGCCTTCTGCTTACTACAAGGCGGACGAATGAAGTAGTGTCGTATGAAATTTTACCCATTCCTTAATAATATTACAACTCCAATACGCCAACAATCTTGTGAACGAGAATTTTGTGTAAGATCTTATATCTTGTGCCCGTAGTCTGGTTACCTTCAAACCGGAACATAACCATACTAAGTATATCTCCTTGGCGGTAGAATATAAGATGAGTGGTTGATCAACTTGGTGGTAGGGCTTTGTATAAACCCGTCTAGGTCAAACAGCAATGCTTGATATTGTTGTATTACGGTTTGAAAGGTGAGTGAGCCAGTGTAACTACACACACAAGGGTCATAACATCTTATTTCCCAAGGTTGGGGGCGTTTTGACGATGAAAGAAGTGGTCAATATTTCTGACAGCGCCAATGTCTATGGGCGGTGGTAATCACTTAACATCAGGTGGCCCATTTGCCAGTGCTCCTGTCTATTACACAAAAAAGAACCTAAATAAATGAGCTTGCCTTACCACTAAGTAAAGGGTCTGTTTAAGTTGTTATATACTATTCAAATATAGAACAAACAAAGGCATACGATTTTACTATATTTTAAATATTAAAACAAGTATTTTTTTAATCCATAGATCAATACCATCGTAAGCTACGTATCAGGTGGGTGGTCCAGCAAATACCTTGGTCGACGAATATAACAAATTCAACACTATTTTAAATAACTTAAGGATTATTTTAGCTTATCGATATAATGGATTCTATTCGCATTTTATGTTTGTGACACCACATGCAAATCATGATCGGCACTCGTCATCGGTACGTTTTTGTAAAACAATTACAGATTACAGTAGGCGGTTTGGAATTCGGACACCATTTAAATATCAACTGTTGCTTTTATAGACGCACTATGAAGTTTCCAAGTGAAGTAATGTTTCGATTTTGACGTAGATCTCTATTTGGCAGGACTAGGAATACTGTTATCTCTTTCATAAGGCTTGAATAAAAGAAACGAAGAAACAACTGTAATGAAAACTTGTAGATTGCGTTAAGAACATTGAAACCAATTTCAATGATAATCATTCAACAAATTATGCTTTGATTCAGTTTTTTAGTTAACATAGTTACAGAAATAAAGGTTGACGTATTTGAGCGTATTAAATACGAACGTAGTTCCGTAATATTAATTAGTATATTGTTTTATATTTTTATATTATATGTGTTTTTATAGTCAACGCTTAAATATTAATAAGTACAATTTTTTTTTGTGTCATATTATAATGTTTGATTTAAATATTTCTTTAAATATTCCACTTGACTGGTCCTTTTACCCTATCCCTAAACGACATGTTAAAAGGCCCTTGACGAGATCTCGTCTCGACAGCCACTCGAACACGAGGGCTTTAAAAGCCTACCTGAAAACCTAGTCTGGCTAGATTTAAATGTATTCTACATTTAATATCCATAATCCAATAAACTAAGACTACTTATAACTTACCTAAAAGTGTTACTTAAAAGGGATTATGATAATGTTAATGCATTTTTCGCTATCAAATGACAACATACATTTTGTGCCGTGCCTTTGATTAGTGCCTTAGTTTGGTTTATATACATTTTTACACTTGTTAGTTTTTTTTTTAATTACCATACATTTAATTTTACTGTTTTTTTTTCTTTTATATATATGTTCACTTCCAGATTAATTATTTGTGGAAACTGTATTGGCATATGTGTTATTTAAGGTTTATAAGTTTTATGTAATATAAAATATGCTGTTTGTTTCTCTTACTTACAAATAAATAAATAAATAAATATTTGTATCATTTTGATCGAGTTTAGTAGTTTCATTTGCTTGTATGTTTTAATTTCCAGGCTGAATCACAATCGAGATTTCAGGATATTTGCGTAAGATACTATTTTAACAAACGGGGTTTTATACATTAAGCATCCTTATGCAAAGTCGGACCAGATGACTAGTCCAAGAACTTATGATCACAAGTGTAAACATATATAATTCTCTCTATGAATAATTGTGTCGCATTACATAAAACACTATAAATATTAATGCGGCTTACTATTAAATTATACAAATGGATAATCTATTTCGAATACGGGACGAATACGAATTAAACACGTGGGCCGCTAATTGCATATTGTAATGAGAAGTCGAGGATGGCGATTAAACGTTGAATAAACGATTTGACGGAGTGTCATTGTCAAGTGCTATTCCGTAATAAGATATTGTTGATAAGCGACTTTAAACGTTACAACTAGACCGTGTTATGAAGAAATGTACCAACCCACAGAAGCAATACTAAACCTGTTAAGATTTAAAAGAGAACATAACGTTATGAAATACAAAAAATATTTATTGTATACATATATAGTTACTCTCAGTGTAAAATGAACAACTAGCTCACTAGATCATCAGGAAGCTTTCCCAGTGACAAATTTTAAATTTGTAGTTCTTCATTTTTTCCCGCCTTTGTTGCAAAAACATTTTTTTTTTGTTTTATGCTATATTTTTGCCAACATGGCAGCTGCTTACGAATTATTCTACAGTTCTGTTTTTTTAATATTTTGGCCTCTAAACTGAAACTTTATTCTGATCGAAGACATTATTATCAGATATCAGGAACAGTTTGTAAATACCTCACAGCTTGGCAAAGAATTTTATTTTGAACTAAATAACTAAAACAAACCGGAATTTATAATGGAATAAACTGAAAATTAAAAAAAAATAAAGATCTAACATTTCAATTCGTTACTTAAAACGATATCAAAATATTATTATGAACATTTAAAACTATGTATTATATGAAAGCCTATCCTCAATATACTGGTTAATAACAGTTGCAATAGACTCGAAAAAAAGAGACATAATTCTTCAACCGACGACGGATGGCGGCCATCAGTGTAATGATGGTTATCATGCGATGTATTAGATATCTGGTGACGACAGAATTCTGATACGTACAATATAAAGGTCGTTACTATAAATGTGCTCCCGCCGTCACACAGTCCACCTAGTACGGAGGGTAATGTACGTCGAACTTGGGTTACTTAGCATTGTTGTATATTATTTTTAATAACAGACGTTTACGTTTTTATACTGTATTCCTTATATATCAATTCTTATATTTATTTCTTGTATCTATTAGAAATAAGCTAAATTGTTAATTGGTTAAAATAAATAAAATACAATCTAGACGAAATTTTATTTGCGGTTCAGTGACTGAACAATGATGACTTGAACGAAGACATTAATTTTTGTTTAATTTTTACAAACATCTACTTTATTTTGCATATTACATATTAATATTTTTTTTTTATTCGATATTAATTTTTTTATTCGAAATATTAAAAAAAAAAGGTTCTGTACAAATTTTGTACACGTGAAGTAGTGGCAAGCAACTGTTGAATCATAAAATCCATATCTCGGTGAAAATTAACCGACCCTGTCACGTCCTACCACCTGTAGGCAATAAGACAGGAGTGCAACATCTTTTAGAAATGTTTTTATAATGACTCCAAGGTTCAGCGTTTCGACTCTGAGAGTTACAATAAGGGACAATTGGAAAATGTAAATTAATTAATATTTTTGTACAATAATTGATATAGGAGAGCTGCTACATTACAAATCTTCTTGAAGATTCCTTTCAGAATAACCAAAACCTACTAAAATAAAGTATAATTTATTTGATTTTCATCTGATACATTTTACTAAGACACTGTGAACGTTCGAACGTAGACCTCCGTTACATAATTCACAATGTACTTCCAGAAAGGTTTACGCGCGACGTGCTGGAGTTGATTAGGTTAAATTTCTTCTGGTGTCAACGTGACAGCAGATGACCACGACTAACCAACACCCATTGGCTGCAGATCTGCCCGCCTATCTAAAAATATATATTAATAAAGCAAACTTCTCAACTCCATATATACTAATATAACAAGCAGCTGACATGGCATGTATGTATACAGATCATTCAGGATATTACGGGAAACGAATGAAATTAGCTCGGAACTGACGCGGCTGTTAGTTGACACGGGTCATATTAAACACAAGCATAAGGTCATATTATAACAGACGTCAGTTATTTTAACATTGAAAAATGTCTCATTTGTTATTTCTGCAAATGTATATAAAAGCTACATATATTTAGTTACTGCTATGTCATTGAATATAAAATAATAAGGAATACAATTTATTATACAGTACGTGAGCAAACGAGATTCGAACGGCTCTAGCAATAAGTCATAAGAAATTATTTTAATTTGACAAAAACTGCTTTTTTTCAGTTTCCGATATACAAGAAATACAAATATATACCTATATAAGAATTTGAAATTGATCTTATTATATAATACAATAATATATATAATAAAGCGTGGAGTTACTATTCGTTTCTTTCTATACGGAATATATAGATTTAATTTTAAGTATACCTGGTTGTCGCTGGTTTCTCCTCTATAGAAGCTACTTCTGGAACCGGTGACAGCTTTACATTCGATTTAACCTTGTATCATGAATTGCGATAGTATTTATAACTATTTGAAAAAAATAGGTATTAAATTTTTTTATTAAAAATGCAAAATAAAAGTTTAATGCTAAGTAATGTAAAGTCGTGCCAAGATACAATTATTTTGCACGTTGTATTAAAATATAATAATATTAGACCACATTCTGAGTCAGATCGTGTATAAATGACGTTTTACATTTAAAAAAAACATTCAAGGTTATTCCTCATGACGTTTCAGTCTATAATTACATTGGATTATTAGGACGGAAGTTTGCGGGTTCAAGCCAGGGCAAGCACTAATGACATTTCATATACTTCAATTTTCTTTATAATTTTATTCATATGTGATTCGGGTGATAATGTGCCATAATATATCAATTCACCGATTCGCATTGGAACAGCATAGTAGAATCTTCTCAATAGGACAGGAGGCCAGACGGAGAACAGAACAGCATTCAGTGGATGTCATTTTCCATCTTTGTTTATTTATAGGGTAACACGAAACAGCGTTAAAAGAAACAGATAATAGCAAAAATATCAAACCACATACATTGTACAAGGAAGGCAGCCGTTGACCTGTTTACGTTGGAAATAAGAATTTTTAATTGTACCTAAGCTTGTCGATTGCTAATCGTAGCGTGAAGACGCTGGACACGCAATGTTTAGAGAAAACTGATGAACAATGTCTATATAGTTGTTTTAGCAGAGGTAGTCTAATGCATAGAGTGTTATATGTGACTATAACATAGATCCTAATTCCTATTATATTCGAATCAAGTACTTAATTCAAATTAGAGCACATGGACTAGATAAGACTAAATTCAATTTGAAATTTACCGTGGTAGAACAACACTGAGCATTTATAACATTGAAAGTTAGAGAAAATAAAATATAATAATATAAGCAATGTTATTCTTGGAGTTTATCAAAATATATCTTGCTTAAAAACTATATTTACATATATATATGGTTTTCTCTAGAAATACTGAAATCTAAGATGTTTTTTCAATTATCTTTTGTTTATTATGTAAGAACTTAGAACTGTATTAGGATTGTTCATTAATATGCCCTTTTGTCATTAGTGTATATATTTTTTTGGCTATAATAGAGCATTCCGTAAGGCCGCTTGGCTAGAGCTGTGTAAAAATATAGTAAGTATTAAAATCGTGTCTGGCTTCTACTTATGACTGTTTCATAGTATTCAGTTGAAGTGCGAATTTTAAATGTTTTTTTACAGCCGTCTTACACGTATGATTGTTTTTATATTTTTGACGACCTATCCGAAAATATTAAATTTACAAAAGAATAAATATAGAATAATAAAATTATAAAGATAAAATATTGTATTTTGTATAATTTTTATACGAAGTTGCTATTAAAATATTATTAAAATAAAAGTTATTTTTGTCACACGAGAAGCAGCGAGGCTTATTACGCCTTAAGAAACAGAAACTCTAAGCAGCACGTGAGCTTTGTGAGAAGACGAGTGTTCTCGGTAGAGCACTCTTCAGCTAAAATACACCGCGAGCCAAATGGGTCAGGGGGAGGATTCCGAATAACCAGGGCTGCTGGAACTGCAATTTCTGTTTGAAAGGTAGGCTGGTTAGAAGTGTACGTGAATATTTTGTTTTGGGCTTGAAGCCAAAGGATTTTAGTACGGTTAAAATGTTCCCTGTTTTTTTTGTACTCAATCATGAAATAGATTTATTGCTTTTTTATTGGAAAAATACTAAATTTACGATCTTTGGTATCGGGAATAAATTAACATGTCCAAATATCTATGAATTCTATTAACCTTAAATAGTTTCTCTTAACAAGACGAGAGTAACTAGACGACTGAGTGATGTACTAGTATAGTCTTCTAAGCTGTATAATACGTTTACAAACATTCAGCTCTATCTACTAGATAACAATCCAAATATTACTTGCAAGTTTTAAAACGTATATAGTACAGGAGGTAACATTGCATTTCTGATGCTGATAAAAAGTAATTATCTATATCCTTATTCTGGGTAGAATGAGGCAGAATTTCATCCTACACAAATTTCTTCACAATGATTTTTGAAACCACTGAGCACGAGATTTAAATTAAAAAAATATCAGTCGTACCGGCTGGATTTGAGTCTCACAGTCGTCCCTTATTATTCACGTTTTATAGCCACTATCTTTACTCTTGGCGGCGATAATGAGGCGCCTAATTTTAATTGTAATTGAAGGTATCAATTATATCTTATAAGCAAACGAAGCTTCACCAGATAGACAAGTAATATTAGCCGAATAACTTCACGAGCGACTGAATTCTACATTTTCAACTGATTAACCAAAAAGGCATAACTTTTATTGTTACAGTTGGTGCTTTTGTACTATCGCAAAAGGCGGTCTACGATAACAGAAGCTAAACGTTATAAGCATTCTAGATTCAACTGGAACAAATGAAACTATATGAAATAAACTATAGACGGTTGAATGAGTCAGACTATTCAAAATAACGGTTGGTGAATCTTGATCAAAACTTGCTATCTCAAGTAGGTTATTTTTATATCAGTGTCTACTGATCAGGAGTTTATTAAAGATAACGAAAAAAATATGATTTTAGGGTTCTGTACCTTTAGAAAAAAAGCTAAGAGATTTTGTATGATGATATCTCGTTTGTCAGAAAATAACAAAATATCAATAATACAGATACTAAATACAGTGGACAATGCCGTCAAATTTTCAATATATTCATACATTTTTTTTTTGTATTTACTAAATAAAATGCTATATTTTTTTATTTTTAACGGCACTTGTTGGTTTTTCGTATTGTAAAAAACCCCTCGACGCAAGATATTCGTGGCTGGCGTTTTTTTCTTTAATGAAATAAAACCGGTTTGTAAATGTTCTGCGTATAACTTAACAAATATTTTTAACATTAATTTTTCGTAGTATATGATTAAAATGATATATGGCTTTTGAATTAAGAGTAAATTATCTTTATTTTTAACATAACCTTTAATAGATTAATCGATGTTATTATTACTTTCAAAAAGTATTAGTACTTTATTTAATTAAGATGAGAATACTAAGCATAACCTTAAGCGAAGTTCAAACCTGAACAAGCACCACTGAACTCTCCGTGCTTAATTAAAACCTGCTTAAAAAGTCTACATTTGGTATGCACCCGTATAATAGCAGTTTGGTGGAATAAATTCCATGCCTTAAGAAGAGATGAGGCCATAGCCAAGCAGTGGTATACTTGCGTGCTGCTACTACACTTTCTTTTTAAATTATTTAGAAAAATATCTTAAAACATACTTTTAATGATAACCCTAAGAATGCTCACAACATATTTCAACAGACCAACATATGCGACATAGTTTACATCATTTAAATACTAAAGTCTATATTGCAACGTGAACAGAGCTGCTATTCATAAATAGTTGCAATCTGTTATGCCTGTATTTCTTAACACAATATGGTAACGTTAGTTATTACGTGAGATAAATAATCATTTAGAATTGTAAACAACATATTATTTAACATTTGAATAGAATTCAGTCGAGGAAATCTATGTATTGCGGACAAATATGGCGATTGTTATATTCCGCATTCTACGACTCGGTGCGCTGATCCTTATTTGAGTTGACTTTAATCAGAAGCTCTTCTACTTGACTTGTGATAAGGGGCCGTGGTATGTATCGCGTTACTAAACTTAACCAGCTGAATTATTTCTTTATTACAGATCGTTGCTGTACTAGGGATTTGTGAATACGTTTCTGGACGCATATTACTTATTTATTCACTTCTACCAAGAGACGTAAATTTTATTTGTATTGTTGTATGTCGGTGTGAGTGAGCCAGTGTTAATACAGGTACTGTGTCAGAGGATGTGTGGCTGGTGGTGCAATGACGGTGAAACGAATAGTGCCTTGCTGACAGTGATCCTGTACATGAACTAAGACGACTAATTACCATTGTATGGACTTTTGCTTAATTGCCTTCCAAAATTAAATCATTTAATAAAATAATAAAACGATGACATCAGCAAAAAACTATCGAAAGAAATCAATTACCAAGTTAGATTTACGTAAAATCAGACTGTCTACTAAAAATTGGTGAATCATATTTTAGGTAGTGTTTTCAGGCAATAGAAAGTGAAACAAATCATGAAACGTTCTAACTGTGAACAACGAGATGTCTGCAATACTACATTCTGCGATATTGCGGTATTTAAACTGACTTTTTTTTTTTTTAATTAATTTTATGTAACTTTAAATGAAAACTTACTTGATTTAGTTCCCAAGTAAATATCCTTAAACAAATTATGAGTAAAATGGGTTTCGGTCAAAATACATGACGGTCCTAAAGTTGGCAATAATATTAAATTATTTTCGTTAATTTTCGTTTAGTGAAATATTTCGAATATTTTCTGAAACAGCTGACCCATTCCTTTCCCTTCTGAGCTCGTACTCGACCAGCTGTTACGATCGTCCAAGCGGCACTAGTACGGCTTCACAATATCTTGCACCTTATATTTATTCATGAGACCAAGTAAATTTCCGTAAAGCATTCGATTCTGTATACTGTCATTTAAATGTGCAGTACGAACACAATTAGAGTTATAAGTAAGTTGTACTTTATTTATGTTTTATATTTATACCGGAGTCACGACTTCAACAAAAAGACTGCAACGTCGGTAACTCATTACCTAAATATAACTATCACTACAGCAGTATATTTGAATGATTTTTCGCCAATTCGAACACGTAAATTTGAATCCATTGCGGGCTCAAACCGTGACAGGAGTTATCGTGGATATCTTCTGCTCAGTGATTAAAGAAGCAATGGTGAGGAAGCCTGCATGTTTCAGACGCAAAACGCCACATATGTAACCAACATTGGAACAGCGCTATGAAAGATCCAAGCCTTCTCAAATTGAGATGATGTCTTAGCCCAGCAATGGGAGATTGCATTTCTTAATTTGTGTTTACAACCTTCAGTTGGGGAAACCTATATACGAGTATACCTAACATTACAAAAGTTTCGAAATTTCGAACCCATCCCTAACGTGTGTTTCTATTTCTGCTATAATGTTTAAATGTTCAGCAGAATATTTTATGCACAATTATCTAGACACGCTATAAAAAATAGAAGGAAAGCTTGTAGAGCAATTAATAGGGGAAATTGTTTTTATCATTTAACATTCGTGTCACCGTATTCCATCTACAATAAATTTCAATTATAACGCGATCAATTCGAGTCGTGAATAAATGTTTGTTAAATAGTGCACCAGCCTTCACGGTATTTTAATATATCGGTTGTAACTTTATACTTTAGCCCTTTACAGTGTATTGCGAAAACTTACTTATAACTTACATTTACAAAGTATTACCATATTCGTATTATCGATATTTAAGTTGTAGGTGCTTATTAAAAATAATAATTAAAGCTTAAAGATTTGTCAGATTACTTTAAAAGAATATTTGATAGCGTTCATTTAACCATGAGCAGGGTTCTACAACCCCATATAGAATAATTGCAGGTGAGCTACTGCATGGGTTTAATTACGACGCCGGTTGCGTGTCGCAAACCGACAATACGACAGGCGGGGCTGTATTATAACGAATATGAAAACTGTTCAAAATCGACACTTTTACTTTTTTTTTTTAAATGATAAATACAGTAACAGCCAGTCCGTGCACTAGGCAAAGGTATCTATTGAGGTGAAGATTTGGAGTTTATTCCGCCATTCTGCGCCAACGCGGGTCGGTGAATAAAATAAAATAACGAAGAATAAAACACACCAGAATGTCATACTGGTTTCCTCACGATGCTTCCCTTCGCCTCTGAGAAAGAGATGATTGTAAAGGCACATGTTTTAGCCACGGCCATCACGATTTTTTTTGTTGTAGTTCAAACTCATTCGAGATGGTAAAAATTACAAAGTAGGCATTTTAACGCAATTCTGTATCGGTCGATCCAGTAAAAGGTCGTCAGTCGAGAGGCGAGAACAAAGATGATTTAAGACACAATTTACGACTCCCACACCGCATTTGTGAGAACATTGTGCCAATTTTTAACTATTCAACTTTAATTATGTAAGCATTCCTTGAAATTAATAAATGACTGTTCATTGCCTGCCTTGTCTTGTAAATATTTAAAAAAAGAAATAGAATAATAATAATTTTCACTAAAGTCATATCATGTATAGGAGTTAAGGTATGTATTGTGAGGTATCTAGATAACTTACCTGTCCATAAGCAAGGACGGTTGCATTGTATCCGTCAAGAGCTGCCTCCACGAGTTTCCTGACGCAGGTGTCATACAGTTGCTGTTGGTCGGACGTGGGTTCGAAGGCGTAGTCGAAGGTGAACGCGCGCTCGGAGCCGAGCGCCACGCCGCCCTCGCCGGCCGAGCCACCCGCGCGTGCACACACACCGCATCCATCGACCACTTCCGCTGGCGTTTGTGGACGGATTCTGTAATTATTTATAGCTTTCAATGAATTGTACCGACGTTGCCTTATATGACTATGTTTATAAACTAACGAAACCACGATCATTCTAATTCGAATCCATGTAAATCAATTTATCAGTCAACATTGGATTTATGTAGAACAATTATATTCATAATTTATGTAACTCTTTAATTAGAAAAACAATTATATTTGATTACTATGACTGAGTAAACACATAAATGACAAAATAATATCGTAAATCGATATATAGGTAAAGGTCGCTATCGCGTCGTATTGTTTGAGAGGACATACATATATATTGATCGACAAAACACTGTAAATAAATGAAAGATGCTTATAGAGCGTTAAGGTTAAACTTTTTAAAACCATTGCAGAAATTTAACCTCAAATTAAAAAAAAAAAACTACAATAATTTATTATTATTTATCGTGTTATGATACAAGAGATTTAATTTTGTTTTTAATTACTGAAGTTATACTTCTTTTGGCGCGATTTGAAAAAATGACATGAAATGACATGAAAACTACACGATGAAGTTGCTCGCTAAACTTGTCTTGTTTTACAATTTTATCTTGCGAGTGAGTGTTATAGTACTTGTACAAAACACGAAATTACATTTATAATAATAAATAATATTATTATTAATAAATAAATTATTACTATTTTATTTTAACAAATAAATTCAAATAAAACAGTAAAAAGTGGAAATGATTGAAGAAATTAACAAAAGAGCGTTCTACCCCATAGTTTAACTACAATGAGTTACTAATGTGTTGTCTCGTTCTGTAGTAGATTAAAGTAGTGATAGGCCTTCAAGATTAGAAGGATACACACCGAATGCAAATTACAATACGAAATAGATGGTTACGAGTTCATAAAAGAGGACATCTGACGCAATTTATGTGATCTCCAGATAGCATTAAAACAAACTTGATTATTTTAAAAATAATTTACATAAATTGATGGTTCAAATAAAGTTACTATTATATTTCAGTTATATATATGTTAATATACAAATATTATTAGGTTAATAATATTGACTCTTTAGGTATCAAACTATTAATAGAATACAATTTAGTTCAATATTAGAATTCAAAGCTAAGATATAAGCTAAGATATTCATCGAATCACGCAACAGAAATACGCAATACTGAGAATTACAGTAAAACATAATATAATAAACGCAGTACGCGTAGTAAATCATCAACTGACATGCTATTATTTAACTTAAACCCTATAATTCAATCTATAATGCAGCCGGAAGCGCAACGCCCGCCGCGCAGTCTGGGAATAGCTAAGGATGCATGGACGCATCTCGCATTTATAAGGACATGTTCACAATCGCACAGCGGGATCTAATATAAATAACTATCATTTTTAATGGCATCCTATAGTATCAAAGATTTTAAGCTTTACTTACAATACAGACTCAAAATAAATTGAAATTACTTTAAAATGTTATAACTATTCAATATTAAAAGACAAGTTGGCACAGTGGTTTGAACACGAAAAACTTAAGCGGAAGATGTGGGTATAAACCCGGGGCAATCGCCGCTGAATTTGCATTGATTTCATTTGTGTTTGTAAGTAATTTCGTAGTCGGCGGTCAAGGAAAACAACTTTAGGAATTCGATGAAGCCACATACCAATATTAGAGCTCGCGGTGGAAGGAGATCCAAGCGTTTTCCTCAGAAGGAGAGTCGGCCCAGCAATGGGACAATGATATTATGTTATATTTATTCAACATTCGATTTTGACGTCATACAAGTTGCACAAATTGTCTAGATTTATTGTCATAGAATGAAATAGTAGAAAGATTAAAATACATAAACGTAAACTTATTATGCGGCACCAAAATGAGCGTACACATCAAACATTTAATCTATACGTACACAGAATTCTTAATTCACGTCTGTAACAGGCCCTTCCGAATTGAATCGAACGGATGCGAGACACATAAATGGTCACATGATGTGTTTGCTAACAAGTTCCCGAAATATATTCCAAACGCAGGGTGAATAACCTAACCTAATTACATTTTTATTTTTATTTTTCATCGAAAGTGAATAGTTTTGAAAATGTTATATTTACATTGCGATAGCATTAAAAAAGTAAATTTTTTGTTTTTCTTTATTTTAAATTAACCACCCGCCGTTGCTTCGCACGGGTAAAATAAGGGTCGTCATAAAATGTTTATATAATATACCTATATTCATTCAATTGGCTTAAGCGGGATACAGCCGGTAAAGCTCCCAGTCGGGTCCTTCCCATGTTTGTTTCTTTCTTAAAGAATCATCGTCATAATTTAGCCAATTTACCTATAAATCTAAACCTCTCATATTTAACTCCGTCCATTGATGATACCCGTATGAAAATCCGATCAATAGTTTTTGACTTTATAGCGATCAGACAGATAGACAGACGCGGCGAATTTTATTGTATATTAAAATATGTAGCCACATCTACTGTCAATTAATGCTTTTATTTAAAGAAAATAATGTTTATTTTAATTCAACTATATATAAATAAATAACAACTTCATCAATGTATAATATAATTCTTTAAATCGTTGGGAGAAAATAGGTAATAGTTTAAAATGTAATATATTTAAAATATTCCTTTACTATCCCTGTTGACAGGAAGTTATCTATTAGACCCATCGAAGGGCGTTCATGCATCAATTGGACTCGAACTCGCAAAATTGACTACATAAAGTTATAAATAATCGTAATTATGAAGACATTTCAAGAGTCGTGCATGCGAGTTACACTGCAATGTTTTTGTTTATATTTGCTTGTTTTTAGACGCAGCGGCTATTGACTGCACGTACGACGGTTACACAATGGGGTACGCGAACAGTCGAAGATGGCCGCTGCACGCGATATTTTAGCTTGGATAAATATACGGTGTCGTTTAAAATAACACCTGAAGAACGATTCTGAATACTGAGTATAACTGCTTTCTGTGATTAAGTTTATACTCTAACAAAAAGTTATAAGTAAATAGTATCGCTTTGATATACGAGTAAATTACAGTTAAAGTTTGAATTTTGATCTAAGAAATAAATTATAAAATAAAACGTTGACTTAACATTAACTTAATTAATATATATTTTTTACAAATTAACGGTTATTAGGTATTTTAGAAGATAAAAAGGCTCTCTTAAAAATTTCAAGTTACGATACTAACAAATCTCAAATCTAGATTCATAGTTGCCAAGTACGAAATGCTTTAACAAAGTGCACCGGGAATATGGTACAATATAGTCAATGTCTGAAGCATTTACATTCATTATTGTAATAAAAATTTAAATAAGAAATTAAGAGGCAATTACCGGCCGTAACCAAATTTATTATGTATATTTTATTCGTACATTAAAAAAAAAAACATTCATAGAAAAAAGTATTTTTATATAATAAATTTATTTCAGTCTTTTTTTTAACTTTCGCTTATGTTTAATAGCTTTCCTTTTATTAAAGAAAGTAATCGGAAGCAATTCTAAATTCAAATCCATCATTCTTTATACCAGTAATCTTCTTCTTCAGTTCACTTCAAGAAAACAACCAAAAAAATCCCTTGTAATAAAACATTCTTAAGGCACGCAACGCCCGGTGACGCTGTAAAGGCCGGTATCAAAACAGACAAAAAAATAATTAAGGCATTTACGCCATGAAACGTACAGACGTTGTTATGGTTAACTAAGAGCTGTGTTCTATATTTTTCGTACCACGATACCATTCTCATAATTAACCTCAACCTAAAACTCTTCATTGCCTGACATATTTTAAAAATGGAGCATAAGTTATCAAAGTGTAACAGAATATGCCTTTGTTCAACCGGCTTATGCAGAAAAAGGAGCAAAACGCAAAGCCATCATCATTAGCCGTTTGATTGGCTGAAATGTATAATGCGGGAAAACGTAATGAGATGGCAAAACTTAGGCAAATCAATCACCTCGCACGTTATCATAGAATTTACAGTATAATTGCACAAATAAAGTTTTCACAATGAATAGTTTTACATTTAAAATGTTTTCAACACGATTTCTCTTATCTTCGTCTTATGAAAGGAAACTGTAGTTTGAAAATCATGTGTTTTTAAACTTTAAAATTACATATCAATGAAGAGATGTCATCTTCAAAAGAAGCATATAAATATTAGGGTTTTTTCAATAGATTTGGCAGCCGTGGATGTTACACTTGCTTAGTGGTGGGTCAAGCGCTCATTATATCTATTATAGATAGCCGCATATAGATCATTTACACTAAAATATCCTGCGACGTTGATTTTATAAGCAATTGAAGCCAAAATTCGTTTTCGAAGATACAAATAAATCTACGATATTTGCCAATCGAAAATATCTATTTGTCAAAAGGTTAAATGTGACCAAATATTTCGCATGTACGTAATATCGGCCTTACATAATAATTTATTACCATTAACGACCATGTTAAGGCTTATTATAAATGTTAGAACTGTTAAAGCTAAATGGAACTTGCGTGGGCGATATCTAAATATTTTGCTCTTCGCCCACGACGCTTTTGGACGTGGGCTTGTTACTACAGCCTCGTGTTCGCCTCTTACTGAGAATTGATATGAATGAATGGAGTGCAAATGTAGCGAAGTCTTAACGAATATAAATTGGTTTATTATGTTCTTATACGAGATTTTATTTTTATAAATAATTTTAGATAACAAGTAATCGCTCGCATTTGCATTAACCGTTAACTAGTAATGTATTAAGTATCCATTATAATAAATTATTCGTATTTATTGATTAGTACCTAACTGTGACATGCTTTACAAAATGACAAAAATTCTATAGTTCCTGTGTGCGATGTATAATTTTTGAAATATCTATCATATAGTAATAAGATTATCAAAGTTACACCCTATTTTCAGTTCATAATCTGTAAACAAAATCTAAGTATTAAAAAAATGTCAATCTCATTGTTTGTAAATTATAAAAAGTTGTCTCCGTCTATGACAAAAAGAAACTTAGCATAAGAAGGAAAAAATGTCGCAAGAAACCTTGATAAATGCGGCCTCTCGACGTTGGTCGTTCAGATTTAATCGCGTGAAAATGAGTGGGTACTCCGGGGTTTTAAATGTTAGGTTTTTCCGACTAATAAAACCTTACCGACGATGCCGTATCAGGGTAACTTGTTCCAGGAATAGAGGGTTCGAAGTAATTATAATATTTATAAATACCTATTGTAAGTAGACGACAGAAGACGACTTTTCAATAGGGTTTTTCAAATTGGATAAACGCTAATTTGAAAAATTAACTGCTTTAAATACGATTGCATAATTTGTATTGACTAAAAACTAGAATCATGGTATTTGTGGGGAAAATGCGGGCAACAATTTCATTAGTTATTTTCTCGAAATTCGATATTATTTTTTTATTAATTCTCAGTAAAATGTTGCCAGTTGATAAAAGTCAGTTAAACTCTTAATCCAATTAAATAAAATTTAATCTAGTTGTAAAGAAGCTGAATGACTCTTTAACCTTAATAAGCAGGTTTAACTTGCATAATCGTACAAGAACCTTTACTATACCTACTTTAAGTCAGTTTGTTGCAATACATTTTCTACAAAATTATAATGTCTTCGCAACATCGCTATAATAATTAGGAACTTATATTATTTGATCAAACTTAAAGACACACAACCACGCATACAGTTTTTTTTATTTTTTTTTATATTTAATATGTCTCGTTATATTTTTTATGATATCTTACTTTTTCTTTTTGCTAAAAAACATTTTTTATGGTACACTACTTAGATAGATGAAAATTTGCCATGTAGGTATCGGAGGAGACATTGAACCTGCGTTAAACAGAGGTGATCGTTGATAGATATTACATAGACTAAAGTATAAAGTCTAAGCAAAATACTCCAGGAATACTGCTAGATAAGTTCTCAATTTGAATCTTGGCGCTTGTACATAAAGATATTTCAGAGGTCAGAATGTAATCACTGTAAGAAATATTTTAACCAGTTTAATCTAGATAAGTATGATTAGTGACATTCTTACCTTCGATTCTCAACTCTACACGATTAAACTCAACAACTGTTTTAATTTGATAGAAATTTAACAAACTACTCTGCACATTTTTCTGACATTCTGACATTGTAGCAACTTGCAGATCCCTGATCTTTGTCTCCGAATCTTATTGTTAGTCAAAACCTTTCTGTCTATATTTTTTTTGACAGAGTATTACAAGACGGTGGTGTGTCTTTGTGTGTGTGTTTTTTTTTTAATTTTCATAATTATAACTTAATCCATAATAATAGATTTTAAATTTTATCTAAATGATTTAACAGACGCTTGAAAATTATTGTAACGAATAAGGAGTAAAATGTGACAAGTTTTCACAACTAATATTCCTATCATTTTTATTCGTTTGTGAATAATTTTATTTATTTATGTACTTTACTGAGGGTGACTAGTATCTAATCGATATGTTCCATATAGCGTTTGTCCCTCAAACGCCATCAAATATTCAGACGAGGTTACGACATTGCTAGTTGTCAAGGTAAACTTAAATAATTTCTATTTGTTTTAATAATACCATATCTTTAGTTAAGATTTCCTACAGTAGGGGAGAAGTAGCATATGAAAGAGCCAGGTTTTGAAAGAGCCACTTGCATTATTTTAGTAGTTTATCAACGGATTTGGTTGGTGATTTAATTTTTAAATAACAATACTGATTTCCCGTCACCCACAAACATTTCAAAGTCCACCGAAACCAACGAACGGCAGCATATCGAGTCAAAGTTTTTAGTACTAAAAAGTAAGTATCTTACTTCATTCAACTCATTTTTTATTATTTTATTGTAAACAACTATAGTAAAATGGATTATAGATTGAGTTTGTGAATGTGAATTTTTTTAAATAGAATATTTCGGTGATTTTTCAATAGTAGTTAAGGTTTTATCGTATTAAATTATCTTCTTTAATAAATGAATAATAATTTAAGAAAAAAATATCATCACTTTCTTAATTTAAACTATCCTTTTTTGGTCCCTTTAGAAAACTGGCTCTTCTCCCCTACTAATGTCTGTGGAAGGCATTTCCCAGTCAGTCTCACTATTTTAAGTAAATAAAAAAGTACGATTAATACAATACGGTATTTATATCAAGTTTTACTGACAATAATAGAATTTGTGAATGTAAATAATGTTAACACTTTAAGGGAAGATTTACTTTCCATTTCCCAATTTACATGCCCTACAATATCATTCTTATTTTTTGGCAATGTAATGGTTTCAACTGCCAGCAAAATCTTATCCTAGCAAGGAGTTTGTTTGTACGATAATCTCCTTCACTACTTTCTTATGAACTGACGACCAAACTGGTCTATGTCCATTGTTTATTGAAAACAGTCATCAGAGTATAAAAAATAGCATTTATCAACATTTAATATATCGTCTATTAAGATTGTTATACAGCTAGTCACAGAGTATTAAAATGTTTATAGGTAATTTTTTTAGTAACATAAACTTGCGTTTTAGATAATGTAATCGTGATTCCATATTGGGTATATAACGAGTTAAAATTATTTTAATGTACGGCTCGTAGTAATATCCTTCGCGCTGTCGTTAATTTGTCAATCTGGGTGGTCCTAAGGGCGAAGGGTATAATAGATATGGCATAGATGTTTCACTTATTCGTTGAACTCAATAAAATATGTTATCCAGGATCTACAAATCTAGATCTGATAATAACTTAAATCTTTACATATAAAATCGTTTGTTCCGACTGATTAATTATCAACTATATCCAAAACTACTGAGTCTTGAAAGTTAATTTCTGGTATATTTTTAATTTGAACATTTTGTATTGTAGTTTTGGATTGTAGTTTATTTTTCAACTTAAGCATCCGAAAAGAAAGGATTTTTGGAAAATCAACTAAGGGTTTTTAACTAATTTTCAAGTTTCGAACATCAAAGAAAACAATAATTAATTTTTATGTAAATTTTTAATTTTATAAAAACTTGAAAATATGAATTGTTATTCTACACGTAAGTAGTCGGGAAGGGCATCTAATTCAGTACAAATTCTAACAATAATACATCATATTTTGAGAAACTCAGTTGGTTTCATTTAATTTTTGTTGCGTTCAGAATGTCTTTTATATCTATAATCAATTCGGTTACAAATACGACAATAGCCATTTCTGGTACGCTCTGATTTTTGGTGACCGCATTTCGCATCGCAGATTGTAGATAAATCAATGAAAGCGCAATTATACTAACAGAGTGCCGCTTAAAGCAAGTACATGACAAATAAAGTGTTTACCGAATATTAGACCACCCATCACACCGTCTTTTATTTGTCATCAAAATATATTCCCGGCCGTATATAAGTCCTTTTCAAAACAAGGCAGCCTAGTTTTTGACAAGACTTCTAATATTTACTCGTTCTATTATTATTTTTTTGTATATAATTTCTATCATAAGAATTTAATAATAATTAGTACAATTGTACTCTAAGAAATATTAAGAACCACTTCTTTCTTTCCAACTTGGTAGAACTGCGTTGTCCACTGAGAACAGTTGATACATAAGAAAAGGGTACCATATGATTTTCTCACGTATGCCTCTGAGATTAATCTTGAGTTTAATCCTTTGAATACAAAGAAAATAAAAAAATGAAGGCAGATCCAGAAGAAATGTATTGATTCATTTTCATCAGCGCTTAAAAAATTTATAAAAAATGTGTGCATTATATATCATAGTTGGATATTGACTGGCTTGGATTATAAAATTATGAAAAAAAGTTGATGACGCACACCTAGGTTTCTGATATTAACAAAAAGCAACGCCCGTGCCAACCATAAAATCAGCTTTACTTTAGTACACGTTTATAACTACGTACGTAAGTACGTCCCGATATAATACAGAGCCTTGGACGTCTTCCTTTTACTTTTCGTATTTTAAGGATGTATTTGACCAGAGGCAGACAAATAAATGAATACCCATATTTTTCATAAACTTGACCCGAATACAAAAAAAGTTACGTAGAATCTATAGGTCAAGTCTATTGTTTTGAACTTTAATCCCTATCATATATTTTAATTAAATTTTCGATAGCGCCGTTACCATAGAGAAAAAATATTAATAACCTTAGTCACGCATTATTAAATCAATTTTAGGCGCACGATATTAATGACTATTTTTAAAAGCTAAATGACAAGGCTTTTAATGTAATGTAAAATTGTGTAATCTCTTATTTCTACTGTAAAAATCATTAGAATACTTAATATTCAAATATAGAAACTTTTGCGTTACTAATAAGTAAATAAATATTGATATTTCGTCAATTCAAATTTTATCTCGACTTTCTAATTATAAAATAGTAAATAAATTCGAAATCGATTTCCTGCAATTAGTACCCAATACAATAACACCGATATGGAATGTAAAAAATGACATTGTTTAAGAAGTTTTTCTTAATGATAAAATATGATTGCATAATTGATAAGTCGCTATGTACAATTCGTAATTGCAACAATCGAATATTTAAGTATTCATTATATGTTAATGATTACGTAATAACGTATCATTAACCAAGCAATTAAAAATAACATGAAAATGTCAGGGGTTTGAAATGTTAAGTATGATTGTATGTATGTATGTATTGATGTACGATGACATGTATTGTTGTTTGTCGCTGTTATTATTCGAACTATATGTAGTTTAATTATACCCTGTGTATGACACACACAACAGTCAAGAGCTATGTGACAATCCTGAGCATGTGTACGTATACCATGTACAAAGCACAGTTAAATAAAAAAAAATAGTAATATATATATATATATATAAACTATAAGAACATGAAATAGGAAGAAACGGTAGGTAATGGTATAAAAATATTAAAATTTTTAGAGTTAAAACCGAGGAAGGTTCCGAAGAAAACCGAGGAAAAATATAAAATTATGTATAATAATGCGTGGCGGTTATCAACAAACAAAAAAAACAAACAAAGGTATATATTTTGTAATAAAAATGATTATTACTCTTAAATTCTCAGTAAAATAATGATTATGTAATCTGCAATTATCTGTATCTGTTTCCCGGGTATCAAAGTATTTGAATATATTTCAGACTTGCAAGTTAATTATTGCATATTATCAAATATTCTTAGAAACATACGTTACTGGATAAAAACTGTTACAAAAATTACTTTTTCAGAGTTATTACCTCGTGAAGCAATATTATACATCCGCATTGATTTATTGCTACACCCCGTTAGCTTGTCGCATCGACGTCACTACGGGGTAGGCAGGAGATAAAACGGCACGCATATATTTTGCCAGGGATCCGTTTTTTCATGTGTTTGTGAAAACAAGAAATATTGTATCATGGTATGGTTTGACTAGGATACGAGTCAGAAGCAAATTAAACTATATATGTAAAGTTGATAAAGTTTAAATGAACGTCTAAACGAATTATCTTCATTTGTTAAAATCGTTTACAAGATTAAAAGCCGATCCGAGATTGCAATTTTTTTTTTAATAGATCTTAATCGAATATTAATTAGCTCCAGTTTGTTTAAAATAATATACGGATAAATAAAAAATAATCAATATTCCAAAACAACTCAGTCCAAGTTGTGACATTTTGTCCCCGATTAATACTACCGTAATTTCATTGCGGCAATATTACACGACTGTGTTAAATTGTACCAAGTGCCCATTAAAAATATATGATCAAATATCGTCAAAGCAGAAATGTTACTGGTGTGATTATAGCCGCTGTTAACGACGGAGGATGTTCGACAGGTCACAGTTCACGGCTGCTGGCTGTCGTTAGCGATGACGAACGACGGTACTATTAGTCAATAATTATTCAGAAAATGATAATCTTACATACTATTTTTTTGAATTTTTAGTCGATTACGATGAGCTTGGGGTTGTGATTATCGTCTAGATCAGTAGTTCCCAAACTTATTTTTCTCGTGGACCACTTTCAAAATTTTACTGGTTTCGGTGGACCCCTGCTGCTACATTTCTACCACATTCTTAAAGTCGCCAAAAAATAAAAATTGTGTCGCTTTTGAGTTCTGTCTCTATATTCCGATAGGTAAAATAAAAACGAAAAATGGTACATTTTATAACACTTTATTTATTAAAAGAATAGAATTACAAGAAAAAAATAAGGTAATATAGGTTCAGGTCATAATTTTAATTAATGGGAAGGATGTATTTGATGGAGTGTCAGCAAACGATCAATGTTTGGCTTTATTTTTGTGAGCAATAACTGCAAATCCCCCCGCTCTATGATGTTTAATTTGCTCCTTTTTTTTGTTTTTGTTTGTAACGACAGTAAAACTCCTTTCGACAAGGTATGATGAGGGAAAAGCTATTAAAAATTTCCTTGCGATTTCCCACAGTCCAGGATATTTTTCGGGTATTTCTGCTTGCAGCCAAAATGTTTGGTAGCCTTTTCTAAATTTCACCTTCAGCTCCTTATTGGTGCTTAGCTCGAGCAACTCCTCTTGTAATACAACATTGGCCACTTAATCAAATATGCCGTTTGATCAAATGGATTTATGATCCATGGTGGTATATCCATCGTTAGCATTTCTTCAAACCTGGTTTTGAAGTCATCATGCAGGGCACTTAAATGTTGACTGTAGGTATGGATATCCTCATCAATACATTCTACCTGCGACAAGTTTGGAAATTGAGAGAATTCGCGCCGACTAATGTTTTGCTTCATAAATTTCAATTTCCCAAGAAAAGCCGAAATTATCCCCTTTGTTTTTATTAAATTCAGGCTGTCACCTTGTAACTGCAAGTCAATATCATTACATTTTTTAAACAAATCTGTCAAATACGCAATGTCTGCTTTGAATTTGATCAAGTTTTCTTTTAAATCTAGATCTCTACTTTCTAGGAACTCTAATACGGAATCTAAAACAGAGTAAAATCTCGTTAAGCATGCACCTTTCGACAACCAGAGTACTTCAGTATGTAAGAGCAATCGTTGGAAGTCTTCATTATTTTCGTCGCACAATTAAATAAATGCGTATTCAGTGCATTGCTTCTGATTTTGCTGACAGCTTTTATTAAAAATGAAGAGATTGGTTCAACCTGTCATTTAAATGTTTTGCCACAAGATGTTGGCGGTGGATTACGCAATGAATAGCTGTAAGTACTGGTATAATTCTTTTGAGATGACTTATAAACCCACGATATCGCCCGACCATTACAGGAGCTCCGTCTGTTGCCTCTGAAATAATGTTTGTAAATGAAATCGATTTTTCCGTAAAAAAATTACTCAGGCCATTAAATATTGATCCGCCTTTAGTGTCAGTCTCCAAAGTTCTGGCAAATAGCAATTCTTCGTGAATTTCTTCCTCCAAATCGGACATATGCCAATAACAATGCTTCATTACCGGGTAATATTGACTCGTCCAGTTGTATAGAAAAATTAGTTTTTTGCAGATGATTGCACAAAAAACTTTCGATATCAGAGCTCATTTCATCAATGCGTCTTTGTACTGTATTGTTACTTAATGGAATTCTTTTTAGTACGTCAAATGGAGATTTGTGCAAAACAGTTTTTAAAACCTCTTCAACAGCGGGTAAAATTAATTGTTCTCTGATAGTGTGCGGTTTTCCAGATTTTGCTATAAGTAATGAGATATTGTAAGACGCCCGCAAGCCTGTGCCTGGTGGGGTCTCTTTTCATATTTTTCCTTCAATGTTTGAAAATATTTTAAATCTTTACCTATTTTATCAGTATGACACCTTTTTAGATGATCTTCGAGCTTTGATGGTTTCATAGAGTTTTTGCTCAAAACTTTGTTGCATAATAGGCACATGGGCAATTGTTTGTCTGCCTCTGATGGAACAAAACCATATTTCAAATAATCGACATTATATTGTCGACATTTTTTCTTTGCTGTAGCCATGTTTCGTGTCAGTTACCTTACCTGTAAAAAAAAAAAGTTTTAGTAACCAAGTTTTTTCCTGAATATAGGTATTACACCGCAGCCTTTGTCAGCACGCGGAAATAGAATTACGGCTTGTAAAGGGACCAACTAATAAACCGCTAAGCCAAATACAGACGTTTTCACAAAACGGTATCAATTTTAAAGTACTTAATTTACTACAAATTTTTAATAGTACAAATAAAAATTGGTGTACTGAATATCGAATATTGATCATATTTGTGTAGGAAAAAATAAAAGTCGAAATCCCAAAATTGTCCATTAAAACGATAACTAACATTTCATCAAATCAATGAGTTCACGCGCTCCGTGTATTTGCGTATTTTTTGTCTGCGGTTTCATTGTTAAAACGTGACAAACTGGCATCGAAGCTCAAGCCCCGCCCTTTTCCCGTCGCCCGCGCACCGCTTGCTCTTTCCGAAAAGGAAAAGTTTTGATAAAATAGTTACTTCAAAATCAATTTAAAATAATTGTGAAATATATAATTGTGAAATGTGTAATGTAAAATACTGTTTTATAAAATTAGTAGTTAGTTGCAAGAAAAATTACAAAATTAATTTCTCTGCAATATTGCTTATTCGGCCATTTTAGAGAGGTTGTGCTTCTCTCGTGAAAAAACAATTGAATATAACGTGCTGTATTTGTTTTCAAATCGAAAGAGGACAATTAAAATATCTGTAAGTTTCTAAGTTACCTATCAATACAAGCAGTTGTGATCAACCGACTAGTACACGTAAACAAAATACTTAAATACTATAACAAAAAAAAGGTAGGTACTTACTTTTCTCCGGCACTAGCAAACACTGATATAAATTTTCTCACACCTTTTTTTCGAAATTCCGGAAACAAATAAATGAGTTTGCCTTTGGCATCAAGTATTTATAGTGGTGATCAAGTTCATGTCTGAACAAACATTAAGCATTGTCGGGCGGATAGCACTTTGCAAGTCTGTACACGAAATTGTACGTAATATCGAATACGCAAATGTGGACAAGTAACAGTCGCTTGCCTTATTAAAATATTATCTGCTTAGTTAGGTACTTAAAACAATGTAGGTAGGCCCTTATAAAAACTATGCTTACATTTTTGCTCTTTACTATCAAAAGCAGACAAATTTTCGTGGACCCCCATTAACATCTTATGGACCCCCATTTTTTATTCACGCCTACGTAGACCCCCAGCAAGTCTCCCGTGGACCCCTGGGGGTCCACTTGGACCACTTTGGGAATCACTGGTCTAGATCACTGTAATTTATGTTTCTAAATTTCGATCCAGCAGATCTTAATCAAGCATGTGTCGTTAGATTAATGAAAGATTTTCTAAATTATCCATTGTAATATTTAAGTCGTTTGCAGTTGTTATTTTTTTTTATTTGTACAAAAGTAGCTAGCCTGTTCCTGGTTATTTAATTAAATCTAACAATAGAGCCGAGTTGGCCCAATGATTAGAACGCGTACATCTTAACCGATGATTATGGTTTCAAACCCAGGCAAGCACCACTGAATTTTCATGTGCTTAATTTGTGTTTATTCATCTCGAGCTCGGTGGTGAAGGAAACCATCGCGAGGAGACCTGCATGTGTCTAATTTCAACGAAATTCTGGCACATGTGAATCCACCAACCCGCATTCGATCAGCGTGGTGGAATATACTCCTAATCTTCTCCTCGAAGAAAGAGGAGGCCTTAGCCGAGTAGTATGAAATTTACAGGCTGTTACTATATATATACTATATGAGCAAAACCTTATTTAATGTATAACATAAACCATGAATAAATAAATACAAAAAATAATCAAAACATAAAAAAACTAATATTACAATAATTTAAATCAGATAATAATTCAGTTTAATAGTTACGAATGTCGTTGTAGTCCACGTGTAACTATAATCAAGATCAATAATAATAATAATAATAGTCAAAATTTGGATACAAAATAGATAATTATGCTTTTAAATATATTCATACTCAATATGATTTTATTTATTTATTTTTTATATCGATCTGAGATTATTGTAGTTTTAGTTTAGATTAGATTAGTCATGACTAGTGGATAGAGCTTATCGTAACTCGAGGGTTGTAAATACGGTAAACCGAATATTTATAGTTATTTTATATTTTATTTCAATGTCAATAAAGTATGGAAATACAAATCGATTTTTCAAATAAAGAATATGGTATAGTGACTACAATCGATCAATCAGTGAAAAGACAGATGCGAAGGCGTGAAGTCATTGCGCTGTTACGTTTAAAAATAAAAAATGTAATTGTTCGCTATTTTTGTCCACTAGATAGGACACGTATTTAAATATGACTTTAGTTTTTAGTGGCTTATTTGTGTTTGTGATTTATTTAAGTCCCTGCAATGAAATATAATATCGGGATGATCACTAGGTCTAATCGCAATGAATATTTTGAGAACCTTTAATAAGAAAACTTAATAAAATTTTTATTGGTCCGACCTGGACTTAACACCCAGGACCTTGGGGCCAGTAACCCTATAAGTTAGCTTTACCAACGGGACAGTTAAATTTACGAGAATAAGACTTAAGGCCGTAGCTTTAAGATTACACTCAAAATATTGGATACGTTTTTAGTTATGCGTACAACTTCAGCGGAATAATAATAATTATATACCTACAAAATGTAACATTTCTATAAATTGAATAAATTCTGAATATGTTATCAAGAAATACAATTAATCAATAGATTCGTATGTGATATTCTTAAATAAAAATGTTTATCATAATATTACAAGCGTCAAGCGAACTTTACTCTCTCTCTACTGTTTCATCGTAGGATTAAATGCATATTGAAAAAATAATATAAAATAACAATGAAAATTTCATATGAAAACTGAAAAATATCAGGATCAGAGCGTACTGCGTTGTTACATAACTTTAGTAACCTTACTTATTATACGACGTTTTATTGCTGAACGACATCGTCTTATTGTGAATGTGAATTACTTTTAATGGGTATTTTATAAGCAATCGTTCACTTGTTAGACGCTGTTTTTATATTTGACTTGAGTTGTCGATGACTTTATTTTTCTCCGAAGATCATTAAAACCTTATTTATGTCAAGAATGGACTAGGTATTATTACGCTAGAAGTAGACAAATCGTATGTGATTACATTCACGTTAGCAGCTCGTTTAATACGATTTCCATTCAATACATGTTTGTAATTTATCGTTTTATTAACTTGTATACTTATTGGATAAAATGCATTTAATACAATGAATTTAATAAAATAATTTCAATCTTTAATTTTAATATATATTTGATTCCTTTCTTTCTGTTTATGAAGTCTTTCTAAAGGGCTGGACTGATTTTAATCAAATGTCTTTTGAGTCGTTGGTCGATTAGGTTGAACCCGGTAGGTAGCGCTGTTCTGGTTCCGGATGTTTTATTTTAAATTCGACAAAATACTTAGGTATATCCGTACGTAGTCGGGACGGATGTCTGCTATAGAATATAATTTAAATGACTATCAATGTCAATCAAATGTGTCACGGCAAAAAAGGGGTTGATGTGATCGGAATAGGGTTGAATATAATTAAATCATTAGTTACAGACGCTGAAAATAATGCTGTATAATGTGCATGAGTGAAAAAAATTATAGTTAAGGACGAAGTGGAATAACGTGAAAAACTATGGCTATTACGTTCTTAATTATTACGAGTGACTGAGCGATAGGAAGAATGAATGGATTACTCGTTTAATAGAAGAATGGTATTGTCTGAAATGGAATGTAGGAATGGAAACTCATTTTCCGACTATAGCATTGATAACATTCATTAGAGGTTGCTTTGTTACAAAATATATAATATGTATTTTAATATAGTTTATAGACGCAGCCCAGGCAGTAAAATATTTATATACAAATAAAAAACGACTGCTTTCTTATAACGACTGTCCGCATTAAAATAAATAAGCATTGTCAAAGTATGTTAGAAAGGAACGAACGTTTTATTTGCTTTCGTTTATAACGACTTTATTATTACACGCTTAAACAAAAACCTTATTTATGTACATACGTCGTGTCTCTGCATCAACAATCACTAGGCACTCGATCTTACATATGACTTCATCGGGTATTTAATAAACTTTTATTGATGTTTAAGCTATTTAAAACGTTTTCAAGACTATAAATTATCAAACAATATAGGTATTGTATATGTTTCAATTCTATTTTATCGTCTTTCCGTCGTAAGATATGTCTTCATACATAAAATTATATGAATAATTCAAACGTGATAAGTTTATTTTTTTAAGCAGTGACCGATGTGATCATTGAACAGTATAAACACAAGTTACATCACATCGACCACACCTCGATTCTACTATTAGATTTCTTCTCTGCGTGTAAATTAAATCGTATTGCAACGTCTTGAATAAATTAAATAAATTACGCAAAACTTTTTCATCCTAAAGCTGATGTATGCTACCCTAAATAATACTTTAAATAGGTAAGTGAATTTGTTTGTTTGTTTGTAAACAAACAAACGAACTCTTTGCGTCTTAATTACTTAAAGTGTCACCATGAAATTGCATACATGTTGTCAGGGCTACAGAAAAGTATATTGAGTACTCAGGTGGAAATTAGATTATGATAGAAAATTATCATTAGCTTATTTCCAAATGGAAATAAACTACATGTTCATAATTTATAATCGAACAATTTTTTGACAGATTAAATGGCGGGAATATGTTTTTTTTTCTTTCTTATATGACGTGAACTTTTATATTGTCTTATTGTGTTACGAACGACCACTAAAATAAATTTCTTTACTTATATCTCTTTATTCTTTCAACTTTATTTATCCCACAACAGTTAATGTATAAATTGAGCATTAATGGCGCGTGTTGTTTTGACTATTTTATCAGCAGTAATCTTTTACACAAAAATATGATTCATATAATGATAACGTATCAGATAGACATTGAAGAGTGGTTACGTCAGGTGGTTGAAAGTGAATATTTAAAACACCTTTTTTATATATGAACGCGCATTTATGCACAGGATATTAAAAGCAGGGTTGTATTAGGGTAGGGCGCGGACCGGCCGTCCTTCAGGCGCCTATGTAGGAAGGGTGATTTTTTATCGATGAGCTTGTCGGGAAACACCGTTGTAAATCACAGAAGTATACTTTTGATGTGTCTCCTATTACTTCTTATATGAAAAGCAAATACATTACATGTATATTTGAATAAATACCAGCAATTTTATTTTCTGTACGTGAAGAAAAAAAAGTGGTTAGATTCAGCCATTAAATGAGGTTATATAATATAATATTGAAACATGCTATAAAAGAATGATCGACGACTTTAAGTTTTACTAGCGATTATGCGTAGTCAAGTGAACAATTTTTAACCGAAATATATAATTATATTTTAACCTCTTCCATATAGAGATGTTTTCCGAGCGGTAATTATCCTACGACTCGAGGCAATATTCTCCGTGGAAATATAAAAACTTGCAAATTATTACATTTTCTTATGCAAACATTGTCTGTTGTAGAAAAAATTTCGCAAACTCGCAGGTCAAGTGATTGCAAATCGCAACATATTACATTAGTATTTGTCGAAACAATTACTAATAAGTAATATTTACATTACATACTTGTCAAACATTCAATAAATATTACGTACTAACTATTTCGCACTATTCATTTTAATGTCGAGACATAAATGAAAAATATTAGTTAATGTTTATTCAAACAACACACTCTTCAATAAAATTATTGAGCACATAGCATCTTCATAAACATTGAACAATGGTGGTTATGTAACGTAATAGCCCAGCCTCCTTTAATATTAAACATGATGTGATTAAAAATTTCAAATATAACTATTACTAAATAATTAATTTCAATAATCGAATATAACAGACAGATGTATATGTAATGAGAATATTCTGTTTTTAAATATATTTTTTAAATAACAAAAAGCTTGAATTAGATTACCAAAATAGTTAAAAAAAAGGACACAAAGGAATTACATTTACTGACAATAGAGGGATGCTTTGTAGACAACCTATAATACTAGCCTTTTTTATTTTTGTTTTCCTTGTCAGTATTGCCAGGATACTAGAACAAAATTATTAAATTGTTCTATTGTCATTGGTTATTAAGAAGTGTGCCAAATTTAAAGTTCTTTTCATTTAGAAATTCAAATTAAAAATTCCATTACATAGACACATACAGTTCAAGCCAATAAAGGTATACTAAAATTAATTAATTAATTTAACATTGTATTGTTTGATAAAATACATTCATAATTTTATATACTTATACATTATAAATACATAATCACTACTCACATTACAAATGATAAATATTTATTTAGATTTTTTTAGAAAGTCGTTCATTGCAAACAAGTTAACTGTGAAAAGATTTTTACATTACAATTAACCTAGATAAAAATATCAATAGAAACATATGATAGAAGATTTATATATTTAGAATTTGATTTGTTTGGGAAACAATAAACAATACTTAGTTATTAATTTACTTCACATATGTAAGAGATATTTAGTTAAATTAAATATCATCCAATAATTAACTAAAAAGGTTTTAATTACAATTTGTTAGTTAATTAGTGACTAACTTAATCATTATTCTTTTCGAAGTTTATTTCATTACTATTTTGTAAATAAAATAAAAACAAATTTCTTTTGTTTATTTAATTTATTGCAAGCTAATTACACTTGGACCACAACACAAATAAATAACAAAATTAAAAATATAAATCAACGAGGTGATTAACAAAAACACAGCCTAAGTATAAACACAAATAATGTAGATTAGAAAAAGATAAGATTTTTATTATTAGATACAAAGCATTATTATATTCAATTTTTATTTTTACATAATTTGTTAGAATATTTTGTTACAAACCTGACTGCCACTCGTACACTGGACTCTTCACTAGACATTGCTGCATCTGACCACCTGTGAAGGAGAATTGGTACCATAACAAAACAGTATGAGAGATAGCAATTATATTTGATATAATTATTTTATTGCATGTTAATGATTATTAATTTATACAATACAAATACTGTAGCTAGTACAAAAAGATTAACAGACATTTTATAATTTTTTTGTAAACTTGATTATTTGTATGATATGTTTATTTTATTAAACAAAAAAAAGCATATAAAAAAAACCTTGTATGAAATAGACAAAAATAAAATATCTTTAAATATTTTTACATTTAACTATAATGATATAAGTAAATTGATAAGTTTTGACTTAAACAAATCTTGTTTATATGTTATTATCAGATTCATACGAGTTCACAGACCTTTCTACTGTATATAGTACAAATTGAGCAATTTACTTACTATACTCAGTATAATCTTCACTTTTCGCTTAACTAGATCACATTTCTTTTATAACAGCTTCAATACGACACGCTAAATTAACACCGACTGAGATTTCCGTCCATCTTTCACTAACATAATAAAACAATTTAATTTAATATGAAACGCGACAATTTTTGCTTCTAGATAAAAGACTATATCATTGATTTAAAAAATGATTATACATTTCACACATTCACGAAGCGTCGCGTTTATAAACAATCGAATTTAAATATCAAAACGCTCGACACCACAACTCCGTTACCGCACAAAATGACACTGACAGCAAAATTCACAAACTTCGATTTCACTGATTATGTCATTACGACGTAGGTACGTCTATATACTGACGACAGTCGGCAAGGAGCAAAATTTGACTTTGACAGAATAAAATTATACATTATCTGTTTTATATACATATTTTTTTCTTATTTTAAAAAATCTTTTATACACTTAAAATTATTATCAAAATATTTATACGCAATTCATCATTAAGAATAAATTTGTCATAAAAAAGTCCTAATTTTATTTTCGTAATAGAAACTACAATGTGTACTAGATGGCAGTTGGTTTCACACAGTGATTTTAAAATTTTACAGTAGATGGCGCTATTATTGAAAAAATAATAAAGGTAATAAAAATATGATAGAACTTTTTGAACTTTTAACTAATAAAGTATTATTTAAGTTAAGAATAAAATCTGAGGATTTACGGATCATAATTCTTTCTTTTATCTGTTTAAATTAATGCTTCCATTAATGATTATTAAATAAATTACATTAAAGCACGGTGTCATCTATTCACATCACATTAAGAGCCTGTAAATATCCCACTGTTGGGCTAAGACCTCCTCTCCCTTTGAGGAGAAGTTTTTGGAACATGTTCCACCACGCTGCTCTAATGCGGGTTAGTGGATCCAAAGTCCAAAAAATATATCTAGGCTTTAGTCACACGAGTCCCAATTCACAGATCGGAGGACGACCTAGGGTCCACATAAGCGGGCCTTGCGACAGTAGAGGCGATGAGCTCACATCTGAGTCGCTGGGCAGCGAGAATAGATGGTACATGACTCGTACAGGCTAACGCAGCTGCTTTCCGGGCATGGCTGTTTCGGCAAGTAGTGTGGTGTTTAATAAAATGAGATATTTAATGACATGTTATCTCTAAAACTATTAAACTATTTAGGTAATCTATTTTAAAGAAGTCGTATTTTTTTATATACATAATGGTATTTATTTCAACATATGCAGCCAATAATATAATATTGTGAGCATGCGTAAGGTTTAACATTTAACAACTTATTTAAACTCCAGAAGTTAGTATTTATGTATAGTTTTTTATGGCGCTTTTAAAGTACCTTTTTTTACTTTCACTTATTTTATTCTTAAGCGTTGACTTAATAACGCCGTTACTGTAAATGCTTGGAGATTTTTATATCAAAAAAGTAATAGAGTGATTGTTAGGAATGCTTTGTAGGTACTTATTATTTAGCTTCTAAACTAAATATATTTTTTTATTCCTCACCGCCGAGTTGTCGTTATAAAGTTTTATGTGAATTTGAATGTCGTAAACATTCAAGTAAATTATAATACTTGAATGTTTACGAATAAAGCTTAATAATATACAATACTTGCTTCGTATAAGTGTTTATAAAATATTTTTATAACCGAATTAATAAATGATTTAAGTAAGTATTTTTATTAGATCGGTTGGCGGACAAGCAGATGAGCTATCTGATGGTAAGTGGTCACCACTGCCCATAGACACTGTCACCGTAAGAAATTTTAACCATTCCTTACATCACCAATGCGCCACCGACCATGGAAACTAAGATGTTATATCCCTTGTGTCTGTAGTCCCTTTAAACCGGAACACATTCAAAAATAAGTATTGCTGATAGACGGTAGAATATATGACAAATGGGTGTTACCTACCTAGAATGGGTTGCACAGAGCCCTACCATCAAATTATAACTTCACAAAAAAGTTCTCTATCATACTTACTCATTTCTCATAAGCTTTAGAACAACAAAATCTAATTTAATAAGTATGAGGCCCCAAAATCTTTAAATATAAGTAAATATGGGTTCTTGAAAAGCTATTGATAAATATTATATATATTTTTAATATCCTGAAATTTCTTTATAATAATTGCTGAATCATAAAAAAAAATTAAGTTATTGTGCGATTAGATTACCTTAATCGTGTAAGTGTTTCAAATGTATTTGATACTAAAAGTACTTTAATATTCATTCATTTGTTATCTCCAGAGTAACCCGTATTTCTCCAATCGCTAAACATAAATAAAAAAAGCCCCGACAAACAGTATAATTTGCTAATAGCTGTCCCATTTGCAAATATTATTCCTAAAGTCGTTTGAGATAATTTTAGTTATTAAATTGTTCAGGAACAAATACATTTCTAAAACAAAAAGTATTCTATATATGTATGTACAAAAATAAATTTGTTTAAAATACTAGTTTAAATAGTATTCTTAATACTATAAATAAAAAACGTATTGGAATTTAATTAATAATGTGTGTTATATTACAAAGACGATTAATCTTTGTAATTCATATTATTTTAGAAACAGATAGAGTTGCGTCAGACTTTTATTACAGGTGAGAGTTAGTTAAAATATTTCAATGATAATTACATTGAATACGGGGGCGAACCCAACGCTACATTCGCACCAGTTAGATATGAATAATGTCGATACGATGTCCGGAAGCCTAGATATGATCGACTAGGTACCTAAGTAAACTTGTTATTAACATGAAGGCCGCCCGTGGCTTTTCAAGTAACATCTAAGTCCGCAGCCCACTTACAAGCAGCAAGATGAAACATAGCATGGCTTGATAGGAAGCCTAATAATATACAATACACAGCAAGACTGATACACACGGTTTCACAAAGTTTCACTTAAATATTACTCTATCATGATATAGACAATTTTATTTTTAGAATTTTATTTAATACATAAAAATATAAACAACATAATTATATTTATAAATTTAAAAATAAAATAAAGATTTGCTAAAGAACTATATGGAGTAGATTTAAAGGGAACTGAGTTTGTTTATGGCGAGTTCTTACCGAGCCCCATACATTTTAATCTTTGGCCAAATACGTTTCCGAAACTACCCGAAGACATGCAACCTCGCGCTTACGATACATTAATATATATTTACGTCGACTCGTTGGCATTTTTTATGTATTTGATTAAAATGTATGTATGTTTAAAAAAAAATTGTCAGTAAAGTGTGATTCGATCTACATTACATAACTGATCGTAAATTAATGATTTTATTGCTGATAACTGCTGCATACTGATAAGGAGTAAAGGGATTTAGAGACGACATCCTAATTTGATGTATGCTACATACCAATTGACAGTTTCACATAAATTTAGCTGTAACCAGTATCTACATACGCGTAAATTACCAACTGGGTATTGATCAATATTTCGGGTTGAAATCGGAGTGCCCTCAGGAATTAGGCTCGACGACTTACGATCACAGTCACTAATCCCGATAGGCCAAATTCTCGACGTTTCTGGCATTGTGATGTATGGATGTATTTACAATATACGATCAATAAACGTTGATAGTATTTACAGATGTTTTGTTTGAGTGTTTCGTTGTTACATATATTATATATAAGTTATTAAAATCAAAATCAAAATATTCTTTATTTAATTAACACTAACGTTTATAAAGGCACTTTCGAATAAAATAAAAATTCGAAATAAACAATGCAGATGAACGAACAAACTAAAATTTAAGATTGTGATGTAAATTATCGTTTAACAAAAACGATAAACTGTATAATGCGTTTTATGTTCACATTCATTTCAGATTAATAATAACGGCAGCTTCCGACGTTGTAATAGTAGTTATATGACAGGTACATATCTATCATTTTGGTAGCAACCTAAACAAACTTTGACCTATTCCATTAATTCATTCTCATCCTCATTCAATTATTATATTGTTTTAGATATACCTATACTGTATTATTTAGTTTGTACTCATAATCATCATTAAACTGTTCAAAATTTTAAACGGATTAATCTCAGATGTCTAGAAAATGTTGCGCTCAACTAGCGTTAGTTCACGGCAGATAAGGAGAAAAGTTTTCTGGTAGGTAATATGTTATTAATTTCATAGTAAGCAAAATTATCGTAGTGTAAACAAAATATGAAATCCCACAAACAATATAACTTTTATCTTTGCGTACCGCTGGTAGATATTTAGACGATCAATAAGCGAGTGTAACTCCTATATTGAATAAAGATTTGTATTTGCCTTTTTATAACGTTCTATAGCTATATATTGTTTTTTTTTTTATAGATGCCATTACGTATATTGTACTTAATTATGGCACAATTAAGTATATGTGTAATGGGGGCAGTGGATTAAGACACGAACACACTAATATACTTTAAGGGTAAAACCTTTTCGATTTAGGGTTACGATAGTTTAATTGTGGCGTTAGTTTCTTCCTTTCCCATCTTTGTATATATGTTTAACTGCCTATATATTTATTTTATATTTATCAGTGAAATTATTTCGACGCGTATGTACTTTATACTCATATAAATGGGCATAGTCCTTTTATAGACGAGGCAGGTGGCAATAGAACTAGTATGAAACTGCATTCATAAATAAATTTAATTAATTTTCAATTAACTTTTTCAAGTAAATAATCACTCATGAGGATAATATTTTTAATATATTTATTTACTTACTCACATACTTTATATGCTGTTTTATGATTGTTGGTGGACAGACGTGTAGATTTCCTTTCGATGTCAATTGACACTGACTAGGACAAAAAGTAATACATACTGCCGAGAACGAAAATAATTATGAACATATTACTGGCACATGAAAACACAATACTCGTCCGAACTTGAACCTGTGATATTCAAGATCCACGTGCTCAAGGTACTGTTTGTAAATGAAAATTAGAAATAAATTTATTGGTGACGTCACACCCAAATACTTCAGACAGCTTTGTAAGGATATAAAAGCTGTGTATAAAGAACTCAATCGAACTGCTTTTTACTTTTTAAGTATTAGTCAACAAATAAACACTACAGAAAAATTTGGTCTACTTTTGCGCTCTTTTTAATATTATAATATATATTGCTAGGTTCGGTTAGGTTTAGATTGTGTTTTAACAGAATGATCTAAATAGTTACTTCCAACTAAACGTGCCCGATTATTTTCACGACGTAAACATGAAAGTTAAGATGGTTTCTTTAAATGAGAAGACACTGGCATTCAGCGAGTTAAGCTGATCGGATTAAAGAATTATCATTGAAGCTGAAATGAAATGAAAAGCTGAAAATTTCTTGTTATAATCAAATTTTGATGCTATGACTTACGTTTACGATAATATCAATAAAACAACTTTGTATGATATATGATAAAGAGAGGGTATTGAGTGGTGTTCGAAGAGAGGCCAAACAGTATTTGCACCATTTATTGGCACAAATAAAAACAGAAGTTTATTAACAAATATTATTTAAGGTTATAAATAAATTCGGATTTCAATTCGACTTAAACTATGATAGTACATCGTAAAAATAATATTGCGTTTAATAAATCTATATATGTCGCTTCTCAATGAGGGTAATTTTCACTTACGGCGTATTTACTTACGGGTGTTGCTAATCTTTGATACCTTTTGGTATATGGTACCATTATATGAATATTCTTTTTAAGATGACTCATAAAAAACATGTTTTTATGGATATTTGGAAAAAGTTACAAATGATTTAAATATATTTAATATTATTGGTGTTATCTGTTTTGTGTTCTAAACATTTTGTTGACATGATCGTGGGGTATATGTTTTGGTTATCAGCGACGTTTATATTTGTCGGGATATAAATGATCTCAATTTCCAACGCGTGAGGATGAAGATTAAAAACAAAATTTAATTTTGTTTTTGTATCAAAAAGCGTAAATATCTTTTTTTTTTTTCGTAAGACAAACTAGAATATTTGCTTTCTTATGGTAAGTGGCCACTCTTTATGTTCCGTTAATGCGCCACTAACCATAGGATCTAAGAAGTTATATCGATTGTAACTGTAATTACACTGGCTCACTTACCCTTCAAATATCTGGTACCCGACAGAACGGGCATGGATAAAATAGTAAATAAAATTTCATAAAAAGAAAATGACAATTACAATATATTTCACGATTACCAGACGGAAGTGAATAGAAGCTAATGACATGAAGCGGAAGAGAAGCATTCTAGAAGAGATATTTGAAATCATTTCTATTAGAACAATTCCTTAAGGCCATTTATAAAAAACTAGATCAACGACCACAGAGCATCACAGACCTGGACGATATGGCGATTCTTTTCAGCGCGGTGAGCTGTTAACCAATTATTCGTGCTAAGACCTAAGAACCGGGACACATCAAAGCGGAAGCTAATGCGGAACTGCCCTGGAAGAGAAATATATCAGTAGTCATTAGCAGACTGATAAGATTTAAGCCGAGCAAAACCTGGACATGGATTGTGCACTCCATTAGAGTTGATTCAACTTTATATGCCACCCTCTAATGGCAGGCGCTACGCTCTAGGACTGCTTGGTTGCTTGGTTTTGTCAGTCTCTTCTTATCTCTCTCTCTCTCTCCAGCAAAAGTCAAAAACGCTTTCAGTACCTCAGTTGACCTCAATCAACTAGCAAGAATTACTGAATATCACTATTGAATTGAGTAATTCTATCAGAATAGAGGTCGGTAACACAAGTATGCGGTCCTGCATATGGCAAGGACACACATTCAGCTGAAATTCATGTCGATCCAACGAGCATTATAACCCTCTCTGACGCTGAATTGTGCTGGAATTTATCACAATCCATTGGGTAGAGAGAGGCGGTGAGACTATTTGCGAGGACTTGGGTCGCCTGACAAAAATATTTAATAGTTCGTGTCGAGTCAATATATTTTTTTCCAAATCGGTGTTAGATTTTACTTTGTTAATCATTAAGATAGTATAATGCTAGAAGCATTATATAATTAATTAAACTACATGAATTATTTTGAATAATTTATCACACATCACTTTCAGCTAGCGGGTATGAAATTTATTATTTTTGACCCAAGGATTTATTTCCTAATAATTATTGAAAACTTCTCGCGCCTCACAGTGCCTAATTTTCTCGTCCCTTGATAATGAAATAGTTATTTCCTACTCGATCAAAATAACATCCCACTTCTAAAGTGAAATGTCATTCATAATTAATTATGTTAATATTAATAAGTTTCACATATTAAATTATTTTCGTTATCAGATTCTTGTCAAATTCTCAATGGTAATATTTCTTGCAATTTTCGCGACATAAAAATTTGTACATTCTCGGGACCCCTATTTTTTAATAAGCAATTTACATCCTCAATAACCTTGCTAAACATTTTTGCGTTTGTTTTTTTCTCATTTTCTATGATACAAAATGGAAAAACAATCTTGCAGTATTGTATTGTATAAATTACTTTTTTCAATTAAATAGTATATTTGTAATATGTGCAAACATTACGCAAAAATTAATTAGAGATATAATAAAGATTTTAAATTTCATAGATTAAAATAAACCCCAGGGGACAGGAGATAGCATCCTCCATGCTACCATCTCTCGGGTCCAAAAGCTTTTACGGTAATTATATTATTAAAAATTATAACATAGCTTTAATATGTCTCCATAAATTTTCTCATATTCACCATCTTGTCTTACCAATTGAAAGATAGGTCGACATATGCATTGTTCAAATGAAAGAAAATAGATTTAGGAGTATTAAAAAAGATTTATTGACATATTCATAATTATATTTTAAGACAAGCTCACGGCGAATTCAATCGAATCTATTAACGACTTGATCCGCGTATCTTACCGTTTCGACCATTAACATAAAGTAACCGTGTTAAAGCGATAAAGATGTCCTTAACGAGTGAAAGATCTACATAATTATAACAAGAATAGGTGAATTTGTTTGGGTGTGATAAAGTCACGATCGGCCATAACGGATTTAACCTCAACAGGCGTAGACGGGTCAAAATACTTATAAACAACAATCTTATTATGCTTAGATCCAGCTCGGCGTCGGTTTGATGTTATAATTCTGGCAATATACGAATGAAAAACTTCATAATTAAGATTTCCATATAATTTATTTATTTTGAAATTGGAAAGTCCGAATTTGTTTAATATTTTGCGGCGCTACACTAGCAAAGTACAAGTTTTATAGTTTCCCGTCTTAAATTTATCTCTTAAATTAAAAGATATCTTGTCGTAAAATACGAATACACTTTATTAATACTATTAATGCAACGTAACATTTTTATTGCCTCTCATTATAGAGGTTTGTATATAAATGAAAAATAGTATCATAAATTCTTGAAGTGCTGTCTAAACGAGTAAAATTTACTTTGCGGTAAGTTCAGAAAGTATTGTACTGGCTTGGCATTGTGAAACACGTCTGCGGGCGTGTTTGTTCGGCGCTCGGCGCTCGTGCGCACCTCCATTATGCTCTTAATACATATTGCACGGTTCTTACCACTTAAGAAGCTGCATTATTTCCTGGTAGAGGATATGTCGAAATGCTGTATTTGTTTCCAACTTTTAACTGAATAAGTGATCGCTAATTAGGAACAAGCTAATAAATAAGGCATAATTTATTCGAGATATATATATTAGTTCAACTGTAAGAAAGATAATTTGATGTTACTTATGACGTACCCTTTTTATATTCTAAAAAATCTTATAACTTATTATAACATAACTAGTACATATGAATGTACAGACACGTACACATAATCAGGTACTAGTGATTCTTAGAGATCATGAAACAAAGTAACATTTCTGTCACTGTGTTTTTATTGAAATTTTCTTATAAAATAGCATTTGTTTTGCTATATGTACCACGAATAATTAAAAATTGGTATTGGCATACAATCTCCGAATTGTATAGGGATGCCATATTCGCCTCTTAAAGTAATGCCTTGGAGCTTTCTATAGAGCTTATTTGAATAAAGTATATTTAGATTTTGATATTGAATTACGTTCTCCAGACAAGATAACAGGACGCTGTCATGTATGATAGCTTTGAAGCAGGATTATATCCCAAATATGAACTAGTAGATATTAATCAAGATGTCGCTGATTATACGATGATGTAGCCGACGGAAACCGTTATCCTCATATAAAATTTGCATCAACAAGTGCGAGGTATTAGTAACGTTAAAATCAGGTTTCGAGATATACGCTTCCATATTTAATACAGCCAAGTTGAATTCAAATGGTATCGTGTCTTATTTTACACGCGAACATTTACAAGTTACGAATGAGTCCTGTCCTATTTCCGCTAGGACTGAGAGTGTAAATTGATTGTAATGAGATAATTTTTTTAAGCATTATGATCAGTCCAGTTATTTTATTATAAATTCAAACTTAGATAATTTTTTATTCTAATTCAGAGATATAATATTTTTAGTATTAATCAAATAATTATATAAAATGAATGAGGCTATTGGACACGGAGTAAACGTATAAAAATTTCCATTTTGTTCAATTTTATTATAAGGTGAAAATAATATTTATTTTCAAAATACACAATTTCAAACGTATCTACTAGGTACATACGTGTACATAGTATTAATATAAAAAGTAATACGATTTGATGAAACTGATTCTATTTTTTATTTATGAATTAGGTTTATTTATTCTGAGTATGTTAAGATAGTCTGTACGTATCTTAACATAATATTTAACGTGTAGGTTTGTGAAGGAGCTAATAGGGTCATGTGAGGGTTAGTTAAATAATAGGACGCATTGTTTCCCGCGAGGCCGTTCGCCTCGACATGCGTTGGCGCACGCCGTGTGACTGTCGCTCCGCCACACTTGGCAACTTAACTTACATTTATAACAATAACTTTAAGATTTCATCGGATTTATAACGAACATTTTATTCAATGTGAATGAAATAAATAATATTTAAACCTTTGATAAATTATTTTACATTATACAATTTGTATTTATTGTTTTTGACTAAAATCTGCTGTTCAATAACGTATATTATATTATTATAACAAATATCCTATAACCAATATAAGGATATTTTTTGCTCATGATAAATTATTATATTTTAATCTACGCTTAGCAACAGGAAAACAATTATAATTAAGTAAAATTAGAATATTTGTGATAATTATATTAAAAAAATATTCCACAAACAAAATTAACAGCATATTATAAAAAAGATATCAAAAACAATAACCAAAATGACGTTTAGACGTTATGTAACACATTTTTTTCATTTACTACAGGTCAGGCACTAATATAGAATTAAACTCATGAGGGCACTCGTAAAATTCGATATAAAGCCTTTATTGTACTTTAATAACTGTATCTGTAACTCTGTACGTTTTGTATAACACACGACATTGTAAAAAAGTTAAAATAATTTTAATACGGGATAGAATAATACGATTCAAACCTGTGAGCTAATTCTACTAGTTTATAACAGTTACGATACGTTCCCGATTATATTCCGAGCCGATTTCGATCGAACTCCAATTGGATCGTTGTGTTATAAAATATCAAAACAGTTAAACAGCAACTATTTCATTTCGATTCGATTGCGATGCAGACAATTGGTTAGTAGAATTAGACCCTGGTTCTAGATACTCACGCGCGTGTAAAATATTGATCAAAAATAATGTTATGACGATTAAAGATATCCTATGACTTTTTTTGAATGTATTGTTAGATATATAATATTGTACAAATCTATATATATATATAAAAGTACTAGAACTCGACTCACTGATTAATCACGAACTCTTAGAAACATTTATAAACTTAAAATTTGGCAGGCGAGTTCCTAATAGGGTCTAGACATTCTGAGAACGGATTTTACGAAACTCCACCCATAAGGGGGTAAAACAGGGCTTAGAAGTTTGTGTTTTATATAAATACTATATAGGTAATTATTTTATTAAAATAGTACGTAGGTATTATAAATTATTGTATTGTATACAAAACACGGAGAAATAAAACGAGCAATCTCATGGTTGTAACGCTTAATAACTACCTAAGAAGCGTAAGTTTAGATTCTGTTTGTCGCTATTAAATTTACATAGACGTTGAAGATCTATTTAGGAGTCTTTAATGTCTAAAACTCTTTATATAAATGTATTGTGTATCGCTCCGCGTCCGCGGGAAGTCATGATAAAACTTAATAACATAAAGTTTATATTTAGCAAACTATTCAATTCAAAATACAATACAGTCCATGATTTCAATATTAACTAAAACTCTATTATCTCTTTGTGTAAGCGTTAAAAAGACTCCCGTATCAACTCGCCGAGACATGTGAACAGGTACGATTCCTTCTCTTTCCGGTTTTCATTATAAAATCAGCCGCACCGGAGTTGCACCGTCTAAGGCAGCGATATTTACACGCATAATTATAGTCTGTCAAAACTCGTGCACTCGCCCTACCTAGCCCTTAGTACAACGATATAGACACTATATTTAAATAACTTTCATTAACAGGCACACAGATGAACATATCTTTTCAAAATTCATTGAGACTAAGATTAAAAGAAGCGTTTTTTGAAGCTCGGTTGAAAGTAATGAATGAATTTTACTAAGGGCTTTTACGAAGCGACCAAAGAAATTCGAGATGATGTCATCATTGTGTTTTACGTAGAGAAATTAAAGTGTTTTTATAATTAAAGAAAAAAGATTTAAAAGAGATTTCATATTATTTCTTAATAAGTCTCACTGAACATAGTTTCTAATCCATAAGCAAACAAATATATCGTAGCTGTAAAGGTTTATAAGGACGGGGTGCGCGGGCGAAGTGGACGCGCGGAGAGGGGGTGCGTTGACCTCGCGTCGGGTTTACGAGTGCATTTGCACAGTGACACCCCCCCGCTACCCGTACCCACTCCGCCCTCGTCGCAGACGTGCGTGCACGCAGCGCGCCGATTCTCGAAATCGCAAAAACCGACCAATTATGATTGATACTACTAGCCGACGACCGACAGTACGGAGAAAAAGTTAAAAATTCGCCAACCGAAATGGATTGATGTTGAATCGATTCATCGAGATATAAGAAGTGCGCGGCCGTTGTAAAAACCTTTGATTTACGATGGGACGACGCGCTCGTATTTACACGTGTATGGCACAGGCCTTGTTCGCAATCTCATAATAACCGTAATCAATCTATTACTGTTGGCTCAACGAAAGTGTCTCTATTTAACTGTCGGCGGTCATCTGGACATTTTTCTCATGTTTGCAACGATATGTTTACAAAACATCTCAATGATAGACACGTCACATGTCATCTACTCAGGAATGCTGTTCAATGTCATAATTGCTCCTTATCATTATTAGTGGAAAAACTGTAAGATTACATTTATTCGAAGATACATTATGTTTAAGTGATGCTATTTAAATGGTATGAATTAAATTATAATCGTCAATCAAAATAGAATTAAAAAAGCGACTTTTAAAATAAGAGAAAATACATTAAAAGTTGCACTTTTCATTTAATCATTAGTTTTTTTTTTAAAGCTCATATATACTACAAAGCTGTCTAAAGTCAGTGCTAAGCTAAATGAACGTGCTACTTGGCCAGTATCAAACAAATTTATTTATTATTAAGGAATATAATTATGATTATAAACTACAAATTACATTAAATAATAACCACGATCCGTGATAGCCCGTGATTTGCGATATTAAGTGTTGGCACTTCTAGCAGGTACCTACATGATATATATATTAGCTACTATGCTTTTAATAAAACCTCTGAATAAAATATTTCTTACTTTTTAATATAATTATGTTATTTTTAAAGCTAATTAGCGAAATATCTATGTATATGTGTGTAAAGAAAATATATACTCTTTTTTGCATAATTAGTTTAGGTTTAGAAGCGATTAGTAGAGTGAGAAAGCAAATGAGAAGTGTTGTCTAAGAAAATGCAGTATTATGATAGCAATTTAACATGACTTATTAATATTATTTTATTTTTATTAAACATTTTCTTAGTCGAGAGAAAACAATAAACGCAATTTCAATTCTGTTTACAATTGATTCAAATTAGTCAAATCTATCGTTTTCTAGTAAGCGTTTGTAACACCAAATTCACCAAAAAATAATTCAATACTATAGAACATCCAAAGTAATTATATTCAAACTTTCACCTACACTTAATTTTTAAACCTCTTGACTTTATTTCCAAAAACGACGGCACAACGACCACACACCAAGCCGTGACGGTCAGTAGAGGTTACTGTAGTAGCTGCGAGAAAAAAGGTAAAGAAACGGCTTCTAGTCGGCGTTGTTTGAGCAGGCGCAGGCGCAGGCGAAGAGCAAACACAGGCCTCGTATTGTCCTCTTCGCCTTCTTACATAATTAAGTATAATGCGTGTTACTTGATTCTTCATTTCAAACACATGATATAAGTCGATGTTATACTTACTTTAATATGTTTAAATATTTTTCTTTGATAACAATATTATACAGATATAGATGCATGAACTTAGTATTTGTTAATTTCTAGGATATACAGGTATAAATTTAATTGTAATTTATTGACATACTCTGTAATTCAAGTGATGGAAAAGAATAGCTACTGAGTTTCTTGCCGGTTCTTCTCGGTAGAATATACTTTCTGAACCGGTGGTAGCTTTACTTTTAATTCAACATAGTAACGTAATGATTCAAATGTGTTTTTATGAGCCTATTTGAATAAATAATATTTTGATTTAACAAATCTTTTTTTAAGTTTTAATAATAATACGAAAAGTATGTGGAGTTAGTCCGTGCTATGTACAAGGGATCCTGTACCTACGTCCGATCGTCTGCCGGCAACACCGACCAGTTCAGTGTGGCTGTAGGGTTGCACCAAGGGTCGGCTCTAAGTCCTTACCACTTACACATACAGGAGGAGGCACCCTGGTGCATGCTTTTGCCGACGACATTGTACTGGTTGGTGAAGATGGACCTGAGATCCAGAGCAGATTGGAAGATTGGCAACAGACACTGGAGAATGTTGGCTTGAAAATCAGTAGAACGAAGACTGAATACATGTTCTGCGATTTCGGCGGTCTCTCCGGTCCTGAAGCCATAGCGCTTGATGGCGTGGCCCTTCCAGTCTGCTCCGACTTCCGGTATCTCGGTTCACTCATTCAAGGCGATGGCGAAATAGATCGAACGGTGAAGCACAGGATTTAAACAGGGTGGATAAAATGGCGGCAGGTTACGGGAATGTTATGCGAAAGAATGAGGACCATGTTGTGAGAAAGGTTTTGAGAATGGATGTGGATGGATATAGAGGTAGGGGACGACCCAAGAAACGATGGATGGATTGTGTGAAAGACGATATGGTTAGAAAGAATGTTACTCGTGAGATGACGTCTGATAGAGAAGTATGGAAGAAGAAGACATGCTGCGCCGACCCCAAGTTAAATTGGGATAATACGAAAAGTATAGATTTATTCACTTCAGGGGAAGGTTTGAAGCTTATTCCATCATGCTGCTCCAGTGCGTGCTGGTGTATACATATGTATGTGTCAATACATGTGTCAAACATACATAGGGTATTATAATGCGTGTATTTTGGTGGCACTTAGCACCATTAACTCTGTGTTTAATAAATAAAAGTCATATGCGTAAATAATATTAACGAATATATATTTTGTTTCCAAGCATAGGTCTCATTACATAATTAGACTTTGCATATTTTCGTTACTAACAAACTCATTCAATATCTCTAAAAATATGTCATGTAGACATAATCTGATGATCAATCGATGGTAGAAGCACTCTTTACCAAACGTACATGAGCTTTAATGACACTTCACTTGAGATAGTTTCCAACTAAAATATTGCGGTCGATCAAATTTGAACATCAGTAGACGAGTATCGTAAATATTTGACTGCTTCGTTTGTCTAGTAGATACCTTATAATGCTGTAGATCAAGAGGACCCGGTTTTAAACACGACATTAAATAATATAAATATCAGTCAAGTAATTCTTACTAGCAGTACAATGCTCGGACAGGGTGAGCAATCACGTGCGTCGAAAAAATGTTCAGATAAAGTTCAGGCACAAGACGTGTTTAATGTGTCGAATTTCATTTCCCTTCTCATTAGTTTATGAGAGCGAGGGTATATTAAGTGTACCCGTGTTTGCACCCACACTGTAGTGCACAGTTAGCACACAATATATCTTCTGCACAGTTCGTAGATTATTATTCATCGTGACCGAAATCGTTCATATAGACATAATTTTTATACAAATTAATTAATTTTCGGATGACTAAATATTAAAGATGATTAATTGGGTTTAACGAGAGAATTTTTCAATAAATATTGTTTAACACAATCAACAAGGGATTAAGCGATTACAAAAGATGAAATGATACATTTATACACAAAAACGTTAAATATAAAAAATATATATACATATGTTTTTGTAAGAATGTCGTATTTGAAATAATGGAATTAAAAGCATCAAAATTAAGCATAACATTATTACATATGTACGTATTATAACTCTGAGACCGAGCCGTATCCATTAACATTTCATGCATCTAACTGTTTGTACAACATCGAAATAACTGGCCACAACATTGTGTTAACTTGTACAACTAACACTCCATTTCTAATTAGGTCAATGTGGTAGCAAATATACCTAATAACGATTATAATTTAGTCAGCGGTAGGGTTTGTGCAAGTCCGTCTGGGTCAAACAGCAATAGGTATTGTTGAGTTTCGGTTTGAAGGGTGAGTGAGTCGAGACACTACATGCAGAGACGTAACATCTTAGTTCTCAAGATTGGTACTTTATTTCCGATGTAAGTAATGGTTAATATTTCCAATAGTCCCAATGTCTATGAGAAACAGTGACCACTTACTAACAGGTTTTCCGACAGTCTACAAATATCATAAAATAAGTATTAAAACGAATTTCAACAGTCACAATTACCATCTCGGTAAAGAAATTGCTATACTTTTGTCAAATAAATTAGGCATCTTGTTACTTGCCTGTGTTATGTAAGTCCTGGCTTTTTTTTGTTCTTTATATTAACAGCCTGTAAATTTCCCACTGCTGTGCTAAGGCCTCCTTTTCTTTCACCGCCAAGCACGAGATGAATTATAAACACAAATTAAGCACATGAAAATTCAGTGGTGCTTGCCTGGGTTTGAGCCCGCAATCATCTGTTAGGATGCACGCGTTCTAACCATTTGGACAAACGCAGATAATGATTTCTTAGTCCGCGAGCCAAATAAAAAGTTTCCAAAAAGGTAATTTGCGATTGTTAATATTTATGTAATTATTGTGTAGTTTTAAAACGTTATAGTTAATTTATCTTTGTAATCTTCTATAATCACAATGATCGTTTACTTTTGGTCATTGAAGAAGTAGACAATATAACTACCGTATTGCAAACATAAATTTAAGCGTAATATATAAAATGTATAATTTATATTACATATTACAGTATATATATTACAGTATATTGACTTCTATTGTAAGAAGTTTTTATACTCTTTGGATTGCGCCACTAAACATGAAGGAACATGCCCAAACACGATCTTGAAGTTGCATTGTTTGCTGCTGGCGCTGGCAGCGTTCTAACAGAAAGCGCTTTTGAATTGTAGCTTATATCTTTCCATAGGGATATATTATTGCGTTATGAAAAACTAAAAATAAAAATTACTGGGATAAAACCGTTACAAAATATTATTAAATTTGTACAGTTCTATAAGCCAATGTACGGATGACGCGTATTCACAAAGAATAGACGCGTTCCAACAAAGAATACATACATATACAATAGAATAATTATATGGACATCGCAAAACAGTCTCTCGATGCGTTTGTGAGTAAGCCGATATCTCAGCTTAAACCATTCCTTGGACAAACGGCTGATGTTTTACGTTTTTATTGTTTATTTTTTAGTAGAAACCGCCAGATTTATTGTCAGAAATGTTATAACCACATGAAATAATATCACTTGTATTATGAGGGACGCGACTTTTCCATTCAAAGCTCCTTCAATTGGAGCTATATTCGGCTATTATTAAAAAACTTTAATAACGAAAACAACAGCACTGACATTTGCAAATGATCGTCTCGTAGAACATTATTTGTACGTACTATAATTTTTCAAGAAGATTAAGGAAGACTTTTTAAAATTAAAATTTATATATTTTATTACAATTTTCAGATTGCATCTTAGGTTTATAACATCGTTAACTTAAAGAGAAACTTAATTAATTTACATTCAATTTAAATATCATAAAGCGATCGAACTACCTAATGGTGCATTGAATGTAAAATTATTAATTGAATGTAATATTATCAAATTGAAAGTTTGTAACTTAAACTTATTTACGCAAATATATACTGAGGTTTTTTAATCGGTAATAAATAAATCAAACCATATAAAATAACAAATTACACAATTAAGCAGTAGTATATTCATACCTTTAAGAAGTATTTGCTCGAGTAAATATTATTTATATATTTTAATAACTGTTTTAATGAAATGTCAACAAAATAATTGGGTAAAAATAAAAACAATATCAAAGTATTATTCACTTGTCAACGAATGACGTAAACAGAAATTTTAATTGGAATTGTTTTTTTTTAATCCCAAAGTTGTATTTATATGGAAATAATATTATCGGGAATAAAATTTATAGTTCGGTACGAAAGAATCGTAGAGAGCTGAGTTGGTAAAGTTAGGATGCGTGCATCTTAACCGATGTTTGCGGGTTCGAACTCGGGCAAAAACCACTGAATTTTCATATAAGCCCAAAAATATATACATCTACATATTGCACTTTATATAACTTTTTAGCATTACTTTACATGGTACTGTAACTATATATACATACATATATGTATACTAATAAGACATTTTATATTCTCTAATTTTAATACAAAATTTTATTCTTAAACCACTCAGAAGTGCATTAGTGAATAACATTTTTTGAGAAAATGGCAGCCGTAGAGAGGAAACTCCAGGGATAAAATTATGAATATAATTGATTTCTGCAGTATCCATATTATTTTATCTACCTGGCAACTTATATCATAAAGGATATAAGCTAAAAGGGAGGATGTCAGTTAGGCCTCATGTTTATGTGGATGTTATATAGTTGTGTCAATTGCTATTTTTCTGCCCCATACATCGTCATATTAGACCAGAAACAGCTACTAATCCCTTGGCCTTAGAAATGCAGAATATTAAACTGTTGCTCAACATTTTAAAGCACACAGAAAACGCCACTGAAAAACGTGAGGTGAAAAGTGTGAATGTATGTAATCATAACTTCAGCAATTCACGAATAACCACTTCTAATAATACCCGGGTGATGCCCTGACCGACTACGGCGACCATTCTCAAGGGACACTAGCCAACTACATATGATATATTAGAGTACTCCACAGTAGGGACGCTTTTTTCCCTCATTTTCATAATTCGTTGGGCTGAGAAATCCAACACGACCGAAAAGAGTTCCGCCGCAGGACCAACGGTTTTACTTGATTTTCATGACCTGGGTCTAGGTCTGGGTTGCTATCCAACAACCAGCCCGATCCTGCGTTTGAATCCAAGACCTCAGGATCGGCGATCTCGTAAGCTAAACTAGTCCACCTAGACTAGACTATCAGTCAAATAAGACCCACAATGCGACTAGCGCCATTTATTTAGCAAGAGTAAAGATACAAGTTCAAATATATTTTAGTATCTTATAAATTCGTCAATGACAACGCCAGACCGTCGTCATAATCTTGTTTTATTACACGAGGAACTAATAAATTTAATTGAAGGGAGAATGCTACGTTGAAAGCATGTTACAATAAAACCACACTCGGGCGTCCCCCTTTTCACGCAAACGTTTTCAGTGTATGTATCAATAGGTAGTCTATTGAGTCATTTTAAGATAAGAATATAGAACTAACGTGGTTTTAATTCTAGTTGGAATCTTCTTGAGAGTCCATAAGCGGAACACTAAACTCCAGATTACAACAAACACCCAATAAAATATGAAAATATATATATATATATTTTTAGAGGTGGCAAGCGAGCAGGAGGCTCACCTGATAGAAAGTGACTATCACCGCCCATGGACCGGGGGGCTTGCAGGTGCGTTGCCGGCCTTTAAGGAAAGAGTACGCTCTTTTTTTGAAGGTTCCCAAGTCGTATCGTTTCGGAAAAACCGCTGGCGAAAGATGGTTCCACAGAGTGGTTGTGCGAAGCAGAAAATGTCTTAAAAATCGCGCTGTTGTGAATTTTTAAGACATTTATATTTGCTAGGAACAAGTGTGAATTGACATGAACCAGCTGATCGCCTGAGCAGTAGCCACACGCTTCTTTACAAATGTTTTAAGATTCGTCCGTTTTCTTAAAGCTGTTAATTAATATTATAATGATATTCTATTCAATTCATCAAGATGCAGATCAGCAATTTTATAGAAACAGCGACATTTTAACACCTATAATTAAATATGTAATTTTATATTAAAAACACATGTTTTTTGGTATTTTAGAATGTCTTATCCTTATTTAATTCAAATAACGCTGTTATTTAGTAAAACCCGAGCAGTGAGATATTTACAGGTTGTTACCGTATGATTAAAAAAGCTGGAACACAACCTTATAGTTAAATGTTTGTATTAAAACAAAATTATAATTTTGAGACACTATACAAGGGCCGGCGTTGATTTCCCCTAGGCATCTGATCTCGCTGTAGCTTAGATATCGTTCATCTGGCGCAAAATGTAAATTACATACGGCATGTGTCACATATACCTGAAAACAATGCTAACAAATGCAATAAATTGTTTAAAATTAAAAACTTAATTCTTTCCAAGTCTGGTAACAAGTATGACATTTTCGTCGAAGTTATTTTAAAATTTAATTCTATGAAATAATTATTTCATTACATAAATTCCAATTATATATAATATCGTACCGAATAACTTCCATACTTTTAGCATAGCTAGTTATTCACTCGATTTAAAATAAACTTTATATTTGTTTTTTTTTTTTAACAAATATATCAATTAATCTATTCTAAGCCCCATTTTACTCTGCCAAAAATCTTATGAAATTGTCCGATAAACATATACACTCTAATACTAATGATAATAATAAGGAGTCTGACAAACAGTAATCCTCAAATAACGTTTTCATTTTGGTCTAAAGGAAACATAAAGGTATTTACAGGATTCGTGCGAGACTTAATATGTTCTGTTGAAAGTGTACCGATGCGTCTGCCATACTGACGCTGAGTTGCATTTCTTAGAGCAATTATAACTTTACGAATATTTACGTTACAATCTATATTAAATTTGTTCGAATGTTTATGAGCATTTATGAGTACAAAACAATGATTAAGCTGGCTTTAGGTTACGAAATTAACAATACCATAAATAGCACGTAGAAACAGAAATTATTAGCAAGAAACAAAAAAAGTTTTTTTATTTTTTATTTCAGCGTTTTACATCGGTTGATTTTATGAAAATACACATCTTTATGTGTACTTCCTTAATGTTCAATGCTACTTCGATGAATATTCAACCGAACAATTCCTGAGAAATTTATTGTAAACATGTTTGTGATACTAAAACCTTTTTTAATATTATATTTGATGAAACATATTTTTTTAACGCTAAAAAGTGTAGATTTTCAGCAATATATTCTAAATTATAAAAGAAAACGGCAAAATTATCGTTCTACCGTGATCGTAAATAGCAAAAATTTATTAACTCATCTTGAAATTTCTGACGTTTTGCCGAGATGAAAGCCGGCCCTTGGGCGCTAATTCTGTTAACATGCCTGCGACGGGCAACGCCTCGGTGGAGTACATTACTAAATGAAGTAATAAAAGCATCATGCCTACAATCTCGTTTATGCGGAGCCGTGCGTAAACAATTCTCATTAACAATTTACATGATATTGCTATTAACCAGGTATTGTTTATCTCGGTTTATATATAAAATCATTATCCTTAATACTTCCAAGGTCAATTTTCAATTATAAGTATTTCTAGATTTATAAGACATACCTAATATTCGTCGACTGATTTAAATTTAGGTTTTATTTTCAGAAAAGATAAATATATTTTTATTTGGTGGTAGGACTGTGTACAAGCCCGTAGGTGCCACCCACAAATCAAATAATCTACCGTCAAGAAATATTAAGTATTGTTGTATTGTAATAATAAGTAATGTTGTAATTTCTATGGGCGGCAGTGACCACTTACCACCAGATGGTCCATTTTCCCGTCGCCTACCTAAAAAAAAGGGATTAGCTTATTAAATAAACAAAATGATTAATAATGACAAATAAAACATGTCGTTGATTTTTATGATTCCATAAAGAACGGCTCATTTCTAGCATTATCCTCGTTTTTGTCTGTCGTAGTTAATTTTCATGAATATATTCCGGAGAATTGAAGACATGGATCTTAAATGAATGCCAATATTTCAATTCAGGGAATTAAGTTTTTCACAGCCTTTATTTTAGATAATTCATCTCGTATTCGACAGAAGGGAAATGTCGTATGTAAATCTAGATGTCTATTCTGCCACATTATTCACCAACATGCAGCGAACCAGCGAATTGGAATAAGCTTAAAGAATTCTCCTTTACGGGGTGTCGCTCTAATGGATAAAATTATGTTTAATAAATGATTATAATCCACGATTCAGGTAGTGATTTTATATGAGGTCCAGATACAATTACGCTGATATAATGATATCATCATAAATATGTGATAGAATAAAGATTTTGCAAATTTTATTTAGGCTGTATAAAATAATTTCTAAGCTTTTATAAGAAGAATATTAAAATGTATTAACGGCCTAAATTTCTTTATTATTTGAATGACATGCAGAATCCATTCATTGGATCTTATTGGCAAAATGTCTTGCTTGACTGGACTATTGAAGTGTGATATATTGAGTATCTGATTTTGACTTCATATTGCCTTTTTTATGAGAGGGACTCGTATGCAATTTTCTTGGAATGTATATAAAACATCAATTCATTTTCCAACCTTGTAACCCAAGAAAATACATATGATTTTTTTAATAAGATTAACCTAAATCAATGTGTCGAAAAAGGAGGTATAAAAAGTATTCCAAGAGAACAAAATTATACCTATAAATTTATAATGACGTCACATAAGTTACTTCAATTTCACGGCAATTTATTATAGATAATAATATACTGAAGTCTATATAGGAAGTACAAAAAATATCGAATTAATTCAAAGCCCGATCATTGTTACGAGTTGATAGCTACTCAATCTGGATCGTATGTGTACAGATAGACATTGTAGAAATATTTTAAATGTTAATGTAAATAGATAATATGAAACAACGATATGATGGTGATTTTTTAGGAGAGAGTACTATTACTTTCATGAATGATGGATGACTTAAATACAGTGTAATAAAACTATTAAACCAAAACTTACACTTTGAAGCGTCACTTTACAAGTTCTAGACAACATTACAACATGCAAGACATTATTGAACATACAATTACCGATGGTGGTTTGTGCAAACACTTATGTTATAACTATAATGTGACATAACAATAACTTTTATGTGATAACTAGCCATTCATCAGTTTCTCTAGCGTCAAATCAGTTTCAATGATAAATGAGCTAATGTAATTACGGGCATAAGACTATCGTTTTAGACGAGTTGAACGCCCAACAACAAGAAGTAACTTATACTGCTATTACCTATATTCGAAGCTGATCACTTGATAATGTACTCGACATTGGAGAGTCTATATAAAAAAATGAATTAGAGATTCTAATTAAAAAAAAAAGAAAAAAATAATTGAACAAAGTCATCCAAACATAAAGATTAACCTGAATAACTAAAAAAAAACCTAAACGGATCTCGAAGTGAGACATATCTACACACCTGGGAGTTGGCATCGACTAGCTGGTTTTTATGGCAATGTGCCCAGTTGTCATTAAGTATCTGAAAGTTCAAATCGACCTGTTCCAGTGAGGCTGCAATTCAACTAGTATTTTAAAATTAACAGAACACTGGAGCATATTTTAAACAAAAGTTATTTTTAGACAATACAGATAATAATTTCGTAGCTACCTGAAAAATTTACCGAAGACAAATTTAATTTTTTTATGTGATATCTAATAGAAGAATCTGCATCCGAATCTTTTTATTTTAAATAAATTTAGAGTTTATGAGATAGACTATTTAAAAATAAAATATGCAATGTATTTAAATTAAATCTCCATCTCAAAGCAGAAAACCATTTACCATTTAAACTCATTGAAAGCCAACTAACACACTTGATAAAAATAATTTAAGTGGAGTACCGTATGAAGTAATTAAGGGACTGGAATAAACGGAAGAAGGTTTGATGGAAATCGATTCGACCTGATGAAATTCATAGATTAATAATATTAATGAAAAAAAAAATGAACACGTCAATCAGAATACTGCAGTACACTTTCCGTAAATGTTTCCCATCATACATGACACGCATGATATGCGAGTTTATGAGAAAACGACTAGAGCTATCATCGTCTTGGTCAGACCGATCGTTAACCCTCACTATTAGAAAGCTGACGTGATGCACTCTCACTCAAAGTTGAGCGGTTGAGCAAAATCAAGGATGCTTCGCTTTACGAAATTCATAAAGTTTTTACGAGCAATTTCAAACTCCTCTGGCATATGTATCCGAAACGGGGACACTAACTGTTGGACAAGTTCAAACATTTAAAGTAGCTTTCGTGCTCTGAACTATCATGTTCATATATAAAGGATAATATTAGAAATTAAATTATACCTGGAAGAGTATTGTATAGGCCTGTTAATTTTGTTGAAGAAGCATTGTACGTTAGAGTAGAAGCGCCCCAAAGGAGAGACCTCGGATTGGAAAACACAGATGTGCAGGATTCGTCTACAAGAGAAAAGTCGAAGGATCAGAAATTTTGGCGCATGGGAGAATCAATGTTCAAGATATCTGTATGCGTTGAGCTGAATGATAATATTAATGATTATTATTATTATAACATACTTTTTATTCTCTGTGTGATTTTTGTATAAGATTATAAATATCAGAATAAGTATGAAAGACCAATACTAATATTTGTCCCCAGTGACATTCTAGCTTCGAAAGCAAGTTTATAGTAATTACTAGACGGTCGCTGCTTTCTACGATTCCACTATCTTGTACAAAAATAGATTTATAATTTACAACTTTCTCAAGAAATATGTTGATTGCTGTAAAGAATAAATAATGTCCTGTATGCAAGAACGCAAATCAAACTATGACTTTTAAACGTGGATATTTGTCAAAATATTGTAATCGATCCAAATCTTCAAAAATGGGAAGTTAAATATTAGGATCAAGAACAGGTTGTTCAAAGTCTGGCCTTTTTAAGTTATAGCGACCCCGCCCACACTTGGGCCATGTTTACTTGATATGCGATTCGGTTATTGGCCTGCTAATGAGTGCCTGGATAATCAAAATTCATATCTTTTATATAGATATGCTAAAACATCTCGTACTTTTTTATAAGAGTTTTGCATTATAGTTTTTATTTTAGTACCGCTGAGAAATAATTTACTAAATGTTAGTCGTTAGTAGATTTATGGAAATTACTTATCCGCAATGTGACGACATTAGAAACCGGTATGTTTTGAACTAAAGAACCTTACAGCAATTAAAAAATTTTAAACCCAAAAATACATAGGATTTTTCTTTTCTTTGTTTTAGCCAACAATACTTTATATCATTGTTACGCAAATAACAATGGTTTTTACGTAACGTCAAATGTTAAGAGAATACTCCATATAAATTAATTCAATTACACAACTAAAATATTCCATAGAAGACCCTCAAAGAATAATAATAGGAACGAATAATACCAAGAACTTTTAATGATGGATTAAAAAGCATTAATAATGCGTAACTGAAAAAACTACTAAACTAATTCACATATGAAGATGTAGCGTGTTTCGGAAATAATATATATATATATTATTAATAAATGTATATATAATTATTATGTAGCTGTATTTCCTATTAAATTTAGACTATTGACGTAAATATTACATTTAGCGATGAATATAATATAATAGCGTGAATTTTATGTTCTTTTAAAGAATACAAGAAGCTGATGATAAATTAACTGACTCTAAGGAAACTTATTGAAATCTAAGGAGCCGTTAAACGTCTGAGTGCGGCTGTAAATCTTTTAAGACATTTATGAATCTAAAGTTAATTGAAACTGTAATTTTCTATAATATTATATTAGCGACTGCTTTCACTGGTACGTTATTTATTTTCAGTTTATATATAATACAGGTCTCTATGAAAGCTTAAAGTTTATCCCAATATTGACACAGTCTCGGATACCAGTATGAAACAGAAGCGAGTTTGTTGTATGTAATAGTAACAACTACACGATAACTGACTCGTTGGTCTAGTCGCTAACGTATGTAGTTAGAAATCCCAAAGTCCCAGATTCAATTCTAGGATTACTCAAACTTAAATTGTAATGCAATATTGGTAATATGCAGGCACACGTAAACAAATTAGTGATAAGATACACCAAAGGCACGGTTGACATGTCTAGGGATAATTTTAACAATAAAAAAAATCCCGGGTTGATACGTAAATGAGTTTTTCTGTCTAAAACTATGTTGTAAAAATCTGAAAGTAGAAATTTGGCTGTGTTATTCTCTCGTATCTCGGAATGTACACAAAGCCGTCCTTAACCTGATATCTCAACGATCGTGTTGGATTCCCGGCTAATTAGATTATGAGAGTGAGGGAATAGATAGTGCACCTATTTCGGTACACTGGTACACTTGTAATCTCTCCTGTGCAGTTGTTTAGTCTTTGAGTTCAGCCGCTGAAGATATAATTCTGTTAAGAGGTGTAAAAAATTAAGATACGAGCGTGTATTTCACTTAGTGGTAACAATGTAAAATTATCAAGCTTAACTTAGATAATTACTGCAGATAAAGTTAAGCTAAGTTAAGTTAAGCACGAACAAAACAAATTAAATAGTGATAAAGAACAAGTTTATAGCGCCAAGTTTTATCCCCCACTTCATCTTATTAAAGTCTTGTCACCACCTCGATCCACTCATCAAAGGAAAGTTGCTTTGTAAGTTGATAATTGCTTATAACGTACCGAGTGTGTTAAATAATACAAATATATAAAATAGCTGCAATAAATACGTCGTTACAAGGAAATAGAATTTATATTCCAAGCACGTTCCTAACAAATCTCATTATAATTTTTTCTTAGAGGGAACGTTACGCTTGTTTATTTTGTTCAGCCTTTCGAATAGTCAACGTTAAATTTACTTCCGTTTGTTGGCTTTTATTGTCACTCGTGTGTCTTATTTTGGCTCACATAATGGTCACACCACTATAAATTGTAATTTTTTTTATTCAAATTGTCCGATTTGAATTGTAATACATATTGACAAACAATTACATCGTCAATGCGACATGTAAAATACTCTAGCTCACTACGATTAAAATCAAACACAAGAGTACTAATTATTGTTGTTTGGCGATAGGATATGTGATGACTGACGGGCTTGCACAAAGCTCTACCATAAAGTATATATGTATGTATATAAGATCACCAATACTCCCATGTACACACACAAACAATAAATAATTCATTACCTAACACGCACATGCACTTTACACAAAATACGGACCTAAAGTTTGTTCATGATGATTGATTAAGGCTGGAGTCAAGTTAAACAAACAAGTACTGTACGTTATTTATAACGTGACAAGCATACTAAATTTAAAGTTACATTAATTTGGCCTTTCACTTTAATTTTGAAATAACTAAAATCAAAAACCTAATTTAATACGTTTTAAAATAAAAAAATAGAACAATAAAAAATTGTACATACATACCTAGTCGTTATTTGGATTTACTAGACTTAGGCTCATGAAATCGGTCTGGAAATTTATATCTTTGGACCTTGGAAGCGTTACCCTTTCCCCGGATGAGATGAGATTTGTTACGTCTACAGCTATAATTTTAGCCATATCACCACATCAGACTGAATCTCTATAGAATATCTAGTTGAATTCACGTCATTCCAACACACATATTAATTTAACGAGATTTAATAAAAATATATTTTTACACAGACACAGCCCGTTAGCATCATAGATGTAAATTTTATAGATACCCTAAATACATTTTAAGAATGAATTTAAATACTAAAACAGGACTTAAAAAATTTAAAGATTCTTAAACTAACGCGTAATCTGTCTGGCAATAAATTCTAGTAGTGAACCATGAGCCGTAATGAATCATCACTTGGCTATCCTACTGCAGACTATCGATGCGATTCTCAATAAGGCGCATTACAGACATAGCGATTTAACACTTACGAGTACAAAAAATGTATTATATTTAATTGTATTATATCAGACCCGGCTTCGCACGGGTAGGGTCTTCTTAAAACGTGTACATTGTAATATACATCTCTATTGATCGGCATAATTTATTCCGAGAACTTCAACAATCATCGTCATAGTTCAGCCAATTTACAAATCTTAATGAATTATACTAAACCTCCCTTGTGAATCACTCCCTCCAATAGTGAAAACTTTAAGTTGTTTTTAGTATGTCGCTTTTGAGTTAATAGCGTACAGACGCGGCGGGAGGAGTTTATTATATAATTTGAAACGATAAACAAGGTTAATGCACAAGTAGAAAAGCCTATGAATTGTTTCTATAATAATAATAATTTAAATACTAGATCCTTTTAAGGAGGGGTCCTTTTAAGGATAAAGTTTGTAGATCATTCCAATCAAGCCATTTCAATACGGTTGTATGGTGGTGGATTTTAAAAGTTAATATTATCCTAAATATGAATGTTATTCTAGCACGCTCAAACGTTCGGATGAATTATCATGAAATTTAATATGTAAGTCGATTATGTAATGATATAAGATAAAGTATATATTTTTTACAGTTATAACAATTAAAAACATTTTAGTTATATTTATGAATGTTCTGTATCAGCGTTAATAATAGGCTTCTAAGCGCACAGTTTGAATAACACTTTATATTAGATACGACCTTCGCCAACCATTCACCGGTACTTTATATTGTCTATATAATATGTTAGCTGTGGTTTAATTCTAAGAGTTTGGATTTATTCGCCAGTCGTTCAGTCGTCTATTTTTTTTAATGTTTGAAAGCAATTAAAAGTGATATTATTTTGATTAAATATTTAAAAAATATTTGTAGTTTCCTTCTTGTGCCACAAGTATTCCGATTCTAGAATACAATCCAGATTTTCACTTTTACATTTACAAATTCGCAAATTTGAAGTTTATTTTTAAGAAAAAATCATATATGAGGCATAATGTTCTTTACAAGATTAAAGAGATGATAAAATATCTTGAAGATTTTCATGCAAGATATCCAAATTTTATTGAATATAATTACTACTAACGTGTAATTTTATGAATGCAAAAGCAAAAAAATACAGATTTCTTGCCGTTTCTTCTCAGTATCATCTACACTGCGCACAAGTAACTGTTTTACATTTAATTTGTCATGTAAAATGAGTTATAACAAGGTAGTGGTGGTAGGGTACACGCCCTCCTGGATCAGCGGGAATAAAATAGCTTGTTTTATGAATACATATTTATAATGTAATGTATGCCCTGTAGTAATGCACAATCAAGTTATATACTTATTAGGGTTCGTTCAACCTTTCAAGTTTCTTTGAATCACAATTATCTTAAGCACTTACTTATTTATCTATCGCGAAATTTAGAAAGGAACTTAACTAATAAGGGATTGTGTTAGTGAATATTGTGGCCCCGGTGCCGAGGACGGCCATCGCAGTGGTTTTAGTGGGTAAGAATCGCACATAAGCTGGTTTCCCGCAGGGGCCCGAATACCTTTCTGAAGGTTTCCACTGCGTTAAAAAAAAACAAGACTTAGTGGATATACTTACGTATGGGAGAGTTTCATTCAACATATAAAGGTTTCTCAAAAGTTTCTTTCTTCACCACCAATAACAAGAATTATAAAGACAAATCAAGCATACGAAGACACTGTGGAGCTTGCCTGGGGTCGAACCCGCAGCTTCGGTTAAAATTCACATATCCTCACTAATGGAAAATCTCGGCTCACTCATATATCAATCAATTCTCATTTAATACTGTAGCGTCATATAATTTACTATCTATGATGTGTCGTTACGTAAGCAAAGTTAAGTGTAATTACACGCTGAGATACGACTTCGATGTTTGAGTTGGTAGTAGGCATTTCCAATGTCAAAGAGAGTAATCCTTGCGTTATTAACGCCGTGAGACCGACTTGAGTCAAACTCAATATAGGGGTTCAATACTTTGTAAGTAAAAATATATATACAGCGTGTTTATTCGACTGGTAGAGGGAGAGTATAACATAATTACATTTTTTATTTGTTATTTATTTATGTATCGTCTCTTTTATATACGAAGACAAAAATAGGGATAGAAACGAAATTTGATTGGTTTTATATATAGAATAATCACAATCATAGAATATAGTTTTTATACAAGTATATTTTTTTGCATTTTGATTTCGACATTTAATTTTTGCACAAGCTTGATTTGGGAGGTAATTAAATTAACTATTACATAAATAAATAATTGATTATAAATTAATTTTTTCGATGGCTGTATGCAATTATACTGATATACATAAAAATTATGTAAACACAAATATGATTGATTTCTTATAAATTATTTACAGTAAATAACACATACATACATTAAAATAATAACTTACAATATTATATAAAACTTCCAAAAGACTTTAAGTAGTTTTAAAAATTTACAAATAGGACTTAAAGAATACGCAATGATCATAATAGTAATTTAAATGAAAAAAAAAGTCATAAATTACATAAATATATTTAAAATAAATTCAAATAAGCTCGTGATATACGATTTTGTGAAATAGCAATATATATATTTTACAATAAATAAAATAATCACATTTATGTAAATTGATCATAATGAAATGTGATTGCAATTCGTATACCACATCGATTAGAATAGGAACGCAGTTTGAATACAAGTATTCGAGTGATCTTTACTAAATCTATAGCATATCTCGCAGGCGATGTATCTCTGTAAGGCTTGATTGTCAAAAAAAAATCGTGATTCAATCAGCTTTAATTATTTCTACCTTTATACAAAATGAATGATGAAGAAAATCGATTCGATTATATTTCGGTAACCATTTGTTAGCAAATTATCCGAAGTTAATGCGGTTATAAATGATTTTTATCATAAGCGCAAACCCGGGTGTTAAAAGTAACAAAAAAAAATATCGTCTTCAATTCTATTACCTAAATATTTTTATCGAAGTCTGGATTGGATACGCATTTTAAAATATAGGTATAATGAACTCAAAACTTATTGGAATTAAGAACTCGTTTTCAAAGTCTGGTTGCAGATTTGTAGCTTCATTTGGTACACATTTACCGGACTTGTTGATTTTATATAACAAAAACGCAAACACATATTAGTATAATTATAATGTCGCGTAATTGGATTAATTACGTTCTATACGTAACATTGCGATGCCTGCGCTGGAAGCATACTGTTGACATATTTACCTTTCATTAAACTACAGATGCAAGAATTCGTACTTGACATACCTAAAACGCTAACGAGAACACGAAACCTAATGTTACGTATATCAAAATTTTAAATCACTAATAAATTTATGTTCGTATACAATGAAATGTATTTTCTGTGCAGTGCCGAGACGGTAAAATGGTTACAACACTTAACTTAAGATTACGAGTTCAAACCTGGTCTAGTACCCTTGGCTTTTCATGTTATTTAATTGACTTGTTTAAAAGAAAAACATTTTGAGGTAATCTGCACGTATCGGATGAAGTTCTACCACGTTCTGCATGTATATTCCCTAATCGTGGTGGAGTATGCTTCATTCCTTAAGAAGAGAGGAGGCCTTTAACCAACCGTGAGAAATTTATAAACTGTTACCATATACTTTGTTAAAAAGTTGCAGAAACTAAACGTCACCCTTTTTTTATATATTTTTTTTTACGACAAAACTTTTCAAACTGGCCAACCCCTCTGTTAGACCGCCATTAGCCCGTCAAGAAAATCAAAAATATATAATATATACTTATATATACATACTTAAAATGTAATAATAACCAAAAATGTTTGCAGCAAAATCGAATATGTGATAAAGTACTCAGTACAATATTTAATATGAGTTCAAGATCAACTTGCTCTTAACGACTTCATGCAAGAATAAAGTACTGCTGGTTTAATTAATAAACTATAATTAGTTTCTTAATAGTTCAGCAAATATGATTAAGGCTGATTAAAGTGCCGTGATAGCCCAAGAATATCACATATCTATAGCAAAAGAGACTCCTTTGATAATCAGATAACGTATAATTAGAGCATTGTTTAGTTCACCACGTTGCTTAGCTATGTTGATGGATATCTTAAAATTTCTAGCCATTTTTGTTTTCAGGATGTTTTCCTTCACAGCCGAGTACGAGATCAAACAAATATAGGTCACGAACTCAGTAGTGCTTGCGAATATCGCAGAAACCCACAACTTTAACATACTAGACTCAATATTAAAATAGATATTTAATATACGCTATAATTATGTTAACTGAATCATTGTGAATTATACAGATAGCGCAGTGATGAAAAAATTCGAATCTTAAATAAATATTGTGGGTTCGAACTCGAGTAGTATCTTTGTATTTTTAAAGGTGCTCTTGTGATTATATTTAATCATAGTGTATATCCGCCAAATCACATTGGACTCCTAGCCCAGCCCTGGGACTGGGATAATTGTTTGAACTCTCTTATTGTTTAAACTATTCTCACGATATAAAATATTTCTGTCATGCGTCATGATGTTAAACATTTTGAGCTATTAATTGTAAGAGCTAACTTAATTGTAACTTTAATAATAGGTTTACAATTCAAAGTTGCAAAAAATCTTATTACCCACCTATTAGCGTTATCCAATACACGTTTTAGTACCGTTGGACTAAATAAATAAAATACTATGTTTATGTCATATTATATCTTGTTTTTGTCATGTATCCACATATAACAATTATATTTATTCGTTCTATTATTGCGTTTGGATATGTCGAGGACCGACCTTGTATTAGCATATTAAATACACACACAATTTTATTGACTTAGTTTGCAATACAAAAACTTGTCCAAGTTTTTAGCATCAAACTGGTTTTCGTGATATTTTGTTAAATAGATAAATATGAACCCGTCCTTATATTCGGGTGCGTAGCTACCTGCGCGGCTGCGCAGGCGGCGTAGCGGGTAGTTGCAAAAACTGCGCTCGCGCCGGTCCCACGCTCGCTCGCCAAATGCGGTCATCGACCCCGTCTGCATTAATGTTAATTTGACGAGTATTGACGACGTGATAACGACGCCAACGTCTACAAAACCCGACACTGCGAACTTGTTTTTTATAAACAAAAATCTATCGATATTCGAAACAAATGTAAAGCGTTTTTATTTGGACACGATTCGAACCTGTACGAGAATTTTATAAAATGAGCTTTTAATTCCATTGAATTTAAACGAAAATATTCTTATACTGTTTTAGATAACAATTGTTTATAGTCTTAGTATATTTCAATGTTGCAACTAGCTCTCAATATACCATAGAGTAGTAACTATTACCATAGAACACCTTAATATAATTTTGTTTTCGTACAACACACCTCAAAAGGTATCATTTCAAAGTAACATTAAATTACATTAAAGCAAATAGACGAGCTAGCCCAGTGGACAGAGCGTGTTGAACTAAGTCGAAGCTAAAGGTTCTAATCGTGCAAGCATCACTGAGTTTTATAGTGCTTTTCTTTCGGCGCTGTAGATAAACACCATGAGGAGATCTACATGTATCGATTAAAATTTTGTAAAATGTAATTCCGCACCATCTATTTCTGGGCCATCATAGTGGATTAAGTTCTCAACCTTCCCCTTAAGAGCTAAGGAAGCTTCTGTCCAGTCATGGGACATACATTATAATAGATTGTTATTTCAGGAGTTACCAAGGCTACATGGTATGATTACGTTAACATAGACGGAAAACTATAGCAAATTTAAGAAATATTTGTAGCTAAGATTTATAGATTTCCGAGATTTCAGCACAAAAATAAGTCACAGAATATACTATGGGGAATAATAATATTGACTGGAAAAAAAATAGAACTTCAGTTCCAATTTATTTATAAGACATTAACTAACCGTATTAGATAAAAAAAATATATTATATTTAAACCGTTTACAGCATTTATTAGACGTACTACGTGATTAGAAACTACAGTGTACATTTGGTCCAGTAGTTTCAGAGGTAAAATTATTTGAAATAAAAAATACACATACAATAAAAGCAGATAATAGCTTAGTTTGATTGTGTTTGTATTATAATATTTATAATCGTATCGCGACATAAAACTTTATTTTACTCGTCCAACTTCGGGACAGGGTAGCTAGTGGTTACATAATAAACATAAACATAATCAGCCTGTAAATTTCCCACTGCTGGGCTAAGGCCTCCTCTCCTGTTGAAGAGAAGGAATGGAGCATATTCCACCACGCTGCTCCAATGCGAGTTGGTGGAATACACATGTGGCAGAATTTCGTTGAAATTAGACACATGCAGGTTTCCTCACGATGTTTTCCTTCACCGCCGAGCACGAGATGAATTATAAACACAAATTAAGCACATGAAAGTTCAGTGGTGCTTGCCTGGGTTTGAACCCGAAATCATCGGTTAAGATGCACGCGTTCTAACCACTGGGCCATCTCGGCTCATGCTAGTGGTTATAAAATGCAATATAAATCATATTTGAATAAGAAAAACGTAAAGTTCTCGTAGCAGTTTTCTTGTCGTTCGTACAATAAATATTTTAATTTAAATGACTATGTTTAAATACATCGTATGAGAGCTTAAATCATAATTATATACAAGCAATTGTTATTTGCAGAGTGATATGAGCCAATTAGTAATTATGCAAAACGGAGCGATTAATTAATTAATCATTTGAATATATGTGAAAAGTTTAATTTTGGTTTTTATAACAAAGGTTTACTTTCCGATTTACATGGAACTTTTACATTGAGATAATTTATAGTTTTACATTTTAATGGACTATTGTTTTCCTTGTATATTACGTGTTTTTTTTAATTAATTCGACGTTTTTTTGAGATATTATTCGTTTGATATGATTATTGTATTATTCTTGCAGATAAAAACGCCGACCGCCTTATATTACATATATATAATTTAATATAATATATAATAGAAACTGTTGTAAATTATTTTTTAGTTAAAATGGCACATCGTACACATGGCACTTTCGAAATCGGTTTTCATTATTTTTGTAAAAAATTTTTGTGTATAAAATATTGTACTTAACTACATATACAACTATTTGACACATAATAAACTATTGTAAAAACTGGCTTTATTGCTATTATAGCAATTAAAATGCATTTCTTACATTCAACTTTTATTTTATTTATCATAGCATATTTCGAGTTCATTCGAATTTCAAAAAACGATTTCCGAAATAAGTTCATTTCAAAACTATCAAGTAAAAAAATAATTATATAAAACCGTCTTATAAAAAAGATTAGGTATGTACATATTAAAGAATTTCTTATAAAAATAATCGAAAAAAAAAGATGCTCGGTCCTTTAAACATCGAAACGCATCACAAAGATGGGTAAAAAGTAATAATTGTCTCAAAAATCACGGTTGCAATTTTCAGAGGCCGCTTGATGTCGTTTTTGTGGCACGTCGTTTGGGAGAGGGCGAATGCGCGGCCGAGTAATAATTGGATCCACATACAAACCGACCGACGACCGTCGACCGGCGGTCTGGCTATAAACAATTATAACCTGTAATAAAGATGCGCTTTTTGTTAGTGCTGTTTTGAAACAGTGTTGACTCTATAACTCTATACCGTCTCCTTTATTGGAAAATAGCGTCATTGTAATTTTTTTTTAAACAAAGAATGAGTTTCTAATTAATCAAATTCTAATAATTATAACAGAACACTAAACTACAGAATTATAATATTATATATAAAATTTTTATTGTAATATTATATTTTACAGACACTTAGTTTTTATGTATTGTTGTTGTTTTTTTTTTTTTCCTATTCTCAGTCTCGTTAATGTTATATGTGAGAACTGTTATTGGCCTAATAGTTATTAAGTATTTGTTATTTTTGTTTATCAACGGCTGTATGTTCTCCAATTAAATTAATAAATATTCAGACACGATTTAATTTTGAAATGACGTTTTAAACGAAAATAAATTATGAAATAAATTCCTTTCAATATCGAGATTCTTGATTTTTGTTTCTCCTAGACTAAATCATCGAGTATAATTGTGTGATTTCCCAAGAGTGTAATTAGTTCAGTTTGGGGCTTAATGCGGTTACTGCAAGTGTAGTTATGTTCACTTATTAGGTTATTAGGTTTTTTTATGTCATTCAAGTACAAAGTTGGACGGGTAAACTTACGGGTAACTATAGGCCCAATGGCGTATAGTAACTACTGCGCATAAACAAATCTTGCTCTTGTATTCTTATATCATTGGCCAAATTATTTATTTATTCAAAAATAATTTCATAACTGCACTTAAATTTATTCTAAATGTAGACACTTTTAAAAAAATCTATGTAATCATAAAAAGAGGCGCGGCTCGAGAGTAGAGGTCATAGGAGTCATGGACAAAAGCGAATACGTCAAAATTGGCAAATCTCCTAAAAATAGACAAGTAGATTTAATAAATGAATAAAGAAATAGCTAAATTATAAAATGTTTGTGAATTTGAAATCATATTTCATCTATTTGAATGGCGTCAAAAATAAATGGTTGAGAGCAAGCTTATCCAGAGATAACCCAAGATGTCTCAAATATAATCAACTGGTTTGCAAATAAAATATGATAACTTCCATTTATTTTTTAATTTTAGTTATACTATTATACTTATTAATTTCTTATAAATATGAATTAATCCCCAAAGTCTTCATTTCTGCCCTTCGTCGTACGTCGCAATCCGTCTTTTCACGTCCTTGCAAATTGTGGGTTGATCGTCCTTCTAAGGTTTACCGTAAGCCCTATAATAAGGGACAATTCAAACGTAGATTGTACCCGCGAGGCCGGAAACATATCCGCAACAAAGCCCCTTACGATGCAGACGTCGAAAGGCAATGGGTCCACCATTCTGATTCTTAACATTATAAAAATATATATATAATAATACAAAATTAAAAATAAATGTAGAACATTATACATGTTTGCGTTGATTTTTTTTACTTTAACCGAGGTCATTTATAAGGGGTTTCAGATAGATACGGAAGATGGATTTAAAGTTAAACGTTTTCCTGTAATTATGGTTCTACTCCCACGGGCAACCGGAGATAGAACGACGCAAGATCAAAAGTTTCATCCGTAAGTGGGTCAAAAGATAAAAACTTCTGCAACATTGTATCAGAAACGACATTTCGCGATACGGCAACAAGAACTTTAAAATATAACTTTATACATTAAACTGTATGACATATCAACAAGAGATAAAAACATTACCAATTTCTTCATATTTGACGAAGACTTTCTGACATTTAAAAAACTTGTTACGGTAAGTTATCCAACTGACTGATTAATTACCCTTGATTAAAAGAAACAGAGGAGTACGTGGACTGACCAGCTAAAGAAAACAACAGAAAACCGCTGCAGCTACTTTAAAATAATACAGGACTATCGAATTGGTACCAGCTAGGTGAAGTCCAATAGTGAACCTTTAAAGGGAGAATATAATAATTATTATTATTATATATATCACGTATAACAATACGTGAAGATGCAATATATGTTACGTGAGAGAAAATTTCATGGTCAAATTTGAGTAGAAATTTTCTGATACAAAAAAATGGAACAACACTTTTAAAGAATAGCTCAGTTCAGTTCAGTTTTAATTAAATCTCGTTACTTATGTACAAAGTCGTTAAGGAAGTGACTCCGAATAAAAAGAAAATATCCAACAAATCTACAATAAACTGAGATAACTTTTTTTCACTTTCCGTACATTAAATGCATTGCAACTTGGGCTCACAAGTTTACGGTCCTTGCATTACCTTACACAGTATTTGTTTTTACCTTTACTTCTACATATGATAGTTTTAATCACTACATTTCCTTATAAAACTGACCCTAGATCGTTAAAAACATAGCAGATAGAAATAAAGACAAGTGTCTAGTCATTAGTACGACTAAGGATTTTGAAATACGTAGAAATATTTTTTACAGACGTCATGAAAAAAGTAAAATTGTTAGAATTACCATTTTTACTGTTAACAGTCAAAGTACAAGTCTGCGTGTGTACAACTCCATCCGCGTCAAACCTTTTTTCTCCGTAAATCCCATAATTTATAAGGACATACTTATCAGGTACCTTGCAACTTCGGTTCAATGGCTTAATCGTGCTGAAGAAAAAGGATAGATAGAGTTGCTTTCGCATCTATAATAGTAGTATAAATTCAATTACATTCACATACATAAAAAATGGTATTCGTACCGAAATGGTCACGAAGTTGATTAAACATCTTTTTTTTCAAATATCTTGCTCAAGGACGGAAATATCGAAATAGGCCTATAATTACTACGATCTTCTCCTTGATATTTGATGTAGGTTTTATTATTATTTTAATAATAATATTATTTTCATTGTAATGTGTTGCGTTTAAATAACTCCTTGGCTTAGTTGGCTAGATTATACGATTGCAAGACCTGATTTTTAATTCGAATTCCGGTTAATGCCAATACAAATAATTTGGTTTTTCTTAGTAGCCCGAACTTAAGAAGTTGGAAGTTTTACATAAACCCGTACCATTGAAAGCACATAAAGCCACAAGTACTTGCTCGTAATCTCTTCCAGTCGTATAATAGATTTTGAGGGAATATAGATTGCACCTGTGTTTATATGCACATATGTACTAAGCCCAGCCTAGTCTCGCATATTCAGTCAGAGTGAAAATCATAGCATTTATTTGATTTAAAAATAGCTGATTATTTGTATAAGTTACGTATAAACGTACGCCTTTCATAGTACTTTATATTCACACTCCACATAAAGCGTACATCAAAACAATAAACTGCACAAGATACTGCATCTCATTTTCATACATTGTAATATTAATTTCTTAATTAAAACGAAGTATAACCTGTAATAAATAGGCAGCTTTATTGCGAAGCTATTAACAGCAGAGAGAACTTACCGATGTCGATATTAGCCTTCGCGTAAAAGATATCTGGTTACACAGACCTCCTGTAACAATGTGTATTAGTCGCCATTGTAGAATAATGTATGTATGTACATACATATACTCGGTGCTTGGGTTCTTTGTTCATGGCTATTATGATTAAATTTATTTTATAAGAACTCAGTCGATGCTGAGGTTATAACACTTTATAGTTCCCTTGTAATGAAAAAAGAAAAAGATTTTTCTTGCTCTATAACGCAGTGTTGCCACACTTTCAACATAATATATTATTTTATTTCATGCTATTGTGTATTACAAGTTATTCGTTTATTTATTTTGTAAAATTATTTTATTTTGATAATTCGATATTTAAACCTATTTTTTGATATGTATTATACTGATCGGTATATTGATCTTCTACGCGGCCATATATCTAATAACATATAACACCATTACTATACAAAAATCTGTCAAACATTTTTTTTTAATGTGATTTGATCCTACTAAGTTGGTAGAGCGTTTAGTTGATGGGTCCCTCTGAGACTCTAACTCTGGGACTACCCACTAATTAGATATTTTACCGCCAAATGGCAATACTACGTATTATTTTGTTTAAATTTGAAGGACGAGTAAGCCGAAACGAAATCTTTAATCTGAGATTTAGAACGATCGGAAGTAATATTAAAATCGAATCGAGGAAGTTTTCAAACAGCTGATTTCTAAGTTCCAATTAAGCAAATTTAAAATGTTAAAATTGAGTCAACAGTTTTACAGAATTAAAAATTGTTCTTGATGACGATTGATATTTTGTATTTGTCATATCTGTTCATATATTAAGTTAACAATGAAATTGTATGTTGGGATGCTAGCGAAGAGCAAGATCAGCGGTGAAAATATTAGCTTTCGTTTGCAACAAACTTCGCCGTGTTCCAAGTATGTTTTCATTGTAATTTGTTTGCGATGTCATTTTTAATATCACTGAGAATAATATTTACTTTTTTTATTAAAAATGAGGCAGTAAATCATATTTAAAGGATAATTTAACACGTTGATTACAGCTATAGTATCTCGTGTTATCTCGCTCCAGTTTATTTGAACTCACTTCGAAGCACAAACGGTGTTGTTAAAATATAATAAATTTAAATTATTTTTCTCATAACTTAATCAGGACAATTTAAGAAAAAGAACACATGAAATGGGTACCTGAGACTTGAAGAGAAGCGCCGGAAGAAACTCAATGTGATTATGGTTTAAAAATTATTAATGATAAATTTTCATTCATTCAAAATTCCATTCCTAACACAATATCATTTATGAATTCGATTGTTTTATAATAAAAGCCTTGTAATTTTATATACCTTGAGTGTATAGAGCGCCTCGTGTTTGTGAATTAGTTAGTATTTATTCTTATTAAGAAATAACGTAGTAGTTCGGTGTGGTAGCAAAAGGGAACAGCAACAGAGCGCGTGTAAATATTGGTTCGCTCGTGCGAGAACCCACCTGATCACACACTCCCGTGTCGCAATGACCACAACAATATGTCACTTGACTATGTATATTGGAATTGGGAATGACTTCTTTATATCTCTGACCACACTTGAATCCGTATTGCATCTTTTACATTTAATATTAAAGGATCAGCGAATCTATTCAAACCAGACGACGAATTCAAACGTAAAAGTCGTATAGAACTCTGTTGACTGTATGGGAACAAATTTTATACACTGTAACATATTCTATGCATAAATTACTTGCTAGTGTTTGTTTGTGGCATATGAATAATGAAATGCTAAAAATGTTTAGTTTTTGATTCATAAAACAACATGATAAATATTTTTGTTTTATTTATACAAACTACGATTGAATATAAAACGAACGCCGCTACAAAATCCACTTGTGTATCTATCTACCTTTTTAATTGGGTCTTATAAACAATTAGATTTCTCTCCGATTTATTGAAAATATTTCACATAATATCTATTTTATATAGTAGGCATGCTTTTTATAGAATCAGAAATTTCCCTGCCCTTAATAAAGCTCTGCGTAATCTAACTATACTACTAACTAAATAAATAATGGCGGCCATTAAGCCTTCAATACGAGCTGTAATCGTCTCGAAGTGAAAAACAAGACAAGATCGCTGGCACTGCTCAGTGCAAGGCAGCATGGGTAAAATGTGCGGAGCTGTAAAAACACATTTATCAGTGCAATTTATCAGAAGCTAGAGAGTACAGTCAGACAACAAAAAAAATACTACAAATAAGTATTTCAACCTATTTGGAGGTATATAAGATATACAGCAGCATTTTAACGCTTTTATAGGCAAGGAAAATTATATAACGTTATTTAATGCTTGTACTAAGTATGATAAAATCGACAAGGATGATAAATGTGACGAAAATATTAATGGAATTTTAATATGCTGTTGCACATTAATAGCGCTGTTAACCTTTTGAGGTAAATTATGAAAATTAATTGGCAATAAAAAAACTTACTTAATATTTCTAATATCCTTAATAATTATATATAACAAATAAAATAATCTGTTAAAGGGTTGACGATGAGGGTTGAAGCTGAGATGGCCCAGTGGTTAGTACGCGTGCATCTTAACCGATGATTTCGGGTTCAAGCCCAGGCAGGCACCACTGAATTATCATGTGCTTAATTTGTGTTTATAATTCATCTCGTGTTCGGCGGTGAAGGAAAACATCGTGAGGAAACCTGCATGTGTGTATTCCACCAACCCGCATTGGAGCAGTGTGGTGGAATTTGCTCAAACCTTCTCCTCAAAAGGAGAGGAGGCCTTAGCCCAGCAGTGAAAAATTTACAGGCTGCTAATGTAATGTAATGTATACTGAAGGGAGAGTGAGCCAGTGTAACTACAGGCACAAGGGACATAACATCTTAGTTCCCAAGGTTAGTGGCACATTGGCGATGTAAGGAATGGTTAATATTTCTTGTAGCGCCATTGTCTTTGGGCGATGGTGACCATTTACCATCAGCTAGCCCATATGACCGACCGCCGCCACCGTCCGCAAAAAAAAAGACAGTAAAGGCAGGCTTTGCAGGGTCTTAATACTATTAGTTTATACAATAAATCTTGCTATGTTTTAAATATTCTTCTTAATTTTATGAAAAGAAGATACTAAACAGATACATAATATACTTTTGTCTTATCTTTGTTCTGATATGATTTGCTCAGATTAGAGTTCAAAATAACTTTTTTCCACGATTATCGCATGAAAAACAGACAGGAAGTGAGAATAAAAAACTACATCCTCTCAATTACTTAAATTAATCATTAATATTATACATATAAATATGAGTTATTAAATTTTTTAACATGAGCAGGACATAAGATCTAAGACATATTTTAAAAAAAAAATTTTTTTTTTCGTTATAATTTGTAGTAAGGCATATAATTTTTAAAGATTATGCAGATGATAAAAAAATCACGGATATAATATAATTTATTATTTAATTGTATTTAATTAACATATCTATGTTATTTAATTTGTGGAAAAAAGTAACGTAACGTTTTAAGTTACTTTCCGGTTTTTTGTATGTTATATTCGAAAACGGTCGTAATTTTTTTTTTATAAAATGTCAATTAAAAATGCTTTTAACAAGTTTCGAGACTTGGTTAAGTAACTTTTAAATAAAGAAATATAAAACATTTATGCCTATAAATATTAATGCAACTACAAGCGAAGTAAACTTATAACATTCAACGTTGATAGCATCTTTAGCAATATCGTAACATTGTAATACCAGAGCATTGGCTATACAAGCAAGTCCTTGTCGTTTGAATAGACACTCATATCTGTAGCGTAGTGTACTTGCAACAATGTAAGGACCTGACCGACCGACATTTTGATGAACAATTTAAAGCGGTCCAAACACAAGAAGCTAACTGTGAGGGACGTTTAACGTTTGATAATAAAATATAAGTAGAGCACGCCTCGCCTATAGTTTGTATTTTGTTTATGTTTTTTTTTGGTTTTTGATGTATGTAATAAGTATTTAAAAAAAAACCTATTTTGTCTTTCAAAAAAGTTTAAGAATGAATATTCGATCGTAGAATATCTGATATTAGGTACATACAATTTTTTTTTTTAAATTATTTTGAAATATTTACGATAACAGATACACGATATCTCAGGTAATATTAGAACGTTTTTATGAATAAAAGTTGACATACTAAATTATTTTGGCAAGCTGTTTAAAAAAATATAAAATTTAATAATTATTCATTTAAAATGCATATATAATAAACATCGTTATGAAACCGTCATTTAGTTTAAAAAAAAAGTAAACAAATAAAATAAAAATCGAAATAAATTTATATCCGCATTTTCGTGTAAGAAAGTGTCGTTGAAAGAACGTAAAGAAAACTCTGAACGGCACCACAATAGACGAGATGAAACCGGAGATGAAAAACACTTTGTCTTGTAGAACCAAGAAACTGGAGCACCGTGTATATCATTATGTACGTCTTTTTCTCATCCTTTTACATGAAAAGTATTATATATTTTCAAACAATATTAAAGTCATATTAATATAACATTTTTTTAAATTTATACGGTATATATTTAAAGAAGGACGAAATAACATGGTGCCCATACGACTTTTTACAAGCAATTCGGGATAGATACTGCACACTCATCACATGTTTTACTGCCAAATGTTCGGATTTTTAGGATAAGTGAGCCAGTGTTAGTGCACGAACAACATCAGGCGCTCTCAAGGCGCATTGGTAATATGATTAATAACATTTCTAACAGGATTAATTTCTATGGCCAGTGGTACTTACCACCAGGTAGCCTACATGCTAGTCCGCCAACCTGACATAAAGAAAAAAAATTGAAATAAGTATTTACGGAGCACGACACTTTTAATTTCATTTTAAGCAGCTTGCTAATTCGTACTCGCATTTCTTTGGTTAAGATACGCATATTTCATTTACTGGGTCCTCTTGGCTCTTTCCACTTGACCAAAGTATCAGTGATACAGTTGAATATGTAAAAGTTATCCAAAAAGTGTTTTATATTAATACCATTAGTTTTATTCATAAAAAATATATTTATAATCATCGAATGTCCTATTATTAATTTTATAATAGAAACAGCATTTTTATAATTAATTATCAGACTCATAATCATATCATAAATGCAAAGGGAATTATATATGTCTGCTTATTATAGTCATTAGGACTAAACCACTGGTAATGAAATCTGAAATAGAGCTAGCCAAGACTTCGGAATTAAAATAAAATTTTATACGGATGAAGCTACGAGGAGCTCTTATAAATGTCATAATAACTACTATTTATTGTAAAAATCTCTAAGCTTGACAAAAAAAATAGTTGCGAGTTCTTCGGATAATAATAATAAAATTATAGCAAGTTTTACCGTCAAATTAGTTTAGTTTCGGGTACGACACTTGTTGGTAGGGCTTTGTGAAAAGCCGTCTGGGTAGATATAATCCACTCATCAAATATTGTACAGCTTAACAGCGCTACTTTGTATTATTGTGTTCCAGTTTTAACAGCCAGTGAGCCAGTGTAACTTCAGGCACGAAAGGCATAATATAACCAAGGGATGGTTAATATTTCTTGCAGTGCCAAGCCTCTCCAGTGTGGGTGGAGGTGTCGACTTACCATCAGATGGCTTATTCGCCAGTCTGCTTACCCATTTTAAACAAAAAAAAGTAAGAGTAAACACAGCACTTTAATTTACAAAGTTATAGTACGGACGCACTGTCAGTCCTCGTTCGCTTGGATTCTTCACGAGATGTCTTTATTAAATAAGACTTGTGTCGCCTCGTACAATGTAATTGATGGCTTTGTAAAGACGTATCCGCCTTTGTTTAGACCGTGTCCCGAGAACTAAAAAATATATGATATTCAATAATGTACGAATTATTTACATAGAATAATAATGTTTATTTTATATTTCAATATTTAAAGAGGACTCAATCGTTTTTTGTTAATTAAAAAAGCAAAAAAAAAAACAAGTAACAGATAAACATTAAAAAGTTAAAATTGGCCGAATAAATTAAAGTCGGTGCCAACAGGTGCCCAAAGATTATTCTATATTATATTTATATAAACAAATATAAAGAATTTATTAATAATAATTGAATAATTATTTAATGATAAAATCTTTCGTGTGCCAGACGAGCAGAAATTCTTCAAGGCTTAAGTCAGCGTTAATGAAAGCATTCATATTTTACTAAGAAACCGATTTCAATAATAATAAAATATGAACAAGCCTAAATCTCTATGAATAATTTTGATTATTTAAATTACGTTACAATTTAAATAATAATAAATATTTTTTCACTTTAATGAGAATTAAATTAAATTTAAAAGATGATTTCATTACAGTCTAATTTACTTGGCTTTTCGACACTTTTTGAATAAAAAACTATATTAGTCATCTGGGAACTAATCTCGATATATTCAAATTTAAAATACACGAATCGTGTAAATAATTGGTTTCATATTCGAGTATTTATGTAAATAAAAAAAAAAATCGCTTCGAACATATGCCTCCTGCTTTATAAATCGATTAGAAATAATTATTACAGAAATCAAGACCGCGTAAAGCGGCGGCAATAATAGTAAATGCTAGTAGCATTTCCAGTTAAATGGGAATTCTGATTTACTCGGCAAAACAATTATCCTCGATAAGGGTGTGTTGTTTTTTTTTATACGAAAACTTTTATTATTTGTGTATGTGGTGTATTAAATAGGGACAGTATTTTTTAACTTTGCCGGTCAGTTGCGATGAATACTGTGAAATCCTTCTGATTCACATTCACATGAAAATTTCAAAGGATTTCGTAGAAAAATCATATTTTTATATTCTTTTTATAATAGGTATACTATGATTTACATATTTTTTTCTAATAGTAACAAACACAGCATTTTTTTGTAAAACTACGTTTCTCTAAAACGATTGTGAATGTAGTAGAAATCTTTTTAAATATCGTACAAAGCCTGAGGTTGTTAGACAACTATATTAAAAGAGAGGTGCACTTGCAAAGTAAGGTGTGCGACGACGATTCAGGTTGTCAACGGTGTGTCGGCGTCGCATCCGCGTGAAATCGGCAGCACGACACTAATAAGCGTCGTCTCGCCTCGATAACACACCCAGTCTCACCCAGTCGCAAACACGTTTCCGTGTTTATTCAGATGTATATCGAAGTCATAACACTATAGTCTTAAACGTATTTATTTTAAACGAGTCAATTTAAATACACTGTATATGTATTTTTATGTATGAAGTTTATACATGATGTTAAAGGCTATTGACCCCCCTCGAGCTAAGGTTGACTGTGAGTATTTTTTTTTGTCAATTCCGCTAATAATTATTCTAGAATAGCATCAAATCTGAAACTAAATAAAACTAAAACAGTTTTTTTTGGATCTTTGTTCGATGAAACAAAAATATATCACGATAAAGAGACAAACAGAAAAACATTAATTTAATTTAATTATTAAGCTTTACTTCTGCCGTGTGCGAATTGCACACATAGACACTTTTTTTATGTATACAATTATTTTGCATATTTTTAACAAATACTATTTCTACTTGAAATTTTAATGGACCTTAGTTTAGTAATAAATTGATAAATGCAAGCAATTAATGGCACTAAAGATTCAATATTACAACGTCAACTATGATTGCCTGTATGTACAGTTGCTGGCATAAAGATACTTTCCGCTATGACGTCATATGTGTCCCTAATGACATTCGATAAGGTACAGTCGATCAAAGCGGGGCCCATTTTGTGGAGACCACTAGTCGTTTGAATATCTCTGGATCATACATTTATGACGAACAAAGAAAACTATGAAACTTAACTTTCTAATAATAATCCTTATCTATTCTACTAACTATTTAACTAATTGGATCATTAAAAACTTTTTAATTCTTCTAGCGATTCTTTTAGCGATATACCCTTTAATTGATAGATTTTTATTACAATTTTAAGTGATTTAATCAGTTAAGTGTATTTTTAGCGATTAAAAAGCTTCTACTTCAATGTTTCCGAAATAAATATAAGGAAAAACATTGTTTTAATTAATTTATTCTCTATAAACTAATAATTCAACATTTACAGATTATTTTCATTCCGCGGCTTCGCGCGCACGGGGGGAGGAGGGGGGGTCAGGCAGGTGTTAGTTACTTCGACGTCCTTTTCTGTACATCGTATTTACTATATTACATAGTTAATTGTAGTTTTTTTTTTTCAGTTTTAACTCTGGTGTGTAGGTGGTAGTGTGTTGCATAATAAAAATATTAAATAATAAGCTGTATAATATAAATATTAAATAATAAGCTGTATAATATAAATATTTAATAATAAGCTGTATAATATAAATATTTAATAATAAGCTGTATTTATCACACTACATTTCCGAAAAAATATATTTTTTTTATTTAATCTTTTAGATACAAAATTTTGTGAATTATTATCATCGAATTTAAATAATACGATTCTTATCAAAAGTTTATTATAAAAACTAACGGGGTCGATGAGTCTTTTGTTTCTAAGGCAACAGTTGTAAAATCCACAAATATAACTCACACACTGAGCTAACATTTGTAGAGCGAATATTATCTGTTCTGCGATGGCGACCTAATACTTGAACATTACCTCTATAGATAAGTAATGCAGGTTGTTTATAAGTTCAAAATGTCAACTGATACAAATGACTGTTTTTTGTCTTCATTGCATTAATATTAATAATAAACAAATAGTTGAAAATATCAAAATATTAAAATTAAACTGCAAATAAGTACGCAATAGTTTCCAATATTCCACGTCATTTGTGTCATAGCGACGACAGAATCAATTTTCATTTCCAATTAAGGAAGCTCGACCCTGGTTAGTGTTGCGGAAATCTAATTGACCGAATTGACGTGCCTAAATATCTTACATTAGTGAAATAATTGTGACTATTCAGTATATTATTTTAGAAGTATAATAATTGTAATTTCGGTCAATCGTATTTAAACTTGGGCAAGCACTACTAAGTTTTTACGTTAAATACGTTTGTTTATAATTAAACTCGCGCTCGGCGGTAAAGAAACCTGCAGTGTCGAATAAAATTCTGGCACATGTTTATCGTCGAACCCGTAGTGAAGCAGCTCGGTCGGATAAACTTAAAAAAGACTGAAAATGTACAATTACGTAAATATTTCAAAATCCTCTCGTTTTGTACTCTATGTTTATTGTACGTTTGCACATGCTTTTAAAATAAATAACTATTTTAATCTTATGCTATTCGAAAAGATAAGCATACAGGCAAAAGGCAGTCGTTGCACGAAAGCTTCGAGATAAATTCACGTGCGAAGGATTTATTGTTCCGCAGATGGTGTTTAGGAATAGTGAATAGATCCACCGCGATAACGCTCGTGGAGTGATAGCCGCATTGCGCATGTCGAACCTAGCCTTTGTTGTTTAAACTTTGCCAATTTAACTTAATTTGCTGTTTACTTGCCTTTAAACAACAGTTTTTCTTAATTATTTCAAGAAAATAGTCCTAGAATACTTTCTATAGTAAAACAGAATAGTGCGCTGTTTTTATTACTCTAAGCTTTAAACCGTTGAGGTAAAGAATGTTTTTTTTTTTACTTATGTGTATAGAATTTTATACTTTCATTTTCATCAGCTATAATATTTGATTTTTTTTTCAACATATTTTTATTTCGATTAGGGTTTCGTTACTTTTTTAGTAGTTGGGAATAAATAAACGATAAATAAAAGACAATTGTTCTTACACTATATAACTATACTTAAATAACAAATAGAGTCGCGCGGTGAGATCACTGTTGCTGTTGCGGCGGAGCGAGACGTGCAGCCAATAGAAGGATATCGCGTTTCTCTTTAGGGAAGCGGAGTTCGCGAGCCGCGAGCCTCGCTGCGCGGAGTTCGCGTTCCGCGCGCGCGAGCTCACTTCGTAACACACCGCCGCCCGTTGCGGCCGCTTCCCTTTCCCTCGAAGCCCATTCGCGCGCCATCTGCTCGCGCATAGCGTCGTCCAGCGCCCGCGCTGAATAATGCGCGACAACCTCTTGCCTCGAGCACTGTCGCTCACGCATCGCTCTCAGCGATCCGTTCCAATGCAAAAGCTGGAACACTGTCATCAATTCCTGAAATTCCAGCATCGTGCGACCCTTGTTTGCTTCCAGCATAAATCTATGGACAACGATCACACTTTTATCATTCTATTCAATCAAATCGAATTATTATTATTTTTATATCCTATTATTAGAGTTCTAATATAAATAATATGTATTGAGCTAACTGATTTTGAGATTTATAATTCGTACCTAAAAGCAGCTATTCCAGCGCTAGGATCTTGGTGGGACGCAGCGTCCCCAGCAAACGACGCCCGCGCCTCTGCCACCGCTTTTTCGATGAAGTGCTCCGATATGCGACGCGATTCGTGTTCGTTAAACACGCTGTTCATTAGTGCAATTTTAGCCGCACTCCGCCTCGCCTCAGCTTTTGTGGGACAATTCTGTTAGAATTAAAATGATATTATAAATAATTGTCTGCAGAAACTCTTAAATATTACTATGGGTTAATGATATGTGTACATTATTTAATAACTTAATTATGTGATAATGACATCCTCATAACTGAATTCGTCCATGGCAACCATTTTGAACGGAGACTAGCCAGCAAGGAAAATATTATAGTCCGACCATCGAGAGTGTCAGCGCTACCAACTTCCAAACTGCGCGCTCATATTACATTTAACGTAGGTTATATTCTACCGCCAAACAGCAAAACGATATTATTTATTTTTATGTTAACAACATACCTGAAAGCTACCGAAGCAAGCGCCGCCTGGTAGCGTGACATAGCAGACGTATGGTGGGTGCGCGGCGGGCACGGACTCATAAATAACAAGCGCGCCGCTGCCGCCACTGCCCGCACCGCCATTTCTCGACGCCTTCACCTGCCAGAACTCTTGCAGCGCCTCTACTACGTTCACCGTCGAGAGAACTCCGTCCGCTGTAGAAGAAATATACATTTAAGAAACAATAAAATTGAAAACAATTTAAGCCGTTCTAAGCCACAATGTTTATTTTTATAATTGTAATCCAAACAAAAGACTACGGCGTACATAGGTTCGGTTTGCAAGTCATAGCTGCATGCATTTCATAGCAATATTTTGTTACGAGATAAACAAAGATGAAACGAAAAGATGTATTGATCAATTGGTTTAATTAAATAATGACGAGCAAAATTCTTAATCAAATATGTTAGTTATTACAAAATTGTTAATTATAAACCACTAATTATGAAATTGATTGGAATGTTAACCACGCCATTTAGTTGTGTCGTCGTGGTTTATATTAACAGATAGTAAAGGACGCTGCATGAAAACTTCAACGTATAATTTTGCATAAATAACGTTGTACAATCAACCTATTTGGAGTGAATAATTTAACAAACAATATCCATGAAAACTTAATTCATTTAAATTTACTATTTTAGCCTAAATCTTAACTAATTGAATCGTATAATGTTAAATTATTTAAATACAAAATAAAAACTGCATAAATGTAAAAATTGTTTATCTTTAAATCATTTTCTTGTCAAATGTTCTTCTAAGGTTATCCATATTATATCTCTATTCTTATTTAATCGAAAAACTGTACCGACTATCACTTTAATGTCATAAACGCAAAGGTTTAATGACTCTTGATTGACTTAACTACGTCTTAACGGTTAAACGAATTTCTTTAAAACGTCTATAGACATCGGGTACATTGAAGTACTATGAGTAGAAAAACCGTAATTCCTTTAAACTCCTATTATATAACATGAATGATGAATGAATGAATGAATTACAACGTGATTAAACATATAAAGTATAATAATTCTATATAATGTATTCATTCGATTTTATCGGAGCGAAATAAAAATAAAAAGTTTCGAAAAAGGGCACAGGTACAAATATCTGCAAATATATCATTAAAAATAAGAAACTAAGAAAACAAACCTTATAACTGTTTGAACAATTAAATAAAATTAAATAAAGCAATTATATATTTCTATAACAACTTTTATTTATTATGCATACACACGAGTACCTACATCATAAAAAAGTACTATTCGTCGAATTATTTAAAAACTTCATTAGCAGAATTAAAGTGAATTTTCAATATTCTAATTTCGTAGAAATAACTTTTTATAAGGGACATAATAATATACATATAGATTTATTCACTCACGAAGCCGCGAGATAACAGATTGCGTTATTTAATAATGTGGACATTTGTAGTACATAGGCTAATACAAAAACCTTCAATATATTTTCAGGACGTGTATTTATCACGCAATATTTTTTAGATTGATTGCAAAGGCTTTGTATAGATTCAATTTTAAAAAATATCCTCATATACACGATACGTGGAAATACTCATTATGTCTAAAAATAATATACATTGTTTATTAAAAAGGTATATGAGAAATTTAAATTATGTTTAATCTTAACAAATATAACAGTTTGTTTATTTGATAAGACATCGCGTATTACTTGTCGCAATCTTACTAATATTATTAATGCGAAAACTTAGATAGATGTTTATTACTAAATCACGCCGGAACGACTGAATGGATTTGAATGAAAGTTGTCATAGAGATATAATATATGCATGTGGTACAATTATTAATGTTTCTAGAGATATTAGTTTTCACTGAAATTAATCTTAATGGTCTTCTTGTCATCCGTACAATGATGATGCATACGTATACCATAAACCTACATTATTTATTATTCTTTAAACGGAAAGAAAATGTTGATGTTAACCGAAGAACGTGGGCTCAAATCCGATTAAACCCCAATGAGTTTTCATATGCAATGTATATATCTTCAGTGGAAAGGAAGAAAACCAATGAACCAAAATGATACTTTTGGAAAATATCAAAGAGAGAGATAGATAGAGCGCCTTGCTCGGCGGTTAAGGAAAATATCGTGAGGAAACCTGCATGTGACTAATTTCAACGAAATTCTGCAGCATGAAAATCTACAACCTGCATTGGAGCAGCGTGGTGGAATATGCTCCTAGCCTTGCCCTCAAAAAGGAAAAGGAAGCCTTCGCCCAGCAGTGGGAAATTTACAGGTTGTTACTATTAGTTAATCTCATTTCCTGAGCACACCATTTTGACACGTAAACATTTCTTCCTTTCCGATATGAACGGCTTAACCTGCACTGAAACAGCGAATTAGAATAAATTCCAAATTCTTACCCCACATAAATAATTTCTATTTCTCCTATACCCGAAAGATTATACTTCGACGTACGTTTTCCCCTGTGTCTAAAAAAGTTTCTTCTACATAAAAGGAAGGTATGCCTTAACTCACCATTTGGACCTTTCAATTTTCGGACCGGTAATTTTTTTTATCTAATATTTATTGTAAATAAAATTACCGCAAGTCAAAAGATCGTATAAACTTAACATCTTCACGTAATCTCTATACGTAATATATTCAATAGTTCATATATTATTGAATTTAATTCATTCTATGTTCAATATATTATAACAAGACACATTTCGCACAGACCGACAATCCTCTCAAGTTTCGCAAAGTAGAAAGTTCTGTTCACTACGAGTCTAGTGAAATCTTATTGTAGATATTTAATTGTGGCTTGTACTTTACAACTTACATCTTTGTTTATTACACTGAGAATATTATACGATTTATTATTTGTTATTTATAGCTACATATATATTCAATTAAGTATGTTCACAAATAAATTCTTATCTTAAAATATGCTAATAAACATAAAACTAACTACAGAATGCAGTTTCCACCTGGAAAAACTAGCATGAAACTTAGTTTTAATATTTATAATAAATATAATTTAAATTATATAAATTTCGTGTAAAATTTGTTTTTTATTATAGTTTTTATAAAACACAGATGAGTTAGTCAACACTAAATTCCCGATTGCTTTCTAACTCAAGTTAATTTTGGGAACAAACGATTGATAGTTTAAATATACTCGTAAGTATGATTTAATGTTGATAAGAATTGTTTTGACTGTTTGGTATTGTCCTCGTTTTAACATAACAATATAGTACATATATGTATATATTATTTTGAATAGCATATATTATATATTATTAGTCTTTGAGTATAATATTCTCCATAATCTATTCATAATATTATTCTAAATAGATTTCCATTAATTAACGGTTTCATTATAATTTATAATCAAAAAATATTGTTTAAGCGAATTAAGACTGGTTTTAAGGTACAGTTTACGGTATATTTATAACACAATAATAATAATACGCTCGTGTAATGTCAGAAGGTATTGTGTGCAATCGACTATAATATTTATAATGTCAAAAGAATCAAAAGTAAGTAGGTTTAACATTTCAAACAAACACTTGTACAGAATAACGTTATCGTTTTAGAAATATTATGACTATAAAATACTAGAGCTGTCTATATTTTACAAAAACTACACCAATGGTTGAAGTCTAGCGTGCGAACTGTGTTCATGCGTCAAAAGCCGTTTTATTTTTTCAAACGTCAACTTTTTGACTATCGCCTGCGACCAGTGATGTGCATAACTTTACTGAGATTTGTGGTGCACACCACTAGTCTTTGTGTTTGAAAAATTCTATATATAATAAATATAGGCATACGTGCTACATTATATAAAGTATTTAGTATACTATGAAAATATAGATTCAACGCATACATATAATTAATGTTATATGATGAACGAGATTATATTTGATGAACAAGACTGATTGAGATTAATTATATTGTCATATTAGTACATGTAGATCAGCGTTAGATTTATATGTATGTTTTTTTTTCATTCATTACGAGTAATGATAAGTGGTCACCATCGACCGTAGACATTGGCCGTAAGAAACATTAACAATTCAAACTCCAATGCGCCACGAAAATTAGGAAGTAAGATGCTATGTCCCTTTTACCTGTAGTTACACAGTTTTTATTGTTGCTCAGTCGCCTTTCACAACAATACTGTACATTGCTATTTTGCAGAATATTTTTTGATGAGTGGGTGGTAGCTAAGCAGACGGCTGGCACAGGGTAGCATACTATTACATGCGAATTGAGCCAGAGATTGTGGTTTCAATTTCGATATAGCGTCACTGCTAGTCTTTTCAACAGAACGACTTTTAAGGGATGTTTCCGCACTTTACGTAACATGTATAGGATTTAGTGACTCGATGGCCTAGCGACTAGCCTTTTCAACTGCACATCATATATTGAATGGTTTAAAAGATGTTGTGTTTTATCATGAAACTCTCAGGAACAGTTGAAGTAGAAAGTTTTTTTTTTTTTTTTTTTTATGTTAGAGGTGGCAAACGAGCAGGATGCTCACCTGATGGAAAGTGATTACCACCGCCCATGGACATCTGCAACACCGGGGGGCTTGCAGGTGCGTTGCCGGCCTTTCAGGAAAGAGTACGCTCTTTTCTTGAAGGTTCCTAAGTCGTATCGGTTCGGAAAAACCGCCGGCGAAAGCTGGTTCCACAGAGTGTATTTGTGGTCATACCTGTGCTCTATAATATTTTCTGCTCAAAGTTGAAATTAGCCGCCGTGAACGAAATCGATTAGGAGGACATCATAAATATATGTAGTGATTCTTTCTGCGTTTCCCGAAAGGAATTATTCGATTACCTACACATATCCACTCCAGTATAAACACACGTAAAATAAATATATATGAAAGTTACATGTTTATTACGGTAACATACTAAATTAAGACTTACTGCTTAATATTTTTACGAAATATAAAATAAAAATGGATACACTTTTATATGTCTTAGTACATTAAGATAATACGGCTTTATCGTCTACATTTTTTTTATGATTGTTTGTAAAATTTCCCGCATAAAATACTACCAACTTATTTTACTTTTGGTTTGTTATTCTTTTATCACTTTTATTACATATCGGAAGCAGTTTTTAATTGTCATTCTTAAATTTAGCGTATTTTTTTTTTCTTGACATTTAAATTTGAATTTAAAATATAGAATACGTACCGATAGAACAGAAGGTTTATTTTACGGTTCGTTTACACTAAAATATTGGCCAATTTCTGTGTTAAGGTGATATCAGACGGTTCATTCGAGTGAATGCTCTTTTTAGTGTATGATTCATTTTGCTTTCATTCCATGTTCACACGGCTTAGCTGGAATGACGTAAAAAAGAACATTCATCCGTAGTTTCTTTCAATATGGCGTCGAATGAAGTCGTGTCTCTTGGAATAAGTTTAATTTGTGATCAAGGAGCTAAAAAAAAGAAGGAAAAAAAGCGTCGACGGTGATGGATTGGAAGAAGAAATATATTTGGAGCTTCAGAGACCCTCGAAACACAATATCCTACTTTTTCAAAATTCTTAAAATTCTCCAAAAACAGCAACGTATTTTGATAGTTCCACTTGAACACCATTTTGCCGCGACGTTTGACGTACCGACCGTCTGCTAAAGCGTTCGAGACAAAATTGGCCAAATCCAAGTGAACGTTCACTCTGTGTTCAGACTGTTCATTTTTCGTTCATTCGGAGTGGGAATGAAAGATGCCGAATGAACCGATCCAACGTCGTTGGATCAGTTCACTAATTAATTCATTCGGTACTTTTGTTTAGATGTGTCACTTTGAGTGAAAGATGCAAAATGAAACACGAAAATGAACAAAAAATGGACCGTCTGATTCCACCTTTAGCAACTGTTTACAACTTCTACGATAACACACTATTGTGCAACGAAAATTGTATCAATTTTCATTGGCAACTTATGGTAACTACAAGTAATACTGAAACTTTGATACAAACTCGTGTTGACGATATTGTCTAGATGCAGCTTTATAATCCATTTATACATCTTCTATCATTTGAAATAAGTATTAAAGTAATTTATTTCTTACAATTTAAATTATGTATTAAGGTCATTTATACTTTATCCAAGTTAAATTACGTGCTGTAATTGTAGCGAAAAAAGGCTAGCCAAACATGTCATACATAATGTTCTATAATGCGAGTACAGATATATTTTATATATTTTAAACGTCTCGTCTCTGAAATTCTGCGACTATAGTTATTATTAAACATTTTTTTTTAACATATGTCTCTCCTAAAGGTTTTTTTACATATTTCTGTTTACTTTGATGTGTAAAGTAGTTTTTAATTAATAATCGTATACGTATATGAATATGCCAAAAATTCATACATATGATAAACTTTGTACGTGCATAAATATACACAATATATCTGTATCATTTCAATATACATAATATATGTTTAATACATAAAATAAAAAGAATAAATAAAAAAAAAACGTTCATCTCCAGTGAACTTTATTTTTTATCTATATAGTAAAGTGCTATGCGCTTCAATAGAAATATATAATATAATAACTAGATAATTTAAAAAAATGTTATCATCGTTTTGGTGTCTTTACCGTATCGTTGTCGTATAGTGTAATTAGGTCTACATTGCGTAATGAGCCCGCAAATTTATATTTTCCGGACGTTTGGCGATGCGTATCGAATCGCCGATAACGTACCGCTCAATGAAGTCGGTGAGGCTGCACGCATCCTCCTTTATCACAAGCTTTTGTTGGATATTTTCAATATCCTACTGGTGTTGACAAAATATTGCTAGTTTTACATTCAATTTAATCCTGTTACATGAGTCGAAAGTACTTTGATCAGCCTACTTGTATAAAGTACATTTTGGTAGTAAATTATCTATACGTGCTATTTACAATAAGGTTAGTCTGGTTGATTGGCTTAAATATTACGACATATTGTCAAACTATGTGCATATTTTACACTATGGCACTGAATACAAAGTGCTGACGATCGCGGATTTGACTCCTGGATAGGGGATTGTATTGACAATGTATAGTATATAATAGTATTTGTGTGAATTGCGGCTGTATCTGCTATGTATATGCCACATAAAGTTTACTAAACTCCCGTACTGGGTTGTTGCCACCAATATTTTTTTTACATTAGCAGCCTGTAAATTTCCCATTGCTGGGCTGAGGCCTCCTCTCCCTTTGAGGAGAAGGTTTTTGGAGTATATTCCATCACGCTGCTCCAATGCGGCTTGGTGGAATACACATGTGGCAGCATTTCGTTGAAATTAAACCTGCAAGGTTTCCTCACGATGTTTTCCTACACCGCCGAGCACGAGATAAATAATAAACACAAATTAAGCACAGGAAAATTCAGTGGTGCTTGCCTGGGTTTGAACCCGAAATTATCGGTTAAGATGCACACGTTCTAACCACTGGGGCTATCTCGGCTCTCATCGGCTCTTATCGGCCACCAATATAAGACAGTAAAATTACAAATTTCTCACATAATGTTAAACAGATCGGATAGAAATCATGACTTGATAAATCCTGTCTAATCTAATATAATAATAAAATCTGTTACTGAAGAAAAATATACATAATATTTTAAAAATATATATTTGTAGAGACATTATATGATATTCCTAACTTGTAGTTATTATATAATATGTCCTGTCACGTAATAATATAAAACACAAAAAGAAACATTTATATTTCTAAGTACGATATATGCGAGAACAATTTCGGGAGAAATCTCCTTTGTTATAAAATACTCTCGAAACTTTAAAAATATTCAAACGAAAATCTCTCGGTTAGAAACCTTCGTTCAATTTAATATTCCATTCCGTTCAAACGTTTTATATTTATAAAATTTCTGTAGATAGTTTTCGAAATTGATTCGCTAATAGGTACATTTAGCATGGAGATATACTGATATCAAATGTTAATTCGAAAATGGAATATTAATTGAAATATTAAGGTTAAACCACTAACTGAAATTCTTGAGTGACAGCTGTTATCGCCTGACATTTACGATTGTATTTAGTGACTGATATTAAGTGACAATAAATTTTAAATTGGTTTCCCTTGAATAAACTTATCTAAGAATCAATATAATGAATAGTTTGAAAGTCTCAGTTTCGGATTCAGAGCCTGAGAATGAGAGTCCTCGTATAATTGTCATACAGCATCTTACATAAGCTCAATGAATAATTTCAAGAGAAATATCATTATTTGTATGAAAAGAGACATTTTTAGTATTATTACTGAAATACAAATACGTTGATAATAGAGTTACCAATTTTCTATGACAGATTTTTTGAGCAGAACCATTTAGTTATTGTTATAATAATGGAAGATTCATGAATTTACAATATTATTCAAAACACAGAAATATCATTCACTGAAAGTGTAATAAATGATCTATATTAGTGCTTTGAAAATAGCAATAAGTATTAACACACGCAGGAAGTACGTTATTATATCTACTGCATTAGCGATATACTACTCAGAAGTCCTCAATGTTGTTGCTAACGCATAGCAAGTAATTTAATGTAAAGCTGAGGTATCCTAGTGGTTGAACACGTGACGGTTCCGGATCCAAATTCGGACAGCACTGTGTTCTATTTGTTTAATTTGTATTGATTATTAATATCATGCTTGGCAGTAAAGGAAAATCTTGAGGAATCCCACACCGGAGAAGAGTATTGAATAAGCTTTGAACATTTTTCGCAATAAAAGGCCTTGCCCAACAGTGAGACATTCACAGACTGTTACTTTACTTATTTTTAAGTTAGAATCACTATGTTCAAATGAGCAGTAAACCTACATATTAAACCTACTCTAATATATTTTTTAAATTGTAATATAATATCTGTCTTAAATATCTAGTGTTGAGTTGAATTAAAGATAAAATCTTTTAAAGTATATACCAACATAAAATGTCAAACAATACCGTTTCGGTACATACCCTTTTAGCAATAATGTAAAGATTTAGTATGAAGTATATTCCCTTTCTATTGATATAATAAAACACTTGAATCCTACACTCTAGTAGATAAATGGCTTGCAAATAAAACCGACCGAGAACACAGTATCGCAACCTCGCCCACACAGCGCCAGTTGCGAACCCCGACATGTTTATGCAAGTCGATATACCGATTCCTCGTGCACTTCAACAAATCATTAAATTAAGACGGTTTATATTAGTAAAAATAACATTACGGTATAAGTCATACATTCTAGTCGTATTAGCACGTTTTAAAAACTACAAATGATAAATATCTATATATATTTTTTCTACAACATCTCCTCTCTATTTTACTTTAAGATAAAATTGTAACATTCATAATATTTTTTCTATTGAAATAGGTTTGACAAAATAAAGGTATTAATCCGGTATGGATTCAAAGGTTCAATCACAAAGGTTCGGATTACCAGAACGCTGTATTTTATATTAAAAACTTTTGACATCTTTACACATATAAAAATCCGCACACGAAACAGCAACTGAAATTTATATAAAAACCCACTCGCAATCTCTTATTTATTTGAACGAGTTATGATTATATAAGTCGTTCCAGCTCGATGTGAATAACCGATAAGATATTATGTAGATATCTTTTTTTGTTCGTGGAACTAGTTATCATTTATTGACAGCAATCAGAATTTAATTATTTAGCCTCCTTTTTGAACAAATTAAAAAATAACAAAAAAAGGCTAGTTTTTATAGTTGAGTGAGTCAAAGATCGAAACGAGTATTACGTCAGCGACTGATCGCGAAGTCACCTGCACTATGGCACCACAAAAGTTCTTAGAATTCGTTTAAAACTTACAAAGTGTATTACCAAGCGTATTTTTATTAATAATAATTCAACTAACTAAATATAACTATTAACGTTGTATTACTACATCGTTAAATAATTAAGGAAATAAACATAACTTTTAAACGAATTGTTTCGAAGTATATGAAGTTTATAATTTTTATAAACTTTTATAAACTTAAAAACCTTTACAATTATTTTTATTTAAGATTCTTCATTTCCGTAATGCAAGTAAATCGAATCGAATCATAATATAATAATAACAAAGAAACATAAGAAAAATCTGAGTGGGCTTGAATAAGCAGACGCGATTACTACGCCAGACGAACGTCATACATATAACATCAACAATATAATGTAAAAACCGCGCATACAGTTGCCGTCTATTATATACTAAAGATATAGGTGTACCGTGAGTCAGATGCGGCTAAAAATAGCCTTAAGATACACAAGAACGTATTGAGTTGACTGTTTACAAATACTAAAACATTAGACACGTCGCTTAAACGTAATTTAATTATACGTCTGTAAGGAATAAACACGCTACGAACACTTAATGACTAAAAGGCTATTTGGTAAGAAAAAAAAGAAACTCGTCTGTAAAACGTTGAATCTAAAAAACTGAATCTAATATGCGACATTGATTATAATAATCGTGATGAATAACGATCAGAATAGCGTATCAGCGAATATCGCTTTTTGACATTTCGATATTGTATTCAGCGACTTTTGAGTGTGTTTCTATAGACCAGCTTTCTCATCGCGTTTTATAATTAGTCAAGGTTTAGTATGAAACGTTATATTGAAAGCAATTTTAGTTGCAAGTAACTACGCAATTTGGCTATTAAAATATACTATGATCTATTTTAATAAACTCATATCGTTTGAAAGGTAATAATAATTTAAACATGATAAGAAAACCATAGACGCAATCAAGGTATGTATTTAATTTGTTTGTGTATTTTATATATTACTAAAAGCTGAATATTCCGTTGTGATTATTATCAAGAAAAAGTTATCGTTTACACATTTTCTAAGAAAATTAAACAGTTATTTGGATGCAGGTTTTTAGAGGATGTAATATACAAACGTTGGAAAATTCATTACGCGGATATCGCTGACTGACAATAATAGACTAGCAAAAAATATTCATAGGAATGACTGTGCGAAAATATTTGTCGTACAAGTACGAGGTTAATAATAAACTGACTTATAAAAATACTCCTTGTTTTTGTTTTTATAATTAAAACGACAGAATTTTTAAAAATATTAATCGATATAAGCATCGATGTTGAAGAGAGTAAAGGGATGTTTTTAATGTAACTACAGGCACAAGGGACATAACATTTCAGTTTCCAAAGTTGGTGGCACATTGTCACATATAAAGGATAGTTGATATATATTACATTGCCAATGTCTATGGGCGGTGGTGACCACTTACCATAACAAAACCCGCCAGGTCAACCAAATGAAATAAAAAAGGCAATTTTGTATCATATTACAATTATGATAGAAGAGACGTCTAGGTTTTATAAATATTTGTAAATAGAAATTATGTTGTCTTTATAAACTTCTAATTGACCAAATAAAACTATTATATGTATAATTATCCGGTTCATATGTTAATATCGATATAAAAAATAGTATCCTTCAATCGAATTGAAAATAAAATCATTCGATTGGTAATAGTTACTGGCTTTACATAAAAGTATAATGCCATGTTATATTTTATACATCTGTCACATGAACATGGGGAAAATAATTTTGGTCGCCGCCGTTTAATTAATTTATACATATGCAAATTCTAATTCCTCGTAATCGTTATATTTACGAATTCACATTGCTATATAAACGTTACCAAAGATAAAGGGAAATTGAATTAATTTAACATTACTTTAATCCACAGCGAGCCATAGCAAACGTATACCAAAATGGTCTATCTTCTTAATTACATTAGGTAACGTATACTTTATTTTTTGTATTTGACTTCATTCGTCATGAATGTTGGTGTCAATATTAAATATACATAATTGTATAATAATTTTCTGTAATGTAAATAGATGTATGAACCGTTAGTTGATTAGCTGAATAACTATTTCCGAATAGTATTTAACTCAAGTGCTAAATTCAAATCCCGGTTCAAATCATTAAGTTTTTTTAATAATAAATACTCGGAGGTTTTATATTAATTATATGGTAAATTTACTGACAATAATGAATTAAATATAACATCGCTTAACATCCTTAACCTAATCAAATGGTGATACAAACTTTAGTACACAATACTAAAGCTTAAATGGGTAAACCTTTTAAGCTTTATTGGGCTTTATTTGTGAAAAGCGATTTTAATTCAACTTCATTTCTGTTAAGCCGCTTAATTAGCTTCGAACAGTTTGGTGTTAAGGACGAAATTGTTCAAATTTATAATAGGGAAGATTTACTATGTCGGTAATAAGTATGTTGTGATGGAGATAGAAGGTGTACGCAAACACAATATTACCTTACTATCATAGTCAAGTCTCATGCCCAATAAACATACATAATCAGCCTGTAAATTTCCCACTGCTGGGCTAAGGCCTCCTCTCCCGTTGAGGAGAAGGTATGGAGCATATTCCACCACGCTGCTCCAATGCGGGTTGGTGGAATACACATGTGGCAGAATTTCGTTGAAATTAGACACATGCAGGTTTCCTCACGATGTTTTCCTTCACCGCCGAGCACGAGATGAATTATAAACAAATTAAGCACATGTAAATTCAGTGGTGCCTGCCTGGGTTTGAACCCGAAATCATCGGTTAAGATGCACGCGTTCTAACCACTGGGCCATCTCGGCTCTCATGCCCAATAGCAGATAGTAATTAATTACGACCAAAATATCAATCACAGGTTTTGGTATCGGTTTTACGAGATTGACGACGCATGGGCATTTGTGATACATGCCCATTCGTCGGATATCTGCAAAACTACGAGAATTTAGGAAATTTCTAGACTGAAAATGTAATAGCTGTTATTGTTTAAATAATAAAATCGGGGAACTATTTTGAAGATTTATTCGTAATAATATTTAATAAACATCGAGAATATATATATATATTTAATAACTATCACGAAGTGAGATTTGTATTTACGAAAGTTAATATTGGATATACTTTTACATTTAAATAAGAAAACAATAAAAATAAGGTAATAAAATTTCACTATTAGTTTGCTGGGTATTAAAATCGTCGTTAAACAGTACACTCGCATCATTGCGAAATTTACTCAACGAAAGCAGGAAGTTACTAAAAGACGATGTTGTTTGTGGTATTCGGTTTCTAAGAAAGTCTGAGTTAGCGAGCTGTCTAAAGGATTTGTTTTAACGGGCTTAATGTTTAACTGTAGATTTGTTGAACATATACAAACGACTGGCTGAAGACGACGATTCGATCAGCTTTATGAAATAAGACACTCTATATTTATGTTCATGAATGTTTTATTCATTTTGTAATTTTATAATAGTTATGTTAACTATTTTTCATGAATTTCTTTTTGTCGAAAATCCTTAATAGCCATTCCTGCTAAGCCTAAAACTGTCTCAGAGGAGTGAGTAATAAAGGTTATAAGAAATGTTGAAATATGTTTTAATAGAAAATAGCAAAAACAAAAACTATATTATATATGTATATTGAAGAAAATATTTTTATGTAAATGAATACGCTTGACTATATTGATAATTAAATTTAGCAATGATTATATTAAAATTAATAAAAAACGTATCCCGTATCGTATTGATCGAAATCTGTGACAGCTCTTATTAGAATACGTCCTTTTAAGTCTGAATGAGTAACAAATAACTAAACGCACTTTCGCATTTACAACAATAGTAGCTGATAGTTTAAATAATAATATTACAAAGTTATGACTTACTTTCTTGTCTGTTGTTTAAGATCTATCTTAAAAATGTGGAAAATTTTAAAAACGTTTTTAAGTAAGAGGATTACAGTTACAATTCATAACAATGTTTTGCAACGCGTTAAGCCTCGTTATTAAATTTTCATCAGGGACCAATATTTCATAAATGTCGGTCTATCAAACGTTTTAAGAGCTTATTAAAATATCGATTGGAAGCACCGGAGCATTTTGCATAAATCGTCGTACAGATAAAGAGTGTTTCCTAATATATGAGCATTTGATTTAAAAAATAAAACTTGTCTGTTTATATGAAAATTATCTACGAATCAAAACTTACTTTTTGGCTCGATATTCAAGGAAGTTTTGCTGTTATTTATCTGAATTAAAACTGAAACGCATCCACTTAGATAAGTTTTATATAGTATTTTAACTCACCATGACTTTATTTATTTTTTGGAATTATAGCTCACATCCATATTTGGTTACACAGATTTTGAAACACACATATAAAATACCATATAAATAATATAATGATAAAAATCTTATACGTATATTTTAATTTTTCTTCATAAAACTACATTTTATTTGAAACTGCGTATAAAACTCATTTAAAATGTTCATGAATAAAATTATACGATAAATATTTTGATTTTTCTAGACAAATTATTTAAATCAATCTTACATATAATCACTAACATTATATCAAACGACAGTCAGATTATATATGTAATTTAAAACAGCATTAGCAGGATTCCTCTACCTTTTTTGCATATGAATAGAGCCGTGGGAACGAGAGATAAAGCGGTTACAAACCTAAATTATTTGTTGAAAACTTTCTATTCACAAATATTAAAGCTCGATTAATGTTAATATTAAACATATCTATAAAAATATATTGTGTTTAATGATAAAAGCTATTGAAATCTAGTTCACATTCGAGCTTTCTATAATAACCGGAACCGATGACGCGAGATTTGGATCAATCGCGATCAGACATTAACGGTCACCCACCGAGTAACTGACCTCAGTTAACGCCACTTAACCTGTGTAATCGGTCAACTTGTGCCAATCGGTCAACTGTTGTCTCAAATTTGCATGTTAGTGTTATAATTGTACCAAAGTTTCAATCCTTCAGCAAAAGTAGGACGGATGTGACAGTGGTTTTCCTATTGGACTCCGATTTTAACACTTGTTCGTTTGTTGTTTGTTTTACACTTCACTACGTTTGACTAGTTGTATCCGTAACTAATCGATTTTTTTTAGTTTAATTAAAAACAATAAATATGTCACATACTTCATAGAAAGTGTACATCTTGCAATTAAAAAAATAAACATGCGGCTTATTAAATTACTTGTTATTATTAGTAATACAATTAGTTTAAATTAGTAAATGTAAACAAATACAATTATTACATATGTTTAGTTAATAATTAAATAATATGTAAATATAACAACTCTACATTTAGAGAAGAGAGACATTAGTTTGCTACAACAGTGACAGATATAAATACAGGCTTAGAACAAAGGATGCAATTCGCGGTACTTGCAGTGCTGACCTCGGTAGACGTCATCGTAGAGGGGCGCTAGCGAGTCGGGCGCTCCCCAGCGGGACGCCTCGGGGTACACCATGGGGGCTACGACATCGCACGGTCTGCCAGCGCGTGCGTCTGCGCTGGCGGCTGCGCGCACACTGAGGACTGACACCTTGTCGTCGCACAACCGAGCTTAAGGTTTCTCCTTCTCACTCTGTCTCTCGCTCGCTCCTTCGTCACCCCGCCGTCCGCCTCGGTCTCCCGGCTTCACTTTCGCACGGTCGCGAACCCGTCGCGACACTAGTTTAATTGCAGCCGCTGCAGAACCGGATTTATTGTCTCCCGTCGATATCGCCGCTGTCATGGAACTCGGGCGCAGACGGACGGAAATTAAGTGTAAATGAACTTAAATTTCGGACTTATGCGTGCTAACAAAAAATACTTTAAGCTATAAAAATAATAAGCTTGCCTAAAAAAAAATACCTACTGGTAATGTTACTCCAAAACATAATAACAAAAGTGAGAAAAACGAATACATAATCAAGCTGTTCAGAAAAGACATCAACGCGCTTCACTTTCATTAAATTTAAAAATATTATTTTGTAAGATAATTAAGTAAGATAACTTTATACTCAATTCTGTTATGACTTTTCATTTCATTCTTTATTAAGAATGAAGAAAACCATTATTATCATTTTTTTAAATTAGCAGTGCTAATTATAGTTAAGTTAACTTGAGTTAAAAAAGATGCAATAAAAAAGAGGTCTTTGTTCACCAGTATCCTATTTGCGGGCTGTTACTCAAGTCGCTGCGATTCGAGATCCTGGCTTCAAACCTTGGTTCGGCCGAATAACTCTCTTTAGCAACCCGAATTTCGGTAGTTAGTAATGTTAACGCTATCGTGCGTAAAGTTGTTTATCCTGCGCATAAGCTCTCTCTGTTCGTGTAGAATTGCCGCCCCATCTCGTAATAAAATTAAAAAAGTACGTTGGCAATGGCAGAAAATCGTAGGCTTATTATTTTTCGAGATTAGTTAATTCATTGTTCTTTAAAACTAGCGATTAGTTTTTACTAAATATTTAAATTTAGTTTTTAATTTTATAGTTAATGTCACAAACGTATAATACGTTTCGTTTTTAAAACGAAAAAAAAATTAAGTAAGTAAACAAAGTAAACTTTTCCCACTTTCCCATAGACTAAATGCAGCATGCGATGATGATAAAGAGTAATTTAATTTTTAAATTGACTGCCTCGCTTGTCTTGTTGCCGACTCATCCCATGAGGAAATGTTCACCAAGCCGCAGCACGAGGCCACGTATACGTTTTAAGGAAGCGCTGCCGAAGCCTATCCAATGCTTATAGAAGGCGAACGTCAATGGGTCTAACGTCTATGAGTTTAAGCGGATAAGAGTCCCACATAACCCGGTTCCGAAATTCTCGCTGTGAAAAATTTAGGCTAGCTTATAAGAATGTAGATATCTTGTATTAAAATCTAATAAGACATTCAGTCATTAAAAAATATTAAAGATTTCCGCCAAGGAATCCTCACCAATTACCTCAGCAACCGGAATACGAAAGCGGTGTTTATACGAATATTTAAAAAACTTAACGGACAGTCTAAGCATTAAGTGATGGGTCAAGCAGCGTGTAATTTTACACACAATTTATCTATATAATATATTATAAGTGAACACTAAAATGGGATTTTCAAATTTCATCCCTTAGAAAGGTAAATAGAAGTTAAAAATGTATACGGAAGTTCGACATTTTTTAAGTTAGACATATGGAAATACGCTTCTGAAAATTTCCATATTTGAATAAAATAATGGATAAAACTTTATATGGGAAGTGAGTCGTTTTTGAAGTTAGATGTGGTATAGCCATTAAAGCGGACAGAGGCGTAAAAAGTGTAGAGAAACGCTGCTGCGCGAGGGTACGCGGTACTTTGCACAACGGCGCGCGGCGCGACGGTGTGGATGAGCAGTGTTCCACATTCGCGCGCTTTTTCGAGCGTCTGCACACGAGCAAAAAAAAAGTAAATAAAAAAATTAAATAGTTTATGTTCGTGTAAGTATTTATATTAATGTAATTATTTATATTTATATTTTACTAGACAATCTTACCTTACCTTTTTTATGTTTATTGCGTAAAAGACTTTTTAGATGAAGCTTTTAATGTTAGGAAGTTATGAACTACTGAAAAGATTCTTTTTCATATTTCTATGTAGAAAAAGAGGTCTAAATTATTATAATTTACAATGCCGTCAGCCATATCTTCTCATACTTACAAGATCGTAACCATATATTCTAAAATTGATAGAACTTTTACGCTATCGCCAAAATTCAAAAGATGTACTTACATTCTACTAAGTACATAAAAAATGACTAAGATATACACAGCGGAGGGAGACCAAATAAAAATTTTGTAAAAGCGTGAACGGATTATCTATTGATCTGGTGTAGTATATCTATTTATAGATATTGGTTTTGTAAAAAGGAATAGTCATTCTTCACATTGTAAACGTGATGCCAACCATTGAATCCAAATTGTTATTTCCTTTGTCTATACACTGACTCACTCGCTCTTCTTACTAAAACAACAAAACAACAATACTATGCAAATAATACTGTGAGTGGGTGGTAATACCCAGATAAACCTGCACTACCACCCGTATTATATACAAACAGGAAATACATAAAGTTGTGTAAGTCAGACAGGATAAAATGTATATAATTACTGTTTATATACATGTATTAAATGCATGTATATATACATTACGTAAGCATCATATTTACACTTTACAAATTCCACGTAAACTCCTCAGGTCCTTGTTCTTAAAATATATGTAATATGTTCAACAATGCAAGCGTCACATAAATCATAGATGCGCCTGCCTGTCCCTTGACCCGACGCCGTCACCCGCGCTTTACGAAAGAGAATAGCTAAACATTAAGTAATGTTACGTTTTCATTTATATTTATACACGTCCGTAAAAGCATACACTTTGATAAAATATTTTTTATAAAAAGTTTCATATGAACAAAAAACTAAGTATAATTAATAATTGCTATTTTTTTTTACAGCAGATTAAAATAAAGTTATTAAATGTACTCTATTAATTTATATATTCAATTTTATAATCAAATTTGAATGATTATTATTTATTGTTATACAATTGAAAAAAAATCTAAATAATGTTTTGCATTCAACCTTTCTAAATGCTTCATAAGCTCTACAGTCATTGCACCATCCTTAATACGACACGTACCGTGCATCAGATCTGTGCTACTCTTGCCTTTTCATAAAACCTTACAAAATGGTGTCTCTGCGATGCAGGACCGTTAACCCTAACTAGTTCAGCTTGAATACGCATTGGTGCTCTTTTAGCATTCAGTCGTGTAGAACTTTGATTAACGCTGTTAGGAAATTATAATAGCAGGACCTGACCTTATTTATTATTTCTGTACATTCGTCTGTATTTAATTTATTCGAATTAAATATAATTATTTCAATTGTATGGTTAAAGTTCAGTGTTTAAAATTAATTTACTTACATTCATTGACCTCTGTCGTTACTTTTAATGAGTATTGTAGTCTATTTATCGCTGAAAATTAAGTTTTTTATAATATTTTAGCGAAACGAATACCATAAGCAGTTTGGAAAGCAATAGAAATATTTTCCAATATCAATCGCTTAAATGAAGATCGTGAACAATAATGCTATGTATTTTCAAATGACTTTATAGTGACAATATCACTTCCAATTAAAATAGACAACCATGAAACATCCCCTGTGTAAAGCGTGACAAGCTAACCTATTTACGTAACAAAAGCACTAAGTAGGTGTGACAATCGGTGCGACGGTTGCGCGGGCGCACGGGAGCGTTGCAGCGCCGGCGCAGGCATTGCGGGAGGGGGCAGCTACCGCCGCAACCAGTTTGTTTTAAATTCGCGATAAAAAATATCTGCAGCGTCGTGTCATTAGCCGCGGTGTCCCCCGCCCCGCCTGCATTTATTAATCTTATTCGGAGAAATCGGCGCATCACCCCCTCCCTCCTCGACCCCTTGATACCCACATCCCGCGTTTGACCAGTGTAGCGATTTGAATAAATTTCGCTATCGTTATCGATAATATAATTCGACAATAAAAATTAATTTGAAAAATCCATCTTTTTAAATATAAAACCTACCAAACTCGCTTTACTAAATATCTCTCGATAGTTAGTACTTATTTTTGTATCTACAATCAATTTTAGGATAAGCTTAAATGATGATTATAAAACAGCAAAACGTACAAACATTCAGCATATTTTGTCACAATCACTGCTTCATTGATCTAAATACCTATCTTAACTGGCTGTATACCCGAGTTGTTGAGTTCGAGTCCTTGTTATTATTTTTTTTCATAGACTTACTTTCGATATCTTTTTATAATCAGTATTATCGTAACTATTACAAGATTATTTCTCAATACGTTTGTTTTTAGAAGATTGATAATATCGATAAACGATAAGCAAATTCAACCATCCCTATACTCGTTCACTCACCGTGCGACATTACCTTGAATATGTTACCCACATACGCAACATGCAATATAAGTTCAAATAAAAAACCGCAAACTTCACCGAATTACAGTGAAGTCGACTTCGGAAAAAATTTAATCTTGGCCCAAAAATAAAGATTGCCGTATTGGTACACTCGCGAGATAACTGATGGGCTGTTGCTCGTTTTCGTTTAAATTTATTTATAAATATTTATAGGATATTTTAGTAAGAACACAAGTTTACATTACAAAATATATGCCTATAAGAACTTTAATGTAATACCAATTACATGAAGTTAAATGCTTTTGTATCGAATAACACTCATTGATTTGTAAACGGTAAATATTATTATTATTTACTATATTACTCCTGGCTTTAGTGTTATGTAATAGTTACACGGCTTTTATAATTTATCTGAAAAGTAATAAAAAATTTCAGTATATTCTTTTACTTCCTACATTTACAAAAATAAATTAGTTACCCAATCACAAGTGGCAATTACATTATCACACCGCACGGGTACAACGTCGATGTTTTATTAATGAACTGAAACAGCCATATATAGAAAAACCAGATTAAAATACAACACCAACTTCTCCGATTTTCGAGGTTCGCCCAAAATAGTCAGACAATTGAGCACTTTGAATATAGATATTTAATAGTCATTCTATTTACAAATAAAAGTATCGTTTAATTTTTAGACGTTTTTCAATTCAGGCAAAAATATTTGCCAAAAACCTTTTACTTTATGATAGATCGAATTGCGAAGTTGCGTTATGAAATGATGAATATAGAATATACATTAATAAATATAGAATGTTTTTAAACTGTAATAGTTTTACTTAATAAAGCATAAACAGTTATGTTTTAAATTTTTAAATATTTTTAGTTATCTGATTAAACTTGCTGGTAAGGCTTTGTACAAGCCCGTCTGGGTAGATACCATCAACTCATCAGATATTTTACCGTCAAACAGCAGTACTCAGTATTGTAGTGTTCCGGTTTGAAGGGTGAGTGAGCCAATGTAACTACAGGCATAAAGGATATAACATATTAAATCCCAATGTTGTTGGTGAAAGGAATGGTTAATGTTTCTATCAACGTCATTGTCTATGGGCAGTGGTAACCACTTGCCATCGCGTTGCCCGTCCGGCTACATTATAATAAAAAATAAAAAACTTAGCTAGTCAAAGTCAACAGCACGTAAATGGTCATATCACTGTCGGCATCCTCTCTACTTAAGAAAGTTTTCGAGCTCATTATGAGTTGCTCCAGTGCCGGTTAATGGATATACATGTGGCAATCACATGAAACAGTGGTGCTTGCTGGATTCATTAGTTTTTTAAACATAATCATTGTACAATATTTTGGGAAAACAAATATAACAGTATTTCAAAATTTAATTATTTAGGGCGATGGCTTATCGCCAGTGAGACATTTTATGGTTCAACACACACATTCTCTATCTCTAGTTCACTTAAATTCGGACGGGAAAGTTCAGAGACCAGTTCCAAGCAATTCCTCGGAACATTCACCGTACCGGTACCGTGCGGTAGAATATACAGATTAATCCAAGATCTCGACGCAGGGCAAAAGGATAGAGCTGGAAAAAGCTTGATTGTCAGAAATCGAGCTGCTCTACGTTGCATGTGATCAAATGGTAGTAGTTGGTACTCTGGGGATGACACTGGGGACTTGCTGCCCAGAGACGACAGAACTTAATATGGAGCAGAATTTGCGACTTTTTATATATAAAACCTACCAAACTCGCTTTTCTAAATAGCTCTCGATAGTTAATACTTATTTTTGTATCTACAATCAATTTTAGGATAAGCTTAAATCCTGAGACTACGGCACTCTCCAACCGCTTAATATTACTATATAGTTAAAAGTTCTTTATCAATGTTAGGATAAAAATCATATTATTATTTTCTGTAATAAATTGAGATTAAATACTAGCAAACTCTATAAAGCTTTTTAATATTAAGTCAGGAAAAGTCTCTCATATATGTTTTATAATATATAATAAAAATAAAGAAACTTGATATAGCCTAGGTACCTGGGCCTGATAATATTCCTGCAATATTTCTAGTTAATTGTGCAAAGGCAATATGCTTGCCACTGTTGATAATTTATAACAGATCATTAGAACAACTACACGACACGATACGACAATTTCCTAAAGTTTGGAAACACGCATTTTTCCATTGACAATGGCGTTGTAAGAAATATTAACCATTCCTTACATCACCAATACGCCACCAACCTTGAGAACTAAGATGTTACGTCCCTTGTGCCTGTAATTACACTGGCTCACTCACCCTTCAAACCGGAACTCAACAATACTGAGTACTGCTGTTTGGCGGTAGAATATCCTTAAGTAAGTTAAGTAAATTACTAATTATTTCAATAATATCTACTATGGCTAAAGTTTTCGAATTTCTAATTTAAACACATATATAACCATGTCAAAAATTACATAAATAACAATCAGCATGGATTTATAAGTAAACTCTCTAGATTAATAAATCTGTCGCTTCATGTTTCGAATATTTCTGAATGTATTGATAGTGGCCTTCAAATGGATGCCATATATACAGATTACTCAAAGGCCTTCGACAAGGTTAATCGCTGCATTCTTTTAAATAAGTTGAAATCATATGGTATTTTGGATCGCCTGCTAGAGTGGTGCAAAACTTATTTAATGGGAAGAATCTCTAGAATGGTAATCCATAAACACCATTCAAAGACATTTGTTGCTTCCTCGGGAGTCCCACAAGGATCTAATTTATTAATTATATTGTACTAATATTTAAGGATTGTGTCGTGAGTTTATACGCTGATGATCTAAAAGTAACTAGAGTAATTAAACAATTTTTCGGATGTTGTTATATTACAGGAGAATCTATGCAAATTAATTTAATGTTGTGATAATAATAAAATGGTCCTGAATATTGACAAATGTTATCACATAAAATTTACTCGTAAAAAGAAAGTTATACCATCCAAATATTATATAAAAAATATAGAATTAAAGGAAGTTGATAGGATTCATGACTTAGGCATCACATTAGATAGTAAATAGAATTTCAACCTGCACATAGATAAAGTTCTTGATTTAGCAAATAAATCAATAGGCTTCGTTCTAAAACGCTCCAAAGACTTGAAAAGGACTGCAACTGTCTTAAGCCTCTTTAATTATTTCATGCGTAGCAGATGAGAATATTGTTGCTTAATTTGGGCACCGTGTCAAAGATTGTATATTAATAGAATCGAGAATATACAAAAAAGTTTCTTCGTCAAGTGTCATATAGATTTAGGATAAACTTGAAGTCTCATAATGTAAGATGTAATCTGTTTAATATACAAAGTCTGAAGAATAGACGAAAAATAATGTCAATGAAATTTTTATTTAATTTATTTAACAGTAATATTGACTGTCCGGAACTTTAATCAAGATTCTACTTAAACGTCCCTCAGATTAATTCCTGTAATACGAGTCATTTCTTTTATATCAGATTATATATAAACGTAATTAGGAAAAAAATCCATCATATCGAGGTTAACATTGTTAAACATTTTTGTTAAGTAAAAGATTAATTTGATGTATATCACATCAAAATAAAAAAAATGTTTTATATTATTCCTATTGAAAATAAAATAAATAAATAATAAAATAAGTCTTTTCCAGGCGTTTAAATAAATAACCAAAAAAAATCAATAGGTAAAAAAACACTCATAAATACTTTTACTTAATTTCTTTGATTTGCTACAATAAACCATTCTAAGTCTGTGCGATATATCTGTCAAAGTTTAAATGATAGAGAGAATATATACTAAAAAGCTTTTAAAAAACAATAAAATGTACTCATATGGACCTCAAGTGGTCCATTACAAACTTAGTAACTGATTGTAGTATCTAAAACAACACTGAACACAACCAATGTGTTGCCAACCATGAAACAAACAATGATATTGTGTTTGTAATTAGTAGTTATCATTCACTTGCCAATAGCAACAGTATAAATATTATATATATAGACAGCACAACAATTGACGATGACCATGGTAACCCAGACCCGGAAGAATTTATAAAAAATATTTCTTATTTTGCAAACCAACCAATATCTTTCTACTAACTTCTTAAGATGGACTGGTAGAAAATATGTTTAAGATAAAGTCACCATTGTTCAATATACTATCATAAATTTATTTTGTTCACAATGAACTATAAATTTTTTATTTGATAGAACGAATGCTCAAATTTGTTATAATTAATTTTAGAATTAGATAAATTAATTGAAAGCGTATCTTGCTACTTCTAAATGTACACATGCATCACAGATCATAAAACATTTAAAGGGATTAATAACTATGATCATATATTTTTTGTATTTTAATATAAAATAACAAATTTTACAAAGTACATACCTATGACCTATATTTACATCTCAATATATGAAAAGTTTTGTTTTTTTTAGATACACTTTGAACTTACATACAGCAAAAAGAAATTTGTTACTTTCAAAAGGATATATGTGTTAAAGTCCAGTTAATTACTTAACAAAATGATAAATTTAGTAGCAAAGTTACATATTTGATAAAGAAATCTTGTTATTTACACAAATACTTAAGACATATACAATAATATTAGTTTAAATGATGACCTTTTTTTAATCAACTTTATATGTGCTCTTTAAAATTTTGATAATATAACTTACACACATTTTTCAATAATTTTGCACTCTGATTTTTAATTAAAAACAACGCAAAAGAAACCTTAGCACAGGCATTTTGGGTTATATATTTATTTAGAAGGTACAGGGGCTGTTGGAGCAGCTGCTACTCTCTGCTGAGCTGCAGACAGCTGCGGAGTGTCCTTCGCCAATGACCGCAATTGCTGCTCAGCAGCTTTATTGACCATCTTCGTTACAGTAGCCTTCATCTTATTTTTCTCTATTGCCTGCGTCTTACTACGGACTGGGGCATTGCTTCTTTTAGTTACGGCTTTTCCTTTGGACTTTTTTGTTTTGTTTTTGGCACCTGAAGGTAACTTGCTTTTCACTTTCATTTTACCTTGAGCCATTTTGATAATTTACTATTTGTTATTAAGGTATAAAAATATTAGGCTTCTGACCAAGTCCCAAACTGAAAGTAACGTGGTTTTGACTTTGACAAAGACAGTAATTGTCAATGCATATTAGTTTTGACATTTGAAGTTTTTATTATAAATCTCATTTTTTGGAAAAGACAAGGTTTATACCATACAGCCTCGTCTTTAGACTTTTTCTTTATTTCATTTTATTGTATGGCATTGAGCTATATTTCTTATTCAGTAGCAACTTAAATTCAGTGTTTTATTTTTAGATTATTTGCAAAGGTGTTGTCATGGTAAATAATGTTATCAGAAGGATTTTTCTCTACCGACCACGCTTGAATAGAATATTGAACGTGGAAAAATTCTAATTGAAATAATAAATTAAAAAGGTGGGTTTACCACAAATACTTATTTTTTACAGAAATAATTTTATTTTTCATAAAAAGACACTAAATATTATTTTTAAATAATAAGTATATAACAGTTATGTTTTAATTTTTCGGCGCGGTGTAATAGAATATTAAAAAAAAATGAAATAAATCTTCTTTGAATTTATTTATGATATTTTTAATATTTCGTATATTTATTATTTACAAATGCTAATATGAACTATCAATCATAATTAATGCCAAAATCAATATACAAAAAAAAACATTATTTTTGTTGATTATTCCTCATTAAAAAAATCAAAGATAATATAAGTAAAGATAGATAAAAATAAGAGATTTTGGTATATACATAGATTGCTTTTTATTTTTAGACTCTACATATTACGGTTATTGTAACTCTATTTTTGACCAGACTAATACATTTGTAGAGCTATTGTTTTAGGTGTGACTTTCTAAAGTTACGCTTAAAGACTTCTTAATTTAACTTGAAATTTATATAAAAATAGTAATAAATATGTATAATAAAAGACATTTTTTTTAAGTCTCAACAATTCTGTTGTTTATAAACTTCTAATATTAAATTTTTTAATTTATATTATGAATGTTTGAATAAAGATAGATTTCAAAGCTGTATTTAATGAGAAAATATTTTTGAATTTTCTTAATCATAAAAATAAAATCAACTTTTATACATATAAAAAGCTTAAAAAGCATAACTATTTATGGATATTTATAGGTCTTATTCGCAATTATTGATGTATTTGTTACTTATGCGCTGCTATATTTTTTGTGTCTTATTTACCTAAAATCATACTAACAATTTATGTGGTTATTATCTTGTTAATAAATCAAACAAAATTATATTTTAATTATTTTATTCGTAAATCGACTGTCGTAGTATATGAATTCGAGTTTTAAGTTAAGAAATATACATAATATATTATATCTAAATATATTTTATGTACAGATAAATAGAAAAGTAGTCGAATATAATAATCAGCTATCGATAGACCCGAGCGGCGAGAGTGCAGACGACCGGCGAGAAGCAGTGCGGACGAGGGCGCAGTTCGCCATAAAACGTTTAGAAAAATAGATAAATCGCTCAAAAACGTCAGAATCAGTCGAAAGGATAGAAGACTCGAGTGCGGGCATGTAGAAGGCGGTCAACGTGTCTACACGCTGCCAGGGCCCGCACCTCACGCATACTCCGTGTCGGTAGACAACGACCGCTCGGCGGGTGAGCGCCGGCCGCTAGTCTCCGCTACCGCTGGCTCCCCGGCCTGTGCTTGAGCGTAGGCTAGGCTCTTTTGATAACTGAACAACTGTCGCTCGAGCGAGTAGTTCTCCGCCTGTAGCGCGGCTATCTCGCGTCTGAAATACAATATTTTTCTTAAACTTGATACTCAAAATATCTTTTAAAAATAAAAATATATATATTTATATTACCTCATCTGGTGTGCATGTAATCGACAAAGGTCGTCATAAACGTGATAAGTAGCTTGAAAAAGGAGATATGTGTCGGACCATTCAAGGCGCACTTGAAGTTCTCCGCCTGGATGTAAAAATGGACACCCGGTTCTGGATACATCCTCAACCCGTAAAGCCGTTTCCATCATAAGTCCTTCGTCCGCACTCTCTTGAGCATAATAGTTCTCGAAAGGTGCCCCGGGTAACTCTTCTGCCTCTGGTTCACCTGGAGCAGGAGCAGATCGCACTAACCATGCCGACCAACTCACATAGCGTAGATGGTTGCGCGGCACATGGTGGACATCGCGGTACAACATGTGAAGTCGTACTGTTTCTGAATGTGTGTCACAACGCAATGCCCATGCTTGTTTATCTCGATCATAGCACGTAGCAGCACGACCAGCAACAGGCACCGATAGCTCCGCTAAGGCTCTTGCTGATACTAATTCTACCATTAGTCGAACACCTTTGTGAAGAAGACGATAAGGAGGACGAGGAGTCCACGGTGGAGTACGACCCTCTGTGTCGCAAAGGCATTCGAGAGGACCAGAGTGTATCCGTCTCTCTCCTTCTCCAAGGGCTAGCGCATACCGGATACGACAACGCTGTCCCTCACCAGATAGTCTTACAAGACGCAATGTAAGTGGTTCCTTTCCAACACCGCCGGTTGCAGACACCGACCAATCAAATCCGGCAAATGCTATGGGAGGTGTATCCAAACGAGGAGCTCGTAGTTCCCATGAATACAAAGTTCGAACACGTGACATACTTAGTTCTAGCTGGAATTCGCCACGTGCGTCCGCAAACTTGGCGTTGAGTTCAGCAAGTGAAACGCATCGTCCACGTCCTTGAGCTGCACAACCCGCGTAAAATCTAACTTGCTTGCCGGAGAAACCTTCGTTTGCTGTAAAGTGGTCACGACTAAGCAAGGTGAAAGTGAAGTCGACGTAAACTCGCATGCCTTCGCATACACCCCGCCATACTAGGTAAACACCTGTAAAAATATTATACTGTCTATTAAAATATTGCTCGAAATATGAACAATAATTATTATAATATTATCATACTGACCCAGTGAAGCCTCGGAGCGATTGAACGCGACGGCCCATCGTTGGTGCGAGCAACAGAAGTCCTTGGAGGTGACGTCACGGTCGGGCTCGCGGGTGACGGAACGTGTGACCACGAAGGTGAAGACGTGCGTGTCCGCGCGGTCTTTAAGCCGCGTCGCGCGGTACAGCAACGCCATGCACTCTCGCGCCGCACGCCCGCCCCGCCTGCGCCTGCGTCTATATATTTGCAAATCGTAACATAAACATTATTCATCAATTACTTCAAAGGTACTCATTTAGTTTAATGTCGAATAACATTACAATAAATCTTTAATATAACAAAACATAAAACCTCCTCTTCCCCATTAGAAAAGAAAATGTTCCAATTTATATTAGATGAATTTTATATTCATATAGATTACCCCATAAAACGAAGGGATACCAGGAATAAGGAAACCCATAATTAAGCAGCAAACTTTTAGGATATTTTACGGCGATATTTTATGGCAAATTATTATTCTTTTAATAACTGTTTTTTAACTAAATCAATAAAGGTATTCAATTTAAAAAAAATAAGATAGTCTTACATATTCCTCAATGTGATTGTACATAATATGTATAATAACATGATAGTTTTGTCTCTGATAAAAGAGAAATATACGTTGAATTAGACTTGAAAGAATCTCGGTATTTGTACATAAACGCTGGCATTTATAATTGAAAAGCAGAATCAACACGCCTGTCTAGCATTGTAACCTACATTCCATACAGGAAGCGAACGTAATTGAATCTCGAGTAAAATTTATCTACATTTCATCCACATTATTCAAATTTAGACTTTCCTAAAAGTTTTTTTTTAATTTTTCTTTTCGGTTGTATGAATTTAATGAATCTTTTTACGTTATTTCTGTAATTGACTCTAAAATATTTTTATGAGTAAAACATTAGGCTAAAGTTAATTTAATTGCTTCTTTGGTCCTCGGATTATTTACTTTTTAATGATTTAGACTTGTTTCACTCGCATTTAAATGTGATATTTGGATGATTATGGGGACACTAAAGTAACCTTCTCGATAAATAAATATATCTACATTTCTCTAAACAATTACTTCCTGTGTTTAGACTTTAGAAAGTAAGGACGATCTGTAAAATTTAAATAAATAATTAGTCTAATTTAAATAATTTCCGCATAATAATGTTATTCAGTGTTGTTATAATTGTAAAACAAACATAACAACATGGATTAATACATTCAACTTTTTAATTAAATGTGTTAATATATTTACCGTTTCAAAAAATATACTAACTAATTAATACTAAATTGATAAAATTTAAAATCCTATTTTGCTGCACAACTAACAATATTCTTTCGTGTCCACCTTTATGAATCATTCGATCATATTCCAGTGTGTCATAATATCCTTGATTGTATCGGAAAATGTCGTGATTTATAACAATTTTGTATGTTAAATGTGTTGCCATCAGCAACGCCTGCAGCAATTAAAAATCAAATCGTCACGAACGCGCAACACTAGAATCGTATTTACCTCTGCCGCTGGCAAGAGGCAAAATTGATTATTACCGAACGCGACGCACGTTTCGCTCCAAAAACGAATTACCTGAACCTTTACATAATATCACGATGTAGGTACGCGAGAGCACTAATTGCGTTCTTTAAATTTCGATTTAAATATAATATTATAATTTTAAGAATTGGTTTTGTTACCTATTTAGGAACATCAGTGGCGTTTATTGAAATATATTGGATTTTTTGAGGATTTTTATTCAGAGACAACTGAATTACAATGACATAAAAATGATTGTTATCATTAATATTAGATATTTAAATGTGATTCATGTAAATATTGCATTTTTTTTCCAACATAAATTATAAATCACTTTTTTTTAAAGTTATATTTATATATATTATAAATCTTTTTTTATTTTAATTAATTATTTTGTAAGTTCCAAACTAAAATTATCTAACATGACCATATAAATATCGTATAATGATATAAATCGCAAGCAGATTATAAAGTCTTGTCTTACCGAAGTGTAGAGTGTTTTCTAAAAATGTTATGTTGTAACCACGCTTGAGACGTCGCTACGGCGTAGTATTAGCGTGACAACGAATTTTTTAAACGACAAAATAATTAGTTTTTTAAGTGCAATGGATATATTTTTATTGTATAAACCAATTCTATACTCAAAATATAACATCCAAATATATATTTTTTTATTCTAGACCGTCAACTGAAGCGAATCTCAATAGCGATCATCGCTATGAATTAAATATTTACAAAATTTGCAATACAAATCCTAATAATTAATTATTAAACATAATATTCAAAGTGTGTTACAATTATTACTTTATTGTTTAATTATTATTTGACCACCAAAACTTTCAAAACTCACAAAGGAGCGCTACAGTATTTCAGTTTGTTAACCCTTAACAAAGCTTATCAGCAAACAGTCGTCTTAGCAACTTTGTTAAGCTATATAAGGTACCGTCAATGGTCAACATAAGGTACAAGTGCTCGAGTTCGAAACTTGACGAAATGTTTTGACTGAACTTACGTGTAATGTGATACGGTGAAAATATTAATCTTTAAACTTGGTAATATCCTTTAAAGTTCATTAAATATAAATTATAACACAAACATTCGTGAGTATTTGGCTTTATTATTTATATTTGCCTGATAATAAAAATATGAACTTTATTGGGTGGATCACTAATAACTATGATGTTTACAAAATATACAGCTTCCAATTTAATAGATGAGAATGGTTTTTTTTCCTATTTTTACAAAAGTTTTAGATTGTTTACTAACTCTAAGCACCTCATCCGATATCGACAAATAGGGTCTCATTAAATTCGTATTTGTTTCATTTAAAGTCTGTACGACATTTCAAATAGAAATAGCTGACGATACTAATTTCAATGTCTTCATTTATATGTAAAAAATAAATAATCATATTTTCTCTAAAAATTTATTACATACATTTTAATTAAAAAAAATCGTTTTAAAATCGTCAAACAAAACAGTTTCATTGCCATTGTTTGAAAGACTTGATAAATCATTTGTACAGTATCATATACAACAGTATATTTGTTAAATCGTTAACAAATTTATCTTTAAGCCATTGTAGTTCACCGCTCAAGCGTCCTAAAATTTATCAATTTTATAAAACGCTATAAAACAAGAAAATACAAATAGACAAAAATATATATGAGCGCTGATTCTGTTAACAACGCTTTGTGATATAAATTAGTAATAATTATAATTCTCAACAAATGAACAAATGAGCTCGAGTTAATACTATAAGTACTAATCGTTTGATATTTCGAGAGAGGGTACTAAACCTTTTAGTGGTACATGTATAAATGCTAGTAATCTCAAAACAAATGTAATTAAAACTTTAATGCAAATATCTATAATATCAAGGATGGTAGAGTTTGCGCATATCCGTTTGAACTAATTACTACTGGGGATTAATATTCTAATATTTAATGTCACATTTTGCTGTGAAAGTTGTAAACAAGTTTACATCAAGTGCTATTAGTCAATATTACTTATTATAATTATAACGATAAAACAGATCTAAACGCATATATTAGGAGGCACCGCCTACTTAACTGCGCTTTGTTCTCCAGTGTTATGAAGGGTGACACTAATTACGACACAAAGGACATTATAGCTTTAAATTTTAGATTGTCGAGAAGATTCATTTAAAATTTGCGGTTCTATTATTATTTTATATAAAAAATAACTTTTATGAAAAAAATAATCAACTATCACAAGTCTATTTTTATGTATAGCACGAAGCATAATATAATATATATATATATAATAGCAAATGGATACGTAATGGTAAGTGACCACCGCCCATATCCACCGGCCCTAAGTAATAATAACTTGACCTTCGGCCTTCATAATTGAATTCGAATTCGTTTTGTTTAAATTATTAAATATTAAGAATTTATTATACAAAATAATGATTTTCTAAAACTAAAATGCGATTCAGTTTATTTTAAAGTTAACATAACAATATGCTAAAAATAATAGAAAAATTCAAAAGGAAACAGCGACGTTATTTTTAACAGTAGTCTTTGTTCAAGTTTCGAAAATCAGTTCATAAAAAACTCCAATGACTGGTACTTATTCGGCTTTTATTCGTCTCCCGGCGTTTGCGGTGAAACTTCCATTGTTTACTTTAAAACTTTTAATTAAAAACGTTACGTGTACTTAAACCCAATTTATTTTGCCGGCTTATTTCAACGTAGCAACATTATTATCAAACAAGAGATTACGTTCTCGTAACCCTTTTTTTTAACGTACATATAATTCAAACAATATGACTATGATTTAATATCTAATTTTAGGTATTTTTTGAGTTTTTATTTCTTTATAATAATTGAAAAAGCAAGTGGCTCAACCGATATTAAGACATTTTTACCGACATACAATGAGACTGCAAGAAGGTAAACAAATGTACCATCTATCGTAGGATGTAATATGTTGCTTGTCGTTTTATTAAAACTGATGAACTCCCCCCAACGAAACACGTCAATACAAAATATTTATTATTGGCGGTGATGAGGCGCCTATGTGATGGCGCTGACCCAGGCGTGAACAAAGTCCTGTCACTTCTATTCCTTTCGAGGAAAAAGTTTAGACCATCTACCACCACGCTGCTCTATTTATTTTCCTTCACCGATGCACAAGAGTGGAGTGCGATGGTTATATGTTCAATTCATGAACCAAATATAAAAACGCAAAATAATTATTAACGAATATTATACAATAAGAATGGAATATCCATAAACATGCAACCGCCGTCATTATTTCAAATAACATCCGGAATTAACCGAAACATTTATTTCAGTTACAATTTCGTTTATGCCATTTTTTATTTCGCATAAAATACTTTTTGGTCACAAACACGAAGCGCGATAACATCTCTGTTAGCCTGTAAATGGGCTGGGCCACCTCTCGATTTGAGAAGGTTTTGGAGGGTTTTCCACCATGCTACTCCAGTAGTGATTAGTGGATACACATGCGGCAGATTTTCAATCGATAGATGCAGGCTTCCTCACAATATTCTCCTACAACGCGGACACGAAAATTATAAACAAGATGTTTATGATTTATGAACGACATGAAAATTCAATGGTGTTTGCCTGGGCTTGGAACTCGTAATCATCGGTTCTTATTCACGAGTTCTAACCACTAGACAATTTAAAGCGTTCTCTTTATAATTATTTATACTTCTGTAAGAATTTACATGAAACTCGTCAGTCTTTAACACCATTATTGAGAAGTTTAATTAGTAAATAGGTAAAATCTAAATTAAAAATTGCTTCTATCATGACTGCTTGCAAGAGTAACCACATTTCCCCGTTGAATCGCAATTCCGATAATATAACATGAGTTAAATATTAAAAATTAATATGACGTAGACTATTTTTCATTATTATGCATTAAATTAGCATTGTAGTTCAAAGAAGCTAAGCGAGCTATGATAATGTGATTTCAATTTATTGTTTTTTTTTTTATTAATTTTATTAAATGACTCACAGGATGATAAGTAGGCACCACCGCCTACATTGACACCATAAGGAATATTAACCATTCCTTACATCGACACTACATCCCCAACCACACATACACTGTGCATCATGTGTTTTAACGGCCCATTCAACCTTCAAACAACAATACATACCTATATCGCTGTTTGATGGTAGAATATGTGATGAGTGGGTGGTGTTAACCCTGCACGGGCTTGCAGAAAGCCCTACCGCTAAGTAATGAAATTAATATATGTTATATATTCAGAGGGTAAATATAAATGGAAAAATATCTCTCGGAGCTCCAGTTACTGCGGGAGTCCCTAAAGGATCTATCCATATTCTTGGTCCAATTGTCATTCTCTTTTACATAAATGAGCTGCCACGTCTTTTAGTCTATATATATATAAACACAACAACATACAATAAATACGAAATAATACTGTTTTTGATCTTTCGAAATAAAAAGTCATTTTTTGATATATGACAATGCACTCTTTGAAATAATAATACATTTGCTTAGTGTTATTAACTTACTATTACACAGTAAATTTAATGGATTTAAAATGTTGACTGTCGCTGTTCTATATAGATATTTGATAATGTAATGTATGTATGGAAATTTTTTGTGACGTTTTTACTGTTAATGTTAACACTAGGAACAAGTATAAGCTTATAACTTATATCACCCGATTACAAAGGGTTTTTACGAAAGTAACCCAAAAAAAGAATCGTTAAGGAGCGTTTGTATGCAAAAGGTATATTACAAAGCTAATGACTTTTTAGTTGATTGCACGCCTTATAATCATTTTTATTATTGTATGAAAGCTTTAATTGCAAAATTTACGTAACAAAAACCCCGCTGAATATCTTTTGCCGGTGCTTTTTAAGTCCGAGTGGTTATTTCCAAGCTTACGGTAGATTTTGACAATCAATAATCAAGTGCGCCGTTTAAATTTGAATAAAGATTTTTGTGTCTTGATATAAATCGAAAATCAAAATCATCTCGTCATAAACAAAATATTATATAATAAGAGCCGAGATGGCCCTGTGGTTAGAACGCGTGCATCTTAACCGATGATTTCGGGTTCAAACCAAGGAAGCATCACTGAATTTTCATATGTTTAATTTGTGTTTATAATTCATCTCGTGCTCGCCGGTGAAGGAAAACATCGTGAGGAAACCTGCTTGTGTCTAATTACAACGAAATTCTGTCACATGTGAATTCCACCAACCCGCACCTTCTCCTCAAAGGGAGAGGAGGTCTTAGCCCAGCAGTGGGAAATTTACAATATAATATACTGTTAATGTAATGTAATGTAAAAAAATAAACAAAATATTGATAATTCTGCAACTAGCAAAATTTACAACTAAAATCGTTACAGTCGTAAACAATTTTATGTAAACAATATATCAAAGGAAAGACACGTATTAAACCTCTGGAATTAGGGTACCCAAACCTACATCCCGATATAGAAACATTATTGGTTCGGAGAGTGATAAATTCGAAGACGTTACCGCGGATCCAAACCACCTCATTACTTTGTTTTATAAAGGAATGTACTAAACTCTATTAGGTAACTTGCGTGCGGCTAAAATCACACATTACTATTAGTAACTAATGCGGTATAAAGGAATATGGTAATAATTAATAAAATACATGTTTAATGTAAAATTTATAATCGATAAAAACATACGGCTTTACCTATAAATACTGTTGGAGGGGGTGATTAAATATTGCTTTATATCTTCTTTGAATTACAATTTTACTTGGTGGTAGGAATTTGTGCAACAATGGGTAGGTACCACACGATCATCAGATATTCTATCGCCAAACAGCAAAACTTAGGACTGTTGTGTTTCGGTTTGAAGGGTGAGTGAGCCAGTGTAACTACAGGCAGGTAGTTAGGTACATTGCATTTTAGTTCCCAAGGTTGGTAACGGATTCGAGATAATTGTTTAATATTTTTATAGCACTAAAGATGGTGACCTTGATCCATCAAAGAAAAGGGTAAAATTACTGTTCAACTATAAACCCGTAAAACAAAGTTTACAAACAAGGTCGTTAGTTTATAAGGAAAGTTTGACTACGAATAGATATCATTCCAGATTAATACTTATTTTAATCTACTTAAGATTCAAATTATCAAATTCAAACATTAATAATAAAACTTAGCGCTGTTTACATGACAGAGTTTTGTACGTTTATAAAACAAAGTAATGAGGTGGTTAATGTATTTTTTTAAGTAAGTATATTTTATTATGAACTTTGTTATTTGACAAACTTATATTTAACTTTTTAGTATGTGTGGTGAAATTTTGTAAATTAATTTTAAGCCAGTTCCACGCATGCGATTAAGTTATAATTTTGTACACAGTTTTGTAAATTTAGTATAGTATCAACAAAACCGGTAGTTTTGTCGATATATTTTAAATATTCTAATGGAATACAAAATAAATACAAAATAAAATTAGTTTTTAAAGAGTTTTGTGATCAAATAAATTCAATTGAGGCAGAAGCTGTATATTATTCTTCGTAGGTTCTTATACATATAAACAAATAACTGTACATTTGAAGTTTAGGTACGTTAAAGTGTGGTATACCGTTTTATCCTTTGTCTTTTATGAATTTTGTACAGCGACTCTGAATACGGCGACTTTTTATATCTCTTTCGGGGCAAAATATATTTATACACTCACGTGGACAAAAAACTATAATTGTTATATATATTTTTACTATCATTATTAGTACCTGTAGTATTTTCAGGGCATCTTCACTATCTTTGTATGTACTGACTCACTACTTATTCTACCTCCGTAATGTACATAATAACACAGATTCTTGCGCTATGGTGGGATGAAATATATTTTATATTTATTACAGTGTCAGTGTGTATGAGCGAAATTGTCAATTTCCCGACAAGGAAAACCAGACCCATTTATTTGCCTAACTCCAATCAGTGGAAAAAGAAAATACTTATAATATTGTGTTTATTTGTGGGTAGAGATGTGTTATCCAATCATAAAATATTCTACCGCCAGCTAGCAATACTTAGTATTTTTGTTTTATTGAAAGAGTAAGTGAGCCATTGAATTACAGGCACAAGGGTCATAACATTTTGGTTCAAAACATTGGCAGCTTAAAAAATGGGTAATAATTCTTACGCCGCCAATGTTTATAGGCTGTGGTAACCACCATCAGATGACCCATTTTCCCGTCTGTCCCTTTTTTATACATAAGTATAACCAATCTAATCTTGCGCTTATTAGTCCATCAGTATCAAACCGTAAGATAACAAATTTAATCCACAATAAGTTTATTTCAAATTTATGATTATAAATATATATTATCAACTCCGTGATCAGATTCGTCGTAACGACGACACATCAAACATTTAAGCGCATTGATGCTACATATCTTCATGTATATAATAATGTTGTTCCGTAAATATGTTGACATTTAATTCAACATGGCAACGCTATTAGGGCGACTAGTTAAGGTGGTTTCACACGGCACTGCAATTGAAGCGACGACGGCAAGATCTCTTTTTAATATCATATGGTAAACGTTCGATATTTATGTACGACACGAATTGAAAATTGCGAATGAATTTATTTGACGAATTAAAAATTGCGTTTGAGTCTATTATTTTACATAGGGATTTGACAATTTTATTGACGCACCGTATGAAAACACCCTTAGAGGCGTAGCACAGTCATTTTATGTGACATAAAATCTATAATACCATCGTACAAACCTCAATTCACACGACACGATATGTTAGGCTGTGCGCATACTCGTTAAAATCTTTTTTATAAAATCTGTATTTAACAAAAAATCAAATGTATAATATGTCGATATAATTCATGTATATTATTATTAACATGTTTTTTTTAGAAATGTACGTATATTTTCTTCATTTTTCGTATAATATCAAGTTACAAAAGTAAAGAATATAATATCAAGTTAAGCTGGCAGTAAGAATAAAATTCCTATTCCGAATGTGGGTCTTTTAGAAATGTCCAAATTATGTATGAATGAGATGATTCGGTTAAAATATGAGAGTGTATTAATCGTGCGTTCTGTGACTTTAAATGACCTACTGCTGAGCAAAGACCATTTGTACTGATAAGAGAAAGTTTGGAGTGCATATTACTACGCTTGTTGCTACTGCGGTTGGTGGGTAAGACAAATTCATCTAACACACGATCTTTTCACCTTCATCACTGAGCTCAAGATAAAGCACGGAATCACAGTGGTGCGTATATATGAAATCGCAATTAGGATTCACATGATCTATTCGGATCACTTAGTCAAATCAGCTTCTTTCATTTCCAATATATATATATATATTTCTTTCCAATAAATACAATCGATCACATTATCTACATATTACTATATATTATCTAATATATAGTAATAATAAGTAGTAAAGTATCAAGATTGCTCAGAAACTCTACAGCGACTACAATTTTTCATGTAACATTCATTGTTTTTGAGTCGTATTTGTATCATAACTCTTTGGGACTGCCACGGGTCAACCAAAACCTCATTAGCATAAAAAGGTTGATGTGTTTACGCTCTAGTTGACCTCTAACACACATACAAACAAAGTGAGGTAGTGAGTATATTCAGAGCTGTTTCTAGTTAAAAGTATGGATTGTCGCTCAAAATATAACAATTGACATATTTCTTCGTAGGGTGATTAATGACGATATAATTAATTATATCATGATTTATTCGGAAAGTAACGAACTTGTACGAGTTCCCAGAAGAAACTTATATTAACACTGAAGACCTCTGAAAAATGTATATACGAATTTATTATTTATTAAGAGAACACTTAACATGATAACATTCATTATTAGCTTTGTATTAATATTATGACCTCTGGCATTTAAACAATCCTTCAATTAGATACTTAATATAAATATCAATTACAAATTAATATTATTATTATTAAATGAACCAGACAAAATATGAACACTAATACACAACACAAAAGAATCGATTATATTACTCACAAAAAGGCAGACGGATAAATGTAACACTTAACCGTAAAAACTTCTCCAACAAATCAACAAATCTATCGTATTAGTATTTGTGCTCTGAGAAATATAGTCGATTCCTTATACATACCGACAATTCGGCGCCAACAATAGTATTTCAGATATGATATCTATTGTGCCTGTGATAACCATTGGGCCACTCACTGTTAAAATACAGTAATACAATGCCTATTATTATATATTTGACGGTAGTAGCTGATGAGTTATAACCCTTGTATATTGCCTAAAACCCTAATAACAAAAAGATAGAAGACGTTATTTGAACACGTATTTTAATGGATTTAGTTTTTATTCATATTTTAAATGAAAAATGATTTCAAGGAAGTTGAAATATAATATTTAGGTCAGGCTAACCGGGTCAATAGCTGTTCATTTGCTTTCAAATCTACTTAATTAAATGATTTAGTTTTAATTTCTTTAAAAGCTTCTTTAACATGGAATATGCTGTTGTGGTACTGGATGTTTATATGGTATGTACACTAAATGCTTCTAACGTGAATGAAGACTAAAGCCTTTCTAGAAAATTAATAAACAAAGGAATATAATCAATATAAGCAATTAACCAAAGCGTTTTTCTTTACTTATTCTGTTTGATATAAATCTTATAAATTATAATAGTATAAATCTATCCACTCACTTTTTTTAAAATCTGAGTCAAAATCTTTATTCAATATATAAACGATACACTTGCTTATCAAAAATGCATAATCTACCATTGGTATGGAATAAATTACCTCGAACCTGAGAAGTAAAAAAGAAACATTTTTATGTTATGTTTAATTTTGTTGGATTATATATTTTATTCACTATAAAATTAATAACATTATATCTTTACTTCAACACTGTTTGCATACGTATTACCTCCTAGAGAACTTTCAGGTATTTTTCCCAAAGTGTGTTTAGGATGCTTATAAATTCCAAAATGGCGGGTATCTGTCATATAGTCACTATACTATAGATCTGTTCACTTACGAAACCCTTCCTCGTTAAATTATTATGGGCACGCATAAATATAAGTGAGTGACGCTCGTACTTACAGGATATTTCTTAGTGTGCGTAAGACGACTTAGAATAATGACAGCGAAGAATCAGATCCGATCATATTTGTTAAATTTATTTTACTAAAACATAATTAATTAAACGTGGAGAGAGGCCAATTTATTAATTAATAGATCTATAATCATTCCAATTCCAATTTTTTAAGAAACGATTAATTTGTGACGTTAAAAGGAAGTTTGTGTCAAGCCTGGCGTTTGAAATCAACTTCACTAAAGTAAAATATAACGTGCACGCTGAGCCTTACGGTGTCAAGATTAACAGCCCAAACATGACGTGTGGACCTTAGTAACAAACCGGATGCCTGAGTACAAATTATCCCGGCTAAATTGAATTTTCCCTTTGTACAAAATCATTTTATACATTATAGCAAAACTGAAGGAGGAATTTTCTAGAACGAAAAGAAAAATGCATTGTTGAATAATGACTTTCCACAAGATAACGCTCTGAAGAGAGAAAAAGGATTTTTTCCCGAGCTAAGCGCTTTTAATTAGGATGTTATTTTGAAGATAATGAAACGTAAAGAAGAAAAACAATACTATAACTTTATAAGTATTTAGTATTATAGACTTACTCATAATTTTACAAATATATTGTGCTGGTTTTGCATATTATTTACATACAAATTAATATAGTTTTAGAATTGATATAACTAATTTAATTAAATTTTCTAAAGTAAACAATGATGGGTAGTTATACAATCAAACGAAATTAATTTAGAGTGAGTACCCATCCTACGATACAGGTCTATATAATAAGTTTAGTGTAAATATTTAGAATAAGTAATTATCTAGATAGTATAATAGAAATTATAATTTAATTTATTTTGAAATATCGCTTATACTTTTATAAAATTAGAAAGAGAAAAACCCGAAAAAATTAAAAACAGCCATCTAGACTCCTCGTAATGTAGTTGGCACAGCTAGCTGAAATACAGGTTTCCTGTTCGGCTACAGATGCTTCATTTGATGAATGAAGATATTGATTATTTAGTTTAATTTATTTTGTAAACTTGTATACACTTTTAAGACGATAAATTATTATTATTATTATTTAAAAAAATTGCGGTCAAACAGAATAGAGCAATGATATCACTCACTATTCACTTGTTTTAGGCTATCCGTAGCGGCCTATCTTTAAATCTTCGATTATTTATATATCTAAATAGCGTGTCACACTACAAAAGAACAAAAAAACAAATGAGCCGACTTTGGTATCTTGGTGTGCGTGACAGCTACGATTGACACTCGCTAAACCTCATACTACTTTACTTGTGTCCATGTCCTTAGTGGCCAACTATTGGCCACTGTTTCGACGCGTTTTTCGCTTTGACAGTCTATCTATACATACAAATTATTAAAAATTTTAAATGTATTATTACTAAATTTATTTTTCCAAAGTCTACTCTCTTCGTCTTTTTGGTCTAATAAGATTGAGTATCATACATGATACGTTTTCGTCCACCATTTTGAGCAAGTCACCTTTCGAATGATATATCATAATATAAAGAGTTAATATATATTATTGCCTCTTAATAAATACCTCATTTCATTATATTATATTTTATTATATTGTTTAAATTTAATTTAATTTTTTTCTTTAAAAAGAATAAAGCGTGAAATGGTGGAAAGGATGCTAATATACTCTATATAATCAGTTGAAGCTCAATTCCATTTAACTATTTAACAAGAAAACATGTTACTTTTTTAATAGAGTTGGAGTAGTTAGTTCGTGTTGTTATTTAATTTACTTTAAAAGGCAAACGTGTGGTCTTTAGTATTATTTCGGGCTATTTAAACAATCGATTACTCGGTATTCATAATTTATAATACATCGTCAGTAACAGGAAAATAACCTAATGTAAACTCGGCAATGCTGGACAGGTTCCGGAAATATAAACCAAATGTTTTATACATAACTGTTTCGCACTTGTGAGCGATTGTACATGTATAAATTAAAAAAATGATGCAAAATAAAATAATTGATAAAGACACGCGATGTTCAGTAGAAAACCATCCGCGTTCTATTAATCAAAATATTTTATTATTTAAGGCGACAAACACAATTACTGGCACTTTGAGACTTCAAATTTCAATGTACGGAATCGCTTCGGCGAAAAGGTTAAGTAACATCAATTAACCACAAAACGACTTTTTAAATCACGAAACCGCTATTTTAGGGGTTCGTTTATTAAAAACGGTGCTATTATAAAAAGTAATGTTACTGTAGTATATTGTGGTTGCGCAATATAAAAAACACCACATATTTTGATACTTTTTTATTTCATTTGAGTCGGTCACCTTAATCTATCATCATGGCAAATCTCTGGCTTTCTGGTTATTTACCAATGGTTTTTGTTTAATATAATGAAATATGCATTACTAGTATTATTTGTGTGTATACGTTTTCGTCTACCATTTTGGCAAGTTACCTTTCGAATGACATCAAGAGTTAATATATATAAATATATTTATTTGATTGCCTCTTAATGAAAGCCTCATTTTATTTTGCGCAATTTAAAAATATAAACCATAGAACACTTAACTTTCACTTGGTACTACAGCGAAAAACTTGAACCATTTCATATATATTAAACAGTATTGATCGTATGAATTTACTTAGTACTATTTTTAAATACGTAATAAGAGATGCCGTTTCTATCATCTAATGCTTTCTCTAAGACAGAATAATACGACTTTGAAAATAATAATGCAACTAATAATAATATACAGTGTAGAGATAACTATGGGCAGGATCTTCATAAGATATTAATAAGTTATAAAATATAAATTAAGACGTCAGTATCGTCGCGTATTAATTGAGAAAGGGCAAACGTCATAAATAACAGTTTACATTTTCACTCAACGCTTGCACAAAGCCGTAGCCATCTGTGTTGGTACCACAGTGATCATACATTCCACTTAGTATTGTTATGTTTTGGAATTGAACGTATTTCACTTGAGCGGTAAGTATGAAAATGAGCATTGGAAACCGAATATTTTCTTTAAATTCCACCAAACTGCATAATCATTTGAATTGCCGCATCTAACAAGAATGTTCTACAGATTTAAATAGAATAAGCGAGTAAGGTAAATCGTATAATATATTTTACATTTCTCTTTGATCCTTGCTGAAGCGAAATTCGGAGTAGTGGTTTACTTACGAAAATTAGAGCATTTATATGCCAGGAATATTTTGATCTAGTATAAAAAAATATCATTATATTAAAAAGACGTTATAAGAAGGAAGGTAAACTAACTCCGTAAATGCTCCATTTGTGGTCAAAGTCTCTCTCATCCTGAATAGGTATGGAATTTATTCCACCACGCTACTTCGCTACGCTTCCTTGAGGGAGGCTTTTATCCAGTTTTGTCTAGTTGACGTCTTTCAGTTAAGATGGTAACGCTTCGCAAGTTCGTAGATAAATGTGTGAAAATTTGATTAAACATATACACTCTTTTTTAGTTCATTTTATTCACTATAATAAACAAAATTAAGAAACTAGCAGCTAATCTTGCCCAGATTTAAAATGGCTATCTTCAGTTTATATTCTGCTTAATTAATATAAGAAGAAACATATCATTTATATAATTAACTGTATCATTTTGCTTGTACTGTATAGATTTGCACCTTTCTATATTTCAGCTGATACGTAACATAAAAAGACCATAAATTCTAAATTAACATAAGCGAACGTATTCGAAATAAAACCATATATATTCGGTTTCGAATAAAACGTCAGAACATTAATTAAATTGTTAATCACATTAATTAAAGGACCGCGGCAGAATGTTTTTATGCCCTGCTTGCGTTTAATTTACGTATGAAAATGTAGCTCTCAGCCGGGAAGATGATAAAACGGGCGCCATAGTAGCGACACTATCAGAATTTGCATTTAACAGAACGAAATATAAAATACATTTTACAAGTATTATAGAGGATGAGATAATGATAAGATAGTTCGTTATGTCTATTGGACAAGACTGTTCAATTGATATTTGAGTGTTAAACAATTGTTTTTATTATTTTTAATTCACCTACTTTATTTCTGTAATAAATGACTTATCTAAATATATTATTTAGGTTTATTCTATATGAAATGCCTGCTAGTAGACTTAAAACATGGTAAAATATTAATTAAAATATTAATAAGAGTTAAAATATTGTAATAGAGATAATATTAATTTATAATGTTAAAATGTTATTCTATGGTACCACCCACACAAAACTGAACTTGAATATAAACACCTACGCCTTTTTAAAATTACGCTCAGACAAAAGGGCTGACATAAAAATCTATAATCTTCAATGAATCGTAGTTTCAAGCCCCGGTTATAAAGGTTTACAAGATCCCTTACAATTGAATATTTTTGAAAGTAAAAAAAAATCATTTCGATGCCAAATTACAATATAATCGTATTATTATTATTTAATTTATTTTCTGTTTCTTTAATAGTATAAAACAGTATGTGTTATAACATAGTCCCAAAAAACCAGGTGCCTGGTTTGACTTAGAAATCAATAATTGATATAATTATATAATACTATATTAGGTTAAATAAGACAAACATATATAACTTACTATACAACTAAAATTCAAAGATCAAATAAACTTAGTTGAATTAACGACAAAAACATAAGCGAATACAAAAGACATAGGCTGTATTCAACCCAACGTTACTCGTTATGTAAATAGGGCACTGTTAATGATTTTATGATATCCCATAAATCAATAGTGTAATACAATATAAAAGCACTTGTTTAATATGACCGTCCGTGAGCTGGTTGTTAATAAAACATGGATGTACATAAATAACTCTGCGATCAATATTTAATTTGCATTCAGTGTTAAAAAAATACATGTGAAAACGTTTGTTATTTTATCCCTACCTTTACCGACATTGTTATCCACTCAAATAAGTGTTTATCAACAAACTACGCTGAAAATGGTAATGATGTTTTGACTATATAAAGGAAACTGTTGACTTCCCAGGTTAAAAAGTATTCAATATGGTAAGCTATCTTAGTTGAGTTATCATAATATTGTTTAATGTTATCGAGGCAAATAAAATCTAAATAAAGGATTAAGGTACGACGAATAGAACCTTAGAATATCTTTGGATGGTTGTACGTGTGACCAAATTCATTGACTTGTTTTTGTAAGCATAGCCGCATGCACGTGTGTTAATGAGAATGAAAAACGAAAAAATAAATCAGAGAAGAGTTATTTTCATCACAATAAAATTATACAATTCCAATAAAACAAATAATTTCGCTTCCGTCTGATTGGCTGTTTCTTATTCTTGGTAACGATTGTCCGAAAAATTAAATTATGCTGCAGCAAATAAAACATTCAAGGAAAATGAATGGATCAATAGTGTTCATATCTGAATTACCATTAAGTCAGTCGTAGTGAAGTAATGTGTAATAAAAGTGATATTAAAGATCCCTTTTAGGGTTGTATAAACTAAGTAAGAGCCATTAAAAACTTATAATAGGACATTGTTTTAATGTTTTCAACATCCTTATAACAATCAAACGACATTTCTTAGCAGTAATTTACTTGTAACATAATCGAATATAAATACTTTAAGTATATTCATAGATGTTAAAATATTATAACAACTAGTGTTCATACTGTTTCAGATTTAATATTTGTGTTGGAATTCCAAACCGAAATATTCAGAACACAACACAAAGTTCAGTATTTAATTTATCTTGTTTTACTTGTTTGTGCCCTTTCTGTTTCTTGTGTTCTTTTACTTTGTAAAATAGTAATCACCCATTGGTGAAACGACAACAAACACATTTTTTTGGTAATTTTTTTGTTTATAGTTTATTGAGTATGTTTTTTTTTGTACAGACTTTTTCATTTTAATATTTAATTAAAAATTGTAGACGAATCGTTGTTTAGGTATTACAAGTACTAAGTCCTAAGATTATTCTTAAAAATTAAGTTTAATTGTTGCCTTTCTTAGCTTATTATTAATATGCCTTTTCATGTTATATTTTATACCTTAAGATCATACCAAACATTAAAATAGAAAAAAAAATCAAATAACTCTTTTTTTTCAGAAAAAACAATTTATGGACGAAACAGAATTTTAAGCGATGCTGGGCCAATATGAATGATATCGAATACGCTGTTATAAGTTTCATTTTCAGTGAAATTGATATTGAAATCTATTTTTGATCGAAATTCAAAGTATTATAGGTTCGGTTTTCAAAAACAATTACAAAATTTTGAAAATCAATCCAGTTTTATTTTATACGTATAATACAAATTCAATTTCGTCTATAAATAAAATCTTTTTTGTGGAGATATATTATGATATGATTACCGCGTAGACATCTATCTTATAGTAGAGACTTTTTAATGACAACTAGAAAACCCTCATGACGTAAGTAATTAGTCGAATTGTATATTTAATCTTTATAACTATAACAACGTACGTATAAGTATTCCGAATGCTTAAAATAATATAAACAAATAATAAAATGATAAATTGGATTAATAAAGGCGTTATGAAACTAAATATGCGACGACAAAACTAGATAAGACACTGATGTGACATTAATTGTTTCTTAATTAGGACTTACGGTACTCGACATTCAATGTATATTTGTTAGTTTATATACGGCTTATTCTTGGGAGCTTACGCTAACGATGTAAGCTGTTTCCGAGAGTTATAAACGGCAATTAGCTGGCAACCCATTGTTTCAGAGATGCGCTTTGAATCTCTTCGCTCATAATAATTTTTAAAAGAATCGGATTTGTTCTTTATGAAACTACGGAAATGAATTTCCTGACACAGAAATTGTTTTGTAATATTTTTTTTTTATCAAAGAAAAGCTGAAGCTGTTGGATTTTAAATAGAAATTACACTTTCCCTTTTCTTAAAAATTATATCTATTAAATATTTTTTATTGAATTATGATTAAATTTGCGTTACTATAAAAGTTATCCGTTAGCATTTTTAAATAATCCATTATTTAAAAATAGGGATAACGAGTACATGGAAATATCTAAAATTATATCACAATTCAAATACAAAGATATTGGTACTATGGAACTGATTCTTTTTATATTAAGTTTAATTAGGCAGATGGCCATTTTCACCCAAATACCAGAAAATACAGGATATAAAAACCGCTCCGTACTTAGCCAATAATAAGCTGTATATGTTTTGTCCCTAGTACCCGCAGTTACACTAGCTCACTTGTCCCAAAATGTGGCAATAAAAAAGACAATTTATATTTAGCGGTAGAATAATTGATAAATACCTACTCAGACGCAGGCCCGTCTAGCAAAACCTTTTCCGTCGTATCATTAATCTTTTATCTATTTAATTTTAAATTTATTATCTTTTATTATTACAAGGAATATTTTTTTAATAATAAAGTATAGTAATATTAAGCTCAGCTACGGTTGCTACAATCATGTCTACGAAATTACTAATATTTCATTTTTATTATTATGGAATGGCTAAAGTGACTTTGGATTTTGATATCATTAAAAAACACCCACATTAAGATATTATAATTAATAAAAACAAATAATTCTATTTAGAAATATAAAAAAAATATCTAACCTGCAAACCTAGTTGGCAGCTGGTCTTGAGTCTTATTACTTAAAAGAAATACTGCTTCACACTGACCGTTGACAGAATCATATAATATACATAGATATAGTATTGATAGACAAGGCGTACAGCTCTAATAAAAGGAAAGGCAAGAGTAACATATGTTAGTCGCGTAGAACATAAAAAGGCAATTATGGGACAGTTCAAAGCAAAAATTTCCCCGGAGGCGGTACTTGTTAAGAAACAAAACGCTTAGCTCCGTAATTATGGCCGACAAAGTCAGTAATTCACAGAATAAAGTTAGTATCATCTACTTTCATTGTCCCGTATTTAGAAGCCAGAGTACGTACGGAACAATTAAACACAAACCTATCCGTCACGTTGCGCTCTGTTAATATTTGCGTTACGTTTACTTAGATATTTATTCGGTTGTTGATTTTATAGTCTCAATCTACATTAAAAGTTTTAAAAAAATTTGAAAGTTACGTGAAACTGTATGTTCCGGCTCTATTGTATGCTTGGATATGAATAATATGGAAATTTACATTTGCTACATAACATAATATAACGATGTAATATGATAAAGTGAAATTATGTATAAAAATGTCAATAATATTAATCATTGAACTCGTCATTACAATATCGTCAATGGATTCGATTAAATATAAACAATATCATAAATTGAGATTGAGCTTACGCAGAGAAAAGGGGAGCTATTAAAACGTTCCATCCTAATTGTCTACGTAGCCCACCTGCTACGAATGAAACGGTTCACGGAACAAACGCAGCGATAAATTTTTCACCCCGGCAACACAAAAAAGTAGAGTACAGTAGCCTAGTATTTCATATATCTTTTGGTATATTTATCCAAATCTCCAAAAAGTATTGTATAAAAAGCAAACGTCTTTCATACGTAACGTATCCCAAATTTATATTATATTGTAGCCACTAAGATTATTTCAGAAGGATATGATTTATAAAATTCTGTAAAAGCAGTGCAAGCGTATCGATTTAATTGTATATAATTGATATATGTATGTACATCTCCATTTTATTGATTTGATTTGTACGATTTGTTTAAATAGCTTTTTTTTAAATGTTTTGATATATTTTTAAGAGCGCATCCGTTTATTAAAGATTTATTTACTATTGATAATTCAAGTGTTATTTCCTATAAATATAAATATTAATTTAGATATATTTTTGGCAGTCGTGCCTGAAGCTCAAACGTAACTCTACAAACACAAATAAAACGCCGTGATGAATAATAATCAAATCAAAAATACATTCCTAAATATTGATGTCAATTTATTTTGCGCGAATTGCGTTGTTAACGAAGAATCCCTTTTCATGTGTCTGGAATTTAATTATACAATATATTTAAATACTTTTATTCAGTTAGACTAGAATTGCACTTTAACAATTTTTTTTGCTTAAAATATTATTCTAAATGACATATTTAATATAACATAGAAAACATGAAATAAATGTTTTTTTAATAATATATATGTATAAATTCTTTCAGACAGCCTTCGACATATATTTCAATTAGGAAAATAAACATTCCAATGTAAGTCGAAGTAATAGTCAATAAAGTAAATTATTCTATCTGACATAAATCTATGTAAAAATGTTTTCTTTATAAAATTTAAATCAACATACTGAATATGAATAAAGTTCAAATATATTAAATATTTTCATATTAATATAACGGAATAAAGTCATCTATTATTAATTTAATAATAAATGTCGCACGTCTCATTAAATATTAACGCTAGCGCGGGATAAAATTTGTACCCAACAAATCTTAAAAATTTCATTTAACATTTGTATCACGTATTTCTTTGTTAGTAGTAAACTAATAGTTAATTATCTGGTAATTTTATAAAAGAGTAACTGTTTTTTTTTTATGTTTACGTTAAAATAACGTACGAACTACATAAATAATACTCACAGCGTTTACCAGGAACACACAAAGACTCTACTTCTGAATTAAAGTATAGTTTATGATATATTTATATTTTTGTAGATTATACTGTTAACTGTTATTAATGAAATAAATTATATTCTTTCATTATAAACTGCCAAATTTCGATATTGACAATCGATACGTTCAAGCCCAAAGAAACAAACTTAAATGCAGCTTAGCTTAGGAAACAACAACAAAGAAAACATAACTTAGAAAGCGCGCGAAAAATACTACGCACTGCCTAAAAAGCTAAAGGGAAGTTGTTTGAGGTAGTGAGAGCAAGGGCATTAACATAAACATTGTTGTGAAGTGCGCAACAGGATGGCGCGGAAAGCGAGTACCTTAGGGCGGCCGGCCGGGACACTGCGGAGCGCTAAGCCACCGCGCCGCTTCGCGCGGACTAACGCAGCGCGCCTTCAGGACGCGCCCAGCCTGTGCATCGGTGTTGCCGCATTCCAACTTTAAACTCCTCATTTATTAACCATAATAGCGAGAAAGTTGTAAAGTTTCACAATGCCGGTCGCATGTATTGTTAAAGTTTCTTTAGTACACAACTAGTACTTGCTGGGGCAATGTTAGGGTTTATTAAATATTAATATAAATTGAAATGTCTATAGGCGTATGTCAATATATACAGTATAACATTATTTTTCAATTAATATACGTAAATCAAATAGAATGTACGAAAATTAATTCATAAAGTGTATTTCATAAATTTTAATCATTGGTTTCATTGAGAGGTTAATTTTACAGTGTTTTTAATTTCATACTCAGGATACGTCATATTTCACGGAATGTAATAATGGATTTCCTCATGAACGTACAAATGGCATGTTTCATTACCTCGTCCCCGGATGAAAAGTACCTTTGTAATTGGCAACCCTATTTCCCGCCCCGCGCCCCTACGACCCGGCCAGTTATAATGAAGGTATGGAAAGGGGAACGGAAGATACTACCCGTGCCGGATGGCCGGAGTCACACGCCCGGATCTCCCCTACCTGCATCCCTTTTACGACAGCACGGAATATAAATAGACGTAAAAAGAAAACCGAGTATAGAGCCCGTGTGTTCGATTTCAACATCCTGAAACTAGAAATAAAACTCGTAGCTACACTTTCATCCAAAACATCAACCCCAATGGCTTGTTAGGTTGAATGCATTTGAAAATAGAGTTATCTATCTATAATATGTAGTGTTGTTTCGTTTTAGACGTTTTACATTTTATTTTGCGGACAACGAAAAGGCCAATAAAAGCGAACTCAATCAGTTTCGAGCGACAGATCGGTGTTTGACAATTAAAATCCCTGACGATCGATTTTGCTAATCTTCTACAATTTCCTAACCCATTGAACAGTGCCAACTTTGATTGACATTAAGTAACGAATGAACGAATGAATGAATTAATGAATTATTCTTTTTTATACATCTCCAAATGTTAAGATTTAACTAAAATATAATACATACACATGTTCATTATTTTCGAAATAATAATTATGAGAACTTGATTAGTAGTATAACTTGACAAGACATATAGGTATATGTACTTTCTTATAGTTGTTTATTTTAATTACGTAAAGTCAACCAGTATTTATTCCCATCTAAAAGAAGACGGACAGATAAAAAATTATACAATTGGCTGTCTGCTATAGTGCCATTATTCTTAAAATAGAATTCAATGACATTCATAAAATATAATTAGATTTCTTCTTGTAACTAGCCCTCTTTGTCTTCTTCAGTTCTTCTCAGGTCCGAGGCTTTAATTTTTGAACCAGTGATTGATGTTTGACTATCAATAAGCAAGTGTAACTTCTATATTGAATAAAGATTTTTGACTTTGACTTTGATTTAGCATTTTTTTATGATTTTTAAATAATAAAGTAAAAATATTACTCTAATTTCAAGAATGTTATGAATATAATTACTGTAATATCCTCAACGTTTACTGGCATTATCTCCTTCGTATACTTAATAGCTTTTTTTCATACTTCTCGAAGCTAAAGCGAAATGGGAGAGAAAATTTATGAGTTTTTATGCAGTACTGGAACTCTGACGCCGTCGGTATGATCAGATGTCTTAAGGTATCAATTCCGAACAATGTTAAGAAAATACGATATTTTGCGACTTTTGCTTTTTGTTACCGAAGGTATTCCCATTATTTTTCTTTGACTCATAAATAATGTGTAGACATTAAATAAATATGTGTACATACTAAAACTGCTATGTGGGCGCCTGTTTCAATACGTATCTTTATTGATTAGGTTTCTAAGTTAAACATAATACTACGGCAATGGAACCTTGTCGTTACATAAAGTATTTTTAGAAAACTTTACCTTCGTGAGGTTTATAATCGATACAGTGACCAACATAACACCATTTAAAAAAAATGGTGTCTGCTATTTTTTTCTGAACTGATTAACTTTTTTCAAATATATATAATTCTTTTTCGATAAATATTGATTGTAGACAACTTAGTGGGCTTTAATTTACCCTAGCTACTTTTTCGACTTTGCACGAATAAAATAAAGGCCAATAATATACGCTCACATAATTAGCTTCATTTAAAAAAAAAACACAATATATATATATTGCGTTTTTTCATACAAAGTATACAAAATAGTATGTTTTTCTTAAAACTATGAATTAAAATTAATGAAATTTCTATATCAATTGGATTAATTGTTAGTGTTTTTTTTTTAGTAAAAAAAATTAATCAAACAAAATTGACCTATTTTTTTAATATTAATAGAATTCATTACTTCTGGTCGAATTTCGGTCTGTCTCATAATCGGACGAGAGAGCACTCAGACACGAAAAAAGATCAAGCGTAAAATTCACGACTTTACGCGGCACAGGGGCGTGTACCTTTAACTTCCTTACTTCGACTGCTCCTGAAAATATACAGACAAAACGGTCGCTTTAATCCACCCAAAAACTATAGCCAATCAAGATAACTAGACAATCAAGGCAGTGCATACATAGACAATAACAGTCGACATTTTGAGCACTTGAAAAAAACTTAGAGCTAAAGAGGGAAATTTACTGTAGATACAATAAGTATCAAATATGCAACAAGTTTCAGTATAAATAAAAATTTGATAGACGTGCAAATGATTTCATTAATTTTGTATATAACGTCTTCCCCAAAACAATTGCATTTTGATATGGATTAAAACTTAATTGCATTAGCAAATCCAACCAACCATAATATGAGTGTACTTAAAATTATAAGGTCTTATTTGAATACAACATTTCTATAAGTTATATATATATAGTTATAATGTTTCTGATACAAAAAAAGTTCTACTTCTCACATGTGTACGGATATATTAAAAATGAAAGATATACAAGACTTGGTAACATTTTTTAATCAATAATGATATTATTTTACAAAGAAAGCACTGTTTAATTATATCATAAATATCAAAATAATAGAAACCCAGTAATTGTTAAATAATAATAAAAATAAAATAATAAATAATAAAATAATAAATTTTATTATTTATTTATTATGTAATTGTTAACTTACCTTTCATTCGGATCTCATAAAGCATGTAATTATCCAAGAGACCCTAACAGAACCGTCCCTCGCTGATAACAGTCACCACACGTCCTCTGTAAGTGAGATAAGGCTGCATTAAGGGCTTCCCTCCAATGTTGATAAAATTCAACGCAATGTTTTTTTTCTATATATGCTGATCGCTACGATTGTTTAGTATTATTTATTATTATTGTTTATTTTTAGTAGTGAAAGAAAACATCGGCCGTAGCATACGTGACGCTACCAACTGTCACTTCACGGTTGAGATAAATATTGTCAACGTTTTTTTTTTTTATGTCATAAATGGCAAACGAGCAGGAGGCTCACTTGATGGAAAGTGACTACCACCGCCCATGGACATCTGCAACACCGGGGGGCTTGCAGGTACGTTGTGCGTTTCAGGAAAGAGTACGCTCTTTTCTTGAAGGTTCCCAAGTCGTATCGGTAGTTTGCATATTCTATGAGTATATTTATATAATGATAGAGTTTTATGGAAGCCCATGATATGCCTCCTACTCATCGAAGAGAGATTTCTACTATACTAATAGCAAAATTATGTATTGTTACGTTCTGTTTTAAAGGGCCTGTCAATAAGCCCTGGCATAGCGCGCACGGTTTAGTCTATGGATTGCTGGTCTTAAGCCCTCAGGGTGACTTTACTCCAACCGAGTCCACCACTCTGCAATGCAGAGATATTTTATATATTCTCTTTTGAATCAATGAGTAGTTTTACAGAATAAAAGACTATACAAGTTTCTTTATATGTCACAAAATTTTGTATCTCTAGCCAAATGTAGGATGCATTTTTAATACAAGAAATAACACTCAAAAGAATTGTTCATTTGTAATACCAGAATTCAGAAACTTGAAGCTATAAAAAGGCTCTGAAACGTATTTTTATTTGACCAAAACCAATATGAGAGGTATTCTTTGAATCGCTTTTGTTATTCTTTTAACGAAAAATATCAAACATTAATTGAATTACACGGGATTCTATGTGACGAAGTCGACAGTTTATGTAGCATTACATTACAATTTAAACTCAAATTTTCTTAAATATTCTTTTCCGAATATTTTATTTATATTTCACATGACTTGTAGCTGTTTTAAAAGTATACTATTTAAGCCCTGATATCATTTTGATCATATTTTAGTTCATGTATACACGACAATACATCTCGATATCAAAGGGATTTAAATGCTTTATACTGATGGTTACAATTTAACCTTTTGAATATTAACATGTCTGAAATGTGTTACGTTTTATTTAAAGCAAAAAACAAAGTCATATTTATCAATAACGATACTATTAAATATAAAATAGAGATATATATTTAGATATGAGACTGGAGAATAATTAACGCGAAAGACTCACATCGAACATCTAAACAGTAAGCTCTTATCAAAACTTGGATAACTGCGTAATATTGCTCGATGTATTCTCGCAAATTACGATTCACAATTATAATACATTGTTAAAACCAAATCTTAAACAAAGAGCATACGTGTAAATTTGGTAAAGTGCCGCAAACTAATGTTAGTAACTTCAAGTAGTGTAAATGAATAAATTTCATAATGATACCAAAATATTGAACTTTAAGCAACTATTCATTTCTAATGTATACTTTTTATCCGAAAATCACTTAACTAAAGCACTAACACAAATATATTAACTAATTTCAAATCAATCAATAATTATAGTATCCGAATTTTTGGCTTTACCCAAGGCCAGGGTTAATTATGGTAAAAATATTACATTCGAAAGAGGTTCACTATATAATAAAATATATTTTCATATAAAAAAATCACTCACTTAACAAATTCTAAAAAGACTTAACGCAATAGACACTCGACACTCACCAAGTGTCCAATTTTATATAAATATAAAATAAAATTAATAATATAAAATTTTATATAAATAAAATTATATATAAATACAATATGAGGACTGTAAATGACGAATGTATATCAAAACTTTGTAAAACTGTTCTCAGGGATATATTTAACTATATATTCTTATTAAAAATCAGAAAGATCTTTTTTACGTAACTAATTTAATACTAATTATAATCACAATTATTTATCCAATTACTTTAGTTTTTCTTTTGAAATATTAAACTGTCCTTATTTAATTATAATAAAATGAAAATTTATTTTCATCCGGAACATAAGTTTTAGTAAAACGAGGGCAAATTGTTTTAAAGACGTTTAAACTGTCGCTCGCTTTTAAATTTGAATAAAGTTTAGCTAAAATATTCAAATACATTATGACACCATAAAAAAGAACGTTAAAAATCAGTTCGTATATATTATTAATACAAATCTAATAGCACAAACAGTAATACGTACGAATAATAATTTTATAAGTGTATTACAAGTTACAAGAGCGAAAACACAAGTTCGAAATTTTAATTGTACACAGAAGAATTGATATTATAAGCATAATTGCTTATTTCATTAACTATTCCGTATTTTTACAATTGGTTATTGTTTAACCAATTGGATTACAGTCAATCCCAAAAACAAGCCAGATATAAAGTGTTCAATTAGTGTGTGCGCAAATTAGTCAATTCCCACTCCAATAATCCTATGACAATCCAACGTAATCGGAGTCATCTGAGACATTCGCTAGATTACCGGCTTTACGACCTGAGGCACTCTGGCAACCTCCTAACTCTTGGCGGCTATTCAGAATTTTACAAATCTGGCCCCGAAAACAACGGGGTTCTTTGGGACCTGCAACCGTATAAGCTAGCCACTGGACCGACGATGTAGTTAATATTTATTATAACTTATATAATAACATTTATTTCGTATCTTAATCGCTATTCATACAAAATAAACGTAAGTATCAATTCCGTTACATATCTTACATTACACTATCTAAATTCTGTATAAGCGACAATAATACGCAAATAATCCCAGCTTAATATATGCAAATAAGCTTTACGTGGAAACGTGCAAACCACTAATACCGCAATGAGTTTGAATTTAAATGTTTCACATTAATTTCAACAGCAAAACTATTTATATCTGAAGTTTTATTCAAATAACAAGTAAATATATATATAAACCTTTGCAATTTGCTTTCAATTAATTTAATAAAAACTTGTCACAAATAAGCAAATTTGTTAAAAATATTATATTTGTATCGAGCCGAGATGGCTCAGTGGTTAGATCGTGTGCATCTTAACCGATGACATCGGGATGTAATACCACTGAATTTTTATGAGTTTATAATTCATCTCGTTTCAACGGGGAAGGAAAACACCGCGGTTCAATGTTTGTGTCTAATTTCAACGAAATTCTACCACATATATAAACACAAATCCAGCTGGCAGAATAAGCTGCAATCTTTCTCTTCAAAAGGATACAACTTAGTCCAGCAGTGGGATATCTACAGGCTTTTAGTTAACTTCCCGTTTTTACTGATTACAATGCAATTGACGGTAAAGTATAATAATATTATTATAATATACTCTTCGAATACATTGAAAATTGTAAACATATCCAACAGAATATACGTAATATATTATCATTCTCTAGGGCTTTCGAATTCAATATTGCTTTCGTAAAACTCTCCCAAGAGGAAGATGTTTGCAGGAAGCCGTATATTTTTTTATATCTACTTACGTACGTGTATAACAAAAACATTTTATGACTGTGAAATTATTTTAGGGTTGATTTTCTTTACCTTTTTTTGATTACGACGTAACAAACGCAACATAGTCTTCATGCAATATACGAGTATACCTATGTATAACTGTATATGTATTAATGCGTTGTAATGTTTTTAATTATGACCGCAAAAATATATAGTTAAATAAACTATTACATTTTATTATGTATATTATTTACTATACAATATTTATTTACCTAGTTGGTGTAGTAACTACCTTATGCGGCTGCTGATCAAGGGATTCCGGCTTTGAATGTCATGTCGGCTCACTAAATTAGTTGGATTTCATGTTTAAGTAAGAAGTATACCTTGGAGTTAAAATGGCGGTAATGTCTTTCTTCTCACCTCAGAATGCTGTTGGTCCCGATCTCTGGTCCGGAAGATATTAAGCCATTATTAGAGTGCCGTACCCAAAGGGTAAAACGGGACCCTATTACTGAGATTCCGCTTTCCATCCGTCTGTCTGTCCGTCTGTCACCAGGCTGTATCTCACGAACCTGTAAGCTAAGCTGTATCAAATTGTTCACAAATGATATATTTCTGTTGCCGCTAAAACAAAAAATATTAAAAAACAGAATAAAATAAATATTTAAGAAGGCTCCCATACAACAGACATGATTTTTTTGTACTTTTTATAGATAATGGTACGGAACCCGTCGGGCGCAAGTCCGACTCGCGTTATGCCGGTTTTTTAGTTTCTTTTTATTTACATAATACAGTGTGAATAAACGGATTCCAAAATTTCTTTATGGATTCAACCCTCAAGTAAAAAATCAGCGTAAGTCGTTATCGTTACAAAAAGTTTATTGGAAGTTATAAATGTTATTATCAGCGTAAACAAAAACACCTTGAAAAGGAAACGAACAATACTTTTGAAAACTCTTTGTTATGTTCATTCGTTATATCAAATTTATGATTATTTTAACATCAACAAAGAACAATTACGTTATTTACGGAATGGAGTAATTAATAAATATTTGCATATTGTCGTTTGTCGGCTCTGCGATGATATTGCGTGTGTCAGATTAAGTAAGAAATAAATAAATAATTAGACAATTACAAACAAGGCTTACACTATGTATTGTATGTTTTAATCAATTCTGTAATAACAATAATTTAATTTAAGTTATTTTTGAATTGTGTTGATAACATTGATATTAAATAAGAGGGTACTTTGACTTTTTTGTTCATTATTGTGAGTCACGTGATTTGTAGTGAGGCTTATATAAGTGATGGAAGCTCGGTACATACGACTTTTACTTTTCACTTTGATCCTGGACCAGCAAGTTGCTCCTAACATTTAAGGTACGATATAATTTTGTGATATAGTATAATTGTTATTGCTTGTTAAATTATTGATGAATATATGAATTGTGTTTTTGCAATTATCAATATATACAAAGTTAGTATTATATATACAAAGAAATAGAAATTATTCTTAAAATATCCTGACATAATGTATTAAGTCTCTATAAAAAATCTAACACGTGCGTATTTCTAATTGTATGCAGTTTTATAGGTCTTATATTGATGACTAAAAGTACGTTTTATGTACATATTATATATAGGTATTATATATAGGTATATTATTAATCTACATTTAATGAATATCATACATCTATACACATTTAAAAACAGTTGACGTATCATTCGTAAGTCAAATGAATTAAGTCAGATTATTACAACCATATTAAACGATTCATAAACATAAATTATAAATTACAACAAATTTATTAAAGCAAGAAAAGGTTGGTATGCGGGTTTCTAACAAAAATAATTCTTTATTCCTGTCCATAAATCACGCGGGTCCGCTATTATTTGACAAACTCCCGTGGAAACTCCAATAATGCCATGAAATTATCATGAATTCGAAAATGACATCTTGTTGAGCAAGGAAAGTTTCATTATTACGTCTTCGAGTTCCCGAAATTATTCAAAAATTCCAAGGAAAACATCAAAAGAAACTCTGAATGACGCAGATATGACTACGTATACCCGTATGTGTACATTCACCCAATTACATACCTACATCGTTCTCAAAAAGTAAAGAGGCCTTTTGTCTAGGAGGGAGAACAATTACGATCTATTAATAATACTCACATATCGACCTCGCTTCTGTAATTTCGGTCCCATTACATATAATGCTCGACCACAACTAATTACGGCAATTTAATCGATGACACGAATTATTTTAATGAACTTTCTATGCTAATCATTAAATTTATTGAGTAATATGTAATATATGTAAACTATATTACAATAAAGTGTCACCGTTTGTTATGGAAGGTTATTCAAAATATTAAGAAGAAAGAAACGTCATTTCATTTTATGACTCAAAGATTTAATTAAAAAAAAAAACATACAAATCTCTTTATGCGTATACTGTCAGGAGGGTACATTTTCATCCGGAGAATCGGAATTGCAATTCAAAAGGGAAATACTGTTAGCATTCTTCGCCACAATTCCACGCATTCTTGATTTGAGCACGAGCCATTTTAAAATTTGATTTTTATTTATTAAAGTCCTCATCGTCAATATAGCGCAAAATGAAACTTCTGTATATTGTATGTAATAGTTAACTATGTAGTATTTAAACCACCCGATACTATTACGATTATCTGTATGTGTCGTATTCACAGGTTAACTTGTAGTCAAAATCCTTGCAAGGATGACTTTTGTTTTTTTATAAATTTATTTTATAAAAATGGTCGTATTTTGTAAATATCGTCAAAACAGATCAATACGAAACTCACCGCAGAACACGATTGTGAAATGTCAGAATGTTATAAGAGACATTGAATATAATAATAATAAAATTTATAGGAAGCATGTATCAAGCTCATGGTTTTTGTTTTGTTTGTTATCTTTTATTTCCGTAGCAAGCAATAGTAATTAATGGTATTAAACCATATGGTATTAAGCAGGTAATGTTTTCTTTTATATGATTTGTGGATATATTATAGTTGTATGTATGTAAGAATGACCGATGTAAAAATCGCTATCAAATTTAATTTAAAAAAAAATGCGTGTCACCGGAATTCGGTCGTCAAAATTTCATAAGTGCGATAAAAAGTTAATTCGTAGAGTAGTGTTATAACCTTTATTGGTAAAGGTTTTTTTTTTCATTGGCACACTTGACGAGTTTTGAAGAAAAAAAACATGTTTCCTTTAAACATTCAATAATTATTATGGTCGAATTTCGAATAATAAGCAAACACTAGTGTTTTTATGTATGAAGCATATTATTTTATATGTGTTGAATTGAATTGTACGATATGAATTGATTCTACAACACAATAGGAAACTGTCATGCAAACCATTGTGATAGCTCACAATATTTATTATATTGTTCGAGTTTCTAATAGCCTTCCCTGAATTGAATTTACTCCGTTGACTCCGAATAGATTGACGTGTCTCACTGAAATAGTCTGAAATCGGTTATCCATTTGGTACACTGGTGGAAATGACGCGTCAGTTTCCGATGAGTAGTTTTAGTGAACGGGAAATCAATCATTTGCTGTTTAATGGCGCTTCACGAGAATACCGTTATCCAACTTCATACCTACTTATTAGTAAGTATGAAGTACTTATTATTACGTTAGTTTTGCTTGATTGTTTTTCCAGATTCACGTAAAATTTACTAATCTGATTCATATTACTTATTTTATAGTTTCAGCACGGACCTAGTCTATAAAGTATGGTAATATTGTCTGAGATACAACTTAATTTGCCGACGTGGTCGTAGTCCAGGCGCTTCCGAAGCGCGCGATGACAAAACTATAACAAATTCACAAAACTTTATACGAGAGATTTATAGATCTTCAAAATGTCTACAAAAAATCCGATGTATTTTTTATCGTTATTTTCACGAAAGAAAAATAGATGTTATAATATTTCTAAGAATAATACATAATAAAGAGACAGAGCAAGTGACTCAGTGAATCAAATAGATAAAATCAATATTAAAAAAAAAATTATGAGATCTTATCATCAATTTCAAGTAATCAGTAAAATCAGTTTTTTTATTTTTTTATTTTGTCACGTGTGGTGTAAAAACAGTTAAGAAAGAGTTTAAAATAAACAGGTTTGAAATGCCTTAAATTAACAATAACTTTAATGGAATTTATTATAATACAAAATTAGTAGATATTTTATACGAGCTTCAAACATACGAATTTCCACGAAGTTATCAAGCTTCTTAAAGTCAGCCTGTCTAAAGAAGTTTGGAAGCAAATATAAAAATATGCACAAAACGAGGAAAGTTTCTCAACCGTTTGTTAGATGACTTCTTTGCTTTATTGAAGTTGAGTTTTTTAAGTCTTAGTACTTAAACATACAGACGATCTCAATGTTTTTAAACTTACTAACAATTATTCCTATATGTTTTTTAGAGACAATCAGATTGACTAACGTATAAATATTTGTTCTAAGTCTTGCATTTAAATATTGAAATATAAATGAAACATTGTCGCAATCAAAAAAGGACTATATAAAGGGATAAATAATATTTCTGTCGAAACCGAATGATATTCGATACAAAAATAAACATTATTCTTTTCCGTCTGTCTAGACGTCTTTAAACGAATATTTTGAATATGAATCTAGTAGGTTTTAAATAACGATATTGTACCTTAATATTTTTTTAATCCATAAATACAGATTAAAAACGATTAACAATCTTTATTGTTTTATCTCAGATATCTGTGATGATGCAACCGCGCCCTTCATCCGAAAAGTTTCTTGGACTGAAAATAACGCGAGAAGAGATTATAACTTGAAATCCGTCTCCCGAACAGCATCGTGGGCGGAATTCACGGCTTTATTACAAAAATGCAAAGGTATATTTGATAATAATTATTAAATAATATTACAGTTATAGACAAACAACATAATACACGAACATAACTCGAAGAGCCGCTCACGCAAATTTCTATGGAAGAGGAAAAAAACGATTATCATAAGCAGAACCTCCATTTAATGTCCACTCGAACGAAATTGCGAGTAAAGTACTCGTATGTAATAACTGATCGGGGATGGCACCACATCACGATGATAATATATATTATATAGGATTTTATTTTTACGCGTGTATATTCATCAGCCCACAACGAAACGCGGTGGAGCAAGATCCAGACCAGTTTCCTTCATACTAACTCTTTAACAGAAGAAGAGATTTTGCTCAACAGTAAATTTACAATCGTTACAATATTCTATACCGTCTATAATGCGAGCTTTTTTCTATATTATAATATATATCTAAAAAACTCACATTCAATAATGCACTTTCTTATTCAAGAGATTTAAATAAACGCAACTATAATGCATACAGTAATACGGAAAGCAATTTATCAAACGGAATCCGTAGTCTAGAACTATTAAATTCAATACCGTTTGCATAGAAATCCCGCTGCACTTGATCGTCGTAAATTGATAATTCAATGTACATAATAATGAGCTTCATTGGAACGATAAATTATATTAGCTAAGAAACTTTTTAAAATCTAAACCTTCGGCTTACCTTTAAACGAATCGGAACACAAACTGACAAACTTCTATAATTTAAAAGATTTATCTTATTCGTATTTTTTGCCGTCGATTAACTAAGCAGTACAGATATAACAAAAAAATTGTTTATTTTTCCAGATTCACACAAAAACTCCAAATACGATTGATATGAAACTTTCAAATTATATAAGTTTATAATTTCAGAAATAACTAAAACTAAGTATATTATTATATTCTTAGGAACCAGAGATGAAATACTTTTAATAGAAATTAAAACAAAATAATTTACAAAAATGAAAATAACTAAATCTAAATCTCGAAATTTGAAGCGAATGAATGCGAGGCTTTGTAATTAATTAATGTATATATTTTTACTTATGAATAGGGCGTTATGTCAAATCGTAGTCATTTCTACGGTCGGTGGTAGATTTTTGACAATCAATAAGCAAGTGTAAACACTTCTATATTGAATAAAGATTTTTGACTTTGACTCTACATCGCGATGGCAAGATTCGCTTTTTATTTTATATAACATCTTTATTTGAATCTTTCCATAGTGGGAAAGACTCAAATTTATCAACCAGGTTATCAATGGCACCTAATCGTTTTATCAGTAACATGTTACTTTTAATTAAATACGTCAATTACAGCGTTATTTTTATGATCACTTTTTGTATATCTTATATACAAAAAATGTAACACCTGTATGTATTTTTTCATTGAGGTTTTCTTAGTAATCACTTTAACTGAGTAACTAATACTGTAAGAACTAAAGATTTTTATATATTTTTTATTACTTTGTTGATGTAACTCGCCACTAGCGCTGAAGCACATCAAGTTCCATATCGATCGATCGCCATGACAATTGTTTTACAAGTATATACACAGGACAACGGGTACTGGATTTTAATAGTATGATATTTTACTGTGGCTGTTTAATAATTTATGATTATTTTTGGAGAAAATACCAATTTGATAATTGATCTGGCAATTATTATAGCAATTTTGCCTGACCTTGAAGTATAGCTTTATTCTGTGGATATAGGTAATCACTACAACTTCGTCCCGGCGTTTTTTTTATTCGCTAACCTAACCCAACCTAAACGAGTATCTACTTTTATTACAATAATATCTCAGTGAATTCGAATTTAAGTTTAAACTTTGATCCTGATATAATATATATTCTTATGCTATATCTATATATATATATATAAAACGAATCCTCAAAAAAGTATTTTTTCAATCACAAACAATAACCAAAATTCAATACTAATAATTCTATTAAAATATGAAGATATTTTAATACAATAGTTTAGTTTAATAAAACAGCATAATAACACTTTGTGGAGCCTAATTAAAATGTAATCCTAACACAATCAGGCTACAAATTCTCTGGACTACAGTACATACATCCGTTAGGGAGAGATTAGGATGTCAGGTCGCTGACAGCCATTGCCATGTAACTAGAAGGACATATACGTACATCATTTCCTGAGTACTTGGATCATTTGATACAAGATCCTACATGTCTTGTTCAACAAGGACATACTTAAGGTAATCTATATTATTATATTAAGCTTAGTGTTTTTTGCGCTAATTACATGATCTGTCAATACGATTTTAAATATATATTTGCGTTTGATACATAATCAGCCTGTAAATTTCCCACTGCTGGGCTAAGGCCTCCTCTCCCGTTGAGGAGAAGGTATGGAGCATATTCCACCACGCTGCTCTAATGCGGGTTGGTGGAATACACATGTGGCAGAATTTCGTTAAAATTAGACACATGCAGGTTTCCTCACGATGTTTTCCTTCACCGCCGAGTACGAGATTAATTATAAACACAAATTAAGCACATGAAAATTCAGTGGTGCCTTGCCTGGGTTTGAACCCGAAATCATCGGCTAAGATGCACGCGTTCTAACCACTGGGCCATCTTGCTTTTGATAACCCAACCCAAAATTTTGAAAGAAGAAGAATGTATATAAGATTATAAGACACCGTCTCATAGAACCGAGAAAGCAAAACAGGTGAAACGGCACGGAGTAGCTTTTTTTATTGAATAGGTAGACGGACGCACCTCAAGGTATGTGATCACTACTACTCATAGACATTAGAGGTGCGTGAGGTTACATGTCCAATGCGCCACCAACCTTGGGAATTAAGATGTTGTGTCCCTTGTGGATGTAGTTACACGAGCTCACCCAAACTTCCAACCGCAATACCGAGTAGGTAGTACCTAGACGAGCTTGCACAAAACCCTACCCACCAATATCTCACATAAATAAAGGATGCAATATCTACAATACAATTATTTGTGAGTTTTCACTGAAAATATCTTCAAGATACCAATAGAAATAAAATAAAAAAATTTGAATACTATACGGTAATTAAAATGTCCTGAAAATTTAAGTTAACAGTGTATTATATACGTAATAGAATAGAATTATGTAATTATATAACATTAACTAAGCCTATTAGAGCAAATAATCTCATAATTAAGAAGATTAATCCTACTTAGTCTGTATTAAAAAATTAAAATAATAAGCTTTAATGAATTCCTTATATTTAACTTATTTTAAAGGGTAAAACCTGGTTGAATGAGAAATGTAAAAATAATCTACATTAATCAACTTCGTATAAAGTTAATGACAACACAGTTATATTTTTCTATCATCTTACTTCACAAATTAATTAAACATAATATAAACAGTCAAAAGTCATCCCCAATGTTTTATGATTTTGTCAAGTTTTCGTGTGTTTAGTTATTAATACTAACTTAAAGAAATCGCTGAAAGTATTAAAACAAAATTGCCAGCTAAACAAATACACCTAAATAAAAGCTAGCATCTTTCAATGTTTGAACAAGTTTTATTATTCATGTTGTAAAATAAAATATGATAAATTTACACACACACAAGATGAAATTGAAATATTTTGATTTTCTACCAAAAATCGAGTAGTATTTACTCTAAGTAAATTTTACTTTGTATTTGAACTCTATGTAATGTTTCAGGTCTTTTTTTTCCTAATTATACTCTTCAAGTGTTAATTTGAAAACCATCAAAAACCGCTACCATCAAAACACTCGGGATATAAGTACATAAAGATTTTAAGATAAAACCGTTTATTATAAACATGATAGAATAATGTTATAGGTATAAAATAAATTAAATTTGATACCCACGTTCGTATTGCTGACACTTATGAAATACCTATTTGATATTCGCAGTGCAACTCTGCGTGTAGACGGATATGAGGTTTGGTTAATGAAGTTTGGAGCACATACATACATCAACATGTACACAACGACTGAGCCGAAAATTCCGTTCGCAAATGCTTCGTCATCGATAAATCTAGTTTCATAAATTTTGAGTTAATTACTAGTGCTAATCGAACATTCAACGTCAGAAGTATTTTGATAATTTTTGGTTTTAGACACATTAAAGTCACTGTTTGTAAAAAATATATATACGATTAGATTTAACAAAAGAGGTTTTAAAATAATATATTACGAAGAGATAATGATTTAAAGTTCGAAGATTAAATAAATTCCTTTCATCCGTAACCGTAAAAGTATAAATTACGACCTGTAAAGGACATAAGGTTAGTTACAATGTTTTTTAAAAATATCCATGTATTATTATTTTTTGTTAAAATATTTAAAAAAAAAAGATTATTCAATTGATTTGTGCTCGATTTTTGGTATTCGGAAAAAACGTAAATGTTAACAAAAGTCTATGAAATAATATGGAAATTGTTACTTCAATTACTAAAAACAATACATGATTTTACCGGTATAATATTTAGAGTGTAAAGTATTTACACTGTAATAATCATATTGTATCGATGATCTTGTAAGTCTAAAACAAAAGAGGTTGTATTCAGAATGGAGTGGAGTGTTGTGGTTAAGAGAGGTGAGGTGAGGTGAGGAAATGAGAATATATTTGACGGTTGTCAAATATATTATTAAATTTAGAGCTTCTTAGTAAAGTTGGCATACTTTTGGCATATATATAAAATAAAAAAGGAGAATACATTTTATCAAAATGTTTGATTGTTTTAATATTAATACAGGATATTTCTTAAAAAAATTATATAAATAATTCTTAAAATCGATAAGACAATCGTTTCATCAGCAGGACTTTTATATTCATGTCATAAGCTTGTCATTCACTCGTGTAACATTGTGAGTCAGCTTGCGAATATTTTTCTTGAGGTGTTTTATAATGTATTTTGGCTTTGTTTTCTGATACCTGTCGTTTGCTTACCCGACTAACCCCGCTTTATTTTGTTCTTATAAAGCATCTACGCAATATACCTTTTCGCAACTTGGACTATATATTTCGCCTGCACTTCACCTCGATTATGTATTAATTATTCATAATATGTTATATATTCATAATCTATATAATGTTCGTTGAAATAAAAAGTTCAAATAGAAACGAAGTACTTATTTAGCTGTCATTTAGTTTGTACAACATAACAAATTCTCTTTATGTATCAGAATCGTATTCATTTTCAGTGACTTATAATTTTAAATTTTTTAACTTTCAATGCGAAGTTAAAATAAACAGGACCCAAGAACAAGGTATTACTTAAAACAATATAAAAGTTATTATTTTTGTATTTTCCATTACCGGCCGCAGTTTTTTGGGCCGGGTGCACAACTCCTTTAACAAAATTTATTTCTTTTAATAAGATTACAAATTAATTAGATACATTCAAATAATGTGTTTCTTAGTTGATATCAAATATCATATAAGAGTTTTTGTCGAGTTTCAGTTTTATTTTTCAAACTCTTAACAATAAATTAATTATATATCTACATTAGTATGTAGTGCTATCATCATAATTAATCTTCACAACTATAATAGTATGTTAATTATTTCCATTTCTGTTAATAAGTATGTTTTACTGATGATACAACCGTGTTACAAAATACTAGTTCGTGACAGACAACTGTAATTTCCGCTGACCCATATTCAATAACTAAAACGGTAAACATTAAACCAATGGAAACTTTAGACAACACAATGCTTTAAAATATTTATATTGTAAACAGTTCAAAGTTTTTAAATACATTAAATAACTAAGAACAAGAGAACATTCAATTAAAAGCTTGTACCTCACTTAGTTATCATTCAAATGCGCCAAGAAATCTTCGAACTACGTTCGAGATAAAACTCGCACCAATGAACGCCTGCCAACTCCACGCTGGATTTCAAAGGATGTTTTATATTCAATATTATTAAACTTTTAAACTGAATTGAACCATGAAGTCTACTTGAGAACTGCAGCCAGGAGTTTGATTATAGAATACGATCGAATCGATTAATTACCTATATGATTTTTTATACAAAACATATTTTCAAACGAAGATAATCCTCATCCCAATTGCATAGAATTTGAATGTAGATTATACGTCTTAGTTGGAAGATGTTTAATTTCCTGGAGCAACTTCTAGTTATTTCCGATTATAATACGTTCCTGATTCTATTTCTCATTAAATAAATGACAGCTGAATCCTAACTGGAGACTAATTCTACTAATTAATAACGGTTACGCTTCTGTTGCTCTCCAACTTCGACCGCAAATGGATCGTTTTGTTAGTAGAATAGGAAAACGACTACTAAGCCAACGATTACTTTTCGGTGCGTTAAAATTTGTTAGCAGAATTTACCCTCGGTGAGGGTTAGTAGGGGTGGTCGTGTGTGTACAAGCACAACGTAGTTATGCTTCTGTATGCATAACATATCATCATGTCATTCCTCTACATAAATCACGGCATGCTGCGCGACACATACATTGTTAAAAATACGGAACAGATAAAAATTGCTATTTTCCACTACTACATTGACAATATTGTCAGATAAAAATTTTGTTTTGTATTTGCACATCGAATGGGTGGGTTTTACGTTAATTCAACACATATTTATATTTACATATTTCACAGTTGAAATTCGGTGCAAGTTATTTTCGAATCAATATTTTATCAGCCTCGTAGATAGATTTTACTAAACTTATATATTACAATAATTTTGATTGAAATTTGAAGGAAGTTTTAGGGCATAAAACTATACTTAGCGTATGTTTATGATTAAAATTAGTTCGTTAATATGCATACATGTAACAACAAAGATAATGACATTTTAAAGGAGTTGTCTTTTATGATTATGTGCAATAAATAACACACGTAAACATGAGAACATAAAATAGAATTGAGGTCTCCGAAATATCCTTCTCAATTCTGGCTATCATTTTTTACGGAATATTTCGGAAGAATTAACAATCTTAGCAAAGTTCAATAAAGGGATGTGACATGAAATTTAACAAAAGAGCAATCAGTATAATGGAACATGAATTTTATACTTCATACAATAAAAGCTGCATTTGCATATACGCACACTCTTTTCAGAAATCATAAACAGTATTTCATTGTAATAAAGACCAGAGTAAGTATTAACTATAAAATATATAAGGCTGTTTTCGCATAAACGATATTCTAAAGCGCAAATTACCAAGTCTTATCTCATTATACACATGTTTAGTTACACACAGTTTAGTTTATGTTGATCAATATTATTATATCTCACTTCTCTCTCTCTCTCTTTTAAATTAGTGTAAATGTCATTTCTGAGGAAGCATTATTAATAACTAATCGTAATGATCGTAATCTATATACTAGCCATAATTTAATTGTCATATGGAAACAGTGCCGTAAGTAGTGTAGGGTGAAACGAGGCTTCCGCTCGTCACGTCATCGTTCACGATCGTCATTTCCGGCGAGGCAATCATTTCAGGGATTCGGGGCGTGATCAGTGATGTATGATACACGTGCTGGTATTGCTATCTGGATGCTCAATTTGTAAAGGGAACGTACACATTATTACATTCAGTAAATATAAATTTCAATAATAAGGGCTGCCACTGAATATGTGATACTTGAAATATTTCGAGTTTTCGTAAATCAATTCTTTCACCCATTCAGAGCACGATATCTGTATCTAAGGACTTTAAAATATTCTTATTGTATATTCATAACGATCGGGAATAAAATTTATAGCCTTATGAAAAAAATAAATGCAAATATAATAATACAGTATATATAAAATTCGTGATTTATTTGTTACGAGCCATTGACTTTGTTTTCGTAGGTTTCTGAGATAGAAATTATAACAGCTTTTATTTGATCTCGGCATCTCGGCTCGTTTCCTTAGTATTTATTTATATATTAATCGATTAAACATATTATAAAATAGGAATCTTTTATGTGAGTATTATTTAAACCATACCAGACCAGACTGTACAAACCAGGTGTTAATTTCAAGAGTAATAAAGGAACAAAGTAACAAATCGTTACAAACGCAAGATTTATAACTCAACGTAAACAATGATCCTGAAAATGTCTTAGGGGGCGTTTGATTGACGAAGGTTATACATTGACGGAGGGATTTGTATAAGCAGAAATGTCAATAGTCAATGACTTATAGCGTTGAACAATATTAATAAATCTGCCGATGACGAATGGCAGGACTAAGCATAATATGTTGACCTATTTGACTATATTCATTGCATAATTTTCACAAATATAAAACACAAACATGTAATGATATGTATTTCTTTTTAGCTCCACATAAAAGAATTTTAAAAATTGAATGAGAAAAATATATGCGACTCTCTTGTTCTATTTTATGAATAAGGAATAGTTTGACTTATTTGCGCGTTATATATTATTATTTGTCGATGAAATAAAATGTTATGTCTGTTGCGTCTGTTCTACTGACTCACTAACAATTCAAACCGGAACACAGCGATACAAAGTTGGTGATAGTTGCGGTACTACTTATCCAACCGAGGTGCATACAACGGATTGCAGTTTTCAAATATTTAATGCAAACACGTGAATAGGACACGCTACGAAATTTGCAGCCAAGTCCTAATGATAGTGTATTTGGAAACATAGAATTATAAATCATTGTTGTTGAATTTGTCTAAAAATAAATCACTTGCAAATTAAATCGAATTAAAATGCTATAAAAAATTTGACCTTTGAAATTCTGTAGTACGAGTAAAATTTACCGTTTAATAACTGAATATGAAATTTCAAATGCTTGAAATTAAAATAAAATTGACAATAATATTTTTATGTTGTTCATAAAACGGTAAATGAAATGTGATCATAAACACAAAGACTTAACGCTGTCATCCACATGAATAGGTAGGTGCCTTATCAGATATGTGAAATGAAACCAGTCATAATATCTTACAGTTTTATTTATGTATCTCTAACAAAAGAGACACTTAACACGAAAAGTACAAAGGGCGCTAAATTACAGTACAATAACACAATAAAAAAGGCCGACCCTTCAATGTCAGAATGACAAATTATATAAGATAGCAAGTAAACATTTTGGCTGTTATCTGTCAATATTTCTATAGCCACTTACTACTTTAGTACACATAATATGACGATTAGCTAACTACAAAAATATATTTGTACACAATGCTGAAAACTTTGTGCTTACAATAAGTAAGTACTAAGCTCAACGACGAAGGAAAATATCGTGAGAAAACATGGATGTTTCGGATTCCAAGATATGTACTGACATACATATGTAAACTAAAATACACTCAGTACAGGGGATTTAGCTCAACTTCGATATAACTACTCGTATTATTATAAATATAAAGATATATAATTCTTCTTCTTAGTCGTTTCCTCATTACTGAGGTTCGTGACCACCGTGCGTGTGGCCCTCCTGTACATTTCGCACCACCTTCCTCCAGGCATTCCTATTCTGTGCCAATCGTAGGCAAGCCTGGGCACTGGATCCTGTTCTTCCTCTACCTCTCTTCCCCTCCACGTGGCCAACCATTATAAGTTTTTCCAGGCTATCCTCCTACCTAGCCACATGGCCAAAGAAACGAAGTACGCGTTGAGTAGTAATGGTGGAGAGATGTATCTTAATCGTTAGCTGGGTCAGGATTGATTCGTTTGTGCAGAGAGCTGTCCACTTGATACTTAGCATTTTCCATTTAGATATATAATAAAATTGCATTAAATACATTCATATATTATTTATCAATCGAAGACAGAAGAAAATAAGACAATAAACACATTATTATAATAAAACACCGCTTCCTTTAATGATTACTTCAAACTAAAAGGACTACTCAAGTGTACTCGAGTGCCGTTGAGCTTGAAAACAACGGCATTTCTTCTGAAGACGCGCAGATTTTACTGCATATTTTATTCAACGTTTTTGCTAATAGTAGTACACGGGTATATATATTTGAGCAAACTCTCTTTATCTTTTTTAAAAATACGACTTAAATTTTAATTTTTACTTTATTTTTAAACATCACATTCTGAACTTAAGTTTTTAATTAACAATGAGCTACTTAGCTCATATAAGATAAGCTGAGAGGTAAGCCGGCACAATGCTTTGTGTTCTTCATCTAGATGTTATTGGTAACATTTTTTTTTTAATCTTGTTATTTACTTAAAGTAACTCTAACCGAATAAAGATATGGCAAACATTTAAAGAAGTGACAACGAATATTTTAAACTGATGCTTTCACAGCTCTTTGTTGCCACGCTATAAAGCGTACAGAGCTCTATTTAAAGCCATTGTGCTAAGAAAGAAAACAGACAAACGAATAATGGCCATAAGAAAATGTTTTCCATCTATTATTCTGCATTAAACAGTGCTTGATTGGTTAACTCTTGCTAGCTAAATAATTTTATTGCTTTCTTTATTCCGAACAATATTCATATTATAATTATATTTTAATTTAACCGACATTACATAAAAATATCGGCACCAATGTTCAAATGCCTCCTTTGGTATAGCTAATTATACCAGCTGGGGCCTTTTTACATTATTACGCTGCCCTGCCTCAGAAAGCAAGTATATCGGACATCATGATGATCAAGCCCATTTTTAAGGGCTCGATCATCATGATCACCGGTCAAGTTCTGTGTCATCGGATTGTTTGAATGTCTCGTTTGCACTCTCACATGAGCTTTATAATATAGAGGCCCAGACTATGTTTAAATCACGCGAATTCCACAGGCCGGATACAATTTAAACTAAACAAAATTCAGTATCAATACTGAAAAATATTCTATATATATGTCATTCCCGACAAATTAAGAGAATAAGAAAAACCCAATACATCATATCATATCACTCCTATATGCGAAGATTGCAAATAGAGATCGTAAATATAAAACCTGTCACGATATCAAACAGTCATAATAGCAATTTATGATTATATGCAATTTGAAATTTATAAGAAAATACTGTCTAGGCGATGATCGAACGCCGCAGGTTCCATGATATATTCATGGAAGGTTTTTACATTGTAATAGACGATCTAACAACAATTTAGCAAAAACACAAAATAATCCATAGTTCTATACTTATATATATATACTTATTACTTATATAATAATATTATAAATGCGAAAGTAACTCTCTCTGTCTGTCTGTCTGTCTCGCTTTCACGCCAAAACTACTGGATCGATTTAAATGAAATTTGGTACACAAATAATCTAGAGCCTGAGAAAGGACATAGACTACTTTTTAATTGGAAAAAGCTGCTGTAAAGGGATGAAAAGGGGGATGAAAGGTTGTAAGTTGTTGAAAGTATTATCATTTTTAGAACTAGAAGCACAAAACTTATAATTTAGGCTGTACACTTATAAACTAACATATCATGACACCCACTAAGGAGGGAATTTTGTAAATTCTACCCCTAAAGGGGTGAAATAGGAGTTGAACGTTTGTATGGAAGACCGTAATTTTTAAATTTGAATCATAATTCTTTATTCTTAGGATACTGATTATAAATGAGTACATAAATATTTAAGCGTGTCTGCAAATTCTACTCCTAAGAAGATGAAATAAGGGATGAAAGTATGTATGAAGGTCCGTAATTTTTTAAGTTAGAAACATGAAACTTTATTTTTTTGATACTGATTAAAAATGACTAGATATCCATTTCTGCGTTTCTAGATAATATATCACTAAAGGGGTGAAATAAGGATTGAAAGCTTTTATGAGAGTCAGTCATTTTTTAAGTTAGAAACATGAAAAAATATTTTTGGAATACTGATTAAAAATGACTAGATACGTATTTAAGCGTTTCTAGATAATCTACCACTAAGGGGGTGAAATAAGGGTTGAAAGTTTTTATGGGAGTCAGTCATTTTTTAAGTTAAAAACATGAAACTTTATTTTTGGGATACTGATTGAAACTGAGTGAATACGAATTTGAGCGTATTTTGATATTCTACCACAAAGGGGGTGAAATAAGGGTTGAAAGTTTTATGGAAGTCCATCATTTTTTAAGTTAAAAACATGAAACTTTATTTTTGGGATACTGATTAAAAATGATAAAATACGTATTTAAGGGTTTCTAGATATTCTACATTTAAGGGGTTTAATAGGGGTTGTCATTTTTTATATAGGTTAGTCTGGAAGTCCATAATTTTTTTACTGATTAAATGAGTTGATACGTATTTAAGCGTTTCTGAATATTCTACCCTAAGGGCTGAAATACACACCAATGTGGTATACAAAGAGGTCTTACATTAACGTAATATTTTAAGTTAATTTGTAAATATATTCATATTTTACGCGGGCAAAGCCGCGGGTAACAGCTAGTTGTATAAAATTTTAAAGAATTATATCAGTGTGATACCATATTTGTTATATTATTAAAGCAGATATACATATATGAGTTTAAATTTAATAAAAAGAAAATCAAAATTATTATAACAGTCAACCCATTCTCAGCAAAAATACTAGCAGAATGTTGCATTTCGATAATTGTAATACATAAACTGTACCATTATTAAAAGTCGTATTATAACGAAACAGCTGACTCTGGCGATGAATACAATATAACAAGTCATTCTATTATAATAAGTATACTATAGAATTATGATATGATAACTTAGTACAATAATATTGATAGCTCAATAAAGTATATTACATTTATCGTTCAATTTCTTCAATACCCAGCATCGCTCAAAGGCTACAATAATTAATTAAAGATTAAACGGCAACGTAAAGCCCCTCAAAAGCAATGAGTAAAGGCGAGTTAAATATAAATTTATAGCTCAGATTATCCTTAATCGAGTCTTCGCACGCTGGCAAAATACAGAAATCGGTGTTAAAAATTAAATTGTGTATGCATTCTTTTCCCGAAGAAATTTATTGTTTTGAAATAAGCAATTTAGTTGCAAGTTCAAAATGAACTATATTTATTATATATTTTTATACACGATGACCTAATCAAATTGAAACATTTATTATCAACGTTACTTCATACTTAGTAGTTTGCTGTCGATAAAAATAATAATTTGACCAAATATTTTTTTCGACACGGACACTTCCTACTAACGTTTAATGTTCTTCTAACAATTTTGTTTCAGAACAGATATATTAATCTATCTTAATATATAATCATTGAAAAATAACATCATCCAATAGTTTTATTTTATACTTCTCAAATTACTGAAAATATACCTGCAGTAAGGACTTTGATCGAGCGCTTAACACAACACAATAGCGTTTGCGCTTGTTGGCTTGTAAGCAAAATGATTGATCCAATATCCATTACTATCAATTAACTGAAAACATGACGTCATATATAGCAACACACATACAATTTTGAAACGACGATACTCATTGTTTATTTAATGGAAACAATTCGAACCCAATTTATGCATTAAATAAATTTATTAAACAAATGTCGTTGAATTATGACGGTCTACAGAGTGCATTATAATTAATACAAAATTGTTAAATACCAAATAACTTAGTTTATTATAATTTAAGCTAGATTCGAAGCTAACAATTAAAATAGTCAATATCTTCGATAACTACAGTAATTTTCGGGATCTAGATTCAAAAGTACAGTGGAATCCTCATTTATCATTTCAATCAGGGAAACAGCTCAACACCACACGCGGCGGAAAAGTTACACCATTAACCGATATTGATGCTGTCCGATCGTTTCGATTATTTATTGCTATTGTCTTACTTTAAGATAGCGCTACAGATGCTGAAACTCGTTTATTTCACTAGAAAGAGCCCGAAACTAATTACGTAATGTTTTTGATAATATGAGAATACGGCCAGTAACTTCATAGCCAAACTCACACCTTTACTACAATATCATAAATATTTGCCCAATAATATTAATTATTTCAAAACAAAAACCTTACCAAAACACGTCAGCCTAAATAACTTATTCTAAAAGTTATTCGTGAATTCAGTAAAAATAAAGAAATATAATTTTCTCCTTCATAGCACGATGTATAATGTAAATATATCTTAAGACCGTGATAAACATTTATTGAATTAATCACATGACGAAGTTATTAATCATCTCAATGTATCTCGTCTGCGTCTAATTAATACCATGTTATATTTATTTCGCCACCAATTTTATTATAGCTATTAATTACGTACGTCTAGACTCTCGTCAATAAATACAAAATTTTTATAAACATCATTTTTCTGATGATAGAGCTTTGTGCAATCAGTTATTCGGCTTAAGAGAAAAGGGATGTCTATCCCTATTTTATTACAGTCAGGCAAGTAAGTAAATATTTATATTAATAGACAGAAGCGTCCAGTCACCGTTGGACAGGCTGCCTTCCTCTTCTAAATTAAAGAAAAATATGTAAGAAATAGCAATTGTAATCGTAATAAAAAACTATAGGAATTCATGATAATCATTATAATAATTTAAGTTATATCTGCAATTGAGAAAATAAATAATGGAATGAAGTATAAAGTCCATTCTTAGAATTTATTACATTGAAACTCAGCAAGATAATCTCTCATTGAGAGCTTTCTATTGCCACGGGAGTCATTACAATTTCGCGTAGATAAAGGACGATTCTAAAATATTTTTGAACAATCTTGTATGTTTCACAATAATTGTTATAGCAATTATAATGATGAGTCTTTGCTTTTGTAAAATATATCTTAATCTTGACTTTTATGCGCCACAATAATATTTTGTTATTAAAATATTTATTTAACCTCATCACAAGTTTTTATTTATCAAGTATATGCGACACATTAAAAAGGATTTTTTTTTTTTTGAAGTTAATAATATTTTGCTCACCCCAGCAATGAAGACTTTCCTTTATGAATAGAAGGATTGGAACTTATTCTACAAAGCTGCCCTAGTGCGTATTGATCGTGGTTGGTCAGCCACACATGTGGAAGATTTTCATCGGACAAAATGAAATTTTACCCACAAAAATATTGAAGCTGTTTGTACCATATATGCTTGCACTGTTTCATGTATACATGTGTAATTTATTTTAAATAATTTTACTTTTTATTAACTAAAGTAATTTTCAATATTGATTTTTCCAGGAAATCTTCATTACTTAATAATTCTTTTTCCTTTTTAAGTTAGTAGTTAATTTTTTATCATCGCTTAAAGTGGGATACTGGTATATAACTTAGAAATTTAATACTGCCTTGTTCTATCGTCAATCACTTTATTAAGTCTTTACTTCTGTTTGTATTAACTTTTCTATTTTAATCAGCCGACATATTGACTAATAAATTATGTTATTTTTAAATTTATCATATTACACTGTAATGGGTTTCTGATGATTATAAATACTAACTTTTTGGTGACAGGAATAATAGAATCAAACTAAACAAATATTACTTTAGCTTTTTGTTTACTATAACATTTAAAAAACTTATTTGTTAAATCTCTAATCTCTAATTTATTTTAAATATGTCTTGAAAACCGTTACAACTATCCCTATATATTATGTTTTTTTAACGTCTTTAGTTGTACTTATGGTCAAAATTATTTTTAGCAAATTAAAGACTCTATTGTAATAGTTAGGAATCATTTGCTCTTATATAATTGGTAGAACATATATTAAAGTAATTATAAGTCATGTCAGGCATTCTAATACAGTATATTTTTTGTTTTGCTAGTATTTCCCATAATACCATTGTCGTATCTGGTTACCTTATTTAAATTTACTTACATATGCACTTATAGATTCCAAAAGCTTTAACCTGTCACCACAACAAGTATCGTCAACGTACATAATCGTCCAACAACGTTCAGCTAGATTTCCCATGCTGTTCACATGTATGATGTAGCCCATTGAACCGAACAGGGTGCCAGTCGGCAATCCTAACGAGATGTCCGCCTCTGCTCTGCTCGACCCACAGTAGTGCAAAGCGTCCGCTCAAATGACTATTATTACGAAGGTGACAAGTTTGAAGATAAGTAATGTCTAATCTTATATTTATCAATATCGCCGTGAATCACCTTTTTAATTGTAATATTCACTGAGTATTTTAACAATCACATAAGAAATACGTGATTTATTTGATTTGTATAAAGAATTGAGGTATATAGAATTGAGTAGAAATATAAAACACAGCACGTTTTAATCTTGTTAAATTATTACTGTACAAATCATTATCGCCTGGAACGATGGCAAGAATTACCCTGTTAAATCGCAATTCCGATCCTCTGGGCAAAAAAGTAACCTGCCCAAATAATTGACTAATATTTAAATGCATAAACTTTGTTTTAGTGCAACAAATACTTACATCATCCCATAAGTAGTTTTTAAATTTTCCTTCAATTATAGTATTATTAAGGACAGACAGTTCCTTATCTTATCCTTATCGTATCCATCCAGAGTTGGATGGATTGGATGACTGACTATTATAAGAGTCTATTTTTACGATTGTCATATAATCATCCGATAACAGGCATGTGAATGCTCGCCAAGGTGCACCTTGTCGAGTAGTCCAGACATTTCCAGTCTAGACAGACATCTATTCTCACAGTAGTTATATTATAATATTTATTTTAAACTCTTTTATTTGTCTTTGGAACCAAATATAGCCAACAAGTTGAAAATGAACCATCACTATTCAAAACACACAGGTGCAACGTGTTAGTATATAATTATCATTTAAAATATTATTGTAAAAGAAAAATAGTATATAATCTTACTTATTGAAAGTACCAAACAGCAAAGCACATGTGAAAATTTCACATTTCCACCAAATAGTTTCAGCTTTATGCACATAATTTTATGTTAAGCAGTGCAAAATCGTTTTTATTCAAATTTAAAACTTGGCTCTCCTAATGAGAGCTTAAACCTTAACGGATTGCTAAATGCGGTATAGTTCAAAACGTAATAAAAATCCTAAAAAGTTTCTGCTGCGTTTCATAAATTATAAAAGGTACAGTTTTCATTTTTTCTTAAACCTACATGTGACTGAAACCAATCAAAGCAGTGCACGAGCATAAGTAATAATACATTTCACTTTGATTTTAATATATTTATATGTGTTTTAACAAGATATTTAACAGTGCGATTTTCAAATCTCGGACTGGGACATAGTCCAATTCAACCCTACAAAAAAAAGGCAGAAGTTTGCTCGTTAACGGCTAGAAAATCACCATTTGTCTTATCTCCATGATTTGAGAATATTCCAATTTCCGCCACAGCTAGTATCGGAATACTTGTCGTTAATGTTTCGAACCTTGTTCAGTTCCGCGGTCAATTGAAGGAAAAGTCAAACTGGCGTCTAAAAAACTTGTGAGCCTCTTGGTCATTTGACACCTATACCAAAAAAAAATGTTTATTTCAAATGCGTCTTGAACATTGATGCAGTTTATGCGTCCGTCAGTGAATAATAACATTATGTGCCCATCACGATTTCATTCGCGTTAAAAAACTTCATCGAAATCGCTCCAACCTTTTAGGAGTTCAGTTGCATATACACGCACACAAGTTATAATATATATAAAGATATACTTATGCAAGGATACACAAATATACATGTGAATATAAATAACTGTGCCTTTAACCTCACTCTGACAAAAAATCGCTTCAATGAATCGATCTTAGTAAAACAATTGCTAAATGACGACCTCCGTGGTCGAGTAGTGTGTACACCGGTTTTCATGGGTACGCCACTCCGAGGTCCCGGGTTCGATTCCCGGCCGAGTCGATGTAGAAAAAGTTTATTAGTTTTCTATGTTGTCTTGGATCTGTTTGTTTGTGGTACCGTCATTACTTCTGATTTTCCTTAACACAGGTGCTTTAGCTACTTACATTGGGATCAGAGTAATGTATGTCCAATATTTATATTTATTTATAATGAAGAAGTTTACATAATTTTTTTTTTGATTCATTATAAAAATTTAGATAAAATAAAACAAACACGTGAAAGAATCGATAAAATATCTTAAGAAATAAGAAAGTTATGGGACTTTGAAGTTGGGGTTTTAAGAATAATTTTGTTATACGTGGCGTTCGGTCGTGTGACGTCATTTGACCTAGACGACACATCGGGTGTTCGCCGAGTACGTACGAAATACGAATGTATTGTTGTGTAGTTGCTCACGCCATTCGATTCGTATTTTGTTTATTACCCGATGGCAGAAGCTAAAAAAAATGCTTACAAATATTATATTGTTCCTATGTGTCAAAGCACAACATTTAAAAATCCCAATAAAATATTTTTTCGTGTACCAAATAATATAACAATAAGGAAAAAATGGTGCAAAGTAATGAAGCGTGATTTAATTGGCCCTAAAAGCACCAAATATGTGTGTGAAGATCATTTTGATGTAAGTAACTATTAATATATCTTTTGAGTCGTGAGTAAGTTTGGAATAACTAATTCAGTAAAAATAACTATATATATTATGTAAATTTATTTAAGTGCTGTGAAAATATAATTTATTTACAGGTTGAAAATGACACAGAAAATTTAGTAAAACATCGACTGGTTGGGGGAACATTAAAGTTAAAACCCGCAGTGAAACCTCAAAAAGAACGAGGAGCATATGAAAAAAGATGTCGGATTGAATTTTATGTAAGTCTTAACAAAAGAAGCACCGTCGACTTCAAGTCAATCGTCTTCTATTCAATGTTTCGAAATTATTGAGTGTGATGTCATGGAGTCAGATGAAACAGAGGATCCGCTACCAGAGAACATTACATTTCCAGAATCAATCGATTCGAATCATCCAAATAAAAAGAGAAACAAAAGAGTTCAAGTAAACAACCAACAACCAGTACTAAACTAGAATCTGTTTTTTACTTATAATTAGGTTTTTTATTTATAAATCATATTTGTAAGTTTGACCATGTGGTTGGTTACAGCACTAACATAAAACGGATTTGAAGAAAAAAAGTCCATCACTGTGTATATATAAATATTAGGCAAATTATCACTTTGTCCTTTGACAAAACCTTCTTCCATTATAGTAAAATAAAAACTAAACACTAATAAATAAAAAATAATAAAACGACTTTACGTTAAAAAACACGAAAAATACTTGAATGATTCGTTTCGTGGTGCGGTGATACCGAACAGGTCAAATGACGTCACAGGCGAATCGTAAACTATAGACGTTCCGTACTAAAATACGTAAACTTTAATTATCTATTTCTAAGTCATTTATTGCTGGATTTCAAAAATTCTTTCAGTGATGGATTAGTTTTGATCTATATTTTAATACCATTACGTTGAATATAATATTAACAACATCATGAAACTTCCTCATTGCTAAATCAATAGCGAGTTTAATCATGTGCATAGACTTTCAATGTTATTCACAAAGATTAATTCAATATAACTTTACCATTTCTAAATATTTCAATATTCAGTATAAAATAAAATATTGGTAATCAAAATTTAAATTGTTGACGATCAACTAATACTGGTCAAGTACATCGACACGTGTACACTCTTATAAGTACACTTATCCAATTACAATTACATTTTCAAAAAGCAATTTTTCATCAACCACCCGTCATTAAAAAAACACTTTGGAAATATAAATTATCATGATAAAAAACTCATACGGTAACATGAGTTTTATATCATTATAAATTGAATGAAGAAGACCTGCTCGTAATTAAATACAAATATTCATATTACTTATTGAAACAACACGGTCGAACGTACTACATAACGTAATGTGAGTTTAAGTGAATCTTTGATATACATGTACCAACTACCAATCGATAAATTAAGCTATCTTACAGTAATTACTACGAACATGTCAATTATTTTTTCAATTCTTAGTTTAATGGTTTTAGTTGTGCCGATAGAGCATAGATTATTTCGCCAATGTGACTTAGGATGGAGAAGACACGAATGAGATTGATAATAATTTTTTCACTCAATCGTTCCTTTAATGTCATGGCTGTTATCTTAATAACAATAAATATATTTAATAAATTCGTTTTTTCGATCTAAATTTAGTAATTATTATAATAGCGCCTGCTAAATTTTATAAGCTTTAATTTCAACTAGATAAAATATTTAAAAAAATACATGACATTATCAAAGGTGCACGAAATAGTTTCGTTTCCTCGATGAAGTCAACCCGATAGCTGACACGGGTAAAGACGTTTTCATACTGTATCTTTGGATGCTGAATCATAGATAGGCTTTTCCTATCTATGATTCAGCATCCAAAGATACATTTTAACAAAAAAACACTCTACTCTATAGAGTATAAATATATTTACATAAATCTTGCTAGTAGCACTTCATTGAATCGCAATTCCGATCCTCTGGGCAAAAAACGAACCAGCCCTCCTGTCACCAGTGGAGGAAATAAGGCGATTTGTTATACTTTTAATGACCCTTTTGGCACTACTACTCAATAGAGTAGTTCGATAGATCAATTACGAATACTTCGTGTTTTTTTTTCATTCAGCAAAATCATTATAATTATTCGAGTTGAGGTTTTGTTCAAATATTCATTAGTATATGGAGGATAAATTAGTATATGAAACTGTTAACAATACTGCCAGTATGGTTCAAATACATAATTAATTCGAATGAGCGGGCTCGATTTCATTACTGTGTAGTTTATTTGAACGATAATATATTTTTTAACTTTTCTTTAGAATTCATTTCAATTCATAAAACAATTGTATACGCAAAGCTACTTACATTAAAACATGGGTAGACTTTCATTCAAATTCTATTTTTTTTTTTCAAATTGCAAACAGGGAGGCTATATTCTGACAGATACGTACTATTTGAGGCGAAAATCATTAAGTTGTTGAAACTTTTAATTGCGTTTTATCAAATCAACAGTGTAGTTTCTGCTAATACATGTTGGTTCGTTGAAAAAATATAATAGGAATGCTTAAGATTTTTTTTATTTAGTATTTTATTTTACTATGTATGAATGGTCATTCATCAGACTTAGAAACGTAGTACTATAAATATATATCCCTGAAGTAGCTAGGTATTTATTTATTTAGGCTTAATATAGATTCAAGCTAATAATTTCGATTAAAATAAATAATACTAAAATAATTTCAATGAACAGATTACTTTTCACCAATCATGTTTTCATTATCGTTAGTAGGTACATATTTTGCTGATATAATCCAATATTTTTAATAACTTACTCTGCCTCTTATCTAAGCCTATTAGAGCAAATAATCTCATAATTAAGAAGATTAATCCTACTTAGTCTGTATTAAAAAATTAAAATAATAAGCTTTAATGAATTCCTTATATTTAACTTATTTTAAAGGGTAAAACCTGGTTGAATGAGAAATGCAAAAATAATCTACATTAATCAATTTCGTATAAATTTAATGACAACACAGTTTATTTTTCTATCATCTTATTTTACAAATTAATTAAACATAATATAAGCAATCAAAAATAATCCCCAATGTTTTATGATTTTGTCAAAGTTTTCGTGTGTTTAGTTATTAATACTAACTTAAAGAAATCGCTGAAAGTCTTAAAACAAAATTGCCAGCTAAACAAATACACCTAAATAAAAGCTAGCATCTTTCAATATTTGAACAAGTTTTATTATTCATGTTGTAATATAAAATATGATAAATTTAAAAATTGACACAAGATGAAATTGAAATATTTTGATTTTCTACCAAAAATCGAGTAGTATATACTCTAAGTAAATTTTACTTCGTATTTGAACTCTATGTATATGTTTCAGGTCTTTTTTTTTCCTAATTATACTCTTCAAGTGTTAATTTGAAAACCATCAAAAACCGCTACCATCAAAACACTCGGGATATAAGTATATAAAGATTTTAAGATAAAACCGTTTATTATTAAACATGATAGAATAATGTTATAGGTATAAAATAAATTAAATTTGATACCCACGTTCGTATTGCTGACACTTATGAAATACCTATTTGATATTCGCAGTGCAACTCTGCGTGTAGACGGATATGAGGTTTGGTTAATGAAGTTTGGAGCACATACATACATCAACATGTACACAACGACTGAGCCGAAAATTCCGTTCGCAAATGCTTCGTCATCGATAAATCTAGTTTCATAAATTTTGAGTTAATTACTAGTGCTAATCGAACATTCAACGTCAGAAGTATTTTGATAATTTTTGGTTTTAGACACATTAAAGTCACTGTTTGTAAAAAATATATATACGATTAGATTTAACAAAAGAGGTTTTAAAATAATATATTACGAAGAGATAATGATTTAAAGTTCGAAGATTAAATAAATTCCTTTCATCCGTAACCGTAAAAGTATAAATTACGACCTGTAAAGGACATAAGGTTAGTTACAATGTTTTTTAAAAATATCCATGCATTATTATTTTTTGTTAAAATATTTAAAAAAAAAAGATTATTCAATTGATTTGTGCTCGATTTTTGGTATTCGGAAAAAACGTAAATGTTAACAAAAGTCTATGAAATAATATGGAAATTGTTACTTCAATTACTAAAAACAATACATGATTTTACCGGTATAATATTTAGAGTGTAAAGTATTTACACTGTAATAATCATATTGTATCGATGATCTTGTAAGTCTAAAACAAAAGAGGTTGTATTCAGAATGGAGTGGAGTGTTGTGGTTAAGAGAGGTGAGGTGAGGTGAGGAAATGAGAATATATTTGACGGTTGTCAAATATATTATTAAATTTAGAGCTTCTTAGTAAAGTTGGCATACTTTTGGCATATATATAAAATAAAAAAGGAGAATACATTTTATCAAAATGTTTGATTGTTTTAATATTAATACAGGATATTTCTTAAAAAAATTATATAAATAATTCTTAAAATCGATAAGACAATCGTTTCATCAGCAGGACTTTTATATTCATGTCATAAGCTTGTCATTCACTCGTGTAACATTGTGAGTCAGCTTGCGAATATTTTTCTTGTGGTGTTTTATAATGTATTTTGGCTGTGTTTTCTGATACCTGTCGTTTGCTTACCCGACTAACCCCGCTTTATTTTGTTCTTATAAAGCATCTACGCAATATACCTTTTCGCAACTTGGACTATATATTTCGCCTGCACTTCACCTCGATTATGTATTAATTATTCATAATATGTTATATATTCATAATCTATATAATGTTCGTTGAAATAAAAAGTTCAAATAGAATTGAAGTACTTATTTAGCTGTCATTTAGTTTGTACAACATAACAAATTATCTTTATGTATCAGAATCGTATTCATTTTCAGTGAATTATAATTCTAAATATTTTAACTTTCAATGCGAAGTTAAAATAAACAGGACCCAAGAACAAGGTATTACTTAAAACAATATAAAAGTTATTATTTTTGTATTTTCCATTTCAGGCCGCAGTTTTTTTAGGCCGGGTGCACAACTCCTTTAACAAAATTTATTTCTTTTAATAAGATTACAAATTAATTAGATACATTCAAATAATGTGTTTCTTAGTTGATATCAAATATCATATAAGAGTTTTTGTCGAGTTTCAGTTTTATTTTTCAAACTCTTAACAATAAATTAATTATATATCTACATTAGCATGTAGTGCTATCATCATAATTAATCTTCACAACTATAATAGTATGTTAATTATTTTCATTTCTGTTAATAAGTATGTTTTACTGATGATACAACCGTGTTACAAAATACTAGTTCGTGACAGACAACTGTAATTTCCGCTGACCCATATTCAATAACTAAAGAGGTAAACATTAAACCAATGGAAACTTTAGACAACACAATGCTTCAAAATATTTATATTGTAAACAATTCAAAGTTTTTAAATACATTAAATAACTAAGAACAAGAGAACATTCAATTAAAAGCTTGTACCTCACTTAGTTATCATTCAAATGCGCCAAGAAATCTTCGAACTACGTTCGAGATAAAACTCGCACCAATGAACGCCTGCCAACTCCACGCTGGATTTCAAAGGATGTTTTATATTCAATATTATTAAACTTTTAAACTGAATTGAACCATGAAGTCTACTTGAGAACTGCAGCCAGGAGTTTGATTATAGAGTACGATCGAATCGATTAATTACCTATATGATTTTTTATACAAAACATATTTTCAAACGAAGATAATCCTCACCCCAATTGTATAGATTTTGAATGTAGATTATACGTCTTAGTTGGAAGATGTTTAATTTCCTGGGGCAACTTCTAGTTATTTACGATTATAATACGTTCCTGATTCTATTTCTCATTAAATAAATGACAGCTGAATCCTAACTGGAGACTAATTCTACTAATTAATAACGGTTACGCTTCTGTTGCTCTCCAACTTCGACCGCAAATGGATCGTTTTGTTAGTAGAATAGGAAAACGACTACTAAGCCAACGATTACTTTTCGGTGCGTTAAAATTTGTTAGCAGAATTTACCCTCGGTGAGGGTTAGTAGGGGTGGTCGTGTGTGTACAAGCACAACGTAGTTATGCTTCTGTATGCATAACATATCATCATGTCATTCCTCTACATAAATCACGGCATGCTGCGCGACACATACATTGTTAAAAATACGGAACAGATAAAAATTGCTATTTTCCACTACTACATTGACAATATTGTCAGATAAAAATTTTGTTTTGTATTTGCACATCGAATGGGTGGGTTTTACGTTAATTCAACACATATTTATATTTACATATTTCACAGTTGAAATTCGGTGCAAGTTATTTTCGAATCAATATTTTATCAGCCTCGTAGATAGATTTTACTAAACTTATATATTACAATAATTTTGATTGAAATTTGAAGGAAGTTTTAGGGCATAAAACTATACTTAGCGTATGTTTATGATTAAAATTAGTTCGTTAATATGCATACATGTAACAACAAAGATAATGACATTTTAAAGGAGTTGTCTTTTATGATTATGTGCAATAAATAACACACGTAAACATGAGAACATAAAATAGAATTGAGGTCTCCGAAATATCCTTCTCAATTCTGGCTATCATTTTTTACGGAATATTTCGGAAGAATTAACAATCTTAGCAAAGTTCAATAAAGGGATGTGACATGAAATTTAACAAAAGAGCAATCAGTATAATGGAACATGAATTTTATACTTCATACAATAAAAGCTGCATTTGCATATACGCAAACTCTTTTCAGAAATCATAAACTGTATTTCATTGTAATAAAGACCAGAGTAAGTATTAACTATAAAATATATAAGGCTGTTTTCGCATAAACGATATTCTAAAGCGCAAATTACCAAGTCTTATCTCATTATACACATGTTTAGTTACATACAGTTTAGTTTATGTTGATCAACATTATTATATCTCACTTCTCTCTCTCTCTCTTTTAAATTAGTGTAAATGTCATTTCTGAGGAAGCATTATTAATAACTAATCGTAATGATCGTAATCTATATACTAGCCATAATTTAATTGTTATATGGAAACAGTGCCGTAAGTAGTGTAGGGTGAAACGAGGCTTCCGCTCGTCACGTCATCGTTCACGATCGTCATTTCCGGCGAGGCAATCATTTCAGGGATTCGGGGCGTGATCAGTGATGTATGATACACGTGCTGGTATTGCTATCTGGATGCTCAATTTGTAAAGGGAACGTACACATTATTATATTCAGTAAATATAAATTTCAATAATAAGGTCTGCCACTCAATATGTGATACTTGAAATATTTCGAGTTTTCGTAAATCAATTCTTTCACCCATTCAGAGCACGATATCTGTATCTAAGGACTTTAAAATATTCTTATTGTATATTCATAACGATCGGGAATAAAATTTATAGCCTTATGAAAAAAATAAATGCAAATATAATAATACAGTATATATAAAATTCGTGATTTATTTGTTACGAGCCATTGACTTTGTTTTCGTAGGTTTCTGAGATAGAAATTATAACAGCTTTTATTTGATCTCGGCATGTCGGCTCGTTTCCTTAATATATATTTATATATTAATCGATTAGACATATTTATTTAAACCATACCAGACCAGACTGTACAAACCAGGTGTTAATTTCAAGAGTAATAAAGGAACAAAGTAACAAATCGTTACAAACGCAAGATTTATAACTCAACGTAAACAATGATCCTGAAAATGTCTTAGGGGGCGTTTGATTGACGAAGGTTATACATTGACGGAGGGATTTGTATAAGCAGAAATGTCAATAGTCAATGACTTATAGCGTTGAACAATATTAATAAATCTGCCGATGACGAATGGCAGGACTAAGCATAATATGTTGACCTATTTGACTATATTCATTGCATAATTTTCACAAATATAAAACACAAACATGTAATGATATCTATTTCTTTTTAGCTCCACATAAAATATTTTTAAAAATTGAATGAGAAAAATATATGCGACTCTCTTGTTCTATTTTATGAATAAGGAATAGTTTGACTTATTTGCGCGTTATATATTATTATTTGTGGATGAAATAAAATGTTATGTCTGTTGCGTCTGTTCTACTGACTCACTAACAATTCAAACCGGAACACAGCGATACAAAGTTGGTGATAGTTGCGGTACTACTTATCCTACCGAGGTACATACAACGGATTGCAGTTTTCAAATATTTAATACAAACACGTGAAAAGGACACGCTACGAAATTTGCAGCCAAGCCCTAATGATAGTGTATTTGGAAACATAGAATTATAAATCATTGTTGTTGAATTTGTCTAAAAATAAATCACTTGCAAATTAAATCGAATTAAAATGCTATAAAAAATTTGACCTTTGAAATTCTGTAGTACGAGTAAAATTTACCGTTTAATAACTGAATATGAAATTTCAAATGCTTGAAATTAAAATAAAATTGACAATAATATTTTTATGTTGTTCATAAAACGGTAAATGAAATGTGATCATAAACACAAAGACTTAACGCTGTCATCCACATGAATAGGTAGGTGCCTTATCAGATATGTGAAATGAAACCAGTCATAATATCTTACAGTTTTATTTATGTATCTCTAACAAAAGAGACACTTAACACGAAAAGTACAAAGGGCGCTAAATTACAGTACAATAACACAATAAAAAAGGCCGACCCTTCAATGTCAGAATGACAAATTATATAAGATAGCAAGTAAACATTTTGGCTGTTATCTGTCAATATTTCTATAGCCACTTACTACTTTTGTACACATAATATGACGATTAGCTAACTACAAAAATATATTTGTACACAATGCTGAAAACTTTGTGCTTACAATAAGTAAGTACTAAGCTCGACGACGAAGGAAAATATCGTGAGAAAACATGGATGTTTCGGATTCCAAGATATGTACTGACATACATATGTAAACTAAAATACACTCAGTGCAGGGGATTTAGCTCAACTTCGATATAACTACTCGTATTATTATAAATATAAAGATATATAATTCTTTTTCTTCTTAGTCGTTTCCTCATTACAAAGGTTCGTGACCACCACGCGTGTGGCTCTCCTGTACATTTTGCACCACCTTTCTCCAGGCATTCCTATTCTGTGCCATTCGTAGGCAAGCCGGGCACTGGATCCTGTAGACGCCTTTACTGTGTCTATCCACCGGGACGGCACTCTTCCTCTACCTCTCGCCCCTCCACGTGGCCAACCATTATAAGTTTTTCCAGGCTATCCTCCTACCTAGCCACATGGCCAAAGAAACGAAGTACGCGTTGAGTAGTAATGGTGGAGAGATGTGTCTTAATCGTTAGCTGGTTCAGGATTGATTCGTTTGTGCAGAGAGCTGTCCACTTGATACCTAGCATTATCCATTTAGATATATAATAAAATTGCATTAAATACATTCATATATTATTTATCAATCGAAGACAGAAGAAAATAAGACAATAAACACATTATTATAATAAAACACCGCTTCCTTTAATGATTACTTCAAACTAAAAGGACTACTCAAGTGTACTCGAGTGCCGTTGAGCTTGAAAACAACGGCATTTCTTCTGAAGACGCGCAGATTTTACTGCATATTTTATTCAACGTTTTTGCTAATAGTAGTACACGGGTATACATATTTGAGCAAACTCTCTTTATCTTTTTTAAAAATACGACTTAAATTTTAATTTTTACTTTATTTTTATACATCACATTCTGAACTTAAGTTTTTAATTATAGATGAGCTAAGTGATAAGCTGAGAGGTAAGCCCGCACAATGCTTTGTGTTCTTCATCTAGATGTTATTGGTAACATTTTTTTTTTAAATCTTGTTATTTACTTAAAGTAACTCTAACCGAATAAAGATAAGGCAAACATTTAAAGAAGTGACAGCGAATATTTTAAACTGATGCTTTCACAGCTCTTTGTTGCCACGGTATAAAGCGTACAGAGCTCTATTTAAAGCCATTGTGCTAAGAAAGAAAACAGACAAACGAATAATGGCCATAAGAAAATGTTTTCCATCTATTATTCTGCATTAAACAGTGCTTGATTGGTTAACTCTTGCTAGCTAAATAATTTTATTGCTTTCTTTATACCGAACAATATTCATATTATAATTATATTTTAATTTAACCGACATCACATAAAAATATCGGCACCAATGTTCAAATGCCTCCTTTGGTATAGCTAATTATACCATCTGGGGCTTTTTTACATTATTACGCTGCCCTGCCTCAGAAAGCAAGTATATCGGACATCATGATGATTAAGCCCATTTTTAAGCGCTCGATCATCATGATCACCGGTCAAGTTCTGTGTCATCGGATTATTTGAATGTCTCGTTTGCACTCTCACATGTGCATTATATAGAGGCCCAGACTGTGTTTAAATCACGCGAACTCCACTGGCCGGGTAAAATTTAAACTAAACAAAATTCAGTATCAATACTGAAAAATATTCTATATATATGTCATTCCCGACAAATTAAGAGAATAAGAAAAAGCCAATACATCATATCATAGCACTCCTATATGCGAAGATTGCAAATAGAGATTGTAAATATAAAACCTGTCACGATATCAAACAGTCATAATAGCAATTTATGATTATATGCAATTTGAAATTTATAAGAAAATACTGTCTAGGCGATGATCGAACGCCGCAGGTTCCATGATATATTCATGGAAGGTTTTTACATTGTAATAGACGATCTAACAACAATTTAGCAAAAAAACAAAATAATCCATAGTTCTATACTTATATATATATACTTATTACTTATATAATAATATTATAAATGCGAAAGTAACTCTCTCTGTCTGTCTGTCTGTCTCGCTTTCACGCCAAAACTACTGGATCGATTTAAATGAAATTTGGTACACAAATAATCTAGAGCCTGAGAAAGGACATAGACTACTTTTTAATTGGAAAAAGCTGCTGTAAAGGGATGAAAAGGGGGATGAAAGGTTGTAAGTTGTTGAAAGTATTATCATTTTTAGAACTAGAAGCACAAAACTTATAATTTAGGCTGTACACTTATAAACTAACATATCATGACACCCACTAAGGAGGGAATTTTGTAAATTCTACCCCTAAAGGGGTGAAATAGGAGTTGAACGTTTGTATGGAAGACCGTAATTTTTAAATTTGAATCATAATTCTTTATTCTTAGGATACTGATTATAAATGAGTACATAAATATTTAAGCGTGTCTGCAAATTCTACTCCTAAGAAGATGAAATAAGGGATGAAAGTATGTATGAAGGTCCGTAATTTTTTAAGTTAGAAACATGAAACTTTATTTTTTTGATACTGATTAAAAATGACTAGATATCCATTTCTGCGTTTCTAGATAATATATCACTAAAGGGGTGAAATAAGGATTGAAAGCTTTTATGAGAGTCAGTCATTTTTTAAGTTAGAAACATGAAAAAATATTTTTGGAATACTGATTAAAAATGACTAGATACGTATTTAAGCGTTTCTAGATAATCTACCACTAAGGGGGTGAAATAAGGGTTGAAAGTTTTTATGGGAGTCAGTCATTTTTTAAGTTAAAAACATGAAACTTTATTTTTGGGATACTGATTGAAACTGAGTGAATACGAATTTGAGCGTATTTTGATATTCTACCACAAAGGGGGTGAAATAAGGGTTGAAAGTTTTATGGAAGTCCATCATTTTTTAAGTTAAAAACATGAAACTTTATTTTTGGGATACTGATTAAAAATGATAAAATACGTATTTAAGGGTTTCTAGATATTCTACATTTAAGGGGTTTAATAGGGGTTGTCATTTTTTATATAGGTTAGTCTGGAAGTCCATAATTTTTTTACTGATTAAATGAGTTGATACGTATTTAAGCGTTTCTGAATATTCTACCCTAAGGGCTGAAATACACACCAATGTGGTATACAAAGAGGTCTTACATTAACGTAATATTTTAAGTTAATTTGTAAATATATTCATATTTTACGCGGGCAAAGCCGCGGGTAACAGCTAGTTGTATAAAATTTTAAAGAATTATATCAGTGTGATACCATATTTGTTATATTATTAAAGCAGATATACATATATGAGTTTAAATTTAATAAAAAGAAAATCAAAATTATTATAACAGTCAACCCATTCTCAGCAAAAATACTAGCAGAATGTTGCATTTCGATAATTGTAATACATAAACTGTACCATTATTAAAAGTCGTATTATAACGAAACAGCTGACTCTGGCGATGAATACAATATAACAAGTCATTCTATTATAATAAGTATACTATAGAATTATGATATGATAACTTAGTACAATAATATTGATAGCTCAATAAAGTATATTACATTTATCGTTCAATTTCTTCAATACCCAGCATCGCTCAAAGGCTACAATAATTAATTAAAGATTAAACGGCAACGTAAAGCCCCTCAAAAGCAATGAGTAAAGGCGAGTTAAATATAAATTTATAGCTCAGATTATCCTTAATCGAGTCTTCGCACGCTGGCAAAATACAGAAATCGGTGTTAAAAATTAAATTGTGTATGCATTCTTTTCCCGAAGAAATTTATTGTTTTGAAATAAGCAATTTAGTTGCAAGTTCAAAATGAACTATATTTATTATATTATTTTATACACGATGACGTTATCAACGTTACTTCATACTTAGTAGTTTGCTGTCGATAAAAATAATAATTTGACCAAATATTTTTTTCGACACGGACACTTCCTACTAATGTTTAATGTTCTTCTAACAATTTTGTTTCAGAACAGATATATTAATCTATCTTAATATATAATCATTAAAAAATAACATCATCCAATAGTTTTATTTTATACTTCTCAAATTACTGAAAATATACCTGCAGTGAGGACTTTGATCGAGCGCTTAACACAACACAATAGCGTTTGCGCTTGTTGGCTTGTAAGCAAAATGATTGATCCAATATCCATTACTATCAATTAACTGAAAACATGACGTCATATATAGCAACACACATACAATTTTGAAACGACGATACTCATTGTTTATTTAATGGAAACAATTCGAACTCAATTTATGCATTAAATAAACTTATTAAACAAATGTCGTTGAATTATGACGGTCTACAGAATGCATTATAATTACTACAAAATTGTTAAATACCAAATAACTTAGTTTATTATAAATGAAGCTAGATTCGAAGCTAACAATTAATATAGTCAATATCTTCGATAACTACAGTAATTTTCGGGATCTAGATTCAAAAGTACAGTGGAATCCTCATTTATCATTTCAATCAGGGAAACAGCTCAACACCACACGCGGCGGAAAAGTTACACCATTAACCGATATTGATGCTGTCCGATCGTTTCGATTATTTATTGCTATTGTCTTACTTTAAGATAGCGCTACAGATGCTGAAACTCGTTTATTTCACTAGAAAGAGCCCGAAACTAATTACGTAATGTTTTTGCTAACATGAGAATACGGACAGTAACTTCATAGCCAAACTCACACCTTTACTACAATATCATAAATATTTGCCCAATAATATTAATTATTTCAAAAGAAACCTTACCAAAACACGTCAGCCTAAATAACTTATTCTAAAAGTTATTCGTGAATTCGGTAAAAATAAAGAAATATAATTTTCTCCTTCATAGCACGATGTATAATGTAAATATATCTTAAGACCGTGATAAACATTTATTGAATTAATCACATGACGAAGTTATTAATCAACTCAATGTATCTCGTCTGCGTCTAATTAATACCGTGTTATGTTTATTTCGCCACCAATTTTATTATAGCTATTAATTACGTACGTCTAGACTCTCGTCAATAAATACAAAATTTTTATAAACATCATTTTTCTGATGATAGAGCTTTGTGCAATCAGTTATTCGGCTTAAGAGAAAAGGGATTTCTATCCCTATTTTATTACAGTCAGGCAAGTAAGTAAATATTTATATTAATAGACAGAAGCGTCCAGTCACCGTTGGACAGGCTGCCTTCCTCTTCTAAATTAAAGAAAAATATGTAAGAAATAGCAATTATAATCGTAATAAAAACTATAGGAATTCATGATAATCATTATAATTATATAAGTTATATCTGCAATTGAAAAAATAAATAATGGAATGAAGTATAAAGTCCATTCTTAGAATTTATTACATTGAAACTCAGCAAGATAATCTCTCATTGAGAGCTTTCTATTGCCACGGGAGTCATTACAATTTCGCGTAGATAAAGGACGATTCTAAAATATTTTTGAACAATCTTGTACGTTTCACAATAATTGTTATAGCAATTATAATGATGAGTCTTTGATTTTATAAAATATATCTTATTCTTGACTTTTATGCGCCACAATAAAATTTTGTTATTAAAATATTTATTTAACCTCATCACAAGTTTTTATTTATCAAGTATATGCGACACATTAAAAAAGAATTATTTTTTTTTAAGTTAAAAATATTTTGCTCACTCCCAGCAATGAAGACTTTCCTTTATGAATAGAAGGATTGGAACTTATTCTACAAAGCTGCCCTAGTGCGTATTGATCGTGGTTGGTCAGCCACACATGTGGAAGATTTTCATCGGACAAAATGAAATTTTACCCACAAAAATATTGATGCTGTTTGTACTATATATGCTTGCACTGTTTCATGTATACATGTGCTAATTATTTTAAACAATTTTACTTTTTATTAACTAAACTAATTTTCAATATTGATTTTTCCAGGAAATCTTCATTACTTAATAATTCTTTTTCCTTTTTAAGTTAGTAGTTAATTTTTTATCATCGCTTAAAGTTGGATACTGGTATATAACTTAGAAACTTAATACTGCCTTGTTCTATCGTCAAACACTCTATTAAGTCTTTACTTCTGTTTGTATTAACTTTTCTATTTTAATCAGCCGACATATTGACTAATAAATTATGTTATTTTTAAATTTATCATATTACACTGTAATGGGTTTCTGATGATTATAAATACTAACTTTTTGGTGACAGGAATAATAGAATCAAACTAAACAAATATTACTTTAGCTTTTTGTTTACTATAACATTTAGAAAACTTATTTGTTAAATCTCTAATCTCTAATTTATTTTAAATATGTCTTGAAAACCGTTACAACTAACCCTATATATTATGTTTTTTTAACGTCTTTAGTTGTACTTATGGTCAAAATTAATTTTAGCAAATTATAGACTCTATTGTAATAGTTAGGAATCATTTGCTCTTCTATAATCGGTAGAACATATATTAAAGTAGTTACAAGGCATGTCAGGCATTCTAATACAGTATATTTTTAGTTTTGCTAGTATTTCCCATAATACCATTGTCGTATCTGGTTACCTTATTTAAATTTACTTACATATGCACTTATAGATTCCAAAAGCTTTAACCTGTCACCACAACAAGTATCGTCAACGTACATAATCATCCAACAACGTTCAGCTAGATTTCCCATGCTGTTCACATGCATGATGTAGCCCATTGAACCGAACAGGGTGCCAGTCGGCAATCCTAACGAGATGTCCGCCTCTGCTCTCCTCGACCCACAATAGTGCAAAGCGTCCGCTCAAATGACTATTATTACGAAGGTGACAAGTTTAAAGATAAGTAATATCTAATCTTATATTTATCAATATCGCTAGGATTCACCTTTTTAATTATAATGTTCACTGAGTATTTTAACAATCACATAAGAAATACGTGATTGTTTTGATTTGTATAAAGAATTGAGGTATATAGAATTGAGTAGAAATATAAAACACAGCACGTTTTAATCTTGTTAAATTATTACTGTACAAATCATTATCGCCTGGAACGATGGCAAGAATTACCCTGTTAAATCGCAATTCCGATCCTCTGGGCAAAAAAGTAACCTGCCCAAATAATTGACTAATATTTAAATGCATAAACTTTGTTTTAGTGCAACAAATAGTTACATCATCCCATAAGTAGTTTTTAAATTTTCCTTCAATTATAGTATTATTAAGGACAGACAGTTCCTTATCTTATCCTTATCGTATCCATCCAGAGTTGGATGGATTGGATGACTGACTATTATAAGAGTCTATTTTTACGATTGTCATATAATCATCCGATAACAGGCATGTGAATGCTCGCCAAGGTGTACCTTGTCGAGTATTCCAGACATTTCCAGTCTAGACAGACATCTATTCTCACAGTAGTTATATTATCATATTTATTTTAAACTCTTTTATTATCCTTGGAACCAAATATAGCCAACAAGTTGAAAACGAACCATCACTATTCAAAACACACAGGTGCAACGTGTTAGTATATAATTATCATTTAAAATATTATTGTAAAAGAAAAATAGTATATAATCTTACTTATTAAAAGTACCAAACAGCAAAGCACATGTGAAAATTTCACTTTTCCACCAAATAGTTTCAGCTTTATGCACATAATTTTATGTTAAGCAGTGCAAAATCGTTTTTATTCAAATTTAAAACTTGGCTCTCCTAATGAGAGCTTAAAACTTAACGGATTGCTAAATGCGGTATAGTTCAAAACGTAATAAAAATCCTAAAAAGTTTCTGCTGCGTTTCATAAATTATAAAAGGTACAGTTTTCATTTTTTCTTAAACCTACATGTGACTGAAACCAATCAAAGCAGTGCACGAGCATAAGTAATAATACATTTCACTTTGATTTTAATATATTTATATGTGTTTTAACAAGATATTTAACAGTGCGGTTTTCAAATCTCGGACTCGGACCGGCTACACATAGTCCAATCCAACCCTACAAAAAAAAGGCAGAAGTTTGCTCGTTAACGGCTAGAAAATCACCATTTGTCTTATCTCCATGATTTGAGAATATTCCAATTTCTGCCCCAGCTAGTATTGGAATACTTGTCGTTAATGTTTCGAACCTTGTTCAGTTCCGCGGTCAATTGAAGGAAAAGTCAAACTGGCGTCTCAAAAACTTGTCATTTGACACCTATACCAAAAAAAATGTTTATTTCAAATGCGTCTTGAACATTGATGCAGTTTATGCGTCCGTCAGTGAATAATAACATTAGGTCCCCATCACGATTTCATTCGCGTTAAAAAACTTCATCGAAATCGCTCCAACCTTTTAGGAGTTCAGTTGCATATACACGCACACAAGTTATAATATATATAAAGATATACTTACATGCAAGGATACACAAATATACATGTGAATATAAATAACTGTGCCTTTAACCTCACTCTGACAAAAAATCGCTTCAATGAATCGATCTTAGTAAAACAATTGCTAAATGACGACCTCCGTGGTCGAGTAGTGTGTACACCGGTTTTCATGGGTACGCCACTCCGAGGTCCCGGGTTCGATTCCCGGCCGAGTCGATGTAGAAAAAGTTTATTAGTTTTCTATGTTGTCTTGGATCTGTTTGTTTGTGGTACCGTCATTACTTCTGATTTTCCTTAACACAGGTGCTTTAGCTACTTACATTGGGATCAGAGTAATGTATGTCCAATATTTATATTTATTTATAATTGCTAAATCAATAGCGAGTTTAATCGTGTGCATAGACTTTCAATGTTATTCACAAAGATTAATTCAATATAACTTTACCATTTCTAAATATTTCAATATTCAGTATAAAATAAAATATTGGTAATCATAATTTAAATGATTGACGATCAACTAATACTGGTCAAGTACATCGACACGTGTACACTCTTATAAGTACACTTATCCAATTACAATTACATTTTCAAAAAGCAATTTTTCATCAACCACCCATCATTAAAAAAACACTTTGGAAATATAAATTATCATGATAAAAAACTCATACGGTAACATGAGTTTTATATCATTATAAATTGAATGAAGAAGACCTGCTCGTAATTAAATACAAATATTCATATTACTTATTGAAACAACACGGTCGAACGTACTACATAACGTAATGTGAGTTTAAGTGAATCTTTGATATACATGTACCAACTACCAATCGATAAATTAAGCTATCTTACAGTAATTACTACGAACATGTCAATTATTTTTTCAATTCTTAGTTTAATGGTTTTAGTTGTGCCGATAGAGCATAGATTATTTCGCCAATGTGACGTAGGATGGAGAAGACACGAATGAGATTGATAATTATTTTTTCACTCAATCGTTCCTTTAATGTCATGGCTGTTATCTTAATAACAATAAATATATTTAATAAATTCGTTTTTTCGATCTAAATTTAGTAATTATTATAATAGCGCCTGCTAAATTTTATAAGCTTTAATTTCAACTAGATAAAATATTTAAAAAAATACATGACATTATCAAAGGTGCACGAAATAGTTTCGTTTCCTCGATGAAGTCAACCCGATAGCTGACACGGGTAAAGACGTTTTCATACTGTATCTTTGGATGCTGAATCATAGATAGGAAAAGCCTATCTATGATGATCTATGACATTTTAACAAAAAAACACTCTACTCTATAGAGTATAAATATATTTACATAAATCTTGCTAGTAGCACTTCTTCATTGAATCGCAATTCCGATCCTCTGGGCAAAAAACGAACCAGCCCTCCTGTCACCAGTGGAGGCAATAAGGCGATTTGTTATACTTTTAATGAACCTTTTGGCACTACTACTCAATAGAGTAGTTCGATAGCTCAATTACGAATACTTCGTGTTTTTTTTATTCAGCAAAATCATTATAATTATTCGAGTTGAGGTTTTGTTCAAATATTCATTAGTATATGGAGGATAAATTAGTATATGAAACTGTTAACAATACTGCCAGTATGGTTCAAATACATAATTAATTCGAATGAGCGGGCTCGATTTCATTACTGTGTAGTTTATTTGAACGATAATATATTTTTTAACTTTTCTTTATAATTCATTTCAATTCATAAAACAATTGTATACGCAAAGCTACTTACATTAAAACATGGGTAGACTTTCATTCAAATTCTATTTTTTTTTTCAAGTTGCAAACAGGGAGGCTATATCCTGACAGATACGTACTATTTGAGGCGAAAATCATTAAGTTGTTGAAACTTTTAATTGCGTTTTATCAAATCAACAGTGTAGTTTCTGCTAATACATGTTGGTTCGTTGAAAAAATATAATAGGAATGCTTAAGATTTTTTTTATTTAGTATTTTATTTTACTATGTATGAATGGTCATTCATCAGACTTAGAATCGTAGTACTATAAATATATATCCCTCAAGTAGGTAAGTATTTATTTATTTAGGCTTAATATACATTCAAGCTAATAATTTCGATTAAAATAAATAATACTAAAATAATTTCAATGAACAGTTTACTTTTCACCAATCATGTTTTCATTATCGTTAGTAGGTACATATTTTGCTGATATAATCCAATATTTTTAACATACAAGGCTGTACTACGTCGTAAAATATAGTACAATCATCATTATAAATTTATTCTATACTCTCGAAGTTCGAGGTTTTTAAATTGTAAATAAAAATTCTATCATTTAAATATTAATAGAATACAGCATATTTAATAAATAACATCGTTATTAGAAAGCAGGACTATCTAGTAGAGATATTTGTGATTGACTAAATAATCTTCTATGAGGGAGTCTCATTTAAATTAGTGTGCGTGTGCCCAAACAGATACTCTAAGTGTAGCAATAGAACTCACACTCTAGTAGCTTCCATTGCACATTTGCACTGTATCGATTGGGAAAAAAGTGGGGCGCTTCGTCGTGTATTGAACTGTCTTTATTTAATATATGTCTAGAATATGAATAATTTTTAATGCATTTTCATTTTCAATACATATTTAAATATAAAGTATAAAAATGTTCCCCTTAGAGCTTTAACATAATATGTATAGATTTACTTTTATCTGTATTTTAAAAGGTTTTCATACCGCATCCTTTTATACCGCAACCCTTATCGCAATGGATATGTAAATGTTTTTATTTTGTATGGTTCAGTATGCGAGTAATCCGATTATTAACAACTCGTCCTCAAACCTCTCTCATACCAGAGGTAAGGGTCTAGGAATAAGTAAAAAAAATATATAAAATTACGTTATATATTTTTTATTGTTATTATATTTTTTTTACACAAAAATAACTTTGCGATGGAATCCTTATTCTCGGAGAGATTATCATGCGTGCGGTACAGACAATAAAACGAAATATTATATATTTTAGATATATTTTTCTACTTACATCCAACATTTATACCGTAATGAAAAACATATATTTAATTGTTTATTGCGTTGGGGTCTTGGAACACAACTTGAAAGCTGAATGGTACACCTTTAGGACACGTTAACTATCATTGTTTTGTTTTTTTTTTGTAGATTAAGTTAGTAGTTATAATTAGTTAATATGTTTTTCTTTTTTTTTCTTATTTTAATTTTTTATACTTTTTATAATTGTGTCGTGTCCTAATAAACATTTCTTTCTTTCTTTCGACATTTTCAATACCTGCCACAATGAAATTATTTCAAGCCAAACAACTAAATCTAAGACATACACGAAATATAACTTAGGAGCATTCCAAGATAAATAACGAAGACAGCTGTGCCACATACAAATTTGTCTTCATAACTTTACTGACCTGCTTTCTTGATTAATTTCTATACACGAAGTATAAGCAATAGTATTCAAATCGCAATTATGTTATAGAACATTTAGTTAGCTAATAAATATTATTTACTTTATCTATACTAATAGTTGAGGAGTCGTGTGCAATGATTGTTTGTAATGCCTAACTGAAAAAAAACTACTGAACTACTACTCTAAGGAGGTTTTATTATACAATACAATTATATAAGTGTCTGAAATTCGCAGATTTACATGCGTTGAATTTAAATGATATATATTACAATGATTACTATGTTTATAATATAAATAATGCTATACAATAATATTTCTACCTTACTTAAACACAAATGCTTCGAATTGCCCCTTTTAAGCCTTCATAATAAGTTAATTTCCTGTTCCAGTGAACAGCTTCAAACATTTTATACTAAAAATAGCCAATAAGGGTCCAATTTCAGTAGAAGGTTATGTTTCAAAATTACTCCTTAACCAAATATTTATATTATCTGTGCCTTGCAATCTCCGGAATAGTACCTGAAAATTTATTGACATAAAAACTTTAATAATATTTTGAGGTTCTTCCCAAGCTTTGAAACGGGAACATCGGTATTTGTGGCCTTATAAGCTAGCCACTGCACTGCCGAAGCCGTTAGTGATTGTAATAAAATTATATTGATTGAGCTTTGCATTGATTGGATTACAATTGCGTATTGAGCACTCATGGTTTTTACTCTGTAAACAGCGTGATTAACTCGCGTCCAACACAATCAACCACATTCATAGCGGTCTCCAATTAACATATACTCTATAACACTTATAACATATTTTCGATTCGAAAACTATTACTTAATAGTTTTGTTATATTTATAGAACTACTCGAACCTTAAGCCAGATAAAAAAATCTACCGCTATGCTACCAAAAAAAAAGTATTAGAAGAAAGCAACATTGTTTCAGTGTAAAGCTTCCTGTTAATGAGGGCTTAAAACTTCAAGGACCGTTTGAGAATTCTTGAGCGCGGGCCGAGTTAGAAAAGCGCAAGAAATTAGTAAAAATAAATAACCGCTTATTTACTTTAAAATTTACAGTAAAGTAGTTTATTACCGGTAAATACGTTTTAAGACTTTTAACTAGCTACGAAACTTTTTTTAAAATAATGTGCGTTTATGAACTAAAATCGGTTAATCATTTTAATTCTGGTCAATTTTAATTTAAACTAAAGCTAAATAAAAGTCTGGAAATATCCAAATGCTGGGAAATAGAGAATGATAGTAGTTTCCAATGCGGGTTGCTGATTACACATGTGGCAGAAAGACAGTCGTCACAAGCAGGTTTACTCGATTTGTCGAGGTTTACGATGATTTCCTTCACCGCCGAGCACGACATGAATTTTATTCCAAATTAAGTACATGAAAACTCAGCAATGCTTGCCTGGACTTAAACTAGCTCGCTTCGGTTAAGATTTAAGTGTTCTAACTTGTGAGCCACCTCGATACTTAATTTTATTGTTTTACTATTGTCAACTGTATAATATTCAACGAAAAGAAAATAGTTTTAATATTGTTTTATACAGATTCCGTATATTCAAGACTATAGTTGAGTTAATGCATAAAAAAAAACACTGAATACTTTTTATATTAAAACTCCATGCTTCAACATTTCAGGTTTACATTTTATTTCGGATGTACAACCGCGTATACTTTGTAAGTATACGTAATCTGAATACATTCGTGCCCGCCATAATCCCGTGTCAGAATAAAGATAAATGTAAAAATCTGAAAAATCATTTGTATAGCTATAAAGAGAATTCTCTTAGTTATTATGTTTTGTACTTCATATTTGGATTGAGTTAAGTCTTTGATTATTTGTTTTTTTTTTTCTGGAAACGAACAGTACAATAGAGTAGTAACAAAAAAAACATAAAATAACACATCTACTAATCAAGTTTTTACCAATATCTCACCAAATAAGAAGCAGGAAGTAATAAGGGAGACAAGAGTAGGTAATTGAGTTGTTTGTCTAGATAGGCATTCTGAGCTGAGAATGCGTCGAAAAGTAAGGAGCCAATAGTTGGCCAGTAAAACACGAACACTAGTAAAGTAGTAGGAACCAATATAATAAAGACTCATTTATTTTAGTCATTTTGTAGTGCGACATTCTGCGATAATCTAGATATACAAATAATCTAAGTTCTAAAGATTTCAATTTATGTAAATCACATTTTGTAAATTAACAAAAGTCGATACTATGAATTTAGAACGATATACATATTTTTTTATATTTTTTTATTTACTTGGTGGTAGGGCTTTGTGCAAGCCCGTCTGGGTAGGTACCACCCACTCATCAGATATTCTACCGCCAAATAACAGTACTCTGTATTGTTGTGTTCCGGTTAGAAGGGTGAGTGAGCCAGTGTAATCACAGGCACAAGGGACATAACATCTTAGTTCCCAATGTTGGTGGCGCATAGGTGATGTAAGGAATGGTTAATATTTCTTACAGCGCCTTTGTCTATGGGCGGTGGTGACCACTTACCATCAGGTGGCCCATATGATCGTCCGCCAATCAATGCCATAAAAAAAATAAAAAAAATATAACCATATGTACAAATGTATGGTAACAAACGTGTTAAACTTAGATATTCTATAGTCTCGCAACGTTCAGCACTAGCAATATCGAATTGATATCAATTTCACCTGACTACGTGTCATTGCATTATGAACACCTGGTTACATTTTTATTAGATTCTTTGTTATAAAAACTTTTGAAGTCAGGAAAGCCTACATACGGGAAACAAATATTATATTTTTCGATGTGAAACATCTATTGCCGTTTGCCTCTCACTGCATACGAGTGTCTACTCGTCAAGCAAACGGCATGACACTCTCACATTGCGTCATGCGCCGTCCCAACACCACTCCGTACACACATGGGACACTCCCTTGTGTGTGCGTAATCACATATATTATGGGGCTACCTCCTTTTCACATTCAATTATATTATGGTGCATATACATATATATTATGATGCTATATATTTTTAAAACATATTTTTATATTACAAATCACTAACTACAATTTTAAATGATTCAAGTGTATTCTTTGAAGTGAAATTACTTCGAGCTTATACTTCATAATACCTAATAGCTCTCTTGAATTATTTAACATTAAGCATTCTCTCATTTCAGATATTACTTAATGTATATTTCAATTCGTAAGGTGTTCATGGTATTTTAAATAACAATAAGTATCTATCTACTTTTTATGGTGTGATTGTAACCCGTATATAGTGTTAAATTTTAAATTATATATTAATCAAATAAGAAGTAATAAATTACTAACACCGTTGCCACTTTATAATTAAATTTAATTAACACAAAATAAGTAAATACTGTTTGATTTAATGGACAATAGATTAATTTTTATTTGTAACCATAGCTGAGAAATATAATTCTAGCAACGAAATTAAATCAGTTTACGAGTGGACGGGTATAAATAGTTTTTAAGAAAGCCAGCTTTTTAATACCTTATTAAAAAAATTCCTTCACTTATCCATTACAATTTATTAAAGAACGAACGATTTGGATATATCTTCTACTATAACTTGATATTACAATTTAAAAAAACATTTGAATAAAATTAATTCGTTTTCGCAAGTCGAATTTGGTCAAGCAACTGCTAGATCTAAAGCGATTTGAGGCATTTGTTGCGCAAACTTCCATTCAAATTGAAGCACAAAAAAATAATAATTAAAAAAGTGTTTTCTACTTTCAAACGATAATGTGATGTGAGATGTTTTTCCTTTTGAGTAAAAGTACTGAGTATCTAATTAATTTAATTATTGTTTATATGCATATAATTTTTTTTTCTATTCTTATTTGCTATGAATTTTCTATTGTTGTAGTAAGAAAAGCTGTGTAGTCGAGTAGGACTCGCACTTGACCGGCTTTGTTAAACTAGGAAGATAATCTCTATTTAAAGAGCAGTATAAACTTGTACATTTGCCTAAAATTGATAGCTTTTTTTTTAGATCAAGTATTCATCTGCTACTAAAATTATACTTCTTGACTTCAAGGTAATTATTTATAGCCCATGCTCATAGTGTGTGAACATTAGCTAATGAATAAGCAAAGATCTCAAGCATGCTTGGAGCATTATTCTCTCTTGCAAGCCTGAATAAACATATTAAGTTACTTTTATTTTTAAAGGTCCGGTTCTTGAACTTTTTTAAATTTAGAACTATATACACTTTCGAATCTGTTATTGTATGAAATACATAAATAGCGTTATGAAAATTAATAGTCTTAAATCCAGAAACATTAACATCAATCACAAAGTAAGAAATCTTTGTAACAGTAAAGCAAAAAGTAAAGGCCTCAGTTTGTTGTTAATTTGACTGGAAAATAGGGTGTTAAAGTTGGTAGTAATAAAAAACGACGCCATAGCTGCGGGCAAACCCTCTGGTAATCACATTTTTAGCAGGATCTTATTTATTCCTAACGAAGTTATTCATGTATCTTTACTCCATAAAAGGTAACCTTACTGAGGAATATATTTGAATTTTATTCAAACTAAGCCAAAAAGAAGTCCAACTTCATAGTATTGTTCAAGTTTAGTAGAACTTTTACAATAGCCTTTACGCCATGTCGTGAATATAACTTTTCCCTCTACGGTCACGCTCAATGTAAAAAATATTTTAACAATAAAAACTTTTTTCAATTAATTTTCATTCATTTTCAGTAAAATACTCGTACTATCATTATTCGTTATTTTAATTTTACATTTGGTTTACTTTATCGTATATTCACAGAAGAATAAAATAACAAAGTTTATAATCGTATATAAGTTAAATAGTAATAATAATAAATAATGAAAATGTATTTTAATATTATATGTAACAGTACAATTATACGAACAGATATTCAATTTCACACACAATTTTCTTATGAAAGTATGTAATTTGATTTGGTCCTGTTTAAATAAAAAAAATATTAATAAATTATAATTAAAAAAGCAAAAATGCTGCTCAAACGCCACCTTTACACTTGGATAGCTTTGAACCAGTAATTTTTCGGTTTAATCTACGTATTGCAGCAATGGACGATACTACATCTTTTTCAATTAAATTTTAAACAGATTTAGAGACAAAAAAAATTATTAACAATCTATAAAAAAACTTCACGACGTATCAAGCTATTAAAAAAACCTTTTAATTATAAAATTAACTATATAAATAAAATAAAATACAGTTAGCAAATTCTTCCTTATTTCGCGAAATAAGAACACGTAATATTGTCGTTGTCACAAGAAAACTCGGCTTTTCCTAATGTCTCAGTACTTAAAGAACTACTCGAGTGAGCTTAAACACGATAGAGCTACAAAGCCGGATATACCTGCACATGAAGGCGCCATTACAAGAAATGTCTAAACCAAAAAAATCTCTTACTCTACAATGCATATATGTATCTCAATTTTTTTCATAGTGTTATCTATTAAGAAAATTTCATGCTTTAAGAAATAGTATTAGAACTTTTATATTTTTCTTTTGAAAATATTTAAAAAAATTATGAAGTATTTTCAGAATGGATCTAAAAGCGGAATGGATATTAGTTATTTACAGAAAAAGAAAACTTCATTGAATAGAATACATCTCACTCATCTTACTTATTTTTGTAAAATAATCCTTCTTGTTAGGATAAACTGTAAGATCCCTTCTGACGTATGGAACGCTTATTCATTGTACGTTCCTGTGTAAAAACACAACATTTCTCTTAGAAAAAGTCTTTGTTCTTTAACAGTCTACAATGCTTTACCAGGCAATTATTTCATGTCACATTTAACGCTAGTCTTTACTTTTACTAGACTTTCAATTCAAGACTCTAATTTATATAGCGGCAGTTTCCGTTACGTTAATACGATTGTATTATGAAAAAATATAGTTTTTATATGACTTTCAAAATAATTTAATATACCCTGATAGTAACTTTTACCGAGATAAACACGAGTTACTTACCATCATGTCATAAAATTTTGTTCATCCGCGTTCCTTAAATAAATTATTAAAAACAGTTTACGTATATGACACCTTAACCTTTAAATTACTTAATTTAAATTAATTTTTAAATGTTATTTACGCAATCAAACGGTACTTAACTTAATTATAAAGTAATCCGTTTAAATTTACTTGTATTTAACCTTGACCGAGAAAATACTGGAAGAAAAGAAAAACACCTAATTATAAAAAATAAAAGACGAGGGTCGACGATGACGTATTTATTTTTTGACTTTTGTTGTTGAAAGAAACAAAAACATCTACGAACAGTGTAATGGTTTTAATTATTTATATATTTTTATCAAATGAAGTCAAGTCCGATGAATTGTATGCAATAGTTATACATAATACGAAAACCAATACAGCATGAGTATTCTAAGACGGATCACGAACACAGCTGTGCTTCAAACAAATTTATCACCCCAACATTCGTATCCACGTGATTATGATTTCTCACTCACAATCATTATTCTCGATTAACCGCTGTCAAGCTCTCATGGAATACACTGAAATGAATCACACGTCGAACTCATTCATACTCCATTCTTCGTTTAGTCATTAATTCATGTCACATGAATGATTTTCGACAAGTTTCCAATTATGCAAGATGTCCCAAATTAGATACGAAAAAAAAAAAAATAGTTTAAGTTAATAAATACCAGTTTTAATTTTATCAATAGGTGCTTACTACTACTAGTAAAAAAACATCTCGTAATCGTAAAATATCAGTATTTATAAGAAAAGCCTTTACAGTATTGACTTAAAATCAATTGTAACCTTTGATAAATCTTATAACCACCTGGGCCTCAAAGGAGACGTAACGTAAACTTAAATAGCTTATATTTCATCGCTAACTTAAAAGGTAATGATTATTTCTTTCTTCTTTATCTACTTTCTCTTGATCTCAATATTTAAATAATAATCTTAATTTGTATAAGGCACAATACGATTAAAAAAACATTAATTAATGAGAACGCGCTAATGAGACGAGGACAAATAATATCGAACTTCATTATGATTTTATAACCTTAATCCTTCTATACAATATTTTCGTACACTTGAAAATAAAAGTATTTCGATGTTGAACAAGAATTTCGGCCCTCGTTAAGTCCACTTCGGACACAGAAAGAAGTTAATCGAAAGAAAAATTAGAAGAAGCTGAATTTCTTTCTTTATGTGCACTAAATAAACAAAAACTGTACACTACGGTAATGAAAAAGTTTTCGCAATTAGAAAGGCGTCCTGCCAAAATAAACAAGGAAATGAAACAAGCCAGTCACGTGAAAGCATACATACGCTTACAAAACAACATATTATAGTTTAACGTTATTATATACTTATATATTATGTAACGTAAAATGTATCAATTAATTGAGAAAGTTGTATATACATATATTCACCTTTAAACGGAAAATGGCTGATGTATCAAATTTAACAAAGATAAACAAAGCTAAATTTAAAGAAAAGCAAACTTAACAACATTAGAAGGCGTGCGTCTTAACCGATTCAAGGTTCAAACCCAAGCAAGCACCACCGAAATTACATATGCTTAATTTATGTTAATAATTTATCCCATCCCGGTAACGAAAAATTTTGTAAGGATGCCTGCATGTATCAGATAAAAATCTGTCACACATACATATATATGTATACAGTTATACCACCAATCCAAGTGATGAATTAAGCTCTTAAACTTTTCCTCAAATGGAGAGGTGGCCTTAGCCCGACAGCGGATCATTTACAAGTTGTTCTAAACGCAGGAAAATCCATCAAAACAAAAAGTTAATATTTCCCGTATTAATAATACGAGTAGATACATATGACAAATTATATCTAAAATACACTTCAAAAACGTTTATAGAATTAAATTGTTTTGTATAATGTGTTTAAAAGGTAAATTAAGGTCATTGTTCATTAATTTGTTATTTTAGGTAACATAATTATATCGTTTAATTATGAAAAGTAAACGGACCTAAACCGAGACCAAACATGTCATCTTTTTAATGTTTGAGTAATTTACTGACTTTAATAACTAATGAATTACTTTAAGATATTTAAGATCAAGAGCTATCTTATCTAGCCCAAAGACTAAGCCTAGCAATTCTAAAAGGTAATAGCGCCAGCGTTCTGGGTAAAATACCACAATACAATCTTTATTTATTTATTATCAAATACTTATATTATTTTATTATACTTTTTATACGTCTGGTTGATTTTATTTTCATTTTAGTTTTATCGTTTTTCATTGAATTAGTAATACAATGAAAAAAGGTCGTAAGTGAGGTTTAGGGGCTGAGATGTTATGTCCCGTTCACCTGCAATTAATCGCAATGGCTCAGTCACCCTTCAAACCGCTGTTTGGCATGTGAGTGGATCCAGACAATCTAGCAAAATGATGACTATTAAAAAACAATTGCTTTTTACAAAATACAAGATTAAATTATTGGACCTTTTACCACAACAAACGAAATTACATTGTAATCTTTGGTTCATTTTAGTACGAAGTAACTCTTAACCCACCCAACTAATAGAATTTAGGCGTGTACGTAATCCGATTAGATCCTATACTTTCACTAACAATAGTAGTAGAATAAAGCCAATGAAAAATAAATCTTTACAGAGTATAAAGGAAAACTGAACAACTTTTTGCTGCACATAATTTTAAAATAATATCAAAAATAGATATAAACGATTTTTTTTTACTATTTGTGCAATACCCTAATATAAAAATATAAAATGAATTAATAATATTCAAAACGTTATGTTATTATTGAAAAGCAGCACCAACTGTAATCCTATCTATTTGTTTACGCACAACGACACCTACGCGTATGACAAAACGCCTCGGTACGTCTAAAAGAATATAAATCGTTTTATTAGGCGTAATTTCCGCCATCGACAATTTCCATCTGCCAAAATAAATGTACGCATTCAAGCGAAAAAAAACAAACTAATGAAATCGGATCATCACTAAATCCCCTTTTAACCTTCGGCTATGAACTTAATCGGAAGGAAAAAGAGAAAAGTGGATCTGGATGCAATGTGAATAAAAACGAGGCACTGATCACCTTCGGAATAAAATAATAGCTAATCCAATTTCACGGAAAAGCAGGAATTAGAACGAAAGTGAATAATAAGATTTACAGTACTTCCGGAACGAATATTAATCTAGTTTTTTAAGGCTTTAATAATAAATTTATAACTAAGTCATTCAAAAGTAGGTCAAATAAGAGTAGCGTTTAAAGTATTTTCAGAGTAAGCTCTTCAAGAAAAATAATTTAAGCAAATTCGTGTCTGATTAGATTTAATTAGTCATGAAAATTGCAGGGAACGAAATTGAAGCGTTTCCATCTGAAATGTATCCTAGGTGGGAACGACTGCAGTATTATTTGATTCACTAAATTTCTACACATTATAGATGATAAGAATTAAGTAATTTTCATCTTCTATCAGTAATTTTCGACTTTGTGTTGTTGAATTTCGAATAGTGGATATTGTATTCTAATTCATGAATTCCTTTTGATATTTAAAAACAGGGACTTAACATAAGCCCTAACAAAAATATATATGTACTAAATTGGGAAGCCGCAATTTACTCAGTGTCGCAATTCTACCGCCAAGCATCAATACTTAGTATTGTTGTGTTCCGTTTTAATAGCTGAGTGAGCCAGTGCATCTAGAAGCACAAAGGGCATAACATCTTAGTTCCTAAGGTTAGGTAGTTTATTGGCGATGTAAGGAATAGTTTAATTTTTTTACGACGCCAATGTCTATGGGCGTTGGTGACTGTACACGTGCGCCTCTTTATTGTTATTGTCCGGTGATATTTATTTTACCTCTATATTTTCTCCTGGTTTCCTGGATTGCCTATAGCATTTCAGTTAATATGTCCCCCATTATCACAGCAAATCGACGATACAACATCAATTGTTGTGTCGTCCTTCGAATGACCCATGTCTATATAGTTTCAAGTCAATACTACAACTAAAGGTAGGTCAAAATCGACTTCCTAAATTCTTCATACTGTCTTTGTTAGTTACATACAAGGGACAAAAATGGACGTATGGAAAAATTAATTACAAAGGTACTTGTTAGATGTCTTTTATTTGTTAATTAATTTTAAAAAAGTTCAGTAGTTAGTATAGAATCCGAAAAAAAGCAAGTATTACTTGTGTCATTTTATGAGTACCACTTCAATTCTATTTAAGTAAATATATCAAAACAGATTCCCTCAATTAACCGTTTGAACTCACATTTGTAATTTCCTTTCCAGTTCGCCGAAAATACGAGTATGTCTAGTTTGTTGATCACGCTCCAATTTCCGTCTGTGTCGACCACCTGCGCTCGTTAGTTTGTAAACAAAGTGATCAATGCCGCGCCGATCACAATCAATCGCTAACAACAGCTTTACAGAACATTTATTGGACATAAAGAATGAACAATGAAAAGCAAATTATTCGACACCTTTAAAAAATATTTTGACCAATAATTAAAAAACTTAAGAACAATTTTTAACAACCACAATAATTGTTTTAATACAATAGTATAACGTAATTTTGTATGCATGTACTCCAATATATTCGTGTTTTGTGAACCATTTGTAAAATGATTATGCTTGGGTTTTATATTCGACAATTGATAATTTTACGAGTAAAATGAAGCTAGACAAGTGGTAGCTAGATATATTTGTCTCTTGTTGTGTGTACATTATACAATATAGTTGAAAACAATTTATTTAAATATCATCTCTGATTCCATTATTATTCATCATCAATGTCTACTTTTCTTTAAGGTGCATAATTAAAAATGTTATTGTTAGCTTTTAGTTAAAGCACTTTTTATTTTGTTATGCATACAGTTTTTAGTTTGAATTAATATTGACTTAAAGTCGCAAGTATTGTGAAAATTATGGCTAAAAGATACTAAACATGCATATAATAGTCGAATGAGAAATATTTATAAAATAACATAACACCATAAGAAAATATTATTCAAGTAACACCAGCTCAGGTGATCTTTAATTTGATTACAGGGATCGATTTTTTATATATCTTCCCGAAGTATTTCATATATAATGTCACTGGAAAAAGTACGGTGATAATCGTAAAACGTGTCACGGCCGAAGCTGGCCCTCTTTATTGGCTAAACTTCATTCGAGCTAAGGACCGGACGGAAAAAATACAGTTGAGAGAATAGTTGAATCGAAAAGCTTTAGATTGAACTATTCTCTTCACAGTGCCTCTGAGAATGGAGGAGTTAAATTGAACTGTTAAATCCTATTTGCTTAACTTATAAAGGAACTCTGTTTTCTTTAACACGTAAAACATGCCTAAATTAAAATTTTTATAAAAAAATTATAAGTTTTTTTTTCCATTATTTTTTTATGTTGGTGGCAAGCCCGTCTGAGTAGGTACAATTCACTCATCAGATAGTCTACCACCAAACAGCAATACATAGTATTGTTGTATTCCAATTTTAAGGGTGAGTGATCCAGTGTAACTACAGGCACAAAGGACATAACAACTTATCTCTCAAGGTAGGTAGCGCATTGGTGTAATGTATTCCTTACATTACACCAATGCGCCACCAACCATTTATTGTTTTATTTCTTACAGCGTCAATCTATATCTGTACGGGCGGTGGTGCTCGTCTGCCTACCAATTACAGAAAATAAAAATTTTGGTAGCACATAGAAAAACATCAACCAACTAACAATTTCATATTTTGGCGCGATAAGAATTTACAATTATCCATTTTGTATTTAAAATTTAAAATGATGCCAATTATGAGGCGTAACTACTTATTTCGTTTTAATTGTAATTGATAATTAAACATTTCGATACATTAAGCTAGTCCAATCTGAGATTATTATATAAATACAATTCTACATTTGAACGACCAAATTACCAATGAGAACAAAGTCCTTGTTCCGATTTAGCGATTCAGTGATAATAATGATAATTTTAATTGTAATAATTTTATCACGAATATTGGTTTAATATGTCAGACATGAATTATAAGCATGGTTTGTGTTTTATATATCGCTGAAACACCATGAATATATTATTGCCTCGTATTTCCGACCGTTAACTGTGACGGCAACATGTGCTGTTGTGTTTTATCAAAAACATTAATTATGACCTAAAATAAAGCTTTGCAATTTTTTTTTATTTTGTCTTGTAATATTTAAACTATTTGTATTATTAGTAAGTACGATTAAATTATTTAGTCTTGCTTAACTACTAATTCTCTATAATTATTATTATAAAGATCTTCATCAATACAATATAATAAATACTATCGAACTAATAGAACTAATCAAAGGCAGTGAGATTAAGGCATAGATAATTTAACTGCTTCTTAAGAATTGTCATACTTATTTATAATTTTTTTTAGCTATGACCACGGCTGCTCTATTCTTCGAATTTGTAAAGCACAGTAAATTCTATTACTTTGTTCAATAATTTCATCCTAGTAATTTACGTATTATATAAAACATATCAAGCTAAATAATAACGCGTTAACAAAGTCACATTGTCAGACACGAAGCAACTGTGACTACATCACTACAAAGCAAATAGAAACCGCCACGAGACATACAATGGTGAGAAAAACAGATAATAAATACTTACTCAATGTTTTTAGTCACTCAGATGAAAAAAAAAAATTCGATCCTAATGTTTCGTTCTATTTTGGTATATTAAATGTCTGTATTTTATGTCAAAAATGAAAGGGTACATACTAATATACGCTTTGTAATCATTTTAGAGTGGTAAAAGCTTACTATATTTTAATAGGGTATTCTACTATTTTTGAAAAAGTACTTCAAAATGTTGATTTTTCTAATAAAGAGCCATAAAAAATATATTTCGGCAAAATAAACATGTTTTCTTACCAATAAATTAAATTAAATTTTAAACCTTTTTCATTCGTTCAGTCATTTTGGTGACGTCATGTTGATAATGATAACGACGTCAGACTGTTAAAAACAACAGTTGTGTATGTACGAGTGGCATTAGTTCAACGTTAACAGCTATAAATATGTGGTGATTTTTGGCAAAATAATGAATTACAATCACTGTCGTTGGAGTGTAATGTACAAATACTAACATAAAAACTCCAGGTAAATATTGTTTATCAAAATGCCAAATGGTATTGAAATGACAGTTTTTGCCTATCTGCCGCCAAACCATGGCGGCTCGTGTTTTAGGTCACGTGATATAGAGACTAAAAATTGCGACTTTTAATTTCAATATAATAAAATAATAATTCGTTTTTAGGACTCAATATCAAAATATTTAAGTATATTTCTTGATATATTTTAATTTTTATTAAATTTCATAATTTATTTTTCACAACAGAAAATATCCTATTAATTAAAATTTAAAAACGATACGGATTCATTTCCTTATGGACATGAACCCGTATCCAAAATCACTGTTCCAAATTGTCTGTTTCTGTTATCGTCAATTTTCCTTTATACTTAATACCGTGGAGACATTGCGTTTAATTTTCGTAAAATACTTTGCATAGACAATATATATAATATCTCTCATACTCATTATTAACAATGAGCTATATTGAACATAAGCTCCTATCGTATGTACATCGTTAGCGCAGTTTCTCTGCCGTCACGCCTGGGCTGAACGATAAGGATATTGAAATTTCTAAGTCTTTTGCATCGTCTACATTATAATGATACTTTAAAAAATAGTGCTTCAAAATATCTTTAAACGCTATTATAAAAATAGCGTATTATGGATTTTAGATATTAAATATAAATTAGAATAGTTTTAGAATAATTGTGAATGAAATATTTGGGAATACAATTTGGAACTATTTCCACGAATATTATTTGAAATTAAATGAAACATATCCAAAACCGATTAATACGAATTAATCCTAAAATAACAGTGAAAATACTATAGATCATATATTGTTATTGAAATAGCGTTAGTGCCCAGTGTTATCTGAAATAATACTTAGTGTTGTATAATAAATAGTCTTAAATATTTGAAAAAAAACTGAAGAAAGCAATGTAAGATAAAATAAACAGGATCACATTCTACTATTAGTATATTTTTAAATTAATTTTATATAAATATAAAATATAAATAATAAATCAGGAAAACCAAACGAAGCCGATTACAAGATAAGGATAATTTGCTTTTCGTTCGAGTTTTTCAATGTAATCTAACATCGTCTATTTTATTTTGTAAGATAGGAAAATTTATGTCAGAACCATATAAGATTTTTTGCATATAATTTTTCGATTCTATTTAAAAAAATCTATATTATTCAAGGTAGTAACATAGTGTAGTGTGTACCTTTTATTTTTTGACAATTTGACATAAAGTATAGACACAGAGAACAAATAATTAAAATCTTTATATATAATTTTTGATATTGTATAATCACGAGAAGTAAAGATAAGCGAACTGTACATACAGTGATATAATCATATATATGTATACATAACATAACTTTATTTGTAATTAAATAAAATTTGAGAAAAAGATTTGCTATCTGGAAATAAAAACATCTTATTTTAATCAGATGAAGTGGGGCAGATATTATATAATAAAATTTTAAGTTTACTCTATCACAACAAATATTTTATCTATCCGACAGACCTAAAATATGAAATTTAATGAAAAACTATTCAGTCAGAAACAATTTCGAAACTAATTTTGAATTAATTCGCAATACATCAATGAAAACTCTTTGTCAACACACGACAACAATTTTGATCTATAAATAGATGTAACCTCATCATAACATTACACATAAATACGTGGAATTTATACGTTTGTCTATGAAATTTAACTTTGTTGTTTTAATTTTTAAGACTTGTTTTTAATTTACAATTACAATTTGATTATGTCAACTACTCGAGCATATGACTAAGAAGTTTGATTAACATAAAATATACTATTCGTTATTTATGTAATAATGTAATTTTTTTTTTCCTAAAGTTTTTGGTGCTTATGACGAACGTCTGCGTCGCTCGATGCTCAACGATCGACAACGAAACGAACGACGAAATATAATTAAAACAAAACCACTGAAAGTGAAAAGTTAATGGTAATCAATCATTGAAGTATTAAGATTGATACAAAAAGTTTTGTGCCGTAATTAATAAGATGGTTTTAATTCACTTCAAACTAACTGCTACAATCATCTAATGAATAGAACACATAAGCTATGATAGTTGGTTTATGACTTTGTTGGTGACAATCACACCAAAACTTAATTCACAGAAAGGTTTCACAATATTTTATAACAAAATATATGACCAAACTGAAAAGTAACCCCGGATATCATTTTCAATTTTCATTTAATTCAAAATTTTCAATTTAATTCTTAACAAGATCAACAATTATTTAACCTTCTCATTCAATGAAAAAATAAAAATAGACATAATTGTCACGATTGACTAGACACTTGAAAATCACGGAAGTCATGGTTATATAAAAAAAACGTTAAAAAAAATTGATTTCAATTACTTTTGTGAAAAACTGTTACAAAAAAAAACGTGATTTTTTTTCTTAATTTTATACTTACAACTATCAAAATCATACTTCAACTCAAAAAGGGTTTTTACCTGCTATTTTAATTTAAATTTAAATTAATGTCAAGAATTTTTAAATACAAAAACATTTAAATATTAAAAGCTTTAAGAATTGTTTAATACAGAAACATTCTGAAATAAATTTCTTACCGTAAAAAAATCAAGATATTACATTTAAATTCAATTTATGAAATAGAAACCGCCGAGTCGACCGACATTTCATTTTCGAGGGATTGTAATAAGGAAAGTCATACATCTCGCTGCTATGAAATGTGAATGCATCCGTACAAATACATATATTTTATACTACACCGAGCTACCAATTTTAATTATTTTTTAAAACTCGGCCTACAATGTAGATGTGTACGAATAGGTATTCGAAGTATTTTTATACAATAGAGCGAACATTTTCGCTGGTTTATTTTTAAGTGACAACATAAGCCACATTAAAACAGTATAAACATAAGCCGGTTATACCATACCTAAGCATGAGTAGGTCGTCATTTGCATACGTCAAATTAATGGTACTTGCCCTGTGTACCGAAGATATCGAAGTACGGAGAGCGGGGTCACATCGAGCAACAGGCGCCGGCTGATCAATGAGACACCCCCGCGCCCCGCACTACCCACCTGCGCCGCACTTGTTGCGCGCATGACCCATGGATATATCAATGCTTTCAAACTATAATACACCTTAACCACCAATGAATACGAGCTAGAAAGTTTGTAAATTAATATACATGGGTTTACCGTCTGAGTGCGATTTTCCTCTTCTCTAAGCCCTCCTCTTTATGCAGCTGGCGTCACACGCCGTGCTCTATCAGGATTCTATGACCATTTTAGCAATTATAATAGGTATGTAGATCTTTTTTTGTTTAATGGAAGGACATTTACTAATAATAAACAATGCCTACTAATGTTTTTTTTTTACAAGACATCATATGGATCATAACTTTCAAAATTAACATTTTGTTAAATGCTGCTAAATTACCTACAGCCATGAGTTTACTAACTTTATATAATTTGACATTTGAGGTGCATTAATTAGATCTATTCTCCACAAATTTGTCTCTAGTGTCAGATAATGGGATTAACTGATTTTAAAATATTGTTATAGCAAAACATGTTTTAAATAACATTTACAGAAAAAATAGTAATGTTTATTGTAAAACTTTTAGTTATTTGTGAATCGAACTATGTTTTACTTGAATTTATTTATTTACTAAATAACAAACTCCTACATTAATAATTTCAAATACGGTTCGATATTTAAAATTATTTATTCAAATTCTATTGTAATTACAAGCACTAATTTAGCTTGAAATGATATGGTAGCATTATTACAAAACATCCAAAAACAAAAGAAAATGTACAACAGAATTTAATATTCAGATTAGATTCAGATACATTATCTAGTTGAAAATCTGATCAAGGAGTAATTTCAACGCAAAACAAAAGCATTATCAGCTATTCAGATTTATACGATATTTCTTGTTGTTTAAAACTTATTAAAGTTAGTTATAATTGCTACTTCTACTACGCTTTTGTAAAAATACGAGTACCTATATAATAACAATATAATGAAAAACGAACTATCTTTTGCTAAAATATTCATAATTCTTATTTTTCCCATGTATTGTTTGGATAAAATAAGACTCGTCTCTATGCATGGATGTCATCAGAAACGACAAAGGAACTAAATTAATCGTGGGATGCGCAATGACCCACACACGTCTGCAGAGCGCATCGAGTATATGCATTACATTCGGATATTTTCGCATTTACATAAGTCTCTAGTTTCCGGCAGACCCGCAAGTCTCGCAAGTCACAGTATTGTTATTCAAGTCAGGTAACTTACTTTATTTCCGCGAAAATGACCAACTCCTATAAAAGTAGGGTCGGTTTTGTCGGCCTGTCTAAACTGTAACCTGTCGACCAATACACTGGAGCGGAAATGTAGAAAATACGGAAAGTTATTTTAGAAGTGGTAGTATATACTCTTATAAATAAGAGATAAACGTTACATGAAATATACGTTGATTACCAGCGCGGTCCTCTTCCATGCGCCATTATTTCGAAGAAGCGAACGTTGAATAAGTTAGCTCAGCACTTGAAATAGCTTAACAAGAACAAAGCTCAAGATGATAATTGATATGAAAAAACGCTGCGTAAAATAATCAGAACTCGGGCCACGAAAGAGCTAACACGCTTTTATTAATTATCGCCGAACAAGTCAACAGTCCGGAAACGTGGAGAGAGATCGGGGTATTATTTACCGAGGTAACAAAATATATTTCTTAAATCAATTTGACCTCTACGGTAATATGCCCGTGTATAATCAATAGATTATGAGTGATGAGAATGATCTTCTCATCCGGTTTGTAATGAATTCAACTAATCAAATCAATTTATTATCAAAAATACCTAAAGTCACCGTCCGACCATTTTCACAATTGTACTGAATTTATAACTTTTACTATTCAAATAAAAAATAATACTGAGCTAACAGCGTAAACTGCAAAAGAATCGTTTCATTGTTCTAATAGCAATACTTCGTCTATGAAAACACAACCGCGCTGAAAATATTGTACTTCGGAAAAATACATTTACAAATATAAAAGAAAATAAAGAATTTGAAAACAGTAACATTCATATTAGTAGTAACTATAAAAAGAAAATTATGGATGGTTCTACTCCCCTGCATTTCATGGAAAGGAGTATTCTGAATGTTAGACTGAAGGATAAGCAAAAAACAGAAGATATATGCAAAAAAGCAAAGTGATAGCTCTCCAGCATATCAAACGACTGAAATGGGAATGGGCTGGTCACATGGCAAGATCGACCGTTAAAAGGTAGACAAAATGGTCGCCAATTTGTCAGGTCCAAGAGGCAACAGAGCAAGAGGACGCCCTAAATAACGATGGGTTTAGTGGAGAAGACTGACATATTTGTTAAAAATGCATGTTGAAAATTAAACCCATAGAAAATATATACGGGATAAATAATGTAATTATACACGTTTACGCAATTGCACGCCCACAAGCTTTAAAAAATGACAGATACTAAGAAGCAGCAATTGGAATAAGCGCTCTTAATAGAAACTTTAAATAATTTTTAAATATTCTTATGTTTTTACTTTTCTATGTACGTTAAGGAAATAAAATTATTATTAATTATTATAACTTTAGTATTTGAGTAAAAAAAGTAAATAAACTTTTATAAATAATTAAATAGCATATTTCTGTCGGACAGATATTTGATTATTAAAATATCGATCGAATCTGAATTTATATCGCACCGGAAATAAACTAGTTTAATAATTGTTACCAGTTCAACAGCTAAGTCTACATTAATTATAATAATATTTATTATGAAAAAAATAATAATATTATGTATGTATGTATAACACAATTATAACTATATATTGAAATACATAATACCATCAGTTCAGTAAATAAATTAGGTAAGTACTTAAATAATATATTATGTATGATAGATTCTACCGAGATATCGTTGTGACGTTCACATTCTTCTATGTATAAATATTTAATTTATCACTATAATATGTGTAATAACACATTGCTGTCACAACTGAATTACCTATATATTTTTCGTCTAAATTATTTTAAATATACTCTGTACATTAAAAAAAAAAATCAATTTTTAACATTCTATAACATTTAATTTACATAGAAAAACCTTAAAAAAGTACTTACTTAAATCGTGGGTGGTTTTACCTCTTTGTCTTTTTGTCGTCTGTCTGTTTTTCTTTAAATTATTCTTTAATTCACGTAAACATTACATTATATTACTTTTCTTGTGTGTGTATTGATAGAAACGACACGAAACGATACGAAAAAATATAAGCTAGACAATACCGTAGATATCAAGTATCTTTTATGCTGAAAATTTTATGTTTTATCTAACCGTTATCGATCTTAAAACATTATGCCATTAAATTACGTTCTCAATGAGACTAGCAAACTGCTCAAGTTATATTATAGTGCATATTAAGTATGTTTGCAAACCCAAGTTATTCCCTATTATATTACAATTCTACCGGAAGACATCGGCGTGACTGAAAAAAATCAGGCGCAGGCATTTTGCGTTCGTCAAGCACCAAACACCTACTACCGAGGATGTCATGACAGAAAACCCAGTTTAATGCGATTTTTAAAATTGTTTTGCGGTCATCAAATTTGAAATAAAAATACACCGTTTTCTTCAGCCAGTTCTTCTAAGTTTTGTATTTGTTTCCTTAAAACCCGATGTTAGTTACTTATTTTCAACTATGAAGCTAAAAACTTTTGGAAATTGAACTTTTTTCTTGAACCTTTTTAAATTTACTAGTATAAACCACATATATATATCTAATATATTATGTTATTTTATACAAATATACAAGCAAAAATATTTGAGTGACGAAGTCAGAAATGTATTTATTTTATCACATATCATTATTTTAAAAAGTACGATAAATATATATAAAAATGGTTGAGTATTTTTTCTACGCAAAGACCCTGATTAATACGAAAAGAGGTCGAAAAACAATGTGGACGAAGCCGCAAACAGTAACTAGAGCCTGTGGCAGTGTACAGTAGTACTATATTAATAGCACCTAACACATTAATCAAATGGCCAGCGTTAAAGATTACAACTAAAAACCACAACTTTTAAGCACGAAAGGGCAAAAGAATGGCATTATAAATCACAAGTCACGCCACAGTCCATTCTTAATAAAAGAAAATCGTTAAAAATACATACATAGGACAACTTTAGAATTATTAGATTAGTTAAACAGAATTAAAGATAATTAAAAGTATATAATGTAATTGATTTGAAATTAAAATTAAAGATAATATAATATAGAGAAAGTAAATGATTACTGTTATCCTTTCAAACATATCTGATATGAAATTTAAAATTGTTTAAACGGATGAAATTATAATCACCTAAAGTGATTTTACCTCCGCTTACTTGCGTACATACTGTATGCTTGGGCATATTTTCACGAGGACATCAATAATCTTACATCTACCAATGCTCTCTTCCTTCTTCTCTAGGTCACTTATGTCAGCTTATCGAGAGTTTATACCAAATATGCTCTATTGGACAATTTTATGAGACACACACTACCTGAGATGGACTCAGAATTTATAGCATTTTTAGGTCACACTTAGATCTGAACTATCTCCTCTTTGGTTAAGAATTCCAAATTCAAATTTATAAATTCATTTATTTTTTCATTATTTTTTTCTTTGGCGTTGCTTTTTAGCGCATAAGGCAAAACATGAGATATATAAAGCACTGTACGATTTTGATTTCAACGTTTTTGTTCTGGAAATTTCAACCTTCAGAACCAAACCCGTGGACGGCCGGAAACCAAAGTGGAAAATGAAGAATTAAAGGCTATTATGGAAGCGGATCCGTCACAAAGCACTTTAGCGATAGCTGCAGGCTTCGGGGTAAGTGATAAAACTGTATTAATCCACTTGAAGCAAATCGAGAAAGTAAAAATACTTGAACGATAAGTACCTCATGAATTGAGTGAATCGAACTGGCAAACACGCGTCGACTGCTGTGTTACTTTGCTCAACGGACATAATAATGAAGGGATTTTAAATCGTACAGCAAAAAAGTAATCATTACTTGTGATTAAAAGTGGATACTGTACGATAATCGGAAGCGCTCATCTCAATGGCCTGGAAATAAACCCTGGAGACTCAGCCAATTTTTTTTATTTTTTATTTTAGAGGTGGCAAACGAGCAGGAGGCTCACCTGATGGAAAGTGACTACCACCGCCCATGGACATCTACAACACCGGGGTGCTTGCAGGTGCGTTACCGGCCTTTCAGGAAGGAGTACGCTCTTTTCTTAAAGGTTCCCAAGTCGTATCGGTTCATTATGTCTCTGTAGAAGATGCTCAGCGATCCAACATCTCTACGCAAAGCCAAAGGATCAAGCAGATCGGAAAGGGCTTGATCGTCGATAATTCGAGCCGCTCTACATTGGATACGGTCAAATGGAAGGAGCTAGTACTGGGGAGCACCCGCCCAGAGGTGAGAGCAGTATTCCATGTGAGGCCATTTGCGCCTTGTATAGTCTTAGACGATGGGCCGACGTGAAATACTGTCTTGGCTTGCTGAGCACACCGAGCTTTTTTGATGCCAATTTGGCTTTGCCTTCCAATTGACCGTGGAACTGAACGAGGCTCGAAATATCGACGCCAAGTATTCCGATACTAGCTGTGGCGGCTAACGGAATGTTCTCGAATCGTGGAGATACGATAAATGGTGTTTTTTTAGCATTTAACGCGCAAACTTGCGTCTTTTTGGGGATGAAATGGACTAGGTTTAGCCGACCCCAGTTCGAGACTTTGTATAACGAAGACTCGATTTCAAACAAAAGTTTGTTCCGGTTTTCTTTGACGTTTTCCCGAGAAATATTAGCACGGCCGGTGTACGGTGTCTACGGTGCTGTCGTCTGCATAGCAGTGAATGTTACTGATTTGCAACAAGTCATTGATATGCAGAAGAAACAGAGTGGGTGATAGAACGCAGCCTTGTGGAACACCAGCATTGACGAATTTTAAGTCGGAGCATGCACCGTCGACAACGACCTCGATGCTCCGATCTGCCAAAAAACTGGTAATCCAATTGAGTAATTTCCCGGGAAGCCCATAGGAAGGAAGCTTCGAAAGAAGCGCTTTGTGCCACACGCGATCGAAGGCCTTGGCTATGTCCAGACTGGCTGCTAATGCCTCCCGCTTGCTCTCAACTACTTCCGCCCACCTATGAGTAAGGTAAACTAGAAGATCACCGGCTGAGCGACCCTGACGGAAACCGTACTGGCGGTCGCTAATCAGCTGGTACTCCTCTAGGTACCGCAGGAGCTGGCAGTTAATAATGGAATCCATTACCTTGGAGAACAAGGAGGTGATGGCTATAGGCCTATAATTGGACGGGTCTGAGCGGTTGCCCTTTTTAGGGATCGGATGCACCAAAGCAGTCTTCCAGGAGTTCAGGACGACGCCGAATGCATAGGATTGCCGGAAAGGACGCGTTAAAACCGGCGCCAACACGGGAGCACAAGTCCGTAGCACGATTGGAGGGATGCCATCGGGTCCACTCGACTTATGAATATCCAAGGAAAGAAGTGCTTTACGAACTGCACTTTGCCGGAATTTAACCGCCGGCATCGTGGTATCAAACCGCGGGATTATTGGAGGTGACTTTCCTCGGTCATCCAGAGTCGAGTTCGCCGCGAAGAGAGAGCCTAAAAGATCAGCTTTCTCCTTCGCTGTATGGGCCAATGACTCGCCGTCCTTGTGCAGAGATGGTAAGGAAGGCTGACAGAAATTCCCTAAGACAGCCTTGGCGAGAGACCAGAACGCATGTGATCCTGAAGGGAGGCGCACCAGTCTCTCGCCAATTTTGCCAATGTAATCCGTCTTCGCCTTAGCAATCACGTTTTTGAAGGACCTAGAGACAGAGTTATATTCCTTTCTGAATGCGCTGGTATTTACATCACGAGACGCCGATGCGCCAGCCCAGCCTTGATAGCGTTCCCATTTTCGGCGTGAAGCCGTTTTGCAGAAACGACTAAACCAGGGCTGAGACTTGCCACCGACGGGGACCGCAGAATACGGAATGAATAGTTCCATACCCTGAAGTACCACATCGGCGACAGAGTCAACAACAACGCTCGGATCATCCGGCAAGAAACAAACCTGCCCCCATGGGTACGATACAAAGAAGGACCGCATCGCATCCCAATCTGCTGACTTGTAATACCACACTCGGCGGCAGCCCACGAAACGAGGTCATGAGTACCGCGCAACCATACTCTATTCCACTTAACTACTTATTTCCATGTTAATTTTACTTCCAAAATTCCGATATTTTTTAACAAGATTATATAATAATAAAAACATTATTTCAGCTCTCAACCGATGTCCCGTCGTTCGATGACAAAAGTTATGTTTTTTGTAGCTTTTATTTGCCAAATGTTGTTTGTTTGGCTTTAGTTCTCTTGTTGTTCGAACAGATTTTATCTACTGCGCTAGCTATTTCACGCACACTACTTACATATTTTTTTGAGTACTTACAGGATAATAATCTAGGCCGAAACTCTGCTGTATTTTTTATAGAACAGAATATTCTAGTTTATTATTATTAGGCCACGAAGCACAATCAGAACGCTCTAGAAACCTTTAGCATTATTTGTTTTTGACAGATATAATATACAAAATAAATTAACTACCCTAATTAATGAATGATCGATTACCGCAGAAGTTTAAAAACATTTATTTCTTCCTGCCGATTAAAGAGAGCTGCGGTAAGTGTACTCTGTTTATTCCCATTCATAGACAAAATCCATAGACGTTGTTGTCTATGTTTATTAATACTGTATCGTATTAAAACACATAAAGTAAACTTTGAAAAATTGTTTCCTATTATTAATATAGGTATGTAGATATATTCGCTGTATATATACATTTTTATAGCCTTTTCGAAAGTAATCTCTAAAAATAATTTAATTATTACATTTTAGTAGTTTCTGTCAATACTTTAAATTTGCTAAGTAAAAATAACAAAAATAATAATATTATCGGCCATAAAACTAAATTATATCTTACTATAGTAAATGTATGTATTATATATTAATTCACAATTTCAATATACTAAATATACTAAATATATTTCATAAATAGCATTACAAAATAATAAGTTTATTAATTAATATTATTTAACATAACATTGTATTTTTAGTAATTTCTTAATTAAAACGTTGTTAAATTAAATTAGTGTAATACCAAAACGCTACTGAGATAACTTAAAAAAAAAAACCTAACGTTGTGTGAGTAAATGTCAATTTTAAAGCTATTTTTATATTCTGTAATCTGTAGTTTCATCCAAAATCATTATAGGCTAATGCAAAAACAAACTTATCGGTTATCTTATACGGTATACCACATTAGATAAAGCACTACGTGTTTGACAAACTAAACGCAATAAATTATACGTAAGTTTCGGCCTTGTAATATAACCCTGTCGCGTATAATGAGTTTTGTTTTATTTAATATTAAAACCGGAGTGTCATCAGTATAATCATGAAAAGAGCAATCGAAAAATGTTGGCGTGATTCTGCTTCGCTGATAGTGCTTGCTAAACGGAATATAGATGGTTTATCGAGTGGGAACACTGGTGATAGTAACTACGATATCTTGTTGCAGACTCGGACGTTTGACGCATCTTTCTCGAACGGTGTTGTGTTTCCGGGCGGTGTTAAAGAGGAGGCGGACGCCAGTGAACGTTGGCTTCACCTCCTCGGCTCTTTCGGCTTCGATCAGAGTGACTTCGAAACACTGCATCGAGCTGGTGCCCCAATTACTCCTATTTTTGCAGATAACCCTATAAAAAGGTAAAAACCACAATATACGACATTATAATTACGATAATCATCTAATTCTTTATCATATTATCTACTTTGACTATTTTAACATTAAATAAGTTTATGAAAGTGAAATGTTTATGATAAATTTAGTAATTATAATTACTTTACTGTTTGACGCTCAATACGATCTTCATTATTGCCTTGTGATAAAAAATCTATTTGATTCTTACAAAGCAAATTATACTACCGTATAATTTGTTTTTTTTTTTTAAGTTACATTCAGTTTGACCTTGACCTTGTGTGGGTTTTTTTATATCAAAGTTAAATATTGTTGGCAGACACATTGCATTAAGGATAACTGCAATAAGAGAAACATTTGAGGAACTCGGTTTGCTTATCTGCAGCTCTAAACATAAAACATCGAAAATTGATTATTGGGCGAATTTTATATCAGACATTGATTTAAAATATTGGCAAAAAAGGGTGAGAAAAATAGCTTTCAAGTCATTAAGAACATTTGTCTTTTTATTTATTTTTACAAAATATTCATTAGTGTATTTTGTTAATTGAACATTAAAATATGTTTATATCGCTTAATGAACACTTCAATTAGTTAATTAAAGACTATTAGTGCCTTCCAATTCTTCATTCTATTAAATATTTACCAGCAATGAACAAGACTATTGTGTTAAATATTTTAATGTTATTAAATGTATTAAGAGTAGTTAAAACAATTTCAGGTGAGTGAAAATCCCTCAGAGCTTCTTAATCTTTGTAAAGAGTACAACTGCTACCCTGATATATGGAATTTACACTATTGGAGCAACTGGTTATCTCCTGTTTTATTACCAAAGAGGTTTGATACAGCATTTTTCATAGCTGCATTGGAAAACAAACCAACACACATCAAAGCTAACTCTGAAGTGCATAAAGTTGAGGTATGAATTATGTTCCTATTCTTAATTATTATTAATTTTATAAATATTACTTATACTATCAAACATTATCACTTTGTCTTCTTGGATTTGTTCAAAGATTAGGTACATTACTGAGGTGTATCTTAGATTCTAGGGCTGTGTTGCTTGTGTTTGCAGTGTTTTTATATTCTATTAGCAAAGGCAACCAATAAGCATTAGGGTTGCATTCACCTGTTTTCCTTTCCAAAAAAATCTACTAATGGCTCATATAGATTTCTTTTACTAAATATTTTTATTTTATTATTTATGTTGCTACTTTAAGTATAAAGGACAGAAATTATCTTTTTTATAGTATTCTTGAATGAAAAACTCATAATATGACAGATGGCCTTTTCATACAATGAGACCCTTAACAAAAAATTAAAAAAAAAAAAGAAGTCACTCTGCCAATATCTCCTGCTTTCCTAAAGAGGATTTCAAATATCTTCAGAGAAATCCTAATTACAAAACAGTAAATATTAAAAAAATATATATGATATTTATATAACCATTTATCAAAATTAACATGTTTTCTCTTTTAGTGGGCCAGTCCTCAAGACACTTTAGAAAGAAATAGAAGAGGAGAAGTGGAATTATACCCACCTCAAAGCTATGAATTGAATCGATTGTCATACTTTAAAGACATTGAGAAATTAAATAATTTTGCTAGAGAAAGAAGCAGCCACGGTGATGAATTGTTTTATCCTGTTCGTATACGAGCTAAAGATGGCATTGTGTTCCTCTTACCAGGTTAAGTTTCGTTCTTACAGTTTCTATTTTTATACAGTATACAAGTAATTTCCAGTCACATCAACAATAAACCATGAATGGGGTCATATTATAATTATAACTGATAGTTTGTTTTATAAATGTTTCGAAGTTTAATTGCTTCTTTAATTTTCAGGTGACTACCTCTATCCATCAAATGTAGACCTGAACAGTACCACAGTCATAAAAGAAGATAAAACTGTAATATCACTCAGAGAAACTGGTCAGACACTTCATCGTTTTGAAACAGATTTGAAGAAAAGTGTTATTGTAAGACAAAACTACATACCAAAAAATCATATCAACATGGGCGACCAAGTGATCCCTGCTTTTATTAAAATTCATACACAAAATTAAATAATCTTATCCTTGCCTTAGTCATTGGCCTTACTAGTAGTACAAATTGTAAAACTATTTTACAAAAATACTGTAGATTGGGTAACCAGGTATATATAAAAAAATAAAATGGCGAGTTCAGGTCACATGTGGCCAAATAGTCAAGATGACTATGAGCTATTAGAAGTTATCGGTGTAGGCGCAACAGCTGTAGTACATGCCGCTTTCTGCCGTCCACGGGGAGAAAAATGCGCTATAAAGCGAATCAATCTAGAAAAATGGAATACCTCTATGGATGAACTCCTTAAAGAAATCCAAGCCATGTCTAGTTGTAACCATGAGAATGTCGTAACGTACTACACTAGTTTCGTTGTTAAAGAAGAACTCTGGCTCGTATTGAGACTTTTAGAGGGTGGCAGTCTATTAGATATAATTAAACATAAAATGAGGATCTCCAATTGTAAACACGGCGTCTTCGATGAGGCAACAATAGCTACTGTTCTGAAGGAGGTGCTGAAGGGCCTCGAATATTTCCACCAGAATGGACAAATTCACAGGGATATTAAAGCTGGTAACATTCTTCTTGGAGATGATGGTATCGTTCAGATCGCGGATTTTGGCGTTTCAGCGTGGCTGGCGACGGGGAGAGATCTGTCAAGGCAAAAGGTGCGACACACATTCGTCGGCACTCCCTGTTGGATGGCACCCGAGGTTATGGAGCAGAACCACGGCTATGACTTCAAGGCGGACATTTGGTCTTTCGGTATCACAGCGATAGAGATGGCGACAGGCACTGCGCCCTACCACAAGTATCCCCCTATGAAGGTTCTGATGTTGACCCTACAGAACGATCCGCCGACACTCGACACCGGCGCCGAAGATAAAGATCAATACAAGGCCTACGGTAAAACTTTCAGAAAAATGATATCGGAATGCCTCCAAAAGGACCCCACAAAGAGGCCCTCGGCGACGGAGCTGCTCAAACATTCTTTCTTCAAAAAAGCGAAAGACCGGAAGTATCTCGTGCAGACGCTCGTATCGATCGGGCCCAGCATGGAGACGCGCGTGCACAAGGCGAGCAAGCGGCAGCCCGGCACGTCCGGCCGCCTGCACCGCATGGAGACCGGCGAGTGGGTGTGGGAGAGCGACGAGGAGGACGACGACGACGACGGCGAGGCGGGCCGCGACCGCCCCATGAACCACCTGCTGCGCGCCGACTCCTCCGACAGCGACAGCGACGCCGAGCCGCGCGCCGGCTTCAGCATCGGCTCCGTCGAGCCCGAGGACGCGCCGCAGATCAACCTCGTGCTGCGCATGCGCAACGCCCGCAAGGAGCTCAACGACATCCGCTTCGAGTTCGCGCCGGGCAAGGACTCGGCGGACGGCATCGCCACGGAGCTGGTGGGCGCGGGGCTGGTGGCGGCGGCGGACGCGGGCGCCATCGCGGCGCAGCTGCAGCGCCTCGTGGACGCGCACCTGTTCCCGGGGGACGCGCCCGCGCCGCGCTCGCTCACCTTCCGCCTGGAGTCCGCCGACCCCGCCGAGCCGGCCGACGAGAAGGGGCTCATCGGCTACGCGCAGATATCGATCGTCGACTGATCGCCCCCCGCCCCCGCGCCTCTACCTCGCCTCTCTCGTCCGCCCGGATCGTCATATGGACAATAATATTGGTAGTCTACGTGAGCCGTATTTCCTATTTGTAATATTGTGTAATCGAATTTAGAGTAAGTGTATCGACCCGCGCTCGTCGACTTTATAATTTGCAGACCAAAAATCTGCATCCTGGGAGCGAAATTAAGTCGTTTAATGCACCTTGCGCCTTAACGTATGGCTTACGATAAAACGGCTGCCCGTTAAATTTAATTGTGTTGGTTATACGAACTCGTATAATTATAGTGCAATTACGCGCTCTTACGTTATAATTCGTAGTTTCGTAATGTGTAAACGCTATACTATCTTATAATGCTGCGTCCTCATTACAGACATATTTTATGGGTGAATAAGGAATTCATTATTAATATTGTTTATAGCTCAAGCTGATAAAAAATATATGTAAGAATGAATCTGAATATATAAGTTTTATATTATTACGTGTTTATTTCGCTATTCTATAATTGAAACACTGTAATAGATTTAACTTTTAATTTATGACGCTCAAATATTTTTTATTGGAATGTATATCTTAGTTAAGGAAATCGCTTCACTTCGCAAAAATGTAATTTATGACACAATATACTACATACAACCCTGTGTTGTTACAATCGCAAGTTAAACGGAATTTTGAGTCTGTTGCTCGTTTGTACTACCTTAGTTCCTCTAAGTAGTGCCATATTTAGTCTTTCTAAATATGTATGTGATAAATATTGAACCTAGCGAACCTAGGGATATTTCAATACCATTACCAAGCACAACTGACATCATTACAGTGTAAAAGTAAGTCGATGTATACACCATGAAATGTTTTAAGTTGTTATTTGTTTGTTGCTTATTTTGGAATTATTTTTTAAATAATAAAATGTAAATGACATTGACAGGATGTTTTATTGGAATAATACTTTGTTCTTTTTTTAATTTCTTTATTAATTACATTTGTGCTTAGTTTATTATTACATGATAGTCACAGGCAATGTTTTAGTGAGAATAACTACATACAAATTTAAAAGCGGGATGGCATAACACTCTGGACTGTATTGCAATGTGGATGAAGTGACAGACAAAAGTCTGAAACTAATTTGGCCTCTGCATAGCCAGTCCTTACAAAAATACGTTCACCAAAATCTTTCGCTAGCTTATTACAATTTAACCTAGACTAGAAATATCAAAGTCATTGAGTAACTAAATAGCGTTATTCCAATTTAAAAAGCGGTAAAAATACAAAAATAAATTTATAGCAGGTACAAAAAAAGTAAATCCCGTTGTCCACAAATAACACGGCAATAAAATATTCAAATATCACCGCAAGAAACATTTCTACACTATGTTCTTACAGAGTAACTTCTAATTCTGTACACTATCAGTAATCTATTCAGTGTGCATATTTGACACTTCTTTAATCGCTTATTACATTAGGGGTTTACCTAAAATAATTCTATTGTTAATTGAATTAAGTTAAACGTTCCAATGAGTTTTGCCAATCCAATGCTGGACAGCACCAGGCAAGTAAACCCGTATGGCGATGGCATGTATAAAATAATACGTGTGTAAATGGCAAACGATTTTTTTATATAATTGTCACAATCTAGCTTGTATGTCATTAATAAAGTAAGTCAAAAGTATAACAATCAGATAGTTAACGTATCAATAAAATTAAAGATATGTAAGAAATATAAAACAATAACACGTTTGGAAAACATTAATAATAAATAGATGAGATATTCATATAAAAATAAAGTAAAAATAATTGTTTTATTCGCGCAGACAATGCACTATTCTAAGTGTGCGCACTTAACGAAGCCTATTTTAGGATACAATTTTATCAAAAAATTGAATATACGTTGCGTATTTTGTAATAAAATCTTACACTATAACAATCTTAACCAGTTCTAAAAGAAAAGTATGAAAAAATATAAATGCTATTCACGGTGATCAAACGATATTAAAGTCTATATTGATCTTAAACAAAAAGCAACATCCATTTTTATATATAAAATAAAAAAATATTTGTAAAAAATCGTACTTTATGGTATTGTTCACTAAGATTATGAATATGAGAATAAAGTTAAAATTGAACTAAATTAACCATGTAATATTTCTTCACCAAATATAAATACGACATGAATCGCAGTGACACCGTTAAAAACACAGATATTTAAGCGTAGTATTGCAATACTATTTATTGAGGAATAATGTATCATAGGAATATTTACAATAATTGGGTATTTAATCGATTTTTTTTGCATACGACTTTTCCTTTTAACAGTACCGATGACGCGCAAGCGACATCACAATGGCTAGCCTCTTAAATTAACAGGCAGCTTCGTGTTATTTAGTTTATAGTTTATTTGTTCTCCTCGTTATAAGCACGATAACATTGTGACGTCACAACATTCCTTTGGCACGTTTATACTTACAATATAATTTGTACATTTCCATTAATTGTAAATCTTTCCAAAAAATTGCATCGATTTCCGAATATAATTTACGACCAACTATTGATACAAAATTAAAAAAGCGACTATTATTGATCATCTAAATACCCAATTATTAATTCTGCGTCTATTTTTCATTTTGCATAAATTGTATCGGAATTATCTTCTTGCAGTCTTAATGAAGTTTACATGTTCAAATATAAAAATGCACAAAACACATAATTACTCCATTTTTAGAAATATGCAACGCTCTTAAATATTTAAATATCCACCAAAAAAACTGTGCGTTTTATTAAATGCAACCTAAGTACTATTAATAAATAATTTAAAAATAAAATATATACTAAAAAACTGAGATATATATCAGATCACATGGAACAAGATTTGAAGACTAACTATTCTACATATTAAAAAGTTTATTTTATAATTTGTGACTAGGCAGAGAAGCGTTTAGGCGAGCACTTTAAGTAACACAACTAATAAGGCTGATGCAGATCTAACAGTGCACTTTCATAAACATTAAGAAAGCATAATAATTATACAAAACTGGAATACATTTGTAATAAAGAAAATATTTTAATAAAATTGATCGGTAATGTTAAATAGATCTGTTCTTTCATCTAGGTGCGCCCCTCCACTTTAAACTATCGTATCTATCAAATATTAATAATTTGTATTATTTGATTGCCTTGAATCTTACTCTAATCACCTCACGCACACTAATACATCTCGTAAGGACGAGCTAACGCAACCGACAACTGAGCGTGAAGGGGCGCGCCTTCCTGAGTGAATAATCTTTAACTTGTTATGTTCTTCTTCTTTCTAATGTCAAATCAATAATGTCAGAAAGAGAGAACAATTGTTTTACTGAACTTCCGCTAATCAACGTTAGTAAAAATCATTGAGAAGTTCGTGCTCTTACCGCCTTGAAGGCACGCGATATCACGGCACTAGCTTTTCGAAATGTGTCGAAGAATCCACGATAATTAACACGGGCGTTGAAATCGATATTTTTTACTAAAATATTATAAACATCTGATGTTGATACAGTCTTACTAATCTTGTTTAGCGGGAGGACAGTAAACGTGCGTTTCATAAATTACATATTATGTTGCGTTTTCTCTTACATATAAAATGCTTAAACGTAAATAAATGCATTGTTAGTTAATATTAAAAGATAAATTTGATAATAATATATTTTTTTAAGTAGTAACTCTGGAATGTTATTTTTAAAAGATGAAATAAATGAGATTCATCATTCGTTTAAAAAATAAATTAGAATACTGTTTACTAGAATACGAGCAGATTAAAGTTGATTCGTACTGGAGTATAGTTCAAAATTAAGTATTTTTCATAATATTAATCATAATAAGTACTATTTATCATGTTCATTAAAATAAATCAATGCAATATGTTATAAAGAATTGTACGAAAGTAAATACATCTGTAAATAAGTAAACCTCAAATTCGAATGTCATACTGTGCAACTAACTAAAAAAAATATTTCGAGAGCTTCGCAAAATTAGACATGCGGATACATGGAAAATGAATACAAAAAAAGTCATACAAGTCTCCAGGTACTTCAAAAATATCACAAGAACGCGTGCGACTGCGAAACGAACGACGACTGCCAAACGAACGCTAACGGCGAGCGGCTCGCGACTAGGATCAGAACAGCTCCACGACCTTGCGCTTGACGTAGTCCTTGAGCGGCGCGTAGTAGTGGTGGCGCAGCGACACGAGCTCCGGCTTGCGCTTCAGCGCGCGCAGCGGCGCCCAGTCCGTCTCGAACAGCAGCAGCGCCGCCAGCGCCAGCGACAGCCACACGAACACGAAGGACGGCACAAAGGCGCGCAGCAGGCTGAAGGGGCGCGGCGGCGGCGCCAGCGCGGGGGGGCGCCACTCGTCCGCCGCCTGCGTCGCCGCCGACTCGGTGGACGAGCGCTCGTAGGCGTCGCACGGCGCGCGCGGCCGCTCGTCGCGCAGGTGGTCGCAGCACGCCAGCGCGATGTCCACGGCCGGCCCGCTCAGCAGGCAGCCGCCGTCGCACGCCTCGCCCTCGGCCGCGCCGCTCTCCTCCAGCGGCGCGCTGTGCGTGGAGCGCGGCAGGCTGCTGTAGCCTGCGGGAGGACTCGGGTTGCAGGCGGCGGCCGGGAACGGACAGCGTTTATGCACTCGTGTTAAATTACCGAAATCTCCAGTCATCGGCGTCGAGGGCGTCGCGGGAACGCTCGACGCTTTCCTCTTGCCGCTCGAACTGGAACCCTCCTCCTGTGCGGGCGAGCATTATAGTGTCTCAGTATTCATATAACATTACCTCAATAGAACATTAGACACTCTTGTGACTTAGGACTTAAATTATATGAAGATACAGTGTATTGAGATTTTCAAAACGACTTTTGTTATTTCATATGTATGTCCCGGTAAATTTATTTGTTATATTTACGTGTGTGAACTTAGCCCTCTTACAAAAACTTTCACTTCTAGGATCCAGCACAGATCTATAATTCTTGATAAGTATTTAACGTTCCGTCCAATAAAACTAAAAATCTCGCTTTGTAAAAATAAGATGTTAACTTCGCAAATAAATCTCTTTGAATTTCCAAGATTAAACTTTACAGCAGAATCTATTGAGTTCTACGCTTAATGTGTCATAAAGCAAAGCTTCAATATAAGCAAAAGCAATAAATGTAGTCATTATGCTGAACGAAAAACTTCTTTAAAAAAATCTTACAAAAATTTTTAAAAACAAAAATGCTGTAATTTTCTTTAGAAATTTAAATCAAGTCATAACTTACGACAGAAAGAGAGCAATCAGTGTTTAAACACGTTATTGTATAGTTTAGTGTTAAGGCCTTACGTCTCTTACTGACCTGGGAATCTCGCGGTGTAAGTAATCCGTCCCTCTCTAATATTTCCCGTTCGGTTCTACCAAAATATTTGAACTTTGTGCCCCAGGAAAATAAACCGCCTCCCGAATATACACAGGCGTCAGACGATGATGGAAGACTGTAATAAAAAAATAGTTACTTTAGAAAATAACAAAAAAAAAATGAAATTGTTATATTTATAAGATCCTAATAGTAAATCTTGTGTTGTCTCACTTTATGTGTTCCTATAAATTATCAGAAATAATAAACACGAACTCTTATTAATTAACGAATTAAATTCGTGTGCAAAATTTCAGCTGTGTTCTATCGGTAAGGCGAAACTGGCTTTGTAGTATTCTTTTAAGATTTGACCGAGACACTCCACACATGCTATTCGCATTAGCGAGGTGATAAGAACTTATGCTAAACCAAAACCAAGAACAGATCTAGGCATGACTTCACGATCAAGATGATGCATGATGAACCAAATTCTGCACCATCAGTTTTAACACCAATTTTAGCGGCCACTTCACACCAAATTTTTTTGAGACAGTGGTACTTCACCGGCTGTGCCTATTATTCGACTGCAACGCAAAGGTGTGGCACTACAGCTATTACATTAGATATCATTACACTCACGTAAAAAACAGCATTTGTTCTATGGCACAACACCACACATGACGGCATGCTGCACCGCTGGGACATTTGAAACCAACTGTATGTTTTTTCTGAAAATAAATAAAGGAATTGTTGAATTAGAACTATCTTTTACATTAAAATGTCACAAAGTTATCAAAGCAGTTTAATTAATACCACCACTTACTTCAGGGTAGTTCAAATGAACGATAAACATGCGACCTTCAAAGTTAATTTTATGTACTTCGGACCACTTGAAATGATGAGTCTTCCGGCTACCTTGAAATGTCAGTATACCGCTGTGATTAATTCCCAAATACAATTGATTGCCTCTGTGATCCTTAAACATACATACAAAATAATCATATTATAGTAGCAGACCCAGTAGACAGCAATTACTCAGCCTTGAGGAAAAACATTTTTTGAAAATTTCTAAAATCTAATGGGAAAAAAAAACAAAGGAAATTTACTAAATAAATTGGATACTTTGACATGAAAGGTTCATTTATATTTTCAAAATATTTGTATTTACTTTAACAGGATGTGGATCAACTCCATATGTATCTAGTTGGCATGCAATCTTCACGAATGTCCTCTCTGCTTCCTGCGTGGACATGCCCTTGACTCCACCTGTTCCGCCTGGTGTTCCTTCCATTGGGTCTCTGTGTAGCTCCTAAGTAATAATATTTTATGTTCATATCTATGCACTATAATATATCTTTAAACGAAAAAATTAAATCAAAATAATGGAATTTTACAAGTAAACACTTCTTAAAAGTACAGGAACAGCCAGTAAATTTGCCACTCCTGGGCCATGGCCTCCTCTACCTTTAAGGAGATTTGGAGCTAATTCTACTATGTAGGTCCAATACGGATTGGAAACATGCAGGTTTCCTTATCATGTTTCCCTTCATCCCCAAGTAAGAGACACATTATAAACATAAATAAAAGCACATGAAAATTCAGTGCTGCTTGCCCATTTTGTGTTTTTAAAATCACTATCATCGGTTAAGATGCAGATGTTCTAACAACTGACTCATCAAAAAGCTGCAGTTTATTATTGTTAAAATTGTATAGAACAACATGTTCAATTGTACTTAAATAGTTTTTTAAATATTGGTTGCTTATGACTTTATCATTGAATTATCAAGAACATAATACATACAAAAACTCACAATTGGTACTTATAGTCTAGTTATAAAAATTAGGTTTTTTTTATCTAAGAGAATAAAGGGATTAGAATGCCCTGTAGTCTACTTAAATGAAGGCCATTTGTTTCTTGTATAAAGCATAGTACCCCCTTTATCACTATACAAACACACATTATGTAACTTCATAACCAGTGTAATAAGAGCAAAGACGTCAATCATTTATTTCATACAGTTCAAAGCTATTAATAGCTCATTGCTAGTCAAGATGAGTATAGTACTATGCCTATAAAGTTGCTACTTAAACTCTTTGAATATTGTCTATATAAATCAATCAAAAACTGTGTATATTGTTTTCTTTTTCTAAACTAAAAATATATTTTTAAAGTAAAACATATTTGTGTTTTCTTTACCAATACCATTTTATTGAACTTTACCTAAATCTAATTATTGTAATATATATATAAAATATTATTGTAATATTATATGTAATATACTTAATGTAGCCATCAAATTTAAACTATGGGGAAATGAAAATTTTTCTCAATAATAAATAAATAACATTAAAATAATAAATAAAGTTATAATATATTACAATACATAAAAAACATATTACCTGTATTCTTGCTTCAATAGCATCTGTTTGTCTTAACAATAGCCTCATTTCTGTGACATAATTGCCAACATGTATATTGGGATCATAATCACCCAATTCAACTAAAAAAAAATAACATACTTGCAATAAAGTTTAGTAACTTGTGAAATACATTGAATATACATTGTGCAATTATTTCTGAAAGCTGTACACAACTTGTGCAATAGTCTTACATTAAAATAAACATTGCAGAATATTATAAAAAAATATTTTTGAACTTTTGAGTTTAGTTAGATTTTTATTGAAAAATACTCCAAATTGCTATATTACATTCTATTTGGAAGTAAGCAGTTGATTAGTAATTAATAGTTTTTTCTATAGTTAGATCATTGTCATCCTCATTATATTTATTATACAAAATTTAATAATATTTTATCGTAAATGTGTGTTGAATATTTTTTTTAGGTTCTATAGCCTACCAATGTTAACTTGAGTTGTAATTATTATTAGACCAATATTGCACAATAATTAATTTTAAATGTAACATAATAATTATTATCCATTCCCTTATAGTATCCATTAAATTGTAGGATTAATTGTATATTATCAAACCTACTACTTAATGATGTAAATAACAAATATCTGTGAAGGACACCTATAATTTTATTACTAGAATTGCACAAAAACTAGTTGTATCATAACCCTTTACAGTATGAATGTCTAGAATTAAAAATAACCTTAAATTAATATGATTTATATACAATGAAGATTTTAAGTATTACATTTATATGATCATTTATTTTTAGTACTACCACTTTCATATATTTCTAATTAGCTTTAAGATTGAACGGTATATAATACAACCAGCCATTAAGTCCAACTTTTGTACGAACTATATTATTTATGGTAAAAAAAATATTGAATGAACTAAACTTACTCTGTATGATAAGCGCACCAAGCATGGCAGCCTCATTTGATGTGCAGTATAGTCTACCATGTAGAAGGTCCCTCTTCAGCTGCAAATATATCTGAAACCTGGTTACATCTTCCTTTAATAGCAATGGATTTGGTGGATAAAATTTCACCCGAAAACTGAATAGGATTGGTGAGGCATCTGAAAAAAAATTATTATTTATTTAACATTTTATTTATGGTTTTTTTTTATAAAAATATATATACATAAAATAATTTAAATATTACCTTTGACTTGTTTTAATATCAATTTAGCCAAGTGCAACCAATGCTGAAAATATATAATTCCATCATTAATACATAAAATATTAAATCTAATGTTTGTTTGTACATTTATAACTTATTTAATATTTACTAACCCTCTGACCACCAGCATCTACATATCGTAACCCAAAATAGTCCGTCTCAGTGAGATTCAATTGTTGACAAACATGTTCTAAGAGAAATTTACCCTTATAGCTTGGCTGTAAGCAATAATAATTGTTTCAATTTTAATAAATAAAAAGGCTTCGAGAAACTATTACTGGCAGTAATTTCGAAAAAAAACACTAAAAAGTATTATTTCCTATAGACATGGATTATGCACAATTTTTTTTTTTTTATGTTACTTGCTAAGAACGTTCATGAAAATGTCATCTATAATTTCTGATATTAACTCTAAATTTCATAATTAATCATTATTTTAAAATGTATACATTCATAATTTGCATATAAACTTACGTGAAATTCACATTCTAATATTTCAGTATCTTCTAATAATCGTACAGTACATTTATAAACAATATTGCTATCACCACGACTTTTGAACATGCTGAAAATTTATGTATTTTTCATTCAATGACTAGAACAAGCCCTATTTACTACTCATTTTACTGATTGCTTGTATTTGAACTTGAGGAATAATTTTGAAACCACATGCTGAAAATTGGTTTATAGGCAATTTCTAAGAAGGAAAAACATTTTACACCTTCTTTCTATTTTCAATTCTTAATAGTTCGTCAAATTTGACACAAGATCAGGAATCTACCACAGAGACATAAGCATAAGGTGCATGTTTAATTAAGTAACAATTGTAATTAAAAAAATATAACTTTTTTGGGAAGAAAAAGAAACAGAGGAATATTTTTTATAGTGATACCGCATTTGGTGTTATACATATTACTATATATATGCATTTTACGTATTTAATAATTTAACATGGAAAATGATGCAAAAAAAAAGCGAGGAAACTAGATGCGGCTTGTGAGGTAAGTTGAGAAGTTCTAGTCCTACTGTATATTTTCTCAGATGATGTTAAAATAATTTAAAATTGGTTATTAATGCAGTAGTAATCAAATGATAATCAAGTGAGAAAATATATTAAACAAAAAAGGTAAAGATCAGCATTATACAATTAAATTAGTTATTTTTTTTATTTTTGAGATCATCATACATACTTAATAATAAATTCATACTATTAAAACTATCAAACAAAATCACAATTTGCTAATGTTGCAAATGACTAATGATAGACACATGTACACACGTGGTGTAGTAAAGCCAGTCATTGACTGTTCTAGTTGGGAAATCCTACATCTCTATAAATATTCAAAATTAAATGCCTTATTAATATTCATAAAACAGCTATTGAAATTAAATATAAGGAATCAGTGTAAGAAACAATTTTTTGAAAATAATTTAGAATCAAAATCATTTAATGACTACAAATTGTCAAAAAACTTTTAAGAAACTCATGTTTCTAAACTTAAAATAGGTGGTGACGTCAAAAAACATAAAATGTTTCCAGCTAGAAAAATAAGTATCTTGCGTGGGTAAAGTTGACACGTTGATTCATCAGCATTAATTTTTAGCTATTATTGAAATGTTGTCGTGTAAACTTCTAAAGAATTTTACTGGATTATAGTGATCAATTTTTTTTTTGCATTGGCAAGAAATATCTATTAAGATATTTATATTACATATTGCACACATTATCTTAAAAACAGAAAGAACCTAAAATATATTTTAAGTAGTGTAAGTTTTCAAATTACAGTAAAAAACTTACTCTAAATTAATAAACATAGTAAAAGATACTTTTGATAAACTTCATAAATAAGTCAAAGTTTTCATTACTTAAAACTGTCATATTCTTTAAAATTAAATCAAATTATGTTTTATTTAAATAGGCTTTTACATGTGCTCTCGATTCGTCATTTTATAGAATTGTATTAAAAAGTAAAGTCAAGTATTTCAATGTCCCACTGCTACTGTGCTGGGCAAAAGCTTTCTCTATCTTTTGAAGGTTAGAAGCTAACTTTACCATGCAGCTCCAATGCATATTGGTGCATACACGTGGCAGATTCTTCTTTACTACATGCAGTTTTGCAATGTGTGACAATGTGTCAACATCTTGACCAAAATACAATATTTATCAACAGCAGCTTCAAATGGTTAAGACTGCTCCAACCTCTTCTGTAGCCCCTTTACAGTTCCTAGTTTCACTATAATTCCAGGTAATATCTATTAGTGGTGAAAAGTCCTTAAAAATAATTGAAATCATGTAAAAAATCGGATTTAAAATGAGTAGTATCTATGACCGGATTTATCTTTATAGCAAGAATGATCAGCAAGATGTGCCGAGGTGGTTGGAGCATTGTGTCGTAAACCAATGTTTACAATGCTTACATTGTTAGCCAATAAACATTGGCTAACAATGTAAGCATAGGTTTTTTTTATCTTATTATATCGAAAGTCGGGGGTATATTAAACTAGGAATAGTGTGTAAGCAATTTTTATTCTTTTTGGTCCGAAATGGAGACCTTGTTTTTCTTTTCATATTTAAGTCCAAAATTTTCAACAAAATCTATGTGCACGTTTGTTTCACCTATGATCAACGTTTCTTATTTATATTTAGAGATGTTTTATATTCATATTATACGAGTTTTTAGAGAATTAAAGTAATAGATCTTCTAGGGTTTTTATAACTTAATTAGCTGTAAATTTAGTTGTCACTGCTTCGGTTTTAATACCCCTAATATTTTCAATATTTACAGTTTTATTCAGTTAATCTATTGATAAATTATTAGGTTTATATCATGGAACTGTGTCATGGCATAAGTCACATTTTCTTCTGAGGCAATTTTCATTGTACTATAAACAGTTGGACCACTTAACGTTTCGTTTGTTATTCTTTTAAAGTCACTAGATACTTTCATTTCTTTTAAGCCTCATTTTATTTCAAATTTTCCTTTCTACAATCTTATATAATTTTAAATAATCGCATCCGTATTTTTGTTCTATGTCCTTAACATGTCTAAATTTAATTATCGAAGCTCTTGGGTAATCTTTAAGATCTTATTCTTCAATAGCTTTAATTAATTAATTCATTCACTCTGGGATACTGTTAAGAGTCGAATTACATAATGTGACCCCCGGTCACGGCTATTGTGGGGAAAATCTGTGTACGATCGCACCTAAAGCGACGACGACCACTGTGGCACAGATTGAAACACCACCCAGCATACCTAGAGGATCCTTCTGGAGTCCTGTCCCGCGTGGGATGCATAAAGGTAGATCCTGGTCCATGGTGTAAGTATATAAAATACTCATGCTTACTTTACAGTTACTTATGAAATTATTAATAATTTAAAAATAATTTGAATTTGGGGTCCGTATGAGGTTTTCATCGTTTATAGACAGAAAAATTTCAACTATCATAGGTACGTATACCAACACCTTTATTACAACAATTTACATTTTAAGAAGAAACGTTATTTCCATTACAAGAATATATAAACTTTACTTTTATTGCTTATCGAAGTGTCGCGTCGTACTTCATCATCATCATCGCGTCGTACTTAAAAGAAAATAATTCTACAATGTCATTATTAAAGCTAAAGATATAAATTGAATCGAAATATAAGAATATTTTATAGGTACACGATTATATAACATATTACGATTTCTGTAGAGCTAAATAAATTATAACACACAAAATTTTATGTGTAACAATTTAAACCAAATACAACCAAATCTAAATATGAAATTAGGAAAACTATTTTGTTTATGAATGATTTAAAGTCATGATAATTAAGCTGAAATTATTAAATTAATATTGTTAGTAATTTACTGGTGCCTTTTAGTTAATACTCGAAGATAATAACATTTTTTTTAGAGATATTTGTAAGTTTTTTAAATAAGGAGATTTAAGCTTTTAGATAGCCACACTAAACAGCGGAAGTGACTATGAACCTTTCCTTCCAGGCGAAAGAAAAACCATTTCTCGTCCATTCTGTTGGAGTCTTTCTCGGATAATACACGCTATCCGTGGTGAGTGTCAGAAGAATTTAAGTGAAGTGATAAATCCCCAAGTGCAAAAAGTATTTTCTCTTATAACTTTAAAAAATTGTGTTGGTATAACGATATATTTTAAATTCATTAGCCCGTTGTTTTAAAGTTTGTAGTTCCCGTTATTATGGTGTAATTCTGAAACACAGTTTTCTTTGTGTGTCGATTGCAATATGTTGTAGTTGTACCGTTTTTGCTATTAGAATTCTTTTGTTTCTCAAATAACGGGTATTTAATTTCATTCCTTCTTTAAAATAATACTTGCTTACGCGTCATATTATATCGATACCGACCGGCACATGTTACCACGTGGTTGTGATTCACTTTTCAACTTTTCACTTTGAACTGACTTATGTTTTAACTGTTTATAAAAATAATATCAATCTAAATAAGTTTTCTCATTCGTCAATTTACATATTTTATCCCCATAATGGCCGACATCCATTGTGAAGTGTCAAGATAGGGCGAGGCGACCATGCGGCCGCCATATTGCCGGTCGCATATTATACCCGTGTATGAGGCTATGACCTTGTAGTAGTGCATCGCAAATCCTTGTTTTCGTTGTCACATCAATAAGTCTAATCTAGTGTAATTTCTTTCTTTTTAGACTAACCAAAAATGGGCAAGGAAAAGATTCACATTAACATCGTCGTCATTGGACACGTCGACTCCGGCAAGTCCACCACCACCGGTCACTTGATTTACAAATGTGGTGGTATCGACAAACGTACCATCGAGAAGTTCGAGAAGGAAGCCCAGGAAATGGGTAAGGGTTCCTTCAAATACGCCTGGGTGTTGGACAAACTGAAGGCTGAGCGTGAACGTGGTATCACCATCGATATTGCTCTGTGGAAGTTCGAGACCGCCAAATACTACGTCACCATCATCGACGCTCCCGGTCACAGAGATTTCATCAAGAACATGATCACCGGAACTTCACAGGCCGATTGCGCTGTGCTCATCGTCGCCGCCGGTACTGGTGAGTTCGAAGCTGGTATCTCTAAGAACGGTCAAACCCGTGAGCACGCTCTGCTCGCCTTCACTCTTGGTGTCAAGCAGCTGATTGTGGGTGTTAACAAAATGGACTCCACTGAGCCCCCATACAATGAATCCCGTTTCGAGGAAATCAAGAAAGAAGTATCTTCTTACATCAAAAAGATCGGTTACAACCCAGCTGCCGTCGCTTTCGTACCCATTTCTGGCTGGCACGGAGACAACATGCTGGAGGCATCCACCAAGATGCCCTGGTTCAAGGGATGGCAAGTGGAGCGTAAAGAAGGTAAAGCTGAAGGTAAATGCCTTATTGAGGCTTTGGATGCCATCCTTCCGCCAGCTCGTCCCACAGACAAAGCCCTGCGTCTTCCCCTGCAGGACGTTTACAAAATCGGTGGTATTGGTACAGTGCCAGTAGGCAGAGTTGAAACTGGTGTCCTCAAGCCCGGTACTATTGTTGTTTTCGCTCCCGCCAACATCACCACTGAAGTAAAGTCTGTGGAGATGCACCACGAAGCTCTCCAAGAGGCTGTGCCCGGAGACAATGTTGGTTTCAACGTCAAGAACGTATCCGTCAAGGAATTGCGTCGTGGATATGTCGCCGGTGACTCAAAGAACAACCCACCCAAGGGTGCCGCTGACTTCACCGCACAAGTCATTGTGCTCAACCATCCCGGTCAAATCTCCAATGGCTACACACCCGTACTTGATTGCCACACAGCTCACATTGCCTGCAAGTTCGCTGAAATTAAAGAGAAGGTTGACCGTCGTTCTGGTAAATCCACTGAAGATAACCCTAAATCCATCAAATCTGGTGATGCAGCCATCGTAAACCTCGTACCTTCCAAACCCCTGTGTGTGGAAGCCTTCCAGGAATTCCCACCTCTTGGTCGTTTTGCTGTACGTGACATGAGGCAGACTGTCGCTGTTGGTGTCATTAAGGCTGTCAACTTCAAGGAAGCTGGTGGTGGTAAAGTCACCAAGGCTGCTGAGAAGGCCACTAAGGGCAAAAAGTAGCTAGCGCTGTTAACAGCTCAATTCTTTATTCAACTGCGATACTTCATTCACCGAAAGGTGTTCAGAAGGAAAAAAGGGCTACAAACTCATTCCTTTTCTATATTTTTTACAAGGCTTATACTGTAACATTATTTTATAATTTATAAGGTTATACATATATCTGAACTATTTTGTTACAACAACTAAAATGTAAATTCATAGAATAAAGGTAGCCTCCAGTAATAGATTTGTTTTATTCAACCCATTAGATTTTACAATGTTAAATTCAACAATTTAGCTAAACTTAAAAGTTACAAAATTTTCTTTTACATATATATTGACATTACATAGTTATAAATAAACATTTTAACATTTAAGTTCTGTTTCATTTCCAACTAGAATAATATTTTTCAAAATACCAAATATCCTAATTTATCTCAAATTTTGTTTTGATTTCATAAATAAGTTTTAAAATACTTTTGCTACTTCTATTACATCAACATCTTTAAATTATATATTCTTTTTTTATGTTACATAGTACCTAACCAAACTTAAAATGAATTCTTGTTTTTGAAACTACTAATTATTATAAAGCAATCTTTGGTTTATATAAAAACGAGATGATTATTCATTAGTAATAAACAAAATTTTGTGTTAGTCCATAGTAAAATTTGCTACAATTTTAGTTTCTATACTACACAACTTGTACTATGTAATATACTTTTTTATATAAACAATAACAAAATATTTAGCCACCAAGCATGAGATCAGTAGAAAGAAAAGGTTTGTGAAGTCGGCTAGTATCTGATTTTCAGTTTGCACCTATACAAATGTTGTGCCTATAATTTACACACTTGAAAGTACATACCTATGCTAGAGAAATTTCAGAAAAGTACAAGATTTTAATCTTGATATAAATTTCTTTAATTGATATAAAATTCTAACACTAGCAAAAAAACAGAATGAGTATGACATATATGAGAAAATATCTTGATCGTCAAATAATCTAAGATTATTTTCAAATGAAAAGAACACATTTACTACCAAATATAAAATCAGCATTGTCTGCTATGGGTAGACTTTCTTATTTACAACTCGGTCAAGTTATATATTGCATGGTATTGAATTGTCACAAATATAGTATCAGTAAGAAATACTTTCGTAGATTATCCAAAAGTAAATATTAAACACTAATGCGCCAACCCATACCAGACCATTCTTGCAGAATAAGCTCTAAACTTCTGAAGAGGTAATACAGCAATGAGCTATTTCTTTTACTAAATAAGTTAAAGGTGATAATAATAAACGTGTTCTAGCATTATATATTTTATTCGTATCCAAATTAAGACTATCAAGTAAAACAATAACTACATAGTACACAAAATTACATAAGTAATTTAACTTTTTTTTTTTAAATAAGCATTAAGAAACTAATGATTCACTCCAGCTGTATTTTTCATATTTTCTTCCTGTTCTATTATCGTATTAGCCCAGTCTTCTGCTTGAAGATGTCTCTGTTTCCTAAGATAAGGTGCTAAATACAATTTGTGTCCTACAGCCAACATTGAGGTTATTGATATAGCCATTAACATTTTCACGATTGGACTGGACGAAGCAACCCAGGTCCTTAACATACTCATTTTATTGGCTTAAAGGTTTTTCAGGGTCGCTCTTAATTTCCTTTTTCTTCCTTGGAATAAGTTCATCAAATAATGGTCTCCAAATATAAACGCCACTAAAGACGCCCAAAACAGTTACCAGTGCAATCTGACCTTTAGATATTCCCCGCGGTCTATATATCTTCATATTTTATATCACACATCAGATTTTAATAAATACTTTTTATAATTGTAAATTTTTATTTTCATTTTCAAATTATAACCTCAAAATAAATTAGTGATGACCTTTGTAATTTTGTATCGATGATTAAAATATCGATTCAGATCTAATATTCGAAATTCTTTTCACGATTTTTCGCCTAGTTACGATATATTTATAAACATCATTAGAAGATATATTATTACTAACGTAAAACAAAAAAAGCTTTATATATAAATTATTATTTTAAGTATGTAATTATTTTGTATCGTTATTAACTATAACCCTATCCTATCAAAATATTTTTTTGTAGTAACAAATTAGCTTTAATGTAATATTACGTACGTACGGGTAGTACGTAAACGATTAAGTACTGCTTATTGCAAACATCAAAGCGATTAATCAATGAGCGTAATCGATTTTATAACTAATAACACTTTAAAATTGAAAATTTTATCACTTATCAAAATATAAGCGATAAATTGACATTGACAAGTGTTTGAGAAATGCCACTCTGCCATGTGTTTACTGTTTATTATTAGTGATTCTTTGTAGACTTAAAAAATGGAAGCAATACGAAGGATTCAACCTAATATATTGATTACTGGTTAGTAATAATATTATTTATATTTCAATCAAAATGTACTATATATTGTAATAATAAAATGTAATGTGGTGATGTGATGTCCAGGTACACCGGGTGTTGGCAAGTCTACAATTTCTCGTCTACTCTCAGAGAGAACAAAGTTTTCATGGAGAGAAGTATCTAAGCTTGCTGAAGAGCACAATTGTTTAGACGAGTATGATCCAGATTACCAATGTCCATTTCTGAATGAAGATAAGGTAAATAATTACAAAATATATATATATATATATATCCTTAATTATAAATAAAACCATAACCAACCATAATTTTATTATTAGTTGTTAGACATAATGGAGGGTATGATGGCAAAAGGAGGTAATATTGTTGACTATCATGGGTGCGAGTTCTTCCCTGAGAGATGGTTTGATGGAGTCTTTGTCATAAGAACAAATAACACTTCACTGTATGATAGATTATCTGCTAGGTAAGTATCAGTATAACTGTAAGTTAGTTATGACTATCCAATAGCTGTCAGTTTTATTAAGTACATAGATAGTTGAGAGAGAATAGATGTTGTATTATTAATAAAAGATTACATGTTAGTAACACATTAATCAAGTAAATGAACCATCACACCTGAAGTGTGCATTTTAATATAATAAGTGCAGCATGATGACAAAGTTTTGTATGTAGTACAGATTAGTAGTTAACTGTGAAGTGCCATGCCTACACAACAAATAACAGCTAATTACTTGGTCAAAGATTTTTAATTTATCATCATTAAGGCCTGTTTTAAATAAGTTCAATTATTTAGGTTTTTTACTTTGGTGTCAATGATTGTCTATAATATTTTATCTAGTTATTAATTATTTTAGACTTGTCTATTAGTTAGAGACCAAAAATTAGAATATAAGTAAAACATTGATTATTAAATATACATTATTTTGCCCTTAGTATCAGATTGGTTTAAAAACATTTTTGTTTTCAGAGGTTACACTGGTAAAAAATTAGAAGATAATATACAATGTGAAATATTTGAGACTTTGCTGGAAGAAGCACAGTCATCATACAAACCAGATATTGTGCAAGAACTACATAACAGCACTGAAGATCAGTTGCATTCCAATGTTAATACAATTGTGGAGTGGATAGAAAGATGGAAAGAGGAAAATATATAATAAGAGATTATAGAATTTGTTTTTCTTTTGTCTAAATATAGTCAGTGGATAGAACACGAGGATTCCACTTTGGCTTAAATATTTCCATTCAACTTTAACATAGAATTTATTCTTTACAATATTTTACCTCTACAGTGAACAAAGATTTTGTTATTAAAAATGCATCATGCATTTGCTTCGTGGTAGGGTTTTATGCAAGCCAGACATTCTACAGCCAAAGGGAAATACTTATAATTAATTATAACATATTGTGTTCCATTTTGGGGGATGAGTGAGCCAGTTTAATTTGAAGCACAAAGGGAATAACATTTTACTTCCCGAGTTTGGTAGTGCATGGGTGCTATGAGAAATCTATACTCTCTATACTAATATTATAAATGTGAAAGTAACTGTCTGTCTGTCTGGCGCGTTTTCATTACCACACCAATGATTTGATGAAATTTGGTATGAAGGAAACTTGAACTCTAAGGAAGGACATAGACTACTTTTTTGCCTAACACATGACAACCAACCCCTAAAACGAACGAGCGAGTGAAGCCGCGGGCGACAACTAGTGATGAATATTTCTTACAGTATCACTTATTATGAATTGGCCCATGAGGGCCAGGCTATCTGTTAAATTACAAAATAAAAATCCTCAGTGTTAAATTTCTTGGATATTGATATTAATTGAAAAAGGCAGTTCCTAAATATAAACAGCTTTAAGGGCCAATGGCACAGAATAGATTGATACACTAACTCGCCACTCGACTTTAAATTAGTGGCTCTCTTTCGTGAGTGAAAAATATCTTTAATTACTCTTCCTATATTAAATTATGTAGCTTTCGATCTTTTCTTTATTTTTTTCAAGACAAGCGCGAAAGTGTGCTTGGTCTTTGGGAATAAAACTACACAATATAAAAGTACCTATTTAAAAATTATCATTATCATCAATACCATTATATATCGGTTAATATGAAATATAAATTAATATGAAACACAAAATAAGATGATGTATTAAAAAAATATTATTATATTATCATGTTAAACAATGATTCCATATATTTTTTTAAATTGTCCACGAGCTATGTTTAAAACAAACTTCTATTTTAACTTTCATGGTATGGCATGGCATAGTCATCGTCGCCTACAGGCGTCAAAAATTGTATCCAGACGGCCAACGACGTAATATCATCACTTTTGACCCTTAATTGACGTAAAATGTAGTAACGAATTAATTTAACTTTATTATCATCTCCATAGTTCAATCAAATTTAAAATTTCAGTTCATACACCCACACCACCTAGATGTCCGAAAATCCACAACAGCGCGATTTTTAAGACATTTTCTGCCTCGCACAACCACTCTGTGGAACCAGCTTTCGCCGGCGGTTTTTCCAAACCGATACGACTTGGGAACCTTCAAGAAAAAAGCGTACTCTTTCCTGAAAGGCCGGCAACGCACCTTCAAGCCCCCCGGTGTTGCAGATGTCCATGGGCGGTGGTAGTCACTTTCCATTAGGTGAGCCTCCTGCTCGTTTGCCACCTCTAACATAAAAAAAAAAAAAATACAAAATTTGAACTCTGAAATTCATTTGAGCTACATTAATATAGCTACTACAAACCTATGCAATCTTTATCTTATCATCAATTTAGGCACGAACCCTAAACTAGCTTCGCTACCTACTACCCACTAGCTACCTGATATATATCTGGTGAATATGTGTGGTGTATCTATAAATATAAAACTCATTTTAAAAGGTGTTTTTATAAGGAAAAATAATTAATGTAACACAAAATAAAACAACAAATTTTATAAATATTCCTAATTTATATTCATTTTCACTGACAAATAAGAAATGCGTATAATTACTGTATTTCGAATAATATTGGGGCTTTATCTATGAAAAAGCTAGGTATGAAAGTATGTTGACATACAAATGTATAAAATAATCATTTCATTAAAAGTGCAACTACTGACCAATTTTCATTGATAAATCCCAAATAATTGGTAAAATCACTCGTATAAAAGTTGGAATGATAAAAGTTAGTCCTCGTACGAATTTTGATCATTTTTCATTTCTTGTAAACTACTCTTATTACAAAATAATCTTATTTATTTAAATCAAACTTGTGTAAATGAAAATTATCTTGCACACAACAACCACTCATTCCATACACTCACAGATCTTTCATGGAAAGTTTACATCACAACATAAGTTTTACAACTCGTCCTTGACATTTCCTTTTCTGTCCCAGCCTTTGAGCTCATTGGATGCATTGTCAGCTACATATTTGATGAAGTCTTCAACAGCACGTCCTCCCTGTGATCATTGATATAATTAATTCTTTATTTTACTGTTTAAACAAATAAATATGATCATTTTAAAATATTATGCAATAGTAGGTACCGAGCCCGATGTCCGTGCCACATCGGGCATTGTTGAATAAAGAATGCATATAGCCCAATTGGCTTATAGCTTATGAATCACCCTGTGTGTCAATTGGTGAAAACCGTATTAAAATCCGTCACAGACAGACAAAAGCGGCGAAGCTATGTTTTATGATACTTAGTTATTTTATTTTTTTAGGATTTAAGCAGAACTTACATTGTATCGGACAGGTTTCTTAGAGCTGTCCTTGGGTTTCCAGTAGATGGTGGGGAAGCCAGAGACATCATATAGAGACTTGGGCCAATCATTGGCAGTAGCGTCAATTTTGATGATGTCAACAGGTTCATCTTGCAACTGTAACAAAAATTTGTTGTAATTACAAGCTTATCCCCTTCTGCAATAGCAAATATTTACATAACTTATAAGTGTCTATAGTCTATACTAAAGTCATAGATACATATTTTATTTACCTTTAATAAGGTTTTTTAAATCCTCAAGTAAGAAATGATTTGGCTCCGTAGTGTTAGTTACCTAGGAACTCGTTTAGTGGAATGGACTTTTAAGATTGCAGATTCTTTACAATTATAGTATAAGTAAATTATAAGTATTTTATACTTCACCTTTACACCGAGTTCCTCCCACACTGGAGCAAGTTTCTGACAATGTCCACACCAGGGAGCGTAAAACTCGATAAGGGCGTCTCTGTCGCTGTCGGTAACAAGTTCCTTGAAGTTTTTGCCAACTGCTACTTTAACTGGACCATCGTTGCTAGCAGGTACAGGTTCTGATTTGATGAAAGGCTCCAATTTGCCATCGACGAGGTCTTTAGCGAAGGCCATAAGGTCTACAATGCTGTATAAAATAAAAGAACAAAATATATAAGATGTTTTAAAGGTATATTAACCTCTGCCCAGGTAAAATAAGCAGAATTGTTTTATTAATAATTCTTATAACAAACATACTTAAGTCAATAACAAATATAGCATATTCCAACTACAGTAGTATATAGCACTACATATATAGTATTTAGTCGAGATCTCCGATACTCTGTGATGTTGAAAATGGTTTTGCGAAAAAATGGCGTTTGAAAGTCGACTATATTTTACGGAAATTTGGAAGTAAAACTTGTTTGTTAAATAAAGATATAACAATAAAAAAATGTTATAATGAATAATATAGCATAGCTTATTATTGTTATATTAGTAAATCGCATGAAATATGTAAATCTGAGGTATGTTTATCTTTACTCTTTCTTCGATACAAATAGGGTAAAATTCATCCAGTAATTTTTAATTTCAATTACATAGCTGTGAATTCAAAGAGCTGTAAAATGTAGTATATTGAGTTCAAATATAAAGTTTTTATTTTTTGAATTACCTGAACTCGGCACTCATTACAAATTTGTTTCCATCGCTGTCCTTGCCAGCTACCACGGGCTTATCGCCCTTCGCGAAGTCGATGCCGTAATCGTTGAGCTCGTGCATGAAGTCATCCTTATCGCTGATTGCGAATGTCACTTCAGTCATTTCCTTTGCAACCTGGATATAGATATTAATATAGTAACTGCCCGAAAATGACCTGTCTCTGAGCTAGGTTAGGTGTCCCCTATTTTTTAAAGAAAAGGTACTTGTTCCACCACGCTACTAACGGGTTGATATATGAACTGAACGGTAGATATACAGATAGGAGATATGAGCAATACTTAGTATCGCTATTCGGCGGTAGAATATTTCTGTATTTGTATTTCGATTAGAAAGATGAGAAAGGTAGTGTGACTACTAATGTCTATGAGAAGTGGTGACCACTTACATTTTGCCGTCACTCGGTTCCTATGTTGTTCGCGATATTTTTATTCACCGACGAGCACGAGATGAATTATGACCAAAAATAAGGCTCAAGAAAATTCAGTGTTGCTTGAACAGGTTTGAACCCGCATCTTCATCCCTTATCGATCGGTAACAATAATGTAATATATTCTACTATGTAAAAAGTACTTCAAAATGTTGATTTTCCTAATAAAGGCCACACAAAAATATATTACGGCAAAATAAACACGCTTTCTTGTCGTAAAATTAAATTAAATTTTAAACCTTTTTATTCCCGTAAAAACGCTGTCAGTCATTTTGATGACGTCAGATTGGTAAAACAACAGTCGTGTATGCACGACCGGTAAATATTTGGTGTTTTTTGGGAAAATAATGAATTAAAATCGCTATCGTTGGAGTGTAATGTACAAATACTAGCATTAAAACTCCAGAAAAGTTGTTTATCCATTATGTATATTATAAGTGCCAGAGAATATTAAAATGATAGATAGTATTTGCCTATCTGACGTCACACCATGGCGGGTCGTGTTTTGGGTCACGTGATTTTAATACACATGTAATAAATTAATAATGCGCTTTTCTGACTCAATATCAAAATATTTAAGTATATTTCTATATATATTTTAATTTTTATTAAATTACATAATATATTTTTAGTACCGAAAATATTTTATTATATTTATTTATAACGATGATATCATTTTTAGCGTTCATATCTATAATTTAAACTACTTCAAGTTAAAGTGTTAAGTGGAGCTAGCGGAGGAAACATTGCATTAAATACGTATTGCGCTAGTGTCGGTTATATTGGCTCATTGTTGTTATACACAATATAATGAATATGTAGTCATATACACTTACGTCGGTATTATTGTCTGTATAGACCTTCACTTCAATTTTTTTTTAATGTATCATACCTAACAAGTATAGTGTTTTTTTTTTGCTGTCTTACATTAGTCCTCTCTGAGTATTTTTTAACATTAAAATCTATGAATGTCGTCAATTGGAACGACAATCCAAACTTTTATATGTATACTAGAGTGTATTGAATGAATAAATTATCCTGAATTCCAATTTTGAATACCTTAAGCACACGGTTCCTCCAGTAGTTGGTACCCTTGGCGTTCTTGACGTAATCGACATCGTAGTAGGCTACAACAAGCGGGTTTGTGAAATCTTGGATGTTCTCCTTTTGACGAATGCCGACCAAGCCATGGCTGTAGTAACCAACACATATACAAATTATAAATACATTTTACGACAATATATTAAGAAGTATATAAAATCGATTAGTATCTTCTACCTTGAATTATTTAATATGTTCTTCTTGAAAAAGAAAATAATTGAATATTTGTAACAAAAAAACATTTAAAACGAGCAGTACTCACTACCCGCAACGTCGCTTAAAACTGTTAAACTCGCTAGTCATTGGGTGTATATTATTTAACCAATGTTTTCCGGAGCGTATAAATCTTATCTATTGTCCAGGATATAAGCTATCAACATGACGGATTTTATTAAAATCTGTCGAGTAATTTCCGAGCGATGCGTTCTCACGCAAACATTATACTTATTATAATATTCCATACGGTTGTAATTTGGAAAACTCATTACAAATGTTACTTACTAATTCGCTTTGATGAAGCCCTTCAGAGACGGCTCGCCCTTGTATTCGACGAAGTCACTTTCGAATTTGTTGTGCAGGCGTTTGGGACGGTACAGAACAACGTTGTCCCTGGAGAATAAAAATAATACATCAATAATTTATTAAATTTTGTTATTATCAGGTGCAAGGTATTATCATGCAAGATTATCATTTTATTTTACCTCATAATCGTTGTAATTTAATTTGTTACGTGATAACATTTTTCACTTATTGACTATTTCTGTGATAGGTAGTTAAATACTTCGCAAGACCATTAACAGCAAGAATGTCAGTCACGAAACTTGTAGGTAATTTTAATATGAATAAAATAAAACAAGTATGTATATTTGTTATACTAAAATTAGCATTTGCATACTCGTTTTATGACGTACATATTTTACGAAACATACTTTATATTAAAAAATGTAAAAAATTGGCATACTGAATTTATTATTCACTAAACGTAAAATTTGTAGTAATTATTAAAATCAATAAAAAAAAACCAAGAACAAGTGACCTATTCGTGTAATACAATTTTAATCGACGCATTTGTATTAAATATATGTGAAAATTGCAGGTTTAATAAAAAGATGTTTTACCGTTTCAAGCATTCTTTCAAATCCTTGTGAATTCAGAGTAAAAAAAATATATTGACTACTAACAAAATTTTTATTTTTATTTTATAATATAAAAAAATTAACTTCGAATATTTCTCTAATATGTAATAGTGAAAACAAAAATAAAGGACAATAATATAAAAAATATATAGGTATATATTTACAATACCTAATCAGTTACTTCTGAAATCTATGCCTGCTAAAGCAAATCAAAATAAATCGTTTAGATCTTATCACCTGAATTGATAACCTCCTTCACTAAATCCTTCATTTTTGAAGTCTGTTCAAAACTCTTTAATACAGTAGGGTTATTATTAAAGCTTGCTGTATTAATGAATGGTTAATTATATTTCAGCTAATTTAATTTAATCTGTGGTTGTCAACATTGATTGAATAGCACTATAATATGTTTTTATATGTCATTATGAAAATGTGCAAAAACTTTAAGGAAGATAAATGTTAAAACTCTCAATTATTCTAGAACATTAATGAGAACTGTATTATTTTATCAGTTCACAAAAATTAGTATTATTTTAAATATATAAAAAAAAAAATGAAGCAACCATTGTGTTAAGTACACAAGTGTTTATTAATGAAAATGAAAAGAAATTTATGTTTGTATCGAAATGAATATTAACCAGGCACCAGTGTATATTTAGTATACATATGTTGTAATTAAGTAATACTTTGCACCTGTGAAAACATTACATAAATGAATCAAGTCACCAGTCACACAGTAACAAGCTAATTTACTAAAGGCTGTAATTAAATAAATCAATAAACCTTATGTTAAAGTTAATAAAATGGATATACTATATGAAAAACTTTTTTATTGGAAAAGTTACTATTATGATTTTTATTTTATTTAATTGGACTTATTCTTGCAACTTGTTATAAAGTTTGATATTTTTAACCAGTATTAAAATATGAGGATTTTTTTTATAATTTAAAAAGGGTCAATGATGTTTTCTAATATTTTGGCTAATTTTATCTAATGTTGACACTGATAACATATCACTATACTTCAAAATGTTTAATTTCATATTCTAGATAAGTCGTTGTTAATTATTTCATGACACCATGACAAATTTTAGGCTAGAGAAAGTCAGTGCTACAATTCATTAAACATTTCTATGTTTTCTTACATATTACCTAAGTCATTTTTTTAGCTTATTTTAAGTGCACAAAATCATCCACAGTAACTAAATTAAATTTAGTAAGTATTATGAGTTAATATATTTATACTATATATAGTTTTAAAAATGTCAGTGTATATTTTTACAAATGAATTTTTAGTACTAAGAATTGAAATAGTTCAAAAATAACTTACTTGTAACCAGTCTTTTCAAGAACTTCCTTTGCTGTTGAGTGTGCAAAGATAATTTCTTCCCTCATCTTATCTGCTGTTTTCAAGAATTCACCCTTAAGATCTGTCTCCTTCTCAAAGAAACCGACGACCACAACTTCATCTTTAGCGAGGATGTTTTCAAAGTTCTCAACAGTAAGCAGGTCCCTGGAGCTTGGACCCACTTGAGCGCGCATATATTTGACAATGCCATCTGTGGAACACATTTTGTTATTATTATATTTACTATTAATAATAACAACAAATATTAATATAAAAAAAAAAACCCTGCAATTCTAAAAAAAAATGCTATATAAATGTTGATTTTATATAGCTATTAATTGTATTTATTTTTATAAGCAATATAATTGAATTTCTATAAGTCTACATAGAAAGTTTATATGACTGATTCAAAAGACACCTACTGAAGATAACTCCTATAACATATTTGATCATTGACCTTAGAAGTTCAATGAACTCCAGTGACTAAGTTAATAATTCACTTACTAGATTCTCTGGGACCATTGTAGTCCTGTGAAAGCTCTCCATTTCTGAAAATTTTAAGTGTTGGATATCCTGACACAGAGAACTTTTCACAGGTACTCTTTCCGCCTTCTGTACAGTCTACTTTAGCTAGAGTTACTGGAGGATCATCGCTCTTTAGCACGCCGGCCGCATCAGCGTATTCGGGTTTTAAGCGCTTACAATGACCGCACCTTATACGAAATATAATTAAATTAAACTGCTGAATTATATTTACTACGATATAAGAATATATTTTATATAAATTCTTACCATGGAGCATAAAACATGACGAGAGCGGTATCATGTTGAGCTATAGCGCTAGAGAAATCGGCATCTGTAAGATCGAGTACATCTTCTTCGGCGGCTTTACATATATAAATTACTCCTAAAAATAAGGCGATTTTAATTAACCCTAACATTTTGAACTTTCACTATAAATTAATCGTGCCTAAGTCTTCGTCGCTCAAGTGAAGCTATAAGTATAAGCTCCTCAGAATGGTGAGGACAAGGACCGGAAAAATACACGATACACGTATATTGCCGAAGATGACATTACCCGGCACAGCGTTGGCCGTTTCTCATTGGCTTATTATGGCTGCGTTCATTGGTGTTGAAAGTTTATTTACCGTAACATTTTCCTAAAATACAAAAATAAAAAATAAATCAGATCAATGACACTTATATTTGATTTAAGAACAAATTATATTGTTTAGATTGTGAATTTAATAAAATTCGTACTTAACTTATGTAAACCGATAAAAGCGTAAACCGCTACCGTAGTACGACATAACAGTGCGTGCCTAGTAAGTAGCATTCAACATAGCTTTGTTTGGCAGTTGGCTTTGCTGTCAAACGGAAAATGGCAGCGACGAGTGTTGTCGTTCTCGACAGAGGCAACAATACAACTTGTACCGTAAATCTTTTCGGTAAGTTTAATTGATTAAATTTCTATTTCTAAATTCTTACCAGTCTTGTTATGTGACCTTAAAATTGATCTTTATTATCCTTTCAGAAAAAACCGCATAACCTGTAAAAGTTTTTTTGTTTATTTTCGAAGTAATGCGCGGAACTTTTAAATTGTTATTCTGAAAGTTTTAATATGCATACGGCGGCAAACATATAATCAATTTACTGGGCAATTAATTTGAAGTATTTAATATTGTTGCATGATTTTTGAGGTCGTGTTAAGTATAATAGGAGGTAACTAGTTTTTTTTTTCAATGAATAGACTAAGAAGTTGTCTGCGGCGATATGACCTTGGCTATTGGATTGTAGGAAGTAAACTGTATACTTGCTTCTAAATTGTAAGTGGTTATTTGATGTACTCACAAAAAATGATCATAAGCTGTCTAGCAACATTAATAAATAATTAGGAAGTGATTTGTATTATCACTCCAACAGAAATTATTAAACTCATGATTAACTATATTATTCTCAATGTTCTTTTATAATATAGCAAATTTTGATGTAATTTCTGAACAACATGGTGTTAATAACAAGTTTATTAATATTAACAATTTCTTAATACCAGTGCTTAAAATATAATTTAAGTCTGTAAATTGTAAACAGGGCAATTTTTGATATTGATTGTATTTGCTTTGTATCAATTTTAATATGATTAATTTATTTTTCAAAGTGATTTAATTTATAGTATTCAACTAATTCATTAGAAATAGATTGAAACTGAAAATATCTATATTACTAAAATAATTTTGAACAAACTAAATACAGTACCTTCATAAAGATAAAAAAAAGTTCTTTATAATATAAAGTAATATATAATAATAAACAGGTGTACTTTGAACAGACATGCACTATATAATAAAAATATATATCCTAATATATATATAAATAAATAAATAAATAAAATATAAGCCCTTATATGTTTGTTACAGGTGCAACAGTAGTATCATGGCGTGTTAACAATCAAGAACAATTATTTGTAAGGTAAGAAAATTTAATTGTGCCCTAATAACTATAAAAATTTTACCTAGCTGCATATGTACTAGACTGTATATATTTTATACAAATTTATTTAACTTCACAAGCGGCTTAAATCTTGTGACATAATTTTAAACCAATTCTGTTGAACTAAGTAAGGTAAATTTTAATGCAAAAACACTTCATGTTTGCTTGAATAAACTTAAACACAACTAAGTTTTATTTTCATATTGTATTATTTTTACGTCATATTTATATAATGGCTCATTTTTTACGAATTTTCAATCTTCCTTTATCATAACAAATACTTGGATTTTATTTTGATAATTTTTCAGAAATTGGCCATATTTTCGTTTGGCAATTTGATATATGTATTTCTACATATTAATAATTTTATTTTTATCAATTACATTATTACTTTTCTTTTTTTTGCAAGTTTCGTGTATTGTTGATATAAAACTTGAATGAAAATACAGCTAGGTTTAATGAAGTACACTACTTGATCAGTTTTTGTTTTTATTATATTTTATTCAGCATTATATTTTTCTAACTTTATATCATAATGAAGCGTTTTTTTACGAGTTGCTTTTTTTGTATTTTAAAGAAATTACGTTAAATTACATCAAATTATCTATTGTACTGTTCGATTCCCAAACAAAATAACATCAAATGAACTGCATTTTTGCTTCAATACATTTTGAACCTCATCATAAACACTAGAATTTGAATGATTTTGCGAACGTTATGACAATTTTCAGTTTTTTTTTTTCATAATTTATTGGTGTTAATTTCCTTTGTACCAAAATTCTTACGGTAATTAGCATAAATGTAAGCGCTCAGGCGGTAAATTTGCCAATGTAGTAGTCATTTAATCAAAGTATATAAATAATTGTAAACCTACTATATCAATGATTCAATCTGTAATGAACATTGAAATGGCAATATAAGTCATGCATATATTTAGCGTTCTCTTCGGGGTAAAGATATTAAATTATACATATTATCCTCGTACTTAAGTCGTTATTAACCTGTCTTATTAATGTTCGATCTTTAACAAGATTCTATTATTTTATAATGGTGAAAATATGTATAATAATTGTAAATATTAAAGCATATATCATTATACATTGGTCTTAATAGTTGATTGCGTGACCTTTTCGATGTATAAAATTAACATCCCATCAATAATAATCCGCGGAGGAAATGAGATGCACTGAGCAGTAATCACCCACGCCTCGTCATCTCGACGTTTCGTTCTTTGCATGACTTTCCTTCTACAAACTGAGACTTGACGTACTTATTTTCCCATTAGCATTGTTTCAATTTCAAGTCTTAATTGATTCCTGATTTTGATTTAACGGTTTATATTCTAAATCTTAACTAATATTATGAATGCGAAATTGAGTTTGTTGATTTGTTACGCTTTTATGTCTAACTACTCAACCGATCACGAAATTTTCTAGACACGTCATGAAAAGAACAAAAAAGGACATTACTGATATAATATAGACATATCACTAATATACATCACTATATATAACTTTGTTAATTCTTGTTACTTCGATTACCCGATTCAGGGCTAGTAATTTTTTTTTGTAGAAAATTGTATAAAGTTTTTTTAACCACTACCCAGAATAAAAAACGAAATATTTGCAATTGTGTAATTCAAAAAAATTGTTGAGTAACGTCTGTTAGCTAAAGGTTAATATAAAACTAACGACTTTATAGATGACTATTATATCTTGGAAATGAAATGATCGCCTCCAGGCCACTTTAAATTAACAAAAATATAAGTGCATACGTAAATTGTTAAAAAAAAACTACCAACAATGACAATTTCGCTGTGTTTCTTTCGTCGGTTATTCTCAGGTCTGAGCTATTCCTATTCAAACTGATGATAGCTTTCACGATCAATAAGCAACTTTAATGTTTCTGTTCTGATTGTTTCTTTTACAGTAAGTACGTTTAATTTTAACTCGGTAACTCTTATTTCTTCAATATTTGATTAAATTATATAACTTTATACAGATATTTTTAATCGTAATTTAACATATCAGTTCAAATTGTGACATTTAATCGGAACATACGAATATCTCAAGTTATTATTCTAAATTAAGTTTATTACAATTCTTATAATTAAATATCACGCAAACTTATGTTCTTTTAGTTTCCGATATCCGAATATCGGAATATTATTAGTGGGATTTTATTATATTATTCTATAATATATATTTTTTAATTAAGTGGGAAATGTAAAAAAAACAAGTACTCGTAAAATAGTTACCTCAACGTAGGAAATTTAGTTTTTATTGTTCAATAGCAAAATAACCTTTTCTTATAAATATAATTTAAAGTGTTCGAGTATTTAAACAAAGGCCTTATAACAATTTCAAATGAATATAATGTTTAAGATTCTCTGAGCTCGAGTTGAACAAATGAGATCAAAAAAACCGACCGTGAATATATCCGTGTAGGAACAAGCGCTTCCGCTAATGAGGCGGCGTCGATTAGTGAATTCGGGCCTCCTGGCGGACCAGCGTGTTACCGAGGGCTTAGCCATTTGAATAATGAACTACTGTTCATCCGTTATTCTTTGTGACGTGCTCGAAGGAACTGGGCTAAACTGAGGGCGAGTCGATGAGGATAATAGAAGTGTTTGGCAATATGAAAGGAATTTTTGAGAATTGAACATTCTTTAGTCTTACATTGTGTTACAATAATTTAAAATATAACCGCGCAGTACAGAATTACATAACGGTCTATTAGTTCTATTGATACTCTTGGTGTGCTTTTAAAGTAATGTTTTTGATTAATTTACACCTAAACAAATGATTATTTTAAATATCTCTCTATTTAAGGTATATATATATTTTGCTAATATATTATTCAACGTGCTGTTGTAAAGAGAAAATGAATGTTGACAATTTAATATAATTTAGACCATTCATCTTTTTTTATATACGCCTACAATATGTTCGGAATAATTTCGATTTTCACCGTAGGGTTGCGAAATGTAAACGAATTTAGTATATATATAGGTATGTATGTATGTATGTATATATATGTATACTACAATTAACTATATACATCTGTCGTAGTTGTTATAATATTGACTAAATTTCTACGATACTTCAATATATCTTGGAACAAAATATTCGCTAATTACGGATAAAATGAAATGCTTGTCGGATGAAATTCTGCCATATGTATTCCATACAACCAGCCTTGGATCAGGGCGGTAGAATAATCACAAAACCTCCAAGAAGAGATTAGGTTGTAGACCGGGTGGGATATTTACAAGGAGTACTGTAAACCTTTTATTACTAGATCCCTAAACAAACAATAGCTAAACAGAGTTGACAGCCCTGGTACATCGTTATAATTTATATTTGATGAGTAGATTTTAATCATCTAATTTGCAAATAAACCATGTGTTCGCGTAAACTGGAAGCCAGCTATTGCACGGTCGTTTTACTTCGAATGTCAAACTAATTACAGAAGCTATTATAATTTATGATACGCCTGGATTGGCGTAGTTATTAGTGAGATATTATACTTTAATATTATTTTTTATGGTATAATACGATTAAAATTTTATAACTTAAATGTCTCAGTGACACCTGAAAGTTTTTAATGTTTTAACTGGAACAGAATATATCTAACTATAAGATTTTTTGCGAGTTTTCGAGTTCGTTTTTTTTGCGGTTATATTCTAGGAAAGTATGTTAAATTCTGTTAGTGTAGTCCTCTGATTTCATAAATAAGGTAACGAACTTTGTATACGGCAATTCATTATGTTTGTATAAATCAAACGTTTTGCATATCTTGAGAGAACTTTGTTAAGCTTTTGAAAGGGCTGCTGATTCTATTTATTTGTTTGGGGCGATCTGCTAAGGGGTTACAAGCGTCTATAAGTGATACGGTTCATATAGGAAGAGTTATACAAGCAACTTCGTAAACTTGGTATATTATTATGAAATAATATAATAGTATATTATGTTTTTGTAAATGAACCTGATTTCGCGATATTTCAAATAACCGAAAACTTGCGCTAAGAGGCTGTACAAGTTTAAAAGAGACTATTTATATTAACTATTTACAGTGTAGTATTTATATGTTTCTCTTCAAATAATATAAATCAATCAGTCTATTCGCTTTATTCTGAATTGCTTGGTTAGATGAATTTTGACGCGATATTCTTCATAATATATTACGAACAATTTCGGAAAACGTATCACGTGATCAGTGTATTACATTCCTATTTAACTTATATTACATTAGCAAAACTGGTGTACAATAATGTAGTCATTAATTGTTAATTTAGGGCGTTACCTAACTAAGCTCACATTGACTTAAGTAGGTACTAAGACTTGCTTAAGTGCGACTATCTGTAAAAATACGGTAATATTTTTTTTTACAAATAGTCGAGCAGTAGTTATTTATTCATTGTCATGGCATTTTCATGTCCTGTTCATAAAAATTGCGATTTACGTTTTGCGGTTTTGACTGATCTTTTTGGATATACTACACTACAATAGTTTATTTTCTATAAACTCATATGAAATGTAGGTAACAAACAGACAGTAGTTTACGCTATATGTAATAAATGTTAATTTTTATTATATTGTTGTTGTAGCATATAGTAAAATCAAATGACCTTTATACAGCGCGGCAGAGGTTTACTAACAATTTAGAAAAATCTAAGCTTTACTAGACATTATTATGATAAGGAGCATGGCATGGCAAAGACATCCATAGAATACAATGGGTAAACGTATGCCTGAACATTATTTATGAACTAACTCAATTCTTATTCCGTCGCCGATCTAAGAAGCTAAAACTTGACGTGACTTATTCCTGTCAATTGATTGCTTAGTAAATCATGTGGCTTTTAATAGTAATTTATTTTTTAATGTTTTGAAACTTGATTCTATGTTTTGACGATTAAACGGTACATCGGTTGGTTTCAGCCTCATTACACACAGTAAATGATACAAAACATTGCATAATATAATTAATGGTGGAAATGAAACACTACTGAGTTTTTCGCCGGTTCTTCTCGGATGAATCTATGTACTTTCCGAACCAGTATGTAAAGGTGCTTTTATAAGCCTATTTGAATAAAGAATATTTTGATATTGGTGCACTTCATTTGTTGAGAGTTGTAAGTTGAGTGAAAAATCAATTGTGATTTGGATATATCTGAGATGTGTATTCGTCGATTACAGAGCCACTAGAGACTAAAGCCTTGCGAATTTTGTGGTTTTGTTACGGAGATGCCTTCCACAGATATTATATACAGAACTCCAAAGATTATGCATTTGTTGTCTTTGTCTAGTCCATATAATACTGACGCGTTTTTACTCATCTTCTTTAAATAAAAATACGTTATAGAAATTTATTGCGTATCAAATTACGATTTGTTTTTTTTTCGGTTCAATGTTATTGTATATTGTTGGTGATTGAAAATAAAGTGTCACCTAGCGTTATTTGATTGCAATTAATTCTGAATCAATTTGTAGTCACGTATTGTGCGCTGCGCGGGTGTGCGGGTGCAATTTGGCGCGTCGACAAAAACGCGTCTCGGCCGCGAGTGGCTCTAACAAACGACTGCCGCTAATGATTCTATGCGATCCTAGGGTTGGACTCTACTATAGCAAACTCCATTATTTTGTGTCTTTTTTTATTTCCTCATTTCTGAATTCGTTTCATGTATTTACAAAGTACAGAATTATTAACTTAAATATCGACTTGTTTCCTCAAGTAAATTAGTTTATATTTTGTAGAACTACTTTATTATTGAATGGCCAATTTGATTTTATTTTTACTGTGAATTGAAATGTATATAATATTATGCACGTCAACTTGTGAATTACTTAGATTTTGAATATCAACAAGTTAAAGATGTGATGACAAATTTAATTTGAATTGTGTAAACCCTTATTGCAGATTAAAATGGTGCGAAGCGAGAAATTTATATAGTATAAGAATTGAAGTAAATACTTAAAGAGGAACGATTACATTAAAATATCTAACAAGTTGTTGGGAGAGGTAGAATTAATTATAATTGTTCGTTAATCTGTTTATTATTTAATATTGTCAATATTCATTCAAAGTATCATCACTACAGATATCGTAACTATATAAGTCTTACTATAATGCAACCGATTGGTTTTGTTGTGATTATGTTTTGAAGGTTTTGCAGTTAATTATATTTATGCATTAAAAGTAAATTAAAGTAGATATTATGCCAGTTATCTTCTAACACATAACAAGCAGTAATATTCCCACTATTACCGAAAGTAAATTCTACTGAAACGATTCGATAAGATATTCGATAGTAACTTTTTTACTGACTAATACCGTAAAGTAAAAGCTTTGGCTTTTCTTACTTTCACTTAACTATATATGTATATTAATTTAAAAATGTATTTTTATATTAGTTTATTATTAGATTATTGTGATACTATAAATACTAAAGTAATCTCGGTGTCTGTTTTCCCATCACGACTAAGCTACTTAATCGATCGTAATACAATTTGACATAGAATTAGTCCTAGACCTGCCATGTATATAGGGGATTTACGAGAAAATACGGGGTAGTTACAAAAATAATTTTTATCAGCATATAGGACGCTTCTGTATGAAGCAATGAAGAAATAATTCGATTATCGTTATTTCATACATCCAAATAACATACCTTTTTAAATCGGTTCGACAATTAAACTAGACTTATTAAATATGTTAACATACTGACTACATATTCACACATATATTTATATGAGTGTAAATATGTAGTATATATACTATTTATTAAAATTTGTCTATTATTAACATTATTATTAGCCATTAAATAATAATTCAATCTCATAGAATATTTTAACAAAAACTTTAGTAAGTAATAAATTCGTAATTAACATTTATTCATATATAAATGATTAAAGTTATATATTCTAAGAAATATTTTTTCATTTGTAATGTATGTGTACTTGATAAAATATATATTAAGATTTTTAATCATAAAAAACCCAAGATATGATTCAGATACGTTTTATGAATTATAATGTTCAAATTATTTACGTAATTAGAAACGTTAATTATGTACATAATTATGATCTTAAAATACGCTCCCACCACAGTTACGTGAGCAATAAACTGTATAATTAAATCTCTTTAATGATTTAGTATCTTTAACTCGGAACACATCACCGAAGTATTTTTAATATTGACGTCTAAGACAATGAGATTATACAAAATAACATTTTGATAAATTATTTTTCTTCGTCTTGTTTTCAAAACATTAAAAGCATTTTTATAAAATGAAGTGCTGGGATTATTTTGTAGTGAGGAAATTTATACTGTCATATAATGCAGAAAATAGACGGTTATCTGATGTATTTTCACAATTAGTAACCCATTGCATCCAATCTTGCATAAATAGGCATTTCGAGTGTGGCAGATAATCTACACACACTCGAAATGATCGATTACTTTTTACATGTTTTTTTATATACACATTTTCAAATTTGATTGATAAAATACCCTTAATTTAACTGATACGATTAAGATTATTATCATAAATCAATTTCTGTCGAACATCTATAGTTATCATCTTAAATTTTATTAAACATAATATTTTTGAGTGATTTTTAACAAGCGGCATCATAAATACACAAAGATATAGGTATACTTAGAATTTCCAAGTCTTATGATCAATTGTTGAGGAGTGAGAAATCTGAAACAATTGATTTTACATAAATGTAAAGGAAACTTGTTAAAGTTAAATAACTATGACTCAAATTATTAATATATCTTGACTTATACGAATGCAATCAATTTTTTTTTTTTTTATATATGTACCATTCGCTCAAGCTTTAATAAACACGTGGCTTATGACGCGAGGAACGACGTAATGGTTCTTTTAAGTTTTTTTATCCTGCCCGATAAAATAGGTTTCTGGGATTATTAGTTATATGTATTATAACTAATAATTATATTATTAAACTATAAAATAGAGTTCATATATTAAAATGTACTCCCAAGTTGAACTCAAAAAATGTTGTTGTAAATTTATAATAAATAAACTGTTTTATAAGATAACTCGATTTAGACGTTTCTTGTTTCATTATGAATTAAATTACCCAGAAGCTAGTGTACGTCGACGAGAACTCGTATCATTGGCAAAAACTGAGCCGCTTTCCGTTTTAATATTAAACATAGTTTCTGTGCTTTTTGTGGCGAGGGACGTGACGCGCCGCTTGACCCTTTTATGGCCGGGATTTCGGCAGCGTGAAATGACTCAGAGGAATCTAATGGATAGATTCGATATGCTTAAGAATTGTTAATCTCAGCCAACGTTACCCCATAAGTAGATTCAGCGCGAATAAAGTGTATTAATATATCGGTTATTTTATATTATTGTTTAAAGTAAAGGATCGATACGAATAATATTTCGGTTTTGTATTAAGTGGTATATATTACCACAACACCATAATGTACAATCTAAAGAAATACTAGTCAAATTCAGTATTCTAATGAGTCACGTTAAAACCAGAGCTTCGCTAATCCAGTGCAAACAAACAATTTATTACTACAGCGTGGTTATAGCGGGTAGCTTCGCCCCTACCACATCTTGTTTTTGTGGTCGCGTCTGCAGCCCCGAGTCGCCGCCACTTTCTAACTACCCTCCCTCTCCCCATCCCCCTTCGATGACAAATGGTCCACCCCGCTAATGCCCAGATAATTTTATGCGGCGATGCAGGCCGAGATGACCGTGTGATTACCATCGATCGACGCGCGTCAATGGGTCCAAGCTTCACATTATGCGCCACTTCACGGATCAGTGGTCGCTGAAACGGGTTTATCGCGTCATTAGATGGGAAATTATTTCTATCATAGTCTCCGTATTTGGTTCTAATATCGTTTTAATCTGTTTTAATAATTTTCACTGTTTCTTTGCGTTCCTTAGGCTTTATATATATATTATTGTAGGATTTGTAAGTTTTTTGCTACACTTATATGATATTTTCTCTAAGATAGTTTTATAGGTACATGCAATAGATGTCATATTTCAAAAACTGAATAGCGGTTCAGCTTAAAATAAGACAACAAAATGAATGAAAGAATCAGCAGCCAAAGCATTGCAATAGGTAACTAACGAAAAGAACAAGATTGAAGCCGGGAATGCCTGTCACCGCCGACCTCAGTCACACACCAATGCCTCTGAATAGCCACCCGTCGTATCAGCTTCCACGTGGTCTCGATTTTACTCACGGAGTAATACTGCCAATGATTCTCATTTCCGACCATTAACAAATTAATAATACCCTAGTTGGTCATTGTGGCTAATTTTCTATTCCAAAAATTCAAAATCTTGTCTAGTGCTTTACAATTAAGAGAATGCGCGTGAACATCTCCGCTATCAACTATTATAAGTATTCCTCGGAACTAGTTTGACGTGTATTTTCTTGCTATGATTAATTATGTCTTACTGTGAAGCACATTTAAATTACAAATTGAGCAATTAATATTGCAGAAAAATTAGAGGTTCTTATAAATTTGTTTGTATCCCACGGCGAGTAATAAGCCGAGATGCTGTTGGAACAAAGTTTTTTTAAAGGTAACCGCGTTAAAAAAACGCATAAGCATAAGGAATGCCAGCATCATTGCGACCTCTGCGTCACACGCCACTGCTCTTGAATAGACCTCATATCTCCTTCCACTTGACTTCAAGTCAACGCGGTTCGTAAAGCGGCGTGAATATCGGGAACATCTTTATTTATCTTTAAACATGCGATTCAACTTTTTAATTTAACACGATATATGTTTTTTTTATTATATACAAGTATAATTTCATTCAGATAATTAACTAATTATTACAACAATACGCTTTATCTAAAGCATACGAGTGATATCCATTGCGTGAAGTGAGAATCGAAAAGATTAATATTATAATAAATTATATTTGAGGTTGTTATATAATATGAAGAATTATTGCAATAAATAAGATCTGTGAACAGAGTCGTTCATATTAACGAGATAATAAGGCGCGGCATGTCTTCATATAAAATAAATTAACATTTTAATAATACCTATTATAAAATTTAATTAAATTAAACTTTTCTTGTTAAAGCAAATGATAATATAGTTACACGGTTTAAAGACTCGGAAACGCTGTAACCTTAATCTTAACTAATGATTTGAGCACATGTTACGCGGTTGTTGCTGTGCTCTCTTTGTCTATTGTGTAATGAGTTCCTACTGTTATCATAAGCAGAAAGTGTCGATGCTCTGTCGTACACGTGCTCACCGTCAATGTCAATGTCCAGCACATGTTGCTCTTTTTGTCCCTTCGGATGACACCCAAGGCATCGATTGTTCCACACGATAGACAGAAGACAGCTGCTATGAAATATTAGACGCGCCGATCCTACTTAACGGGCCAATTTGTGCTTTAGTAATCCTCCCACTTATAAAATCGTTTCTTGATTCGTTAATTCCTGATTTAATACTATATTCTAGTAGTCATTTGGATACTATTTACGGGTAAGAGTTATTGCCGTCTATGAATATGATTTATAGTATGATACGTTGAGTTAAATAATTTATTCGACCTTTGACGTCTTCAAAATGTATTCGTGTTGAAGATTAATGAATTTAAAGAATTATTAATTTTCCTCCTTGGTTTTCATTTACCTTATAAGATATCCGCTGAAAATTAAATTAAATCGTTGTAACGATTTTTTTAACCAAATATAGATATTGTTTCTACGTCTGTTAATGTATAAATTTTCTTGCCTTATTATCATCCTACGCTTAGATTGCGTGGTGATTATAATTTTCGTCAGTTCGTGATAGCTAGCTCATTTTGTTTGGGCGTGTAATTATGTAGGTACGTTACGTCTGACGATGCCGTCGATTTGATCATACGATTGTCGACTTTGCTGTTCTTAAGATACTCGATTTAATCGCAGGAAGTTATATTTGATCATAGTTAAGTAAGGAACACGCGATTGAATTCTCTAAGTTTTGAATGACATCACCAAAATTTGTTTCGTCCGGCCTTACATGGTTGCATGTAGTATGATCTATTGATTCATTACTTAGGAACAGCTGACATCGGTACGCTGATACTACTGATGAAACTAAAATATAAGGATTGGATTTATTTTTATGACGCTAAATGTTTTTGAAGTCTAAACATATTTTTATAGATTTAATCTGCGTTATGGAAAATGTAACTAAAATTTGTTATATAAATAAAAAGTTACATAGAACACAATTTTGAAACCGTATCGGAAGTATTAATGTCGCTTATCAATTTATTAATATTTATTTATAATCACAGAATAAGATATATTTATAAACATACAAAATTTCCCGAAACACGTCCCCGAGGTTCGTAATCGGCTTATCAGGCGGTGTTAAATCGACCCGGGGTGAAAATTAATCGCCTGTCCGGAGCATCTGCGGACTGTGGTCCACCACTGACCCCTGTCGGCGACTACCTAGATGTTTGTCTCTGTCCGCTCCTATCTTTTCTCTATTTATTATCACTGCTGTTTGTTTAGCAGTTCTCGGAGTAACATTACAAGACTGCAAAAGTATTAATGTTTTTTGTACGACTGTAATTATACAGTAGCTAGCAAACTTTTGTTTTCTTTTTAATATTTACAATAATTATCATATTTTGTTGCAGCACATGTTAATATAGTAGTTTAGTAATATATACTTACATTTTATATTATATGAGTATTATTAATATATGTGTAATATCCGTCTCTTGTCAGGTTAAATCCCAACTGAGGTGGTAGTTATAAAAGCTCTTTTGAGCTACGTAGAGATTGTAGAGCTGATTTTTTTTCTTTTAAATAAAATATACACGTATATTATAAAATTGTACATGTGTGTTATATAGAATAGGTACTTAATGATTCTCTGAGCTAGTTTTACGATTAACGTGGCTTTTAATAAGCCACGAATTATAATGAAATGATTTGTATGATTAATGTTATCTTTTATCATTTTCATCGTTTATTTAGACAAATCAAATATAATTTATTAAAGTAAGCTCTTAAAGGCACTTCTGTACCACTCAGTACTACCGGTCCGGAATGTAGAAACTCAGTAGTTACTCCCAGTAAACAATTATATCAATTTACTCATTATAATAAAATCGTTGTACTGTAAAGCTAGATAGAGTTCTTTTTTCTTTTTGATCGCTGAGTATGTATTTTTTTATCAACGTTTTTATTGTTTCAATTGAGTCTTTCCTTGAAATTTTACTCATACAATATTTTATTGATATGTATGTGCAGATAATTATGTACATAATAAATAGTATGTAGATTTAAGATGTTTGATTAGGCACAAGTATTACAAAATCCGTGTACGTAGTGTCTCGAGCACGTACGACTTGCGGCCTACGCCTGTTCCTGATAAATTTATAATACTTTCAACGGCCGTGGTACCACGAAGGTTACCTATGATATAATATCGGCCTATGTTTCATTTCCTATACTCATAATTCATTTGTAAAACCGGTTTGAAAATAATGCAGGTCATTGTTTATGTTAATTGTGTATGTTGAAAATGTTTTTAGTCTTTCGACTATCCTAGATGACTTCGTAATTGCAGCAGTATCTCGTGCTCGTACAATTGATAGCCAAAGCCACTCCTCATGTTTAAGAAGGGGTCATGTTTATTACTCCGTTATAGTGCACTATTTCGGGGTTGTTATTTACCTATATGTGTCAGAATTACATAAGACACATACAGGATAACTCAACAATGTTTGCCTTTACTGTCAAACAAGCATGAACTATAAGCAAAAATAGAGCACATAAAAAATAAATCACTTGATCCAACGTCTTTTGATGATTCCATAATTTTTATATTAAACACGCTTATGGCATGACTTCTATCGCTCAAGTGTCTTATCATTTTTATATTTATGATATTTATAAAATTAAAAAGATTATAGTATGCGCTTTAATGTTGTTTTCTTAAGTACTTGTTAGTCTCAAAGTCGTTATAGTAATTGTATACAAAGACACTGAAATTATAGTTTAATTGTATCTCACTCCAGCTCCACCCAGTAGTATCGAGTGTCGCATCACTTATGCGACCTTTTTTGTTTGTTTCTGCACAGTAGCACCAACCTTTATCAACTAGTTTTTTTTTTTTAATAAACCTGTTTATTCCCTCCTCTTAATATGTCAAAGTAACACGTTTCAAGTCATTAACTCGGGAATACTTCAAATAGGTTTTACTGTATTTTTTACAGTTTTGACTTACGAGGTAACAAGAATGTTCAAATAATTAGATTATTAAGTAGATATTGTTTAAAAAAACTAATTCACGAGACAAATGAATATGATGCATTGTTATTAATCCTTTATTTTCCGTCTTAATAGTTTAACCTTTTTACAGCAAATTAGCCACACTCTTTATATAATTTAATATGATGCTTATATTTATTTTTCGCGCCTTCTATGCAATGTCCATCCTAAACATAACCTTTTAACTCTGTTTAACAAACATCTTCTAATAGTAGTGCGCTAAAAAAGACATTGCAATTTTTTTTAAACAGAACACTAAGTATAAATTGGTACTAAATGTTGTGAATAGAAAATAGTGGATAAGAGCTACGAATAAAAATTATCACAACAGATATTTAATTATTGTTGTTATCGCGCAGTTGCGTCCCCATACAATATACCTATTAACAGATGCATTACCTATAGAATTATACATAACGTAAATCATTTTGTTTCATATAATGTATGTGACTCCATTTGATTTTTCACTGTCATCTGTGGTGTGTGTGTGTGATCAATCCTTTACGAACCCGATCTTTTATTTTCTAATATGCATATGTAAGTAAGGTTGACAAAACGCCGATCTTGTCGTAAACAAACTTTAGTGTGTGATTATTTTCTAGCTACATGTCCCCATTTTCCATGTGTCCAATAAAGGTCTACATATTTTTTTTTATGTAAATTATGTATCTCGCTGCACACGCCAGTACGACTGCCAGTCGGTATCGTCATATTTCAGCCAATTTACACTAAACCATAATGCATTATCCATCTAAACCTCAGCTAAACATCACTCACTCGTTTAATTGTTGGGTAACTTTGTATGAATTTAACGAAGAAGGTTGTATATCATAGTTCTTGAATAAAATAGATGCACAAATAAATCTTCAGGTTTTTTTAAACTGCCAACAATAATATATGATAAAATTTCATATGACTATAATGGGTGGTAAGCGGCACAAATGCGATATGCACTTGAACGCTTTTTTCTTAAACAATTTGGCTACGCCTCATTACCTGGAAGGCGAATTTGAGACTAATTGAAGTCAATGATTTTTTGAGAGACTCATTCTACTACGTCGCTATATTGTACCATTATTCAAGACAGAGCGGTTATATGTAGGTATCTTAGCTATTGTCTTCTTTGTTATATAAATCTGTGAAACAAAATATTTTAAAATCAGCACAGTTTTTATTAATACTGTCAATGTAATCAATATCTGGTAATTATTAGTTTATAATCTGGAGTCATTGTAAACTTTAAACGGACCTTTTTTTCGGATGTTATAATTTAAATGGTAAGTTCATTTATAAATTGAAAAGATTAAGACGATTGACAATATTCTGTGAAATTACAATGTTTCTATTTAAATGTTACTATCGCGGCCTTGATAATCCAGCGATATAAAATACTTAACAAAATATAAATAAAACGAAGTAATTTTCTGCATATATTATTTATAATTATTATGTTATCGTTTTTTTTAGTCATCACTACACTGTTACAAGAAATTTCTTGTAGATAAGACTTTTAGTCAATTTACAACAAATTTTGTATAATTTTTCAAGTAGGTATATTTCCAATATCGATACATAATAGAATCGATAAAGATTAATTATATTATTATTATTTGTTACTTATCAAACATATAAAAAACGGTTATTAAAAACACAATTTAATCTTGTCTTTACATATCAAATTTATAATTATTTTCTACACGCGTTTTGTCTTTACTAAATCATGCATAGTATCGTGTAGACTCTTAAGTCTCCATTGTAAGGTGTAATATTTTAGGGCATTTTAGTCTGAATATCTTATACTATTTTTTTTTTTACAAGAGATATAACTATAAAATATATTTCGTTTATAACAATAGTAAAATATATTAATATTAATTGAAATATAAAAAATATTTATATCTCAAAACTTTATTAAAAATTTTTTTTACGGATATTGAAGGCGCTTCTTATTATAGATTTGACATGTAAAACTGATATTAAGGTGCGGCCAACGGGCTTAAAAGATAAGGGTGGAAGATTTCTGTACAAGTCTTCATGAATAAAATTAAGAAGGCTTAATAATTATATATCTCTACCTAAAACCAATATTTAGCTTCACTAGATCCATAGTTATTAGACAAAAATGTAAGCCGTATTTTTGTTTACCTGAATAACTTACATTTTTCTTATTAATGTCAATAAAATTTAGATTTCGCATATGAAACAAAAATATATTGAATGCTTAAATAAAATATTGACCTTTTATAAACTTTTACAATTGCTTTAAATCAGACTAAAGTTATTATTTCAATTGAAGATGTCAACTAAAATAATTGTATATTTTTTATCAAGTACTTTATATCTGTAACGTTATTTTTTTGTTATACAAGTATATATTTATTATATTTCTTATTTTTAATTATTATGCTTATGTTTAATTTATATTTTCAATAATTACACTGTGTAATATGATAATGCATGGTGAGACTACCTGTAATTTTTTTTTTTATTTTGGACGTGATATTGTATCTACTGTTGGTTGTTCTAATGAAAATAAAATATTATATTAATGGTTTTACATTTTAAGTTGTTAAATTGGACATATTTTTATTGAATAAATGACTTTGCTATAAAAGGCTTTTTGTCTGACAATGTGTGTACTGTAATCTATATCATAAAATCTGATTTGATAGTATTTTTTCGTTAGATAATCCCTTTATGCACACGATCGAGGTAGTCATAAACGGTTTATATGAAATAGGCATGTACTACATTTCACAGTGCAAATTTAATTCGAGTAAATACCGCGAGACATCACTACTTATATGATAAAATTGTAACTTTTTTATTTTCCAATACGTATCTGAAAGGTGCAAATTTTGATCTCATTAACCGCTGCTTATTCAAATAGGTGTACTTGTTTTCGTAATTACTATGATAACTTAATTCTAGTATTTATATCCGAAACCGCTTAATAAAACTTGTAAGTAATTGTCTCTGCAATTTTATTAAAGTTTACTTTTTTTACTGTTTTATAACTTCCCGCCCGGTCCGACGCGAATAGATACTCGCGTTCTGTTTTAATAAATGCCACTCGTGAGCATATCGGAGTCCGCTCATTTTACCTATTCTTTATAATTGCATTAAAAGCTTATCTTTGAACAGCTTACCTGATCGCTCTTGACCATTAAGTTTTATTTGGTAGCTAACGACAAATGTCAAAGCTTCGTGAGATTTTTATAGCAGTTTAAAATAAATACTAACATTTTTTAATTTAAAAATCTTAACCTCATTGGTTATTGGGGGTCAATTAGGAAATTCAAATCAGATATAAAAACTCAGCGGAATAGATTTCCGCCTCTATTTTTGATGTTGGTTTAAATTTATGATAACCAGCCTCAGGTCGCTGGGTATTACATTAAAGCCCACCATTTTTTTCCAACACAAATCATCACCTACCTAGTCCTTTCGTGCGAGTTACTATTAGCTGCCGAACTATGTTGCATAAGGGTTAAGTATCTAAACGCTTCTGAACATCTCATGAGAACGGATACTTAACAACAATGTTGAGAAGCAATAAACGGCTCGTATTGGATTAGTTCATGAAAGCGTGCAACAATGGGATGAAAGCGCTGACATTGTTCGCGGTGCTCGGTTCTTGTACCATGTTTATAGCTCAGCGCACGGGCTGATTAACCAGTCTTAGAACTGATAAGCGCTATCTAGAAGTTATAAACACTTACACAGTTTACATATTGGTTTATTCGAAGATATTTTCATAATAACATTGATCCCATGTCATTTTGTAAGACGTACGACTTCAACTATATATTTTTACTATTAAGTCATCGTTATTTTTGGTTATATATACACCATAAGTGTGTATATGTTTGTTTTGCACTCGATTGATATTAGTTTTATGTCGGTTTGATATTTTGCAAGTTTCATTAATAATTTATTTATTTTATATAATATTCGGTTCACGATAGAATAATTTGATATAAACGAGCTGATCTGATGATCGATGGATACTTTTACCAGTAAATAACTCGATTTTGGATTCATTTGTCTTGTTTAACATGTTCCACGTTTTACTTGAGAAAAGCTTATTTCGTGGTTGTTTTTTTAAATATATATTTTTTTAACAAATTATTTCTTATTCAAAAAAGGTAAAAGATCATGGTAGTTGGTAGAAAAATATTAAATTATAATCAATATTTATGACATATTTATTAATTAGAATTTAACTAAAAATATCTTAGTATATAAGTAATTAGTTAATATACGAGTGGCGTACGATGTTTATTCTATATATTCTGGATATTATTCTTGGAATTGAAGGTTTAATTAATACTTTAAACACTTTATAGCGATGATTACAGTAAGAAATCGATCGGCATAGCTACATTTTCTATAGCCATTGTTTCCAAGGGAGACGGACTGAGGACGGAACGAGTTTGTGTGGTGGTAAAAACTTGGCCGTTGCCGAAGCGGGAATGTATCAGCCGACCGCCGCTCATGAAGGAATTTCATCCGGAATCTCTAATTAAAACTTTATCTAGTCCCACCTATTTTCTGGAATTTCAATAGCGTTGAAAAAGTTCCAACAGTAGGTACCTGCGACCCACTACTCATTGTACGTTGAAAGTGGGATCACTATAATCTTAAACTACGTAAATGGATTAGGGCAGAATTAAAAAAAAAAACTTTGACTTTAAACAGTTTAAGTGCAAATTTTATAAGGTAAATAAGTTTCGAGTTGAGATCCACATGACAAAACTGTTGGTTACAGTAATTACTACCGCTGAGTAATTTATATTATTATTATGGTGGTCGGTATTTGATTATTTTTTATTAACAGTCCTCGCTAATGACTTAGTCGTCCATAGTTAACGATTGTAGACGGACAGAATATTAATTAGTTATGTAAGCATTATAGTTGATTAATAAAATTAATTGTTCAACCGCGAATAATATGTTTATTTAGTAGTAGAGCACCTGCTAGCGATTCTTTGACCTTTGTGTGCAAATTACTTACAGATACGTCGAATAAAAAACAAACATCTATGTTTTACAAAGTCACTTTTATGTGTGTCGTTTATAATTAAATTGATAATTGAAATATGATTTTCCTATAATTGAGAATCGCGATGCATTGGACGTGAGAACTTGTTTGAGAGACGTAGGCGATATTGATTTATTTATCAGCGATATAAGTACACGACTACGTTTCGCAACATTGTCATCGCTGTTATCTCAACTGCAAATATAACTCAGAGAATAAAATCATCACAAAACCAATACATATTATTCAATGACTCATTCGAAAATTAGTTTTAAGTAATGATTAAAAGACGCCGTAGTACTGTGATGATACTCGATATAAAAAATTACAACATCGTCTGTAGCCGCAAATACAATCGTCTCTTAATTAAAAGGCATGCGGCATGTAATGGTGTAAAAATTCGCAAGATTATCCCGCAATGAGAATACGTTCGTTTCGTCCACTGTGACATCTGCCGGTGAACCGAGGTATCCGTCCAGTCGCGTCACAAACTCCGAAATGCTAAAAATGGCATAAATAATTTATACGCGGCTTGCTCGGCTCCGTTTTTGTCGCGATGCCGACCTGACCACTGATGCATTTATAATATAAGGGTGCTTTTTGCAACGTCCCCCGGCCGCGTTGGAATGCAACCGCTAAAATTGATCTTGTTCAAAACGTGAGTTGGAAGGTAATGCTGGTGCTGTCTCCGCACGTCAGGTTAAACTGTTGCCGTTCACATCGCATTATCTTCGTCTTTACACGACGATACTCGAATATCTGTATGCATTTCTCGCCGGCTCTCCGCTATTAAGTGTAATAACTTGTATAGAATCAACTGAGATGACGGGGATCAAATCGATCCTTTTTTAAATTCAATATGCTGCACTAGTTAATTGGCTCATTGGCATCATTTGTATTAATATTTTATACAATGTATATAAAATAATAAACCTTTATAGAGTTCTTTAATAATAAAGTCGTTGCCATAAAAAAAAAAAATCCTTTTTAGAAGCTTTTACGGCTGCGATCGAGTGGGAGAGAGATTATTCATATTTTAATATCGTTAAGTTTCTAATAATACGAGTATTATAAGCAAATGCCGTTAAGAAATATCGATAAGGGAATAATGAAACAACTCTGTCGAAGCCCTGGAAAAAAGTTGTCGAAAGTTAACATTTTTCTCGTCTTCGTACTGATGATAACGCTTTGTATGTACATCAGAAAATTTCAACTAAAATGTTTTCTCAGACGAAACTTTGTACTGGTATGCCAGCAATCTTCTTTGAACATTTCGAAATGCGCGAATTCGAGCTACTCGTTCTGTAAAGTTTTCCCGCTCGTGAATCGAAATTTAAAAAAATATATAAATATGTTTTTATTGTTTCAGTAAACAGGCTGTGTTCGACGGGAAGAGAGCGATACGAGGAGGAATACCGTTTGTATTTCGTAAGTGTTATCTGTTTTTATCTAAAGTTTAATTGTTGTTACAGTTAATATATCAATGTGTATTGGTTACTCGTATACATTTTCTGTAACTTAATGCAAAGGTCTTATATATCAAATGATGTGTTTAACAACTGATTAAAGTGGTCCATTTAAAATGTTTATATCATGAAAAATTAAATGTTTTCTCGTTCAAATGCGTATTAAAATAATTATTTCATGACTCTTATTATACATAAAGGAATTCATAATCTAAAACAGGGCTTCAATAATTAAGACAAATAATACATAGTACTGTAATGGCAAGTAAATATTTAACTCCTCAGCAAATGCATCAGGCTACAGTATTGTCGGTTCGGTAGAATCGACAGAATTCTATTGATATAAATTAGACGCGAATTAAGCATTCGGAAACGTATTCGTGTAGATTCGAGCTCGCGATATGTGGTTACGATTCACACGTTCTATCTACGGGTCTATTTAGGGCCTTATATACATAGCCGGTATATAAAACAGTAATTGAATATTCCTCACAAGGTGTTCCTTACAAACAAATAATTCATAGAAACGAGAAAATAATCGATTCTTGTACTTCCGTTGCGATGCCCTTATCTCATGTTATTTAGTTTAAGTACAGCGCTGCATACCAAACGTAATACAGCTAACAAACTGAAACTGCGTTTATTAATATGGTATGTTTATTGTTTGCCAGTTCTCAGATGTCGAAAAAACTTAAGCTTCTGTATCCAAATATTAGCATAATACAGTGTTACAGCAACATACTTATTATGGTCATGGAGCGGGTTTTAGTCGTACGAGTGTCTTCTACTAAAAGGCGTGCTTCGAGTATCGGTCCACATAAATATAGCGGTTTTTTTAACCAAGTTGTCGCAATTTTGGAATGTTTACCAACTTGAAAGTTGAGTTGTTGATTTTCGTTTAACGTCACTACTAATTTATTGCCTGATTAATATGGTGTTTTCATAAAGTTCGATAAAACTGTGAAGTTCCTGTAAAGGCTTCTACAACCGCGCGCTGTTTTTTTTCTAATTCTAAAAGAATTTTTTCACCATTCCGAATCACTAGTTAAAAATCATTTTAATAATGAATACCGACCAATAGTTATATATTTAATATATTGTAAACACGGCTTACTGTAAGGCCTTAACGGGTAAATGGAAAGAACTGGTTCGATTATTATTTTTTGCTTTTCAGTGCTGTAGGTACTGATAAAAGTATTTTTATAGGTTTACTTAACAAATAATTTTTTACACATTATCTCGAAATTAATCGAGATAAATGGTGCCTGTATTTAACGTTATGTAGAGAGTAGAAATTATATAGCCATACTAATCTTATAGAGTTAAAAGTTAGTTAGCCAACTACTATCAAGATCCTGGACTACAAATTTTGTTATCGTTATTATATGAGTGATGGTGCATTTTCCACAGCTCAATTCGGACAATGGGCGTTCGGTCCTCAGCACGGGTTCGCGCGGGTGGCGCGCTGGCACGTGGAGAAGATGCCGGAGCGGCTGCCCAGCGGCGACGTCGAGGCGGTCTTCAGTCTCATGGACGATGACTTTACGCGCTCCATGTGGCACTTCCAGTGAGCAACTAGTTACAACTTTTTTTTAATTATAAAATAGGCAAAATGTGTGTTTTTATAGGAATTTTTGGCAATTAGTATTCTTAGCTATTGACTAAAACGTGAAATATAATATTATATTTTTATAAAATCGATGATAATTTCGTTCTGTATTATTAAATTGAATACTAATGTGTAAAGTATTTTCGCCTAACAAAGAAGGACTTCAGCGTCGAAGTACTTTATTATTTATTATTTTACAGGTTCAGACTGACATATCGACTCATCCTTCGAGAAAAGGAGCTGCACTTTAATATCGGTGTCTACAATCCCAGTAAGGAGTTAACTTTTAGCTGCCAGTTACTGCTCCACACCTACTTCAAAGTGCCAGACGTGCGCCGCTGCCAAATTACTGGCATGCACGGCTGCATGTTCATTGACAAGGTGAGTTAGAGAAATAATCTTCCATTTCATTTATTTGTAAGGTGATTTTGGCCAAGGATCTATAATAAAGCAGCAGGACATATTTAGTGCACAAGTGCCTCCAACACAGGTGCGCCCTCTATTCCCTTACTCTCATAATCCGATGGGAGAGCAAATACGACACGACCGGACAGAGTTAAGGCACGGGATTGGTCCGTTTTTACGTGCTTTCCAAGGCACGGAAGTGTACACGCTTCTATCTTCCAGATTCTGGACTGTGACTGAATTTTTCGAAAGAAAAACCCAATACTTTTCATCAGTTCATTTGGCCAAAGAGGCAGTCGACTATTCAATAAATGAATAAATAATAATATTAATCCATAAAATAATCGGCTTAAATTATAATGAGGTATTAAATTATTCAGAGAAAATGACTATTAAAAATGTTTTTGAAATCATGTTTCCTTGTTTTGTCATAATGATCTAAATGTCCACAGACACGAGAGGGTGCGGTGTACCAGGAGACGCGTGAGGTCGTGACAATCAACGAGTGGACGGACAGGATCTACCAGAACACCATGCAGGAGCACATCATCACCAACGTCGTCAGCGGACGCAAGATGAGGATACAGAAGTACAATTTCCCCGACACTGGTGAGATATAAACCCTACAGTCTATTTAGACCACAACAGGAGTAAGGACTTATTAATAATTTATACATTCAATTGACGCGATATCATTGGTCGAAATTTAGAATCTGTCTGGTCATCATTATGAAATTAAAACTTTGTAAGTAAAATTAAAGTGGTTATATATAGTCTTATTTACTTTACTTATGTGTAATGTTGTATTATAAATAATTATATATTATTAAAAAACTGTAACATTATATGGGAGACCTAGCATATAGCTTGGAATAATTTGTTTATCTTTTGTCATTCTTCGATTGGAATAGGGTATATTATGACTCATGATGTTCACTTTTTGTGAGCTTACATATCTCATCATCTCATTCTTGGGGCAATTTTAGGTTTAATTTTGGAAGCCTATATAATATGTTCTCCAAAAACTTTAGACCTATAATTTTTCACACAGGCTATAGAGAACGACACATTAAACTTGAGTTTACATAACATAATAAATTTATATTTTGACTAAGCGTTAAGTATGTAAAATATCGTTTTACAACTTTTAGAAATGCTAAGTTAGAATAGTTTACAGTGTAGTGTGGTCAGAGAGCTCTAAGTTGTCTTCCGTTGCAGTGATCTGGAACCCGTGGGCGGAGTTCGCGAAGGAGATCCCGGACTTCGGCGACGACGAGTTCCCCAACATGGTGTGCGTGGAGGCCGGCCGCGTGGCCGCGCCCATCGTGCTGCTGCCCGGGACCGCCTTCGAGGCCAGCCAGATCCTGCAGGTCGCTATTCGTTAACATCTTATCCCATTCATTTATGGCAGTCGATATAAAACTGCATGAAAAACTACGGGCAAGACTTATCGATGGCCGTATAGCCTGTCCATGAAATACTTTTAATTGTGGGTTTGTTCCCCGCATCTATACGGGGGATTACACAGTTACCTTAGCGTATTTTCGGACAGATTTCTGTTTAATGTTAAACCTATAAATTATGATAATGATCTTGTAGATTAGACAGACCAGATTTTTTTTGTCAAAAATTCTTTATAGGTTTGGCGATTAGTACTAAATTGTGCAAACAGAATCTCGATATGAATGCATATAAAACAAGTATCTTTTTGTTTTTTATGACAATTTTAAATATATTTATTATAATTATTCCTACAAGAAGCTTTTTAAAAAATATTTTCTTATATTTACTAATATAGATAACAGACAAAGTCTGAATTGTAAAAGAGAGCTTGTTCTTTTCAAAAAATGTACAATCGAACAATTGACAATCACAGTGGATCAGATACATACCTGTTTCAACATTTCGACCTAACGATCTGAAAATAATATCAATTGTGTATCCTGTCACAACTACACCTAGCATTAGTCTAACGTTTAGCTTAAAAAGAAATAAGGTCTTAAAATGGTATTTAAATTCTTGTTTTCTATATTAAATTGATCGGTTATATAATGATTGTATCAAAATTTGTATTTATTTCAGGTGATGTAAGACGTGTTACGCGCATGCCATCCAGCCGTCCAGTGAGCGAGGTCAATTTACGAATATTCTAATGTTATGACAATATTGTTGATTCCAAGAAACATCGTTCCTTTTGTATTGTGTAAAATATTTTGCAATTTTAATTACAAAACGTATTTACTTTTAAGACAGTTTTAAAACTATATTCTCTCAATAACAACATAAAATTGGATGGAAATTGGATTCTGATATATTATTTTAATTTTGTTAACTTTTGATTCATTATAAAGTGATTTTAAACTACAATTAACAGTGTTTAATAATCTGCTTCCAATTTCACCTTAAACGGTTGCATAATTGAGGTAAAATTAAAGTAAGTATATAAATAAGATTAAAGGTTAATGAGAAACGTGATTAGGTATCAGTGTATCTCCTATTCCTATTCAACATTTTACATCGAAATATGATAAATATATATGTAATTGAGTTTTATGTATTCATCATTTGAATGTGTCAGGTATTTGTATTATATGTTATGGTAGACTTTCAATTCAATATCTGGGTACTCTCGCGGTTACAATTCTTCATAAAGTCAACAATAATTACACAATATTTTATTGACTTTTTTTTACAACTAAAATTAATTCTTTTGATTCGCGGTTTTAAACGTTTTTAGATTGTGTTCGTTTCTCCTGCATTTCTCATTTTGCTTTGTATCATTCTCTCTTATTTATGATGCATATTAATTTTTTTTATTAAGTTATGCAGAATTTCGTATGACTTAAATAATCTTAAACAAAATGGCTTATAAAAAGATAACATGCGATAGGAGATTGATACATAGACAATATGAGATTTTTTTTAGAATTCAAAGTATTCAATGTCTAGACAGAGCACGACCTACCATCAGGGAGTCATTTGCTTCCTCTGTGTTATGATAATAAAAAAATATATAGTAATTAACATTTGGCAAAAATGTTACACTAGTGTAATTTTTTTATCTAATTAGTAACATAATCAAGTTGAATGCGTTACACAGTCTATAAATTAGACTTAATACTAATACCACAAACACATACACATGAATTGGTGTGAACGTGATCTTCAAATTACACTTTGAAAAGGTATTCGTGAAACTTTTTTTCTAAAACATTCCAGTCCATTTAATTTACTTTATGTATAATTTTAGATTCAAAAATAATCCTAACGTAACTTACAGTCATAATTCATTATCTGAAAAAATCAAGTTAATCTTATCCTTTATGATAATGTTGCTGTCTAAAGAATCTCGCTTCCTTCTTCGAATCGTCTTTCAAACTTGCTTCCTTCTTGTCTTACTGTTGTTTGGGTTTTTTATGTAATAATTTTGTTAAAATTGAATACCTACTTGTTACTTGTTTTTTTATCTGTTTAAAATTATTAGAAGCATTGATTAGTCAGGTAAAATCACACTTATTACACAATACGTTAAGACATATTGAAAAAAACAATTATTATACAAACAATGATAATATAATGTCCAATCTACTCAGAACAAAAAATACTCAAGACAATATTTTGTTTAGTAACTTATTTTTATAAATGTTAGCTGTTAATGCGATGCTTTTATAATTTATAAATGATAGTTACGTTTTAGAACAATTGTCTCACTCTGCTTTATCTATTTTTGTAATGTAATTATTGAAAAAGCCTTGCCACTTTTTTTGAGAAAATTGATGTTAAATTTTTAACGTACATACAGCCACGTAGTTTGTACAAAATGACAATCTTTTTGAGAACCCTATTTTGTATTTTTTTTGGATATGTTTTGGAGGCTTTTAAAGTATACGACAAATAATATAAGAATATGTACTTAGATGTAATGAGTTCCTTGTTTTTTTTAAGACTTAATGCAATTTTTTGGTGCCTACTCGGACGAGTATATCAAATGTCATCTGTTTCTTGTACTCGTTAAGTATTATTTCGATGCTTTCTTTTTAACTGGTATTTTGGTGATTCTAAAATGTATTATAACTTGTAAGAAATAACATCATGTAATCGATAATTAATCGAACGAATATTTTAGGTACATTGAATTTTTATTCTTCTCGTAAAAATTGAGAATATTCAATATATTAATAATGGTGATTTTTAAACATCGAAATTTAGCGACAAAGTGTACTTCCATAGGTGCAATAAAGTGAAGTAATTAGAAAATGTGATTGTTTTAATTTTATAAATCCTCTAAAATCAATTGCAACAACAAGTTGTGGGGCAGTGTAAGCAGCCTTGCACTAACTCAATCACCATCCAAGTCACTTGGTTCAATATTAGATATTGAGGCACAATCCGTATTATTTAGATTTTTATCCGTTTCAAGAATATTTATTTTCCTACATTTCAAATAATTCCAAATGAATGTAGAGTCAGTTATCCGAGGGTAAACCGAGCAGTGTGGAAAACGGAATCGAGCGTTCTAGCTTCTGCGTTAGTCTCGTTATGTTCGTTCACAGAGACGACTATCTAATACACGTGGTCCACTGTCACCTGATCGGAAAAGTTGCTCTACTTTTTTGTTTTGAACTACCTTTATTGGTTAATGGATTAATGAATATATCATTCTTCAGAAAGTTGTAGAGTCATCGATAATTTTACATTTGGTAAAATCAAAAGCAGGTTCGAAAAAAAGCGGACTTCCATATCCACATTTGAAATGCTGAATTGGCTTTTCTCAGATAAAAAACATCTGAAGAAAATTAAAAAAAAATAGAACTATACTTATTATGTGTCAACATATTATGTGTATATGTCAACGACTTATCAAATTATTATGATTTAGTTTTATTATACATTGTACATATGTCTTAATTCATCCAGCTCCGAAACAAATACTATATTTTTTAATTAAACAACCAATCGAAATAATATGTATGTACATGAAATAACATAAATGCAAAAGTGTCTCTCTGTTACATTTTCATGGCTAAACCTAACCAAATTTTGGTAATGAGTAATCATAATAATTAATTAATGTGTTGTGCATATATTGAATGAAAAACGATCTATTCATTAATTTAATTATATATTTAATCTATTATCTATTAAATTAATTTATAAAAGTTATGTAGAAGCTTCACTGGTCGGTTGAGTTTCCCACACACCAATATCTTTAAGAATATCCTGTTTAGATTCAAAGTACTCCTTGTACCACATAATGTGATCCTGTTTTTCTTTAACTGTGTAAAATGCATTTTTTGAAAGTCCCACACACACAAGTTCCATGAAGTGACGGATTGGACCCTTAGTTGGGCACCAACCTTCCAAATGTGCATCAAGGAATATATGCTCAGAAAAGTGGACATTTTGTTCTTCCTCTATTCCTGTAATTAAAAATAGTGAATAAATATTTATGTATAAGGGACAAAAATTTGTGAAGTTGTAGTATTTTATTTTCGATTCGCTCCAAACCTAAAACTGCTAATTTTTGCTCTATATATATGAATAGTTTCTCAGTCATTTGAGCAACAGGTTAATTTAAAAAATAAATAATTATTTAATGTTACCTTGTTCATTATCTATAGGAAACTTCCAAACTTTTCCCTGCTCAGTCCACTGGATCATCTTCTGGAAATAATTGGCAGGTGGTTGTGAAGTGGCCAACAAGAGCTCTCTTTGGCTCAAGTGATCCCAAACTTCCAACTTGGTTCCATAGTTCTCTTGTTTAGTTTTGAATATACCAAGTGGTTCACCACTGAAGATGTCCATTGAAATGGGTTGAGGCATGCTAAAAAAGAGTATTACTGAATTTCTCCTATTACAGAATACACATTGTATTTTGAAGAGCCTAAATTTAAACATAATTATAAAATACCTTAATCAGAATATAATATATTCACATCAGAAAGAAATATTTTGAGTACATAATGATCAACATTATTAATAAATTTTATCATTTGTGATGTAAATATATAGACGTACATCACCCATACAGATTTAAATATATATATTTTTTAGATATACAATAACAATTTTTTAGCAAATGAGCATCATCATGTCATATTTTTGGGTATCATTTTTTTTTTAATTTAGAGCATACAACTAACATTTTGTTTTATGAATTTCTCTTTAAAGCAGTTAGTATGTATCAAATAAGATAAAATAAAGATACAGATATATTAATAATGTGCTGAGATGGCGATTGTTGGTTCAAACCCAGGCAACCACTAGGCACCACTGAATTTTCATGTGCTAATTTTGTGTTATAAATATTCACTTCATCTTGTGCTCAGCGTTGAAGGAAAATATAGTGAGGAAACCTGCATGTGTCTAATTTCAACATAATTTTCCACATGTGAATACACCAACCCGCATTGGAGCAGCGTGATGGAATATAATCCTAACCTTCTCCTCAAAGGGAGACGAGGCCTTAGCCAAGCTGTGGGAAATTTACAGGCTGTACATGTGAAATAAGATAAAATCAGTTGAGATCTGTAAAATACATTTACCTTCTTTTCTTTTCAAATGTTGTTTTCTCTTTTCTTTGGGAGTATCGAGTGTCTTCTGTGCCTTCTCTTGGCTTCATCAAACGTTTTACTTGTTGCCCTCTTGTTTCTTTTGTTACAGTTTCATCACTGTCTTTTGATCTGTCTACTTTCATTCCCACTATTAAATCACTGAAAATGTATATACATGATTTTAGTAATATATTTTTAAATTTATTACTAAAATCAAGTCTTGTTTCAGTTTTTATTTTACCTGAGGGATGTAGAAGTTTGGTTTATTTTGCCAAGAACTTTAGATAGTAATTCAGCTTCTGTCTGCTTGACATCTCCTCCAATGGCTTGAGCAACATCACTTGCCGCTTTGGTGATGCTTTCCTCTAAAATGAATTATTATTACAATAAGTGAGATGTTCAATTGCGATAACTTCATTTATTTTAAATAACAGCTTACCAATCTTCTCCATTTTAACTTCTAATACATCAGGCTTATGCTTTTTCTGTCTTTCCGGTGCTGTTGCAAACTTCTCTCTGTATTCACTTTCGGATATTTTAGGCTCAGACATCATCAGTTTCAGAAGGGCTTGAATCTTTTCAGTACTAGATTCAGTCGATTTATTTTGTTCTTTGCTATCTTTAGTTTTAATTTCTGATATTTTACCATCGTGATCTGAAGGAGGTTTGTCGGATAAACACCGCACAAAATATTTTATATCTCGTTTAATTCTTAACCTAAAAAAAAAACAATACTTACATAAATTGAGCTTTTATAAGATATTTCTATACAAATTTTAAGCACCTGGAAAGCATGATTTTATATGTAACTATTCAGGTATTTGATTAATGAATACTTTAGTTATAAATTTATGTATTTATATTTTATAATTATTTATTTTCCACTCGAGTCTTAAACTGTCAATGTCAAAATTTTCCAATCACTAATGTCAAATGTCAATACTGATTAGTCCTACGTGACATTGGCAAAATAATCTGTGCCCTGTGGCACAACTAAAAGCCATTCAACTAAGAATTGAATTGAATACTGATTAGAGTTTACCTAAAATAACTTGAACAATTGATTTACTATTCATTATCATTCGTTTCGATTTTTATTCATATTATATATACATTATAATACAACAAATAGAGCAGATTTTATTTAAAACAATTGATAATCCGACAACACAAAGCTTTATTTCGCTTCAAAAACTCTCAATTATTTAGTTTAAAAAATTATTTATGCGTGTCCCTTATATAAATTGGTATTATGGGGAACTTGCCGTTGCGGGAATGCCCATTTAAAACCAGCGATACTTACTTTGTCTTTTCGGGGGGTGACACAGGATTGCTTGCGCATGAAGCCCAGTCTGATGATGAAATCTAGCGGGAATACCCGGAGCATAGTGAAGAGAAAAGAATGTGCGCGTAGCTCTTTTTCCGACATGACGTTTTCGCAAAAGTACACTTCCAAGTATCGAAAATAGCGTAAATAAATGACCTAGGTAATCTATTCAAAACAGAATAGTACAAGAAAAAACTATTAAAGTTGGTGAATTCCGATTTTTTTACGCTGCTAATGATTCTTATTTAATTGAAGCATGATCGTAGCCAGGAATTCATTTCGGGGGGGAGGGCGTGGTCAGTAGTCGAACGTAGGGCAAATTCGTGAATAAAAATCCCGACACAAGTGATAGTACCTAAACCTATAAATAGCCTCCGCATTTTGAAATTTAGTGAATGAGCATTACAATGCATGTAAACTGCTAGCGGAAATTTTCTTCTTATAGTACGAGCTCCGCTGAAACTTCCTCTCATCGTTGATGCACTATCATAGCCTTTACCAAAATAACTTGTAGGAAAGATTCCATTGTTTTTCAACCGGTTATTGTGCATGATGCCTTCTCCATTAAGATTAGAAATAGGGAAAAAATGTAGAAAGTTCTAACGTAAAACTTTTTATCGGGATATATGTATCTGCAATGTTCAGATTCAGAAATGTTTTTTGTTGCGTCAATCAGTACTGAAAAAACTGACTTTCCCCACACTGGATATCTTGAAGATATATTCGCAGATATTTATAAATTCATTTTGCACCGATGCGCTAGTGTATTGACCATTTTGCTGCCACTTATCAAATGCGACTTCAGTGTTTCATATCCTGCTATCCATAATCTAAATCACAAAAGGGCACGAAACGTACCGTCATTCTCCTGTTTTTTTGTCCAAAAATGTATGCCACTTTGATTTCACTCTTTCGAACACCCAAAACCCCAGTTGTGTTCGGTTGCCTACGGTTATGTCCACATGGGTTTTCAATTTATGTGATTCTAATAAATGTTTAATATATAATTTTAGTTTTATGAGAGCAATACATAAATGTCAAATTATTTCAGTCTCTCTGCTGCGACGAGTGATATGATAGCCGCTGACCAGAAGGTCGTGAGAGGCGATTTATGATTGATAGAAATATTGTTCCTAAATTTTGGAGGAGACAGAGAAAAACATATTCGTTTAAGGCACATTTTATTGATGGACGGGAGTGTAGAAATATTTTAAATATACATCGTAGTATATACAAACATAAGATATAAATGGCATCGTTAATGGCCTGCACTTTACAAATGTTTACATTTCCGTTTTAAATGTAGGTAACGAATTTCCAAGTTATCACTAAATATAGATACTATCTAAACATTTTAACATTATTAAATCTTAATATATATCACATTAAGTAATCTGTGTAAAACATATTTATGATTACTTGTATTGAAACTATTGTCGGAATTGAACATGGGACAAAAATTAAGCTATATGAATAAATTTGTTCGTATTATCAAAAACAAGTATTATTATTGAGTACTATTTAGCTGTACAATTTATACCTTAATTTTTATTATACTATTATACTAACACTGGTAGTTTTGCTAAGTAGTATTGACAATATTGCTTTTGGCAATCGCAAAATTAAACTAATTTTCTTTTCCTTAAACCCACACAACAAAAAGAGATCCTGTTAAATTTAAACACAAAATCATACCAATATCTTTTAGATATATATATTTTATACTATTTAAGTAGTTTTTCGTTTAGTTCAATTTAGTGTTTTTCGAACTCAATCTACGATATAAACTTATTGTACCGACACTAAGAAGGCACTTTCAATAATTAATATAATAATCCAGAAATAACTGTTTTTCGCTATTAGAAATAATAGCATACTTGATGTTCTTAATAGAAATATCTGTCAATATTCTTAATGCTATTGTTTCAAATATCACACATTCACACTATTAACAAATCAGCACCTTTAAAAATATATTCAACAATGTCAAATGACAACTTAAATAAACCTTGACTCGTTCTATTGACTACACCTTAAGTGATATAACTTCTACATTAAAATACACTGTATTATAAAACCTAAATATGCATTAATGTTGCATAAAATTGAATAAAAACCTGCTACACTGGCAGTACTATGAATATAATACATATTCATTAATAATAATAATAATGATAGAGTACAAAAATGCTGTTTGAGCAAAATTAAGTTTCTTAATTATTATTATTTCCATAGCACACATTACATCACATATAATAATAACATAAACAAATGAATACAGACAAATTTTACACACTGGAATACATAATAAATTTTAGATAAACTTAACAATGAAATTTTGGTACAAAAAGTGGGATTTTTCAGCTAACAAGGGGATTTTAAATCATTCGCCTCTTATACACAATGGAAACGTTGTTTATGTGACTCACTTAAAGCTAATCTTCATTGTTTTGTTTTTATCCTCAATACAGGAAAATATCATGAGCTTTATTGAGTAAGTTTAAATTGCGTCAAATATATTTTTTCATTTGTATCTAATAACAGTAATTTAAAACTAATATTAATCATTTATCAAAATAATCATAGCTTAACATTAATAAAGAGTAAGTATAATTTAAGAGTAATGCGAATATTACTTAAGTAGTTCATCATGTCTTTGAAATTGAAATGAATTTGGAAAACTGTTTTTCTAACTTAATAGTAATATTAGCAGCTGTCTCTCATTCTAAGTACTAAGTGTGATGTATTTGTAATCGACCACTATGTACAATATATGGCACACCTAAATCACTTTCTGTACATTACTCTTATAATAGACATTTTGTGACACCATTCATATCAAAAGAATGGAAGTGGCACAAAAGTTATTTGCCCACATTTTACCAAAATTTTAAATTGTGTAAACAATTTATATTTATAGGAGTATATTGCATGTCCCTAATGGTATAGTAGATCCATTTTAGAGTTCATTATCACTATCACAGCCAAATTAGGAACTAAGTTTAACAAAACCAAAGTATGTGTAACCTGGACGGAGCCACAGTGTCCTGTTTTGTTCTCGCTGAGCAATGTTTACTGTGTCCCCTTTGTATAATCTGGCAACAGTTTGAACTGAACAGGAGATTTGGGATTTATTTAGAGGTCTGGAACTGGAGTCATCACCAGTAGCACAAGTAGTTAGTAATCGTGGCTCCTGTGCAGGTTGTCTGGCCCAGACAAAGTAGCAGTTTGGAGCATGCGTCAAATATACCACCTGATAAAAAGCATAAATAATTGAATTACTGACAATGTTTATATTACATATTGAAATATGGAATTTATTAAAGTACGCTTTTGAAAGAAAAATCATTCTAAACAAACAACTAAACACTATTAACATAACTCCTCCCCTGGTGAATCCCTGTTATTTAAATTAGACAATTGTTTGATATAACACTTGTTATTCCAAGTATCATATCTAATTAATTACAAGTGATTATTTATAGCTCATCATATATGCTTACATGTATTTTATGTATACTGTATGGTAAATGATTATAACTAAATGTTAAGATTTCTGGATATCATTTTATAAGCTGTATAGAATATTTAAACCAAAGTTCACATAAACAAGATTTGTAGTATTTGAATGAGTCCTTAATAATATTAAAAACAGTATCTAATAATATTCCTGTAAGAAATATATATTTTTTAAAGTATAAAGAAATTTGAACATACCTGAGCATAGACTAAATACAGCCCACTCTCTTTAACGGTAAAATAATTAGTGTTCAGTTCAATTTTTGATTCACTGTTCTTTGTAGAGACTTCGACGTCACGAACCCATGGCCCAATTAAAGCTGGAAAAATTATTCAATAATTAGTAAACTTATAGCTTAAGGAAAATTTTGTAATTACAGTCAGTAATACAATTATCTTCCCAATAGAACTAACGTCATAGCGAAAAGAAAACTAATAACAAATTATTACAATAAATTCATAAATATTAATTAGAAATTTGTAGTGTTAAAAATGTTAAAGAGATATATGTATGGTTAAATTTTCAAATTGATAATTATAAACTAGCCGTGTGAAAGTATGTTCATGTTTTAAAGTATCAGTTAGTTTGTTTACTATAACGAGTTCAACAGCTCTGTAATAATAACAATAAGCTTCACAGTCAGCTGTAATTAAGTGAAGTTGGATTGGTGTTGGAACTTCAGTTTCGGGAATTTGTCATTTTTAAATCCATTGAGAGTTACAACAATAAATATATATAAAAATAATGTCCCGTTCATTTAGAAATATTTTAGTTAATACGATAAAATAAACTGATTTTCTTGACAATAATGCAAGCATTCGTCATCGATAGTCAGTATAAATATAAAAGCCCATTGAAGCAGTGGAAATAAAGGACAACGTGTGCTCAATGAAAAAGCGCAAGCAAGAAAGATAATATTTCGTATACTTTGATTGTATCTATAATTCATGTCGTGTTTGGGGGTAAAAAAAACATCGTAAGGATATGTCGAATGAAATGTATCGACCACAACGCTCTGGACCTTATGATGGAATAAGCACCAAATATTAAAAGGGAATACACACCCAGCATTGGGTTTTTAATACGAAAAAAATTATAAGGAAATATCATCTCATTTTTTTTTTGTTGTTGTTTGTCTCAATGTTTTCAAATTGGACCAAATTAGTAGTTTAATTTAATTGGGCCATTGCTGTTAAAGTATTTTAGTTAATTATGTTTATTTTACACTGTACTGACCCATGTACTTTTGCTATAGTTTAAATATTTGTGCAATGTTATTGTAATCTATATAATTGTTTTTGTTGTAATCTATGTGATAGAACTAAGTGCTGATTAATTTGAAGTACAAGTGATTAGTTATATGATATATAAATACAAAAAAAATAAAATTGTATCGTCATGTTAACACATTTTTTTGCTGTTTGGATTATAAAAGAAACGAAATATATACAACTTTTATTTTAGTGTTACTTTTTATGTCAGGAAGTGAATGAGATAGGGTTAAAAGAGCATGCATAAAAAATTATATCTGTTGGATATATCAATTTAAAATGTACTAGGTCTAACAATTTGTTAAATACTAGTGCTATTTATAATAATTGAATATATATAACTAATAATATCTCACTACATATATATTAAGCTAGTTTTAATATAACTTAAGTTTGTGTATAATACTACAATATTTTTACAATGATTACATGTACATATTTTTCATGTGTACTCTACACATGCAAAATATGAATAATATTATAGTTTTAAACCCTTAATATACAACTGATGTTACTATTAATGTAATGCATAATTTATAATTTTTAAATTAGCATTTAGTATGTTTTTTAGAATAAACAAAAATGGAGTATACAAATTTACCAATTGCTTATAAAATTAATAATTTGTTACCCATAACATCTGTTGCATATTACTAGTAAGACTACATTTTCTAGTGAATGAAAAGGAATTTAAAAAAGGAATCATATAGCAATGTCTGGCCGTTTAATTACTGCGAGAGATTAATTATTAATCAGAACTGGCATAAATATAAGCTAAGCATTTAACTATGTGACTGTACTTAATGGTTCACAGGGTATGCTAATATAATTTGTGCTTTACACCATTGTAATAAAGTTGATATCTTTGACATATGTAGATGATTCATGTGTAATAAACACTCATAGTAAATATAAAGGCTTTGTACACACATCCTGCGGTATAAATTAACATTTTAATAGGCATTCTTGAATTGTTTTATTAGATTTTATAATCTATTATAGTTTATTAAATATATAATTATGTACAAAATAAATGATTATTGACATATTGGTATGGTGTGTAAAATTATTTTATTCTTAAACATACTAATATTAATTGTAGGAAGCAAAAGCAAATAACTTTTTATATAGTTAAAAAGATATTGCAGTACTTATATTACTGATTTCTCATAAATAAATGGATGAAATGTAATATTATACTTACATTGAGTCCCAATGTTTAATTCTCTCATAGCACCATTGAACTGTACGACTAGAGGTTCTGCAATAAAGGTAAGTAGCCGTAAGTTGAGCTTGAGATACAAATTACTATATTAATGGAAAGAGTGGACTAAGCTTAAATAACTGTTCCTACCTTTTTGGAAGACAGACAAATCATATATTGGTTCTAAATCATGACTAGGATTTTTTTTACTGGAGTCTACCAGTAGCATATCTTCACCAAGATCTTCAACAAAGTACTTTCTCGCGTTTGGTGATATTTCACTTCTACGATAGTCCATTCGACCTTCACGTACTACCTCTGGTCCTTTGCCAAGATGAGGCCTCAAATTCGAGATCAGTGGGCTCTGAACAGTTTTATCTTGATTTAGAACTCCGTCTCTTAGGTTCTGTATCAGAAATTGTTCTCTTAAGTCGTCCAGTTGCCTTCGCATCGAAATCATTTCGTTCCAGTAATAGAATGCAATGGAACAGCTTATTACCATACATATTACACTGAGTAAAAAGTTGAATATAAACAATAGCTTTATTTTCTTGGAAGACGCTATAGAAAATGTCGTATTTATATGAACACCGACGTCCGCCGGCTTCTCTAAAATAAAAAAATAGAACATGTTCGTTTAGTTTAATGTTTGAATTTTAAGGGTAGAGAGAATCTTTGGAACTGATAATCACCTGTTTTCAGATGAATAACAGTCCCGTCGTTTACTTTCTTATTTTTACCCGTGTTCAAAAAAATATTCGCTGCACCTGCCGAATTCAATGGGACCCCTTCACCTAGATTTATTTTTCTTTCGCCGTCCATCGTAAATATTATGATTGTGTGTTGTACTACACTATTTAGTACACTACACTACCGTTCACACAATCATTAGCGTAGGCGTCGCCGTCCCTAAACAAAGGAAGTAAAGCTTATTAAAAGTTCGCACGGCCCGTAAGATAACCGCGAGTTGATAACAAAAAAATCATGACACTTACGCACTAATAATAAAATAATGTAGTTTAATTCATTTAATAAGTAATTATTTCACTGAAAACGTCTACATTTACAGTTTTTATCTCTATTCACTAAAAACAAGTCCGTCTACCGCACCAAAACAAACAAAAAAGTAAATAACACGAGCAAAACTTTCAATACGTTCGTTCGGCCGCCGGCTGGCATTGGAGCGCGCGCGCGGCTTGACCGCTACTGTACTGAAGCGCCAAATTCAAACTGCTCAGACTCAAACGCGATGTGAACGGAATGTAGGCCGACTGACAAGAGAGGCGCGTTCGCGAATCGCGAGTAGCGACTGTTTTGCGCTGGGTACTCGAAGGTTTTACAGTGAAGGTTCGCGGTATCGTACTTATAATCGTTTTAATTTTTTCAAAGCATCAGTATCGATGATTTCAGCAAATATTTTAATGTTGACAGATAGCTCAATTGTTGCTCATTTCTAAACTAATTAAATAATATTTACTTTTAAATTTCATTTTTAATTATAATATTTATTTAATATATTTACTGAATAATACGTAAGTTATAATTTGATTGTAATATTAATTAAAAGTAAAGGTATATTTATTAAAATTTTAAAACTATCAAAAATTTATATTTTACCTCAAAATATATTTTTCGTACGTAATGGATTTTTTACGTAAATGAACAAAATTATTATTTAAAACTGATCTATATAAATAGATCTGCTTAAAATAATAATTTAGTAATTGTTTTTTTTTAAATATGTTTTAAATATTAACATTCTACGAGAACATCAATGGCCACATGCTATTTAATTAAGATAGTCAGAATCTAATATGGACTGTTTTTTAACGTACCTACTCGTTAAAAATGAAAATTGATTGTAGTTTGTATAAAATTAGTAGAGAATTAATGAAGCCGCATTGTAGTTTTTATTTACTATTATGTAGTTTTATATCCTAGTTTATTTTTAATTAAATGTAGTAAACTTTATTCAAGTTTTTACTTTATTCAAAGCAAAAATTTAAAATACAATTGTTAAAAAAATTACCATTTTTGAATTTTTTACTATTTATAATAATAATCGTAAAATTTTACTGAATCTTATGTGCGGTATGCGCCAGCTGCTACCATAGCATGTCTGGTAAAGATACATTTACACAGTCAGTTTTTAGACATGTGGTTTCTGCCTTTTAGGAAACCCGTTTATGAAGGTCTTCCATATTACAAAACTTATGGTATATTCTCAATTCTACTACCAAAAACAGAAAGTCAGTATGATTAAAATAAAAATTGTGTTTAGAAGAGTTATCAATTTCATATTTCGTACACACTTAAAATAAAATTAAAGACCTTATGCTTTCTTTATTGAAAGTAATCAATATCATATATTTTATATAAAACAATCAAGGTAACTCGATTTTGTTTTCCTTTACATTTAACCACGATCTTGAATGACTGTTGGACGTTGACGAAGTTTCGTATTCGGTAAACAATGTATACGTAGTAGTACCATGTTGGGTGCATACCCGACACAGTACGACGCATGTTTGCGTGATAAATAATTATCCAAAGTTGACAGAAATAAAATAAAACCACAGAAGATACTCAATTTCAGTTAGATTTGTAGCTCGTGATTGATTATGTAGGTTAAATAGTATCTTTAAGGAAATGTCACGATACCGAAGTCGGTTACTATAAACAAAGCCTTATCAGAATTCTAAACCCATGTGGACAAATTTAGCAGGACTATTCGTGAGCGCGCTCCATGCGGAATGTTTTTGCATTTACTGCAGGCTCGTCGCTAAGATTCAAGAAATGCAATGCTTGTCATGTGCTTAGCAAATCTTATGGGTACTAATAATAGAATTCCGTCCTGTTTGAACATTTGGTGTTGCTGCTGTAGAACTTTCTATGTTATGTTTCCGTTACTGAGATATTTATATTATCTAGCTAACTTAGAATGTTACGACGATCTTTCTATTTATAGCCAGAATGACAGGGATAAAAAATAGGCGCCAGAAAAACCTTGATCCTAAAGCTCAGGTAGTCTGGCATATGCTTACCTTGAAATATACCCGTAAGGAATTAAGAGATTATAATTTTATTGTGGATAGAAATCAGGTAGAATATTGAATTAAATAAAATCTGTAGGATTTGTTAATAGGTCCTTAAATAACTAAATAAAACGCCTTTTTTTAAATATTAACAAATCCGTTATAGGATGTTCTTATCATATTCAACATTACTATACCACGAGCATTGATGTAGTGCTGTAAATAGAATGATATTTGCATTGTGTTTGGTATTTATATTGATAAGCCTGTGTCATACTAGACATAAAAGTAGAGAATTATTAAAATAATTGCTTCTAGTACTGCAAACGTTCATTGGAACAATGGTTATTTAATTATATATTTACGTATACTTATTTAATTTTGTTTAGCAAACACAACACGCATGATGTTAGAAATTAAACTATTAATAATTTCGATGGTACAAATGTATTTTTTCAATATTAAAAAGAAATAAATAAATAAACTAACTTAATGAAAAAATAAAACTAACCTTTTTATTATAATTATGATACATTGTAAAAGTATTATTATTTATATATGTGTATACAATATTTAATCAATTATTTTGAAAGTCGGTTCAAAGATAAGGAATGTCTATTTATATATAAATATGTTATATATTCAAAGCTTTAATCAAAGTTACAAAACAATAATATTTATGTATGTTAACGCTATATATTATAATCGAACCAATAAACGAGGTAAAACGAAGGCTACGAAAACAAGAAATATAATATCAAATACAGATGTCAATATTAATATTAGACGAAAAATTGTAATGTGTTATTAAACCAATGGACTTTCCAAATTCAGTAGGTAAAACCCTAACAGTTTAATAATAATACATATTTTATACTAAAATTTTAATACCAATATGTCATATTTGTAATTTATCAATAACCTACGTAAATTGAATAAAATGAAATATTAGAAATCCTAGATCGGTCCAAACGCCAGAAGCTAGAATAACCATTAGAATAAATCAATTGACACGTATTTCTGATTAGTCTAAAGGGGGTAACTGATAGAAAATTGCTTCTGGCAATAGTCAGTTTTTAGCACCAAATACAATATTTTCTTTTCAAAAAGTTTTCAATTTAAGAAATACTGACTTATTCCGGTTTATATAAAAGTAAGTTTCATTGGGTTTTCATTATACTTGTACTTACAATTATGTTGCAATCAGTAACATTCACTGCTATGCAGACGACAGCACCGTGGACACCTCATACCGGCCGTGCTAATATTTCTCGGGAAAACGTCGAAGAAAACCGGAACAAACTTGTGTCTGAAATCAAGTCTTCGTTAAACAAAGTCTCGAACTGGGGCCGGCTAAACCTAGTCCATTTCAACCCCAAAAGACGCAAGTTTGCGCGCTAATTGCTAAAAAAACACCATTTGTCGTATCTCCACGATTTGAGAACATTCCGTTAGCCGCCACAGCTAGTATCGGAATACTTGGCTTCGATATTTCGAGCCTCGTTCAGTTCCGCGGTCAATTGGAAGGCAAAGCCAAATGGGCATCAAAAAAGCTCGGTGTGCTCAGCAAGGCAAGACAGTACTTCACGTCGGCCCATCGTCTAAAACTCTAAAAGGCACAAATTAGGCCACACATGCTCTTACATCTGGGCTCCCCGGTACCAGCTCCTTCCATTTGACCGTATCCAAAGTAGAGCGGCTCGAATTATCGACGATCAAGCCCTTTCCGATCTGCTTGATCCTTTGGCTTTACGTAGAGATGTTGGATCGCTCTACATCTTCTACAGAATTTATCACGGGGAATGTTTCCAGGAATTGTTCGGATTAGTCCCGGCTGCTGAATTTCACCTTCGGACATCTCGTCAAAATTCCAAATATCACCCGCACCACCTAGATATTCGAAAATCCACAACAGCGCGATTTTTAAGACATTGTCTGCCTCGCGCAACCACTCTGTGGAACCAGCTATTGCCGGCGGTTTTTCTGAACCGATACGACTTGGGAACCTTCAAAAAAAGAGCGTACTCCTTCCTGAAGGACCAGCAACGCACCTGCAACCGCCCTGGAGTTGCAAATGTCCATGGGCGGTGGTAATCACTTTCCATCAGGTGAGCCTCCTGCTCGTTTGCCCTCTATAACATAATATATATATTCTGATATGAACTATGAGTTGAATTATGTAAAATATTCATGATTCTAAATTTGATAGTTAAAAATTAAATATAAGATCAAAGACTTCTACGTATGCCTTTGTCTTGCTGTAGATACTGTTTCATGCACTAAGCTCGGAATCCTTTTTACGGAGAAAAGATTCCTTTACAAAGAAATACAAATTTTACGACTTGACTTATTATTCAGATTTATTATATTTAAATGGCCGAGATAGCGAAGTTGATTGCTTACCGAACTAACGGTAGATAAATGGCAATCTAAGTATATCTAATGCTTACATTTTTCTTATCTTCTTGCCGTTCCGACTTTAAGTATTTTAGACAACCCTCTGAGTGCTCATGCAATTTTTTTCATGTTTCGTTTAAGAATAAAGAGAGATGAATTCGGTGCTTAGAATTCGCGAATCTTACTCGAAGATTGGCGGGTCCAATCCCATCAAACACTCGGCGGGGAACGGATAAATCGCGAGGAATTCTACATGTAACAGCTGAAAGTTTGTAATATGAATCAAACCTTTGCCTCAAAAAGAGTAGAGGTCTGAGCCCAGAAATGGGAAATTTGCAGTCTCTCACTTTTCTTGATCAGACAGGCAGTATGACGGAAAGGTTTTATTAATGTACGCGGCTCGCGACTTGTCGTGCCTTGCAATTTTAGAGTTTATAGTCATAGGTGCTGAGACCGCCAAATATCCAAGGAGTTGGCGACCCTATTCTAATTAATAATTCAAATCAAATAAAATCACGAAGATCACTGAGTTTTTACGTGCTTTATTGATGTCTATCATCCATCCTGCATGAGTAAGATAAAATTCTGCTGAATATGTATCCAACAAACTGCCCTGAAGCTAGGTGATGGATTAATTTCTTAATCTTCTTCCTTATATTCCTATAAAGTATAAAAAGAGGTAGAGGTAGATGCTTAGTTATTTATAATTAAAATAAGTTTACGAGATTAAACTTTAATCTCGTCCATCTCCTTTATATAATATTTTTAAAATGTCCAGAATGGTCATAAACCATCTTCCATGGGTCAGAAACGATCGCGTGTATGTATGTATGCATTATTATTAGTATTCGGAATAATTAATGAGTGTCTCGTGTAACTGACACGAAAATACGCTGAAGAAATTGGAGCTCCCTAGATGAATCATACAGGGGTGGCAATTTATATCTTTGAAGTCTAAGAATAACATATCGAATGTAATTATTTAAATAGCTGTATGATTTATTATGATTATTGGATTTAAATAGTATTTTAATATAAATGAATTTTGTCCTAAGTACACATTGTTATAATTTTATCAAGGTTTTTTTTTGTTACGTATGTTAGCTTTTTTCTTCGTGTCAGCCCTATCCGAATTTCCCCGGTCTCATTGTTTTAAAACTTGTCGAATCGGCACCGCGTGTTTGTAATATTACTCAAAGAGACAAATTCTTTGTTACCGTTACTCATTCATGTATTAGGGTTTATGGAACAAAGGTAATATAGGCTTTAATTGAATCATTCATTATCTAGTGACATAAGTCACGTACGAAAATTATTCAAATTATTACTATCATTGTACCTTTGATACATTGGATTTAACTCCTTTTTAGACGTCTTAGAAACCGGAGGCAATTCAATTAGGCTGTTTTTTATTGTATACATATGTAGACAATAAAATATATAAACAATAAAAAGATATTGATGAGCTGCGAATTGAAATAATTGCAATGCAACCGCTTAAAATATATATTGGTACCACATAAAAAAAGTTGTGTGTACTTTTCGTTGTCTAGATTCTTGTTATGTATAAATTAAACTCATTAATCGTAATACAAGTAGGCGAACGATAAATGTATAGAGTAAAAAGATCAAAGTTATGTTTTGTTTTTATTAAAAAAATACAGTTGAATCGAGAACCACCCCCTTTTTTGAAGTCGGTTAAAAAGATAAACTTATTTTGCTTTATACGAGTTGAGCAAATTAGTTCAACCATAAAATATTTAAATAAATGTTAGTAAGTAAAATAAATTGCATAACCCTTCTTAATTTCTTAAAGAGAAAGCCACTATGCAGTTTCGTTGGCTTCGATCGTATTCAGAATAATATCGGCAATCTCGATTAAAGTCAAACACAAATTTTATTTTCGCATAAGTATTTGCATGTGTTCCGGGATCGTTGGAGTGAGTAACGCTGTCAATGCCCCTGCTCCACATTACCGTTACGAAGATGTTTGCTTTTAGGTCATTTATACTGACACCGTAACATAAAGTAACAATAATAAGACGTATTAATCATACTACCGCTTTTTGTGCGGCGGCGTTTTCTGGTATACAATATTTTTAGAGTTCAGTAGCTAAAACTGAAATTGTACAATTTCGTCATGTTCGTCTAACTATTCATAAGTTTATAATTAAACCATATGTAAGAGATGCTTTAGATAGTAAAATAATATTACGGGTAAGAAATCAGAAAAGTTATGTATTTTAATTTGACTTAAAAATATGGTGAACAATCTTAGGTAATATTTGCTGTCTCTACATTTAGTAGGTATGTGTCGTTGATAAAGATTTATTAAATCAACAAAAATAATCTTAGGTAAAGTACATATGTAAAAAAATAAGTTAAATTGAATGTACGATATAATAAAATATTTTTAATAAATATTGTTTCGTTTAATTTTGTGGAACCTACGGAACTCTCGTGGACTACAAGCCTCTGCGTGGGCTTACACAAACTTGTCAATAGACTTTAATATTATTGATAGAACAAATTTGAATACAGACTGTTGTAAAGCAACGGATGTATTATGTTAGTGGGTTAATATTTATGGACTGTCGGAGATTAGTAAAAATCAAATTAATTTGGTTACAAGCTTATATTTTATCCATGTTTGACGTTTTCATTTTGAATAAATTAACAATATCTAAAACAAACTAGTAAAATGTATGCAGCTTACAGTTATTTTATTTACTATTTGTGATTTCTCTACAGTACCCATAATGTCTTTAAAGTATGTGACTTAGTGGTGATCCCATGGTATTAATATATAATATATAAAAAATATTGTACCCCTTTCCAAATTAGTTCTACAACCAGTCCTCTGCCCAAAGGTTGCCTGGAAGAGATCGCTGTTTTAGCGATAAGGCCGCCTGTTGCATTCATGCAACTTTTAAATGTTAAATCTTAGGGATAATCTATTATTAAGTATTGGTGCAATAAAGCATAAATAAATAAATTCCCACTATCAGCCTAGGGCCAGTTAAATTCTCGTATCACGGATAGCACGTATGTAGGTTCGCTCTAACTGAGAATGAGAGTGAAGAAATAGAGAGTGTACCTGAGTTTGTGCTAACACTCTATACTGTGCAATTGACTATTATTCAGTGAGAATAATAAGATATATATATATATACATAATAATAAGATAGAATAGAAGAAAGACCACACAACTTTAGTTACTATCTGCAAAAAAAGTAAATTTAATTAAATTAACTTCTTTTTTTATATTTTATTAATTATTTCTTTGACATTTTTATATTTGTGATAGGCGGGCTGTGGGCGTGGGATTCTAATGTATTCCACGCCACACAGCAATGACTTTTATCCGAAATTAGATATATTAAAAAAAGGAACTCGGTTTTTTTTAACTCTGACTTTGAGATTATAACAATAATTTAATTAGTTTATTTAAAACTAAGCGTCTTTATTTACCTATTTGTGTATGTCTATTCAAATTGGTCACCTGAACTTTAAACGTGTTCGTTTTAACTTCCGCTGTGCGATGTGACGGTACACACGCACGAATTTCGAAGAAAGCGAAATCATTACATTCCAAAGTTTGAATCATTTAAAGTCTAATAATTAGCACAATAGAAAAAAAATGTTACGAAATGTTATATATATCTTCATGTATATAGATTTATTAACATAATTTGTCTGTATGGATTTTTTTTCAGTATGCGATCATTAAAATAAGCTATTATTAAGTTTTAAATACTAGTTAATTATACTGTTACAATAGTCTTTATGTACCTATATTTAATACATTTTTTTGCATAGTTTTCGTACTGTAGGGTTATTCTGTAACAAGAAACGCGAATCTCACCGCAGAAAAAGTGCGTGTAATATCGGAATGTGATATTTTACATTGAATATAACAATTTAAAATATTATTGGATACACGTATCAAAATGGCGTATTAGTCGGTTGTCAACATTTTACGAGTGAGATACGAAGTGAATTCTTACACAATCTCACTGCTAAGCCATGTCTATATGTCACGACGTGAATACCTAAATATTATAATATTACTGGAACGTACTAAATATCTATAAAGCGAAGTTGCAATATATGGCAATATTAGAATTTGAAATTGTTTTTGAGGTGGGATGAGTCACGTGAAAAAGTTGAATGAACTTGATGCTAAACATTTTTTCTTTAAGACGTGGAAAACGTTGTCTTTGTCATGTATATGTTGAGCGATTGTTCCGTTATAAGTTAATTCATAAAATTATATACATAAATAGCTTGTTCGTTACGGAATTGATAACAATAACACGACCCGTAAAATCATTGTCTTAGATTCTAAAGGATATTAATATATCTATCTTATGTGAGATTCCAAATTAATTTGAGCTAGTTTTGTTGCACACAATATATTTATTAAAATAACTTGACTAAACTAGAATATGTTTTTTGTGGTTAGTCTCGGTGCAATTCCGTCCGGATGTGTGACAAGGTGACAACTAATCATCATATATTTTATAGGTTCTAACAGGCACAAGGGATATGACATCTTAGTTCCCAAGGTTGGCGGCGCTTTGACTTTATGGTTGGTTGAGAAAATATTTCTTCCAGTGTCAATGCCATAGGGGATGGTGACCACTTATCACCAGGTGACCATTTTGTCAGTCTGCCAACCAACAAAGAAATTGAATAAAGTACTTCGAGGAAAGTTATATGGAAATTAACTGTATTATAGATTTCATAAATCAGCCATTATTGCTAGACACGTTTTATTCATGAAAATGAAATCTTGGAGTTTTTTTTCCTTAATAAAACTTTAATAACCACGCAATAGAACGTTAACGTGTTATTTGTAGTGTATCTATGCATAATACCGTTATATAAATTGTGTGCTGGCCGTCTGCCAACTAAAGTCTCCCTTACCTATTTGTTTAGTTCCCTACGCTGGCACTTTGCCAGTCTAGCGATGAAAGTCTAGCGAAATTTTCTAGATGCTGTACTGTAACGACCTTGAGGCGAAGTCATAAAACATCTCGATTTTCTAGTGAACTTGAATGTTCTCGTTTTTACTTTCACTCGAATCATATCAAGAAGATATCGTTTGAATTATGCACGTATAAAATTTATGAAATAACAATGAAGACCGTAACAATAATTAAGGGATCCACAAAGGGTCCTTCCTTGGGGTTGAAACTTGTTTAATGCAAAATTTCATCAAATTCGGTTCAGTAGTTTAGTCGCGAATAAGCAACAGACAGACAAAGTTACTTTGGCATTTATAATATTAGTATACATGATATTTAAAAAAAAAGATTATGCAAGTTTAAATTATTTTGATGAAACTCGACAAAATAACCTATATTTAGCTGAACTAATAATTTATCGAAAAAATAAATGTAAAAGATATTACTAGCGATCAATTAAACTAAATTTCAATAATGTTATTGGCCACGGGCTAAAAGACATCTTGTATGTCGACTCGAGTGGAGTATGGTTGTTCTAGACTAACAACAGTTATCCTGACATGAATGCCGAACCGTTAGTGACATAGTCCTTGGGTAAAGTGGAACGGCGAAAGCGTTCGACAAAAATATTGTGCCAAAAAAACGTATGAAAAAAAAAAAACTAAACGGTTGACTGTATTTTTAATAACATTTGTATTTTTAAATTTTGGTACAGCAGTAGATAATATATAAAATGATAATTTAATTAAAATTACATCTTCGTTTTAGGAATTTCTTGAACTGATGATCAGCCATAAATAGTTCTATAGTCATTTTATTGGGAGAAAAACGTCAAAATTTTACTTCGTGGTACTACCCTTTGATCATACATTCTACCGTCAAGCAGTTATACTTAGTATTGTTGTATTCCGGTTTGAAGGGTGACTGAGTCAGTGCAATTACAGGTACAAGGAACATAACATCATAATTCTCATGGTTGGTAGTGCACTGGCGATGTAAGGAATGGTTAAAATTTCTTACGGCGACATTATTTATGAAGAGTAGTAACCACTTACCTCATGAAAAAATTGTATTGTTGTATTTGATTAAATAAAATTATGTTTTTATAATAATTTAAAGTCAACTCAGGTATTCTCTGACTCATTGTACAATTTATCAGAATCTCTCCTAGGTCTTGTCTGAAATTGCTATTTTTTTATACTTATATCTTAAGTGTTTATAAAGAATTGTAATTAGGTTATGATCTCGATATATTGTTGTTAATATTACTAATGTTTGTATTTTTCATTCATTATTGTTATTCAAACATTACTTATCATAAAAACTAAATAATTCAATGTAATTCCATGTGAAAAAAACATTTGATCGGAAAAGAAGTACATAACTAGTAAGTTTGAAATTAAGACTTGACCAGTTGAAAACAATCACGCGATTTAATAAATTAATTATGTAATCGTGTAAATACATAATAAGGATAACTTTGTAAACACTTTCTTGCAAAATTGACACGTTTTGTAACACGTGACCAAATCAATGTTAATATTAATTGTATTGGTGTCTTAGGTCATGTATATTTACGTCACTATTTATTTTATTTTACATGAGCTTATAATAAGACCATAATTTCATTTAAATATTAATGCCGAAATACATTTATTTAAATTTTGAAATACCCTAAATGGTTATGTATTTTTTTTTATTAGAAACTATACTTGTCATTTAATAATTATATGATTTTAAATACGTAAGTTTAAAAAATATAATAAAATAATTAGCTGGTAATTTTTGTAGTTTTATTAAATATATATAAATAATTTATAAAAGACCACACCCACCCCGATCCCCTGACTATTACATTACTCGCCGAAAATTGCGAGCTCCAAGCCGGGAAAGCGCCGGTTAATTCGTGCTTATAAATGTAACTCCCGCTAAGTGGTGAAGGAAAACATTGTCAGGAAATCTGCATGTGTCCGATGAAAATCTTCCACATGTGTATTTCACCAACTTGCATTGGAGCAGCGGGATGAAATAAACCTCCAATACTTTTATTCACAAGAAGACCTTAGTCCAGCAGTGGGATATTTATAAGCTAAATTTTATTTTTACCTAACTACATTTGTGTTTATAAATAATCTAGGTTAGTTTACGTGGTTTATCAACGTTGTACTTGCTTTATTATGATTGCATCAGTTTTATTTAAACGTAGTAAACCTTAATGTTAAAATCAAAACAATATTCATAAAAAGGGTTCAACAAACTAAAATTGTTTGGGCTTAATGAAAGTATAAGAATATAAAGCAAAGTGGCGTCAGCTTCTTGAAAATATTCCGATAATTTTAGTGAAGTAATTTGTGAATTTGGCACAGTTGAATGACCTGATCCTTTTCAGTGATTTCTCCTTTCATAATTCAATCTTAGACGATCTTTTCAGATTTTTTTGTTTATTTTTTTTTATTCATAATTTGGTATAAATTTTGTTACTTATTTTTAAAACAAATGAGAGATAATTAGTAAATGATATATTCGTTTTTTATGTTGGTCAAAAATCACACACAGCTTGCGTTCGCAGTTATTTTGGAGATACTTTTCTAGAAAAGATTGTTTTTTTTTATTTAAAGCCTATCTTTCTTATTTTATATTACAGTACGGGGTCGATTTTTTTAAATAAAAATAAGGCCAAATAATAAATAGTTTATATATAATTTAAAGATAACATAGCAAATATAGAGTATGGATGCTAACGGACGTAATAATTGCACAACGTATACTATTTCAACTTCGCATAAAATTATAAACAATATAATTATTTCACCTTTAAGACTAACATTTTTCTCATAAGAACTGTATAACTTATTTTATAGCGTTAAAGACGATTTTCGTTTTAAAATCTATAAGCTATGTAAACGATTTTCAATAACATCATTCTACGTTATATAATAACATTGAATCGGCTTATTTCTTTGTATCTATTAATGATTATTGGAAAATTGTAGCCGATCTATGTAATAAGACACTGTAATATCGAGACATTGTTTACAATAGCTGTAAATACCTTACTGTGAAATTTGAGTCGTTTTTTTCGGGTAAGCGAGGTCATGTTGTTATTAGTTTCATTTAATGTTTATTGTTTAGTATGTACTACGCAAAATTGTAACGTGATATTTGTCAGATAGCTTGGGTTTAGATTGATATAATTATGATAGTAAAATAAGAGGCAACTGATATCTTAATAGCTGTTTAAAAGATATCTCAAGTTTTCAAAATTTGAGATATCTTGTAAAATTAAAATTTAAAATATTATCTGAAAGGACGTACATAGCTTATAGTCGGACGATTGAATCCTTGGGTCAATTTCTTACGTATTTTACTTCACAAGAAAAATTAAAATCATCATCCGATCAAGGGGATAAACTTCTTTTCGCATAAATTAGAAAGAAATCCATATGTTTGAAAACTGAATTATATTTGATTATACCATTTGCTTAATGCCTTCTTTCAATATACGTTATCTGAATTAGATTAGGAAAATCTGAGCAAAACGTGGAATGCACAGCGACATTTTGGAATCTGTACCTAATTAAATTACTCTACTGTGTTTTGACTCACTAGATTCTTTAAACTATTTTTTATTCACTACAACAACGACACGATTCTAATTGTATCGATAGCATAATATGAATAAATCGTTAATACATAATTTAATTTAATAATAACTTTGACAATTTATTACGATTATAAGATGTAACAAACTTCGTTCACTCTGTGTTCTAATGAGCATTTTAATTATTCAGGGAAAACTCATTACTTTACTATACTACTCACTACTGTCTACTTAATTTGTTTAAAATTTTAATGTATTTCAAAAAGCATCAATTTAGTTTAGAATTAATTAATATAAAATACGTTTTACCAGTTATATTTTTACTTAATACTGATTGTTACAGGAAATACTTAAATAGACTTTTTACTCCGGAAGAACTTCCGATTCAAAACTTAGCATAATTGTTTATCAAGTAAAATATAGTAAGAAATATTTCAGTTCTTATATAATAATAGCTTTTACTTCTCTGGTTTCAGAAGTATGTACATTTTACATTTATATTTTTTTTGTTATATGAATTATAGTCGGACTATTGTTTTTATCGGTAGAAGCCTTGCGCTATATTTTATTTCGAACACATAAAGTTAAGCAAATACGAACTTCTATGACACATCTATATAATTTCATGCGATTCTAGATTTAATATTCAGATAGTAAAACTTTATTTACCTTCACAAATAGTTTTGTTTATTGTTAACATTTGACAGATGACTTTGCAAAAAAAAAATGTGCGGATTACTTTAGCTGACTAGGAAATAGTTAAGAGGTAATTATGTCACACATGGAGCCAGACTGTCTGATATTCATATATTATAAATTAGTGAAATTGTAGAATTTTAGTACCATGTCAAAGTTTTCGTCGGAGCAATGTCTTTAATGAAATTTTAATTAAATCTCACAGCAGCTGCTGAGACTGAAATCATTTTAGATTTAATGGTAATATTTGTACTCACGTTATTGGTTCTCAACTGTTTTTTTGTGTAAACACATAGTAAAGCGCTGTTATAATTAAAATTGAAATATTTTAGTACTAGAAATCTATTTAAAATATGATTAAAATATAGTCTACATTTGAATAAATATGTATGTTTCTGTAACTAGTACATTTCACTTCGTAAATATATTCTATTACTGGCATTTTGTAGGTAGGTACTAGATATCTATGTTATGAATTACTTTTATGGTTAGGAAACATCAATAGAATAGTTTACTTTTGGCTTTGTGAATAGGCTAAGGTTATTTTATCTGGTCCAAGGCAAAATATCTGATTACTGTGTCACTCGATCATTTTCTAAGTTTGACCTGTTTTGATGATAGTCTAGTGTGATGTGACGCAATGTGTGATACTTTTCCTAATTCATCTTTCCACGCGGTGTAATAATAGATATTTTTCGATATCTAGTAGCCGATTAGTGGCCTTTGTTGTTACTTTGTTCATTCACTAACCCGTCTAACCCGTCCGCTTGGCTGGGCGACAAATTATTTGCTGAACATAAGCTTTCCATAAATGGCGCCATTCCGACCAATCCCTTTCCCTCTGAATCCAGCAGTTCCCCCACAGTTATTTTTTATGTTATCAGTCAGCCTGATTCAAAGGTGTCCCGTTACTTATTGTAGCTAGCGATTTTTTATAACACTCTTTTCCACTCTAGGACAATCAGCTCAATCAAGCCTTGGAAGATTTAGGTAAATAACATTATTTTACTTTTAATTATTACAAGTTATTTTGTATAAATAATACAAAGATAAAATTTGTTATGACTACTGAAATTCATACAGAATATTTTAGAAAATATTTTTTTGTAGGTATTGAGAGCAAATATTAACATCTTCTTGTTTTATCAAATATTTAAACAAAAAATTTAAGTCAATGTTTCTGTATTATGGGAAACATGACAAGTTACAATTCTGTACGATTAAAGTTAGGTACGGAAATTTTCATACTAAAAAAATCCTAAACTTACCTATTCTAACCTTTGGATTAAATTGGGTTATATTATAGAATAAGCATTTAAATGTTTATAGTGGTAGCGCCACACTGCTTACTTTCGGGTTGCAGCCGAATGGGCCGGCACGCCCGGGGGATACACTTTACACTATAAAGTACTAGATTTAGAACATTCAATTATTTCTAAGTAGTAAATATTAAACAATGGCTGAAACACTGCTGCCTTTATCAATTAAATGTTTCTATATGTGCTTTAGACCAAATTTGGTACGGTTTTCTTTTTTATTTCGTATATTTTAGTTTATTGTATTATAACGTTTGTATTAGTTTTTACTTGTATTTTAAAACTGACGGTCGGTTTCGGTCAACTAAATATATAACAAGAATGATATGTGAAAAAAAATATCGTTAACTATCACAGTAAATAAATAATTAATATTGATATTTTAGTATTTCATTTTAATAAAACAAATATCAAAACAATATATCATTGAAAGTTTCCGCAAATAACACAAGAAAAAATTGTTGCTAAAATTATTAAATAGGCGCTTCGTTTACCAACTTCATTAAACAAATTTATAAATAAACCATTAAAAAATGCATCGTTTATTAGCTTCAATGGATGGGCAAAATCATTGATTCGGATCATTACTGCAACAGCTGATGATACTCGAGTAATAAAAAGAAAAAACGCCCGGAATTAATAAACAGAAAAGGTGTGGTTTTCAATCATGACATACATCTTTAGTTACGTTTACAAAACGGCACATATATGGATATGATAATCAAATGGAAATTAACAAGGAAAAAATATCAAAATTTACACAAGGAAATTACATTACAACAAGGAAAAAATTAAAATATCTTGAATTTGTATATAAAAAACGAAAATATTTTTTCCTCAACCCAATATAATAAACGACAATGTACTATTTTTGTAATAAATGAGGTTTTATAAGTTAAACATAGCATATATCAAGGTGCCAGGTTCTAAAAAGTTATCGAGTTTTATTTTAAAAAGTTACCAAGTTGACTAATATTACATTCTCGTGCTTAAGAAAATACGTAAATCTTTGATTAAATCGGATTAATAAGATTGAGACAAAACTGAAATTATGAGTGCTTGTGTTTGATAACAACTGATAAAAAACGTTTAATGACTATATTTAAATAGATTTACACTAACAGATATAACAAAATAAAAATAACTCAAATAATAATCCATATGGTTAATCCTTTTTTAGTGGATTTTTTTAGTGTGGGCTTTTCTTCAACGGGGTTTTACTAGAATTATTTGGCAAAATGATATTTCATTCTGATTTCATATATTTGAACAAAAGGATATAAATTATGTAGCAAGGCTAAATTTTTGCTAAATTTGTTCAAATATAATAGTTAGTATTATAATAGTTTTATATCAAAAACATCTTGAATATAAAAGATAAGAAAATAAGTGCATATTAAATATAATTGCCTAAAGATAAAAGAGATAGTAATACCTATTACGATACTAGATACTGAAAAATTAACCATTTTATTTTTAGAACAACGATTGTTTTCATCATCATCATCAGCCCGCATTCGTCCACTGCTGAACATAGGCCTCTCCAAATGCACGCCACTGTGGTCTTTCTTCGGCAACTCGCATCCAGCTCCTGCCAGCCGTCTTGCGCAAATCGTCACTCCACCGTGCCTGAGGACGTCCTACACTACGTTTGCCGAGACGCGGTCTCCACTCTAGAACACGTTTTCTCCAACGGTTATCGGTTCTACGACAAATATGGCCGGTCCACTGCCACTTCAGCTTACTAATCCGGTGGCCTATGTCGATGACTTTGGTTCTCTGACGGATCACCTCATTTCTGATGCGATCCCTCAGAGATACTCCGAGCATAGTGCTTTCCATAAATTAATAAATCGATTGTTTTAAATAATTATTATTAATATGGAAAACAGGAACTTGATTTAAAAAAATGATAATCTATTATTTTAAAATAATATTTAATTTCATATCATAAATTTATTCATTAATATTATAACAATAAATATCAAGGTCATAAGTTCATAGAAATTTTCGCAACAAAGTAATTTTATTATACAGCCTTTATAAATGTAATTCCTCTAATATGGAAACGATCATTAAAACATAGTCGTATAAATGTTTTTATCACTTTATTAGTTTTACTATTGTTTGTACATTGTCTAAATTATGTTATAAAATACTGACAATGGAAAAAAATGGTAATTATTCTTTCAGAAAGCTTAGATAGATACTACTTAGTACTTATCCGACTTTCTCCACAACAGGAGTACTTTATATTCTTATCTTTACGTTTAACGAGTGAGTGAGCTCTGATATTGGATTTAAGACGAGCAGATGATCGCAAGCAGTAATGTAACCAGATATAATTATTTAACGCTAGTGATGTCAATATTTTTGTGCTGGCTTATTCATGACGTCGTTAAAATAACTTATGACTAGCAAAAGCCGCAAACATTATATTTAGATATCGGTATATATTGCGTACGTTGTTCAAAGTATAAGTATTTAATGAGTAATGACATTTATATCTAATACTTTGTACTGCTTTGTACTCTACATAAATATTTTGTTATTAATAATAATTATTTTGAAGCTAACTAACCAACTGCTGGTACTAATGTTGTATGGATATAATTTGAGTCCCGAGGAGATCTTTATTCATCCCTCGAGGGGGATAAAACGGGAGTGATGGTTTGTGTTCTATAGGTAAGGTTATATTTTATTAAAGTTACATTTCGCGCGGTTGAACCCGCTGTTTCAGCTAGTATATATGAAATAATATCAGGCGGCAAATAAAAAAAACGTTGATTTTTCTATTAATAATTCTATGTCGAAGTGCTGAAGTTTGTACAAACGTTAGAAACTTAGATTCACATTTAATTTTATCTCTAATTAATTATTACAAACAGAGCTAACCAATGAAGTAATTTTTATTACTGTAAGAGCGCTGATAATTAATTGGGAAATTGACCATACTGTTATCAACTTATCTGGCAGAGATAAAGTCATTAAGTCACTCGGATTTGTACATGCTCATCCGGGCTGGTACTATGTACTCTGTGGTTTTATAGCAGTGTAAGATTATATATAGCTATTTATTATTGAGCTGTTTCTATTTAACTATATTTGAAAAATCGCCGGCTAAAGCTTGTTCCAAACAGTGGTTGTGCAAGTCAGACAATGCCTTATAAATGGCACTGTTGTGGATTTTCAAATATCTAGGTGTTGCGAATAAAACTTGAAATTCCAACCCGATGTCCGGCGGTAAAACTCAGCGGCCGGGATCCAAACAATTTCTACGAACTTTCCCTGTGAAAAATGTGGTAAAATATGCAGAGTGCAACATCTCTACGCAAAGCCAAAGGATCAAGCGGGTCGAAAAGGAAAATTGATGAAGCTGGTACTGGGAAGCTCCCGCCAAGAGGTGAAAGCAGAACTCTATGTAAGGCCGAATTTGCGCATAGTAAAGTTTTAGGCAATGGGCTGATGTGAAGTCCGTACCGTCTTGCTTTGCTGAGTACACTAAGTCTTTGAGATGCCAATTTGGCCTTGGCCTTTTGACTTGACAAGAGCCGAGATGGCCCAGTGGTTAGAACGCGTGAATCTTAACCGATGATTTCGGGTTCAAACCTAGGCAGTCACCACTGGACTTTCATGTGCTTAATTTGTGTTTATAATTTATCTCGTGCTCGGCGGTTAAGGAAAACATCGTGAGGAAACCTGCATGTGTCTAATTTCAACGAAATTCTGCCACATGTGTATTCCGCCAACCCGGATTGGAGCAGCGTGGTGGAATATGCTCCAAAAATCTTCTCCTCAAAGGGAGAGGAGGCCTTTAGCCCAGCAGTGGGAAATTTACAGGCTGCGAATGCTACTGCTTTTGACCTTCCAATTGAACACGGAACTGATCTCGCTGTAGCAGTAATAGGAGTGTTCTTGCATTCCAAAATTCAATCAAATGATACATAACTTATACGAATAATGTATTATGAGCGGCATATTTTTTCAATTATAATGAGTACATTTATTTTTATATTTTTAATTTGAATCATTGATAATTTTATTTTCACTTCGAGACCTGTGTCTCTGTAAACAAATATCATTACTGTATTGCTCGATAGCATCAATCCAATATTAAGCATATGTGTGTCAGTAGACGCAATTATATTAACGACTTATTTTTAGACTGTGAAAGGCACACATTTCGTTTAATTTTCGCGTAACTTACATCATCGAATACATAAATATTGAAATTTATAAACCTGTTTATTTTAATCGAAATGACAAGCCTAAATAAGCAATTAACCTTATTGTGTCGCCAAACAATTTGTATCATTTGCAGCCTGCATACTTTGTATGTAGTTTGAAATACATAAAACACGTTAATATATATGAATTATGAGTATACCGTATCGTCTGTTGAGTAAGAATCGAAATAACGGGCATAAAAATAACCCGCCCTGTAACATTGTGCAGAAGAGAAATGCAGTTTTCTAACTGCCGTATTATAATTTTTCGTTGTCATAAGATTTATAGGGCATATATTTTATGACAAGGAAAAATTATAGTAAAATAGGAAAAGCTTAGTACAATGGAACAGATGTACCAGGCATAATACATCTCATAGATTTTAAGATTGAGCAAAAGCAACGAGGACTGGATTATCCATCAGACAATGTAGGGGATCCACTTCGGCTGGATGGCTTATACGAAGATCAAAAATTTAGGTTTAAAATTCATTTTAAATGAAATTGTTGACACCAACTATTTCTTTTATTTAAATAGAATGATGAAAAAAATGTTGTAATTATGTTTAAAATTATGTCTTTATGGTAGAAAAAAGAAAATATTAGGGAGTTATAAAAGATTAAAGGGGCCAGTGCGGTATGTGCATTGCTAGTGCGACATGATATAATCAGTTTTTCAAAACACATCTATACTAATAGTATAAATGCAAAAGTAACTGTCTGTCTGTCTGATGCTCTTTCACTGCCAAACAACATAAACCGAATTTTATTAAATTTTATATGAAGCAAGCTTGAACTCCGGCTTGACGACCAACACTCAAAAATACGGGCGAAGTCGCGGGCAACAACTAGTAACATATATGGTTAATATATGAGGACCAGTAAATCCCAAATTAAACGGTATTTTACAATAAAAGAATAAATAGCAATTTAAAAACATAACATATTAATTTAGCTGGTAATTTAAAAACCATTTTCATAGCTAAACATTTGGATCAAACCATTCGACAAAATTTGTTTATCGAACCATCAAAATAGATATTTCTCTTGCGTGATTGATGACGTATATTTATTATTCAATTTATCAAAGTACCATTTTATTTGATTTTAATTTAAAGTCACGTTATATTTATATGTATCAACGTATACGTCACGTTTTGGCAACTGTGCCTTTACAATTTCATTATTTGTTTTGGCTTTTATGATCATGGTTTTACCTGGAAATCCGTTTGTCTGAAATTTGTCCGGTCGTGTTGTATTAGCCGTCCCATCGGAATATGAGAGTAAAGGAACAGCAATAAATTACGCAGACACAGGTGCACTCTGCACTGATATCGCTATTGTGCACTAATATAGTCTCTCTTGAGAATTACTGCTGTGACTAATGGGTCAAGAATCAGTCAGTAGGACGTCAATCCTGATCGTAATTAAGTGTTAACACACTTGGTATAAATATTCAGCGTAATACAATGATGTAACATTAAAATATTACATTAAAGCATCACATTTCTGTCATAGTTTTTGTTCACGGTTTCTTGTATATAATTGGAGCATCTGATAGTGTCACACTCTCGTACTAGAAATCTACTGGAGCGATCTTTGAACTGTCTGACGCCTGCGTCATCAATTATATTAAGAAAATACTTTGAATTGCTTTGAGATATATATAATCTGACTTCAAACGGCGAGAGATTATTATTTGACCTGCATATTTTAAGTGATTTGATTTATTTATAACTAACTAAGAATGTTTTCTTTGAATGCTTTAATTCTGTGGGCTGATATACTAGTATATAATTAATTATTTTTAGAAAGAAAGAAAGAGGTTATGTGTTTACCAGTAAGCTTAAAATAAATATTGGAGTTAAGTAAAAAATAAGCAAGGCGGGCGGATAATGTGTTGGCGGACGGGCAACCTGATGGTAAGTGGTCATCACCGCCCATGGACATTCAGTCAGACAATCTGTAGGTAGGTACCACCCACTCTACCTACCACCTACTAACGAGTGTATGTAATTATAATAAACGTTACACGGACAGACACGACTCCATACCAATTTGTATTGCATGTTTTTTATAAAACGATTCATTAGTGTATCTTACTTTGATGTTATTTATAAATTGAGAAATGCAAAGGTGTACTTCGCAAATTATAGTTAGATAACGTTACGCAATTGGCATTTAAATTATTTCAAATTGTTATTGAGTCATAGGATTTTGGTTTTCTTCAATTGCAACTATAATACTGTTACCTAAAAAATAAATTGCCTTATATAGCCAATATTATGTACATAGGTATAGCTTAATTAGATTTTTTTATCACTGTATTTGTAACGTTTTTTTAAAGGGCGTTATTATTAAAAATAATCAAAGCTAGCAAGTTTTTAGCTTAAATGTTTTTATACAAGAGTAGTCAGGTATCTTCTTAAGTAATATAAATTGAGGGCTGCAATTTTAGCAAAGAAACATTCCAAATCCCAATTTTGGGTTCTTATTATGCTATTGTTGTTTGCAAATAATGAAATTTTTTATATTACAACTGTGTAAATTAAATAAATATAGACCATTTATCACTAAATTAAATGCAAATCGTTCATCAAAATAGTATTCTTGTATGTTAATAATATTATTATGTTCAATTAATTACAAATATATTTTTTTAATAATTTATAAATTTTACTGCTAGTATATTGTAAATTGTTTTACTTGCATAAACGATGAATGTTTATGAAGTACGAGAGAAAAACGTCCAGTTATTAACATTAACTTAATATTAACATCAGCGCCGGCTGATAATGCCGTTATATTAAGCAGAAATGATGTATGTATTGTATAGGTCCACATAATATCAGCATAATGAAATTCTTTCACAGCGAATACTTATAACGCTAACGACTGTTTGTCATTAATTATTCAATTGTTTACACTATGAGTGTTTACGAAGGTTAATCTTCCCAATTACCGCATTCGGATAGTTGAGCGTTGACGAGCCGTATGCAACGTTGCGCGGGCGCCGCGTGCCACACGACTCGCTTCGTTTTGTTCCACTCGGTTCTAGTCCGCCTCGCCGGTCACGCGTGTATTTCTTCCTGACTTTCGGATATTTCTCAGCACGTGGTTCTATTATCAATAAGTCGAACCGACTTTCTTAGAACACGATAATGGGCCGATAACGGCTAATTGCTTCTATTTGTTTTCGTGTAACAGATCGCGAGTGCAGTGTCAATCAAGGGTGTGATGGCCGAAAATCGTGCGCTTATACCCGAGCCTGTCACCATGTACACCCAGACGGAAGCATTGAAGGATGTGAAGGACTTATCAAAGAACTTAATGAGTGAAGATTACGAGCGACAATATGCGGGTACGGAAAGGGGTAACCGAAGGCGGCACGGGTGCATCGTCTTCGGGGTGACCGTAGGGGCTTTGGCGGTTTGGTTACTGGCCCTTACAATTGTTCGGGAGCTACAACTTACTCGTCTCCGAGAAGAGGTTGATGAGCTCACCGCTAATATGATAGCGATGTCGGCAAACGTGATGTCCTTAAACCAGAAACTCGAAAACAACAGGTTATTTAACGAATTCAAAGCTTTAGAAGACACGGTGAGTGCTCATTGTTTACATTCTTCATACTTTATGTCTCGTGGAAGATAGAATACACACATTGACATATTTAAATATGTCATAGATAAAGTGAAAATGTAACATGAAACAAACATGTATGTTTACGATATAAATATTATTTTAGGTTTTGGACGCGACGTTTATTTCATTGCTTAAAGCGTGACAATTGACAACTTTAAATCCTTACATGTATGGTGTTAATTGATGCTGCTATAAAATATTGACATTACTGTACATATTTTTTTGCGACAAATGTAGTTAATGTTGAATGATTTTAAAAATTATAGCTAATTTATTTCAGCTACGAGTTTTTTATACATTGAAAACATTAATATTTTAAAACTTAGTGTGATATCAAATAGATAAGTATGTAGGTATTACAAATAGGTATTACAAGTATCGATTTCCTTTATTTACATAATCAGTGAAGTAACAACTTGAAGCTTGATAATACATAATAAGTCGGAGCTAGTCCAAGGTTCTATACAGCTGCACGGAGATCATTACATTCAATTGACTCGATCATTGATGATATGATGACAGAATATAAAACATTCCAATTCATACTCATAAAATGTTGAATATCTCCGGTCTTTCTTGAAGCTTGTATTTTTTTTTAATTCATTTATCATTCAGTTATTTGGAGAGTATCAAAATATCGATACAACACTTGAAAACACTAATAAAATATGAATGGTGGTATAACTATATAGAACAATAATTCATTTCGAACGCGTTGGAATTGATCATAAAGTTTTGTAATATCGTGTTGGTTATTTTTGATCAAAACAAAAGCTGAAATGTTTAGCCGAGGTGTGCCAAGTATGAGGATGTTATACAAGTTAAATGTGTAGCTGTAAATTGTTATTTGTGCTATTTTAAACGTTTAAACTCAAATAAATCCTACATATTGCTCGATATTCGTATAATTGCTGTGTTTAATTAACTAAATGGGATTTTCCTTCCTATTTGTTTTATCAAATATAGATTGGTATAAATGTCAGTCTTACTTATTTGTTCTTATTTCGAAATAAATAAAATAAAAATATTTATATTCGAAGGTTTTGTTTTGTTGTAAATTATAAATGCATACATTTTTGTTTCAAATTATTATCAGAGTATGATCAGAGTTTTTTTTTATTGTTGTCTTATTTCGTAAACGGAAACAGTTTTCTTTTTTATTTCAATATTGAACTTTCGTCGTCCGACAATGAATAAATTCATACAATATAGCTCAAAAAAAAAAGGCTTGACCAAAATCGGTGGCGGATGTCCGCGCTACAATATTTGGAACTGGTTTTGTTTGCAAACCAGTTAGGTTTGTAAATAAAAAATGATGCGCTGCAGTGGACCCTCGTTGCGCAACCACTATACTTAGTAATTGTTTATATTATTGATATCGTTATATATAATTTTATATCTAACACGGTAAAAATTTTCATTGGACTACAATAGCTAACTTGTCTATTGTTTATATTTGTTAAGATTTAAAAGAAAACAGTATTTTAACGGCCAGTATATGTCCCAGTGCTTGGCTAAGGCCCACTCTCCCTTCGAGGAGAAGGTTTGGAGCTAACTCCACTACTCTGCTCCAATGCGGGGTGGTGGATACACATGAGATCGAATTTCATTGAAATTAGACACATGCAGGTTTCCTCACAATGTTTTCTTTCACCATCGAGCAAGAGAGGAATTTCTGCGGTGCAGTCGGTTAAGATGAACGTGTTTTAGCCTCGGCCCAAAAGTTTAGTTGTTAAGTAGACTTGTTTAAATTGTTAAGATTTTATAATTAAAATTTTAGTAAGTAACACGCTACTTCATTAATCTTGCTATTAGCTTATAAGGCTGTAAATTCCGAGCTTTCGTTTTCGTTTCCTTTCTGTCATTTGGTTCTCTCTGTGAAGAAATTCGCTAAAGTAGTTCAGAGTTTAGAAGTGGGCAGTGTTTTTATTCCCATCCCGTTAGGACTTTAAGTCGTTGACGATCTGCGTTTAAGTTCTCTCCCGTCGGATCGGATTGCTGTCACATCGGTCTATGAGAGTTCACTTGTGTTTTCACGCACACGCACGTGTGTGTGAAAAAAACTGTAATGTTGAGATTGCTCTCCGTGCTGTAGTCAAGATGACGGTATAATTATTTAGGTTCTACATTCTATGAAGGTTTTTGTTATAATTTAATTATATATAGGTATTCAATCAGTATAAACCTTCCGTTTTAATAAAAAAATTATATATCAAATATAGAAATAATGAATACGTAACGTACCTAAATAATTTTACATAGGAATATTTTTACACTGTAATTTAAGTAAGATAAATTTCTATGATTTGTTAGTAATAAGAAGATGTAGTCATTGTTTCTGATTTTAAATCAATATTTCAATAACATAAATAATGTTCACATCTCTGATATTTGTAAAATTATAAGCAGCAAATATTATTAATTTATTTAATATTAATTTAACAATAATTATCATTAGATTTTTCAATTTATTTAATTACATTTCTTGAGTCGAGACAATAGAAATAATTACGAGTTTGAACTTCATAATGCTAGAATAGTCAAACGGGATGAATAATCTAAATTGAAACATAAACACGACGAAGTGTATTTAATAGTTCCATTTAAGTTCCATTTAACTTATTTCTAAATGGCAATCCACTCAACTTGAATTTGAAATTCAGAATGGCACTGCAGTGAGAGGTCTGTTCGGAGTGCTATTAAATATTTTAGGATCCATTTAATTTATAATTATTTATTATTTTTAATATGTATAAGGAAATATTCAATTCTATACGCATCTTAAATGTAAAGTATCAGTCTCTAAAAGTACCACTACTGGTCAGTAGCGGTACATTTACGGTCACTTTTGCTAAAGACTGAATTATAAACAAATTAAGCACGCTAATTGTCGGTTTTGCTTGCCTGGAGTTGGACCTGCGATCGTTGGGTATAGTTATCCTCAATTACAGTGATTCACTGACATCAACACGTTCTATTCATAGGTCCGTCACGGCTAGCTATGAACGTAACGATATTTGTGTACGTCATAAATAGTTAGAATTATAGATATATGTATGTATTAGTATATATCCATCTTTAATTAGTTGCAATTTATATATTGTAGTGGCTGCTCCACTTGTACTAAACATTTAATTTTCTTAATTATAAATACTGTTGTTGAAAGAGTTTTATTTTTATTAATTGGCGTTTCATCTAATTGAAGTTTCAATCGTATGTAAATGTTTATTGGATGAGAACAAAATTAATTCCTCAGAATATTATAAAGTGTTAAATTTAATTTTTATTAAGACTAAATTAATAAATAAGTCTTATTATTCATTAAAAGAGTACTTTTTAGAAAAAAACGTCTGGATTTAGGCTCGGGTTCCATCACAGGACACTAATTATTGTAAAAAAACAGCATTGTGAATCTGTTTATTTGAAAAGAGCAACTGTGCGAGTTTCTTGCCGTTTCTTCTCGCTGGAGGCTGCTTTCCGAAACGGTGGTAGTATTTTAATATCGACGATTCAAAAACGCTTCATTGTAAAGTTTACTTGAATAAAACTGATTTGATTTATCAGTTTGTTATTATTATTACTTTTTATTTGGAGTATAATACTTAGTGATTTAAACGTTCATTATGAACTCTCATAATTGAGTACAAGGGCGGTATGGCGTCAATAAGATATCTTATCTTACTATAGAAAGGCATCCGAAACCTAATCTGCTTTACCTTTATTGATCGGTGAATATAAGTTGCCAAAGACAAAAAGCTATCTTTTTCTCCTGTATTTATCAACCATTTTGTTTCTTAGTTCGTAGCTATTTGACGAGCTTTAGTGTTATCTTTAAAAAATAGAGATAAAAATTATATTTTCCAATATTTCTATATACAGGGTTATTGGTAATTCGACGTATCCCGTTAGGAGGTGATAGGGGTGATTATTTGCGATAATTTTAACCCCCATATGCATGATGCAAGAGTGAACCATTTTTGAGTTATCACGTTTTTTATATTTTTTCAAAATAAGTCAAAAATGCAACTTGAAAAATTTATTTAAAAAAAAATATCAATTAAAATCTATTTTTTTCTTCTGATTTATAAAAAAAGAATAAACACTAGTTATTTGTCAATGTTAAAACAATCATTATCGATCCAAATTTAAAAATGCGAGACGGAAAAAGATAGATGTGAACATAAAGGGACTCAGTAAAATAAGTAAGTACTTATTTTACTGAGTCCCTTTTGGTAAGTACCAAGATTAAATTTAGATCACATTTCAGAATTAAGTTGTTATTGCCATGTATTATTACCATAATTTATTTATACCTTGTCTTGCAGCTTTATGGCTAAATAAATAAATAATTATAAAAGAATCATTCCTAACCTAACCCTACCAATTACTACGTAATAATATATGTATTATATAATTTGAGTAAAGCGTGAGACTGAGTTATGTCAACTCAAGGTCAAATTTGTTTACATTTTCTACTTCGATATCGGATATTTATAAACATTGAATTTAGAATTAATGTTCTTATTGAAGTTTACAGATTTTACAAAATATTATGTAAATTAGGTAAATATTGTAAGCAGAATCTGTATTATATATTTTTATTGTTAACCTTTATATTATAACACTCTGAGTAAGCATTCAGTATTTATTTGTTAGTAATAAATTCTACTTTCAATAGCCGAAATGTATACAAGATATTAAAATATAATAACACGCTCTCAACACATCGTGAGGAATTAATCGGCTATAAAATGGGTTCTCGATTCATTAACTTTCAACAGCTCTACGTATCTGCTATTTGAATTTGGTTTATTTGTTACAATGAAAACTCTTTGTAACATATGAACACGTGTAGTAGGAAATTTGACGTTTATTTAAATATAAAGAGAAATCATAATATATTAGATGTTAAAAGTATTTGGGTAAAATTGTTGACATACGACTTACTTGAAAAGAGATTTATTATCAACATATTAAATAAAGGAACATGTAAAAGAAATACGGCCGATGCTGAATTAGCTAAGAACTTCTAAAGTATTAAATATCTGTAATGTTTATGGTATTTGCCTTTTATTATATTTTCTGCTTGATCAGTCGAATGAACGTCATAGAGGTATAAAGGTGGCACAAATAAGTTGTCGAACAGGAATAAATATAGATTTGGTGAGTATACAACGTTCGTTGGAAAAACGCCAATGTTTGCAAGACGTTTTGTAAATTCAGCGGTGAGCGCACGTGCAACGTGTGAATGTAAAGGGACTCAATAAAATTAGTACTTACCAAGATTACATTTGGATCACATTTCAGAACTAAGTCGTTATTGCCATGTATAATTTATTTAGAGTAAATATAGATATTGACGTAGTCTCTCCCTAGAAGGGCAAGAAGCACCGCTTAGATACGCCAAATATAAGATATTAGATCTAAATATATAATCCTCATTGAATTAGATTAATACGAGTTTAAGTTAATATTTTATCTAGAGAACCGGTAGGTAGTTTCAAATGATAAAAGGCCACCCGGATGTGCAATGTTTATAGAAGTAATTATTAATTATTAGTTTAATAAATACTGCCCGTCCCGGCTCCATACGGGTCACGGCTTTTCATTACTATAATATTCTAGTACATAAAAGCCTTCCTCTTTAATCACTCTATTTATTGATGAAAACAGCATTAAAATCCTTTGCGTAGTTTAAAAAACTTACAGACGGCAAGAACCGACTTTGCTTTATATCCACTATACTATGTAGAGATAAACAATTGATACAATGGGTATCACGCCGAGTATACTCTGTAGCCATAGAACGTTTTCTAACAAATTTTTACTAATCATCTGTAGACATGTAGTACTTAGACGGAAAATACAAACATTTATGTACAAAAAATTCAATGATTTATCTTGTTAGTAAACCGGTTTTTTAATTTGATCTAGCAAAGAAATAAAAGTGTTAAATCAGTTGAATTCTATTGAAAGTTGGTCGTCATCTCGTTAGGAATTAACCTGGGGTTAATTCCTAAAAAGTTAAAGATTTTCTGTTTACCCTCGTATACTTGTTTTTCGAAACGATACGAACGGTTTTTACGAATGTAATTACTTAGTTGGGTTGTTTAAATCTTCTTAAACTTTAGTATATTATAAAATACTAGCGACCCGCCCCGACTGTGCATGAGGTAACCGCGCACCGCATTTTTTTAATCAGGAATAAAGTAAGCTTCCTACTAGTGATTTTTTTTTAAATTGGATCACTAGTTCCGTAGCTTCTGGAAAACCCCTACAAACAAAAAATAAGAAAACAAATTTTAGTATAGATCGAAGCAGTGTTCTTCTGTAGAAATTGATGGATAAAATAATTGTCTTCGTATACTGAAAAAGTAGGCTAGCTTAAAAAAATATTTCAGTACACCGGTAACTTTTCACTTAGTTTCGTTCTATGTTATAAATAAAAAAACTTTACTATTTGCGAAATTTTGTAATTTTAAATTATAGTCGCTTTTAACGCATATAAGTAGACATTACAATGCCAAGGTTATATCTTTTTAGATTTATCTTTAATGTCTGTAACGTTTAATGTTAGACATTATAATTGACCTTTCGTCATTGGAGTCACCGCTAGATTTGTAGATATTTAAAATAAAAAAAATCAGTAGGTATTTGTTAATAGTTCAAATAGATTTTATAATCATGAATTTAAATTTAGAACAGAAAAAATTTAATTGAAGAAGAATATTTTTTTTATATTTATAATTAGATTTTGAAGAGTTATAGTGAATTATTCAGGTGCAAATGAATATAGAACATTATTGGTTATTTTTTATAAACTTATTAGTTATGTTTTTTTTTTAAAAATAAAATATGTTTTCGAATACTTCGCAATAAAACAACCGTTTAGTCTAGATACAAAACATTTTAATAGTCGTGGGAAACAGTAAAAGTTTTGATAATATTTTTACAAAGTCACCTGTGACGGTAAATTATGATGGCGCCAAGATTAAAATTTAAATATTATTTTGGTGCCTTATGCGCATTATATCTGTATAATAGCTTGTCGTTTTGCATACTAATAAAAATATTTTAAATGTTTTATGTATAATGATTTTTATCTATTTTTAAAATCCCCTTTTAACTCAAATTTATAAATGTTTAATTGAAATGCAAATATATTAAAATATTTGGCTTTTAACTATACAAATACAAAGACACGTATGCAAAACAGATATGCCAAACACAAAGAGTTATCAGCACTTTTCCATATTATTTCTACCGTTAATAATATATTGGTGAAAATAATTTGTTGCCTTATTTTTGACAGCATATATACATATGGACCTCACGTGGTATGGTTTGAGTAAAAACTTTATAGACTTTAAAGTAACGGTTATATTACGTTATCTTAACGAATAAAGATTCATTATTCATACATGAAATCAAAGTTTCTTAAATGCGTGCCAAATAATTTTATCTTCATTTACCTGATGAAATTATGACTGGACTGGAAAAATTACTCCACAGACTTGACTTGTCCAGTGGAATAGGTCTGAAGGTCGTCATGGAAGTTGTTGATAGCTTTGCTTCAGTATATTAACCTGGAACAAAAATAGCATAACATGCTTCCGGTCTCAAATGGACTAGTTATATTATCTTAATGTCTTCAAAGGTGGGATACGACGACGGGACGAAGGGAGCAGGACCATTCGGTGTGACACCAATTAGGCGAGACCTATATCCAGCTAGCGGCCTTTAAAAGTTGTATGATGGTTGGATTGGATTCCATGTCCTTCTCTTTCATAATTATGATAGCAATTCTGATACGACTGGAGAAAGTTCAATCGGAGGCCAACGACTTTACGTCCCTTACAAGGTGCGGGTAAACACTTCTAACATCCAGACTCCAAGGACTGAGACAGAAACAACCAAAATATCATTTTTATTGGCCTTACCCGACGAGACAGTCAAATATATATGTCACCGTATGATTACAAACATCGTTAGATTGCAATCTATCTCGTCAGATTGTAAACTGTCGAAATATTGTGAACCGTGAAATATGATTGCAATTTAACGCATTATTTTTCGCTATATTGTAATCTATCGATGGGAAGCGGGCAAATTGTGAACTGGCGTAGAACGGAATGCATCTCGCGCACTGATTGGTTGAACGTTATGTGCCCTCCGCCTCCCCGGCATCCGCCATATTATTTCACCGTAAAATTGCAAATACCGTTAGATTGTAATCTATTTCGCGCAATTGTAATAGATTGTGAACGTTTATTCAATTTGCAATAAAATATAAATAATTCCGATAGTTATTATTATTAGTATTTTGGTTAGGTTAGGTTAGAGTTTTTATAATTTAACTGAAATTTACTTCGATAGATTGTAAGCTACCGAACAATAACGGTGACGTATTGATCGCTCTTACAATAAGATCGGCCAATCAGGGGACAGATTGTAATCTAACAGTTTGACTTCGACATATTACAATATAGCGCAAAATAATGCGTTAAATTGCAATCATATTTCACAATTCACAATATTTCGACAGATTACAATCTGTCTCTTCAGATTGTAATCTAATGATTTTTGTAATCTTACGGTGATATATACATGAATAATGAACATGAATACAGTATAGTGTTGAAAAAACTTATAAAATCATTATTTGTAATAAAATATTTAGAGCAAAAATTTGTAATATATATATATATATATATATATATATTCATAAGACATCGATCTTCGGAATTATAATTTGGCGTATTTCTAGTCAATATTTTTATTTTTAGAATCAGTGCCGTTATAAAAAAAAACAAAAATAAATTTATTTTTATTATTCTTTTTATATTATGAAATATATAACATGTATGTGCAAATACCATATTCGATTTTACCTACACTACTGTTGATTATATTGTTGTGCCCAAATAAGCTCGCACATGCCTTTGTATCTAAAAATAATCTTTCGACGTAATAAACTGCTTCTTGGCAGTGTCGGGACCTAAAATAGTGTATTCTAAATTTTAAAATGCCTAAAGCGGATGTATTTAATAATATTACTCAATGAATTATCATATAACTAACGTGACAGATGTTTTGTGACGCCATGAGACGTTAACACAAATTATGTCATTGCAAGAAATACTGGTAACACCGAATTAAAGAGTTCATGACCTATGATTGCGATCACAGGAGGTATTGTTGGTCCAGTACAGGCCGACAATCGAGTTAGCAGAGAGGATTACCCACATAAATCTAATTAAAGTGACCACTGGCCGCCCGCATGACTAATATTAAACTAACGCCCACATAATGCCTACGAAACCATTGTTAGCTTTGGATCAATGAATCACGCTGTAACTAATATATTTAAATTGGCGTAAATGTATATATTTGTTATCAAATACGGTCCAAGCAGCGCATAAATATTCTTAAAATCGTTAGCTTTATTTGCTGTGATAGTTCAACAATTACAAATTTAATACTTTATTTTTTAACAAAAAACAACTTATTTATGTTGATATTGAAATAATAAATTAAAAATTATACTAACATTATAAAATGATAGATAGACAGAGTTAAAGTAACTCTGTCTGTCTATCTGTCTGTCTGTCGCTCTTTCACTGCCAAACCAATGAACCGAATTTGACAAAATTTGGTATGAAGTAAACTTGAACTCCAATAAAGGACATAGGCTACTTTTTTTGCCAAACACATGACAATCGACCCCTAAAACGCGAGCGAAGCCGCGGGCGACAACTAGTCTTTAATAAAACTTCAATTGTATACGTTTATATAAATACTAAGTTTCTGATGAATGTGACATTGGATCATGATGCTTATGAATCAGAAACTATTCGTATGTTAAGTACATAAAAATATAAATAAGATTTCAAGCTGCAAATGAAGAAGTTATACATCCTTATTAAGTAACTTAATTACTACACTTATATTGTTAAAAGGTAATTTTACTTGTTGATTGAGATTGTAAAAACATATTTATCACAATTATAAATTGACAAATGCTTGGATCTTTTGACGCTCGTATCCGTACGCTCACGTAGGAATATTTTAGTCATTTCTTGAAAATATGATATTTACTAATTATATAATTATTATAACTATACTCAAAGCAACATAAACTTAATTCTAAATAATTTAACTACTGAATAAACAATTACCTATTTAGATATTCGAAGATATTTCAGAAGGAGTAAACAGATATTTTATATTATTATTTAAATATTATAAATGAAAATCTTTATCGTCGGCAGATTCTTGTTAAATACGACATAGTTGCACGTAAGCGTCCGTTGATAAGATCTCTTGACGCTCGAAGGCCGGCACAGACAGACTATCCGCCATCTTTGTTTTATTACCATCAAAATGCTGGATTCACACAGGAAGTGTTAAGCTTTTACGAAGCATCAATTTTTTAAGATAAATATTTATTACGTTTTACTGATTTTGTTTAAAGTTAATTCAAAATTAATTTACATTGTTTCGTTTCTATGTATGTTCGTTATTATGTACTTCCTCATATGTAATTTTACGTAAAATTATATTCACGAAGTAATCTAAACAATTATTAATTAGTAACAGTACTAAAACAAATTACACTAATTATTTTATTGTTTACTCAATCTATAGCAATTAGATTCACATAAGGATGAAGTAATTTTGTCACTGAGGATCACTAAAAAACAGAAAGCGGTAACAATTAAAAATAATTATTAATTAAAAAGAGTTCCAACTCCATATGCTAGAAGAAAATTGTAAACGTATGTATATATCATATATAAAGTGATTTAAGTTGTACAAGTTCTTAGTGCTTTGAAGTGATGAATGGTGCCCGAGTTTCCCTGGTTATATCGATCTCGCCCTCCCACGTTAGACACCCATCTACTCTCCTCCCACATTTCCTTTTGAAATCAGTAATAGCCATATTGAGTACATTTTAATGTCATATTAAAAGTACTTTTTTTTTAAACTGCTAACGTCAGTTACAAAATATTAAGACATCATATTATATAAGAAGTCATTTACTGTCAAACTAATATCCGGACTATTCTAACTTATTAGGTTAAATAAATACTCTGAAATACATTCAAAATGTTAATGTTTATAAATGTCCCTTTTCTTAGAATTAAATTGCCACCATTATTTAAAAATAAACTTCCTCAGGGAAGAAATAAGACCCGGCAACAGGTAGAACTATTTATACATATAGTCACGTCCGTTCAGAATAATTAGTATGCTATTTGCACGTCAAATATTAATATTAATATTTCATACACATCATAAATTAATCGTCTACTTACTGGTCATTTCAAATATTATTATAAATTGTTACCTATTCATAATTCGACATAAGAAATAATTGTTGTAGTGCATTGTTGCATTATATTAGGGGCTTTCTGCTGTAGTACAATTTAAAATGGCTCCAAAAAGTAGGCTCCAGTTAATTACAATTACTTCAGTTTTTACTTTTCAAGTGAATAAGAATCCTTTATATTGTATGAATACAGGTCATTTTTTTTATATTGCGGAGGCAGATTTGTGTCTCGATAAATACGGCCATTATGTACCAATAATGCTCTTAAGAATATTTAACATGAACATAATTTTTGTTACCGAGGAAATTTTACCTTTTTAGTATATTTCTTTCAGCCAAGAGGGTGGCTGAAAGGAATATGTATATAATAAGTTTGTGTAGTGAAATAAAAAAGAATAAATAAATATCTATTAAATGTAATAAAATTAATATCCACGTGTCGAAGAAGATTTTGATCGTTAGAATGAAGACACAATGAAGACAAAACATACTTTGCCCGTTTTTAAAATTTCATATAGAATCTCAAAAATACTACTTTATTGATATAATTTACTGCCAAACGAAACACAAGACACGGTGAAAGGAATGGCTTAATTCTTAAACGAACGATCCTGCACAAAACTCTACTGGTATCTATAGTAACTACGCCGATTGTATATCAATTTATTTGTTCTAAATATAGAGATCTGAGTTCATAGAATTAATTAACAAATGAATGTACTATTCTCATTAAATAATCAGACCCGTTAGATCAATTGCTTCTAGATAACATGTGTTCCTATCTTGAATCGTCTTTAAGAAACTATGACGGAATTTATCGAATGAATTATATATTATTGTAGCTTATTATTTGAAAATCCAACGATTAACAGATTTCAAAGTATTATTTGTTTTTGTATAGCCTTGAATTAGAAGAAAATACGTAGAAGTGTATTAACCCTTTACTGAGACATATTATGGTGTTACGTATTACTTAAAACATATTATCCTGGATTTCATTCATATTATTTATAAAAAAGTGGAATATTTGTATTAGTGAATTGAACAGCGACGTTAAATTTTTTTTATGATTATTTGTACTGAGTACTTTTCGTCATTGGCCCAATTAGTAATTGAAATCATGGGTTCTATTCTATTATATTTTTATTAAAATTAAGAAAATGTTTGCGCTATTAACTATTTATTTACTCTTACTTCTTTTCAATTAGGTATTTACTTCGAATAAATTTTAATTTCTCTCTATATACTTACTTTCTATAAATATAAAATTTCTAAACTTAATATACAGCTGTATAAATCATACATTTAAGCGATACCAGCGTTGATAAAAAATGTAGTTGTATCGAATAAATCTGAAAGAATAGCAAAACAAAGTCGACTTCAGTGATAATACTGTAAAGCTCCCGTCTTACCTGTGTAACTGATCAAGATAGCTACGAGTAATATAATAAACAGACGCTTAGCGGTACAGATGTGTGGGCCTTTATAAATAAAGATATTATAACCCTCGTTGAGTGCCTTAATGCCCAATGATTTATGATTGACATGATCGTTACAGTAAAAGAAATGGCTTATCAAATTTGGTTCCGTAAATGTATTTCTTCAACATGCTTTAAATTATTTAGTCATATGATCCTTTTTTTTTAAATAAATAAGCGTGTTTATTCCGTCACGCTACATTATTACGAGTTCGTCGATATACATAATAAGTTTCAAAAAGTATTATACACAGCCAATCATTAGATGATTTCTAAATATAAAAGCACTTGATAGATTAATTTAGATATTTGTATATGATCCCGTGACCCACAGTTAAGATACATACACGAGCTCTCATTGACCTAGAACAAAGATTATTCTAAATATTGATGAAATAGCAAAAGAATATCGTCGTTGCGCCTGCAAAAGTCGCTATGTGTTTTTTTCTTATTTTTAGATTGTTATGCCGTTTTAATCGTTATTTCAATACGCACGTACTTTAAAAACAGTTTTGTGACAACTTCAATAATTAAAAAGTTTTAAAATGTAGCTATGTGACGTTCATACATCGAGAGCTACATAAATTTAAATAACGTCGTCTTCTTTTAAAAATACATTAGTTGTTTTTTTTTCATAAATACTGCTGAAGAGCATGGTTGGCATTTGAAGGATCATGTTTAAGCTTAAAAGCCTTATCGTCTTGACGCTTGCTCCTGAATAAACACGCAATATAGACACGTGATGGTATTGTTTGAGTGGTATATTGTGTTACAGTGCCAGTTAGGTCGGGTCGCCTACGTTACGTCTAGTCGGGTTACGTTATCTATGTAAATGTTTTTCGTTATTTATTATAAAGATCTCTATCTTGTTTCTTTAGGCTATCTGTGTTTTCAAATAATATTACAACGTATTATTATTGGCAATACCCAATTGTATATTGTACACTTTAAGCTTTGGCATGTATTTTATTAATTGCATATATTATATTCGTCGTTTTATTTTAAACGCGGTGATAGTTTTTTCTTATTTTTCCAGACAGTTTTGCATTTGACACTGACGGACAGTCAGGATCTGAATACAGTGTATGAAGAAATATTTATTGTAATATATATTGATATATAATACATTGAAATGGTGACAAAATAAGTATATAAATTTTAAGTTTTTTCTTAAGATTACTTACGGAAACATTCCAGTTGGTTTTAATAGAAAAAAATACATTCTAAATGATTATTATTGCTGCACTTTAAATTAAATACATTTTTAAGAACAAGACTTATAATAAAAATAAAAAAATTCTCTTTGATGACCTAGTTTTAAATGAATTTGTCAATAAAAGATTTTATGCTTAGTTAGGTAAAAAATTAAGTACCGGATTTCCCCTATAAAATATAACTTGTACTTCAAGGTGATGCAGTCATCTTAAAACTGTAAACGCTTTATAAATTTAAACATCCGTTTTTGGCATTCATTTTATAAAAATAGTCATTAAATGATGAATTTAGTAAAGTACTACGACTATATCTGGGTTTCACCCTCAAAGGCAAAACCACCAATACTTGCAATAAAATACAACGTTGCTTCTAGTTTCCCTTGTCTCAATTTCGGTGAGAATAAAATTAATTTAACATAATTTTAAAACATGTAATAATAAACTTTATTCGAGAAGTTTTATAAGAACTTTTCAATCGTCAATTAGCAAGATTAAATGTAAAGAAAGTATCAACGGAATGTTTATTCTACCGAGATAATCTCCGCCAGTAGCTACTCTTTTCCATTAATCAAATTAAATATGTCTCCTATATATACAATTAAATCTTTATAACCTGCATTAATATCAATGAAAACTTCACTCCTTTTTGATGACATGACTTCGAGTTTCTTACGATATCGTTTAAATTTACCTTTTGATATCACAAGCAACAAGTATACTACTGCTTTTATAAACTATAGTAACATCCTCTACACTGTACTGCGTAGACTATTATTAATCAATCAATTAATCTTTAAGTGATGGATAGCCATAAATTACTGAATGATTGGATATTATTAATGAGTTTTTTTTTATCGAATGTCCTTACTTACGGTTTTATTTTTAGTTAGCGGTAATTATATATAATTAAATATTAAAACTATATTATTAAATACGTTTTATAATATACTCCGTAAGGTTAACGTAAAGTGAATTAACAGCCTGTAAATTTCACGCTGCAGGAAAATGCCTTTCTCCCCTCTTTTAGAAGTTTTGAAGCCACGATAATGAAATACCGGTGGTTTTGTTATTAATGTAATAGGTGGGTGGACGGGTAAATATACCTGATAGTCAGTAGTTCCCGCCCATAGACAATGGCGCTACCAATGCGCTAATCAACTAACCAGTAACTTTGGCAACAAAGATATCATATCCCTTGTGCCTGTAGTTACACATGGTAACTCATCCATCAAACTGAAACACAATAATACTCAGTATTGTTTAGCGTGGTGCTTCGGAGTTTTTTCCTAAGTTAAAATTCACATGTTCTAATCACTGGACCATCTGAGCTATATAATATATTTCATATATTACTTTAAATATAACTTTTACCCTTTAAAATATTAAGAAAAATAATTTCAAATCATAAAACATACATAAAATTATAATAACAAAACGTCTATTTCAATAATCAAAAACGAGTTAGTGTTCGTGTTGCCTTATAGAGGTGTTTACGTTATCTGCTTCATTACCAAAAATAGATTCCTTGCAAATTGCATAGCGGTCGACACGGATGCCAAACACGAATTTTCGAAGGGAAATATTTCGCAGGCGGTTCTATTTCAGTCGAATATGTGGGTTAATACGATTTTGCGTCCTCACGTCGCTTGCGTCATAACACACCGCAAAGAGCATCATGCACGGGCACATTTAATAACCAGTTAAAGCTCTACTGAGTATATATTTAATTATAATATAATTTACGTAAACACTTTGTTCGTGTGGTATTATGGATATAGAGTACTCATCTCTTAATTAAATACTTAGAGCCGTTAAAATGTGATCGGGTTACACTATAGAAAATTCAGAGACGTTTGCTTTTGGTTTTCGTGTATTGAAGATATATCTATATACATATATATAGTTGCCCTAGATCACCCTAACGTGTTATAAAACACTATATTAAAAAATAATTTTAAACAAACTCAATAAAATAAGTTAATAATTATGCCTCCAGTTTCTAAAACGCCGATAAAAGTAAAATTAACCATTTTTACTTATATGTAGATCATTTACGATTTCTAACAGGCTGTTTAATTTACAAAATAAGGTATACAATGTATTATCGCTAATTAAATTGAGGTTCGTGGTTCATGACAGTTCGTGCTACAGTATTGTCAATTTAATTAAATTAAAAGGAAATTTAAACTTAGATATGATAGTAGTGTGGTTAGTCGTTACGTTAGTGGACTGTCCTGTAGTTAGTCCGGAAAAATATGGATCAAAATGAGTTGGGCTGTTTGACTACATTTTTGAAACCAATAGGTAATATTTACACGCTAAAACAGTATGTGCAAAGTATTGAAAAATATATTCAAAATATTATACGAAAACCTTTTACGAGCCCGTCGACTGGTAAATATTTGCCCCAAAATTCATTCGACAGCTGCTGATCTTCCATTTAGAAATTGCCGTTGAAAAAATGTGTATATCATATAGCTTTTATCCATTTGTTAAAAATACTTTTATATTTCAGAATAACTTAAAATATTTTTATTTTTATTATTTTGGTAATATTAGACTTACTGTAAGTATGCGTGTTTTGGCTATGAATTTAACATGTTATTTTTGGCGTAAATGATGGCTCATATTGAAAGTACATTGTATATTTTTATATATATATTAAGGTAACCTTAAAATGATAGAAAATCAAAATTATTAGTTCAGATAATCATATTAAATAATTATAATCGAGTATGAGTATTTGAAGTCTAAAATTATACGTAACAGTTCCTTCGTACTACACAACTTTATTTAAGAATGACAGTTTCATAAATATGAGTCAGTAAGTAAGATATCATAAGGGAAAGTAACACTACTCGTTAAAAACAATGTGATAGGCTTACTTTTAATTAATACACAGCATGCTTATCCCCACCTATAATAAAATTAAGGCCACCCGCCGGGTCTGTTCGTTATAAACTCAAAAACTATCCAACGATTTTTTTTAAGGGTTTCCACTAATGGACGGAGAGGTTTAGGGATATAATTATTAAGATTCTGTGTAAATTAATTGAAATATTATGATGATTGTTGAATTTGTCGGAAAATTATGATATCAACATTTTATGTAAATCCTTACTCTACTCGTGCGAAGCCGGATCTGGTCGCTAGTTGAATATTATATTGTACGATTTTCAACGGAGTATTCATAATTATTTGTCATGTCATTCTATTCGCTCTGTATTATTGGACTCCCCGCAATTTCGATAATCTCTTGAGAAGTGCTGGGTGAGCAGAGCATTCACGCCTTGCGATTGGCAGTAAAGTTAAAAGCTTCAAATACATTTCAATTTATATTTTAAAAATAGTGCTAAGGATGGCGGAGAAGTTTCAAGGACGTAAGATCGAAGATCCATTTGACCTCTACCTGACTGGGGTACCTCATGTGGCTGGCAATGAAGGCAGTATCGTTAGATATCCTGTACACGAGCGTGCAGAAGCATTTGCTCATCGGCTTCAGTAACCTCCTTTGTTGTAGATTTCATACATTTGCGGTTTAATGAGCACATTAAGGACGTCACAGTTTCAGGAAACGCATCAGAGGCAACTCTGTAGCTTGAATTGATAAATACTTGCTCACGAATTGACTCATAATTGGTATCAATAACAAAGGCACCAATTGTGGCAATAATTTGTTTACGACAGCTTAGTCAAATTTATTGAATTATTTTCGATATTATGTTTTTCTTTTTTTATAACATTTATTCACTTTATACGTAATTATTATTAATTTGTCCATGGGCGGTGGTAGTCACTTTCCATCAGGTGAGCCTCCTGCTCGTTTGCCAAATATAACATTAAAAAAAAAATTACTATAGCAGAGTTAATAAGCATAGACCATGCTCATACAAAGCTTTCTGGTGTATTGTCAAATATGATAGAACTAATTAAAGACAGTGAGAGTAAGACATAGACAATATTACTACTTTTTTACGATTAAATATATTCAAAATAGTATCATTTATTTTTTACTGGCGTAATGATTGTCTAATTTGAATGAAATAATGATCAGATCAGAATTATAGCATGTCTTCATTATGGGAAATGTATGACCATTTTTGTAAATTTTTCTTCAATTGATTAAATAAACATCGTTCTCTATCTTAATTTATTCATCTTCCATTATTTATCATTCATCAAATTTTATTTCTAATTCAGTTAGGTTGGCTTATAAATGTGTTCACGATTTTTTTTTACTTTTAAAACATCGTTTTAAAAGTAAAACTTGTGAAAGACTATTTAATTATATTTGTACCTATATATGATATCAATAGTCATTAAATACGATATATTTCAAAGAATACAAAGGTTTAATAAATCTGTTTAATTTTGATCTAAGTGAAAACCTTCGGCGACGTCAAAGCGTATAATCACTTGCCTGAAAACTCTCAATCCATATTTTAATTTTAAATTTATTGAATTTTAAATTACAACGATTTGTGTTTATTTATAATAGGAACAGGCTGCTTTCAAATATGGAATGTAAATAACAAGTATATACTGGAAAAATATATGTTTTATTTGTTTAGATAAAATTACTTTAAAGCTATTTGAGAAAAAAAATCACATATTTGTATTTCCACTTTCAAGCTGACGAAGGTGAATTTGAATTTCAAGTCATGAACCTTGTTTTAATGCTTCTTCTTAAAAGTTAATTATTATTCATAGAGCAGAGTCTGAGAGCTAAAAGTCGATAAAAGATGCATATTTGCGACTCAACAGCGCGACGTGTTCTGAGAGCAGACGTTCTTACATAACTTTCATACTTTAATAATGGCAATTTGAGGTTAGGTATTGTGTAAAAGCTTAAACTTTGACTTGGCACTCATGCCAATTTTATTCCTTCACAACTACTATAAAAATTAAGTTTCTAAAATGAAATCTAGCTTAAGTTATCGTCTATCAAAGTTAAATGCGTACTGGAAATTAAGCAAAGTATTTACGCTAAATTATTATTAACGTAATAAAAAAGCAAATTATAAAACATGATAAACCTTGACACCCCAAATTCGACATTATCAACTCAAAGAATAAGACCCCTCGACGTAATTGATAAAATATATATACCTAAATAACCTTTGAACGATTTGTTACTTAGATTAGATAGAATTTTAAATTGTGTGAGTTCATTCGTATGTTTATGAGTGTGACTCATTTAAATAAATATTTTTACTATCAAGAATTTTTCAAGAGCTACTTTCGTGAGCTACGCCTACGGATAAGACAAATAGATTTTTTGTAATCCAATTAGAACCAAGCAATTTTTTAGGCTACGAGCCCAGTGTGGTATATATGTATGTACATATAGTAAGGTAGTATGTAATAAGTTTTCCAACTATCTTTATTTAGTTTTTACCTATTGATATTTTGTTAATGTTTTATTTTTGACTAGCTATGGTTTTATTTGATTTAAAATAATAAAATTTGAATTTTATTCTATTTAAACAATCCAGTTTTTTGTATTATTAAGTATTTTGGAAATACTTTATCTACGTAAGTATTTTAACATTTATTTAAATTGAAAAGATGAAAATTTTTGCAAATCGAAATTAAAAATAACTGACAAATAATGACTACCTGGAGTGGTGGCAAGAATGCTAGGAGCATTTCCTCGTTGAATCGCAATTCCGATTCTTTGGGCGTGAAATGTCACGTGTAGAGGCAAAAATATGATATTATTTAGAAGCAATATTTCTACTAGGTTAAATTTTTTCGACAGCAAATATAGTTTAGAATAGTATATAATAATTAGTTTATTACAGAAATAATAGTTGATATCATATTATGAAGGTGAATGAAACGGTTTACTGGCAAATTGCCACTTTTCGTTGCGAATGATTTTAATAAAATCCGTATCGATTTGGCTCTGGCCCAGTTAGACACACCGCGGTAATAAAAAAATAACCTAGCGAGGTAAATAGTTCATTAATAACATTTTATCCGTTTGTTATCTAACTATTATGATTACGTTTTAAAGTTTTATCATTTTATATTGTAAATGAAAGTCTTAGCTGTTTTACTTACTTAATAATAATTTAACATTATATTTTATTAAAGTATAAGTATTATTTAGTTAATAGTATTTCAATCTACAAGCAATCAAAAATGTAGGTCTTGATTTATTATATTTACGTTGGCACAGTTTACATAAAAAATTATAAATAATTAGAAAAAAAAATTTTTAAAACAATTCCTTTTTTAAATATAAAAGTGGATTATGGAGTTTTTTTTGTGAAATTGTAATTTGAAGAAAACATCCTTGCAATTTTTTTTAACTTTCGGCCGGAAAAGCTACTTTGTCAACGCCCACATATAAATTACAATTATTTTATAAATCTAAAAGGATTTACTATGAATAAATCTACAAATATGCTTAATTAGAAATGAGTAAAATATATAGCACTATAGAGACTTATATACGCGTCTTCTAATAGAGGTGCCACGCGCATCCATTTCAAATATTTCGACCGTAGGCGATCGTGGAATTTGTGAGCTGCGAAGTATTCTATTGAACATATCTGTATAATGCCTATAGGACTGTATAGGATACCTAGGTATAGTATTTCAGTGAGCATGCGTCACAGATGTGGGCGAGAGAGTCCAAGGTCACATTCGGGGATGAAATTGTTACATTCGTATCTATTTCCGAAAAGCTTTGTTAAAGTATATAAGAGTTTTCAAATTAAATATAGAATATTATTTTTACGTTCGATATTTATTATTAGCAGTCAAATCAGTAAAGATGATAATTATTATATTATCTAAAGACAAACTACAAATATATGCAAAATATATATTGCGCCCTATGTTTTAGATTTCGTAATCACAATTGTGGATATCTCAAATAGTTAAATCAACGAGAGATGCGAGAACAATTTCTCAATTTACTTGCCATTTAAAAGAACTGCATTTGCAATTGGATAGATGCGTTGCTGTCCGCCATTTTGCGCTAGCAGGTCAGGCGACGAGGAAATGAAATTTGATCCATTTATCCGTTCCATTACCGTTAGTCTTTATTATTCCTAAAAGTCATTTTATTTTTGCGATCTAGAACGCGACACCTAAGTTTTAGAGATTTAAAAATACATATGAGAAATTATTTCACGCTTTGTGAAATGTGTATACGTATTAAAGAATTGTTTTGATATATCTAGTTCAATGATCTTAAAAACAAAGGACTAACGTCCGTTCTTATTAGCTGCTGACGTGATTCCAGTCGGGAAAATTCACGCTCTGGTTGCATTGAGATGAAGCAACGGGAGCCATAGTATTTCTATTGAGGAGTTAAATACATTCATTCTAGCCATTTCAATAACTCTAGCCACGTTTATAGCAGATGGCGCTATTTTATTACCACATGCTACATTGCAATTGAAACCCATTCTCGCCTATAAATATTTAATAATTGTGATCTACAAATTAAACATCAAAATAGAATACTTACTAATTTTTAATAAATTATATTTCGGGTTCAATACTTGGCTGTTAGCTTTCAAAAGTGGATGTGTTCAATAGTCCATTACTGACACGAAAATTCTTAATGCAAAGATAGATCATGATCATGGACTTAAAAATTGAAACGGATGAACTACAACGATAAATATACCAGGCTCAGTCGAGAGACGCGTCTGATAATTTAATGGCGTAAATAAACATTATTGACACACATTTTGATGAAAAAAAGTTTTCCACGTTTTGTTTTTTACCTTACGTAAATATTTTAAGTAACAGTGTCAATATTTAATGACATGGTATGGATACTATGCAATATTTAATTTATGATGTAGATGATATTAATATAGTTTAATTATATTATCAATGAAATATAGCAAGGACAAGATTATTGCGCCAAAGCTTTAATAGGATCCGCAGCGGCACGCGGCCCGTCAAAACCAATTTGAGCGCTCCAATTGATTGCGGGCATAAATTTAAACGCCACTAATTCTCTTATCCCGAACCGTGACTAAATTACAAACACATATTTTAAATTAGTAAAATTTATGTTTTAATTTATATTTTATAATTGTTTTGACATTTATCGTTTACGTTTACGTATTCAACTCAAAGTCAGACCTACGTCATTTTAATAAAGGTACATAAAGTTAGGAAAACTCTTACGGTATGTTTACAACTAACCAAACTACAGCCAGACCATACAAACATTATAGATACAGTAGTAAGTCTACATTTTGTATATTATATTAATTAGGTGTTTATTTGACCTTTTGTAAGCGTTTAGTTTAACAATGTTATACTCGCAAGTCTAAATAAAAATAAATTAATATATTGTTAATAAATATATCGTTGATTTTTTGTTTAATATCCATCAAGAGCCTGATGTTAGGAAGACAGTACCTCGGGTGTTTTGTGAGGAGTCATCCTTTTGTCCTGCGCCTTATTTATAATATGAAAATATATATAAATAATACGAAAAAATATATTTTTTTGTAATATGTAGACCGACAGGCTAATGGGCCACCTGATAGTAAGCCCACAGACATTGGTGCCTTGAGAATTTTTCCTTGTATCTCCAATGCGCTACCAACACTGGGAACTAAGTTATTATATCCCTTGTTGCCTGTCGATACACTGGCTCACTAACCATTCAAACCAGAACACTATAATACAAAGGATTGCTGTTTGATAAAGAAAGATAGTTTTGCTGTATTTACTAGTAATATAATTAAAGCACTTATTTTTAACAAGCACACCAGTGTTTGCTTACGATTTTAATGATGTTGATTATGATTGTAATGTGTTCGATGGACCAGACAGTCAATATCATAATGAGTTCGATCATATGGATATTTCGGCGAAGTCTATTACTTTTATTTGAAAATCAATCCAAGTGCTTAAAGCTAACGTACTGTTTTACTGAATACGATCTAATAAGCCGTAAAAACGTCTTAATACTGAATAAAATTTTATCGTATTTTAAGTGTATTGATAAAATTATCTTAAAATGTATGATAGTTAAATTATTTGAGAAGTTATATGATACAGATATAAACAAAATTGGAAAATAGATCAATGTATAATTCTCAATTCCCAGCGTATTCAATGTTTGACTATTATTGTTTGATATCTTTTATAATGACGCCGAATTGATCCGGATAAATATAGGATATTAAGATAATAATATTGTAAACACTTACGGATATATTAGTATAAATTCATATTCTTGGTTTCTTACTAATTCTTGTTTTATAAGTTTGGAAGTTTTCATTACCAATTTTGATATTTTCCTTATTATTATACCTATATATAAAATATAACTATCCTAAGGATTTCTGAGAAAAATAAATTTAATAATATGCTAATAAGAAATATTTTCTGATTACTTATTATTATTCAATTAAACAAAATCAAAATATCATCCAAAACGATTCGTAGAAATAGTCACAATAAACATGTATATAAAACGTTTTATTTTAGGCGATTAAATGAGATTGTTTTATAAGTAATCAATCGTTAAATAATACAGCTGTTTGTTATAAATGTTCTATTCAATCATAAAATCAATAAAACACGCTACGAACACATTAAATCCCGTCCTTGGTTGTAATAGCGATCAAATGAAACGATTATTTTATTTTTGAAACCAAGCGTTTAATGCGTCGGGTTTCGTTTAATAACTATAAACAAAATACTTCAAACTTTTATGTTCATCCTCAATTTGTATATGAATTTTAGTAAGAAGCCGGCTGCCAGGTCACATCGAAAAGCGTGAATCAGGATTTAGGCAACCAAAGACAATTAAAAAACATACATATTGTACCATAACGTAGTAGATAACAATTTAATTTTAATTGTTGGAGCATGGTTGAGTAACAAGAAAAAAAAATATGTTTAGATCATATACTTTTCACAGATGTGACGTTTAGTTTTATCATCAACATACATACAACTGTTCGTTATCACGACTAGAGCATATTGCTATTGATATTCAACAGGAATATAAATATATATGTATATGGAATTTGATAATGTTTATAATATTATGAAAAGTGTAGAAGACTCGAAATAAGTATGTTAACCAAAAAATAACCAAAAAAAATGCTGATATGTTAAATTATACATATTACAAATCAAATACAAGACGCTTATAATAACTATTATATATCTTTGAAAGTAATAAAAATATATGAAAATAATGATTGAAATGATGATATAATATAGTCTGTGTTTATTTTCACAATAAAATGATGTTCACCGAGAACCGGATAATACAATACAATAAGATTTTTTGAAAATATATTTTTTCGATTGATAAAAGACGCTGTATACATTCATGAAGCGTTCCCAGTAATCCATCAAAGGAAAATGACGCCAAGGTGAAAGTAACGTTACTATGGGTAACATGCTAAAGGTTACCTAAAAATAAGTTCGTTAATGAGCGACATGACATTGATTGCGTCTCGCAATATTTCATCCGAGAGGGTTTATTATGCTTTTTATATAAGCTATATATTACATAATACGCCTGAATTTCTGTAATCGATTACCGGGTAGTTAGTTTGGAAACACATTTCCTGCATCTGTATCCGTATCGTAAATGTACACCATTTCCGTCTGACTTTATAAATTTTATCATTTAATATAAATTAGATATATATTTTTTTTTAATTTTGTTTCACTTTTTCCACAGATTTATGCTGACGATGACCAAGACAGCAATCTCGTTGAGAGCTCTAAAGACGCAAACAAGGATAAACAGAGCTTTGAGTCTCTCGAAAAATTACACGGCTTAACAGTTTTAGAAGATGATACCCAGCTTGCTGATGATGAGGATATATACGATGATGATGAAGACGCGGAGAGTGGTGACTGGTATCCAGATTATGATCGGCGGAGGGAAAAAGTGAGTGAATTTAAAACAAATCACATATTGGCTCTTTTAGGTAATTTGGTTTGGTAATGGCAGCCAAGACTTTGTTCTGCTTCGTCAATTATCCCAAATTCTTTTGAGTTCTCTCGGGTTGTTCTTCCATCAAACTATGACAGTGAGGACGCAGAGATTACTTTTACACTATATAAATACATTTATCCTAAACGGACGGAGTTGGTCATGGAGGCATTTAAATGTCCAAGAAAAAGTAATCAAATAAATTGGCAGACATTAAATTTTTTTTTATTATTTATTTATTATTTTATATCAAATGAAAATTTGAACAATTTTGAATTTGGAAATATATATAATTTTCCTTGCTCAGAAGATAAATTGGATTAGAATTATTTTACGCTTACCGTAAGACGTTTTCAACAATATACAATTTGTTCCAATGTAAATTTGTATTTAAAACTGGATTAAAATAATCGAAATGTAGGTTGTGTATACTCAGCTCGTGAAACATTTTCTCTCAACTGGATTCTAAAGAAATAATTTAATTCTGATCCGGCAACAACAAAGTTGTATTGACCCAAATCATCAAGATACACGTTCTGAAAACTGACAGCAAACCGCTTCGCAGTATTTTTTCTTATTTAATGAGGATATTCGCCTTTCAACAGTTTGTTAATTTTTTCCAAAATAAATACTTGCAATCTGATACTTTACCGAATGAAATATTGAAGGATGGTAAAGTTCGAGTTGAAATTAATTTATATTTTTCTATATTGTCTGGTTGCCATTTCCTTCCCAATTAACAAGTTGTGTCCATTTTATATGTGATAATCATGAGTACATATTGAGTTGTCAATTAACTGTCAGGTAAAATTAATTTTGATATAAATATCCCTCTGTCTCAAACGTTCATGAACATCATTCAGACATCGTTCAGAGACGTCAAACAGTAGATATTTATATCAACTTTAATTATTATCTAAAAGCCGAATAGATTAATGTTTTCGTAAGAGGCAAATGATAGAAGCAGCCTCAAAAAGTTTGCAGTTTGAGTATCGTTAAACGCGAAATATAACCCTATAAGTATAGATGTCAAATAGGTTTAGTCTGAAAGTCGGAATTGAGTCGATTACCAAGGGAGCGCGGCGCGATTGTGTTATTGATTTTCGCTTAACTAGATAAGAACTACAATTACCAGCAATAGCACGCCTAAACGTTTTATTAAACTACGAGTTGAAGTGAATACTATTCGTTGGCAAAAAATAAATTATAGATTTAATAGTTATTTTACAAGTTAAATTAAATATAAAGCGAAAGACAAGAAACAAATTTGTAATTGAGTAGTAACTATATTATTATTTTTTATCAAATATATTATTGATTATAATATCTTTGATACATACGCGTATTATTCTGTACATTCTGTGCATTATAAATGCAAAAGTAATTGAGGGATTTAATTACAGGAAGGATACATCAGACAATGATACATTGTAATGCAATTCAATAAGTTTTAAATATTGATAAAGAAAGTTTAAAAAAATGTATAATGTAGATTTTTCAACGACATGTCATATTCATTTTGTAAACATTTTATACAAATTTTACAAAAAATATTGTTAGATTTATGCTGCTATTAATATTAATTTAGATGCTTAAAAATATGAAACGGCACAATTAAAGCAAAGAGCAATACTTTTCACATATAAAGAACTCATTGCATCGCTCTTCCTTTATATAATAAAATAACAAAACTATCTGGAGCTCAACATAATATCATAATTGACAAGTAATATTTATTTAATCACAAAACTGTTTTTACCGCAATCAAATGAATAATAATAATAGTGCCTGTTATTGTCGAATGATGTTCACGTGCAAAAAATGTTCACAGATAAATCAAAGAATAAGGAATCATTAGAAATAAGCAAAATGCGCTCCTAAAAGGGGGCAATAATTAATTTAAGCTACTAATTAAAATTTTAATTGACCGTATTAAATACTTAAGAAGACAAATAACGGTACTGAGTGGGAGAATTTAATATGAAATTTTATTGGTTAGGTTCGCTTCGAACATTATTTTTTTCACAAGAATTGATATGCTGCTCATTCTGTATAATATTAGTAAGAAAAATTTGGATTTTGATGTCGTCTTCAACATATTTTGTAGTCATTCATATGATACATGCGGTATTTCGGTAAGCTATATACAGTATTTATGACACCTTCAATTTGAGTTTATATTCGCGCGTTTCAAATATATGTTCAGCATATATAAAAGTTTACGTTAATATATCATATGACACGTTAGACTCGTCCTTTGATAGAAAATCGTTAAAAGTGAAAATCATAGCGCTAAATTTAAAATATAGAAACAACACGGAACAATATTTTAAACTGTTTCTTATTCCAGGATTTGCTAGCGTTCTAGGTGAAACTATCACAAGAAAAAAATATTAGAAGTATGGAATTTACTTTTGCTAACGCTTATATTCATTTAATAAAGGCGCCTAAAATTATTTTTGGTTCCCATTTGTTTCAGCCTCCAGATATTAATCAAAATAGTTTACTCATTATACTTTATTATAACTGTTAACAAATAGTTAGAATATGTAGGTACTCATTTAAACTGACGCCCTTACCTAGTCTTTGTCCAAAGTTTTTACTGAAAGACTAATTATGAAACAATGATACTTCTGAAACAATTGTACATAGTTTAATATTGTTTATTGATTTGATAAAATTACAGATTGGCACAACCAATATGGTACGTCTAAAGCCCGAGGACTTCACGGATTCAGTGGCGATGGTTAAACAAGGTCAGGCATCCAACATTAAAGAAATCAAACGTTTACTGAATGAGAACCCGGAGATACCTGAAAGTGGTAAGATATTTTGCTATTTTATAGAATAATAATGCTTATTTTTTAATAGGTAGATGAATGATCGATCAAAATTTTTAAATCTGATTAGAAGATAAACAGTTTTATCAAATAATTTAATTTTTATTTTACACTTTCATTAACTAAATACATCGTTTTGATAAATGCATTGAATTAATTATTTATGATATAAATTATTCATTCATAAAAATTCTTATTTATATTCATAACATATTTAACTTTTTCAATAATTTTTCAGCTTTGCCGTCGCTATTTCCGACGACAGAAGCAAACCACAACACTCGTGACAAACGCAGTGTCTTCCCTGACAGCAGTTCTGAGAAAATTGCTGACTTCTCGGCACCAAAAGCTATTTCCAAAACGGAAGAACGGTAATGTATTATTTAATATTCTTGTCTTTTAGAATATGTTTATAAGTTCTATAAAATAATAATAATAATAATGCCTTTATTACTGTTCTTGTTTATACAGATAAATTATAAAACACATTTTTCATTTTGACTTAAACTTTGATGGAAAATATCGGTTCATGGTCGTTGGTCGCCTACAGCTTGTCTTCCGACAAAGGCCTCCTCTAAAGATTTCCATTCATACCTATATTTTGCTTTGCGAGTCCATATTTATATTAGAGAAGACTATACTAAGTTCTTATTATATTATTATTCTTAATTATATATTATTCTTAAGATATTTTTATTAATATGCTAAATAATATAAAATTCTAAGAACTATGATACCATTTATTTCCAATATTACATTACTAATTACTCATAAGTATTGGTGAATTATCTTAAATATTAATTGGCTGCCGTCAATTTTATTTATATCGAATCAATAATATTAAAATGCGCACTCTTAATGCTCTAAATTATTTGTTTCATGTTTGTTTTTCTATTTATAACTACTGATACTTAAGAATAGAGTATGCTAAATTTCGTATTAGACGACTAGCAGCTGATGTCCAGGCTTTTGATGATATCTATATTGCTATTCTGAAATTTAATCACAATATTAATTTAATGAATTCTACGTTCAAATGGTTCGTTTTAATGTCATAAACCATTCATAGTTCTTGTTTTCTCTCTATTATTTTTATGTTCGCGCTGTTAGATGCGCTTCTTATAGACATCATAGAAAGGTTTCCACTAAGCTTATCTTTAAACATTGTCTTTGAGAACATTTTTATGAAAATGTTTCATGTGATTCCTTATTTTCTTAATACCTACTATATTCATAGTACGATATTCGACGTAATTTTTATTACGACATTTAATATTTTTTCTCATGAATTTTATTTCTTATTGAACATCCTGTTATAGTATCACTAGTACTTTGTGTATGTGTATGTTTTTATTATTAATGTCCTCAGGAATTTCTATTTTACCTAAATTTACTAGGAAAGAATGCCTCTAGGCTTTAAGTCTCCCCTTCGTTCCAACTACATAATTTTGTTTGTCATTTACTACTACTAGCTTTGCGATTATAAAACTTTTAAAGGATATCATTGTGAATTGTTACAAGAGTTTAAGACTATAAAACGTGGACCTATTTAACATGTTTTACATAATACAAATATGAGTTTTTTTTTATTTAGACAAAATTCATGTACCTTTATTTTTAACGAACACCTATCGTACAATGCTCGTTAAAACTATACGGCCAATATTTCAAGACGCCTCATAAACCTTAAAAGGAATTTTATTAGGTCAGTTTCAACAAAAAGTAAGTCGCAAACATTCACTCTTTATTTGTGATCAAAGATAGTTGAAATACTAGTTACACAAACTTTTATACAGAACAGAGTTGTTAAGATTCATTATATAGAATTGTTATTTAGATACACAGTATATCATCACACCAATAAGGTTACGTTAAAAGAACGCCTGCTATTGGTCCAGTAGAAGCCTTGTTGGCACTCGTTTACGTTCAAAGACAAAAGTCAAAGAAACATGCTATATTTCTTTGTTGAAAAGTTTGCGAGATCTGTGAGCTAGTATAACTATTAACATATTGGACATAACATTTTAAGCCCCTGATAGTTATTTTTTTAATGAGGTCTCTCTCACGCTGACAATATTTATAGCCATAGACAATTTACCGTCAGGTGATAAAGACGTAACACTATTTGTTTTCGTGTTATTAATAAAACATAGTCCTCCCGGTAATGGCTGGTAACATTGAAAATGTCTAATACTTTTAATAATCTATGGAATAGCTCTAGTAAACTATTGCGTATATAAATAAAAAACATTTTATAAAAATGATCTCGTAGTAAAAACTTGTTTAAGGTTTGCGATTACGCTGTGGTAGAGGAATGCAACCGCAATGGCTATCGAGTTTCACTATGAGAACACGTATGACATGTTTTTAGGGTTCCCTATTACAAGACAACCTCATTCATTAATTTGTGATATACGTTGGATTAACCAACAATATTATCACGTATTAAATTTTTATTTCACGCCGTGGGCAATGATTTCTAGGCAACCTATACTTATAAGGCATAGCGTAAAAATATAATTAACTCATAATAACCATATAACAATATATAGCCTACTCCAATCGAAGTAGGAATTAGTAGGAACGTATTTAATGCGATTTGATAATAACTCGGCTATATTGTGCACTACTAAGAGTTTATGATATCTTCATTTCTAATACAACATCATTACACTTAACTATTTATATCCACTTTAATTTTATTTCCAAAATTCCGACAATAGTTTTGTCAACGTTCTAAATGCCAAGTTTCGCAAATCCATAGTGAATATCACAGATAAATCAAGCTCTCGACCAATGATATCGCGTCAATTTACTGTCAAATGTTGTTGATTTGGCTTTTCTCCTGTTATGGTTGGAATAAAGAATATGTTTATTGAATTCAGTTTATCAAAGTATGTTAATTATGTTGTAGAATTGATTTCGTGCATATGCACGAATCAATTCTAACATATATTACGCTAATTAGTAAGCTACCCGGTTACATAAATCAAGGCGATATTCATGAATAGCTTGAAATGTAAAGAAACAAATACCAAGAACGTTTCCTTTTAAAATAGCTCGTAAGTTAAGAGCAAGTTTTTTTTACGTTCCAATTAGCGCGGTTTGTTGCTAAATTATAAGGCGGAAACGCTTGGAGCTTAAAAACGTTTGCTTGTTCATTGTGAGCTCGGATAAGTTAAGAGTTTTAATAATGTACTCTACAGCGGACCACGTTTATCTTTTATAACTTACATTTTACTTTAATTAATAACGTTATTTTTAATGATTCTTTTGTTGAAAAGTAAGATATTAAATTTTCGGAATTTAATGTCTTACTTTATTTTTACTTTACTTTATTTTACTTCTACTAATTATTTACTTTATTTAAAAAATATATAAGTATCTCTGCAGGACAATTGCTTGCAATATCACACCGTTTAATATATTTGGTATAATTATTATTATTGGTATGTACATACTCTCGTCGGAATTACCTTCCAGTTGTTGTTAGCAGTTGTGTAGAAGATTTTTTTGTAATAGCTAATTTGGTACCCGGTAACTTTTTTAAAGTACCTATAGGTAAGCGGACGGATAAATGGGCCACTTGATGGTAAGTGGTCACCATCTGACCACAGATATGTAAATTTTAACCATTCTTTACATCGCCAAAGTGCCATCAAAATTGAAAGCTAACATGTTAGCCTTTGTGCCTCTAGTTACACTGACTCACTAGCCCTTCAAACCGAAACATAACAATACTAAATATTACTGTTTGCCGGTATGAGTGGATGTCACCTACCCAGACAGGCTTCCACAAATACGAAAAAATTATAAAGGCGTAGGAACTTATGCTGGGCATTAGCTAGCTATTAACTCATTCATTTATTTATGATACACGTTTGCTTAACCAATTATATTACTATTTATGAATTTAAGTATATTATATGATTATAAAATAATAATTATATAATATGTTTATTAAATTATTTTATCAAAGTATGTTAAATTTGTTGTGGGATTCATCTAGTGCATACATTACGTTAATGTTACGTTTGTGTTATATACATAAATTATATACGTTAATAAATTATAGAATATACCTCAACCGAGCCGATCGTTAGTAATATAGAAATTCTTTTATACGTGACTAACCTCGATGGTGAATTTAATATCCCCCGAGCATTATACAAAGACTTGTAATATAAGATATCCCGAGTCGCGACGAAATCAATACGGCGAGTCTACACGTACTAATATAATACACTTGTTATGTAACACTGCCTTTACAATCTTTTGTTTTTGATCATAATGGATGTATTAAATTTCATGTGTGATATAATTTCGCGAACTTTTCTCGTGGTACCGTAACCACGAACTCAACAAAACGAAAGAGGTGCGGTTTGAGTATTAAATAATAAAAAGAAGATATCTTACAAGATAATCGTATTAATTAAATTATTAGGTTACATATACGCGCTTAAAAAGTTATGATAATATCAAGGAATGATCTTTTGTTTGACAAAAATGTAGAGTCAACTTTAAATTTTAATAAATTTACTAGTAATGAGCTTAGCCACGCCATCTCCTAATATAATTAGTTAAAACAAAATATATTATATACTATATACGTTCAAATTAAAGTCAAGATAGCTGTTTGTTCTTACCTGGGTATAACATGTCTGTTCGACCTATAATCGTTTAAGGGCAAACGAGTTACACATTGGGTTAGAACAACATTCTTATCTAGAATTAAAGATACGTTATCGGCAATTTTCCAACGCTTGATGAATTTTCAAAATGTAATTCATTGTAATAATACTAATTTAACTAGTAACAGGGTTCTATAAGTGTCCGTCTCGGTACTAATTTTTCTACTTATATTAATACCTTCAATAATTAATGTCGTGTTTTTTTTAACCTAGTTGTAGCCCAGTTTATTTACTTGCACAAGACTAAAAGAAAAATTAGATAAATTGATGATCGATTCATTGATTGCCAAGAGGTTGACGATTAGTAATATGAATGGATCGTAAGACTTCATAAAAAAAAAGTTGTCTATGACAGCTGTTAATGACAAAAAAAGAATGCGATCATTACCCTAAATATTCTTTACACATAGGTACATAGAGATATGTAGGAGACAAGGGATTTGAGTTTAGTATTTTAGATTTGCTCCTGATATTTGACTTATTATTATCAAAGAGTTACGCTTGCCCGAAAGTTTGGTCATTAAAATGTATTTAATATCGTAGTCTGAAAGGTTCAGCGCTGTTACAAATTTACTTTGTCGTAACAAAAGCCATTGTAAGTTTTTGTTAAGAGAGGTTTTATATTACTAGTTAGTATAATATTCATATGTATTTTTAACAGTTTTATTTCATAAATATTTAGTTCACTGAATTCTGATCATTGAAGGTTTAATATATGTACATTTATTACTTAAGAATAAAACATAATTTATTACAATTTGTAAATATTTCATATCTTTATGTATTGTACTAACGTTTTTTAAAAAACTTATGGTTTAGCAAAAAAAGAAATCTTGGAAACAAATTTTAAATAAAACATAAAAATATTCAATAATTATTTTCTAACAATACAAAATAATTTTTAATATATGTTTTAAAATTTTCAGGCGTAAAACGAAGAAATTCATCCCAAGCGATCCTCTTGGCAAGTTGTCTCTGCACACCGTATCCAGAACTGTCAGGAACAGTAATGATGAGGTCAATTAACTTTTTTTAATATTTTTAATATTCTGCAATTTATTTTATTTTTTTCATATAATAAACAATTTTTGTTCTTTTCTAGGAGGGTCAGCGAAGACCGTTCATAGCTGCTCACTTCCATGGTAACACGTCACATCTCAGTACCGAGATTCACGAACATTACAAAGGTACATAAAATTAATGACACAAAATTATTAAAAAAAGAAATAACTCTAATAGTGATTGTCTACACAAGTTCTATAATTTTGAGGTTTCACACTTGAATGACGGAAAAAGCGCACTTAAGATGTAACAGAACAATTGAAATAAAATTACGTTGTACTTGACAGTTATGAGGATTTCTTTAGATACCTAATATGAATGAATTTATATACATATGTTAAATACAGTTATTCGAAAATTTTGGTGTAACATTGTTGTTATAATTGATCTCATAGGAAACGGTCTGGTCCGCGTGGCTCACGGCGCGCCACACGACGTGTGGTACCCCGCGCCCTGGACCGTCGCGTCACCTCACCCGCGTCCCACTCTCACTCGGAACGGGCACATCCACGTGCACCACACCGGTGTCTACTTCGTTTACGTGCAGGTAATGCAACAAAAAATATAAGCGCTCTCTACAAACATCCAACACAACTAAATTGTACATCATTGTGCTCAGGTAAATTTTAACTCTGAACGTCGTTTACGAGATCCAACTAAATTTTAATTCTCTTCTTGAAGTAAAATATATCGTTAATAATCCAAAAGAACGAACATGCGCCTTCTGTGTCTTAATGCTCCAGAATTTTCTACTTTAGTGTTTCGAAATAATACAAAACAATATTATTTTTCAAATAGCTTATGCATTATTAGCAAAATCGTTTGTTTCAGATTTATTATTTGGATAGCCACGATATAATCTCGTGGGTGTTACATCGCACAAACGCATACATGGATGAAAGGGAAACTATTCTCCAATGCGCTCAGTCCACGCACTCCACTGAGCGTTTAGATAAACCGAACTCCTGCTTTTCTGCTGCGGCTCTATTCTTGAAAGCTGGAGACAGACTCGCGGTGAGAAACACCGGTGGAGATAGACACTCATTGATGCAGCCAGAGAAGAGCTTCATAGGTCTCGTTAAACTGGCTGACGCTGAGGACCCGGTCGAGGAATTCTAGTTGAGAAAACAACGTATTATTGACGGTGTTTTCCATGCGTTATTCGATATTTCGAATCAAATAAATTTAAGGATAATTGGGTATCCGTATTAATATATCTTATTTATCTATTCTTTATGGTAAATCAGAACGATAACCGTTACCGTTACTGGACTCGTTTGGTATCGAGATTGTTTGTTATATTTGTGTTGAATTATTTCAAATGAAAGCATATTCTTGCCCAGACTTACTACATATATAGTGATATTTATTTAGTAGTCAAACAAGTGCCATTGTGGGAAATCGATCATTTAAATTAAGTTTTACGTTTAAGTATGATACATCTTCTTTTATCGTCAAATTTATAACAATAACGTTTTTTGTTAATATTTTATTTGCATTTGCGTGTACTTACTTAGACAACTAAGTAATTAATATTTATATTATTTTACGAAATTATTTATCTAAAAAAAAACGCAGATGCCGATTGTCGTTTTAAAATCAAATTGTTACCTTTTGGGCTGATTTAAATAATAATTTAATCTTTTTTATTTAAATATTGATGGTAAAAAAATCATACTGTCTATGTGTACGCATCAAGGTGCGTAAACGGATTCTTAGGGTTTAAGTTATATATAAAAGCTAACGAAATGTTTACGAAAGATCTGTTATGCCATTGATATTTTAAGTTAAATAATTTATTCGTACCTACATTTAGAATTTACTATTTTATGCGATTATATTTTGAAAAAATTAATGCAACACTGCATTGTGAATATTGAATTTATGTTGTAAGATTAAAGTAGTACAAAATACATACATTTTTATTTATCAAGCCTCTATTTCTTTAAAGATTTTTAATCAAAAATATGAATAATAAAATTTGATTAAAATATTACATAATAATAACATAATCAGCCTGTAAATTTCCCACTGCTGGGCTAAGGCCCTCTCTCCCGTTGAGGAGAAGGTATGGAGCATATTCCACCACGCTGCTCCAATGCGGGTTGGTGGAATACACATGTGGCAGAATTTCATTGAAATTAGACACATGCAGGTTTCCTCACGATGTTTTCCTTCACCGCCGAGCACGAGATGAATTATAAACACAAATTAAGCACATGAAAATTCAGTGGTGCCTGCCTGGGTTTGAACCCGAAATCATCGGTTAAGATGCACGCGTTCTAACCACTGGGCCATCTCGGCTCTATATAATATTATTTGAGTTTATTTTAATAAAATGCTCAGCGCAAATATTTAGGGTTCAGACACACGTAGCCGCCGTACCAGCCGAAGTGGTAATGACCTTCACGTGAAATCATCTGTAAAAATACGGTTACATTTGTTCTACCATCCGAGATAATTATAACAAAGGGAGTTGGCAGGTCGCTTCCACTTCACATGGCCGCTTACGCAGTATAGTTTGTCCTGAAATTAAAAAAAAATACAAATTTACAAGCTACATACACAGAGTAGATAATTGGTGATGATCTTTTTTGGTTAAACATCATACAGATGACTGAGCCCTCATCTATTCTGTGTATGTAGCTTGTAGATATCTGAAATCATATAATGATTTATTTGTGTATCCTATTTATTATATAATAAAAAAACATTTTCCCCATGTATTATGTTCAATTCAATTCAATTCTTAGTTTAATGGCTTTTAGTTGTGCCACAGGGCACAGATTATTTCGCCAATGTCACGTAGGAGGTATTATGTTTTCTTTGTTGAACGACATACAAATAAACAACTATAAGGTAGTATATAACTTTTTTGACATGATTAGCTTCGCCGAGAAGGACATCGACCGACACGCCATATAAATGTATTGTATAATAACATCTGGTTGACCCGACAGGACATTTATACCTTTTGCCCTTTATATATAGTCTGAATCTAAGCCTTTCTCACAGGATAACATGTCCCAGGAATCTTATCTTTCATAATATCAATGTAATTTTTTAGAATAACTATATATTGTTTGATATCATTTACATATAATAATTTCAAAGTATTTAAAAATATTCCTCTCGACGTGCATCTAATGAATGTAGGTTGATTAAAAGAAGTATATTTTAACTAAAAGTCATCAATCTCATTTAAAATCACCAACCAAAAAACTAGTTAATGTCGTCATAAGTGCAAGAAAGAAGTCCAGTAGATTCAGTTACAATAATTTTGGCACAGGATAGCTTGTATGATCACCACGAAAGCAAAACAGAAGTGGTGATGTGCATTTTCATATAACAAGTTCCACGTGTGGTGTAAAACGCGCATTGTGCAGTGACGGGCGAACTTAAACTTAGCGGCGAGAGCAGTAAGAACCGCGTTACACTGATAAAAGTAGAGTTTATATTAAGTATTCGTGCACATTGAATGTGACTTTTTCTTACTTTACTAATTACTTATTAAGATTTCTCGTTGTAATAGGAAGTCATTGCAATTAGTCATTATATTATGACTACATACTTATATTCAAAAATAAGCCACATTTTACATGGTCCGACCGGGTCAAGTTTAGCCTCGAGAACAATAGGAACCGCATTACCTACGTGGCGATAGTCGTTATTGAGGATTCCTGTCATGGTAATTATTTTTTATTGTAACAGATTTAATTATAATTAAAATTAGAATTTACAGATACCGAATCACGAGTAGGATCTTTATTGTATTTTGAAAGTATTATTTTTATATTTACGTACACAGTTATACAACACAGTACAATATAGTACAATACAGTTATATAAGGTGATTTGAGGAATATGCTGGGGGGATATATATCCAACCAATAACTTCTAGCAGAGAAGTTAAACGAAATTTGTTTTACGATGACATTTTGCGTATTTGCCTGTTAATGTATTGTCTGTAATCCTATAAATAGATAAAAAAATATTTTCTGTTTTATAACGTGAGTTATAATTTCTTCTGTTTATGAAACTGTTAATTATCTACCAACCAAACTCGTAATATTTGACGCAACTCAATGACGTAGAAACGACATGGCCGAAGTTTTCAGGAAGTAATGCAAAAAAGGCCACCAAGCATTTAATATAATCATTTAAAAAAATCCGCCGGACGGGTCTAAAGAATTGAATGTGTTAAAGACACTTTTAACTAACTTAACCTAACCTAAAGCACTCAATTTGCACAAAAGCTACAGTAAATATCAAATGATCCAAATATCAGGACGCGAGAAATCGTAGGACGCCTCGCCTTGCACAACCAACTGTTGCCAGTATCTTTCGTTACATACAGATTCATATACTCGTATATGTTTTCACTAAAATTATTATCAACGATGGCTATGGCCGAATTTCGGTCACTGGGCGAACATTAGTTGATATAATTTAACTCTAGAATTGTATATTAAAAATTACAATTTGACTAAAATTTCGACTACTGTCAAAGTTGCGTTCAATTGCAATATGACAAGTACTAAGTATCCATACTAAAATTATTACGATATTTTCAAAGCATTCGATACATATACTATTAAATAAAATCTGTAAGAAAGTTATGTTTTAATAAAATACATATTGTATTTTTAAATAATAAATAATTATTAAAAAAAGTTATGAACCATCACAAACTTGTAAAGAAAATTATGTTCGTACAAATAACGTTATAGTAAAAACTAGCATGCCTACAGGGTAATGAAGCTGGGCATCATAAGGAGAAGAGTGCAAATAAAAATAATTACGGCGACATGGGCGGCTGGCGGGCGTCTTCAATTAAATACCACGATACAAGAATGAGAAGCCTCAGAATGTTGATCATTAAACCGCGTTCATAATAATGTTTTTTAAATTAAAATAGTTACATAATATTGTGCTCTACAGTTTGAAGCAACAATTCTCGTAGTATCTCATAACCGCTCCTCCAATGCAGTAGTTAAATTAGTTTGAGCGAAGTTGCGTTGCTTCGTTCGAAACCAACTCTAGATTGCACTCCACTTTATTGCTTTAAGTAAATGTATCCCTAACGATAATAATTAGTTAAATGAATATCTGGAAAGCAATATATATGCATATTATACAGAGCTAAGTGGCGACATCCTTTTCGGTTACATATTCGGTTATATAGAGATACATTTTGTGATTGTCTGGCAACTTTTATTGGGAGGGGTGGAAAGTGTACGACTAGGTATAATATACGTGTTGAACTACGGCACCTGTAGGTTTTAATTGAAATCGATTTAATAAGTCCTGCAGTCACAGCACGCACAATTGCAAACTTAAGTCATACATGTTGCCATTATATATTAATAAGAACAATATTATTTAAGTTTTTAACACCTAGTTGCAATTAAAGTATTAATTTGAGCAATAATATAACATTTAACAAAACACATTAATATTATTTTGACTGTTTATTAATAATGTTTTGTAATAAAAGGTTTAATTCGTCTAAATAGTCTGATACCTGATGAAAGGTTATATATATTACTATTTATCGGAGTTTCAGATAAAGCGAATTTCGCGTATATATAATAATTGATGTATCTATTATGATTTATGATATTGGAAGTAAAAATATTTGCATCAACACCAAAATATCTTAAAATATAGTACGTTAACACCTGAATTAAAATGGGTTATAATAAAAACAAAATAAAATTCTAAAACTAAAATTGCTGTTACTTTACTAATGAATTATTAATAATTTTATGTTAACTCTTTGAAAGAACAATTAATTACCACCTATCTTTATTGCAAACAAAGTTAAAAGTTAAGGAAATATTTTTTTCTCCAGGAAAGATATTTAATTCTACAACTTTTTATGTTTAAATTAACGTTAAGGTTTTGTCCCGAATAATACTCTAGAGTATTTATATTTTTATACATTGACAAAGATATTTACTTGGGTGATTTAAATGAATGAAATTAAACATGTTTTATTGCTACACATTCGTTTATTATATATTAATAAATTAATCTTATATTTCTCTCTTTCCATACGTTACTTTATATAACAGTGTCGGTGGAATGTACTATTATTGCTTGGAATAAAGAAAAGGTAATGAATGCAGGTCATACAGCGAATACTGCAAGCAATAAACTAGAGTGGACTTGATTCCAATAAAAATAAATAAACATTTTGCAACACTGTGTACTGTACCTAAGCCCGGCTTCGCTCCCTCTATCGATCGTAGTTATATAACTGCTCCCCTCCTCGCTCCGCCCCGCTTATATCTTTTCAGCTATATCATTCATAGCGGGTTCCGTAGCCCCTGAAACCTGCGGAACCCTGGCATGTCTACTGCGCATGAGGTAGGGCGCACGGTGCCAACTTTCAGTATCCCAGTTGTTTTCCAGACACCCTAGTGGTCGTACACGCTGAAAAATACACCCTGTGTTTTGTTGTGTCGTGATAAATGGTTTAAGGTAAGTTCTTATGAATATAAAGGCTATCTCAAACAGCGTCTGTTTGAAATAACAATGTTTTGTTGACGCCTAAAGCTCATAAGAACGATCTGTATATATCATTCAGCTTTCTTTGTTTGACGGGCGGTCAAATCGTATGTTTATAGAAAATGGTGACCTATATAACTGACCCGGCTGGAAGCTATTTCTACGAAATTAAATATATTATATATAAATAATATATTTATTAATTTATATATAAATTAAATATATTAATTTATATTAATTTATATATAAATTAAATATATTATATATAAATAATATATTTAATTTATAATAATATTTATATTTTATGTAAATAATATATGTTAAACAAATCAATATACGAGACATAAACCGACAAAATCCCTCAATTTTTCTCAAAACTGCATTCGTATTTGATATTTATCTTATTTATTTAAATTTAAAAATATATAAAAACGTACGTCCATTGAAATGAATAATTCTTGAAATAAACAAATAAATATTTCTCTGAATTTCTCGGTTACGATTCCTCTGCAAGACTTTTGGTTACAACCCTCTCAGGATAAACATACATTTTATTGTCAACCTACAATATCTGTTAACCTATCGTCATTATTCTCGAAAAATCTACATTTATTTAATATATTATGATATGATGTGTTCTATATATACCTATAGTACATCTGGTAATCTTGTTCTTTTAAATATTGAATACGCAAAGTAAATGCATTCATTATATTTAAAAAAATAAGAATATAATGTTGTGTGTAATTTCTTCGTATGGCAGCATGGCTTACCACATACATCTGTTATGCACCGCTTGACAAAACTATAAAATTATATCGTGTGGCACATTCCAAGAGTAGCAGGATTTTCAAATTCTTGTAATTGAATTATGTTTAACTTTTAGTAAAAAACATCACACTAATTTCGACATCTCTTTCTCCAATGGTAAAAATTGCATTATACTTAATCGATAAAATCTGTTACCTTATTTTCTATATTCTCCAATTATATCTCTTGGAACTCTTTCTATATACATAATAATATAAACATCGGTCATACAACAAAGCTAAAAATAAAGATGTATTTTGCTTTTCATTTGGGTCCTAATGTATTGATATTACGATCCAAATGTGAAAGTTTAAACCGCACATTGATATCAGATAAAAAACAACCTACTTCTATAAAGATATACGCTATAAGTCGGAGATTATTTTAACTCCATGTTAGGAATAATATTTGATCTCATGAGATACATCATTGCCGCTTGCAAAACAAAATAATCAAGTTACTGTCAGTCCACGTTTCAATGATAGCATAAGAGATACGCATTTTATTTTTTTAAATCATTGATCTATTGAATTATTTTTTAAGATATGAAACTGCGTAATAATATTATTGTTGATAGGTCTAATGTTTGAGCGACTATTAATGTATCAATCAATACAGGTGTTGCAGTATGCGAGTTCTATGGCTGTGTTTGGCGACCGTGTGCATGGTTGTGTGCACGGCGGAGCGCGGCGGATCGTTGCGTGGGGCACTTGAAGCGTTGCAGCGACGACAACGTGGGCGCGTGCATGTACCCGTTGAATCGTCAGATTATGAAGCTTTTTACGACTTCGTGCCGCCGCAAGCTTATCCTGGTGAGACAAAGAATTTACATTATCGTATAAATTTAATCCACACTAATGCTAATGCTTCTCAGGCAACGCAAAATTATAACAATACTACTTAAAACAATATTTTTAATAGATTGAAAATGATTTTAAGGATACGCAATTTATGTTATGTAATTATTTATAGGATTCATTATTTTTTTAGACATATTTTCAAAACTAAATCGTAATTTATTAATGCTTTTCACGTTTATATTTATTGTTAATTGCAGAGCCCGATTATTCAGTAGATCCTGAAAATGCTGATGATGAAACATCTCCAAAGTATATTGTCAGGTTGCTAGAAAATGAAAGGCCATCTGAAGCTTATGAGTACAAAATAATCAAGAAAAAATCTGCATATAGTAGACCGAATTCTAATACACGGCAACCATCTCCTTTCCGCGAACGAAGTCAACATTCAGACAATGATAGACTTCGAGACTTGTTTATGGATAGAGATGAAGATGTAGAAGAAAATAGTCACATTCTGGAAAACGAAGGAGACAACGACATTGAATATGCAGTTCTTTTGGATCAGCTCTGGTCTAAATACAAGAATAACCAAGGGCGTTCTAAGAATGAAGATAATGCAGAAGGAGTAGTAAAATTATATAAAGATAAAATTATCAAAAAACGATTTCCTAATAATTGGGGTCCCGTAGCTTTTAAAAGAAAACGAAGTCCAGAATCCAATATGGATCGATCGGTATTAACCGAGAGCGAATATATTAAGAACAATGGAGATATTGTTCCTCGTAATTCTAACTATAATTCATATGAAGTTTCTGATAATGATGATGATAATGATAAAGACGACATGCGAGAAGAATATGCTATTGCCTTTCAACCTCTTAACGATGATAGTCTCTCTGATTTAGCAGATGAAGATCAGTATGCATATGAAACTATTGAAAAGCGATTTCCTGTAACTAAAAGGAGCAGTGAACCGTATAATTTCAATAGCCAAAAGAAAAGATTTGCTCCTGACCAGAATAAACGCGATACTAAGACATTCAGAAATAGTGCCGGAACAGATCCAAAAATAATCAGAGACTTGTCAAAAATATTCGGGAATGCAGAAAATGAATTTATTAAATCTCCCGTTAAGCGTAACACTGACCATGTTGAAAAACTGCATGATAGTAAGCCACCGACGTTAGTTTTACCTCATAATCATACCGTGCATGACCACAATCTGACAATGTACGAAGATAATAGTCACGAAGAAAAGGAGCACAAAATTCATCCCCCAGGAGTATCCGGTAAAGAAGAACACTATCATAACACCCATGAATCAGAACATACTCATGATAAAGATCATAAACATAATCAGGACAAAGATCAACACGAGAATGATAATAATCAAGAAACTGAGAAACCAATTAAAATCAAGAAGAAGTCTATCGATTGGTCAGATTATTTCGGCATTGACAAAAGGCTTAAAAAGTCTGTTTCCTTTGTAAATAATCTAAATGAGGATCGACTCAAAAAACAATACTTTGACACATTTAATAAGGAGGTGATATACCCCTTAAATTCCTTTAGAAAAAATAATTATGCAAAACGCAATTACGTTCAACCGAACGAGGAAACAAATATTCGAATGAATAACGATCATTCACTTGCTAAAGATGAAAAAAGAAACTCTGGAACCGATAATGAATCGAAATTGGATAATATCGATAAGAAGTTGAAAAATATGGAAGGAATAATCGTGGATGAAGCATTACATTATTCAAATATTGGTGAAGAGCTAGACTCTAAAGAAGAACAAGAAATGAAAGAAAAATTGCTGTCTCGTTTGGCTGCAGCCTATAGTTTGGAAAAAATGCGCAAAGCGCTAAAGGAATTCAAGCAAAGTTTGCAAATGCAAAAAGCGTCTTCAGTTGTACGTTCCTCTTCTGATCACACTAGTGATAAATATAAAAGAGTTGTTATTAAAAAGGAAAAGGTACTCATGCCTAATGACATTCCGATTGCACCTGAAAAAAATGATGATTTTGAAGATGAACAAGGAGCTGGTCATTATTTAAATGGTAAAATGGAGGAACAGCTCTCTGAAGGATATATGGGTGGAAGTGGAAGCCATCATACTCCTGTTATGTCAACAGGTAAAATTATACACTAACAGTGATCGAATTATTAACAACGGTAATATAATATTGTTAACATTTCACGTATTTTATTACAGTTAGCTCTATGGGTGCTTGCCCAGTTTTAGCAAAGATTGTACAAAGATGCCGTGGTGTCGACTTATTGGCTGGAGATCGTGGTCAACTGTTTCTTCCTTTGTGTAGCTTACACCAGATTTGTTACCTTTGTGTAAGTATAGAATGAACTTTGGTGCAAAACAATTCTTAAATATAAAGAATATTAATATTTTTTTTTTTTACTTCTAGGGTGAGGCTCCTCCAACAACATGTGACTTAGTATTTCTGTCCGAAGCAGACTCATCATGTGAAGGTGATATGAGTTGTCAGCGAGCTGCGCGTTCGGCTCTCATGGCTTTAAGAGAATTGCATGAAAATTTAGTCGATGAGTTAGATGGTGAATGCGAAGCAAGCCCTTGCCTTCCTGCCACTTTGAAACTAAATCTAGGTTGGCAGAGAGCGCTTCACCGATAAAGAAACTTCGAAACCGACCTTGCAATGAGCCATTATGTGCAGAAATCGCAGTTACTTATTACGAGAAAGAAGCTCAACAAATATGAGTAGTGAAACTCAATTATGAAGCTTCTGATTTATGATTGTATTAATTAAAATATTATTATCGTAATCATTTATAAACAATTTTAATAGATGTATTTTTTCTAAATGTCACTTAATCTTAGTGTCCACTGATAATCAACATCGATTACGCCCTTGTTAACATCTAAATTTTATATTATTCATACGGGTTTAACCGGCCATAGACGCGTATGAATAAAACTGTTTAATTCGATATACGTCGTTACATTTATAATTGACTATTCGCTAAGATTTAAATAATAATTTATGCGAAATACAAAAGCTTTCATTGTTAAATGTTTTCCATTTAAATATTGAACGTTGTATAAGGATTTTGCTAATAATATTTTATTGCATTTCTGATTGTTTAACGTCAAAGTCAGCTGTAGAAAACGGTTCGATCTAGGGGGAAATGTCCAAGGTTTTGTAGATGACGTTTATATTATGGGTGTTTTAAAAAAGTATGTCTATCGTTGTTAAATATTTACTTACATGTACACTATGTATTATTGTTTAAGTATGTCGACGTAAACTAAGCATTACGGCAATTAAAGATTATTAAATATATATAATTATATTATATACTTGAACTTTTAAATTACTATATATTCAGAACTTTATATAGAATTTAAAAAAAAAAACAAAGAATCATATAGATAAACACAAAAAGATAATTTTAAAACATTCGTATTAAACAATGAATATTTCGAATAATTTTACATAATATATTTATACATGTATGCATCGTTGTTTAAATTATACATATATGTCTTTTATTAAGTGGAAAATATATAAAAGTTGCTGCAAAAAATATAGAGCTGATTTTATCTAGTTTTCTAAACTTGTCTTCAACATGGATCAGCACTACTGTGACAAAAATGACTTGGTATATCTGGTAGTGTTGATAAAAAGTTTATGCCATAACTAACATAATTTAGCGTAATGATAGTCGCTATTCCCAATTGAAGAGGGGTTACACTGCACAATTAGCACTAGTGCACAAAATCTAGACTATACTAGGACAATAAAATAGTCGTTGTTTTATCGAGACTAGTCATTTTAGTCTAATATCTAAAATTATTAATAAATTTTAATCAGCATATATAAAATATTACCAATTATTTAAATAATGGTGGTATTCAACATTTTAAACTGAAAGTTAAAATACATATTAAAAAAAAAAACGGTACGAGTTATTTGATCTATCTAAATAATATCCTATTTAATCTTCTAAGTCTTCCGAGTAAATGGCAGAATTGATGTAATTTTAACATAGTAATACACTGTTATGATATCAGCTCATATCCGTAATATCATCATCGATAATATTAATTACATGTGTTTTTAGTAGTACTTTCAAAGCTCATTTGGAACGGAAACATACATTATGCCAAAAACATTAATGTTACTTGAAACTTATTCTATTCGTAACTATGTTCAAGTTCATGATAACATATTAATATAAATGGTTTTCAAACGTTGTTTTATTTTAAACTATATTTTACCCGCTGTAAAGTAGCACCCCCAGGCGTTGTAACCGTAACCGCTCCCGTGGTCGACACTAACATGCTGGGTTGGTATACCACAGTCATCGTACTCGGCTAAAGTTTGATGCACCTCCCCGATTATTTCAGTCACTTCTGCGTATCTTTAGACACGCAAAGGAAGAGATTGAAGAGTTTAGTTCTAACCTATTACCATAACATACATAACATAACATACATAATCAGCCTGTAAATTTCCCACTGCTGGGCTAAGGCCTCCTTTCCCGTTGAGGAGAAGGTATAAGCATATTCCACCACGCTGCTCCAATGCGGTTTGGTAGATTGTACAATGCACATGGAATATGAGTATAAGCAGCTGCATTACCAAAAAGGAGTCAAATCGAACAACGAAGTTACAGGATTAATTAGTACAGGCAATGAGACACTCTTAGAAGGTATATTTGTAAATATAATTAAAAACTAAAATGACTGACGTAATGAAAGCTAAAATACTTTACGAAACGTGATGCTCAACAAGTTGTTGTACTATTGATAATGATAGAGATTTATCTATTGATAACAAGGCGTGCGAACGATTGAATTGTGACGATAACTCAGTACAGTTCAGTACTAATAATAAAGAACATTATAATTATACATCATTATTACATACTTAATATACATAAGTGGTTAGATCTCCTGCCATGGCGAATAATAGTGGAAGTGCAAGAGGCGTGGATAATCCAGCAGCTACTGAAGGTAATGCTATAGTTGTTAAGGAACAAATAGTTTGTAGGTTACTTTGCAGTTTTGCACCGACGATGTTTTGACGCTTATCATAAACAAGTAATTTAATTTATCTAAATAAACCTCCAGTGTTGTCTAGTCATAATTTATCAAACAAACACATATTTTTCAGTACATTTTGTACACTGACAGTATTTTTAGGTAGGTACTTAAAACATTTAAAGTATTTTAAATATAAAGAAGTAATACTTATGAAGAAACATATAATAAGATATGAATCAATTATCGATAAAAAATCATGCATGAATTTGAAAAATACCTAAAAATAATGTCACAGGACAATCTTTTGGATGGCGTATTTTTTCTATAATTTGTATGTCATGTTTGTATAGTATTAGTCAATTTAGTCAAGTAAGACTGCACAACAAAAGCAATTTCGGCCATGGGTGCGCTACAATGTCGTCTACCGGCCAATCTGAAAATATTCTTACGAAGGGTTTCTTGTAGTCCTAAGAAACGAAATCAAGAAATAATAATAAGATGAAATAAATAATTCCCTTAGACGATGGATCCACATTGAGACCCGATCTGGTGATAAGCGTCCAACCCCAAGTGCAAGGTAAGTTTAATTGTTTTTTTTTTTAGATTTGACAATGTTTATTCACTCCCTCTCCTCCCTTCATTCCTTTATTTCTGAAGTTCGTTTTCGTGCTGGTGTAGACTCATATGATTAATTTATTTATATCGGTTTCTGTTAGTGGCCTTACTAGGGAGAAGGAAGTATTTGCTTAACCTAGAACTAACCAACCAGTTTAACCATCTGATTGGTGTGCGTCCTAGAGATATACACCAATCAGATTGTCTTTTGAAGGAGAAAGAAAGAAAGATTTTAAATCTATAATATTTTTCACACAGAGAGTAATCGAGCTGAGCTCCCAGTATCGACGACAGATTGGCAATCGAACAGTCGAGGGCAGTTCATATCATTACACGGCTTAGATTTTCTCATCGGTGCTTCCAGCCTGCTCATACAACAAACAGTAGAACTTGATGACTGTAAGTTGTTTAGTAAATACTTATCGATTTAATAGAAATAATGTATGTTTATTTTCGTATTTGAAACTGTTTTTCTAGCTTAGAATTTGTAATACGACGCAAAATGTAACAATCTTAAAACACTTATTCCCGGATTCCGGATATTATTCTTTATCTTAAATTTTATCTGAATATAAAAAATAAAGAATGATAATATTTGTCACTTATTATATTTCTAGTGACATCGGGAATAAATTCAGAGAACAGATACATAGTAAAGGTACCTCACGGCGAATCATTATACATCGCTAGCGAAGTGTCTTCGAAAACACAAAGAAACCTATGTGGCATGGGACGAGCCTTTGTGATGCACTTGCACGACAGCACGAGGCAGGAGGCGTTGGTGCTGCAAAGACGACTCGCAGCAGCGTCTTGCTTGTTTCCTTGTAGGTTGCAGGTAATCTAAATCTAAAAGCAAAACATACTTCATTCAAGCAGTCTTACCACCACTCTCCATTTACAAGATTAAATTAATCCAGGATTAAATAAAGTCAGGATTTAATTAGGTTAGGTTCGGATCTTTCCTGTATTATTTATACAGCAAATGAAAATTTGTATAAAAGATAATATTTATCAACAACCTATTCATTTAATACATAATAATAACATAATTTGCCTGCGTTAGCATTTAATTACATTCGAATATTTTCTTACATATTTTTTATCGTTTTATAAATCAGGAGATGAGAGTAATAACACCTCCAGGAGACTATATTGGTCGAATACAACAACAGTGGACGTGGATGGTTCCGTTCTTTCTGGTGAGAGATGCGGCGGATGACGTCCTCTATGTTGTAGAAGGCCCGGCAGTTTTAAAAAAAAGTGCTCTTCAGCTTTCTAAATTTAAGGTAATACAAAAAATATAAGCTTGCACAATGTTCATATAATATTATATTAAGAATATATTATGTTATTCCTTTCAAAAATATTTGATTAATTACGAGATTGAGAATTTAAATTAACCCTCGGTTTACTTTTAACAAGTGATTTAATTCGTAAGAGTCAAGTCCAGATCATTTTATGTTACCTCCTAATTCACGTATAATGCAATACTAATAAAGTATATTACTTAAATGTCTTGTAAGCCTATTGTATGAAAAAACAAACATTTATTGAATTATAACACAACTGTAAGGAATATACTCAGATTATAAAACAAATGGCAAGTGGGGCGCGTGGATTGTAGTGACGCTTGTCACTTCACACTGTCGGGAATTTACATTCGCTTTTGATATTTCATTCGCTTTTGTAGCTTCACTCCATCTGCCTTTGGTTTTATAATCTCAGATGAATTGAAAATAAAGAGAACCAAATGTGTATTTTACACACGTCTTAATTTAAATAAAAGCTACATCGTCATCAATCAGAAGACAAATGATGAATTTACCGGCGTACTACAAAACCAAAACGAGGTTTTGTTAATCAATATAATGTTAGTAGTAATAATTAAAATAATTACGAGCGCCGGCGAACCGCAATATAATCAATCATCTCTAAATTAAATTACACTTTGGGTATGTGAACAAATTTCACTAATTGATATTACACATAATAATAAATGAAAATTTATTGATTTTAAATTTAAATTAAATATTGTATATGTAGTTCTGTAAACATTTATTATATAATGTATTGGTTATTAAATAAACACGTATTATGTTGATTGCCACAAAAAACAATATTCTTTCAGATATTGAGTGGGGATTCCTTACGTGAAGTTGGAACAATATCTCACGGTTGGGATCGAGAGCTCGTTGCTTTTACAACAAACATTATTTATCCTACTGATACAGCACAGCCAAAACATAAAGCTCTTCTATTGGCCGCGGCATTTTTGCTTGTAAGTATTATCAGTTCTATGTGTTAATTATTTTTAATGTCTCAGCTCCACTTGACATGTTCGTTGTAAGACTGAAATCAGCACAGCCAGCTTAACAAATTCAGCCAAAATAACTGAAATAACATACGGAAAGGGCTCTTGTCTCTTAATAATCTGAAAATTTACTTACTAATAAATTAAAATAATCTTACTAAATTTTGTTTCAATGAGTAATAAATGAGTTTTTGACCTTATTACTTTCAGGAAGTAACATCTATATTCTTTAATTATGTATTACTCGTACTATTTTGTAATCTTTAAACTTATAAACTTTTTTTTCAGGAATACACATACTTCGAACGTGCAAAGAAAAGTTGTTGGCGGTGTAATTGTTGTTAGTTTAATTAAATATTAAGTGTATAGAAATTAAAATTTATAATTAATTTAATTGAGAGCGCCTGAAAGTTTTTACAAATATAAAAAAGAAAGAAAAAATGGCATAAAAATATTTTTAATTTTTTATAATATATTTTATAGTAGGTATTACGATACTATTGGAATTGAAACAATACATACATACGAATAATATTTGTCTATTATTTTTATTTTTCCTATTTATATACGCTGTGTTTTATCGTTAATTATATATGTATTTATTAATCTATGTGTTATAAGTGTATATGTTACTGTAAAAGCTCGAACTACGGTAAATCCTAAGATTTTCCAGTAAAACCTAATATTTACCAATTTTTAATGGTAAATGCCCAAAACGTTAAATAACTAACCTAACCTATTTAAATCATGTCATAACGTGTTATAAAATAATATCCGAAATGAAATTAATTTAAATAGGTTAGGTTAGTTATTTAACGTTTTGGGCATTTACCATTAAGAATAGGTAAATCTTAGGTTTTACTGAAAACTCTGAGATTTACCTAACGACAGCTGTTTTATTAAAGAATATAAAGAAATAATTTAAGTTACTTCTTTAAGATTTTATCTCAGTAGTAATGTAAATTTGTCAATATTTATTTTGAAATTAACACCTCACCTCATTTTTTAAGCGCCCTAGGCTGCCGCCTAATTTTCGCTATTTGAATTGGAAGGCCCTAAATTTATGGCGTAATTGATATTTAATTATAAATATATCGAATTACGTAACAATTAAGTCTACCAGCCTAAGAGTTTCTTGGTATTAAAATATATTTTATAAATTAAAATAAATACATATATCAAAATATAAAACCTTTTCAGTTATCACTAAAAAAATTTTTAAAGGTACTCACTTAAATACGTTTGTGTCGATTGTATTCATGTCAATATATATGTAAATATAATTACCACAATCACAAATGTACTCTTTTTAAAAGAAATAATGTAACAACGACTGCATCAAAATTGAATATAAGCCTTTTTGACGTTAAAAACGCTACTCTTTAAACAAAAAATGGACACGCGAGATTATCAGCAGTATTATATAGGTAATAAAGACGATGAAAGTAGAAAACATGGCAAGGGAGAAAATCACTGGTCCGGAGTTAAAGTAAATACATGTCATTTAATAATAATAAATTATAGTTTATCACAAAACAATTGTAACGGCATTTAAAATGAGAAAATCGTCTCAGTTAAGAACTGTAATACAGTTCATAAATATTATCTTGCTGCCAATTTGATTCGAGCCGATTAGCCCGGTTAGATGAAGTGAATCTTAACTTCGTTATGAAGGATTCAAATCCGGAAAAGCACCGATGAGTTTTTTTCTAAGGCTTTTTGTATAGCGCGGTGGAGGAAATCATAGTGAAGAAACTATATAGGATTCACGGATGATATTCTAATACTTCCATGTGTATCGACCACTACATCGAATTAACGTGGTGGAATAAATTCCACATGTTATCCTCGATAGGAGGGAAAGGCTCAGCCTAGCAGTGGAACGTTTTCAAAAATATTTTGATTAAACATTTATTCCCAAATATAACATATATTTTAAATTATTTTTAGTCTTTAGAATGGTATGAGGGGCATTTTGTTCGTGATACTATGCACGGTATCGGGGATTATTATTGTCGATTCCGAGGACCCGAAAAAGCCATCGAGAATGCTGTGACATATGAAGGATACTTTTATTGCAACCAGTTTCACGGCTACGGAACCATGTCGTATCCTAACGGAAAAACTTTTACCGTAATTATTAATTTTATTAGTTATATATATTGTAATTTGTATATAATAACTAAGTAGTTCTTTGTCGAATAATAAAAAATACTTATCGTATGGAAATTTACTGCATCGATTTTGTTGATGATATACAAAACAGGAGAGAAATATTTACAAAATTAACATAATATCTTGTAAAATAAGTTTCATTTATTAACTTGAATGATAATGTATAATACCACAAAAAAAATGCTTAATTAATTCATCATATAAAATATAACTTTCTAAAACTACAATTTTAATGACCGTATATTGAAATATTCATAAAAACTTATTGCATTACAAAATTGATTGAAATCTATTGCAAATATATTTAAATATAGGTTCAGTTATTTATTTTTTAATAATTGCACAGAAATTATGCTTCTATTATTTATGGACAGGGTTTATTTCTTAGTAACGTTCGATGGGGTCCTGGTGTGGAAAACCAAGCTGACATGCATGATAACGTAGGTCTATGGCGAGGATCCCAGCTCGTGAGGCTGGCTTGGCGGCCATCTGCACTTAATATTGTACCAGATTTTATGTCCATCAGCAGTGGGCGAACTTTAGTTGAATCGCACAGAATTATATTGACTTCAAAAGTCGAAACTGTTAGTAACAACTCTTTTTTTTTCGATTAAGTAAAATAGACTTACATAAATAGTATAAAACAGAGTCGCTTTCTGTTTCTGTTTGTATCACCGCTTTCGTCTGCTAAACCACTCGAAGTAGATATTGACGGCGTATGATACTGCTTTCACTAAGTAATAAAAAATACACATTAGCAGAAAGTAGTTGTTTGTGAACCCATTTCATACCTTGATTTTGAATACAAAAATGCAATTGTCTTTAACACTAGTTTTTAGCTAATGTTTAGAAAAAAACTTACTCTGAAACACGCTCAATATAATGGAACAAAATATGTAGCGGTTATAGCGTGGTGCGCGTTAAAAAAAACAGCGATCTGTTTATAGATATAGATAGATAAAAAACGTTATAAATTAAATATACCAACTGAATATTTCCTTGCTAAGCGCCATTTTTCGTTTTCTTTATTCATAAATTGATCCTTTGCGAACGGGGCGGTTCGTATTTTCCTTATAGGTAATATAAATAAACATAAATAAGAATCCTCTCAACGCTTTGATTGTCTGTGTATTTTAGACAAATATGTCTATACATATTATATGCCATTCGAATAAAGAATAAAGACAAACAAATCTTAGATTTACGAATTCCATGCAATATACGAATTTATTTATAATTAATTTCATTCAAGTGCGAAAAACTATTACGTCATCGGCTAGTTTATAAGGCTATATTCCAGTTCAATCCTCGGATCAGGTCAATACAATGTTATTGGATTTTTTTTGTTAAGAAGTTTTTCGTAAAAGTACCGAGTTAGGCAGTGTTAGCACTCTTGTTTCCTTGTGATTTCTCTCAGCCACTCCAGCCAGATTCGCAGCCAAATCCGATTTTGTGATAGGAAAAATAAAAATGCACTTATGTTTGGTCACACTACTACTACTAAATAATACACTACCTGTTAATATGATGTCAGCGTTGATATTAAATGTCGTGACCATGTAATCATCATCATAATTTAAAGGTAACATTTAATTTCATATTTCTAGTCTAAATTCAATTTTTCTACCATATTACACTTCCCGTAGGTAGGCGAGGTAAATAGCGCTATTGAACTACTCAAACGATGCGGTGCTGACCCCCGAGTAGCTGTTGAAAGATGGAAGAAGGTGTATCCCAAGAACTGCTCTGATATCCGCAGCCCACTTTGCCATATCGACTTTTTAAATCATAACTATTATGATGGAAAGATTTGTACGCTTAATGAAAAGGATGAAAGTTCAGATAATAAAGATTTGGTTAAGATATACGATTTATTTTGTGTATATATCAGTTATTTTAAAACCCGTAAATATCTTATACTAGATGCCACTGGATTATATTAGTTTACTAACTCTTTTTATCGATATAGGTAATCGTACGGGCAAATGAGCCACTGGGGCTACCACCACACATAGACATTGGCGCTTTAAGAAATATTAACGATTCCTTGCATCGTCGATTCTCCACCAACATTGGGTGCTATGTTTTCCCTAATGTCTGTAGCTACACTGGTTCACAGCCTTCAAATTGAAACATAACCTTACCAATTATTGCTGTATGCGAGTAGAATATCTAATGAGTGGGTTGGTACCTATCCAGGCGAATTTTCACAAAACCCTACCATCAAGTACCACAGTAAATTATTAAAGTGATTAAACCTTATTTCTTTACTTATTTTTCATAATCAGAGAGACGATGAAGCTGAAACTTATTATGCTTGGAGTAACAATAGCGTGATGATTAATATGATGAAACACAGCTACAAACATGAGAAACAAAGGAACCCATTGATATTCGACCTCACGTCTGTTTTGTCTGGGCCGAGAATAAAATTTAAACCAGCTGGATCACAAGAGCTACTATGCAGGTTTATACATACGCAACCTACGCAATGATAAAAAGGCTCTATTTCTTCTTAGCACAGAGATTTAAACATCTAATTATTTCTTTAAATTATAGTTATTTTTATAGATATTTATGTAAAATATTTTATGAGTTAATAATTATTGAGTTAATATTCTCATAAATAAGTACATACAATAACTTAATGAATATATTATAATGATTTATTTATTTATTTTAAAATGATTTGCTACAGAACATTGCTCATGGCTTGTTACTTAGGATATATCGCTGAAGTGGCTAAGCTTATTAATGGGAAAAAAATTAACCCCGATGTTTGTGATATTCAAGGAAATTCTGCAATTATGTACGCTGTTGTAAGTTTTTTCTACTTTTTAATCAGTTAAATGTGTGTTAAGTTGTCGCCAATAATAGAAAAAAATCTTGAGTTAAATAATATAATTAATACCTATAGAGAAATAATCTAACCCAAAATTTTAATATGATATGTTTTTTATATGTGTATTGTAGTGTGGAGATCACCCTGATATTATAAATTTTCTCGTTGAGGCTGGAGCTAATGTTGACTATTATAACGACAACTGCTGCTCACCGTTCGCCGTGGCGTTGATGCGATATACTTGTGCTCGAAATGATATCGTTTCTAATGGAATGCTCTATGCTATGTTGCCACCAGCTGCAACACCTGCTCCACGTAATGTTCTACAAAGACTTCCTATGATAAATATTCTGTATGTATTGTTTTTTTTTTATATATATAGATATATATTTCTGCAGCGCCAGTCGAACAAAAGGTTTTTGAATGGAATTTAATACGTGATCAATCATCCACAAGTGCAGGTGGCACTTTGACCAAAATTCCAAGCAAAATAGCCAGAAATATGAGTTCAAAGAAAATTAAATCGGTACTATCTATAGAAGATCAATCGCCAATCAAGAAAAAAAATGATCCACAACCTCAAATATTAGATCCAGAAGATGACCCGTTTTCAGAGGAATTAAGATTGTATAATGATGTTAGTCGCGAATACTGTATTAAAGTTACCGATTCATTTACACTATCAAATGGGGCGAATGCCATTTCCTATTTATTCGACGTCAATGATATGGTTAAAGAAATTGAAGCTAATGAAGAAGATCAAAAGAAAGCTGAAAAGGTACCAAAAAAAGTATCATCTAAAGTAATAAAGGAAACAATGAAAACTAGCAAGGAAGCCATGTGGGATACAAATGAAAAAGAAAAAGTGTCCATAGATAGTGCTGAGAAGCTAAAAATAGATATGTATGTATTAAAAAAGTTATATAAAAAAAAATCTCTTAAAAGAAAGTTTTCATATTCAAATTCATGACTTTCCTTGTTTTTAGGTTATCGAAAATAATGTTTACTATTCTTCAATTACTGTCAAATGGTGCTGATCCTAAATCTGTTCAATTTCCTCAACCAGCTTTGTTTATAGCAGTAACTTCTAATTGTCCTGATTTACTGCGACATTTAGTACAATATGGTGCCAATATCAATGAATCTTATCCGCAAGTAATATCATCAAATAAAATAACATATATAACTAAAAAATCTGATAGTTGCTTTTAATGAATTATCATTTCTAGGTCTTTGATTATACTTGTTTAGACGTCGTTGTGTCTCGACCTATCACCCAAACTAACTTTGAAATGATCATCGTGCTATTAGAAAACGGTGCGGATGTAAATCACAGGCTTGTTTACACGCAAGAAACAAAAGATCCGACAAATTCACATGTAACAATATATGGTCCAACACTTCTTCATGTTTTGATAACAAAAAAGACTGATAATATTAACGAAGAAGATGTAAGTAAGAACGCTATCCAACAATAATAATTTTGATACATTATTTGGTATATTGCTGTATATATTTTATAATGTATACTTTTTTATATTGCCCGACGGTTCAATATAATTGCATCTTGTCTGGTCCCAAGTAAGTAAGGATAGGACCGACGAAAGAGGTCATATAACGCGCAGGTTTTTCAGTCAGCTCATTACCATACCAGATGCACCTCTGTCGATAAGTTCTTCGGGCAATTGAGGGTATAATCCAAAAATAATGTATAATATAGGCAATGTACATATATTGCGAAGTTAAAAGTGTACTATAATATTTAATTTTAAACCATTTTCAATATCTATGAATGTAAAACCAGATACGTCGCCAATTACTGGAGCTTTTACTGGAACACAACTGTGATCCGATAGTTCAATTTAAAGGAAGATCGGCTATAGATTTAGCAATGAATAAAAATTTGGATCTCTTTAATGCGTTTATAAAACATCCAAAAGTTAATCTCAATGCTATAATAAATGATGCTAATCAAAGTATATTGGTAAAATTGTTCAGTATGTCTTACTTCAGAAGTATAACAGGCGCAGAACGACTGCAAACGGTAACTTAACAAATTATGTAATTTTTAATTAATAAATTTGCTTCTATAAATAATAGAATAATTGCTGTATACTATTCGAAGAGTTTGTATATATTTTAATAAATATATCGTACATTTTTCATTAAATTCAATCATGTGCTCAAACCATATTTGTTACGATAAATAACCTATTAATTTATAAGGTCTATATTAAATATACTATATTATATCTACAATTTTATCTAATCCAAATACACAGCTTACAAATTTACTGCTTTTTGGAGCTGATCCGTTGATAGAATGTCAAAATGATGAGAGTGTCTATCAGAATATTTTCATCTATACAAAACAAAATTTAAATGAAGTGGATAATAACACTCAGTTTAAGTCAACAATTCTAAGTAGGTACAACTTTAGGTATAAATTTGTTTGTACAAACAAAATATTATGAAAAATATATTATAACATAAATTTCAAATTCGAATATTTGATCAAGCTGGAAAACAAGATTTAAAGAGCAAAAAACCGGACAAGACGAAAAAAGACGATAAGCTATCGACTAAATCGATGGGAAAAATGACTTCTGACGACGTAGATGATTATAAGCAAGCAACAGACCTAATGACGGACTGCGCGAGGCTCATCTATATAAGATGGCTGCAAGCAAAACTAATGAAAGAACTCATCGTGGTTGTTAATAAGTAAGTTTTGAAAATATGCTATTCATTCTCTAGACGTTTTCGTTATTGAGAACGAAGTCTTAAAAGGACCAAACAGGAACAGACCAATTTGTTTTCTTTTGAGAGAGATTCCGTTATTTTTTATTAGGGGTATATTTTACGATACATTTTTAATACTTGCTTTATTTATATATGCCATTTTGAGCAGGAGCAGTCTCTCCCAATACGCAACGACTATTTTGGTATGTATTTTAAGAAAATACGTATCATGTACCAAAAAAGGAAAATGATAAGTCGTTTTGTAAAATTGTATACAATTTAACTTACTTATATTATATATTTTCCATATTTTTAGAAATTCTTTTTGCTATTTCCTGTTCAGATATAGACACCGGCACTGGAACATGATAATAAAAGAACTTAATACCAACATTTATGGTTTGTGGCTCGCACCTCAACGTTGTCTCGAAATGTGGGACATCCTATCTAGTACGAAAAAGAAAATATATAATGACAAACAAGTATTGAGACATTTACTCTGCATGGTAATTTTTATGTCCTGGAAAAATTACGGTCAGAAACATGTCAATGAGAATTGTGAACAAACCCTCACAGCCTCATTAAGAGATATGATAGAATCTGACGTAACTCATCTCCTAAGACAGCATAATGTAAGAAGAAAACTGACATTAGAACTTGATGTAGAAACTATGAACCGCTCTTATGTGAAACCAGAGCTAGTCGTTGACGTTAGTTTGTTATATAAAAATTTCATTTAAACTGCTTAAAGTATTTTCAAAACATACGTACTCTTAGTTTAAAATAAAACTGTGACATGTTATACAAAAACAATATTGGTACAATTAATCTCTAGATAGTTTTATATATAATTAACTATAAGATCTTTCAAGCAATACGGTCTTTACCATTGGGCCATACGGGGCCTGAACCTAGCGCGGAGAGCCGCCATTCGCACGGAGGCACCGAAATGCCGATATTCACTTTATACTATTTTTTTTTTTCAATTTTATAGCCTAACAAAAATATTTAGAGTGTAAATGAAGAAGTATCATTCGAGTGCCTGGTAATACTAAAAAGTGGTCCAGTGCGAGTGTAGTTCTCGCTATATATCTCGAATCAATAACACCAAAGTTTGTGGTACGGAATCCTTAGTGACAATGGTATACTCGTCGACTCGTACTTGGTCAGTTTTTTACTTTGCAACAGTTCCATATTGTGTGAGCCCTGAGAACTAGACTAAGACTAGACTTCTTAGGCAAAGATTAACACTAGAAATAATTTCAGAAAAAAAAATTTAATGTATGTTTTGAATGCATTCAGCCATTAAGTGAAAACAAGGTGTCCTGTAGCTGGTGTAACCTCATATCATTTTGCTCAATTGAATGCATTAAAATGAATATAAATAGAAAAGACTGTCATCCATGCAGCGATTATATAAAACAAAAATATTTTTCAAATTTGGATGAAGACAATACAAACACTGGTGTATAATTTGAAGACACTTATGAAAAAACGTACATGAAATTGATATATTTTTTAATTTTACAAATATATAAACTGTGTAAAACTTGCAATCTTCTTTCTTTGTAAGCTATTTTTAGACAAATATACTAGCTATTTTTAGATAAATATGCTATCTCTTAATGCCGCTCATCCGAAAATCTAAAAATTAAAATAGTGTGCTTTGTTAAGCATATTTTGACCGCAAAGTACAAGCAAACGCAAAGTAGGTACTAAAGTACTATGACGTTATAAAGTGTCAAGCGTAGCTGTCACTTTATAAAGATGGCTCTGACACTGGCAGAATTGTCAACCTATTGACAGAAGCCATAAGCATAATAAATAATAATAATAATAATAAAGATGGCTCGTTTGTTTTACTTCTTCTGTAGTGCGACATTACATCGAGATATATAAATAATTTGTCGTACATATATTATATAAAATCATTTAAACAATTATGATTTCCTGCACTCACATTTCGTTTTATTGTACATCTTTTTACCAAAACGAAATGAGTTTCTAAATTTGGATGTTTATAAATATATTTTTATACAGATAGGTCGGTGTCACAAGTCCGTCCTGATTAGCAAAATTATTTTTTGTTCGAAAGAAGTTTCTTCCGTAAAGATTTAATTAAAATTTGGAGTAATGAATGAGAAATAAATACCAGCAAATCAACCGCGATCAATGCTATTTAGTCGCAATATACTATTGAAATCGTATTTTTTTGTAATCACTTGTCTTACAAATTGGATTATATGGTAAACAATGTGACAGTGCGTTATTTTAACTTTCTCGTCATTTTATAACTATCAATATTATTTTTTTATTATATTGAAAAACTTGCGATGTTGCTCCCGATTTCAAAATTCATATTCATTCATTTCATTCATCCATCCATTATTTTTTTAAATAGGTACATGAATAAAGTGGAATATGTAAGCTGTCTTAAATTGTCAGATGTCAATCAGTTGTCAATCATTGACATCTGAAAGATGATAAGTCTTTAGGATATTCATTATTGCCACATCTATAAAATCAACATATTAATATTGTTCAATAAGTATTTTCTTTATGTATGTACGTTTTTAACAACCATTTACTGCCATCTATTAAATAGCTATCATTGTAAAATTACTTATCGATGCTGGAAAAGTCAATAAGTAAAATCCCAAACAGACTTTCCCAGATAACATTGAGCAAAACGAAACCAAAGAGTTACTTTTTATCCACAACCACAGCCTACATCCACAGCGTTTTACACTAAATGTAAATGGCTTGCATGATAGGATTAATAACTCCTGTCAAATTTTAAACTTAAACTTATATAAAAAAATACGAAGAACTAGAAAGATTCTATCCATTATTTTAAACGTTTTAACCAAAAATACTAAAATGATTACCGGTTCTAAGAGAACTGTTGTTACCATTTCAAATGTATCTACAGCAGCAAAGAAGGCCAAAAACTTAACAAATGCGAATATTGATATCGATAATATTAAGAACGACATACAGAAAAAGCGGGAAGATACCGCGGAGTCAATTTTGAACTTTAGTTTTAATAAGAAGCGCTTAAGAATAGTTTCACAAGAACAGATGGTCGCTGATGATTGTGAGGGCATTGTGTATTGGATGTCTCGCGATAGCAGAGTACAAGATAATTGGGCATTTTTGTTCGCGCAAAAGCTGGCTCTTAAAAATAAAGTACCTCTTCATGTATGTTTCTGCTTAATAGCAAAATATTTAGATGCTTCGGTGAGGCAGTTTGACTTCCTATTAAAAGGTATATCACAGTAGGTGTATCATATAATGTTAGAAAAATGAAATATAATCTTTGATATTAACATTTATAGGACTTGAACAAGTAGCAGAAGAATGCAACAAACTAAACATATCATTTCACTTGCTAGAAGGTAGTGGTGGTGAAGTCTTACCACAATGGGTTTTAGATCACAAAATTGGTGCTGTAGTTTGCGACTTCAACCCATTAAGAGTACCTCTGGGTTGGCTCGAAGATGCTAAAAGGAAACTGAAAAAAGATGTACCATTAATACAAGTATGTTAAAATCTCGTATAAAGTAAACTGGGTAAAAACATTGCAAATAACTGCAAGGAAAATCACAATATAATTAAATTCATATTAGATCATATAAAATATATTATACCATATTAAATAGATTGTATTTTGTTAGTTTAGTAACTATTCCATTTAATTGTAACCAATTCCAAATATAAGACACATTTCATTAATTTTTTTATATAGGTATATTAAGTGGTACGTAAAAGTTGATGTATAAGTATAACAATTTATATGTTAACATAAATCCCTGTATTAACATGTTTTTTTTTTTTAATATAATGTAATAGCAATAATCACACTGCCAAATATATTTATATAAGTTAAATTTGAGATGTCAAATCAACATGAAAATAATGTATTTTATATTTACAATAAACTTTGGTTTTAAGGTGGATGCTCATAACGTTGTTCCGTGCTGGGTTGCATCAGATAAGCAGGAATATTCGGCAAGGACTATAAGGAACAAAATAACATCCAAACTTGAGGAGTTTCTCACAGAATTTCCGCCTGTTATTAAACACCCTTATACCAGTAAATTTAAGCCTGAGGTAAACTTTTAATACTTACGATTAGTTGAACATAAATATTAAAGCTTTAAGTACTTTTATTTTAATTTATTGCTTTTATAAATATCCTTTCTATATATTACATTCTGTACAAATAAACATGTGTTATTTTGATGTGTTCATTTCTTATCATTATTTTTAATTGTTTGTTTCAAAGTATCAGTACAGTATGAAAAAGATATTCACATTGTGACTCAAAACAATCTTATATGTAGAATGTATTTCCATGTAAACTAAGAAACAATTTTTTAAATTATAATTTGTAAATATCTGAACAAATCAAGTGTGTAGTTTTCTCTTAGTATATATTTTTTTGATGACTGTACAATAATTTCATATTAGTACATTAATCTGGATCATGAGTATAAGCCATGACAATTTATGTTCACTCGATTAATTTTTGACTAGTCATACTATGGCAAATAACTTTGAGAAAAGTGTGTTTGTACCTAAAACAGGACTAAATTAATATCAATTTATATTTTTGTGATTATATTTAATAGTTTTATAATTCATGTTCTAGCCAATAGATTGGGAAGAAGCAATAAAATCAAGAGATGCAGATGAGACTGTGAAGCCAGTAGACTGGGCAACTCCTGGCTATGAATGTGCACTGCAGGTTTTGAAGAGTTTCATTGATAAACGTTTAAAAATATATGCTACAAAGAGGAATGACCCGACACAAAATGCCCTTAGTAATTTGTCACCTTGGTTTCATTTTGGTAAATAATAATATTATTATGATAATCTTATAGGTTCTAATTTTTTATTGTTTGTCTGCAAAAGTTAAGACCAATAATTATGTTGAGAAATTTTTCAGATTTCTGTTGTTTTTAATATTGATATATAAACACAAATCAATGATGTCTTCATGATTTGCAATATATTTGAGATGTTTGTTTTCATAAACAGAATAGAATAGTTTTATAAATGTAATGTTTTGCATGTCTTTGAAATTAATTTTACAATTAAGTTTTACAAGCATGATTTTCTTTATTTTCTTTAAAACATGCTTAATAATGTTTGTAATGATGTAATATTTTCTCTATTCTAGGTCAAATATCAGTACAAAGAGTAGCCCTCTGTGTACAAGAATATAAATCAAAACATACCGAGAGTGTAAATGCATTCCTCGAGGAAGCAATAGTCAGACGTGAACTAGCCGACAATTTCTGTTTCTACTGCAAACACTATGATAGTATTGAGGGAGCCAGTGCATGGGCACAGAAGACACTTAATGATCACAAGTAATATATCTACTTGTATACTGCATATTGTTTGCACATCATTGCAGATATGGATGTTATCAGTTTTTTGCTAATGGTTTGATAAACGATATCATGCTATAATCGATATTTATAAATGATAACAATTTCGCAGAATTGATGTAAACTGTCGTTACTTTATCGCGGTTGGATAAATTCACAATATTTTAATCACACATTTGTTCAATAGCGAAAATACCTACTACTACTTATTTTATGTATATTATTTGTTCATGGTTATAAATAAACTCACTAAGTATAAAATGCATGCTTCACCCATAAAGAAATTTCTTTCAACATACCCAACAAGCAATAATACGTTCACACAAAATATATAAATTTTTACTGTTATTATAATAGATACTAAAATAAAAAATATATTATGGAATCCAATTTCTTGTTTTCTGTTTTAGATTGGATAAAAAAGCACACATTTATAAACTGGAACAACTATCACAAGCTATTACTCACGATGATCTGTGGAACGCAGCCCAGATACAAATGATGGAGGAAGGAAAAATGCATGGATTTTTACGAATGTACTGGTGTAAGAAAATTCTGGAATGGTCGGAGACACCTGAACAGGCTCTAGAATGTGCTATATATTTAAATGACCATTACAGTATTGATGGCAGAGATCCCAGTGGTTATGTAGGTAAGAATTGAAGAAATAAATATTTATAATTATGTAATGCCCTGGGGGTAAGGAAGCTGGCTGTGTCACATTCACTTGACTCTGTCTGCACTTAATTTGTCACCTTCGTCCTGCCTATGATCTCAGTCTTGTGTGACTCTGTGCCAGCACTTGTTAATAAATAACGTTTCAGGGTGCATGTGGTCGATATGCGGTATCCATGACCAGGGCTGGGCGGAGCGCGCCATTTTCGGAAAGATTCGTTACATGAACTACGAAGGATGCAAGCGCAAGTTCGATGTGGCGACCTTCGTGCAGCGATACGTCCGAAAGACGAGTAAGTAGCGTACTACTAGTATACCGGTGAGACGTACTACTGGTATACTAATACAGAAAAGCCATAATTTATTATTGACAATTTCTATCAGAATTGAATAGAGGGCCGCTATTTTTTTATTTTTATGAAAATGATGTACATTTATAAAAAATATTATATAATTAATGCTTTTTATGTCATACATCAGAAAAGAGGTAACTAAAATCTTAATTAAATTTTAATAAAAAATTTACACACATTTTTTTTTAGATAAGCAAGTGCAGAATATCAGTTCAATTGTGTTATGAAACAATAGAGTCAACGAGGTGTGTCCACGCTGTTAGCTGTAAAAGTGGAAATGTACTTAAGGATTAGATTCTCCTTTTTTATATTTCTAGCGAGCGAGTCCGAGCCCCTCAGAAACCACTGGACTGATTTCGATGAAAATGTTTGTGTTTTAAAGCTTGTGGTTACTTAGAAACTGGTACGTATTTTGCCTCACGAACATGACGAATGCCGGAGATAAAGAACCACATAATTTTCACAACCGAGAGCAACCAATATAACGTCCCATTTCAAACATAATCACATCAACGCATGGTCAGCCATTCCATTAGCTGCCACTAAAGCGGACCCGTACTATATTATGAATGAGAAAATGTGTTGCTTTAGGACCAGAGAAGAATATAGGCTACTTTTTTTCCCGGAAAATCTCAGGAGAGCAAAGCAGCAGGTAAAAGCTAGTTTTAATATACATAATATAAGATTCTTCAAGTAATTATAAAACGATAGTATATTAAGCTTTTAAGTGTTTTAAAAACATTAGATGTTGACGCTTTTGTTGTGCTTTATACAATCTTATGAATATTGATATCTCTTTCTCGTGTGTGGCGTTAGAAAAGGATTACTATCCTGTCTCTTCTGTCATGACAATTTATTTAATTTAGATTGTGTACAACAATATCGGCACCGTTGTAAATATTTTAACTAAGATTACTAGAAGTAGTTATATACAGAAAAAACTTAGCTTTAAATAAATCTATTATAAAAACAATGTTATGTTGAGATTTCATATGTCGATGGCTTTTTCGTTATTTTGTTTTTAATAGATTATTTGATTCTGTTTTAAAGATCTTTCAAATCTACCTCTTATATTATATAATTAAGTTTAAATATATTTATTCAGGCCGAATTTTATTTAAAAACATGTTAAATATCGGCACTTATTACAACAATTGTTTTAAAAGTAAAAGTGAAGTTCAGTAAAACCTTTATAACGAAATATAAAAATATATTTACAGTACTTATATAAGCAGTAAATATCCGTTAATCTTGTGTCGTATGCCAGTTATAAAAATATTTATTTTGAATGTTTTTAGTAGGTATTTAATTTATAAGTTTTAATTGTATTTTACTAACATTTTAAGAGTATTTCTGTGTGTTGATCATTTTAAAAATTATTACTTATTATCATCTAACGTAATCACGTCACATTGTCAAATAATATACCGTTACGAATATCATCTAAAAACAAAAATCACTTTTATAAATAAACTCCGAACTAATTTCGAAATAAAGATAAATTGTTTTATTTATATTTAAATTTCGTTTGATTAATACAAGGAAACATAAGAAAAATGTAGATTTTAACGAATATTATTATCACGAATGGTTCGATCACAACTACGACGAGAAGTCTGCTGTAACTGTAACTTTATCGACGTCGAAAATAATATTCTCTGAATTCTTGTTGCGTTATGTTTGGTAAACTGACACCAACGGTAAATGATACACGTCCCGTTAATTGATAAAATTTGTCCAAACCATTTGAAAAGTCTTCGTATGTGTAGTAAGTTTTTGATTATATTAAATATTCATTTTTCATCTATAGCCTATTCCAACGGAAGTAGGAAAAAAGATACAACAACCTTAGATTTATGTATTTCATGCGATTTGCTAATAACACAGCGGTATTGTGCACTTCTAAGAGTTTATGATTAATATGTCTTTATTTATAATACAACACTATTGCACTTAACTACTTATTTCCACTTTAATTTTACTTCCAAAATTCCGATAACAGTTTCGTTAACGCCATTTTTTCGCAAATCCATATTGAAAATCATAGATTAATCAAGTTCTCGACCAATGATATCGCGTCAATTTGCTGTCAAATGTTGTTTTTGGCTTTTTTATTGTTATGGTTGGAATAGAGTATACACAATGTACGCAAGTACTTTATTAAGTAATAGGAAACTTGCTGCAAAACTGGGAACGTGATAGGCAGTTCGTATGGAAAACGCTGAATTGGTCTAGGTTAAAAAAAAAAGTTTTGAATACTTACAATATTTTCCTAACTAGCTAGATAATTTTAGCGTATATATCGAAAATGAATCCTCTCTATTTTGAATTTAAACATAGATATGTAATTTTCGATTATTTTTTATGTAGTTTTACTTTTTCACTGTCAACGAATTGTTAATTGTTTATGGGTAGGTTTATGGTATGGTTGGTAATCAAACATCAATTCAATTGCTTATAAATATTTTTATTTATGTGACTGTTCCGTGGTTACACAATCATATATTTCGATTAGTATCTTCATAAAATTAGAAATAGAAAAATAATATCAAAGAGCTATTTTTTCATTGGAACATTTAGTGAGTCAAGTATCTTTTCGTGTCAGGTTGTAATTTATTAGAAATTTATTTATTTAGTCAAAGGTTGTAAAATATTTGTGAAATTCATTATAAACGGTGTATTCATATAAGTTAGATGTTCTCATATTAAATAAAATAAGAATTTAAAATAAAATTACTTTAGTCAGACGATACAGTTATTATCTTAGAAACACAAAACCCATCAAGATTTTCTCCTATTATGTCTCAATTTTTCTTATAGATAATAATAAGTCTCTACAAAGAAAATAATATTTAGGAAAAATATATCATGATTTCAACACACATTAAGAAATAAAAAGAATCAAGGAGTAAGCGCGACTCTGATGACTCGATGGTAATTATTATGGACATTGGATTTTATTATGATCAAGTATGTAAGTACCCAAGTAGCTGTTTCAACTATGAACACAAATCGTGGCTCGCGTCTATTAACGGATTCCGCTAGAACAAGTACAGCACGAGGGAAATACACCTTTACTTTGGACATTCAAACATCAACATACGATCTCAAATAAATTTAATAAAAATACTCCAATAACTATGCCGAGTGTAACAAGTCAGAGGTTGAAACCAAGTTCTGGCTCGGACGCTGGCAGCGTGGCCGGGCGTCCGTATCGAGCTCAGCGGGCTAGGCAGAGTAAACGTTGAAGTGTATGAAACCAACGTCTTAAGTTTCGGTCCCGACTGGTGGTTTTGACAATCAATAAGCAAATGTAATGCTTTTATATTGAATAACTTTGATTTTTATGTTATGAGATCATTCTCTGCGACGTTTCTTAACGACGGCCAGGTAATATACCAATATCTGTTAAGTTCATTGTTGTGATGAATGTCGTTATGTTGAAATAGCTAAAGGAACGAAGGTACCGGATGCATTTTGTCTAAGCCCACAGGTGACTGAAAATCTGGTTGCAACCTCTGGCAAAATTAAGACAGGGGTGGATTCAAAAGAGGCAATGGGGAAGGGGGGGTTAAAGTTATAACTAGTTTAGTTGTCTAGGCTTCCTTGTGTCAGTGTGTGTGTGAAAGCAGAGCTACATTCGCCGCGCGCGCTACTGCACGCAACACGAGTTCTTGTGCCCGTTCTTCTTGAGACGCGACTTCGGCCTGTACTTCTCCAGGTACGAGAGCTGCTTGGCGTTGATTGCACCACGACGCTGGCTGTGAACCGAAAGGCGTTTATTTGAAAACATCGTCTATGGAGAACTAAGAATCACGAGTGACGATTCTATCATTCACAATCTCAATTGTAATAAAAACATTTGGCAAGACAGAAACTCTTTTACAGTACCAAAATCAAGACGATCTTTACAATAAACACAGTGAAGTTAAGAGGTCCGCTGTACTCACTCCCGGATGGTTTCGACGGCCTCCTCGTACTTCATGCCGAGCTCGATGAGCGCGATGGCGACCATGACGGGCGCGCGGCCCAGTCCCGCCACGCAGTGCACCGCCACCGCCGCCTCCGGCTTGTTCGCCGCTCTGGATATACGGACGGAGCATTTCTTTTTAAAAAGCGGTTAACACATAGCGGTAACTTATAAACCACATAATTTAAGATGGCCAGAACCATTCCCTTCCATTACGTTTCCGACGTTTCATTGTCCGAAGAATCAACAACCCGAGAGATTAGATATAAAAATAAAGGCATTAGTTGTTTAAAATCAATCAATCAAGAATACAGTTTCTAAAATGTATGGAATAGTTCATTTTGTTGCTGCACCAAAATATATAAATGTTAATATTTTGCAAACGCAGAAATTAAGCGGCTTTAATTCACAATATTAAATATTCGGTGACGTAATCTAATATAAGACTCGTTGCCAAGTTAAATTTGAAACTAGAAATTGAATCAGAAACTAACTTATCGCGAAGGATCTCGAACCAGTCGTCGACGACGTTAGCGGGCGGGAAGGTTCCATCGTCGTACGCCAGGTCGCGCACCTCGATGCCCTCCGCCTTCAGCGGCGCCGTGTCGTAGCTCGGCTCACACACGCGGACCACGGTGCACACGTTATGCTTCCTCAGCTCCTATTAACACAAAACAAATCATTTTACTTCAAGAAAATAAAGACTCGAGACAGCCGTTACTTAACTAATTGTCTATGTCAGAACCTCGAATTGCGAACTTCCAGTTTGAAGGCTGGCTGAGCCAGTGTAAATAGTTAAAGGCACAAGGGACTCAATATGTGAGATCCCATGACTATCGGTATAAAAAGTGGATTACACTTGGGTGCAGTGCCCATCTTTGGACGCAGACAGCATACCTTCGTGGCTAAAGCGTCGCGTTTCCAATATTATTTACATAAACTAGAAGCAAAAACGCACAGGTAGTACATAATTGTTGTACTTTTCATTATACATAGTTATCGCTTTTGATGAACTCAAGGTTTTGTTTAACTAAATATTAGCATTGAAACTTGTTATTCCGAACGAAATGCAATTTTAATCTAGGCGATTATAAAATGACCAAGTAAACTTCTACTTTAGTGCCGGTTGAATGTAACAATGAGTTCTTATCAGAAGTAACCGCGATTGTTAAGAAAAAATAATATAAGATATTTATATTTCATATTTAGAGAGGTTATTCTAATGTAACCATTGAACGTAATAATAACCTTAGCGTAATAAGGTAGATTGTAAAAAATAATAAACGAACGTCATACAAATTTATTATTTTAAATCCTGTCGTAGATCTCCTGTTGCTGTGAATGTGCCACGCTTGATTGTTATGAACTAACAATTCTGATAATTTGTATAATTAGTAATCTAAAATAAGTTTGTCTTAGAATAACGGTATAAGTTATCATGTAGTTTGGTTTTCTATCAAGAATGTCGTGACGTATAAATTTTTAATTACTTCGTTTTAATCTTTATCTATAAAGTCCATTATAATCTTGTAAAGAAATACTTACATTATTTTTTGTTAATTTTTAAATTCAAATACTGCATTATTCAAGACGTCTTAAAGTTCGAGGTACTTACATCTGATTGCATTTCTCTGCGAATATCTTTGACCCGTTTTCACGAACGTATCAATCTTTTTTCATGGGTATATTTTCCTTATTACATATTAAGTGTTTTGTTTTGTACCGAATTCAAAATCTTTATTCAATATCGAGAATTATACTTATTGATATAATAATTTACCAACAGTTCCGTAAGAAATACTTGAGAAAAAGCGACGGAAACTCTGTAAATATTGTTTTTGTTGTTTACAATTAAGAATAGAATTATATTTTATATTTGAATCTGCCCAGATACGATAATTTCATATCCAATTTTATCTATAGTAATCTAGAAAGTAGCTAGGTTTAGAAAGTAAACCATTTTATTAAAAAAAATGGCAGAAAAGTTCCTCAAAAATTGGTATACTTTGCAAAAGCGTACATACAGTGTCACTGAATAAAAATACTAATTTTACTTAGACCGCATAGTCGGTCAACAGACGCAATTAGCTATTGCTTATTAAATTGATAGTATTGCCGTCACACATTCTTAAAAAACTTCTATTTTAAATGAACAAAAATATAGTAAAGATCCGATATTTCAGAAAAGTTTTAGGGGACTTATTCTTATCAAAGTATCCTTATAACTCTTATCAAACGTGTAGTTATCAATTAGATTAGACAAACAAATAGATTATTTTGATTTTCTTTGTTTTAAATTATATAAAGTTAATCTTGTTATGTAAGCATTTTTGCTGAATAACATATCTATTAAAAACATTACAGTCTGTTTAAACGCTGACAAATGTCAATCGATTAAATATCCGAATATTATATCGGTAGTATTGACGTCATAGGTTATCTTGTTTTGATTAACATCGAATCAATCAAAAATCTATTCAATCAAAATGACAGGCGACAACGAAATTCATCAATAATTATGGAACGTGTATGGAATCATTCGGTAACAAAATATAAATTTATTACCGAATGATTCCATAATGCCCTAATATTTATTTAGGATGACATTTAGGTCACTTTACGCCACCCTATATAGTAGCATTATATAAAATTTACGTATTTTATTTACAAGTAAAGTAAAACTTAGAGAAATTTAGAATTTTAGGGATGACATGACTAAAATTCTAAATTTCTCTAAGTTTTACTTTACTTGTAAATAAAATACGTAAATTTTATATAATGCTACTATATAGGGTGGCGTAAATTGACCTAATTAAAATGACAAGGCGAATCTCTCTAGTAACATAACTAGGCTTGTATATATAATTGCTAAGCATTCTTACAATGGGGATAGAAATTTATTGTCGAATGTACGTGAGCTATTGTGACTCAGACAATAGCGCCACTTTTCCGCCCTAATCGGCAAGACTTGAAAAGTTAAAGTCATGCTTCATTTTTATTTACTATGGGACAAAAAATATGTAGACATAATATACGTTTTTAGACACATAAAAATAAACGTTACTAAAACTTTCGAAGATGCAATAGATAATATTATGACAGAAATTATGATTCTACGGATAATATTATAACATATTAATTATAATAATAAAAATATGTGAAAAATATAATCAGCAAGTAAGTAGTTGATACACTACTTGAGATAAATCCAGTAAACTTTTTCAGCACTTAAAAGAACAGTGATGCCACTTGAAGCGAAATTCAAAGGATCCATTATGTCAGAAATAAGAGGCCACACAAACAAAAGCATAAAACATTCAACAAGATCACGGTTTTCTCGTCATTTCTTATAAGATAAGGAAATTATGGAGGACCAATTTTCCGAGACCAATTTCATATTAAGAAAGGTCGAGTCGCTAAGAAAAGTTATTAAAATTATAATTGAATATATCTATTTAATATACCACTAGGACTCGATATTGATTTAATTCAATAACTGAATTAAATATATATTTTGAGGAAAATATCAAAATAATAATAATACACACCTGTAAGTAGCCTTGGATGGTGACATCCGATGGTCGGTCGGTGATGAGGAAGCGCATGTTCTTGTACTCAATGAGAGACGGCGCCGGCCTGATGTCCTTCTGCTTCATGATGACTACTTTACGTTCCTACAGTCAAAGAAGATTCACCACCACTCCCGCACCGAGGTGGCAGATTTATTCACACGCGTCAAGTTGTAGCGATCCGTCAGAGTTTAACAGACAAATTGTCACTCTATTTCCACACAACACACTCCAGTTTCGTGACTTTTCTTTAAAAAGGGTCCAATTATATAATTAGAACCACCCGCATGGATGTCGCTTTCAACCACTTGAGCACATTCGAAGACTATCAAACAAAATTTACGAATTGGGAATCTAAATTAATAAGAAATTATTCGACAAAACATAAGTCGTTTACTTCGGCAATGATATGCTCCAATTAAAAGTGGGATCCGATTTTAAGGTAACTGAAACAAAAAGAGAATCATATTTAGCGTCATCACTTTCAGTTGGGCAGATTATTTTTCTTTTATCATATTTAACAATATTTGCGTCAGTGAGCAAATGGCGACTGAAGTGGATTAAAAACTTTTTTAAAAATAGCGTACAGATTTCAAAGCAAAGTTTAGGTCATGTGAGTGGATACGTCCAGCGGTATTCGCGAACTGCTGATCCAGTGCCAATAGCGCATCACTTATTAGCGCGTTTACATCGCCTCTTGTGTAGGTATGTATAAGTGATAACATTATTGTAAACACTACGCAACAATACCCTCGTTGTGTGTGTTTTGGTTATAACTTTTGGTCACGTTAGTACAGTGCAATGTCAAAGTGTATTACGTATCTACGATTAAATACTACTTAAAAGCAAAAGTACCGCTAAAAATAATCAATTTTATATAATGTGTAACAATTGTATTTTTAACTATAAAATAAAATATAGCCATAAAAATAGACCAACAATCGGCGAAGATATTGAGTAGTTTACATACAGAAAGTGACTACTGTGCTAATTTTTCATTTTGTTGCTTTTTTTTTATTTACAGGAGATGAATGATTTACCTTCATATAAAATAAGAATCATTAAATATAGTTAATATTAGTTATAGATGACATGAGTTAATTAACAAATTGACCTTCTTCTTTTTGAGATTGGCAAGCGGAAACTTACAAATGGATGGGTGTATATCGCAAAGTGCTTGGGGTGCGAGAGACGTGCGCTCCCGGCAGCATGGGTCCTGTCGCTAGCCCGCTACCTCGTCTTCACGGGACGCCCGCGAATTTATTTGTGTTGGGCCTGGCAGTACTCCGCGCTGTCCAAGCGGAACTCCATCAATGTCGCCACAGAACAGTTGCCCAGCTGAAACAAGCAAATTAACAAATTATACTACGATGTTTTGTTTACTACACACTCTTAATATAAATAAAAACCTACTGTTCGTAGCAATTACAAAAGTGAGGACGGATCATTCGTTTACTTATAAATGATTACTAATGAGAAGTGTGATTGTAAGTTTACGGCCATTGTGATGTTAATGCTAAATACGTAATGCTGAAGGCATTCTTCAGAGCTAACCTACATCGATATATTAATACAATAAAATGTTTTCTCTTGCAGATAATAATTACTTTCGTGGCTTCAGAAACGTTTAAGTCGAGCGGTAAATACAAATAGCACAGATATTTTGCCAAAATAATTTTCAGGGAAGCCACGAAATGGTACGTATATATTTTATTTTAAACATAGATAAAAGTTATATTTACTTGGCTTCTACGCACTTAACTCAAAAAGACGGCGCAAGTAATTTTGGCAGACAATGAATGTGAGTAATTTAAACCACGCCAATCTCAGAACGTTGGTTTAATATCCCGTTAATAGCATACATCGAATACTTAAATCTACGCCATCGATAAGTCTCGAGATGACCGATCAACCTTATATTTAAGAATAATTTATTTTCCCGAAGATTCATTCAAGGGGAAACGGCCAGACTTGGGCTGATGCCAAACAGAACGCAGGAGAGAGCCGACATGCGTATTTCACGCTGGGAATTTAGACAGCCCCGAAATCTCGAGATAAATTAATTTTCAGTTTTAGAGCATACAATAATAACAATACACGTTCTTAAATATTGTCTTATAACGTCAACAAGACCAATTTAATTTTCTTTAAAATAACATTCTAATGAAGTGCTTATAGCACAAAGTTTTAGTATGATTTTATCTTTTCAATAAACGAAAAAGGCACAAGGTCATTGGAATTCGGTACAATAGACGACAAACAGAATGATTCTTCTGTTAATAGAGACAGATAATTCTGAGATGTCTCAACACATAGTTCATTAGCCAGTGGTGAGGGTGAGAGGTTGTCCAAAATGCGAGTAGACGAGACGGTCGATAACCTCCAGACCACCTATACCCATATGCAATAATGCAGACGATTTAGATTTGCATTTTAACGTTCGCCCTTTGCACACTGTCTCAACTTATTGTGTATAAATGTTATCAAGCAATTGCAGAGTCTAAAAGCCATTATTTTCAATAAGTACAGAATAATAACTAGCACGTAATGCAATAAAAACTGTACAGAATTGAAATAAACATCGCTAATATTATTTGCAACCTATTTATGTCCAAACCGCTCGTCGTCTTGTTTACAGCCTGAGTACAAACACGTGTCGAACAAGAACACCACAAAGGACAAACTCAACCACAACAAGCGAGCTATGTTTGTAATTTAACATTGCATCTAAGAGAAACGGTGTGCTATTCATTTAAGAGGATAATATTTCCGCGTTGCTTACTTTGAGTTGACGAGAACTCGCTAGATATTTTGAAAGATAAAAAACTTATTATTAAACACCTGCGTTCGGATTAAAAAATCTATTTCCGCAAAATGCAATGGGTTTAGAAAATAAATGAAAAAGCGCCGCTAGCGGAAACGTTGGATCGAGGTCGTCTGCCCACAACTACTATGCTATGCACTTAGTTGCTTCGGCTTTATTATCCATAATTCTAGGAAATCAACAAAGCCTTACCATTCATTATTATTGTATACAACATTACTTTTTTTCTAAGAAAATATAACTGCATTTGTACTATTCGTTAGAAATTGTAAACTATTTATATTATCAGTGTATCATTTCATCATAACTTAGATACAAATGAAAAACTAAAAAACTTGCTCTCTCAAAATAACACATTGCGTATGTGTTTGTCTTCCGTTTTATTAAACTTAATATCTACATCTACAATTAGGAAGGTATATTTGTATTGTAATTTTCTTGCCAACTAATTAGATCGGTATTTAAATTGCTTTAGAGTAAGCGTACCTACCGATAAACTCTAATTACGATTAGCGAGATTAACTGAACCGTAATAATATACCTTATTTACAAAACAATATGATTAAGTCGTGGCTTATCTTTGGAGAAGGAATAGAAAGACAATATTGTGTGATCGCTCATGCCATAGTCACGTAGTCACCCAAGGTGGCTTATAATGTGCACGTTATCAACGATATCGTAATCCATATAAATTGCTGTGCCAAGACACGGCAAATCTCTAGACACCGTGTTTACTTAATTATTATCCTCTACACATCTCGTACTAAATTTGTCGTTCTTCATTGTTATATCTATTCATATCTATGCTTCGTAGATTAAAACTGGGTAAAGCTAACTAACTAATGAAGACCCCTTCCCTATAAGGACAGGTCTAAAAATTAATTGAAATAATTTTTAAAGCCCAAACAATTTGACAGTGTTATCTTTTTGTTACATATGTGTTTAAACTTGGGTGTAACTATGAAACTTTTGGATGTATATTTTTTACACCTATTCAAACGAATAGCAACTGATGATACCTAGCATCTCTATCTACCATCCAGCTGTCATCTCTCCTCTTATAGGCTACCAATGTTACCTATTATTCTTACCTTACATTAGCACAAGATTGTATACCCGTCTACCTATATTATATAGAAAGTTATCCGACTTGTATACCACCATACAAAACGAGATCATAAAAATAAATAAATAATAGGTATATCAATATTTGATATTTATTTCCGAATTCGTTTGAACTGATCACACTATTCCTCTTTTATTTTATTAATTATATGCTCTGAAAAGTACGTTTTCTTAACTTTATTAATAAACCTGTGCATGTATAACACTTAATCACTGGCTTGACTCACTTTATTGATTATTTTAAATAATAATTACAACAAAGCGACCTTTGTTTAAAATAGGCACAATTATATTTGTCTTTTTTATTTTGAACCATAATAAATAACATCATCCATCATAATACAATTTGTAGCAACAAAAAGTAGCTTGCAAACAGAAAAATTACTGTGAACTGTGTATTCTACAATTTACCAGGAACATCGCTCAAGACACACCCAAGAGCCACAAGTGGGTGGTAACACTAATAAAACTAAGTGCACAAACGTAACTCTAACTAAAACGTGTTTAATTCCATCTAACTATAAGAATAGTGACTGTTAAATATTAAAATATAATTAAAATACAATTGCATTTCAATTGTCGAAGAAAAACTTGACAGTAAGCTTGAGAATCTTAAAGTAAGTGATAATTTTATAATATTTGCAAAAATATTATACATTATATGAAGAAATATGATGTATCGATGACCAATGTCATGCTACTTTCTAGAGTGAGCAAAAAGAGAAAATATAGAAAACAATCTGTTGCAACGCTCAACGCGATAGGAAACTTTTAGTTAAGGATTTAACAGTGACGACTAAAAAGTAGAAAAAAAAGTCTACAATCGTCTCAAAGCCACCTGTTGAATGTAAAAAAAATGGAGCAAAAAAAAAAAACAAAACCAAAGCAGGAAGCCTTTACAAAGGTTTAAATTCTTTGTCAAGACACATTACCTGACCGCTTCTTTTGACCATATCCAAATAACAAGGTCGGATAATGTGTTTTTATTCCCAGAATGTTACTTTCGTCACACGGCACTTAAGACTACGGTCCTAAAACGTGTCAGTAATACAGAGCACCGAGGTTAATGATGACACAAAACGTCACTTACGTATATTCCACGCAACGGTTGCAAATAATATGGAATATCAAAAAGTTAATGAATATCACAAAAGTAAAATTATAGTCGATTCACACGCAACAGAGGCTGTCGTTGTAGACAGTTGTAAGGTTTAGGCGTTCACATCGCAACGGATCGACACGGTCCGTGCCGCGTTCGAGCAGAGACTGGCGCTGGCGGGCACGGGGCACGCTGGCGGGAACGGGCGCACCGACTACGACCGCGGACACGACGTCACGCGAGACGGCGGCGATGGCAGCGTGATGGCGTCATCCGACTAACACACGCACACGTTTCACATTAACGCACACACTACATAGCTTTGTCAGATTTACCAGTTGCTAGGTATGTAACAATATTCCTCAATCAAGACAAAACAAACCATCGACGACATTAAATATTAATAACATGACTGATGACAATCTGATGATATGTTACGAAGTTTAGGCTAAAAATCAGACAACAATGAGTACTCACATTCATCGTGTCTGTAACATTATATACAAATCAAACCATTAAGGTGAATTGATTGTTCAGACAATTTTATTTCAGAATCTTCGTTTAGCGGTCGACATCTGTACTCGTTTTCTAATAATAGTAAATCAAGAAAGAAACCGGGCTTAACTCCTACGCAGCTGCAACGAACATAACCATTATACCGTTCAGTCGCATTTGCGTATAATGGCAAAATATACATCCACTTAAATACACGAACCGCAACCACTACTACACCATAAATAATATTATAATGTAAGATGTCGATACTCTATTTGGAAAAGACAATTAAAAAAATAGTTTTGCAAACGTAACGTTTCCGAACTATGGAGTATTATTTTATATTTTTATTAATTACGCAATAATTTTCTACCTATCTATGTGGAACTTAGGCTAAGTTGCATTTATATACAAATCACAAGCAAAGGTTGTACCAGTGTCCGCCCACCTTTACACCTCTATAATAAATTTAGATACACCCACACAATTTTACGTTCAACATATTTTATTATTCGGAGAGACTAGGTTAGATTTACCCGTCACAATAAGGTTAGTAGTACAACGCTTGTATTGATTATTATCTACATAGATGATAACGATGACTCATTATTAAGTCATTAATGTAATTTAGTTCGGAATTTCGTAAAATGAGATTGAATGTTTTTTGTCCCAGGCATAACATTTCAAGAGATTTTTTTTCTTTTTAAGTTTCAAAACTAAAGAAATATTTAACAAGTTTTTCGGTGTAATGCACTAAAGTATTAGTATAAACATTTATTCACTTTGATTAAATTTTCATTCTAAGGGTATGAATTTGTATTTTTTATCAAAACAAACTGCTGAGTTATGTCATACAATTACTTTGTTTGGGGTTTCTATTGTATAAACGTAACAATTACTATATTTTTATGGCTTTATTATTTGTATGTTTTCTTTTCTCTATCTATACTCTATATTGGAAAATATAGAATAGATTTAATTAATCAATATTTTTACTCAGTAATCTTCCGTTTTCTTAAAAGTTATGAAACATTATCAAATCAATTATACACTTTATTTTAGATAATGCCTTCGTTTCACGAGGATCACGACATCGTCAGAAATGTTTGTAAAACTAGCGATAGACAAAATTATATACACATATTATATAAAAATGATACTTTTAAAAATTATTCATGCTATTTAAAAGTGAAGGTGTTTACCGTAAAAGATGTTATAATGTCTACATTATGTACCTGTGCGATATGCGGGTATCCCATAATATATGGAAGTTCTTAAAAAGTGTTTTATATACGATATATACATAAGCATTATCATTGAAAAGGTCACGGCCAACGTTTGTTGTTTTACGCTGCAGCAATCACTTCCTGAAAGTATATTTACTTTAGACAATCTGTCAGACATATTTGTATCTATTTCGTGCAGTAAGTTCTGCAGAAGGAAGGAAGAAAAATTCTTACCTTCGCTTCGTTTCGAAAACAAAGGATTAAAATAAATTATTATTGACCTCAACTTGTGAGAGGATCGAAGGTAATAGATAAATGTATTTTTTTGAAATCCAATCTTCTGTACGTTCAAGTTTCCATTGTAATTACATACATTCAACTGAAACCTGAACTATTTTATCGTTATCTGCTTAACACATTAATAAATACATCCTTGTTTTATCTTCGCTTGAACACGCTCTGATGACAATTTATCTGCAGTCCACCAATAGCAAGTTTACATGAGTTAATCCAAAATAGCTAAATCGTCCAAATTTATCTACACTCCTCAAAATTTCTCATGAAACAGCTAATTTAAAAAAATACATATTTGTTTCATATTTCAGAATGTTTGAATTGTAGTTATATTTATTAATATTTTAACGAATCCATCAAGTAAATAACGTCTGCCAAAGATGCTTTATATTCTTGGCATTCAGTCCAAGTCGTCTTTAATTTCTGACCACGTGATCAAAACACGCGTCAGCCTATAGCAACGTGCTTTTCCTACACAAACAGTAACGAAGTATACTTCGGAACTCCCACGACAAACGTGCGCGCAGTATTCCAAACAGCAAGTTGGAACAAACTTTCAACAAATCTTGTTTAACATTATTTTCTAATATCATCGACATTAATTTCAAATAAACTTCAGGAAGAAAATTCACGTTTATTTTTACTTCATCTTGATCTTGGTTGATTGCGAATATACATATGAACAAACGCATATTAGATTCTTATTTTTTATATTTATTGTAATTTTTAGTTAAACTAAGTTCACTTGAATTATAATTTAGTTTGAAATAGAATATAAATGACAATATACAATATAACTATTTGTGTATTTTTATTATTGCTTTACTTGTGAGGAAAATAATATTTAATGGAATATTTTTTATGCAAGCTATCGATTATCGTATAGGGAGAATTTATTGATATAGTTCATTTATTAAATACTTTCACAAGATTCAGAATGGTCATATTGCCACACAGTCCCTCACAGAGAACGTCTTCACACGTTCTATCATAAGCAATTAGGTTAATCTTAATAAAATCTATATCGAGTCGCAAAACAAAATATAAATAGTACGGACACAACAACCGCAATCACGTTGCGCTAATAACAAAGCCCGAAGGTCAGCGCTTCAATTAAAACTTCTTAGCAACAAGAGCAAAAATAAATTAGGTGCAATACAAAAATGTCATGTTCAACAATATGTAAACTTAAGGTAGATAAATAAAAAAGTCTTCTAAGATAACAAAACTATTTGTATCTTTTGTAACAGATACGACGAAATTCGTATTGTATGTCGATGTCGAGAATATTCTCAATGATAACGATTTGTAAATATACAGATTAAAGCTGAGTTGATTTGACTAGCTATCCGAGTTGTACGTATTCACGATATTAACGGTTAAAGTCTAGGTATTTAAATATGCGATGAAAACATCCTAGACTGTACCTATTCACTTAGGGTTAACATTCAGTCAATGGAAAGTGAATGTAACATGGGCGCTTTGTACTTCAGCTTGGGTGGGGATTTGTGCAAATCAACTTTCACAGAGCGAATGCATATATATTGACGACACCCACAAAGTGCATCGCTGCGGGGGCGACACCCCTGAATTCCTTTAACCATTACCTAACGTTCACTTGAAATATAAAAATCTTATATACATAGTTTTACATAGAAATACATCACGTATATTTAGCTAATTGATGATAAATATACATTAAAAGAATGATTCGAAACAATAAATAAATTCGTACCGGTTACGGTTAATCGCGAATTTACGTGACTAGAAGTTTCGTTTATAAGGACAGTTACATTTAGTCGTATAGAACGAATAACCAGTTTATAAACTATTATCATTATAGGCAAATGAGTATGCATACAAATTGGCTTATTGAAAATCGAAATTCGGAAACATTAACAAAATTTAACTTGACAAAACTGAAATGTCCCTGTATGTTGTGAGTATCGGTACTAATAGTTGTGGTCGTGACTGTTCATGTGGTATAATCTTGTCTGACGGTGCAGCCCTACCCGTTTGTATTGCAACGGGAAACGGGTCGCGACCCACTTCGCTGGGATCAATACTCGGTCATCGACTCCGCCTGCGCCTCGTACTCTCGCCTGCTCCTACAATATCATAGATTAGGTAGGACTCACGACCTTCTAGATACGATGCTAAAAATAACATAACCCTAGCGCAATGTCAGAACGGATAAATAAAGAGTGACCTTTAGCTTTAGAATGTACTATACTAAATTGGGTCATGTTAAAACTGTCGTGACACTTTTTTGAATACTATCATTATTTTCTTTGATTAAAGTCGGAAGCTACATAATCGAGTATTAACGTATTAATCAATTTATCAAATAAGACATTACTCACTATAATAAATTACATTTTGTGCATAAATTATTATTTTAAAAGCAAGCCGTGCGGAAAATTCCTTTAAATTTATCTTGAAATTGAAAAACACACAAGTGATTCATGAAGATAATTTCGTGCCACAAAAATATATTTAATAATAGTATTATTTGATCCATTTTTCGATTTATTTATATATAATAACTACTGTAAATACCTTATGTGCGGGGTCACGTTGTTATACTTTTAATTATAATTACTTATAATTGATAAAAAAATAATTTGATTTAAGGAAATGATTAGATAAAAATATGGAATTCATAAAGATATTTAAAATAAAAGATTACAAGATTTGCTGATAATTAGGTACATAAAAATTGTTCGCCAAACGCCCACTTTAAAAACGAAAGACGCAAATGACACAGATAACTTGACATGCCAGGACAAAACGGTGAACTGTGACGTCAAATATGAATTAATCTATAAATTATATACGATGAATATTGAATACCCTATTAGCGGCATTACTTCAATAAGTGATTTCTTTGTTGTTAACTTATTGAATATTAACTTATTAATTAACATAGGTAGGTATATCATAGTATTTTTTCCTCATTTGATACAATTTAAGAAATATACATTGTATAATTCACAATAGAATAAAACTGTATATTCATTGCGACATTAAGATAGTTATATATATATCGATTAATCGTTTAAATATGGAAAATCGTTAACGTGTCCTGACCGTGGCGTGAGACGTGACCTAGCTCAGTGACCCGAATCGTAGGCACGAAGAGAGATCTAAACCGCCTCTATCTCTGTATATGTAGCACACTGTATGTATTCAGAAGCACATTTTGTAAGGGATTTTTACTATTACGAAGACAATAAATAACGAAATAAAATAATCAAATGTCAGGTTATTATTAAAACTTCTACGTCGTATAAATGAAATATCAACGCTTGATACAAAACCTGTTTCAGCTAGTAACAACTTCTAGAAAGCTTCATAATCGTTATAATTTAATGTTTTACTTAATATATTGTTACCTTGTTTTATTATTAGAAACCTACTTAGAAGCTATAAATAATTTATAAAACAGATGATATTAATATATTAAACGAAATACATATTCGCAGAGAAGAATCTTTTATTTATTTACGTATACGATGATTTACGACACTTAAAATTATTCTTGTTTGTTTTTAATATATGTAGTAGGTAATTTATTGCTAACTGTCTCGTTTGTATTGTAGTTAGCTTGTTAGGTTGTAATCACGAGGTCCCAGGATTAAATACCAGATCAGGAATGTATTTTGTTCGTCTTTAAATCAGATGCAACCCGGATTACATTTTTTCTATACACTCCAGGTATATAGGAAAAACAAACGTCCTCCGCCTGATCACTCGCCGTTCCATCCGATTGCCGTCCCATTGAATGAGATGGAAATTATTATAATGAGTATGCGCAATACAATATCCTCTGATATTATAGTGAATATAGTTGTACTCTACAACTCCAGTAGTCTAGTCTTCGGGTTAGGCCGCCACCCGTGGCCGATATTCGAACGGGGTATACTGTTTATTATCGAGATAATAATTAGAGACTGGACTATACACCAGTAAAGTTGTAATGTATCATTTGTCACTTCAAATAAAATCCATTAATTGGTTAAATTTGATTACATTGACAATATACATAAAGATTGAAGATAAATCAATCATTATTAATATGTCGGAATGATGGAAGGACAGTCAGAGCGACGCCCTTTTAGTTCGAAAGCCCGCCATTCGGGGGCTCCGTGCAACGACCCTGTAGCCCTTACGGGCTGCGGTACAAACCGGTGCTCTTTATATATAGTCAGCCAACCGGCCCTCCCTCTGTCTGTCTAATGGTCGATTTAGCAATGATATGGGGTTCGAATTTCTTCGAATGCGAAGTCTGATGTATTTAATGGAATTAGTGGATATAGACACGTTATATGACACTTTATTTTTCAAGAAATATATTTTCGTAATTTTCAGGGCGTTTGAACGTTAAGTGAGCAGCTATTTTCGAATTCAAAAACGAATACATTAAAAAATACAGTTTACAATGTATCCGTTCGTGAATCGATATCATAAATTAATTTATATTGTTTCGTTTTGTAACATACTAGCGAAGCCATGGAAATATTTAATTGACAAAGACCCAATTGTACCTATCAGTATAACGAACTTAAAAATTGGTGTTAGTACCTAACAAATTAGTATAATTGTGGTGGCTCTACAACAATTCTATTTGAGGAGGGATGACGCCATCGCATTTATCCAGTCGAGTTAACTGCTACTAGATATTTAAACATATATAGAGAGACCTACAACGTACATACGTTTTTACTTTGCTGTAATTTTGTTTTTTAAGAGAAAGTGTAATTTTATCCGGGTAAATATTTGTCAGTTCATAAATACTCGCACCAAATAGTGCGAATTCGACCTTATTGACTAACGTCAACGTCTGCGCAGGGTCAACACGCCTGCCAAGGCCGGGTCAATGTCCTATACCCCAATCAAGGATCCAGAATCCAGTAGCAAATAAACAAAACTATATAAACCTAAAAAAAAAGAGACTCGTATTTTTAAAGGAACCTATATAATAATATTAAATTGTTTTTTTTAACTAAGATGTAAATGTTAAGTTTCGTATTAATATATCGTCGACATAAAGTAACGAAATCAGTTACGTATAAATATTGTTTCTTGAAAATATGTACCTAACCACTAATTTAAAATGAAAAAAATCACTATATGTTACGTTTACGCAATATGCAGTTATTGCACATTGATTTACAATACGTCTGTTATTGATTTACCTTACGTTCGTAGTTTGACGTCAATACGACTGATTAAAAAGTTGTGTGATGAGTTATTCATTTTATCGTGATATTTTCATGGAGAACAAATTATAAATTATTAAAATGTGATGGTTTGAGAAGTATCAAAATTGATATAGTTTTTTGTTAAAACCTTCTTAAACCCGAATATTTAGGCGACATAAAAAGAGAAGGATGTTATAAATTGTTACTAGTAATTTTAGAATGAATTTATTTTAAGTAAAACCTTTTTTTTATTGTAAATAATACTTTAGTAATTACAGATAGATAATATAGATATAATCATTTATATGCAATATTTTTTATTAAAATATTGTATTCTTGTGGTTCTGATTTATTTTTTTTCTTAATATTTATATAATTATTATACATATTCAATATTGAAACTATAATATAAACTTCAACAGCTATTAAAAATATAAGTATAATTTTTTTTGCTAATCAGATTTTTACAATTAAGCCATTAGAGATTATTCAAAACTGCTATTATTATAGATATTTATTTTATAAATCATAAATACGGATAATAATTTAATTTTATATGGTTTTTCAGGTTTATATTTAAGATATATATATATAATCTTTACTGAAAACTAGTTTGTAATAGTTACATTATTTGTTAACCACATGTAAAGTCTAATTTTTTAATTTGTATGAATATGATATGATACATCAATCATATACATTTAACTGTTTATTTGCAGTATCCCTCATCATTGTAAAAATTCATAAGTATTATATATAAATATCTTGATATTTGAATTTTATTAAGGCTTTCGGCATTGGCATCATGGTGGATTTAACTCCAAATCTTCTCCTCAAAGGAAGAGAAGGCCTTTGCCCAGCAATGGGGCACTACGGACAGATACTTTTTCATTATATTAACATTTTGTGCAGTTCATGGTCAAAGTAATCTTCAATAACACAAAATAATAAAATATAGTAATATTAAAAATACAATCTATTTAATTTGATGCAAGGTCATTATGAAAAAAAAATCTAATTTTAAGGTAAACTCTTAAGCTATTTATATAATTAATATTAATTAAGCAGGTACTGTTCTAAAAAAATAAATTTGTTAAATAATAACAGTGGGAACATTACGACACCAACAATTTATACTACACTAACTCGAAAGTCTGCACACACTCCGCTAATAATTGTTAGCGTAATATAAATCAATTGATTTAAAAAATTGCCTTTAGTTAGCATTATATAAATTTGTAACTTCGTTAATTTTGTAATTTCTTCACGATTTTATTAATACATATAAAATAACATATTTTAAGGAACTTGGCACAAAAAAACGATTTTCACTAAAATTTGAGTTAGCGTAGTATAAATTGTAGGTGTCGATTTAATATGGTGTAATCTTTTTTAAAAATGTCTTATGCATTTATTTAAAATTTTGTTGATTACAATTACCTAATTGATATTTCATTTTGTATTAATATTAACAGTAACTGTTGCTCAAATATTAAAGCAATTTCACAATCAATAGCAATGTTAAGTAAGATCAAAAATGTGATTTATTTAGAGGGTATTGTTAAAATAAGGGCCTGCTAGTTATCATTAATATACGAGAATATGAATCCTCTGTTTATATAACATAACACTACTGCTACATTTTATTATAATTTACTGAACGAGACATAATTTATGGGAGAGATAACTATGTAACTTCTGTCACTAGAAACAAAGTGACAGGGCAAAGAGAAGTTGATGAAATTAATTGAACCTATACCTACAATTCGAAGCAACTTTTAATATAAACTATTATCAGTAATTCAGGTGTTATCAACAAAATTAGTTATTAAAAGATCAACTTATGAAATTTTCAAATATAACCTGGCCAATTTTTTACGAGTTCTTAATTTACTGTAATTCAAATGAAGCATATTTTACGTTACCGAGCTATGGAAAATAGTGGAACTATGGAAAACTCCACCTACTTTAGCATATAAAGGAAAATGATAATTGTTCCACGACGCCTGCACGATGACGTCCTTAGTTGGTAGGGCATGACCTCCGTACAGAAGAATGCGAGGGCGAATTAACTTCTAAAAAGTAACTTAAGATTACACTTACCTCCACAGCCATACACATTGAATAAAAGTTGAACGGATTCAGCCGTGAACCGCTAATAAAATCACCACACACGCGGAAAACGTGTGCACTGCACAAAAAAAATTGTGAAACTGAAGTATTACGTTGCCAACTAGAAAATTTAATCGAGTTGCTAGTTTTTAAAATATAAATTCTTCTAGTTTCTACTACTATCTCGCCTGGAGACAAAATACCAATGTTATAAGTATATAGTTTACAATTAATTTTATTTAAGTTTTATCGTATTTATATATAACAAATTATATAATAATTTAAAAATAATACGTCATTCAAATTGGCTCTTTTTACAGAATACATGAAATTTAAACTACCATCGGTTAGGAATGAAGATTCTACTGACAAGAACCGGCAAGCAAGTCATTAGTTTCAGAAATTATATACATGTAATAATATATGCATTGACTTATATGTATACTACCATGTTTACGTTTGTATACCAAATCGTATTATAATGGATTAAGTAAGGAAACCCCTAATGCCAGCGGGCGGCACTATGACGAAGGCTTCACATATATATATTATTTTGGTAATATTTAATTAAGTAACAGACGCGCAAACTTAAAGGCTTATTACGACATTTCGCCTAACAATTAAGTACTCAATCTCTAAGTTTGATACCGAAGCCTGAAAAAGTCAATTGAGTGTTGTGCAACTAGAACAGTCCTGTTACACGTACCTAAATTGAAAAAATAAAGACGTGTAAAAAAATAACAAATAAAATGATATATCATAATTTTATTGATGAATACATAAAGATACAGAGGTTTAAGGATTACAAAAACATGTTATCATTAAAACCAGGGGGAGGGAGATGGTCTGCGTCTGGTGGTGGTTGTCGCCGACCAGGTAGGGGAACAAAACCTGGAGGGCCAAATGGGTCGAAACGCGCTCCAGGAGGTACCGCACCCCTGTAAGATAAATGTTATATATAATTTGATTATTCTCATTATATATTTTTAAGTCAAATTAAAAAAACAAAGACCATGTTGCTTTTTGTAATGTTTAGATTTACTAGCACAACACGGTACCAATGTGTATGTTAACATGTAACCAACCGTGGTAGACCACCCGGAATGCCAAGTCCTGGGTTTTCAAGATCTCTCCCTGGACCAAATGGGTTAAAGAGCATTCCACCACCAGGTGCTGCAAATGGATCTAGATCAGAACGTCCAATATTCCTTAAGTTTGAAGGAGGCGGCTCCCTGAAATATAATATAAAATTTATAATGACACCCATCATAATCAGACAACCATATTTAAATTAAAAATAAACATGAAAGACATAATTGAATATTTCTTTTGAATTTCTAATTATTTGGTTAAATCACAACTTAATTCTTTTGCAAAGCTTATAAAATGAAATGCAATTTTTAATTATTAAATTGATATACCACAAGTTGGGATTTTCAGGAACAGGTTGAGGCCGGGGCTGTGGTGGAATTCTAACTGGATTATCCCTATTATTGCTACGTGAATTCTCTGTAATTAAATAAATGATAACACATTAATTAAAATGTTTGCTATATATGATCCATATTATATGTAGTTTTAAGCTATTTCTTGGGGATGATTGGTAATATTGGAAGTTTGTTAAAAACTAGTTGTCTCCCACAGGTTCCATCATATTAGGGATCATCAGGTGTTAAGTTTAAAAACCTATGTCCTTCCTTGGAATTCAAGCTTGCTTCAGACTAAATTTCATCATATTCGGTTCAGGGGTTTGGCTGTGAAAAAGCAACTGAATATATAATTTTTCAGACAGACAGAGTTACTTTCACATTTATAAAACTAATATAAATTTTAGTAAAAATTGAAAATAGTAGCAAGAATAGATTGTGAAGAGCTTGGAATTTCACAATTTAATTAGTTACACATAACATTTGTTCAATGACCTCAGTGCCATACTATATTTTCATTGGAAATTTTCAGTTTCACTGGACATATAGACACCGTGTTATTGGTCAATCATTTTATTTAGATTATTATTTCTGAACTGAGATTTTTATACCTCTACCAATGGTTTGAGTTTGTGCCGAACTTGTCAGTCTATCAGTAATTGAATCAATCAAGTCTCTCTTGATGTTATGCATGAGATCTTTGTGATTTGGTAGCATTTTCTCAATTGAACCACTGGTTTCCTTCACTGTGTCTTCTATGTTTGATGCTATGTTGGATACAGCCAAATCTTCTGACCTCTGTGTACATAATGTAAAATATATTGTAATTTATACATACACATTTGAATAATAATACAAATAACAGATGATCATATTATTAGATATTTAACTAGCATACATAATATTATAGAAGTTAAAGAACAATAAATTTAGAGATTTTCAAGGAATCGTTTTAATTTTATTTCGAGACATCTAAAATATGAAAAATTATATATTTACCATTAGATTAACAATAAGATTTCCATCAGTATTCAATCCATGTAAAATATACAATTTCTCTTCAAAAAGATACCGTAAAGTGTAGTTATCTTTATCATTCCAACCTGTTGGCAGTAGTTCACTTTTTTCCTCATTGCCGGACAGTTTCCGCTAAATATTAAAACAAATATCACATACAGCATGCATATTTATTAAATAATAAAAGAGACTAGTTTAGTTTTTTTTTTTAATTAATCAACTGTAACTGATGCTTATACCTCATCACCAATTCCAATACTCCGAAAACCCCTTTTCATTAAGTTCCAATGAATAAAAGCGACTATTATATCAGATTTTCTTTTAATATCTTTTTCAACAGTCTTAAAAGTTAAATCCCATCCAAATAATGGATCCGAAGCCATTTTAAAAATTCCGTGATTTAGATTTCACAAAATATCTGTAAATAAAAGTTTTAACAATTTTAATATATGTGACATTAGAAATTTATAATATTTAATCTCATTTTAAAAATGTATATTTATTCCTGATGATTTGATGAAATATCAATATTTACATTATTTCTACTGATTCATAACAAATTTTATATAGTACAAGAATTGTTGCATGAAAAGTTCTTACCCCCTGATGCAGTGTTTATAAATATGTATTAAATATATTTTTTTATTTACATGAAATTCAAAGAAAATTGAGAACTAATGTTTTTATTCATGACAGCTAAATGATTTTGACGTTGACGATCACAAAAGTCATAAAATGTTAAGTCACTGATCGAGATAGGTTAGGACGTGGTGATTCACGTAAACTCTATAGAAAACTAAGTTTTTAAACATAAAGATTTTTACTTTTACAAAATACTATATGAATTATTATTTCATTAATTCTGTTTAAACGAATAATCTTTCATTTTCTTTATATTAGTATATATTTCAAAGAAATAAAAAAAAATCTGTGAGTAAGAATAGCAAAAGGATTTAAAAGCACGCAAATTAGTATATTACAAAATAAATAAGAGCTAAAAACATTAAATTTTACAAACATAGGGTGAATTGCATTGTCTAAGATAACTTTTTTGTGTAGTTAATATAAAAAAGACATCCGCTTTTTTAAAAAAACTAAAAAAGTTATTATGGAAAGAATAAACTTTAAGCAGTAAAAGTAAGTAAGTGTTTTAAGTTTATATTCACCTTCAGCAAATTAATTGTAATTTTAGGTAACATAATGGTACATGGCTAGTTTTATACATTTTAATTAGGGTACATAAAAAATATTTATAGGCTTAATACCTTTTAGTAAAGTTTAACCTATACGTATATTAAAAAATAATTGTACTATCTTTTATAACCTTTAAATAAAGGTTTAAGCATAAGTTTTTTTAAATATAGTGTAGTTTGAATCGATATATTTTCAGTTTAGTTCGGTTTTTATTTTAGCGATTTAGTCAAACACTATACTAGTGTAAAAACAATATGGCGGGCAGTGTCATCTTGGGAACGTCGTGAATATAACGTGAAATAATGAATTTTGTTGTTTTAGAATATGGGTGAATATGTGCAATAATTTATTATACTTAATTGTGGAAAGTGTTGTGTTTTAAATATATTTGTGTAATTTGTGTGAAAATGGCCTCGGATAAGATTAAAGTAGCTGTTCGGGTTCGTCCCTTTAACAGGCGAGGTAAGCTGGTTTTGTACTGGTAATAAATAAAGAAATTTGCAATCGTACAGGTGACTGCGTGTGCTTGAGTTTATCTGCGTACCGAATGGGCAGCAGATAATGTGATTATTTATTTAGTGCAATACGACGACGATACGACTTTTTCATTACAATATTTATTAGTCTCGTTACGATATTAAGCTAAAGTCTTATATTAAAAGTATGAATGAAGAATACTCTGTATTCACATATTATGTGTTTATACCGTACAATCAATCCGAATAGATATAATCATAGCAAGAAACATTATGAACATTGGAATTATTGAAAACATTGCAACAAAGATGCATATTATGAACGCAAATAACTTAAAATAACAAACTATTGCTAATACATGAAATTATTTTAATAATAATAAAACAATATCATATTTTATGTAATAATTGCATGATAAAGTAATCACTTGTGAAAAGTGGTCATAAAAAATGTGATAATGTATCAAAATGTTTTGCTATTTTAGTTTTCTGAAATTATGTGAGCATATTTGAACTATTAAAACTTGAATAACACCTTGAAAATGAGTAACAAAATATGTATGAATGTGCTTAAAGATGTAAATACCATGTAGGTGCGATAATTTATTTAAGTGTCACACAAGGTGGTACTTTTTACTAAAACAACAGTATAAGAAATTAATACATTTGTCCTAAAAACATATACATAAATTTAAGAAAATATTTATTCATTTGTATTATGTATTTAGTAATATGACATTATGTTTAATTAGATCATAATGTAATTGGATCCATATTTACTTTGTTTTGACATTATATGTTACATATGCAAGACCTATCTCATATGGAATAAATTAACTTTATTTAACAATAGCACAGACATTTGACATTAATTAATGAGAAATTATACCATTGATAATTTTCCTTATCAAGGTGCTGATTATACATACTTTAATAATTGAATATTGTTCTTATAAAATTATTCCTATGATAAGTTAAGTGAACATGTTCTTTCATAAATTCTGTGTTACTCTATTCCATTAATTCATATAAATGATAAGTTTTTGTACACAATAAGTACTTTATTAACAAGTAAATTGTTGTGAAGCATAAGGCTTGGTTTTTTTTATTTTAATATGGATGGATAAATATTAATAACTTAAGTAACTCTTTATTATTATTGAAGTTGATGGAAACCCGGTGTAATTAATATATATTGTAATTATTGATATTCACTGAAAAGCATTTTGATTGTTATTTACAAGTTATTTTTAATTAAATTTCTTATGTTTTGATTGGTTCAGTAGACATACACTATCATATGTATATAAATCTACATAACAACATGTTATAAAAGTTTTTTTTTAATAATACTTTGTAATAAGTCACCTATGAATGACTATTAATGAAAATAAAGTATATTTTATTCTAAGATAAAAACTTAGATAAATATATTATTTAAGATTTAATATTGTTTTTGACTATTAACCAATGAGATCTAAATGTAAGAGCTGAATTCCGTTACTTAAGCATTTGTCTAAACCAGTACAATGGTCTAGTACAGCTAAAACCGGATTTGAAAAAATCGGTGCGGACACGTCGCGCCGATCTCCGTTGAGTCATCATACAAATCGCGAAGTAGTGGTGTTCGAAACTTGTTTGTTTGTTTGTCTTATGTTATCCGAGCGACGTGACGGACGGCGTGATTGATAATCTCGCGGACATGATGTTTAGATTGGTTTGTTTAATAAAGGCGTTACCTTATTACGAAAGATAATAATGTTCGTACTTTTGAGTATTATAATATAAAACAATTTTTACTCGTGTTACTTAACTACGCAAAAAATTAAAGTACGGCGCCGGAAGTGAAGTCTCTTGTATTCAAATTTATACTTTCAAAGGATTGTCACATACTTTGAAAATTTGTTTATTATAAAACGTCTATTATATGATATTGTCATCGAAATTATAATGTTTTTTAAATTTTGTGTATTTGTGAGCTTGGCGAAATCTAACACTAAAATACAACACAATCATTGCAAACTAATAAAATGAATAATCTCGTCAACTTTTTTATATCCTGGAAATAAACGTTTTATCGTTCATTGAATTATATCCTTCTGACGTAACACCGGATATTCGAACAATTTTTTTTCAATAGATGTATCGCATCTAATTCGTATACTTTACGGTGAAAATTATATTATATAATCTAGTTACACCTTTTAATTATTGTTTCTTTAGAAATGACATCATAAAACGAATTATAGTTCTTTATAATGTGAAGTATAAAATGCAGTGTAGCAAAAATGATTAAAGAGACAAATAAATATGTACGATTGTTTAAGTTATGATAAACACTCTTCCGCATTACATCATCGATGTTGTCGAAGTTTGTGCGAATAGTGAGCTAGTGTTAATAATATAATGCTATACACACGTCACGAATTACGGTGCAAACTTGTTTTTTTTTATCACACGAGCCTTTCAGTTTAGTTTCAGTGAGTTTTAGGTGTAAATTTTTTTATGGAATACATTGTCCCTAAGGCTGTATCAAAGGATTATGCCTTAAAACCTTCGGAATGGAGTTGGCTCAACTGCACATATTTACCGTAATCTCTTTACTTAGCATATGCTAAAAATGTATAACATATTCTGAAACATATATTTCAGAATATATTATACCTACTTTTAGCGGATAAGTTTATATCGGAATTTTATATATCTTTATCATTGATTATATTTTATCAAGTTTTTTAGCAAATTATAATGTTTATAACACTGACTTTTTGAAAACGATTAAGAAATAAATTGATTTTATGAATTTAAAAAGACAGACACATATACAGGACGACATCGATTTATAAAAGAGAGAGTAATGTAAACGATGATAGATCAACTAAAAATCAAATAAAATTCGTTTACCTTCAAATAAAACGAAATTGTATTGCGTTTTATTTTTATTAATAACGTCCGAAACCCTGTAACAAAGAACAAATTATTTTGTTTCAGAACTCGAATTAGGGACACAATGTGTGGTGGAAATGGAAGGACAGCAGACTGTCCTACAATATCCGCAGTCGACTCACGACAAAGAAAGGTATGTTTCGTTCTACAAAATACAGATATCTTAACAATTTTCCAGTTGAATTACAAATCATAACTTTTGTTTCTCTTTTTAATCGGAAGTTTTAAGCAGACTTGGAACTTTCGCGATGTAGGTATATTAAATTGTAATCTCTTATCTTGTCGCTTTAACTCAGCTTCAACTCTCTGAGGCTAAGTTGACTCAGCCAGAATAGATAATTAAGTTTTGTATAAATTTCATTACCAAAAATTTGCTTACTTTATTTGTTGAAGAAAATTGTATGTATTCTTAATTCGACTAGTTTTAATTAAATGAAGTAGGTACCTGTTAAAGAACTGAAAAATGTTGTCTTTTCGAATAATTTGTATTGTTATTAAATGACAATCTTTTGAAGATATTTTTTTGTAAATCTTCGTCGAAAATAAATTATTTTAAAAAAATGTACCTGAATGTCATACTATTTCTATACGACGCTACTCTTTAAACTTCTGAGAATTTACGGTTCCACATTTTGGCGAGTAAGAATAACAAATATTCTTACAAACATTTGTTATTCTAGAGTCTAGACAAATCTGGGTATTCTGTGTTATTTAAATATGTGAGTCGCACACGAACACCTACTTCCGACATGACACGGAAATGTTAGTGTAAATGATGCAATAGATACGCCTTTATATATTTTATATATGTATATATGTTATACTTTCGGTATCTGATGTAGCTATTACGTTTTTTTAAGAGGTAAATTTAAAAAAGTATATTCTAAAAAAAGGAAGGAAGGAATCTGGTTTTGAATTTTTCTCTGGTTTCTTTATAACTACTGAATAGCTCCAAATTTTTTTTAATATCTATGATGATACGAGTGAAAAAAATTTAGAGTCAAGAAGGAAAAAGAAATTGCATCGTTTTAGAATATGTAAAATGTATGTTTTTAACTTATATTTCAGATCTTTATATGTAATAAAGATTTAGATATATGTATGTATTATGATCTAATACTACCATCTCGCTATGCCGTGTTTCCAAATTAAATGAACCCATTATTAATTATTGGAGGAAATATTGTGTTGCTTGAACGGATTTCGTACAATTGATATAATGCTTCAATGATAGGAAATAAAGAAAGCGCATGTGCAACTATTTCATACTAACGAAACCAGTTCAAAACAATTAAATCTGCGATTATTCAGTCCGTAATCAATTATAAAGCTGATCTCATTGAATCCTTGTCCTAGATAAAAAAAATATACGATAAATAAAGAACCGAGGAAGAGGCGATATCTAACACGACAAGGCTGATGTGGCCTAACTACCATTTTTCGATTTATTTATTTATAGCAGCAAAATACAGAACATCCTTGTCTATATTTTGCTGGCCACCTTCGTGGTCATTTTTGTCCACAGACTGAAAATATTAACTGTTTCTAATATTAAATATGTGAATAATGCTTACGCTGTCAAACTGCCGACATGTTTAATCCGTGAATGCCTATATTAAAATTATATTTAATGTTCTGTACAAAATTGGAATAATTTGATCCATAATAAGGTTTGGTATTAAATAGATATTTTTAAAATATATCTACCAGATACTTTTGTTTATCGATATAGTCTACTAAAACCTTCACCTTCGAGTAATTTAAAAATGAATACCTAATAAAACTTTACATAAAACGTAATTTCAAATAAATTCGAATCATGTAATTAATGTACAAACATAATACACATGTTTTAAGTTACGTTTTCTATTCTATTCGTCAATTATAACAACCTTATCTTTTTACAAGGCTAACGAAATTAAATATTCTTCATGAAATAGTGTTCAAAATCATCCAGATAGCCGAGACGCTCTGATTGGCACGCCACCACGCCGTTTTACGCAAGCGACGCGCGCGCATTTATTATGAGGTACATTTTACCGAAATATAAAACATTACGAACTATGAGTACAATCTAAACACGCACTTAAATGTAATAAATAAATAAATAAAGCGCATTTCACTTAGTGCACGCTACAGAAGTCAAACGTTGTCAATAATGTTGGACACGAAAATGGCCTTGAAATTTTACGCTTAACGTGTTTAAAGAAGTTATAAAATGACATAATAAGTACCTACATTAAACACAATAACCTATATTTATTTCGTAGATAGTTTTTAATTTCTATTACTGTTACACAGTCGAGATGGCCGAGTGGTTAGAACGCGTGCATCTTAACTGATGATTACGGATTCAAACCCAGGCAAGCACCAGTGAGTTTTCATGTGCTTAATTTGTGTTTTTAATTCATCTTATGCTCGGCGGTGAAGGAAAACATGGCGAGGAAACCTGCATGTGTCTAATTTCATTCTGCCACATCTATATCCACCAACCCGCATTGGAGCAGCAAAGGGAGAGGAGGCCTTAGCCCAACAGTGGGAAATTTACAGGCTGTTATTGTGTAATGTGTTTTAAACTTAAATTGTTTTAAATTTAATTTATAAGCGTACAGTTATAAGTGGGTCGAATGATAATAGAACAGTTTATAACTTTTGTATCATACGCACTGGACTTCTATAGTAACAGAAAATGGATGTTCTTACAATTTATTCAGAGAAAGGCGATCTGCAATTTAAACCGTGTTGCGTAAATCGTTTTGTAATAGATACTTGTCTAAATGTCTCACTAAACAAGTTCCAAGTTATCTGATAGCATTAGTACAAGTTGTTTTATTATTTTATTCACTTCTTTTTAAATAAATTGGAACATTATTACTTTGTAAATATAATTTAGAGTGAAATCTAATTAAAAAGTTCCTTATTGATTGGAAAACACGATATTTTTTATAAAGATACGACGATAAAATCAAACAAAGTAAATCCTATTATATTGTAAGGACCAATTTTTCGATTGATTTCGTCTAAAATAATACATTACGTAACTACAAAATAGAGCATTTTTACGTAACCTTTTTTAAACATAATTTCATCTTCTTTATTAAAGTAATCATCAGTTAAACGATTTTATACGTTCAAAGATTATTGGTTAGATCTAAAATAGATGAGAAATAAATGATACTTGTTTTAAAAAAAATTATGATTTAATAATAAATACAGCAACGGTGTGCAGAATAGACGACTATAAATTAAATATTAATCTAATATTTATAGTCTTTTATACGTGTACTCGACTTGCATTATGTAATCATTGATAAGTAACACCGGCTTATCAAAATTAAAATGTTATAAGATTTTCCAATCCCAATGGATATACTGAGTTTCGAGTTTCTGGTATTATTTTTAAATGTTGAATAATCTGCGGTTTTATTGCGGAGGTACGGCGGACTTTGTTCACTCTAAATATTCCGTTTTCCGCCGCTCCGCCGCGCTGCGGTGTCGCGTAATAAATTACTTTTCCTTGGTGTAGGCAACGCCTAGTTGTAAAATACTTCTTTGTCGAAGTTATACCGAAAATCTCATTTCAACTGGAAATTTTATATAATTCAGGAGTTTATTTCAAAAATTTATTCACTGTTATTTGTATACCACATGAGTTTTAAAAAATAAATTTAACACTCACCCACCCAAACCTTTCAGCTCAGCCGGTTGAAAGGAATTGTCTTTAAATTCAGTCGCAAGATTCAAAACCCACACAGAATGCGTGAAACAGGTGAAGATAAATATACCCATGTAAAAAAATTGAATTTATATGAAAACTAAATAATCTGTATCACACACTATCTTTAAGTGTGAAATTTGTTTAAAAAGTGGAATTATGACGACTAAGATATTGCCGACTTATCAAAATTATTTGCTAATGAAAAAAAATCGTTATTTTATCAAAACAGAAGAGGATAGTGAAACGTAGAGGAACAATCGACGCGAATGGAATTTCATTACCCTATTTTTATCTGGTATATTTTTTCGGTAGTTCGACTTCTGACTTTTATTGAAGTAAAGCGAATTTGCCTCGCCGATGCCAACGGAATTAATGAAATTAACGAAAGTTGTAAGTCAAAGTCGTCGGAGTCACGTGTCGGGCAATTGAAAGCGATGTCGTCCTATTGATTGACCCAAATGTGCCTTTATAGATATTTTTTTTTAGTTTTCATCGATCAATATCGCTGTTCATATACTTCAACTTCACAGACATTTGTCTGTGTGCGATTTTAGTCGAAATTGAAATGTCTGTAACTGATTTATGATACGTCGCTTCGTTGATTCTATTGTATTCCTAATTTAGATTCCTATAATTAAACCCCGTTATCTCGTCACATCGGTAGCACGCAAGTGACGGAGAAGGAAATGCACCGGTATATATGAAAATGTTATTGCAAAACACCACTAATTAGAGACACTAATAGAGAAATTGGTACAAACTGTGTACCAATTTCTCTATTTTGAGACCTCGCCAAAAATTGTATTTTTTTAATTAAAAGTTTGATTTTGCTCTTGTGTTTTGTATATGATTTTTACAAAATAGGTTGTCAATTGAATGGAAAAATTATTACGCTTGTAGACTTTTTTTCTAGCGATTCTCAATTGCCTTAAATTGTATAAACGATTGCACAGTTTCGCAATCGCGAAATGTTTGAGTTTATTTATTGTTTTAATTATTATAATTCATAAAAACCTTGACCGTATTATTCATAAAATTCTGTAGAAATTGCCTTGAAATAAAGCTGTTTATATTTTAAATAGTGAATATCTTGCAAATCGATAGTAATAACATAGACAGAAATCGGTCTCATCTGAAGCTACTTAGTTAATTAAGCTAAATTTAGTACTTTGCTATTGAAATGAAATATGATTCGCGTCTGGTTTATTGTATAAATATACAGCTTTACTCGGATACTACGTAGCAATTATACATATCGTGATAATACGTTTTAGAATTTCACACCCATTTGTATTCGTAGTTGTGTAAAAGATACATTACATTGTTAGTATCTGTATGGAAGATATTATTGATATATAAAGTATTTCATAACCAGTAAAGCTTATTATAAAATGTCTAATCAAACGTCTATACTGATTTCTTCCTTATCGGCATTGATTATTCGGTGACGACGTGACTGCATTATTTTCACAGGCTTATAATGCATTATATCATGTCGATAAATATAAATATGATTGCATAGTTACATTAATGAATATATATTCATTAATGTATGAATCACCCCAATATATAGTTAGGTATTGTCTTTTAAATTATTCAAGAAAATTATTTAGTTTTTTTATAATTATATTTTATGTACTTTTACAGGTCATTAAGTAAAAACTATCGAGTACTGAAAGAAAAATTAAAAGAACGGTAAAATATATCAAACTCAATAATATGATTTTTATCTAAGGATGAATTCTCCAGAGGTATGTTTCAACGCGACTATTCGTGGATTCTCAGAGCTCTATTATATCCAAGATATTCGTTGTAACCCGTGCCGATGCCGGATATAAACCGAATGATTTCATCTCCTCCGAGGGTGCAGATGAACGAACTAATAAAGCCGACTTTATCAAAATTGCTTTCGAAATGTCGAGATGGTTTGGTAGAAATTTTGGCTATGGTAATTACATAAAGAACAATTGGTTGTGGTCATTTTTTATAATAACGAACGCGTTTTTTTCCGCTAAACTATGATAAGATAAAAAACGAAACTGTTGTCTATAAAGTTACAGAAAAATACATTCTGTTATCTTTTTCAAAACTAATTTTAGCCTATTAGCACGGGATGCCCACGTCTATTTTATTTATTCGTGCTGCATTTTTTTTGTTTATGGCCGTCACTGCAACTAAAACAGTAAAATAAAAAATGAGAGAATTCATTCATTTAATAGCACTATGGTACTCCACGAAAACTTCCGTCTTTTAGGCTATCAATGCACGTTGTAAATATATCTATATTAAGTAAAGTGTTGATTGTATAAAAGTATATTTGTCTCAATTTTTCACCTTTATGTTGCTGAAGTACCCAGTAGTAACGCCGTTGGTTAAAAAATCGATAAATTCCGTTTCAAATATTTTTATTGTTAAAAATACAAAATTTTGTTAATTTTCTGATAATCTATAAAAATAACGCGTAACTCAGATCTTGTATGATTTGTTATAAAGTGAATGAATGATATTGATAACTATTTAATGAATACTTTGTGACAAAATACAGTTCTGAAAATAATAAAATGGAGAATATCTCATATTTCGTTGCACAAAAATTGTTCGAGCCGATAGCGATAACGAATACGTAGAAACCGCCAATAAAAGTACCAAAGGAATGGGCATTAGTGTCTTATTTAAATCATCTATTTGTGCGAAACGTGGGTGTGCAGTGCCCGATTCGACCTTTTCCTAACGGTTCGTCGTGGGATTCAGATCGTAACCAGCATTTAACATAATTGTCTTATACGGTAATGCTTTGTTCGTTCGAAATGTCCTTTCTTATTATTTAATTTATTTTACGCATTACTAATGGAAACAAAGGAAACGTTGAACGAAGGTTTGTAATTATTATTGTAGAATTATCAACTTACATTTCCTATCCTCATTTATATTTACATAGAAAAAGAAGAATTATTCTATATTTAACTGTATGCTATATATTATATATAATTATAACAAATTTACTCGAAATGCCCGTTTCGCTGATCGTAAATTACATTTTCATGATTGTTTTTTATGAAATGTTAAAGTCCTAATACATGATATGAACGTGTAGCTCCAACGTCATTGAGTAACTAAAGTTTTTTTTTTAATGATATTGGTAGGTCACTACACCCCATAGACATTGGCGCTGTAAGAAATATTAACTATTCTTTACATCACCAATGCGCCAACAACCTCGGGAACTAAGATGTTATGTCCCTTGTGCCTGTAGTTACACTGGCTCAATCACCCTTCAAACCGGAACACAACAATACTAAGTACTACTGTTTGGCGGTAGAATATCTGATGAGTGGTTGGTACCTACCCAGACGGGCTTGCACAAAGCCCTACCACCAAGTAGACTAACGTATGGATGAACTAAAGTATGGATTTTAATAATTATTATTAATATAAACATTCTTATTTTTTATTAGCAAGATAAACTATTTAAAATAAACTATTTAAGATAAAGATAAAATATTTAAAATAAGGCTATTATCCTTGCAAAATTGTTGTTGGATACTAATGGAACACGCTTAGGTTACAGTTATCAGTCTTGCAGGTTCAACAACCAGGTTGATATTCAAAGTAAAAATGAATGAATGCATTCATATAAAGTCAATTACATATACAAATTAACAATTATTTTAAATTGTTTGCTAACTACATATAAGATAACAAGTAAATAATTACATTCATAAATGGCTGGCGATAAAAGAACACTATGTTGCTGAGTTGCGTCGAAGTGTGCAGCAGAACACATACAATACATGCATTTTCTAGATTATCGTCATAATCTGTGTTACTGCTGTTCACTTGGGAGATTTATTTCGTCATAAGTGTCGTAATTCGCGATGTTCGTAACTCGAGAAGCTACTGTATTTCAATAAAATCAATCCACTCGTGCGCGCTTTAGACGCACATACACATAGTATTTCTTTCCTTCGTCAAGACGTCTGAGGGTAATATTTACTTTAGATAATATTTATGCACGATTGATGCCTTTGTCGAGACGACTGAGATTAATATGTATTTGCTTTAGATCGGCAGTAAAATATCTGAAATTGTAAGGTTAAATTTAAAATTCACCAAAAATTTCTTTTAATTATTTTTCTATTTATAATATATATTATCTATAGATTTTTCTATTTGATATATTTGTATGGTTTTTGTAAGAATATTTCCATAGCTACAGCCGCGAAAAGAGACAACGTTGAACTTATTTTACCAAATTAATACAAAGCACTGACTATATCTTTTAGTTCTGCTTTTCAAATATAATTGTATTATTTCAAACATAATTTTATTTACAGTTACATATGGCAGTAGAATAAATATATATGTATGTATGGACATGATAGGGTACGGATAAAATAATGTCCGCGTTGAATTTTAGCAAGAATGCTAGCATAAATTTTTTCGTTATCTTTTAATTCCGGTATTTTTAAAATAAAATATGATTGAATGTTCAAATGTATTTAAATATTAATTAAATATACATAAGTGAACTAATGCAAACATATGTTGTTGATTACATACCAACTTTTTTCAAAATGGCCACATCTATATTTAAATAGAGATGTTTCATAATCTATACTGGAGTTTGATTTAGATCTATTCTTAGTTTGCCCGCAATTTCTACTGAAACACACTAATTGCTGCTTGTGCATAATCAAACATTCGGAGTGAATATTTGCAGGTGAGGAACCGTAACATAAATTAATTATACTTACAAGATAGCAAAGTGTACGTGATCGCAATTTGAACGTTCTAAAACAACGAGCAATTGCGATAACGCAAAATATTATTTGCTAACTTTCATTTATAATTTATGTCGAACTACGAAAATTTGATTTAACATCAAATGTGATGATGGTATCAATGACGTCATCAGTTGGCAAATGTGCTTAACAATCGCACGATCTACACGATTTTGTTAAATTGTTGTTACACCTAAACTAGTCTAAATCCGTTAGTTTGATACAGATGGTTATCGTTGAAACAATCTGTTACGAACTAAAACGATTTCATAGTTTTCACTGATCCCTGACCCACTTGTGAGTTGCGGAAACGTCACTAAGATACTAATTACCTTATTATTATAAGGAATATTCGGTTATATTAATATGCATGTGATGTCCTCCTGATCGCTTTTGGTCACGGCGGCGGTTTGTGTCATAAGTGTGTGCAAATGTATGTGCATTCTATTTTCTCACGCTCATAATCCGATAAGACTTGTTCGCATTTTAAAGTTTATTTTTATTGATCAAAATTGTATAATGTAGCGTACCTATTCTATTCTACGTGAAAATTAACTTCTATGGCAATTTTTATTAGAATCCGTCCCGTTGTATGAGCTACGTTAATGAACAAACCTCCAAACAAGTCTACTTGTATATTTAAATATATTATGCTTATATTAAAAAGATGAATCTTAAGAAATTATGCAGCCGTTGCTAAATTTCATTGTTTATACTTATAAAAATAATTATCAAGATTTAATTCGTTTAAAAATATTCGGCGATGAACATAATTTTCCTTTTCACTTACAATGTACTTGCCGTATACCTACTGCCTTTATTGATTCCAGCCATGTTTGTTAGTGTAAGCCACGATAATGCTGGAAGGTAAAAGATAAAAGATAAATTATGGGTCAGCCCCGATCGATAAGATTAAAAAAGTGACGATGTATTGATAAGAAGTAAAACCATGTGTATTGTGAGTATAGATTTTATATTGAACATTGTGACAGCAAACGTATTTAAAATTCATATTGTCAATACTAATATGTATGTAGGTACAATACATGTTAATTTTATTTTCTTCCTATTTTGATCGAATGTAACAAATATATTGGGACCATAAAAACAAACAAAGAAATCTATTAAATATTTTACGTCTCGTAAGATTTAAATTTGGAGCGATGCAAATTTTTGCTAGGAACAAAATTTTGTCATCAACTAGAATGAATATGTTTATTGTATATCTTTACCATCGTGTTCCAGGCTAGTAGTATGAGATGGGGTGTTAGGGACACGAGGTTTTAATAAGAGCACATTAAGGGATTTTTGTTAAGAGCACCCATCAATTGAGCACATAAGCTGCTCAACCATGCCGTATGGGAGCTGGCAACCAACCCACCAAATAGAATTCTAAAGGAGGATTAGCGTCCCAATAGGCGGGCCGGCCATTAAAGTCAGCCCAATATATCCACACAGCTTAAACACTATACCACAATGGGATATGGGCCAGTGAATGATGATTTGTTTTCCCTTTATTAATTTTTTTTCGTAGATAACGCTGCGTCTGTCATGCTGTTTCAGTACAATACTTGCCAAAACCTTACCTATATCCAACGACATTGTTATTATAATGTTACGTTGATGATAAAAATAACTACTAATTTTATGAATTATAAAACAATTTTCGATTAGTACAGAATTTTGTTAATTTACATAATTGCACAACATAACATTTAAATTAGCATTTATTTAAATTTATAGTAACTATTAAATGCAGATAGTATTACCACGGTATTAAAACAGGATTTACATAAGTGAACATTTTGATTGCTTATTTCCTATGATACTCACGAAAACAAGGTAATTTATGAAGTTATGGTAGTATTACCGATTTCCTATTAGAAAATGCAAATAATATTTTTTTGAAACGGTTTTACTGCAATTTGTAGGAAGTATTTTTATCTTGGATTTTTGTGTCTAGACATCTATATATAAAGTAAGTACGTACAACAGTATTTTTCAAAATATTAATTTGTTCCTTTTATGGACAATTTTTTTTATGTTCAAATGTCTACAAAACAAAATGACAATCAAAAAATACGTATGATTTTGTTGACATTTTTCATGATGTAGACACGATATGCGTTTAATATTAAGTACCAATTAGCGTCGAGTCCATGACAGCAGCAGAGACCAAACAATTTTTTTTTAGATAGTCTTATTTAGTCTATCTAAATATTTTTTTAAAACAATTTTTAAGGAGGTAAATAATAGAACGGAATCAGTAAAAATATCATCATTATAACGAATACTGCAACATGCAACGAAAATCCATTTTGTTTCTGCATGCACCCAATCTTCGCATTAAAATAAAATAACGGAAATTTTTATTCTAGCTAAAAGAAATTTTGTGACTGTAGTCAAAAATATTATCTTTAAAATGATAATTCTTCCACGCAAACCTAAAACCACAATTCCCAATTCTTCATTACGTAATGTAAATTATATCACCAAGAAACAGTCTTGACCTGCAAATGAAAGAAAAAACAATAGTCATTCACTTGATTAAAAGCTGGCACAGAGGTTTCATCAGTAATACAAGAAGGATTCTGTAATTCGGACTCGGTGAAAATGGTAATAGGAAGAACCATGTCGTCCTTATCGTAAGAAGTAATATGTTCAGGGGTGTCTAAGACACGACAGTGAGGCACTGAATAAATACTTTATAGAATACAGCATAGCAGTCAACAATTTAATTACAATCACCAGTTCATTTTCATTCATCTGTTAGAACAATGCTCTTGTCGTTCATTCAGTCGTCGTAGACTTAGTTTCAGAATTATTTATACGGAGTCGTAACAGACCTCTTTCCTTTGTTTAAATTCTTTTGTGCTCTTTCACTACGCTTCAATTGTCGAGAAACATCCACATCAATCTCCATCGCAGAGATAACTATTTTTGAACTTATACATTTTGATTATGTGTTAACTTGAATTTTTTTAGTAATTAACTAGGAATTATATTCTGGTAAAGATTTTTTTAAATTTAATTACGAATCCAATAAATAACTTGATTGCCTAATCGATTGATGTCTACGCCAAATCTTACAGAAGTTTTGTATAAACAGGCCAGTCTTTTTTGTTGTGGTATAAAACCTTTCGCATTTATAAATTAGCAAGATTATTATATCAAATATAATGTCCGGATGTAGTTTTATTACACGTATAAAAGTGTGAGCAGAATGCGTGGCGGTTGTCGGTAACCCTGGCGGATGTGTGCTCATCAAGTTGAGTGCTCAGATACAGTCCTGCCTCAATATCGCAGTGCGATGTCTCCTTTTTACCGCTGCTCAGAAAATTCAAGTTTCACTTCAATCAGGTATTTGGTGTACTGAAAACGTTTGTGACTACTAATTGCCTTTTAGGATCAATAGTAAGTAAGCAAATAAAGTGCAGGCTATTGTAATTACTGCTTATTTTAAATATTTAACGTTGTAGTCACTCTGGGTTTATTTAAAATGTTGAAAAATAATTATATCTATATATGTACAATACTCATCATTATACTTTTAGCCTTGAGTGAATTACGTAGGTTCTGTATCGTAAATAGACAAAATTGATTATAGCAACGGAATGAGATCACCTTTTTTATTTAAGTAAAAAATAAATTGTAAAGATTTTTGTCGGTCAATGGGTTCAAGGTAACCTGTTAGATAAATTGCCAAACAAAGCGGTCATTAGTCGCTCTGTTTCGACAAGCGTATTGCTTTTATTACCATTAATTACAACTATCTCATTTCATTTAGTATTTAACTCAACCATTGTTTAATCTGTAATTTTAAGTTGTCTTTGACTGAATAAAATTGTCATTTGTCAACTAAAAGCTGGTTTTTGTATACTTTATATTTCAACGGTTCGGATGAGTAAATAAATAAACAATTTTGACCTTGACTTGATGTGATATTTTTAGTGGTCGTGATCTAAACAAATATGCTATTCATTATGAATTCGTGAAAAAAGGCGATGTAAATGACGGCAAATTATACAAACTTAAAAAGTAAATTATAAATTAAGGTGGATGGTAGCTAATGTTGTAAGTGGAAAATGATATATTTAGAAATAAATATATATTGATCAAGAACTGTTTAAAGTATATAATATAGCAAAGAAAGTCGTATTAAATCTGAAATCTAAGGTTTGATTATCTTTGCGCTTAAAATTTTCGACTTTGTGAAAGTTATTATTGTTAATTTACTGATATTTATGATACTTATGTAGAGAAAGTTTTAAATAATCTTCTTGTTCCTGATTTTTGTTCACTATGAGGTTCTTAACCATTGTGATGCATTTTTAGTGAGGTGTTCTGCGTACGTCAGCGATATTTTCTTTGTTTTGTTTGTCTTTCTATATAATTGTTTTATGTTATCCCTCGTACCCTTGCAAAGCCGGTTCGGTAAGCTAGTTTATTATACTTTTTTTTTCCGCTATTCTAATCGTTGTTATATATTTAATTTATGGTATAGATCTGAATTTCTGAAAGATTTATTCGTCGTTCTGTGTCATACATTTAGGTGACAGCCACTTGACATTACAGTGTTTGTGGTCTGACCTGACCACACGCCGCAGTAACTTCAAAACGTGCTATGGAAAATGTTACAACTATTTGTAATTTATTATTCATGTACATTTGCTACATTTTTAAGTATTTATTTCATTTGTTTTCATTTTATTATATTATATTGCTTTCATTTTATTATATTGCTATTATGATTATGGTTAGAATGCGTGCTTAACCGATGATTACGGGCTAAAACTCAGACTAGCACCACTGTATTTTCATGTGCTTAGGAAAACATCGTAAGAAACCTGCATATATCTAATTTTAATGAAATTCTTTAACATGTGTATCCAACAAACCCTATGTTGCGCATTCCCAGTAAGTAGTAATAGTTATTGTGATAGGGCCTAAGTTTCTGATTCTTACCTGTTAACGGATAGTAATAATGCTGGTGTTATAGAGATAATTTGAAACATTACTATGAACTTGGATTTTTATAACAGTTAATTATTTAGTATGATTTTCCGACATCAATCAAAGTTTTGCATCTTGCTATTAATGACCCTTTTTTTGTTCTTGTTGGAAAAACGCTATAACGGTATGTTGGACTCGCCAGCGCTGAGTATGCCAGAACACCCACTAAAAAACCAGCGGTACCCACTTTGTCTCTTTGGGCGTATCACGGGATCGCCTGCTCATGTTACCGTGGCTCCCCGACGGATGGTCCAACTATGCGGGCGTCCAAACTAAGAGGGGCTCTGGGGTAGAACTCGTTATTCCGACGCTTTCTTCTTCCAATTCTTCTTTCTTCTTCATCCACTCGGTTAGCGGAGGCACTTTCCTCATGCTCCCGCTCCGCGGTCACCTTCCGCGACAGTTCTTTTATTGATCCTCGTCCAGTAGTGAATAAAAACATTATAAATATACTAAATATGCAGCAAGCAAGAAGCTTTAGAGTATTTGAATACAAAACCGTTCCACCTCTACTGTCAACGAAATTGCAACTTGATTTCATTGATTGCGTTGTAGGTAACTACTTCCATAGTTTAGATTTTATATTTAAATCCTTTTCTACGTATAATTTTTATTAAGTACTTACATATATTAAATATGTGTCAATTTTTTTGTTATCTACAATATTATTAAAATACTTTTATATTTACAAAAGGTAACACTCAATGACCTTGATTAAATGCAGCTTATAATGAATCCTTTAATCCATGTAATTATATATGTAGATTCACGAAGAATTGCAGTTCACGCTCTAGACATTTTCTTAATTCATGATTAATTAGTAACTAAAGTGTTACCGTTAGCTGGCGCAGTGCAGCGTTGTAGCGAGCTAGCAGTAATTTCGTTCAGCCACGGCGGGTCGTTGTACTTGCAGCGAATACTGCATAACTTACATTACTTGATACTTAACCTTTACACGACAGAGGTCAAGTTAAACGAGTGTCGTGCTTAAACATGGTTTAGGATCTTGTAGTTCAAAAACAAATATAGAATAGTGAACTATAATAATCAAAAAAAATCTTCGATATAGAAATGTATGAAAAATATACGTATCGTACTGGCAATTCAGCTGTCTCTGTTAGCTCGGTGACTTTTATCATTTCTCCAGGATATCTGTTTCAAACGTCAAAATATTAGTTACATATCAATAAGTCAATGTTACTTTGATCAAACATTACAAATATTTGCAGATGGGCTTTTATTTTCTTTACCATGACCCAGTTCTTATAAATTAGTTTCTTCAATAAATCCTCTAGACACATATAAGGTAATATGTGATTAGAAGAATAGTTCCTATTGTTTATAATATGTAATAAGGTACATATTTTATAAGAGTTTTTATATGACGTATATAACGTAAAGCAAGATTTATTTGGCAGAGTTTCACAACATGCAAATAAAACACGAAATGAAGTAATTATATTCCTTGTATATCACGCTTTCACCAAAAACCGCTGAGTGCAGTTTTTAGCGTTCCGCATCGGTTTATATAAAATGTGAATACTTATGTAAGAACATACTTTGTATTAGTCGGTACATTTACCGAAAGCTTTCTACTTGATATTTTAAAAATAAACAAAAATGAAATAGATTGTAGTCTAGTGTGCGCAAACACCGATATACACTCTATCTCTAATGGTCGAGCATTATTGTGATGATAATGCGGCACGGCCGGGGAGATTAAACGCAGGACCGAAGACTACCTGCTTTATAAAACACGATACATTATAACATGTAGGCATGTATTGTGAAAAATTAGTTTGTCATTTTTTCTATAGAAAATTTGCCAAAACGTAAATTTTACTCTTCTGATAAATGTTAATCGACTCTTAATAAAACATAGGTTTGTAGAAAATTGTAATTATAATCTAGAGTAGAAAAATAAAATGTTTGAGATTCGGTTCGGTACAGTTACCGATTGCGAATACAAAAATTCGGGAGCGATGTTAATCGAATAATGATATAAAAATAAATTCGTAAGGAAATTACTAATGAAGGGAGAAGCTGCGAAAGATGAAAACGATTTAAAGTTAATAATTTAAGAACATTAAAACACATTAGTTACTAATAAACAGTGTGATTCATGATTGATATGTAAATTGCTGATATGGAATGAATTTCCCGTCGTTTGCGATAATTCTGGCTCTGGTTGCTCGTCATAATTATATTACTGAATGTGTTACCGCCATTGACTTTATTTTATTTCGTTTGTATTTTTATTTTATATTTTTTGTCATAGGTAGACAGATTGTCAAATAGGTCACCGGATGTTTAATGGTCAACACTGTCCGAAATATTAACCAACCATAGGGCCACCAACCCTGGGAACTAATATTTTATATCCCTTGTGCCTGTAGTTCCACTAGATGACTTAACGTTTAAACTATTAAACACAATAATATTAAGTAATTCTGTTTGGCGTTAGAATATATGATGAGTGGGTGGCACCTACACAGACGGACTTGCGCAAAGCCCTACCATCAAGTGTTATTGTATACATATTATTTTTATATTTTAGAAATATGTAATATTTTGTATATTATTTAATTAGTTGATGTTGTATAATTGTACTTCACCTATATTAATTTATACAGAAGGTGTCCTTCATACTCGAACGTCTTTGGTTTTTTTTGTAAAAAGATTTGTTCTAAATAGATTTTCTGTTTTATCATTACGATTTGTATTGTAACGTCGTCTTTATGTTTCATAGTATTTGAAAAGAACGTAATTACTTAAATTAAATGAGCACTTTTTTCTTCAACTCTGCAAACATTTTTAATTTTTGTAAGACTAAAAGAGCTCTGTAGGTTTTTCTATCAAATATTAACTGCTATGTCTTAGTGTGAGTAATATTACCTGTCTTTACAGAAAGCTCTAGTGCGCTCGTATAGCTCTTTGTAAAAAGAGGATTTTTAAATCGTCTACCTAGTTTTTTCTTGAAACGGAATGTAGGTCACGGCTGGATGTAGGTATTTCCACCAAGTAATGTGTTGACGTGGTTTGATTACCATAGTACATGGAATCGTACTCTCATTATTAAATGGGGTTGGGAAGGTGAACGCATTTATAATGAAGACTCAAGTCCTTACATTAACTAATGAGTTTTTTAAGCGAATAAAATTATTTTAAGGTTTTTTATGTTACAGTAAAAAATAGCATCAGTTAATGTCCCACTGGTGGACAAGAGTTTGTTAACCTGTTACTGAAAACGTTTATTCCTGGATTTTATCTCAACATACTGTTCCGCTGTATCTTCGTGAATACATATCTCTTTCATTACTGTTTCTAATATATCTTATACCTAATATACCTACGTATTGGTATTAATCATTCAAAATACTTGTATTAAACATTTCTTGGTACATACACACTTAAATAAAAATGTGATACAGTTATTTCATATTCACAAAGTGTATTCGATGCGATCAACCTAATGTATGAGTTTCGTTGCAATATTGAATACACAGGTACTGAAACTGGTGAGGTCCTTTGGACCGATGTTCGCCTCAACGGGAGACTCCGCAAGTGACATAGTAATGCATAGAAGTGTACGTAAACAAAGGTGTATTATTTCTGTCTAACTCATCTATTAAACGACGATCCGATATAACGATTTTGGAATAATTTATATCGGCCTACTAATAATGTGTTAAGAAATAAAAATTAAACTGAGCCTCACTGCAAAGCGTAATACTTATAAACACAGATAGAAAATTAACTCAAGATATACACATTAAATTTCTAATTTTATAAATATGAAGTACTGAATATTTTGAAAAATTATGTTAATTTAAAACAACTAGGTATTTAATTGAACTGCTGTTTTTAGGTGATACTTCTTTAAGCGCGATGACACCTTAAATACTTAAGGCCTTAAGTATTTAAGGTTAATTTTAGTGTAACATTACGGACGCAAAAATGTTTTGTTTCTATAGCGTGCTTAAATAACGAAATATTTTAATAAATAGAACCTATTAAAATAGGTCACAAATTGTATACTCGTAAAGAATATATACATGAATGTTATAATATATCGTTTCTTTAAAAATAAATGTAAAAAACAATTCATCGCATTCAACATTCATTTGTCAGATTGCCGATGTTGGCTAGGATCAGCGACTATCAATAAACCTCCGATCGCTTCACTGGAGAAAATGAATTCCGACAGTAGCCGTGCTCCCACGGGAATGTACTTGTTACTATTAAAAGCTCATTTGTTTTCAAACCCTTTACCATAGTTTTATTTCAGTTCAAGTGTAAAATTTTGTAACAACTTACCCTTTTCTTAAGGTGAGGTGTTATTGGTGATATAATAAATAAGTAAGCGAAAGAGCATACTCTCTGTACGCAATTTTTGTACACTAACCACTACACCGGTTAATTTACACTGACGTCGAATTGTATAAATAGTTTAATAATTAAAATATAAAATAAAACTAATTTAAATAAAATTACGTCCACCTGACTTAATTTCGGCCATGGTTAATAACACGGAGTGCGCATGTCGATAGTACACATGTATCTGTGCAAACACAGATAGTCTCTCATAAATCGACGGGACGTCAATCGACGAGGGTTTAAATCAAAATTGATCATCTGCAATCTTGCCATTTTAACCACTTGATCAACGAGGCGGTTGTCCTAGCCTATTTTATTTTTAATAATGACTACTAGGCGTACACATTTAACTATCTATTATATATTAAAATAATTCATTTTTACTAACTGCATACGTATGTTTACACGCTACATAGACCAAAATAACATTTTTTTTTACAATATTTGTCTGTCTGTTTGTTTGTTCCGGCTAATCTCTGGAACGGCTGGACCGATTTTGATGGGACTTTCACTGGCTGAAGATAGCTGATGTAATGAGGAGTAACTAAGGTTACAACAATAACTTTTTGTTAAATTCAAACGCGCACGAAGTTGCGGGCACAGCTACTTTTGAATAAAAACGAGATGCCATTATTTCCTATGTTTTTGATTGTTATTGTATTTAGGGTTGTTCACTTCAAAAATGGAGTTTGAAATATAAGATTTGGTTTTTTCATTGTTTTAAATTTATTTCAATTGTAAAAAGAAATAAACGTGTTAAGGATATATAGGAATATAGGAATAATAGGCGCTGTTTCTCAACGCCATATGTGTATGCCATTACTAATGTCAAGGCTGTTTTTAGTAGCGAGACTTGTGCATTGTTGATGCAATGAATATGCCTGTCGCGCGCCGTGTGGACAAGGTGCATAAATCACATTGAAATGTATATTTAAACGTATAATAATGATTAATAGTCGTCTAACTAGTTATTGAAGTGAAAATCTGTTTTTTGTAATGTCTTATTTTTTGGGTTGGCAAATAGGCGATGGCGATTCTATTTATAGGTAAAAACCAACGTGTTTTATATTTGATATACCATCTTCCCTGTTAAAACGGTAATGAATTTTAGTTTTAATATATATATGTAAAGGAAAAAAATGTATTTTTCTTTAATTTGAATTCCGCGCATCAACCGTCATCGAACGCGCACTGACATGACAACTAAATTTTGTTAGCCATGAAAAATATTAACCTAGAATCAATCTCGTGATTGTGAAAAGTAAAGTATAAAGTATCTTGTGATTTAGGAACAGACATTGTTAATAAATAAACATTAAATGTCGTTTCTCTTTTTACAGGTGCATAAATATTATTTTTGTAAAACAATGCGTAGGTAAATACAAACTTTTATTTTATTTTTTATTATGGTAAAATTAAACAAATAAATCTCTTTTTACAGATAAACTCAATTGTGTTTCATTAACTGTGTCGTCCTAATAAGAAGAATACCAGAAAAAATCTTATATATATATGAAAATTTAACTGAATAAGGTATTAAAATAAACCAGCAAACCAACAGTCTACTATGTGACCAAGAAGAACTGCTTCGAAAACTTATTACAATAAATTAACTATCGCCGGGTGGGTGGGAAACTTTGTAAAGGCACACTTTCAGCTTTAGATCTTTCCAATGATACAAAATTTAACAAAAACAAAACATTTTCCTTATTTTCTTCGTAACATAATCAATCCTATAATATGTCTGTCTGTTGCTTTTTTTGGTCAAATTACTGAACAGAATTTGATGAAATTCTGTATGAAGCAAACTTGAACTCTAAGGAACTCCATATACTACTATTTTATGCCTGTCGCCTAACGACTAACCCTTAAAATGCGAGCGAATCCGTGGGCGACAACTAGTTATTTATAAATTATATTTTGAATATCTTAATATCGTTGTTTTCTATTTGAACATTATAATATAACAAAAAATATTTTTAAAAGGTGAAATGTAAAGCTTAGGTCCGGATAAAAACTTTCTTTGTCTTTCTTTGTTAAAGTAAGTAAAGTCTGCTAAGTACTTTAAGTTACTTTTAATAATATAAATGAATATAAAAAATGTAATTAAGAATACGTCTTTGTGTTTATTCAAGTATAATTTAACGCTTATCAGTGACCATGTGACTATAAGAACGGTATGTCTTAGACAAGTTGTCAAACACGAATAGCACTTGCAATTCAATTATTGTTACCATGAGTACATACAAATATTACCCATATATATGTCATCCAGTAATTGTAAGTAATGTTGTAACGTAATAAGGGTTCTAAAAATACTTTTTTTCCGAATATGTAATGAGTTTTTAGTCTGTGCGTCAATCACGGGATACTACTGCACTTATCGATATGAAAACAACCAATCGACACGGACGAGATATGAAAACGTATATTTTTATAGGCTATTCATTATTCGAATTATATGATCCTGATGATCTTTCTCCTTTTTTATATTGAATGTCCAGCGGAACGGGCTAGTAAGTTTATAGTTTTATAGTTATTTTTTTATAGCTAAGTCCAGTTAAAAAAGTCTCTTAAATAGTAAGGTTGACGGCGAATAGACCATTTAAGGATTAAGGAATAGTTTATGTGTCTTACAGTGTCAAGAACTGTCCGATAGATAGATAGATAGATAGATAGGGATGCCCGCGTACCATCAGGTGGCTCATTTGCCTTTTTTGTTCCAGCTACGATTAAAAAAAAAACTGGAACCCTGCCAAACATAAAATCAATATCGGTTGAATATGTAGAGATTATCGGCAATGACATACGTATTGATAGACATAAATAACTAAAAAAAACTTTAATTTAATTATATTATTATTTTTACCTGAAAGATCAACAGACAGAGAGGATAAGATGAAGTCTTATCTGAAAGGTACCATTTGAAATGTTTGAAAAGGGAGGAACTGGCTTAAATATTTGGTTAATACGATAGAGCGTAACACATGCGTTATTCAGAAAATCGGGAGCTCTCATGGTGATAAAGACTGTCATTTGATTAATTTCTCAATGACGTGACAACCGATGTCGATGATTTAGAACTGCGTTATATTTATAAAAATGCAAAATATAACGAACAATGGTTCTATAATATTATCGCTTACCGCTGGGTCTTTCACTGGGAGCGTCCGCTTGTATTGTAACAATTCAGATTCGAGTATTTTATAAGTTAGTGAGAACTGAGTATTACAGTGTAATAATTCAATTTGTAACGTTACACCAGTGAGAGAAAAATGGCAGTATAAAACAATTGACTCGACTGCAGATGAATACACGAAATTATAAATAAAATTGTTACTATACAGGTGAATAATCCTGCTGACATATATGTCTGTAACTGACTGTAACGTAATGCTTAAACCATAGATTATATTATCATAGATTGTTAAATTACAGGCGAGTGCTGAAGGTGCCGTCCCAAGATTGGATCGCTTGTTTTGTGATAGCATAAATTAAAAAAAGAAAAAAGAAATATTTATAAGGTTGATATATTTAATTCATAGTTCGAACGAGTATCGGTATACTCGGTCAAGCCTATACTAGCCACTTTTTTGTAACTCGCCATATTGATTTATATACCGCCACGTTGATTCAACCGACCACCATGAAAATATATTTGAGTACAGAAAATATTTTAGCGCAAGTCACTTGAAAAATAGATTTTAAACTGATGTAGCAACGAACGTCGGTCGGGTTTTAAAGTATTTATAACAACAATAAATAAACTATCTTAGTGCTTATGAGATTGTTATAATAATCATCGCTTTTAATTCCAATTTAATTTGTTATCATTATTATTAAATTTTTTTCATTATTAATATTAATTTCCGATAGAGAAGTATGGAAGAAGATGCTGCGCCGACCCCAAGTAAAATTGGGATAAGGGCGGGAGGACGATGATGATATTATTATTCTTTTAATGGTATATTGTTTGTCTTTATTTTATTGTAAAGTTTTGCTCGGCTTATATTAAAATAAAAAATCGGCAATTAAGTATCATAAAGTCTGTATAATAATCATAAAATGAAACAATAAGCAGCAAGAATGAAATGCCATTCAATGAAATGTATTGATTTTTTTGCTCATAAAATATTCATCGAAACTGACTGACATACTATTTTTTTACCCTGACCTAAATGTACGCAATGTTCTTTAATTTAAGGCGAACATTAAAATTGTATAAATACTCATGATTTATTTTATAAAAAAAAAAAGTTAATTTTCACAAAATATACTCCTATTCGAATAAAAGTGTTCGTTAGTGTTCGGTAGTAAAGGGTTTGGAAATTTATTGGATGTGTCAATCACGGGATCCATTTAAAAGTTGAAAATAACGTTTTGTTAATGTAAACTAGGCTAGGTAGGTAGGAATTATCAATTCACTGTCGTATAGAAATTATATATATTCCTACACCTTTTTAGAGGTATAAAGTATGATAGTTAGGGATACAATTACGAGAAATCAGTTCTATTCTGTATGAACTCACTTCGTATCTCACTCTTAAAATGCTGACAACCTGATAAGTTTGAAAATTATAATGTTTTTTTAATAAGTCATTGTCGCATGTTTGGTGAGCATGTATAGTATTTATAAGTTCGTTTAAAAGATCGTATATCGCTTACCATTCCTTAAGAAGTGGAAATGAGGTCGTCGTAGACCTTATTACAATAGAGCATTTGTTAATGAGAATGTGTTTAAAGGTAGCCGCTGTCTCTACCGCTCTTCGTGTTTTATTTCAATATTTAAGATGACTTTCCTCTTACAAGATTACTTTAAAAAATCCTAGTGCAGTTGGGAAAATATGTAAGGAGTTATGTAGGTTAAGTTTTGTGTATATACATTTTCTATAGTCATAAAAAATATTTTCTTTAGCATCTTTGTCAGTGATGAGATCCACAATAGTAACCCATCAAAATAAAAAATATACATTAACAGCATTGTAGGTCTATTATTCGTGTGAATAAATTATGTTGACTGTGGTCTACGTACTTTATCACAGGTTAACAATTGTCATGTTCTATTTAGTACTAGCTGTGTCCGCGACTTTCGTGATAAAAAATATATTATTGTAGCCTAAGTTACTCCTTATTAAATTAGCTATATGCCAGTGAAAGTCCCGTCAAAATCGGCCGTTCAAGAGATTAGCCCGAACAAACAATTAGACAAAAATTGAAAAAAAAAATGTTATTTTAACAGATACTCCAATTTTATTATATGTATAGATAAACTTAATACGAAATTCGCATTAATATTGTCGGGCGAGAGACACAAGAACTTCGTTAAGAAGTTAAAATTGGAGTGCAGTGTAGCAGAAAACTTAGCTTAGGGTAATTTTTTTACAAGTATTGTATCTAACACGTGCCGACGGTCTTGATAGTACGTATAAGAAATGTATATTTTATACATACATTTCATAGTGAACGCTAACTAGTGTTAAGTTTTCTATTGTGATTACGATTCCTCTTTATTTGTACGGTAGAGCACTAAGCTATATTTAATTATGTACTCTGACAACAGTCAACCGTCAATCAACAGATTTGAGTTGATCTGGCAGAAGCCGCGTCATCGCCCGTGTTGAAATCTGTTTGTGACGAAAATTCTTAAAGAACTGGCACACAATCCCTTATCCATAACCTTATCAATCCATTTGAAGAGTAAAAAAAGTAGTCTATATAATTCCTTGGGATTGGGCTTGCTTCATACTAAATTTATCAAATTCGGTTCAATCTTTAACCGTAAAAGAGTAGATTAGGAGACTACATTATACCTATCTACGTGAATTTAATACAATAACGCACCGCTCGACCCTGATAAATGGTATTAAGACTAATGATGACGATGACTAAATTAAGTAATCGAATTAATGAACGAATGCGTATAAGGATTTAATTAATTAATTATTATGTTTATACAGTGACTTCTATTGATTTGCAGCATCCGGTCAAGAAGTAACATATAAGGTTTTGTTAATAGACATTGTTTAAAACATTATTAGCTTTAAAGAAATCAAAACATTTGAGATTACATATTATAATAATTTTAGCTAGGTAGGTAGTAAGATAAGGAAGTATTTTTATAATTCAAATATTAATTATTAATCCGGTTGATAATAAACTTTAACATGATCATAATATTTAGATAACATAAACAAACATTGAAAAATTCGTAGATCTTCAAAAGTATAATTACAAACACGATCGCATGTGTAAAATGTTAACACGTCTGAAAATGTAAAAGTACGGGATGATTACTTGTGTCAATATATTAAAAGTATGGTTATGTATTTATACTTTTACACTACAATAAAGAAAATAAATTCATTGTTTTTAATATTTTTAAATAACTATTATATATATATATACTCTTCCAGTCAGATTTTTCATTGTGATTATTATTAATCTAGTTCAACAGACATTGGACTAATAATAAATGTATAATAATAACTTAATATTTTAAAAGTACCTATTTGTATATTTTTGTGCATCTACAAATTGAATTATTTAACTTTAAACAACTGTTTTGTAGCATATGTAGTCTTCGTGTAAATAGATTTAGGTGCAACAATATATCTGTAAATACAAGGAATAAATCCAAGAAAGTATGTTTTCAGCGTCATTATTTTCTCCGTACAAAGGCGGTAGGGATTATATCGTGGGTGGAGTTATGAATGTACTAACGTCTTCGTCGCGTCTATTTACAATCGTGTAATTTAACCGAGAAGTCTGAATGAGTAAGAGGCTTACGAGTATTCTAATTGGATTTCGCCGCACAAACGAACACGGTATTATTACTAGTATAGTAGGTTTGAGAGATCAGTTGTATCGGTTATTAGTGCTTAGGTAATGCTTAAACAATATATTGTAGTTAAGTATTTAATGAACAATATTCGTGATCGTTCATTAATCCATACTTTAAATTAAATAATAAACCATATCTTTTATCTCTGACTTAAAATTAAAATGTGATCATGTTTTTTGTGTTTATATATTATAAATATCTCACGATATAAGATTTTAAATTGACTTGGTTATTTTTATTACTATCAGTATTTATATTTATCTGACGATAAACCTAACCTCGAACTAAGCAATATATCCGATATGTTTAATTCAATAGCACATTTCTGTGCACGAGAATTGCGGAGGACAGGTGGCATACACCGGATCTAAATAAAATATAAAGCTCAACGATATGACATTGGATATATAATGTAATATATTATATAATGGTTGACAAAAAACATTGAAAAATTTAAATATAAAATATATGTTGTCATGTCATAACCTAATTTGATTTCATTGTACGACAAAATTTACTTCATAAACTGTTTTCAATAAAGGTTCTTCGATAAAATTTAATGCATTCAGTTTATTTTCTTAAACGATATTTGTTAATTCAGCTGTCGAGCAACACGTTCTAATTAAACTCCATTAAGTTATGCCTCGAGACTCTAGAGACTTCTTAAGCTCGTTCGTTGGAATAACTAATTTATCCTGATTTATGAGAGAAAAGGCAAGTCTATTTTTTATGAAATACTAGCCCATGCCCACTAGCTCGCGTAGCGCTTAATTTATTCGAAAAAAAGAAGAATATAATCCTATACGAATATAACGCAACACACATTGATAATTTGAATTGAAAAATTATTCAGAATAAGAATTTTTGTGAAATGTAATTTTTAAGATTGGTGCTAAATCGTGGGTGCTAATTTGTTCTTCTACGTTTAAAAAATATATAATCAGATGCAATGTGTTTTACCGAGGCTTCATTATAATACAAACTTGAATCTTGAATTTTTACATATATTTTTTAATAATAAATTTATATAATCTAAAAATATAACTATTATTTTTAATTACGACATTTATATACCAATATTAATGTTCAAATAAAATTAAAATACATATATTAGGAGGTTTTTACTTTTAAAACTCAATGTGAATTTAAGGTCAACCTTTACCTTTTGTATATTCACACTATCGCACAACACAATACAAATCAATTCTACGAAAGGCGGGCTTAATGCTAAAAGCATTTTCTACCAGCCAACCTTAGGGAGTGCAGGGAATAATGTTGTCACGTGTGTATAATAATAATAAATACATTTGAGAGAAAAATAATTTACTCATATATTTTACCTGTTCTTCTTCAACTGGAATTAACTATACTACTTAGATTTTAAATACCGAGTGATACACTTATATTGATTTACACAATTGTGAAAAAGTAAGTTTATAATTGAAAGGAAGAAATCACTCATGATGATGATTCATTTTAAGGTCGGTGAGCATGTCCGTATATAAATGGAATCAATTTCATCCGTCTGTCGTACCGACGACATCGGTATTGTTATTCTCACGTGTCTAAACATACATCCGGTGTGTAAAGTGACTGCCGATGCTGTAAATTGTTACATTTACATGTCGGATCTGTTATATATTTACCTATTATTTTCGAACATTCAAAATTGTACCCAATTTATTACATTTCTTGCGTACCTATTCCAGATGTTACCTGTCATTCAAAAATCAACTGTAACATCAAAAGCATTGAGTTATATTTATATTAAAGTTGATTTAATACCGAGAACAGCATGTGGGATAAATAGGCCATTTCGCTCGGAAGCGCAGCGGGCCGTGATGGAACGCTTTGAAAACTGCGCGCATAATTGCTAACAATGCTTCAAGCTCTTCCTTGATTATGGGACAACGGGCTGTGTTCTTGCAGTCATGCGTCGTGGTAACCGTCCTTAGGGATCCTCGACTTGAAATAATTTAACACGCATATCTGTTTTGTTACGGTTTACGCTACTTTCAAATATTTTAAATTAGTAATTAATGAAATTATTATAGATACATTTCGTTTGTTTAGTGTCAACTTCGTTTGTATTATATCACCGTAAATAGTATCTATCGAAGCATGCACGTGTCCACGTGGGAGGGCTGGAGTGTCTGTGCAAGACAGGAAGTTGGCGAAACTCATAAAACAGTCACATGAAACACCTACCTGACTTAGAACTGGAAACGATATCACTGCGACAAGACATTCTTAGTTGATGTAAATTATATATATAATATATATTAGAGCATATATTATCATCGATAAACCGAAATACTTTTTATTACTTCTCGTACTCGGCTCGAATATACCAGTCGAGCGTAAATATGAACACGAGATTAAATTATATCTCTTTGCTAGAGAAATTCTGAAATGTCAATATTACTTTGATATTGGGTCCAATAAGCTCGCTGTCTCGATGTCCAACAGAAGTCAGCGGAAAGAATCTACGGGCTATTAGATTTCTATTTAGTATTAAAATATCTTGACTTCGTCGGCTTGCATGTTTTACAAATATAGTAATTTACCAATTATTAACTAAAGAGCGGCATGTTTTTCAATACCTCTTTAAATAGCACCATCATCATATATAATAATAGGTCCGATATCTTTACGTAAGCGTTAATATTTATATAATAAACAAACTGTACTCAGCCAGTCTCAGCCCAATCGGATGAATGATGCTTGAAAAGAATATAATACGAAATAAAAACAAGCATTTATTTAATGTATATATTAATAATTATTGTAGGTATCGTCTTCAATAAAAAAAAAAGATTTATTCATTTGTGTACCGGATGTTGCATATTTATGTAAAAGTTCGCATATTTTCTCTAATTTGCATTTGCATTTATAGTTTTGTTTCAATGCGCTGCAACCGTTTCATTCATTACCATAAAGGGGCGCTATCTGCTTTCGTTTCTCCCTTCGCTAATAACTTAGAAATGTACGGTCTACCTACGCTTAAGCTGAGTCAGCGATCCCTTTCAAATTCATTATAACATTGGCACTCTTAAAGTATCATAGTGCGTTGTTACTTTACGCTTATGATTGCGAACGGCAATTTTCTAGCTGACCTCGTTGTTTGTAAACATTGCAGACTACGCGGTAGTACTATGATGACGCATCTTTACATCGAACATATAGGACGTGTAGTAACAAAGGCAACGTGAAGTCCTCGCGAAAGAAGAAACTTCATGACGTGCTACGTGATTTTATCTTTCCCATAGCTTAGTTGTGATCACTAATAGTAGAATAACCTTCAGTGATAACAATTGATTCTTTGTTGTTAGTGAGTACATCGAGACCTTCTCTAATAAGAGATTCAGTCGGTAAATCTTTACGAGGATCTTATTTTAAGATTGGATATAGAGTGAATGCGTCAATGCTAGATTGGTTTCGTTGTTATTGTATTTCGAAACATTTTCTATTTATCCCGACACAGTGAAAGAGAAACAGGCCTAATTTCAATTTGGATGAAACGACCGACACCTATCGTAGGGTATTTGTTTTGTACCGTTTCTCGAAGGGTTCCGTGAAAAAGATCTCATTTCGTTCCGTTTGCACGTACAGTCTCAAAATGAAATATCTGAGAATACCTTTCTAAGAAAGGAAAAAAAGTCAATCTCGACTTTCGGCACCTAATACGGCTTATGAATGGTTTCGCCCATTTGCTTTGTACTCAAAGAGCAGCACAAATGGGCATTAAGTTATTTCCATTGAAATTGATTAAATGAACATTCACTAAGATTCGTAGCGATAACGCTTAAGCAATTGCTATTAAAATAAAATCATCTCAAAATGTTTGTCTTTAACAAGCGATGCGTTACGGCTTCGCAGTTTATCAATGAAGAATTAAATGAAATATATGAATAATAATTTTACTGTGAGACGTAAATCTAAATGTGTCCACGGCTTATATTCGTATATATCAAATTTGGATAATTTTCACTGTCAACGTCAACATTTAACGTTAATTTTAAAACGATGAAATTTTCTAAAGTATTCCTTCGACTGTTATTATATTATTATATAAAAGACAATATTTATCCGAATGCCCAAGGTATCTAACCGAATAAGGATTAATTAATGAATTGTAGATAAGGCTTCGTCAATAACCTATTATATTTTTTAATAATTTGTAATATAATAATAGCTGTTATGACCTAACCTTTAAAGATAGACATATGCTATTACGGAATTATCTGGCTTATTTAAGATTTACAATATTCTAGTACATTATTCTGATGTATGTATCTCCTAAGACTTTTAATATTTTTGGATATAACATCAGCTGTTGTGTAGAAAATATTGGCACATTATATGTAAAAACCGTCCGCGCTCTTTATATTAGCCAGCAGGAAATGGTAAAGAATAACAGCAATATCTAAATAGGATTAATAAAATTTTCATTTCGCGTTAAAAGGTGGATTTTTCTCTGAAAAGCCGCCTCGAATGTCTCCTACTTATTGAATATTATTAAGTAAAAAATTTTATTCAGCTTTTGTGCGGTATAATAAGCTTACACATAATTATATATATTTCTTTATTTTCGCCTTTAAAGGTTAAAGGTTAGTGCTTTGTAAAAATTAGTAGATAAATACTAAAACTGTCTCGTAATACATGTGATAATTTCGTAAAATTGGTGTGTTAAGGGAATTGCTTTCTTGTTGAAACCATGAAAGGTAACTTTAAGCACACGGTACTTTCGCCCCCAAGTTTGGTGGCGCATTGGTGTGATGGCTAATATTTCTTATAGCGCCAACGTCTATGGGGTTGGTGGCTACTTGCCATCAGATGGCCCATTTGCCTGTCCGCCTATCTGTAGCATGAAAAATCTTTCATATGATTCTTCTAACATAAACTCGCTTCTTGCGTATTTTATAAAACCAGTTTGATCCTTGAATAAACTAGTCCAAGTTTTTTTTTAAATTGTTTCTATTAATTCGAAGGATGTTTCTTTGTACGGCATAGGCGCGTGTAGAAAGCAGACGGTTTATTTTTAGAGCGGACGCAGATGGCGAAGGTCGTTGCTAGTACAGCACGCTACTTATTTATTTAACGGAGCCCACACATCGTGTCGAGGTTTTGCAAAGGGAGAAAAACAACGCCTATTTGAATTAGAGAGAATTCGTGTTGTTTCTATTACTATTGTGATGTCATATAATATCATTGAATGAATGTTTTAACGCTGGAAATAATATTAATAGTGATTTGTTATATTATGACGTAATTTTTCATAACCTAATTTTTCTCTGTATATTATGTATCAAATATGATTACATCTTTTCAAATACGACTAAAACAACTTGAATTATATGAACCACTCATTCGTGCAAGAAAAGTGCTTGCAGCAATACATATTAATTAATTTATAAAAAAAAATATAATCTCCATATTTCCATACAATTTCAAAATGCAGCATTTTAGACGTTTTTTTTTAGATGTTTTGCATACTCTTTCAGCATGAATTGCACGCTGCCATTGTTAACGATATATAATTATTTTAAACGTAGAGACTTATAAACGTCGTAACCTTTGTATATTTAACGCGAAGATTTTGTAGTAAATAAACACAGAATTCATTAAATATTTAAATGATGTTTTATTTTCTGTTTATTTTACTGACTTATATTATTTTTTTAAATTCGATTTAATAAGACTTAAAGTTTTCGTCTTAATTAGCCGATGCATAAATACTTACCTATAATTTCCCAATAATATTATAAATCTAAAAGTTCCTTCTGTTAGTTTGCCATTCTAACATAAAGCAATAGAGCACAGGGTCGTGGTAATGTTTTGATTCAAGATAGCTTACAAAGCGAAGTTGACTTTTATTAGGGCTAAAATACAAGTCACGTGTGATAGCTAGTTTATATAAAAAAAGCAGGGAAGTTCACAAACACTATAAAAACGAAGGAGCGTGGAATATTTATATTAATAACATTGGCGGGTGGTTCAGGGCGGCGGTTTGCGTGTTTGACTTTCATTAGGGGAGTCCACGCCTTCACAAAACATACCTTGTCATATTCTATCGACTCTGGCATCGAATTGGAAGCCCGCGGCGTCCGTAATGACTCATCGCGATATGATTGCGTAGTGATGTGACCTGCCCTACCGTTATCAACGTTTATTAGTAATTTTATAAGTAGGCAATGGATATAGCCAAAGTATAAGTATGTTGAACGTTATTGAAGTTGAATTGCGCATAAGGTATCGAAACTCATTAATTCTTAAAATAGATTTTTCTCTTTATTTAATTGTGTAGCCAATAAATGGTTATATAAATAAGTTAATATTGAAATAATTGCTGATTGTGAAAGTGCGGTTCAATAAAGGTAATAAATTACAAGAAACGACCGATAAGAAAATTTCTAGCTAAATAAATAATAATTATTGTTAAATATTATAACAGTTCTTTTTTAATGTTTTCCAAGAATATTATACTCACTTTGTATCGTTGTATGTATTATTTAAGTCATAATATAATTCTCTTAAAATATTACTTTTAGTAAAAAAACATTAACAATTTTTAATCTTGTAAGTAATTGAATTATTCGTATTAATTGTTCTGATATGACGTGTTTATGAAATTACAAAAGCGTGACGCCCACGCTACATAGTGACACACCCCGATGGCAAATAGTAAAATTATGACCAATTTCACTAGTAACTCGTTAAAGGGAGTAACAATGATAATTCAATTAATTGTATCTCAGACGAAAAAGACTAAAAAAGAAAACGCTTTCTGTGTTTGTACAGTGTAGAATGAAGATTGTGTACCTATACAACAGTCCTAGATTTGTTTTCATACAGTCTTTGTTAGTTATTCATTAGCCATTTTTTTAGTTTTTCTTTGTTGTTTATGCTCTCTTAGGCTCTGATAGGCTTGATATTACTTACCAAATAAACAGGCATAAGTGTATATTCGAATAAACATACATTGTATGAAGTATTAACCATTGTTAATATTGTCGGTACGCTGATTAGAATATCTCAATACAAGGGTTTGACGTTTGGTGATGGCATAAATGTTGATTCTGTTATACAAATATATATAACTTTCTTAGAACGTTCAGTACAAAACCAAAACATCAAATATGTATGTCTTATTCATACTTAAAATGGAATAAAATATTTTCATTAGTCCAACAACACCTTGTTTTATTGGCCTATTTCTTTAATCTCACTGTATTAAATTCGAATCCAGGATCGAGCCAATGATAAGTTATTTACAGTCAATTACAGTCAAGACAATTACAGTCAATTACAGTTAATTACAGTCAAGAAATGTATACCAGCTCAGATTTAAGAAGTTAGGAGTGTTACATTTCGTCGCGTCGGAAAACACGTAAAGCCGTTGGTCCTGCGTCTTATCTCTCCCCGTGCCAGTTTGCCTTCTCGTCGGATTATTAGAGAATAGCGTCTGTGTTTTCGCACACATTTATGAATTATAAATATATCCTGTACAGTTGGCTAGTCAGTAGAATGGCGAAATTCCGCGCAGAGTGCCTACACAAGCTGAAAGACGTGAGAATAAACAATGATCTAGAAATATGTTGTGCTTGGAATCAACGGTTTTTTTTTAAACTAATCTATTTACAATTTCAATTATTAAGTATTGTTAAAAAATCATTTGTCATAATGTTAACATTATTGGGTGTGATCATCGTTGATTAATTATACTGACGATGTATTTATACGAGATCGCTTTCCTAAGAGAAAGACATAGAATTAGAAAGAAACAAATTCGTGATCATGGATCGTGCACTCCATTGCTAGAATAACTACCGCAATAATAGCTTAATGGATGCTCTAACTAGTCTTGTAAAATTCGATTCGAGAAAGTCGGGGGATAGAGGAAGAGATGTAGTATTCGATTTATCGAATAACACTAATGCTGTTTAAAAGTTCGAGCTAACTTGGTTTAATGCTCAAAACTGATTCAATGACTTAAGCAACGAAGTAATATGTAGCATTTCCTCGTCTTATTGTGATTTGTGTTAAATTCGGATGTGTATTTATATTTTGTATCATACACACGATGAGACAATTACCACAGTAGATTGGTTGATTTGTGTTGAATAATTATTGTACCAAGGTAATAATTATAACTTCAAGCTTTATCCAAATATAAAAAATACAGTATCTATGCATACATACAATACATTATTATTTATCGAAGAACCTCATAGTATAGGAAAACTAGCATTCCATTTCGTTCAGGTAGTAGGTAACTCAAAATCAAAAGGTCACTGAACGCTGAATTTATTGCCGTAGTTGTACCACTTTAGCTTTTAAGCGTATTTTGCCGCTATAAATTCTAATTTCTGAAACTCTCCGTCCAATTGGTGCGTGCTATCGAAACTAGATACTTAAGAGCCCGATTCAAGTTCTGGACACGTTTTGCTCTGGGGATCACGTTTTTTTTTGTTAACTACACAATTTTTGTCCAGTTTTCGTTAATGAAAATGAATGCCTAAAGTATTATTAGGTTATTGGTTTGTTTTAAATTTATACTAAGTCACATATCCGTTACCTATGTGTTTTTATTTATATAAGACTAGCTGAACCTGCGGCCTTACCTCCGCGAAATTTACAAAACTCTCCATTTCGGCACACAACCCATCACCCCATTTTACCCATTCAAGGGGTGAATTAAAAAATGTAACATATTTTATTCTCCAGGGCTCAAATTATCTCCTCACCAAATTTCATCTAAATCGGTTCAGCGGTTTGAGCCTGAAGAGGTCAAATAAAAAATTGCTTTTGTATTTATAATGTTATATTTGTATAGATTATATTTTAAACATAAACCAGACTATTGGTAATATTTTTTTTTTAAAAAAGTAAATCACCTATATTGTCGTTTGCATTTAATTACGATATATTTTAAAATTTTATATTGAAATTACTTAAAACGTTATTAAAAGTAAGATTAGGTATTTTTCAAGCTACCATCATTCAACATCGAGGCTAAGTTTCGAAACGCTTAAACACTTTAATGATTCATTTACGGTTGCTTAAACGTATGGCTTTGGGCCTCTTCATTAAATAATACTGCTCGTAAATGGACTACAGCCTTGTATTTCAGTTAATTATCATGAACTAATTTCAAACAATGAGTTATTGTTAACGTGATAACAAAACTTTGTTTTTATAAAGTGAAGGCGGAATATGTTCAGTAAATATGTTTGAGATACATGATAGAGATCGACCAACTCGCATTGGTGTACTATGGTAGAAAATTTTCGAAACTAAACTCCTCTGAAAGGAGAAGGGGTCTTAGATATTTAAAGGCTGTTATTTTTTTTAGTAGAGAAGCTCGACTCGGGTAGTAGAAATAAGCCGAGATGCTAAAGTGGTTAGAATACATGAATTTAGATCGTGGGTTCAAATCCAGGCAAGCACAAATGAACTATATGTGCTTTATTTGTACAGTGACTTATACGTGTCGGATGAAACCCATCCGCATGGTTGGTAACCAAAAGCTAGGCCTTAGCCCAGTATTGGAACATTAACTCCTATCATCGGGCTAATCTCGTTCGTTAGTTCTTCTTTAAAAATGTTGGTAACGTTACTTTTATTAATCTTGTAAATTAATGCTATATTATAATCGTAATAAGCCTTCTAAATCATAACTTCAGTGAAAGTAGCAAAAATTAAAATATGTTAAATATGTAAGCATTAATTTAAATATATATATTTTTGCTTTCTATTCGGGTACTTTGAAGCTCAAAATTTTATCTTAATTAAGTAATATTAAGTAAATTAGTAATTAAAACCTTCAATCACACAGCATTCAAGTTATGATTTCTCCATAATTTTAAAATATAACTTTTTTTTAAATAAAAAAAATCAAATAAAAGATTTATCAATACTTATATTTCGTAATTATTAGAATGATATATGAATATTATAGTAAAAATATTTTTTTTTAGCTGTAAATATTATGTCTCTTCTTGGTATAAATGTAAAAAAGACGATGATGTCGATCAAGTCGGTGACGTCTCTGAGGTCGCTGCGCCAAGAATCGATATCAGGTTAACCTGAGTTTACGTCACTAGTGTTTGCACAGGCAGTCGCTACGGCGACCGGTTCGATTGGATTATAGGGGGAATAATGGGATTTGTTGGATAAATAACTACTGAATCTATTGCGTCTTTCTGTCTACGTCATTTTGTAATCGGATATATAAGATAGATATTATCTTGATTTGCATACACTATGTACACAAGTATAGTAAACGAAAACCTTTGTTGTAAAGTATACTCTTTTTCATCCGCTAACAAAAATAAGTGATAAATGGGAGACTTATTACGTAATTTTTCAGTCGCCGTCAGTTATAATTAATCCATACTTATTGAAAAACTCTTTCTTGGAAAACTGTCTGACAATTTTAATGTTTTAAAGGTTCAACATTTTCACGTATTAGTTATCACTCACGCAATTATTGAGATGTTTGAATACAGTTCGTACTTTTGTGTGTTCGTACTTACTGTTTGTAAGTTCGTTATTACTGTACTGTTATTTCAACCAAATTTCTGTGATTTTAAAAATGCCAGTTTCATTTAATTTAATAAAGGAGTATTTTCAATTTATTTTATGAGCTGACTCAGCCGTCTAGTCGGGTCTTCCATACGTATTGGCTAGACTTGAAAATTTCATTTGAAATTCAGCTCAGCTTTTCTGAGAATATAAAACAATGGACAGCACACGTTGTGTGTACGATAGTCTCTCATAATGCGACTGACCATCGGAAGTCGATTCGGCCGTATATCCGAGTGAACAATGCATTATACATCATGATTCACGGAAAAGTCACTTAAAAGTGGATTTGAAAATTTGTCATGCATTTGTAATATAATTGAACATTTTCCGCTTTTATTCGCAACTAATAAGCTCAGGGCCTCAGGGATATAGCGATTATATGCAAAATCTTTCACGGCGAAGAAAAAAATACTCGATAAATAGTATGAAACAATTGAATTATTCCGCGAATGTTTTACTAACGCTACTGGATTTACTCTAGTGGAAATTTCCGTTTCAAGGTGAGTTAACTTTCGTTCATATAAAATTTCAAAGTAAATAAAAAGCTTATTTTTTATCGTTAAGTTGATTTAAAAATATACAATAACTATTATATGAAGTGAATAGTGAAAATATAAGCGCGAACAGGGTATTAACCTCTCACTGACATCTTTCCTTAAAAATGTTTTGCGACCATAGAACCTGACGTTTGATAAATATCTCATAGAATAGCTTATGAGTATGTATTTATAAATAAGTTTGTCTATAATTATAAACATAAATAAAGTGTAATTTTTGTCGGTATGTTAAAATCTAACAATGATAATACGTAATTGAGTTTTTATGGAAATATTTCTTAATGTAATAAATATTTCGTGACGTAGTACCTACATGTACGTAATGTCGCGCCATGGCCGATGGCTACCGAGGCCACAATCAACACAATGTCATATGTCAACATATGCTGGATGCAAATAGCATAGATGTTTCAATAATTTGAATACTTTTTAAAAATTTAATGTGATTTTTGTATTCGTTACAAAACGGTTGCTAGTTTAATTCCTTTTATTCCTTAAAAACAACTTATATACCTCAATTTGTAACTTTTTCTCTGCTACACAAACTAAATGTATACAAATCGAAGTGTTTTCTTTAGTTAAATAGAAAGCCTTAAATATAAATCAATTAATTACATTTAGATGAGTTTTCATTTCATTTCATTCAATTTCGATAATTAAACATCAAACAAACGGCTCTAAATTGAATATTACAATCAAATTATGTATGGTATTTATATTTGATTCTATTCGAAAATAGTCTACGTGTTTTGAATTTATTCATTCATATAATTTCTTCCAAGTTTCCATTTTCGTATCTTACGTGATGTGAGGCTTAAATAACATATTTTTAGACTTCATGAATAAATTTTGGCGAATATTCTAATAGAAAGGTCTATTCAAATATGATTGGTTCTAATAAAATATAATATATGTAGGTATATCCCTGTAATTTTTTTATTATAGATTATATTCTATCTATCTATCTATCTATCTATCTTAACTTGGTGGTAGGAAGAGCCCGACTGCTACCGCGCTACCACGCACTCGTCACATATTTACCTACCGCCAAAGAGCAATACTTAATGTTGTTGTATTCCGGTTTGAAGGGTGAGTGATTCAGTGTAACTACAGGCACAAGGGACATAACACCTTTGTTCTCAAGGTTGGTAACGCATTGGTGAAGAATGATTAATTTGCTAGTCATTTTACACATGTGACATACATATATGTTCCATGTCTTTAAACTATTTATTTATCTTTATAAATTTGCGTAAAGAGATATATTCGTTTATATTATTATATACTATATATATTTTTTTATTGTATGTTTGGAACTAATAAATAATTCTAAAAAAACGTTTTGCTAATAGAAAGCTACATTATTTCTTTGTTATTCTATTATATTTTACTAATGAAGCTGGATGAAAACAATATGTCATATATATATATATAATGTACGTATTTTTATAAAATAATAAACAACAATATTCTTTTTTGTTACAGGTACGTTGAGAGTATGTGGAAAATAATAATTTCAAGAGATTTACTTCACATTCGTGATACGTGGATATATTTTATTTCTCGAACTACAAGTACGGATTTTGGTCATAATATGTAGATACGTCATTTCAATGCATAGCTCAGTTGAATTGATGACATTGAATTCCTGCAGCTGTGAAAATTACTTTGTATGTGGAACTATAGTAGCGGCTATTGAAGCACTTTAATCAAAACTGTGTTTATATTTAGTTTCGATAGGTAAGGAAGATGGTAAATTAAAACTTAAAAAAATGTTGAATTGTTTTGATAACTCTTAAATATATATTTTAATAAACCATAAGTTACTTTCTTCTCTCGTATTGATATCTTTTGACAAAATACTTTTCGTAATTATTACAAAATCTACCAAAAATATAAATTTCATAAATTGAACAATTTTTCTATCATATTTTATTCACAAATTTTACATCATTGAATAAGTTACAAAAAAAAATCAAACTATACATAACTTTATAATACAATAGGTGTTGTGCTCTGTGTCGGGTTAAATTGAATTCAACTTTACAATTAAAAGAGGCATTACAACGCACGCGGGGCACATTCTTTATGATCTAATCTAATAACATTTCTATGTTACTCGTGGCATAGTCACAAATCTATATTCACATTGGCATTAACATTAGTGTATAATGTGTATTTAATTTACCTTAACGTAGAGGGTTTACACTTGTGAACAATAACAAAGTATTTATGGTTGTAATTAAATTTATTATTTTTATTTATTATTTGGTGTCTGCCGGAATTTCATCGTAACAGTCGTTTTATGAATTTAATAAAATATAAGCGTAAAAAGAGGACTATTTCACCTTCTTTATAATTATCAATAAAGGATCTGCCATTTTTATAGAAATCATTCTTTTTATAAAGATATTAACATTCATGATTCATTTCTAAATGTATGCTATAATAATACGATGTTGGAAAATGAGATCATCGAATATTCAATGACTATATATTTTTGAATAAAAAGAAATTATATTCGTAATTATTTACAGCATTTGTAAAGTCGAACGGACTTTCAAAGAACCTTGACATTTTACATATAAACTCATCGAGACAATGGGCTATTCTTGTGTGACTTTGGATCTGAAAAGTGTTGGGACTGAAACTTCCACTGAAAGTTTTGTTAGTCGACTTCATTCTTGTGCATTAAATCGTGTTTAAAATTATGATAACTAACTCTTTATAAATGAGAGGGAGACAGAGAATACGATTGTCTTCTTTATTTTTCTAATATTTTAGAAAGTGTCGACGTTGCTTTTATAAGCTATACGCCAGGGTCGTATAAAATCGATTCAAATACAATTTACGATTATGAGTGGTTTTTACGGAATTTAAATTAAATTACATTGTATAAAAGTTATATCGCATGTTTTCATATCATATGTTAATTAATTTACATATGACAGCACTGGGAGTGCAGGCATGTGAATAAAATTATTGCAAAAGCTTTCAGCATGTTGGGTTACATATTTCGCCAAGGAAGTGATTTTAGAAATATAAATACATATAACCTTTTGTATAACGCGTATGTAAGGTCCAGTTTGGAATTTGGAATTGTTTGGAATCCACTATATTCAAAGTATATTATGGCTATCGAAAAAGTACAGAATAAATTTATTAGTAGATTAACGCGTAAATTTGGGTCCAATTCCATTAATAAACTTAATATTTTGTCGCTTGAGAAACGCAACGCAAACGCAGAGAATGCAAAGATCAGGATTTTCTTTATAAAATTATAAATAACTATATCGACTCAATGTACTTAGTTAACAACATTAATATCAAGTGTTCACATGCCTCTGCCCGTTCAAAACAAATCTTTTATGTGCCGATATGTAAAACTAACTATTCCAAAAATCGCTTTTTGGTAAGAGCATGTGCTAATTATAATAAATATTATAGTAATGTTGATATATTTAACGTAAATCTGTTTAAGTTCTTACGAGTCTTAAAAAACATGATTTATCATTAATATTATTTTGTTTCTTTTGTTTTTTTTTTGTTAATCTTAGAATTCATGTTTAATAACCTTATTTAATATACTATGATAATATTTTACTTTTATTACTTGTCTTTTAGTTCACTCCATGTTTTAATGCAACAGTGGAAATGTTTTTTGGCATATGTTAGAATTATTTTGGTATTAATTGTATGTATTATACTATGCTGTATGTTTCCCTAAAATAAATAAAATAAAAAATAAAAATATGATACTAAAAACAAGCTAAACAGGCATATTCGTTTTATCGCCTCACTAATGAACGGTGAAGCTGGTGAATAATCCTATTAATAAGGTATTTTGATATTCTTTAAACGAAGACAAAACATTGTGTTCATATTTCGATAAAATGTATACATATATATGATATATAAAATATTTATTTACTTAGTAAACATTGGAATACTCATACGAGTATGGAGACCACAGATGACACCATCTGAACATCTTAATAGTCTATTAAGTTTGTGTTAGTTGTTATAATTGTAGCGGATAATGACCAAATCTGTCTCAGTTAAGCCTAATGGCGACATAGCACTTCTAAGTTTAGCGGCAAATACAGCTTGATGAGAAATTTATATTAATTTTCCGAGTCGACGCCCGCCGGTGGATGCTTCACGCTAGTGGAATTTCATTAAGAGCACCGAATGAATTTGAATACCTGGAAATATTGAAGCGGTAACCCACTAACCTCTCTGTTTATGCACGAAATGTTGTCTTTGAGGAAACATATTTATTTGTATCCTCACATATACATGCATAGAGTTTGTGTTAAATCAGTAAAACTAACATTTTAGATAATTTGAAGCTACTTTTGTTTTGTTAAATATATTTAAATTAAGTTTAACAACATATACTTTGTGATGATAAAAATATAAATGATAAAATATACTTCCTGGATACAAAGAGAAGTGTGATTATCGTCGTATCGAGAGCGTATCAACACGAGTACAGTTGATACGCCCCGAGTCACTCTGGCGCCCGTGACGTCATCGCCCGGAGTCTCCCTAACACGGAGATAAACACGACCCCAGCGTCTTGTTTACCTCTAGTGCCCTTAACTTTGCGTGATCATGTCCCCTATTCCCTTCGTTATAATATTCAAACGTATATTTTTGTCTCTTTTTATGTCGTGTTTATTCATTTCCCTCGATGACGGCACGGCGAAGATGACTGACGAATAAAATGTCCACATTTGGATGGACGATGTTGAGGAAGGCTAGCATTAAGTCTGCCAGTCTTTGCGATGACTCGCCCACAAATTGATTAATGTTATTTAATGTATTTCGTGTTACTATATAAGTAGATATTGGATTACATCATTTCGCGATTCAGAAATATAAATTAATCGAACTAAATAAATATATATATCTTTTCGATTTTTGTAATTGTTCATACTGTCCGATTTGATTTGTTTATTACACTCGAAAACAGCGAGTAATTTTCAATAAATCTGTCGACAACGAACATTTCTTAATTAACTATTTCTTATTTGTTTTGATTAGTTATATACACTGTAATAACTATCTTAGATTCACGATACAGTATAATATAGTCATATTTTAAAGCATTTCTAAACAAATTTATTGATAAAGCAAATAAAGCAAATTAACTTTATACTTTACGTTATTAAGGAAAGTATATTGAAAATTTTAATCATATAAAATATAACGGCACAAAATATTTCGATATACTTTATGCAAGTAAGCTCATATAATCACTTTTGAATCGTCATCTAACTATGCCATGTGATCTGCACATTGCTATAATTACCATCTTGCTTGTAGGCGTTTACGTCGTGGTTAGTGGTGGTACGGGTGGTAGAGGTAGTAGTGGTCTCACTAGCTTTTAAAGTAAATGTATTTGTAGTAAGAGATAAATATTTGCGGTAACTATTCACACTCGATATTATGTTTAATAGTAAGGTCTATACAGAATATGCAATAACTATGTTTGAGTAATATAAAGCTGAATAACTATATAAAGCGGAAAAATATTAAATGTTTATAATTTGTCTGATTCAAAACAAACCGAATATGGGCATCGCAACAAAATTTACACGGTTGCATTTCAAGGTGGTCGCAGCGTAACTTTTAATTTTTATTAAATAACAGCATATATTTACTTAGTGGCAGGGCTTTGTGTAAACCAGTCAGGATAGGTACCGTCCACTCATCAGATATTCTAGCGCCAAGCAGTAATACTTAGTATTGTTGTGTTACCGTTTGGAGGGTGTATCAGCCAGTGTTGCTATAGACACAAGGGACGTCTTAACTCCCATTGTTGTATTGGCGATGTAAGGATTGGTTAAAATTTCTTATGGCGCCTACTATGTTTATGGGCAGTGGTGACCCATTATCTCGTCCGCCTACCAATGTTATAAGATATATATCATTTGATAAACCCTTTAATAAAATTCACATAATTGTGAATTGAAAGTGCTATTTTAATTTTTTTTTACATTACATTAACAGCCTGTAAATTTCCCAATGCTGGGCTAAGGCCTCATATCACTTTGAGGAGATGGTTTGGAGCATATTCCATCACGCTGCTCCAATGCGGGTTGGTGGATACACATGTGGCAGAATTTCGTTGAAATTAGACACGTGCAGGTTTCCTCACGATGTTTTCCTTCACCGCCGAGAACGAGATGAATTATAAACGCAAATTAAGCACATGGAAATTCAGTGGTGCTTGCCAGCGTTTGAACCCGTAATCATCGGTTAAGATGCACGCGTTCTAACCACTGGGCCATCTCGGCTATTTTAAAATATTCTAGATTATTTACAAGTGAATTGTATATCAATTCAAAAAGAATCTGTATATACAATTATACATACAGATTTTCTTACTACATACTGTATAAATATTTTGTTATGATAATAATAAAATCGCTATAGTAGTTATCTAATCGTCCGGCGCTAAATAAAGGTCTTTGACATTGAATATTGTTTATTATTCTGGTCTTGTCCGCATTGATAATAGTGTCTACGAGGGACATCAGTGTGCGAAAGTGAGAGCAGTTGTTAGCGATCGTGATTGGGTTCCTGAACTTCAAATCTTACCATTAAATATAACTTTGTTGAATGTTATTTCTATAAACTAGAGATGCGACGTATTTACGATTGTTACTATTTGGCCTAATCAAATTTGACTCAAAAATTAAAAGTAAAGTTTTTAAATGTCTTTAAATGTCCCACTGCTGGGCTTAGGCCTTCTCTTCCTTTGCGGAGAAGGTTTTGTAGCTTTTTCCACTACGCTACTCCAATGCGGGTTGGTGGATAGCCAAATCAATTTCGGCTAATAATAGTGGTCAGTTTTGTATTTGAAATCTACCAGTCATGATAAGTAATAAGTAGTTATTCAATATTCGTTGGAAACATACGTTGGAATATGAGAAAAAAGGCAATCTTCCTCATATATACATGCTTCTGAAAGTAGATTGTCACTATATAAATTTATATTCTTTAAATTCTTATGTATTAGATAAACTGTGCCTATATTATTCGGTGACAAAATCGCTGTACCAAGAAATGAATATATGAATATTTTTATCACCGAAAAATAACTATAAGTGACATACATAATTAATTTAGTAAATTTATTATCGTTTGTTTTTCAATCGTATTTATTTAATTTTACAATCAGGGTTTATATACTATTATATATAATCAAAGGTTAATCAAAATATATTATGTTTGTTTTAATTAAAACCTGTAAGAGATGGAATATGTCATACTGTTCTCCCTATTCACGTAACGAGCTGTGTTAACTTCAGCATCTCCTAAGTTGATATTGTCTCCGTGTGTAAACTATTATGAGACGCTTCAGAGACCTCTTGAATAGGTTTGCCAACCGTCATCCTTTTCAAGGACTCTTATTCATAAAAGTTCTTGAAGCCGTTGAGGGAGCTCCCTCGGAACTCTGAACAATCGTTACACTATTGTGGATTTCAACATGTTTGTACGTTTCTAAAAACTGTTCTTTTATCATGTGATATAAACATACGTTTGTAACAATGAGCGATGGTCTCATAAGTCTGGTTGCTTTTTAGTATTGAATTTGTATGAATGATAAAAGTAAAAAGTGCAAGCTTATGATTAAATTATAAATGAGTTTGTTCGTGCGGAAGTTGTTAAATATAGAGATTGTACTTTTAGTATATACAAACATGGAGGTGGACAAATATATTTTGTTGTAGATATTTATACGCTACTTTGATGCATCGAACTATTATAAACATTTTGTATATATTAATCAGTGTGCCTTTGTATTCTATATTTACAGCATGATATTTCGAGTAAGTCGAAAATTAGTCGAGTTATTGTTGATACTTGCGTAGAGGTCGTAGTTTCGCGTAGATGAACCAAAGTTAAGTGCGAGTCGTATGTGATCATTACTTACAAAATTTAGAAGATATTGCATAGCGTGCCGGTCAGTAGTTAGTTATTTATATTTTAACTTCTAGTTATTTATTAGAAAACACGGTCCAAGCTATATTCATACCAAATTTTATTAGATCGGTTTTTCGGTTTATTTACCAAAACTAAATTTAGAGATGTTAAGTGACGATCACCACCGCCAACTCTCACTATTTTTTTGGTGGTGACCACTTATTATAAACATTTGTGCTATATGAAATATAAACCATTCTTTACATCGCCAATGCGCTCCCAACCTTTGGAACTAAGTTGTTATGTCCCTCACTAACCCTCCAACCAGATTACAACAATACTAAGTATTGCTGTTTTGCGGCAGTATACCTCATGAGTATAAACTAATCTAACCTACCCAGACGGGCTTCTACTAAGTCAACCACCAAGTAAATATGTCTTAACAGTTATTATAAAATTCTTCTTTAAATTTTTTATTGTCTTGAATTATATATTTATATGATAACAGTAGTGTAACTTATATAATAATGTCACCCTATAAACCTTCATTCTCAGACACGGTAATCTTTTGGGGTGCGATATTGATCTGGTACTTTACTACGAAGATGTAATACTTGGCGATGTTAGATTATTGCTTTTCAAGATTATGACGTCTACCTTCCGAATTGGAAAAGTTATTGCCGATGTCTATAAAGGTCGTTGTAGCGTTAAACATGTGTTGATAACTTTCTATATTAAAATAAGCTTTGATTGTACTGAAACTATCTACTCGTTAAAAAAACCTGGTTTCACGTTTCAACTATTTTTTATTTTATATATATATATTGTATGGAAATAAATTAATACTAATTTTGTGTTTTTTTTTTCGTGTATTATATTATTGTATCGTGTAAAAGGTTTATTACATACTATATGTACGTTTACGTACTATATGTACGTTTTACAAGTATTATTTCTGAATATAATATCAAAATTTAATTTTAAACTAGTTAAAAATATTTGCTTATGAAAACGAATACCTTACACAAGAAGGATGACTTTGTAGAGTTGGAAACTTGCTGTTATAAGTTTACGTTTCCAAACACTTATTAAAACTGAAAGTTATATACGAAGCTATATCATAGTGTATGCTTTTATTAATTAATTGCACCGCTTTCTATTTAATATTAATCTTTACCTATATGCTTATATTATTGCATTCTGTGTATATTTCATAAAATGTGTTGTCGTCTATGGCAGAAAGGTTTTAATTTAAAATAAATATGACACAAAATAAAACCGACTAAAATTTATATTTAGAATAAAATTATTTGTGAGCAAATTTCTACCAAACAAAATTTCTAAAGGTCGTTTATGAAATGAAAATTGAATTTACGAGATAAACTCTGCTCGGATAAACACGCTATATTTTTCATTTTTGTGTTCAAGAGAAATCTAATTCATACCTTTATCTGTTAACCTTTATAAATTTCAACCTGAATGTAATTTGCACTTAAATCGTTAATTTAAATTAATATAGTATCATTAAGAAGTAATTTTGCATATAAACAATTTAAGTTTATTTATTTTACTCTTGTTTTGCCGGCATTTGGATGTAGATAATAAACAATAATATATTGTTAAAACATACGTTTTAAGCATTATTATTTTTTCTTCTTCAGAAAAGGTGTATGAGTGTATTTATTTGTGTATTAAATTAAGAACACCGAGAATTTATCGATTGCATGAAGTTTAAATATTACGAAACGTAGCGAAAGACTGTATTTCAATTTTTTTTTCATTTTTGTGCGCTATAAATTACGAAACGATTGTCTTTCCAAATTTTAAGTTTATCTTATATCGTTATTTTATAGTTTACCTATATAGTTACGAGCAAAACCGGTATACCAGTCATTCAGTCAAAATATTACGTTTTAAGTGAATTGTAATGATTATTTTAGCATAATTATCATTATAATAATATATCGCATAATAAGTGGCAATTCTAGTTAATGTTAAGTGGTTTAAACTTTAAATGGTATCCTATCTAGTCTAGTCTAAACTATTTATAATATACTATATCTATGTAGAGTTTTGAGTTATTATTATTGCGACTTCAAGTCGAACGTTGAGCGCGTAATATATTTTGTATTTCTTAAACATGAATATATTTACCGTTGTCCGATATCCAGCGCGAAAATCGACATTTAAATTGTGACTATTACTACAGTATATACGTATATTGAGGCGTGTATGAAGTGTGAACTACTTATTATGCTAAATATAGACTTTTTTGCTAACTAAACCTTACGTAACCTCTGATATCTGACCTGACCTTTGTTACGGTATCAGGTTCTTGTAGCGAGCTCGGTCCTAAAAATTCACTGGGTTAAAATATGTAGAACATATCACTCCGCGAATTAATTATTTTCGTTGGACGATATTATTTTTAGCGGAGTTGTTCAAACTGCTTAAAATTTTACTACAATTTTCATATCAATAGAATTTAATGTTTATATGTAAGTGAGTTTTTCCATTAAAAATGATTAATATTGTTATATTTTAATCGTGATTATAGCAATCACAGTTTCTTTAACAGAGTAAATCTATCGATGTAGTAAATATTATGTTTGTATTTTTCTATTATTTCCTTTGAAAGAGAAGATTTTGTTTACATATTTACCCACAAACAAAGATATGTGGGTAAATATGTGAACAAAATTTTCATATACATGTGGTAGTTCAATCTAGTCCTCGCCGCAACAATGTGTGGAGCTCTCACGATGTATGTCAAAGTTTTATCTTTACATTACGGTTTAGTTTGATCCCTCCACAGAAGCTACAAATAATTGTATTCGTTTGTATTTACGAGGTAAATATTAAGGTTTCTTTTACGAATGCTAAAAAAAACTATTCATATAAATGTTTCCACGAAATATCATGAACTTATTTATGATTGGCTGTTAATCTTAAGCACAGTTCAATTAACAATTTCTTTTTTATAAAAGATTTATTTGTGAAATCCGAATTTATAACATAATGAGGTACGGTGTCAGTCAAAATTTTATATTAGTAAACGGTATCGAAATGCCCGAGGAAAAGAATAATTTGAAAAAGGTATGAACGCGGTTGAAAACCGCATATCATAATATGATATAAAACAGCCATATGTACATCGTTAAATAACAAGAGTTCGCTTTCGGTTACGAATACTGGACACGTAGGTATATTATAAATACCACTGTATCTACGAAGCCCAAATAAATTTGTTATCCGTTTTTCGCAGCGTCCGAATGACATAGCATTTGCGCTAATGGAGATCTAGTGGCGATTCGGCCTAATTTTAGGCGTATCGTGTATCCCAATGATTCTGTAGTTTACAGGGTAAAGCAGCAATTTTCCGGTCTGCCGAATCTCGTTATATTCTCATTCACTTTGGCAAAGTTTAATTCACTACAACTCTGATGTACAATTATATTTATTTCATGTATATCTCTGCATATATAACAAATATAACGTCGAAAGATTTTATCATCCGTATTAAAATTGCGCCTGTCACAACTATCGTACCGTATGCCTTACGACTTTTGCAATTGGCGTCATAAAACATTCTGGCGCGGGGTGTTTCGGTTTTAAAACTGGGTGTTTTGGTGTCATTGCTTTGCAATTTTGATGAATAAGTATCTGGCAAACCGCCAACGGGTACTATTCAATGGCGAGTTTTGTGGACTCTTCCGGCGTCCTGTCGTCGCGTCACTGCGCGCTCCTTATGCATTTACGACTATTGTATCTTTACCCACAAAAGCTATAAACAACATAGAATTAGACGCTAGATTAAAAACTGTTATCCTTTTATAGTTGACTTAAACTCGTGAATAGATTTAAGAGCTTATATTAAGCAAAGTTAACAGATTTCAGATGCCAAAGTATCATCTATACTTAATAAAAAAAAAAGTTTTCGTTAATTTTCTAGCCGGTAAAATATTTGGTTCGCAGTAAGTAAATTACCAGTTACTTATTTCGGATCTTTAAACAGACCGACGATGGTAGCTTATGGTTAATTATAAGAAAACTTCACTTAAATGAAGTATATTCAGACTAGGAAAGACTAAAATGTTTTGCTTAAATGCAAAGTAATAGAACTTAATTCCGGTTCTTTGAACTGCCCATTTGGTGTAGGTAGTTGTTATAAATATATTTTCGTTCTTTTCATGGTTACATTAAATTGGAAATTATAGTTCGGTGTATTGTAATCGAATAACCATTAAGGGCATTAGATGTTCTACTTAAGGGGATTAAAATACAAAAGGCGGGTGTCTGACCTTCCCTTAACTACGGTAACTGGAATTAATCCCTCGTACACGGTTTGTTTTTAATACCTCTTCTATTTTATTTAATATTACAATAATGAAACCCTTAACACTTTTTTTTTCTCGGTATTGTTTAATTAAATCAGATATATTGTATTTTATTGAAGTAATATGTTGTAAATGTTGTATTTTAAATATGTATTTGTTTCATAAAAATGAATGGGAAAATAATGGCTCCTATATGCATCAAGCTTAAAGCAATTGACTTGGCATGGCTTTCTCAAAATAGATAGTCAAATTTTGAACCTTGTTTTATAATAGAAATACAGCTGAAGTTTACTATTCATGTTAATAATATGCAATTGTAAAGCGATGCCGGAACTTAAATTGAAATTGTTGCCCAATTTTACGTAACAACGCCCTCGTATTACAGAGGGAAATAGAATATTATGATATGTTACTTATGTAACCTACTTTTTAAAAGAACACGAGAGTATTATATGTATGAAGGGCTGCTATTATTGCAATTTAATTAATTACTGATAAATCAATTCGCAGCTTTGGTTGCGAAAATATAATAATTTTAATATTTTTTGCTAACTCGCCTACTCTTTGTGTTTAAGTAAGTATTTTGTTAATAACTCCATAATAGCGTCATATATGGAATCTTGAAATAGACATGAATTGCCTTCTCAATAAAACAGTTACACTAAAATATGTAATAAATAATAAAGTGTGTATATAATCGCAATCGGTCAAGTCTTTCAGAAGTAAATCGAACAGCAGGACTAAATACAGGACATAATTGTCTCACTGTTTGACAAAGGCTATTGTTGCTGTTAACGAGATAGTTTGTAGCGTATACCACCACCTTAATGACATATATATATGTACCAGCTGTTACCTGCGGCTTCGCTCGCGTGGAATATGAATATATTTACAAATTAACTTAAACTATTACGTATATTTAAGAACTCTTTGTATACCACATTGTAGAATATCCAGAAACTCTTAAATGCGAATCAACTCATTTTTAATCGGTAGCCCTAAAATAAAATTTCATGCTTCTAACTTAAAAAATGACAGACTTCCAGACTAACCTGTATTAATGTTAACCCAATTTCCCTCCTTAGGCGTAAAATATCCAGAAACGCTTAAATACGTATCTAAGTACTCATTTTTGATCAGTATCCCAAAAATAAAGTTTCATGTTTCTAGCTTAAAAAATTCCAGACGAACGTTCAACCCCTATTTCACCCATTTAGGGGTAGAATATCCAAAATTCCCTCCTGAGTGGGTGTCATGATATGTTAGTTTATAAGTGTACAGCCTAAAATATAAGTTTTATGCTTCTAGTTCTAAAAATTCTAAACATGACAATACTTTCAACAACTTACAACCTTTCATCCGCCTTTTCAATTCTTTACAGCACTTTTTTCCAAATAAAAAGTAGCCTATGTCCTTTCTCAGGCTTTAGACTATTTGTGTACCAAATTTCATTTAAATCGGTCAAGTAGTTTTGGCGCGTAAGCGAGACAGACAGACAGACAGAGTTATTTTCGTATTTATAATATTAGTATGGAAATATGGATATATGTAAAATTATGCCATTTTTATTAACGTATTTTCAAAATAAATATTAAAATTTAATTTCGCTTATTCTGTCAGTTATATAATTTTAAAACGTTCAAAGATAATAATTTTAATAACTGTATAAATAACAACTACGGGAACTACGTGCTTTAATGACAACGACGTGTTTAATTAATTATTTTTTTATGTAAATACTGCTATACTCGTAAAATTGTTACTGTCCTTTATTTAAGCTATTCGTGTCTCGGGTCGTGACACTAACGACTACTTACAAGGTAAAGAAAACCTGCAAAGAGCACTTTCGTCGTCCTTACGGGCTGAATATATTATGCACACTATGAGTAAGTAATTAAAATGTATGGAGATAATTAATGTTAAGTACATTTTAAGTGTTATCTGTTTGTTGTTAGAAATAAACTTTCATTTCGAGTCGGACTTTCGAAAAGGGGGTAATGCAGGAGGAAAATTTCGAGAAACACATTTTACATTTCTTTTAATATTTTTTTAAATATTATTTTTCATTTATAATTAAATATAGTATAAAAAAAATTAACCTCTAAATGAACTCATTTTTCTATGAGTACTTTTTCTACCACTAAACAGCTCTATTTGGTATTGTTGTGTTCCCGTTTGTAGGGACTCACCCTTCATGTAGAGATCCAGTATAATTAGAGGCAACATAACTTCATGTGTCTTCATGTTCCTAGGCGCATTGGCGATGTAAGCGCTAATATAATATATCACTTAACATCACATCGTCCAAATGTCAGTTACCTACCTATTATAAATTTTGATCGATAACTCGAAAAAAAATAATGTATTTGGATTTGAACTTAAGTATGAGATCTATAATTGATAACTGTGGAAATACGTTATTGAAACGAACTATAATTTTCGTTTTTGAATTATAATAAGGTATTTATTCTTTAATTGTTTTCAAATACTTAAGATTATGAAAAATAAAAATAAGAAAGATACGTAACTATTCAAACAAATCGAATACTTTCAATGCAGAATCCGTTATAAATTATCTCTAAACTGTTATCTCTAAACTAAACTAATTCGAAATGATCAAACAATCCCTAAATACCCTATTGTTTTTTGTCACGCTGCAATATTGCCAAAATACTGATATTACTAAATTATATTTATCAATAAGGTCTTCCAAATATTCGTTTTAATATTCATGTATTAAAATATTCCAAAATCGTATAGATGAGAAAATATTTACATTTTTTGAAAAAGTTCCAAAAGTTTTACCATAAATATGAAATTAAGGGTGAAACTTTTTTCTTTCATTCTCCGATAGGTTCCTTGTGAAGTTTAATAATATTTGTTTGACCCTTATTTATTGTATTTCTTATTTGTGGTTATTCTGTAATATTTCTCTCATATATTATCTATAAGAATAGGGAAATTAAATACAAACTCTTACTGAAAATAATTTCAATAAGCAACCGATCTAAAAGTTAGGATGATGTTATTAACAAGTTGTGATGTAGTTTCGTATGTAAAGAAAACGTACGTGGGAAATAAGTACCGCGCAAACTTCGCCTCTTACAGTTTACTGATTTTATCGATATGATATAATTTAAACTTGTATCGTTTGAGACTACATTAAGCATCGTATTATATATATTTTATATATTATTATAAATTTATAGCGAAGCCTATTGTCAAAGCAAAGGCTCTAACAGAACGATGTAGAGCGTAACGTACCACGTAATACATCTGACTTAATCACTTATCTATATTCCACGAACGACGGATGAACTAAGCAGTCCTCAATCAATTACTCAGTCTAGACATTTTGGACAGTCACTGAGTTCTGCTGAACTAAGTTCGTCGGATTGCACTTTCCTCGAAATGTATTACGGATTAAGGACATTATTATATCTAAGATATTTCGTAATTATATCGTAGCTCAACTGAAATACAGTGTGATACTTTTACAAAAACGTATTTATCACCAAACGATTTATGCCCTATATTCCGTTTTATGTAGAAAACAATAAGATTTAAATAATACCTACTCGTAGTTATCGCCTAATGTAAGGTACATTCACTCTGTAGGGGCTCGCTCATCAGTTATTTTTCCGCTAAACACCATCATTCTTAAAATTTTTGTTATTTCTTAATGAATATATTTTTATGGTATTGACGGTCTTTATATGTAGATCGCGTCAAGACGTGTTCAGTAGTTACGTTCCTGTTTGAAGTTCAAGTTATATAATGTGAAGGACATTCACGAGGACCATAACAATTTACACCTTATTGTCTGGCATGTATCGACGTTGGAAGGAATAATTTGTAACGCTGAAAGTGCTAGTGCCTATTGGCAAACATGACCATATACTGTCTGGTAGTTAGACTAACTGCTTAAATAAACATAAAAGTCAATATGGGCCCCATGTTGATGATAAGTTAGCTTCCAACAGTTAGGCGTACCATAACGATTTAAGCAACGCTTTTATCTCTTATAATGCACGTTTTAATGAGCAGAGGTAATCTTATCTCAGGCATTTGTATCAAATATGAAATCTAAGAGTATTCCCTGAAAATTCTATTCAAATGCTAAGAATATTTTAGCTGACTAAACAAAAGTTATATATCTATAGTAATATTATAAATACGGAGTATCTCTGCCTGTTCATTGCTCTTTTGCGACCAAACCACTGGACCCAATTTGAAATTTGGTATGAAGCAAACACACTTAGGAAGTACCTACATAAGCTTTTTATGACAAACAGCTAATGACCAACCCCTAAAACGCGAGCGAAGACGCGGGCGACAACTAGTTTTATATATATTTGTTCTAAATAAGTCATCCATAGTAAAGAGTTTCTAAATTAAATAATACAATCTTTTAATTTATCTGATAATATATGCTAGGCACAGATAAACCTATTTCAGTGAGTTAAAATAATTGGCGGCTTTGTATTCTTGTGTGTTAATTTTGTTTGTCATACTGAGCCGTTTCATAAAGACATTATGTAACCTATTTCGTTACATAAAAATTTGGTAAGATATATACATTATACCTAAATATTTTATTCTCATGGTAACGATACTAACATTGGTTTTACTTCTAATAGTACATGTAATTATTTACTGATTATAAAATAGGAGATGAACAAATCAGTAATAAATCGGTAATAGGAATGATTCGATTATCTCTGCGTCGGAAAATATGAGTTGTTACAAAGCGGATGTTGTACTTAAACTAACGCATATACCTATTCGTATAGAAATGCTGCAAAATCTTGCTAGTTAATAGTATAGAAAAACTGAAGAGTGGGAGGCGCCTACTGAACTCAGACGGATACTCTACTACGTATTTTTTTTTAACTAACCTTGGCCTACTATTTAAATTGTATGTGCTATGTTATACAGCCTCTATAATGAATTAATTAATTATAAATCAGCACGTTAAAAAGTATTTTATCAATGTCTGTGGTAAAATTTGTAATTCAAAATTATTACATTAATAGACACTGTATTTTATGAACATATATTTATAATTCTCGTAAAAAGTAAGTATTTCAAAATATGCAAGTGTAATAAACAAAATAAATATAAGGTTTCCGTTTTGCTTAGAAGATTTTTAGAAGAAATGAATATAACCGTTCAGCGGTCGAGCTAATAACAAAAGGGCGGGGAGGGGTTCGCTGTCCGGATTACAGGAAATAGCACAATAGCTTTTCCCATACAAAAGTCTTTAATATCTTCGTTATTTCTACTACGAGTAGTATTTAAGTCTCTTCGCTTTCTCTATCAGCGGTAAAGTACAAATTATAATCGTACTGTTTCCATTGCGGGTGGTTCTACGACTCGAGGTTTTATTTAAATATATATCTAAATAATTGAAGAAAAAAAAACAGTTACGTTATTATAGTAATTAATTTAGTTTTAAGTTTATTTTAGGAATGATACTCTCGATTTGTCGTATGTGTTTGTCGTACGTATTATATTAATTATTAATATAAAAATATAGCCTTATACTAAAACCTACGTATTATAATAATATTTTTAAATTAACAAAAGATTAAATCAAATTACATAGCAAACATTATTCGTTAAATAATTTTCATTTTAAAACTCGTTAGGTATAAAATAAAAATGGGCAAAGCATTTTTTTAATAGAATTGTATAATTTGTTTTAATATACTTTTGATATGTGTGCTTCCTAGTGCAGTTGTTAGTAGGAAAATTTGCTGCCACGTTTTTATAATTGTGATAAAATTGTCGGAAGTTTTGAAGTAGATAACTATTAACACTCTATTTCAGTTTTTAAAATAAACCATCTCGCGTTGTATGAAACGGTAAAAACGCTTACTACAATTACAGCTATGAATAATTTTATACTGCAAAAATATGATGTCTCTAACTGTTTATAATGAGATAAAGTAAAATTAGTAGGTACTTTTATTGTAAACACACTTTGTAGTTATAGTCATGACTAATATAATATTAGCTAATTAAATTTAAAAAACAATCAAGCGCATTACGATTTTTACGGTAATTTAATTTGCATTTAAATGCAAATAAAAAAAAAAATATTTATACATATTTCGCATTAAGCCTTAATGCGAAATATGTTTAAATATTTTTTATTGTTGTGTACGTATATTTAATTTAATACAACGATAAAGTTTTGTACAGCGTTTGGGTTGCGTTACATTAACTTCGCTTCGGACCGACCAAACATATTGTATTGTATTAAACCCGAGAAATATAATATTTAATTAGAAAATAATGTTTCATTTACATAAAGTGCCGTCTGTTTTTGAGTTAGGTATCCGTGTTGTTTAAATTGATTGTTTACATTAATCATAGAAAAAAATTAAATTTAAATATAATTTTACTACTATTTTTTTATGATATAGGTAGGCGGATGAGCAAATGGACCTATACCTGATCGTAAGCGTAAGGTCACCACCAGTAGACAATGGCGTTGTAAGAAATCGACTTACACAATGCGCCATCAATCTTGGTAACTAAGATGTTATGTCCCTTGTGTCTGTAGTAACATTGGCTCACTCACCCTTCAAACCGGGACACAACAATACTGAGTACTGCTGTTTGGCAGTAGAATATCTGGTGAGTGGGTGGTACCTACACAGACGGACTTGCACAAAATCTTATCACCAAGGATTTACAGATTTAAATCGCTTTAACAGTGTCTTTATAATATCTAATATAATCTCGGTTTAATAAATCAAATGAATTCAAACGTGTGACCTTGGCCTAAACGCCGACAATGTTGTTGCACATGATGCATTTGTGTCGGTACAAGCACGATTTCACAACCATGACGAAGCGGAAAACATTTATCATAACAATCAGCATTGAAAATGTCTTCAAGCTAAATGGCCTTTTACTTAAATAAAATTGTTTATTATATTCCATCTACAATTAACTTATCTGTTATTCTCAAACGGCAAAATATATTTTTAATGTTTGTAAGGTGAGTTATTCGTTGTAATTATAGGTACAGCAATTACCGTAGTCCCGTGGTGTAAGAAGTGCACAAGAACGAGCGGGGCCGCGGGGCCGCGGGGCCACTTAACAGGTTGCCGATTCACTATTGAAAATAACATATAGTATATCTTTATACACTAACATGGCATATAAATAAAAACATGCCTTAAAATAATATTTACCTATATTTCAAATAACAAAACTGATATTATTAATAAAAACGTTTAATATAAACGTTACAAGTGCCAGTGATAACCTCGACCTTAATTAAATTGAAAAATGACCCTTGTATGAAATATTCGGACGTAAAATAATTGAATTACTCGACGGGACGGGTAATTTTTATAAATATAAACGAAACATTTAACGCATATTGTAAATTTATACGACTATGTCTCTTACGAATCTTGATGTATATTTATTTTACAAGATTTAATTATTATTTGTAATATTCCTACACGTAACTGATTAAGATAGTTTTGTAAACAAATCCAAGTAATCGTTATTGTTAAAAGTTTTATTTTTATTGACGTATCGATTTAAAAAATTACATGTTAGTTTTAAATTAGATTATTGTTTAATAAGCTGGTATCACCGACTTTATCTGCAGCTAGTCGAGTAACGCATTTAACTCTAGAAATATTATAATAGTATTATTCTACAAAATTTCCAAAGAAAAATTGCATCACGAATATAATTGTTAAACTTTAAATTTTAATAAATACCTAAAAAAATGAACAGTTCCTCCTAAGATTATTGCTGTTTAGGATTGAAGCCTCCTCTTGAGTATAGTAATCCTATACCAGTATGATCAGAATGCTTGTTTCATTATAATACAGAATACATTTTCTTCTTCTAGGAAACAACCAAAGACGTTCGCATTCGATCACTGTTTCTATTCACTGGATCCCACGCTGCCCAACTTCGCCTCTCAGAAGACAGTTTTCGAATGTCTAGGTCGAGATATTCTGGACAACGCTTTCGAAGGATACAATGCCTGCATCTTCGCGTATGGACAGACAGGTTTGTTATAAACTATTTAAATACAATGCATGAATGTAGCCGTCATTCAAAAAATATTCAGTAATAATAACCCATGCCTCACTACTGAATATATTCTTAGAGATAAAGAAACCCAGCTCATTTCAGTATTAATGATGTTGGTATGACCCAACTCAGACCTGTATGTGTTTCAAAAATACGCTTATATATGAGATATTCGCGTATTATTCGCGTTGCTATGTCTCGGTATGCCACAACTTATAACTTACGTATTTCAGGTTATGCATTATTATTTGTGTTTTTATTTCAAATCAAAAGATAACATATAACTTATGGCATATAATCATGCATACGTAACACGTAAGGTTTCTATTACTAAATATACGTCGTTGCACAATACTCTATTGTAATGGTATTGAATCGTTACGAGTTGTTCGTCGAAAATACGAGTTGTTTATTTCTAAAGAAAATATTTGGACGCAAAAAAATAATGATGATTTTTTAAGCTAATTATTTCCTCTACAAAGATGTGTAAAAGAACACCGGTCAGTAGATTAATTAAATTAGTAATTTCCGGAATTAATAACATAATGATGAGCATGTTGTAATAAAAATAATCGTTTTGTAGCTTAGTTTTTCCACGGTAAAAGTTTATTAATATATAGAAAAAAACTCGAGAACATACCAATTTATTCGACATAACTGATAGCCTCGTAGCTAAGCGAATTTCGCTGTTAGTAACCCCGAGTATGTACGAAAACGTATAGAGCCAATCCAATCGGACTATATTTTACTCCTGTAACGAGACATCGCTTTGCCGTTGGCTTCCGAGATTGTGACGTGTGCCGGATGTTAAACCTAGTTCTAGCTGCGAGATATTTAAGGACGTAGGTGTTGATGCTGCCAGTTACTGTAATTGGATGTGATGTTTAAGTGCAGCCTGATATTAGGACTGGTTTTCGTGGTTAAATTGCATTTAGAGTATTGAGTTCACTTTGATTTAATATTCACAGGTATATGTGAAAAACACTAGAACATCATAATATACGGTCTCAATAATACATACTAATAAATTAATATATGACATACATAGTTCATTTGAAGTTTTATTTGTTTTTTATAATTATATTTTGTTTCTACAAATTCTATTAATCAAAATAGCTCTCTTTGCCGATCAATGTAAATCAAAATGATGTATCTGTATGATATATATTACTTTACTCTAGTATTCCTAGTACTCGATAAAAATATTACAATTTTAGTATGCGGTTTACTGTTGCCATTATTTCCCAGAGTCGGTAGATTTCGGCGGCTGAATTTATTAGTATTTACCATATCCCTAAAAATATCGATTTTCAAATGACATTTGTATGTACGAATTTTGCATATATATATACAAACGCACTTTTTTTTTTATTTTCAACCTAAAATTTGGTTCAAGTGATAAGCTTATTTATATTTAATTAGCTGATACATAAAACGTTTCTATCATAATATCTATATTGAACGCCATACTTTTTTCTGGCAACTTCAACAACCGTCGTTTTATTATTTGCTTAATGAATTATACACTTAAACCTACCTCACGAATCACTGCGTCCATTACTGCAAACTTTTGAGATTATCATGAATAGATGCGGCGGGATGACTGTATTTAGTAATATGTAGTGATTTAATTCAATAAACTCTAATAAATTATTTCATAAACATTGTCTAGTTTGCACCTATTTAGTTCGCTCGTGTGACTCACGGGAGCAATAACCCTGTTTGAGAAGATTACGCCTAGAAGACGGTGGGTATCATGTGTTGACTTGCCAAGTCTCCGATCAGCAAATAGGTGCATTATACATTATGTATACGTGAATTGAAATACTTCATAGAGATTGTTTCTAGGTTTCAATTACACATTGAAAGTTTATATGTGTGTAATTAAGACGTGGACACATATAACTTGCTCTTACATTTTAAACATTTTTTGTTGCAATCTGTATGTTTTACTTTTCAATTAAATAAAATAAAGATTCGTTATATTAAGTAGGTTCCATACATATAGTATCTGACATTTGTTTATATTATTTTCAATATTTGCTTAAATTTAGAAATTTAAAATTGATAAATATTTCAATTAAATTACAATTTGTTAAAAAAATATTTACCTGTATTCAAATCGATGTAATATATTCAAATTGTGACAAAATATATTTTTTAAATAAGAACAGTCAACAGAGATTAATAATAAAGTATGATTTTAAGGTATTAAAGTTCGGATAATTTGTTTTGTACGTTCTGCATAACTGACGAAACATTTCTATGTTAAGAGATTTATTTGCGGGCGTGGGCCGGCGTTGTGTAATTTTAATCTTGTTTATCGTCCAGTTTGAGAAAATATTTACGTTTTTGCTGGAAAGATTTAGGGATTTTGAATGAAAACCCCAAAGTTAAGTTGCTGAGATTATAACATTTACGTAAGTAGTTCATTCAGGAATAATAAAATATATAAAGTTTCTGCAGGGGAACGAGAGCATTTTCACGCGCGCCTACATTTAAAGCGAGTTAACCTGAATAGATAGAGAGGCATGAAAACATCGCCCAAGGAAAATTTACTTTTTATGTTTCTCACCTTCTTGTCTCGATCTCGAGATTTTACTTTTTTACGTAAAACGTAGATATTCTTTTTGTGAATAGAAACGTGATGACGAAATTTTATACTGCACGTAGGGCTCTTGAAATTATTTGGCGTTGTTCTCGACAGAAACAAAGCCACAAATGACGCCCTCGTTCGGGCCTTTTTGTGTAACCGTCAAAGTCCCGTCAAGTAAGCGGGGCGTTATTAAAAATTCCCTCACGTAAATAAAAAATTGCGAAGGGATGTTACGAGTAGAAAGCGCTGACGGTATAGAATTGATTCCTAAAACAATATGTAACGCGAATTACTTACCAATATGTACAATATATTTATAGATATATATTTTTAAATTTAATATATAAAGGCAGACAAACAGTCTGATAGTAAGTACTGCTATTGCAACTGCAAGATATATTTACCATTATTTTTATCGTACCAACAACTATAGGAAATGAGATGTTATGTCACTATGTGCTATTAAAGACACTGGGTCACTCATCCTTCAAACTGGAACACAGCAATACAAAGTGTTGGGCTGGCAGTAGAATAAGTAGTAGTTACTAGCTCATTTTGTTTTTGGTCTCCAGATTATGTATTTTATTAATAAACGTTTAACGATTATTTAATGTTATTATTATAAATTTATCAGGAAACGTTTGTATAGTTTGTCTTCCTAAATTAACAATCAAACACCTACTCATTTAACTCTAATGGAAATTATTCCACATGTCTTAGTATAGGAAACTTTGATGAAGAAAAATCAAACGAATGTTTACTAATTTCTAAACGATCGTGTGAGCGAGCGAGTTTGTTGGTATCCATGACGTGATTCCTTTGAAGCAGTCCCAATAATACGATAAACTTGTCTGTTTGAAACTACGGTTCAAAATATACGAGTAGCGTTAAAGTCATGATACGTTAAATCTCAATGTCTGCTTTATATCGCCTCACTTGTGATGTTCGTTAAACCCTACCTTGGTTTTATGGCGCTTAAACGTTTTTATCGATGTCGTCTCGTGACAGCGATTCAACAAGAAAATGCCTTTTTAATATTCCATGTAAGTTTTGAAAATGCATTCAACTTTCCTTAGTGTCGTAGATTTATAGCGGGTTCTTAACTTAAGTTGCTTATTACATATCTCAGCACTAAAAACCAGTATTACCTATATTATTTAAATGTTTCGTTATTTGTCAGAAAAAATACTTTTCGAATGAAACAAACTGACCTCATCCTTTATAATAAAACATTAGTTACTTTAATAACATAACTTTATTTATAGATCATTTTTCTGTAAATGCATGAATGCAAATATGACCTGCAATATCTCTAGCTATTTAAAAAAATATCTCATGAAATATTATCTTTTTATGATTCTAAATATGCATTTGTTTTAATTTCATCCGCATTTCTGTAAAAGTATTACGGAGCTTTATAATTACGTGTATGTCATTAGTCTAATGAATGTTTATGTGTGTGTACTTTGTAAGTATAATTTGTTGACACGCGAAACTTATAATAAATAAATCATGCATATTTTTTTTTTCAATATTTTATTTAAATGATAACAGCTATCTAGGTAACATGTTTTTCAGTGATTTTTCATTGATTTCTAGTTATGAAAATGTAGATGTTGGTAGTTAACTTTATATAATGCCTTGATACCCTAAAATAAAGTTTTATTATTAATAAGAGGTTATTTAAAAAATATATAAACAAAGAAGTTTTGTATTTATTTCCGAAAATTACAATATGGTACGTTATGCAGTATATTAAGGTATCGATTATAACGCAGTGTTTATAGTTAAACAGTAGATTTATTTTGTTTAACCTTATTATTACTTGGAAAACAATCTTAAGCTTTTCGAGGTAAATTTATACAAGTAACAGAAGTTTAATCGAACCTATACTAATGTATACTATAATACATTTAATGCCGAGCCTAATTATTACGCCCGCCTTCTTAATTGTTTTCCTCGAAATAATTATTCGTTACTCTTGATACAATAAGGACTTGCAACATCACGATTTGCCCTCCTTCGATACATTTTAGATGAAGGTAAATATAAAAATTATGTTACAGATACTCAGAACTAGGTATTATGTAAATAACAATTCTGTAATAATGTATCGTAAATAATATAAAGGTTAAATAAATTAGTGACAAAAAATTTCATTGTCATTTTCTTAATTTTTAATAAAACTTCGAACTTCCGTTTCATAACTTTAGTTTTTATAACATAAATTTAGTTTGCCCTTTTTTTTTTTTTTTCAAAAGTTCATGTTTCGTTTCAGTCACAAGCTTTTAAAATGAGTTCAGTAAAAACTTTGTTAAAATTTACCGAATATACTAAATATAAATTTTATTTTATACCTCGTATCTTATAATATATTTAAATAAGTATACGTATCGAACACCCGTTGTCGTCAGGTCTGATATATGTATAATTTAACTTTACAACATGAAATTACCTTTAAGTTAATTTCAAGACATATTGTTTCATAAAGCTCGTATAATGTGGAAATTGCCGTTTCGCTCATATCGTTGGGTAAAACTCGTAAATAATTTGTACGTTGAGAGGTGAGACTATATTCGTGGGAAATTGTCTTTTAAGTTTTATTTTCTCTCTCAGTTTAAACTGGAAATTAAAATGGGAAAAAAACACGATAGAAAAATTTACGTGTTTCATTTGATGGAAAATATATTTCTTTTTAATTTTTTTGTACATACATCAAATATTAATTGAAATTCAAAGTAATATTAAACAAAAAATAAGTTTAAGAGTAGCTAGGTTTAATAAAATGTTACTACATTTTAGATAGAGTTTACGCTCAGTTAGCAGTTTTTGTTCCCGTAATACGGTGGAGAAATCGAAAGTGATTTTCCAACGGTTCGCCTGCCCCATTCATTCTTCATTCAACACTCACTCACTCAGGCGGAATAACGAGTCTCAACGCAACAGTTAGTTTTTTTTCCCTTCACCCACGGGTTTTATAACGCTCCGATGCCTAAAGCGCCTATGAATCAAGGTGTATATGCCGTAAAAGGATTTTTTACGTAAACAGACTTTAATTTAGGTCTCGTGAAGCAAAAGAATGGCGCCCGAAACGTCAGCTCAGGTGATATAAAAGTTCTCCGAGGCTTTGCGCTAGAAATTATGGCGGAATATGCTTTCAGAATAATTTGTATGTTACTTAGTGCGGTAATATTCGTCGCGCTTTACACGATATGATTTTAGTTTTCGCCTTAAATATATTAATAATGTCATTGTGAACAAGCTGACTAGACAAACGTCCTGCCTTTGCTATAAACATTCAATTAGAATTTGTATAATTAATGAAAAAGAAAATTTATTTCATAAACGTGGTGTTTATTTTTATATTTTTTTATGATACACAACAGTATTAGTTTAATTTTTTGGCGCGTATTACGACACGGCGATGGCGCCGTGGCTGGCTATGCGAAAAACACGGATTTTCAAGATTTATGACAGTTGTATCAAACGGCTATATTAACGGTGGTTAATTAGAAAAGTTAATATGATTGTTAAGTTTTCTTGAATTTTCTTTCATAAGAACCTTCTCCTGACATTAACAAAGACAATAAAAAGAATTAGCAAAATCGGTCCAGCCGTTCACTCGTGATGACCAAAGGAAATAGGGATTATTTTTATATACATATATAGAAATAACATAATTAGTTTTCCGAATATACAATACAATTTACATACGGAAGAGAAAGAAATAAAAAAATATATATAACTATAACTATTAGTACGGAATTAAAAAAAAACTCAAAAACCCTACCATAGCTTGAAAGACCTTAAATTCGTTCAAACTTCGGTAAAACTGTTAATATTTCTTGCTGATTCCCTATTCAAAGACGAGAGGTTCAACGCGGAAAATTGATTCGAAAAATTCAAAGCTTTTGTGATGTATGAATTGAAACGCTGTTTTATTCATATCGTTAAAATTGACTATGTGATATACCTTCGACATGGGTTTGTTAGGTATCGTTATATGAAAATTAGGTGCTACGTGGAAGGAAAGAAACGACTGACGTTTGGAGTTCGATTAAGATAGGAATAATGCAGTCTTCAAGACAAGTCAAAACTCAGATATATTTTGGAAAGGTAGTCCGTATGTGTTTGTTTTTAATTGATTTTTTATTTATGTAAAATTTTTCATATTTTAAAACACTTGATACTTTGAGCTTGTAACTAGTGTTTTATGCAAATATCTATGTTTATTTCAAATGTAATGATTTTTTTTAATATCTATTTTCATTTTATAGAATTTATATCAGCAAAACTATTTATTTACAAATTAGATCTAAAAAGGCAAAGAAATAACACTTTACTTATAAATTAAAACTAAAAAGATTAAACACTGCTATAGCATCATATATTATAGCAAACTAGATGTCGTCCGCAGTTTCGCTCGCGTTTTATGGTAGGTCCTAGTAGCCTATATATATATATATATATCTCCTACTTTGGAGTTAAACCTTGCTTCATATCAAATTTCATCAAATTCGGATCATTGGCTTGGCCACGAAAGAGCTACAGACAAATTATTGACCATCCTGAATATACCTAAACATATTATATATTACGAATGATAGATACAGCTGTATAGACTAATATAATGGATTATCGAGCTAGATGTTTGTCACAAAGAGAGCCGGACTGATTTAACAGAGGTTTTTAGCTTTGTAATAACCGCATCCGACTAACCTGACCACAATACTGAGTTATGGGCAAAGTTAAATTCAAATATTTTATATAATTATTACTAAGTTTCGTTTACAGTTGTGGGGTGAAAAACTGTTGAATATGTCTTCATGATGAGCATGATAGATACTGCGCGCATTGTGATCAATATTGGTTTTTTTTTTAACTATAATTATGATTCACTTAAAAGAAAAATGTGTGAGACATATAACGATTAATATAATAAAATGTATTTGTCAACTTTGTAGAAAATATTCGTTTCTAATTATCAAGTCTATGTGTCTTGAAAATGTAATTAAGGTAGTGCTTTAATTTTCTCATTTAGGTCGACTGATGTATCCGTACGTAAATGGTTAGATGTGCAAGCGAAACTCTCTCCAATTAGAAGTTTAATTATGTTAGGAAATTCATGGTGACCTTTCGCGTTCCGGATTAATACTGACCGAGAGACAAGAGTTAGTGCATTTTTGTTTAATTAAATGAAGGATAAAGTAAATTGAAACGCGTGGAACTCGGGCCGCGCGTCAGAAGTTAGTAAAAATATTTTCCCGTCAGAAACTTTTCACTCAAACTTGGTCTCATCGCTCCCAAAGAAGTTTCCCTTTAAAACTAGTGTTAGTTGCTTTATATATTTGTCGGATTATCGCTATTTTCGATAGTCTTATCCATAATATATTTCGTATTATATAATGTGGGCTTTATGAGAAGTGTTGGTTCAAATAACAAACAATTGACAATCAAAGATTTTATTTGAAATTACTATTTTATTACGAACACAATTAATTAGAATTACTGAGCACTTAATTACAACACTACGACACTGACTCTAACTTCTTTATTCAAAATACTTCAATTCCACTATGTACAGTCTATACAGAACGCGAGACAGTTTCTTGAAGTGTCCGCCTGACCGAGCAGAACTATCATCCCGGAGGACTTCCACGACGTAGACTCTGTCGAGCTCCAATAGATGGAGCTGGCGTTCCAATAGTTGCGATTATGACTTCATTTCCGACATATTTATATTTAACATTTTCATTTACCTTATATTCGTATATTAAATTTGGATGGATTGGACAGAATTAATGCTGTGTATTACTTAACTTTGGACGATAGGTTTCGCTTCGTTTAGTTTTTTATGGTCAGTGATAATATAATAAATAATCATTTTATTTTTTATTCTTATTCTCTAATTTAATTTACTCATTAATTAAATAAAAGGAGGTTTTGAAATTATTTTTTATATTTTTGTCTGCATAATATGATTATGTAAATGATTCTTCTGTAGATACGTTTGTTATTTATTATTTATATTGTTGAGATTTTTTGTATGTTTTAAGTGGTTCCCTAGATGGATTAGAATTGAAGCCAGGTCAGACAGCTAGGTAATCTATAATAAATAAGCTAAATCTAGACTGATAGATACTCGAGGTAATCCGTAAGCTCTTGCTAGACAGATCAAACAATATCCCCAAGCAGTTTAATGTTATCGACATTTGCGCAAAATGAAACAGTTTTCTACTCTGAGTGCATTATCTTGTCTCGTCGCCGACCTCCCGTCAATTGAATATCAATTTGTTCAAATTGTCTCCACGCTTGAGGGTCCCAAAGAACTTTTAGGGTTATACAAAATTCAACATTGCATTAGCGTATTATAAACTTCGTTACTAAATTCAATTGCTAACATTGCTGGCTAGTTTTTTTTTGCAGTTCCGACGTGATAAAAGGTTTTTTTTAAGACCTGTTGCAATATAATATTTACTCCTGTACGAAAATAAACCATCTCCTTAATTGAAAATTCATTTGCAGACTGCTTATTTGGTTTCATTTTAATTTTGATTGATTGTTTATATTTTGAAGTGCAATATGAACAATTTTTAATTCTATTTACATTTTTATTTTACTAATCTTGATAAACATAATATGTAATATATTATCATAATAAGTATCACAATTATTGATAATATTTGTGGGAGAGCTTTCTCTATGGGTAAAAACAACCCGTTCATTAATTATATCACGCGGCATTATGAGTGGTTGTGTTCCAATGACAGCCAACGAAAATAAAAAAAATACAGATAATATATTGATGACCATAAATGACCATGAATGATTCATTAGTTCCGATTTAGGAACTGTTCCAAATAAAAAAAACTTGCCGAAGTGTAGGAGGAATGTTAAGAATTATGAAAATTTCTTTAGTAAAAGTAACATAAATGTGTAAGTAATTTGAAAATATAACTATTAATATAAAATAGCTACAAAGTAAAACATAGCGTGATCGTAAGGCTTTGTTTTTACTCGAGGTGTCAAGGGGTAGACGGTATAAAGGCAGAGTGAGAAAAATAAAAAGGCCTTTGTCTTATACACTATGAATATAATGAAAAATAACTGCGCCTCTGTAACAGAGATGAGAGATATTGTGCATATTGCGAGGGCCTCGAGAGTCTCGAGAGTTATTTTGGTTTTTGCTTAGTACTTCTACAAGTTTGAAAAACTGTTTTCGGAATGAATAATGTACAAATTTATTAGTATCAAGCTTCAAATATATTATATAGACCTTCTTTTGAAAATGGTAAAAATTCTCCGAAAATATATTTACCTATAACTCTTTAAGCTTTATCTTTTACAAATTTATATGTAAATTGCAATTTAGTCTAAATTTAGGATAAAATAAAAAGGTATGACGTGATTATCACGGGTAAGTTCAGAATAAGTATTTAACAGTATACATTCTGTAAATAACTTTTCCTGTTCAAACTTACATTGAAATGTAAAGGTATATTTATATCGTTTGTGCAGTAAACGAAATGGAGCGAAAACCATGCAGGTTTTCTAAAAATTTATCGGTCCTATTCCAGAATTGACGGTAAATAAATAAACTAAAAATAGAAATAGTTTAAAGTTTTCAGTTTTTTTATATTTATATGTTTTCGCTTTCATTCATAAATCCTTTCTATTTTAACAAATTTAACGTTATATTTTGCATCGGACTTATTATTGTTTGGGTTTTCGAAAATTCACATTCACAGCTAATGGACACTAAAGTATTGTTTAGAATCAAAACTGTGATTCTATAATTACTCTCGTGTACTTTGCCCTATTTACAACAGAACCAAAGTCCCAAGTATGAAGCATCACTAATGGGAAAAGTAAAAAAATACCATTTGGTAAAAGCATAATAACGATTTGTACGAGCATGATTATAAAATAAACATAAAATCACAAGAACGTTAACATTTAAAATATTACTAAAATGAAAACATTGAACCGATTGTATTTCCACGCAAACGAGTTGAACGACTCACGTGCACTTCAGGATAAATTGCGATTCGTGTTTGCATATTCCATATTTGACGGTTATAATATTGAAAATGTTTTCAATTCTAGTGTTTGTTTCAATTTAAATAGTTATATATGTATATGTAACATCGGTTATGATCAATTTATTGTTTGAACGTTTCGTCGATAAAACGATTTAAAGGTGGGCTGTAGAGGAAATAGCATGTTAGAAAACTTATTTATTATAATAGATGTGAGACAGTATCTTATAAATAACAACATAGATTATTAATAAAATGTAAAAAATAGGTTTACATAAATCAAAAACATTCTAAACGATAGTACTTTTGTATAAAATAATGGTTACTGAAGTCACAGTGCTTCATTCTTAAAGTGGCTGTAGGTTGATGTTTTTATTTCGAAGATAGGATTAGGCTTAAACAGTTAAGGTTTTCTATCAAGATATCTGTATCAGCCTCGAATTTGGCGAGTTGTGCAAGGTTGGCAGTATACCTGGTTACTTTGTCTACTTAATCTCTCTCCAGTCGTCTCCTTATTGCTGTCCATCTACTCCTTATTGTCGTCCCAATGGAGGTTATTAAAGAAAGAACATATGCATATCGTTCCCCATTTTTGCATTACAATATTTTTAGCGCAGCTACCTGGTCTCCCTCGTAAATGTTCGCCGTTGCTAAAATCGGCTAGAAGAACTACATCAATAATTCATTACTTTAATAAGCGTAAATCGCTAAACAAAGCATGACCTTTTATTCAAAATCCAAGCTCACCAAACCAAACTATCACTAAATACACATTTAAATTTTATTTTAAATTTCGTTCTGTTCAAAAGATTAAAACTTCATTTTATTTATTAAAACTCATAATAAATTATAAACGTTATGAATGATATGTTAAATGATTCAATACTCGTAAAGATTTCGCATGAAAGCGAAATCCGCGGCGTCCGTTTCGTTTATTAAACAGCAATTAGCGCTCAGTCGGCGTCCGTGGTTGGATCGGCTCTAGGTCGAAGAACAAAAGCGGCTACCGCGCATTGCTAACCCACGAACGGCTTTGTTTCACGCCCCATCTGCGACGCTATGCAGGTTTTATGTTTATACTATTAAGAGATCATTTTCTTATCTTGACGATTTTTCGCTCAAAGATTGTCTTTATAAGGACAATCGTGAAGCTTTTTATATACCTAGACAACATTTTCTACTTGTACTATTTTATTCAAAAGAAAGATTGATGGTGTTAAAATTGAAGTAAATTTTAAATGTCATTACATAATGTAGTATTTATTACTCAGATTATTATTAAAGAAGAGTACATTGGAGTTTTGTATATTTTTCTATAGTCAGACTTTTATATGGTATTAACATAAATCTTTAATTTTTAATCATTAACTTCCGTAGAGATTCTCTGTGAATTAGTTAAATAGAAAAAAATAAAGGACGTTGTAATACTATTACGGTTTACCTCCGTCTGCAGTTTGTAGTTATTTTCTCAATTAAATCAGGTTCTTTGTCTGACTAATGTTCAGCTGTAGTTAAGCCAGTAGCTTACGGAGGTGGACAGGTAAACCGCGTTTCGTACGCCACAGCGCAGACAGCTGATTTGTTACACAGACTTACCTATTAAGCGCATAACGTGGAACGAACAACCGTGTCACTGAACGATTGTTTCGGTCACACAACACGACATACATTTATGTTATTCCATAAGTTTAAATCGCCCGTCGCTTTTTGTTATTCGGTAATGAGTTAACGGATTATATTCGACAGTTTGACGATTTCACTATAATCTATTTGTTTCCCGTAATGCGTTGACAGATTAGAAATAAATAGTGACCGTCGCGTCGGCGCTCATTATTGTTTCGGTCTGAATGGTGAATGTAATTACAGGCGCAAATGACTTATCTTAATTTCTACAGTTGGCGACACATTGAGAGCGTTAAAAATGATTACAGTGTCAATGATTAGGTTTCTAGTTTGTTTTGTCGGTACAAAAAATATATTTATTCAGTGACTCGTCTTCTAAATCGTTGGTAGAGTTCGCTTTCGTAAAAATTGGCAATTTCAATTGGCAAAAAAAAACATTTGATATTTAATTCTAAATAAAAAGTTTTTATAAGAATAATTATATAATATTCAACATTTAGTGTGCATATACTAATATATGCAATCATATTTATATATGGTGAAGTGTAGTTACTATATAAAAGGTGAAATAACTGATTTAACCACTTCAAGTTGTGCTCTGAATTTTCTTGTAATTTCCATTAATTTTTGGAATTCCAATTGTTATGGTTATACTCAACCTTTCAAGCAATTTAAATGCCTTGTAACGCAGATATTACATTACAAATCGAGCAATTACTCGAAACGCCAGACATATCTCGAACGTCGTAGCTTTAGCAAATGGTTCCTCTAAAATTCAATTTGCCGAATAAACAAATAAATCTTAAACAATCGTTGATTAAGAACAATACACGTAATCTCTACACATATGTCCTAAATAATAATATTGTTATATTATTATAACCAAAAGCCATGTAATTATCAGATTGATTTTAATAAGTATTTTCAGTATATTTTTTATGAAGAATGAATGATAATTTTGTTTTTCTGACTTATTTAAGCCACGGCTTTAAATTTTTGAGGAGACTAGCTAATTAAGCATGTCTTTAAAACGACCCCACGGCAATTTTATTAATATCTAAGCTGTAAGCTAACCGGCCAACGTAACTTCTGTTTATATCGCACGACTCACGATGCAAAGCAACAGAGAGAGTTTTAAAATCGATTTTACTCTTCGCCCTATTTCGGCCACTATTTGTTTTATTCTACTCTTGTTAGTTTGCGAATGAACATAGTTTGCATACCGTTGATATAATAGAGATCTTTTCATACAATGGAGATCAATTCGTTACTTCTTAAAAAAAGCAAAATAGTCCAACAACTTAACACCAGCATTTGAGTCAATTTTTTGTAAATAAATTCGTTTCATAAACTCGACGCCCTATTACGAATGGCTATCTTACGTAATGTTCTTCAATTATTATTTAAATAAAAAACCGAAAGACTTGTTTTTACTTCTACTTGCTGACTTTTTTTGTTTTACTTTGGGTTTTGGCAATAAGTGCTAAGTTTTTTATGCTTTAACTTTGAGATTTAGCAATAAGTAAAATCGTTTTTTTTTATTATGAATTGTCCACGTTTGGATTTCCCAATTATTATTTTTTAATTTTGCGTCTTGTAAGTTATGTTTGTAAAATGATTTGACATACATTTCTTTATATGAGTATGCACTTTCTTTTCAGTGGACTTCAGTGTAGGATGACTCATGCGTTTAGTACAGCACTAAATAAATATTTTATTATATATATTTTGGACGCGTAAAAGTTTGCTATAACAAATCCACATGACGGTTATTGTTACCTAGTAACTCCTCAGCCTTGTGAACCTGTGAATGAATAGGCTCTTCACCTATTTTTCAGAACAAGCCTCTAAAGGCGAGGTTGAACAACCGCCTAGGGTTGTAGTCTTAAGAGCTTAGCAATATTATTTTTCCAGAACAGACTTTATTGTAAAGTAAATAAGGTTAATTTTTAAACGTTACGGGTAAATTTGTTTAGTTTAGTACTTGTTTTATCAGTCGATGGCTTTTATTACAAATTGATTGGCATAATTTCGCTTTTGCCTGTGTCTGGGTGTGACAGCTTAAACTTGACAACTATCAGACATTCATAACATATATATATTGTTATATTTTTTTAAGTAAATTTAAAATATTTTTTCCTTATTTAATAAATTATGCAACATTATAAATAAGTCATTCAAAACCACGAAATTCTTATTAAAATATCTAATGTGTCTTTTAAAATGGCGGAGACTAGTACATAATAAATTTTGTAGATACTAATTTCCGATCCGTGTATGAGGAGGGAGAGGGAGGGGAGGGGTTAGGTACCGTACCCCAGACAAGGTGTATGTAAAATTTTATGATGATCGTTTGAGTATTCAGTGTAAGCGTAACAAACAAACTTTCTTACTTATAATATATATATGTTGTTGTATTACAAATAGTACCTATACTTATAGAAATCGGTACTATTGATTGTTATCAGTAAACTAGTTAAAAGGTCAAGGAATTGTAAGAGGTTAGTCGAGGGCATTGTAAAATTTACTATGGAATAAGCTTTGAATTCGATTCCTTACAAAGACCCGATAACTTAGGGCATTGGCAAAAGTTTATCGCGTGATAAACAAATTAGATAAGGCTGGGCTGAGCCCGGTTGCCTATCTATCACGTTACCCTACAATTTCCTATGTAATCCTTGTAGATCCTGCATTCGTTAAGGTGATATAGAACGTAAGTATTTTTTGAATTTAGAATTTGTGTAAGATTTTTCATATTTTTTTCTATTAATATTTTATTATTAATGCGACTGTCGCTCTAATATTACCGAAAAAACATCTATATAAAATATATATTAGTATTTATTGACTTTTAGGCAGGATATATAAAAAATAATTGTTCTTTACTGACATACTCTGTAATTAAATGGCGGAAAAGAGTAACTACTGAGATTCTTGCCTGTTCTTCTCGATAAAATCTACTTTTCGAACCGGTGGTAGCTTTAAATTTAATTCAACAGTGTAAAATGACGATTCAAAAGATTCTTTTATGAGCTTACTTGAATAAAGAATATTTTGCGTTTGATATATATTTATTTATTTTATGTAAGAATTCACTTAAATATACATCTGTATTTACTTAGCATTTTTCAATATATTTTTGAGTCATGTAGTAGTATTTTCCTAACCATCTGTGTTTTCCGCTACATGTCTGGTTGTCCCGTGGGCGTGGTTTAATGCCGATAGACTGCGTCATTTAGTGAGCCATTCCTTGTCCGTTCAACTTGGCTCGCAATATAATGACAGACGATTGTACTGCTCATAAATATTATTGTATGTATATTTACTTTTGATCAAAAATAATTTATGTACTAAAACAGTAAGTAGTACATTAAACGGTTTATATACAACGCTTAGAACATGCAAGTTCCTTTTTATAATGTGAAAATTATGGAAATAAGTGTTAATTATGGGTAGTGGGTATAAATCTGATCCTACACACTTTTACATGACTTTTAAAATATATTAAAAAGTTCTTAATAGTTTAGGAATCGAAACAGTCGAGTAAAACTTTAGAGACATGATACAATGTTAATTTTATCATAGTGTTTGACTTTACACTTGTAATAATATTTTTTTGAATTTATATAAAAAAAATATGGTAGGTATTATGTTTTATTTAAAAACTTAATAATTTGACAACTCTCGTAATATAAAATTATTAAACTGAACACAGTAACTGGCCCACTTGGACATTAAACATTTGATTTCGTAACTATATACTATTGTTTAATATGTACAAGTAACATTGTTACAGATATATTTATTTGAAGATAATTCCGACTAGAAAACGACTATAGATCTAGTATTGTCTTAACTCTCATCTATGACAAATACATTTTACTTTAGTGGTAGATTTAGTACGTATTTTTGTTACAGCATGCAATGTTATTGAACCATGTTGATAATAAATCTGAGGATTGTCATCAATCTCTAGTTATTTTCGGGCCAATTGTATTTTCAGTCCAAAAGAGTTGCACCAATATATGTGCACACTCATGCAGCTGGAATGTTGCCATGCATAATGTGACAAATCGCTCTTATTACTTCCTGGAGCCTCGGCTTGCCCTCTCAAATCCCTCCGCTGGATTTCTTGGACCAATGTTGGCCGCAATCCAACCACGTGCTCGCAATCTTATTAAACCAATTCAGAGGAATGTCTTACTGGTGTTTTTAATATGATAACCGATGAGGACGTTAATAAATTAATTTAATGTGAAATTTTCTACTATAGGAGTACAATTTTCTTTACTCAAATTAGTTTTTAACATTATAAATTTTGACGTATACCGATTTTAAGATAGTCGTTGGACCTTATTAACCCTTTTAAATAGGCATTTAATCGTGTAATAAGACTATTTAGAAGATCTTTATGAGATCTACTTGAATAAAGAATGTTTTGAATTAATTTATTTAAATGCAAATATTTCAGCGGCTTAGAATTTAGATTTGTAGAACTGTTATAATAACCCGCAATTTAGTTTGTGTTATAGTTGTGCATGTTTTTAATTTGTTTCCTCAAAGAATCGGCATTGCGACTGAGCGAATGCAGTGCCTTTGTGAAATAAGAACGCTTGTATGTACATTCTTGCCAAAGTGCCAGGCGTGATTTTTTTTTGCATTATTAACTTGTAAATAAAAACAGAAGCTACGTATACCGAAAATATATTGTGTATGCGTATTTAACGGTCTGTAATCGTTCGTATACTAATATAAAGTGTTTTAGTCTAAGGTATTCTTGTAACAATCTCTCCTAAAACTTTAAAGGTCTTCAAGTTCCTTTTTTATATAGAACTGTCGAATATCAGCTTAGTGCATGAATGTCTCCTTGGGGACTGACTGAATTCACGTGAATTTACTGGATAAAACCGGCTAACGAACGATTCGCTTAAAGTAATTGTCCTCGGTGACTTTCTCTGGCATATTGATAGATAGGTTTGACGTCACTTTTGGGTAAATGGGTTGAACAATGTTTAAAGACGATATGTGTATACATTTACATACATGCTTCTAATAATATATACTCACAATATTATATACCCAAGTGTATTTTATACATATTGTTAAATAACTAATTGTTAGGACGGATTAATAAAATTATTTTTTTCTAAGTGTTTTATATCAGCTCCGGTCAGGCACCATGAATCAGGTAACTAAATAATAAATAAAGCTTTGAACGGCTTATTAATCAAATAAAGTCAATTGATACTCTACAAGTAACATAAAAGATTTATTACACAACTAAATTACATGTATTTTAATTTCGGCTGTAATATATCACATATGCCATTCGTGGTTTTAGCCCATGATTATACTGATATTAAATATTCATCTGTATTTTAATTAGGAATTCATGTCATCTTTAGTTTATACTTCTATCCCATTTATTTATTGGTAATTTATCGGGCGGTCGCCTGGCTGATCAATCTTCCCTGGGTATTTTACAGCTGGTATATTATGTCATACCTAAAAAAACAAATTAGTTAAGGTAATCAAACATCGATCATCATTGAACATCGATGTTTGTAATGAGAATTTATAAGTAAAGAAAACAAAAATAGAAAAAGGGTAAAATGACGAAAACATGAAGTTTTGTTACTAAAATATATATATATTTATTATTAAAATATTGTTATATATAGCAAGCGTCGTCTGTCGTTGGCCGTCACGGCATACGAGTTGGTTTTACCAAGACCAATAGATATTTCACATGAGGGAAGGATGGAATCTCGACTGCTACAGTAACCACACGGCAACTCCCTAATAAGGAATTAAAGTATTGTTACGTAAAAACTTATACAACAACACGCTGCGAGTCTTGAATTCTAAGATACTAGCTCAAACCGAATATAAGTTAAACTTTACGTTATGCATTCGTACTGTGTTCGAAGTTTAAGAGGAAAAGTTGCCATGTAGGTATTTTCCTCTGGGGCGCCTTAAGTTAACAAGTATACTCTATTCAATTTAATTTTATGTGTAGTTAGGTATATTAATAAATGACCGAAACGATGAGATTTTCATTTGGTTAAAAAACTGTGAATTTGAAGACTTTTTAAACTCAAATTACCCAGAAAGATTTTTTTTTAATTTAAATTAACGCCATTTGGCTGAAAAATATAAAAATATTTTTTTTTAAAGTTCTTCTATCTTTAAGATGAGTTCATAGCTTGTGTTTATAATTTACACTAATTACGAATATTTGTTAATTTATGATTTATTTTAAATGAAATTGTAACAATATGAAATTATACTACAATTAGCGTTTAAATAAATATGTAAGTAGACACAACAAGAATCAGTGAGCGTGAATAATTTGTTATTTGTTTTGTGTCCATATTAACTCTAGTAACTCATTATTATTTCGTAGACGATGCTGGAAAGTGCTACGGCGGTAATGCTACGTTGTTTTGTTTGAAAGCTAACTCTAATACATGCATAAAATATATTAAAACCACCGTTAATGTTTTAAAATTGAGTTGAGTTCTAAAAGTAGCTTAATGAATTTGTTAGTCTTAGCATTAGTTTATTAAAATGTGTTTAAACTAGATTTTGTTGTAGAGCATTAAAAACTTAAAAATTTAGTGACATATGTTACAATAATGTTGTGTATATTCATGATTTATTTTTGCTTCATTCGAAATGAAATAAACAAATAGAGCAAAAAGAATATTACTATGTTAATGATATGTTTAGGCTAATATAAAACAGTATTTATAAATAATATACTTCTTGTCTCCACTGACTCCCGCTACATATGTATAGTAACAGCTTTTTGATTTTGATAAAGATTGTTTGCATTTTTTAAATATATAGTACATAAAATAGCGCGCTTTTCGAAAATACTACTAAATGTTAATCCTTAGAAAGGCGGCAAACAAAGACTATCTAGAAAATGGTTTGGTTTCAGCGCGAAATTAATGGTCTGTTTTTAGTAGACGAACATTTAATTTAATTCAGCGAAATCTCTCGTCCGTTATTTTAGGAGTTATTATTAAAAAAATAAAGAATTTTGCTAATCGTAGTCTACTTAGTTCAATTAATATTCTACCGAACGAGTCTGTATTGTTTGGTATTTACTATAAAAGTGGAATGGGCTAGTTTCATAGTATAACCTGATGCAACTCGTAAAGTCCTGTGTGTTGTATCTCTCCTTTGGCTTTTTCTGTCCATTGCCATCTATAAGGCGAAGTGGACACTTACCATCAAATGGCATATTTACGTTTCTTTTTAAGTAAATACTTCTAGCCATTTTATTTTAAATATACATACCACCGTTGACTTGGTTCTATGCTTGTTTTATAAAAGTAGAGTCTATAGATTGTAAGTACCTACAAGTAAAGCACCCATCGTCGCGAAACGAGAACAAAGCGTGTTGAAAGCAGGTGGCGCGTCCGGGTGACCTAAAATGCAGGTGCCAGCTTATGTCACTTATGTAGCGGGAGGTTCAAGGGGGAGATGAGGCGGTAGCGGAAAATATATTTTTTTAACTTTACTTTGAAATAAATTGGTTTTACTTAATTCATTCGCGGATTACGAGTTATTCACCATAATATTATATTTTTACTTATATCAACTAATGATGTAATAAAGATAAAATTGTAAGTGGCCTTAGACAAATAAAAAAAGATTGATGAATTAGTTTAAGTTTATTGTATGATTAATTCGAGGAGCTCGTTAAGCCAATATAATATTGGATTTTGAGAATAAATATTGCTTGTCGCTACCTCTTTTAAATTGTCGTGTTAACTGAATTTCAAGTACCTAGTGTTTGCATTCGTTAATTGTCGAGGGGCCGTGCTCAACTTCTGTATAAAAGATATTTTTGTAACAAAAAACACTTGAACAGTGGAACTGTTAACGGTTTCAATGCTTTGGTCAATATTGTTTCGCAGCATGAATATTCGTACGTGGAACCGCAAAGGTTTGTTTTGTTTTTTAAGATTTTCTCTCATATTTTTGTTAGGCTTAAACTTTACTTGAATAGTTACAAAATAAGTAATTTAGCTATATTTTTATCTATATGATAATAAATTAACCAACATTACAGAAGATGCACGCCGAAAACAATTTGGATGTAATGTAAATATTACGAACGAATTTTACTTCGGTAAATACGTCTTTGACAACATACGTAGTACGTTAATAGCTAGTATGAATTACTGTAATGTTTGTTTAGCGTCGAATTCTCTTGGTGAGCTTGAAGAGCTACCTATTGATTACAAACAGCAAATACGATATAATCCTAACTTCCTAACGAATATTATAAATGGGGAAGTGAACAATTTTTCATACAGTATATTATATACATATATATCAGTAACATATTAATATTAATTAATAGAAGAAATAATTATAAAGATTTTTGTTAGTCTCACCGCATCATTTTTTCAGTGTTCCTCGATGTTTTTGACGTAGTTTGCAATAGAGCATATAACGACTTGTATACGCAGCACGGACCGATTGCCATAACGTAATTTGTCATTTCCATGTGAATTAATACTTAGTCGTATGCAAATGACAAGTTGTTATTGGGTTATAATACGCTCGGCTGAGCGTGATGTTCCGCGTCCGAATATGTTACTCGATGCGAATATCGAATGTGCCTTGCTGGAATCTATACATCTTTGAAGCTGAAGATACAGGAAAAATAACGAAATTACGACGGTTAGTGTTGCTAAAGCTATGCGGCACCTGTTTTTGGTTTATTTTATATCTGGTTGGCATTAAATACAATTCGACACCGTTTAACCATGATCGAGAATGTTGTCGAATATATTTACTTGAGAAGAAGATTTTTCTGTAACTCTTTACTGTAAACCGTTCAAACGATTATAAATACATTGGTATAAATTCGACCCAGTCGCCGAGATGGCCCAGTGGTTAGAACGCGTGCATCTTAACCGATGATTTCGGGTTCAAACCCAGGCAGGCACCACTGAATTTTCGTGTGCTTAATTTGTGTTTATAATTCATCTCGTGCTCGGCGGTGAAGGAAAACATCGTGAGGAAACCTGCATGTGTCTAATTTCAACGAAATTCTGCCACATGTGTATTCCACCAAGCCGCATTGGAGCAGCGTGGTGGAATATGCTCCATACCTTCTCCTCAACGGGAGAGGAGGCCTTAGCCCAGCAGTGGGAAATTTATAGGCTGATTATGTATAAATTCGACTACAAATAATATTGCAGTACAAAGACATTGCTACCCAAGCCCATCATTATCAAGTTTCGTATAAGAAATTCAAAGCAAATGTAGTCGTATTACTCTTATTGAAAAGTAATCAATTCTGCTTTATATAATTCATATTTTTCTTTTACATTATATAATATCACTTCGTATAGTCGACTATCGTGACTGAATAATCGTTTCTTATAGAAGTCTATGAAATAGTAGGTAGTAACCCTATTTCCATTCAATACGTAAGTTCATAGTAACTATGGCAATTCAGTTGCAAACAATAGAGAAGCAAGAGGAACTAGAACCAGTGTCTCGACATAGCCGACAGTGATAGTGATATCTTACGACAATGCTTTGATGATGAATCCTCGTCGAGCTGGCCGACTGCCAGTGTCGTTCGGTATCTCCACCGCAACTTGGAAACACACTGCATTTTTAAACTTAAGTACCTTTTTGGATATCTTAAGAAGAGTCTGTAGTGAAGAGGCCGCTGTCTTTACGTATTTTATTTTTTATTCGATACGTCATTGGAGGTTATCGTTTAAAAATGTAGTAAAAATGCCAAGAGAAAAATTTGAAAATGTATTTCGATGAAAATTATCTTATAAATCAAAATAACTAAAAGAAATGTTAATCTATGTATACATATTAGTTGTTCACGTTCATGCTCGGTTCCTATCTTTAACGAATCGTTATTGTGCATTAGTAACCGATCGTTTTTGAGTTACGAATAGCGAGCCGATAAAGTAGTTCCTATATAGGCAATTTCTAAAATTAAAGGGTGGTTTTGAATTCGTTTAGCAGGCAATACTATCATCCGTAAGTAAAACGACTCGTTTCTTGAATATAGTAAAAATATAAGGAAGTTAAAAATTGCTTGAAAATTTATGAAAAATTAGTGTATTAAATATGATGCCATTTAAAAGGCTTACTTAAGCTCAAACATTTATAGTTATAAGTCTATTGTGTGCGAAGATAAATTTCGTTTCTAAGGCACAGAAGAATTATGGCTTGTTTCTTGATGCCATCGTTACACGTCAACGCTCTTTACTCTTGATTTATGAAATAAAACTCGCTACCAGTAACATGGGCCCGCATGAAAGCAATACTTACATTGGTTCTCTTTACAAAATAGCAAGCACACACACTGACACTTAGAATAAAAACATCGTAAGTTTAAATTGTTTACAAAAAATAAAGGCTATTTTAATATTATGTAAAATTTTGACGTTGATTGCGATATTTCATTTTAAAAATTGCTTATTCATTTTTATAATTGGAGTTTGTTTCTATTGTTACGTCAACGAGGTATCGTAACAAACGTAGCAGTTGAATCATTAGATTTCGCAGTGTTCATAACTCGTTTTATGCTTTTTAGTCGAATCTGAACTTTTAATATTTTCCGTTCTCGTATATTTAGTGTCTGCATACAGCAGGTGTTTTCATCGACGTTAATTGAAGAGCAAAATGTATGGGCGGTTGGTGCGGCTCTAAGCTACGTTCGTACTAAGCACTTTTCTTAATGTGCCTCGCTACTCTCGTCTCGAGTTCCACGAGAGCCTTAGCGTAGGATTAAGCTTGTTATACTTGACTAACTACGCCGCGTGCGAGAAACTCATAACGTACGCTGAAATAGTTCGTTTTAATTAGACGTTGAACATTGCTAATTATCCATAATGGCACGATAGATAACCAATGGACAAAGTAATTACACATTCATGTTTATTTTTTTTATGAAGGTATTGTTTTGTTTAGGTGGAAATAATAGATCAATACGTATGAGAAATATTCCATAGTTTTTGTGAATATATTGTGTCGCATGCTATTAAAGTTGCGCCTTTGTGTTTTATAATGTTGCTATCAATTCGAAATTTGAAATCACTCGTCTCAATTCGCCATCTGTACGTCCACAAACGGAATATTAGATGCATACGTTTGAGAGACACGGCCGGTATAAACGGTGGGATGATGACCGGGATCGCGTCGTTTCTTTAATGTATAAAAGATGACGAGAGCGTTGAACGTAGATGGGTTATTTATACGGAATGATTGTTGTTCTTCAAGCGTAGATAACTTTAGTCAGGACTTACATTCATTATACGTTTATATTTAAAAAAAATCGTTTGATATAAATTACATTTTCCGATTTCGATACTAAGTTTTACTCCTTTTATTACCCAATACATTATAACTGAAAAAAAATAATTATATTGATACAATGGTGTTCTTTTGGCTGATTTAGGCCCCGGCAGTCATTCTCAAAGGAGATTAAACAAATGGGCATGTGATTTTATGGCACAGTAATTCGAATTCAAGAACTCGGGAACTGCAGCCTTATAAACTGGCCATTTAATTAGACTAACGAGGCCGTTAATGATGGACTAAGCTATAATATGTCTCACGAAATATCTACTACAGTCGTATTAATTTTATAGTGACACATCTGAACTGATTACCTTTAAATTAATAAGTAGAACAAGATTCTTATCCTTATCAACAGTGTTAAAGCCTTTGCTTTACAAAATACACAGCACTGTCATCAATCAATGGGAATCCTGCCATCATTACTAAATAAAATATTTATATGTAATTGAATTATATTCAACATTTCTATTTACACTTAACCTTTTGTACATACATAATTTTTATTTATAAATGTTAACATAATGTTAATTAACTTATGTTACCTTAATTTGTCTAGGTTCGGGAAAATCATACACGATGATGGGCGCACCCGGACCCAACGAAGGCGGTATCATACCTCGTCTCTGTGACGCGTTGTTTGAAAGAATCGCGCGCCAACAGTCGCCCCCTGCCCTCACATACAAGGTAAAAATACATCGAACGTGATAACTCTAAGTAATAGCTCGAAAGTGTGGCTAAAGGAAAGATTGGTGTTTACCAACCAAGTTGGTAAGTAGGGGTGGAAAATTAGTCCATGGTTTGAAGATGTAGGAAGATTTAACTTGTACAAGAGCAGGTTGTACGTGAATAAATTAATAGTTACAAATATATTTTTAAAGTCAATCCTTAATAAACGCTCTAAAAAGGAGTAAACTTTGAAGTAAATCAATTTTTTAAATTGATATGATATAGAAACTCGTTGAAAGATTTTTCAGTTTGGCTTTATTTTTATAAAAAGTTGACAAAATTCTACGGAATATTACAACAACAACTTCGATTACATACTTACTCTTTAAATCTTATAATAAGAGTAAATTTCTGATTATATTTTTCTCTTTAGGTGGAGGTTTCGTATATGGAGATTTACAATGAACGTGTGCACGACCTCCTCGATCCAGAGACGACGCGGCGTTCTCTGCGCGTGCGCGAACATGTGGTTTTGGGACCCTACGTCGATGGATTATCACAACTCGCCGTTACGTCATTCCAGGTCAGTAGATCATCTCAATGGATCGGAAACTAATTATAATTAAGGTCAAATATTCGAATGAAGATGGTGATAAGCATACAAATAAGACTATCTGTCCTGCACTAGGACTTGGACTAAACGTATATCATTTTAGTAGTTAACAGTTATTTTTGAAAACTATAACGAAACTAATATGTATATCTTAATAATCAGAATAATAGTGCTCCCATTTTGAATGCATTTGCCTCTTCTTTTTTTATTATGATGCTTTACATCATCAGCAAATTCACAAAATTAATTCGGATTATTGAAAAGTGGTCTCAAAACAAATAATGGACTAACCATTAATAGTTAAATTTGTATAAAGATAGTATTATCGTATAATAGGTGTTGCGCAAACGCAACTCCTACGCTACATATAATTTGAAAGCTCTGAAGAAATTGCGTAGGAGTCATGTCAGAGCCGCGTTTATCTAAGTACGCCGTCTATAGAACGAAGTGAACGGATGAAATATCTTTCATAATCGTTGTTATAAATATTTGTTTTTTAAATGTTTAGTACTACAAGTTAAATAAAAAAAACGAGAGGAGTCGTGGGACACGTGGTTGGACGAATTTGCTTTCAAAAAAATTGTATCTAAATAACACATGAAAAAAATGAATTAACAACTTTTGAGAATAATGAAACGACAATGACAAAACTGTTATTAAAATCCCGTGTTAATTAAAACAATAACAAAAAACTTTTGTTAATATTATAATAAACCTACGATATAGTATTCTATAGAAAGAGACAGAATGATGATACGTGATGATTTTTGCCAGTTAACTCCACTGTCAACCACGTGAAATAACTTCGAACTTCCAAAAGGAAAAGAAAAATATCTTAGCGACAAAAATAGATGACAACGATCTGTTTAAGGGAATTTAAGCCTAATTTAATTTGAAGCTTATTTTTAAGGCACGAATTTGGTCTTTTTATTTGAATAATATCCCGAGATGGATGCTAAATAATTATTGTTTGAAAGCATCAAAAATTGTTCCGCCGTAGATGAAATCGTCGTTTTCTCTCAGATTGGCCGTTCCGACAGCTTCATTACGGTTAGTTGAAGCTCGAGGGCTTAACGGTATCCATTATTTCTCTCGAATCGCTTTGAACATCCTTCAGGCCAGCAGTTTTGCTTTGAAAATGTTTAATTTTGCTTCGAGCCCGCTCAAACCGACTCATCAGATTCGGTTTGTGATATCGTATTCGTTTGTTATTTTTAATTAAATTTAATCTGATAATACCCTTTCATTCAACCGCTCTTGATTTACATGGAAATGGTTTTGTCGTGTCCAAACTTACGGGGCGATGGTTATTTTCTCGTTACAGTTTATTAATTGTAATTTTTTCTTTATAAGCTAATATTTATAATATTCAAAAACGTTTTATGTTGATTTATAGTGTACATTACAATAATAGTAGTCAATAAATATTAAAGAAAAAGCAAACATTTTTGGAAAATCCAAAAGGACTCCCATAACGCCTATTGAGTCGACTGTATATCATGTCGAATGTATAAAGTAGTGTATTGAGATACCTAAGTCTTTTCGTAATTATAATTATACGACACTGAATAAGATAGTTATTCCCAATAATACCATACAATGACTGAAGCGAATTGATTTAACAGTGTTTTCGGTTTTTACGTTTTATGGCCTATTTTCTTGTTAATTATATGATATACCTGTAGTTAGAAAACAATTTGTGAATATATATTGTATATATATATATGTATATTTGCTGTAGCAATGATCAACGAACACTGTCTTCAAAATATCTTATAACTTTCCACCTAGCTTTTTACGTCAATACAGCAACTAACAACGCCAGTTACGAGTATGATGTAATCTACATACTAACCTAACCTAACTTAAATTATGAAGTAAAATATTTATACTAACAAATCAATACATTAACTTTCAAGATCACATTACATCGCAAAATATATAAAAATAGTAACAAAATATTGGCTTCATCGAAAACAATTTGATAATTTACATTAAGAATACAACAAATCACGGCACAAAAGTACAATAATAAAAGCAGTCGCCGAAACGAAGCGAACAATTTGTTTCGATCGTAACGCATTCTATAATACTTCGCATCGTGAGTCAAATGTAACGTGTAAACGTGATAAGCTGTTTACCTACAGGCTGATAAATCTAGTGGAGCGCTTTTGATTCTATTTAACTGGCAACGACAATAACCTATTCAATGTGTACAAAGAAGCTGAATTAATATAAATGTTTAATAACAGGGCGACATAGTCGCTTTAGCGACGAAGCTCTTAAATAGAGAAAAAAAAAAAAACCTATTCAATATATACGTATAAAATATAGAATGGATTAAAATAGACTCCTTGAAACGAGTTTTATCTGAAAAAAAATCCTTTTAAATCTTTCTTTTATATTAAGAAAAAAGCAGCTGCGGGCTATGTCTAAGTAAACAAGCGATTCGAACCCGTATTTGTGTAAGGAAACCATTTCAATTTTACTCTCATGAACCGGCGTATTTTCTTGCGAAATCAAAATATCAATTGATAATTTTGCTCGTTTTGTTTCCTTGGTGACTTATGTCTGTCTACGCAGAAGCAAATTACTCTCACATCATCGTTTTGAGTTTTTCTTACATCATAAACTCCTTAAAGGAAGGGAACTCATCTGCCATAGCATTATTGAATGATTACTTTACGAGTACGAATGGTACTTATATGACTATAGTTTGTTGAAACACAATTTGTATATATTTGTATATGTAAATATTAAGTTCTATTTGTGTATTGCACTTTGAACTTTGGAATTTGAGTTACGTCAAAGTGAGTGATTTGAATTAATCCTCGCCTTATTGCCTCTGCTGAACATTTTTCCATCCAATTGATTGATAATTAAAAAATAAATTGAGATTTAATTGGGTTCTGCAGTTAAAATCCTTGGCAGTATTCCAAGTGATCCTAATTTATCCATTATTTTGATTTTTACATGTTTAATAAAATATTTATTTTCATGTATAACCAAAAACTAAGTCTTAACTTTATGAACACATACACATACATACATATACCAATAAACATACTATCCTAAAACTCAGCTTGAAACCGACTATACTTTTAATTATATTATTATATCAACTTTTACGTGCGACGATTGACGACAGGGTCAGCTAGTATGCTAATATTCTTTACACCAAAATTTATTTCTAACAAAGATACAGTTTATTATACATCAAGTTAATTCTCTGTTTTACTGCTCATTATTTTAAACTATCCTTGTATTTGTGAGTGACAACTCCGTCTCGTTTCTTCCTTTGCATTTTGTTTAATTGGGCATATCAGACGCTTTGTATTCTCCTATTCCCGGATGGCTCGTCTCAAGACGTACTCTTGTTTAAATTTTACTTTAGCTGTCTTTATTTCATTTTAACCGACTCGAAAAGAGAGGCTTTCTGTATTTATTTTCGAGTTTATCTTAAAAGTACCGTATACATTTTACGAAGGCTTTTGGAATTTGAAAGACGTTGAAATCATTAAGAGTATTTTTAATTATGATTAAATAATCTCTAGTATATTCCAATCGAAAAAGGAATAAAGATAAACAAATATTTGATATACGTAAGCCACGCGATTTGCTAATAGCTCCGTTATAATGTGCACTCGTAAGAGTTATTATATACTTCAAATATTCCACACAATGTCACTAAGCTACTTACATATGTCCACTTTAATTTTATTTCCAAAGTTCCGATAACAGTTTCGTCGACGTTCAAAATGCCATTTTAGGGCAAATCCATAATTAATACCACAGATTATTTAAGCTCTCGACCAATGATGACGCTTAAATTCGATGACAAATGTTGTTTATTTGGCTTTAGTGCTCTTGAGGTTAGAAAATATTCTATATTAACTCTTACCAATTGTAGATTAGGACAAGAAATGAGTAGTGAGTTGTCAAAAAAAATTTGTGTTTCGAGAGTCAAAAGTATAGAGCATAATATGATATATATGTATTTTGCACTGAATTGCGGTCGCTATTGTAATATTAAATCCACTGCATCATCAATGTAATATTAAACACCACCCGATGTGGTTGTTAGAATTTGCAATGCAATGCTCATATTGTTTTCTATCGACGCATTTATTTTAAATTAACGCATAGCCGTCCGTGACTTTGTTGCTATAAATATGTATTTTTAAACATTAGGTATTTAGGTATATTTCGTATAAAAAAATAGGTCAAAATATTGTATCCATTTTATCATGATTTAGTGTTTAGAAACAATAGTTCCTAAGTTCTGAAATAGTGTCTCTTGGTTGTATCTTTACTCAATTTGTCGTATCAACAAGTCAAATGTAAGTTTTATGCGTTTCAAAATTTTTAGTAGTATTTAAACTGACCAAGTTAAAATAAATATATTAGATCAACGCATATAAACAGTTTGTCGTATTCTCAGGACAGATTTTAAAGATAATTGTTAATAAATGATCAGATAATATTATCCATACACAACATATGACCGCTATTCTCTCATCAATGTAGCAATATATAATATATAGTATAAATAATCGACTTATACATGACGTGGAAATTTGAAAAATATACCTATATCTTTTTAATTTATATAGCATCATATCCATATACGTTTATTGTATAAAACGAAATTTTATGAAGGTTTGATATGTCACTACGGTAGATATTTAATATCGGTTCTTTCGGTTCTTCGTTCGGATCGATTCATGTTATGCATTATCATTTGCATGACTCCTCGAATCTAGAGCAGTTTTTATAACAAAAAAAAAACTGCTGAATTGAATTGAATATATCAAGCTAACAGATGTTCGTTATGTAATAAGCTATCGGGTGAAATTGGTTTAGAGGCGATACATATGCCTCGTGAGATATGCTGGGTAAAAGAGATCAGGAATATCACTACGTATGTACAACAAAACAGCATAATCACAGTCTTATTAAGGAAAAGAATCACCAGATACCTCAAAATACGATTTGTTATTTTATTTTTCAAAACATCGGACATACAGACAAAAACGAGAGAGAGAGAGAGACAGACAGACCAGCATTATGGTATCGGACCTACCGACCGACAAATAGTCATTCATGTTACCGATAGCTTGATTCTGTCTGGATATTTCTCAGGTAGGTCTCCCCGCTAAAAATTCTTTAGTTAAAAATAAAAATGTTATTACCCCAAGTGCCGAAGTGTTACAGATTTACTCTCTCCTATGTTTAACAAGTCTCAGGAGTTGAGAGCAACGAGCTGTTAAATTTGTTTATTGAGGTGCTTTTATGTAACGAAATGAATTATGCCTCGTAGACTAGTCTACGTAAGCGAAACACAACGTCTCTAAAGAAAAGTAATCAGACATTAGTCATGTTTACCGTTAGGAGATCACATTCAGTTTGTCTGTTTCCTGGTATTTTCTTTCATTGCTTATTATACAATTGTAGACAATAAAATACATGTCAGAAATTAGATGTTAAATGATTTAAAATAAAAAGTTCTGATTGTATGTGTCAAATATTTCAAATATTTTGTGTCGAAGCAATACTGAATTTATAAAGAACCCTACCGTCACCTTTAAACCTTCCACCCACGATGGTTGGGGCACCTATCCACAAATTTGAAAAGACAAGAGAAAGAATAACAAAAACCTGATATCGCCGTCGAGCGACTCTATCGCGAAACATATAAATTTTGAGTTTGTTTTATTTTGATAGTGGAAACGTATACAATATACAAATACGAATGTTTCACAAGTCGTGCTTGATGTTTAATCACTGACGAATCGAATAAACGGTTCCACAGGGACGGGTACGAACACCGAATTGCTACCATTAACGATGCCGTTCGCAGAAAACAGGTAATATCGGCTGAAGGGTAATATAAATACCGAATTGTAATGGTAACCAACATAAACAATAGCGAATGAAACGTTTGGTCCAAGAATTAATTACGGCAAAGCTGGACATTGTTTTAACGCTTTCACTATATTTCTCGAAGATAGTATGTTTTCCTCCTATAGTTAGATGACCTTTAGCCTTTTCGTACAGATTTATAGTCTGGAAACACATTTTTCACGTAAAAATTCTCAACAAGAATGAACCAACGAGATCAAAAATATTGTTTACTATAGTAATAATATCAGTTGTTATCTTATAATAACCAGGAATGTTGTGGAGCTACGTAATCGTAACCGAAACTATCGGATATCCGGAATAAAAATCTATCCGTAAATGTAACCGATAAAAATATATGTTTTATTGTTTTGATTTTTGCATTTTGTGTTATACTTAAAGAGAGTATTTTACAGCTATTAGTTTTTTTGTGATGATATCTACTACTATGTATACCAAATAAAGGCAAATTAATATCTTGTTATTTTTCTTTTACAACTTCTAAATAATCTAATATCCGTAATCGAAACTATCCGAAACAATTGGATAATACGAAATAATTTCGTATCCGTAACCGCACCTAAAAACGGTAATATTTACATATTCGATAAAAAATCAGCATATGCGTTAATTGCTAAGTTTTACTTTGACGGCACGAAAAAACGAGTTAAAGTGTACCGAACACTTTAACTCGTTTTTTCGTGGCGTCAAATTACCAGTCCGTTTGTTTATTCGTCTATCGTCATTCATTTTCAACAATTCTATACATGATACTGTGAACACCAAAGCCTATTTTAAATTAAATATGTTAAACATTCCAGCTATACTATGAAAATATTTATTTACGGATTTTTAAAAAAGTACATTAATATCTTTATAATTTATCTCAAACAAGTCCGGATCTGTGAATCGAGTTTAAAGTTTTGTTTATCTTTAAAGATTTGTCGGAAGTTTCTCATAAATTAATAAGTAGCTCTTATTTATTATTTGATATAATTTTCGGGACTTCTATTTTTGATTAATGAAAAAAAAATATTATGTCCTCTTTTAAAGTTGGTGCCGTCCGTTTTTATTTCATAGTTAAGCGGACTGGTAATTGGCCTATCTGATGGTAATGGTATTAATCATTACTCATATCACCAACGCGCCTTACTTGGAAACTAATGTTTTTGTGCCTTGTGCCTGTAGTTAGACTGGCTTATTCACCTTGCATAAAGCCCTAACAACAATTGACTTGTTTTTTTTATAATTAAGCCGCTTAGATATCCAAGTTGGACAAATGAACGAATTGAACATAGCCGAGTTGATATACTCTTTTTTCTAATTACTTTTGACCTAGTTCTGTTTTTGTAATAATGAAAACTAAAATATTTTCTTTGTTATAACTTTTTAAATGATGTGCAAGTTAGTAAAGGATAAAATAAATTCCTTTTTAGAAAGACGTATAATACTTTGCTGATCTTGTGTAAATTTGTAATCTTTCATTTTCTGATAAGTCTTTGTTTAAACACAATGGCCAGACAAACTCAGGGAAAGTGTTTCTCGATCAACCATCGATTACACAGACGGTGGCCCTGTGAACCGCTCGTCAGTACTAACGACCCTGACCTCGTTTCCTTATTAAACTAGTACAAATTTAACAAGCGATTTTAAGGATCCAACTCACGCTAGCTTCCATTTTGGATACATATTCAACATTTGGTTGTAAATATTGTATATATTATTGTCTGGTTAGTGCACTGGTCATAATTGGCTGTTACTCTAACGATCGTGGGTCGGAATCTATTAATGAAAAATACTGTAGTATCTGCTGTCCATAAATCATGCGAGGTTATACCTCAACCCTAACACGAGTATTTATTTGTATATATTAATTATTATTTTTATTTAATAGTATAAAACAAAGTCGCTTACCGCTGTCTGTCCTTATGCTTAGATCTTTAAAATTACACAACGGATTTTGATGCGGTTTTTTTTATAATAGATAGATTGATTCAAGAGGAAGGTTTATATTGTCTAATGACTGAAAAACTGTGAACGTTGTAAGATATTCTGTAGTATATTTAGCACTTGTGCGAAGCCGGGGCGGATCGCTATTTATTTATAGCTTGTTTTAGGTATGTATATGTAATACATATTTTGTATCATAAAAAAATATGTTGACATAAATGGAAAGATTAAGATACGTTGTATACGTATGTTTATAGTAATTATTTAAAAATGTTACTCGGTGTACCAATTAGGAAATTCATATTTAAGCTTGGTATCGATGATACACCGTTTCTGATCTAATTTGAAGTCAATATATAAAGTGAATTAGAAGCGTATTGTAAATTTAAAAAAAAAAACCTTTTTTCCTGTAGGCATGATCCGTGTAGAATTTGGCTATATAGCGCTGCCTTGGAAGAACTCAATCTTATTAAAAAGTATATATTCGATATTTTACTATCACACAACCAGAAGAAATTGTATAATCATGATCCTCCTACCTTATCTTACATATTCTCCCATCTACCTCTACCTCCTGGCCTCCCAACCACCTACCCATCTATCACACGCCATATTAAACTGTGCAGACAGTACAGTTCTCTTAGCTTTTTGTATGAATACGATATATTATTGACGATGAAATTACGTAATACTCGTGTTACTTTGTCAGAGCCGAGTTGGCTCAGTGGTTAGAATCGTAACCGAAGATTGCAGGCTCAATCTCGAACACACGACTGAATTTTTAAATAAGTACTTGATTTATTTCTTAATCCCGTGTCTCGGTCTCTAGTCTAAACTCTTTAGTCGTGTTGCTGAACGTACTCCGGTCGTGTCAGAATTCCATCCCATTAGACCATGACAGGTAAGAATAGAGAGTGCCCCCGCAGCAAGAACTGCCCAGTGCTGGGCAACACTGGACAGTTCAGAATGGAGCCGCCGTAGCAGAAATCGTACAGGATTATAGTGAAACCCAATAATATAATAACTAGAGAAAATCAAAGCAATTTGCTTCGATTTGCCTTAATTGAAAAATACAGAACACGAATAAATAATAAATAAAATGAATAATCAAACCGGCGCGCATAATCACAATGTCTGTCTTGTTCTTGTCTCATAGAACATTGTATTCCAAACTAGAAAAATGAGATGAGGATAGCTACAGTTGTCATCTTGATACAATCGTGATTTATGTTTCGACTTGATATTAACCCGCGAGTAAAATAATATTATAATATTGTACGTTGAGGATATTGGATTGGTACACATTAAAATGTAATTGGTTTATTTTACACGTGTATCAAATTCATATGTAACTCGTACGTTCCGTGTCTTTGCAGTAAATAATATTTTTTTATGATAAATGTATGTATGTTGAGTATAAATATTTTAAAAAGTTTTGATTTAAATTGTTTTTTTTTTGTGAAAGATAGTAATTTACCAGTTTATCTTTAATGATATTCTCAGTGATTCTACGGTTGATGTTTTATAATGTGAGACATACTCGTAATATATTGCTTTGTATTCAACGACTACTGAAATTAATATTCTACTTAACTCGTAAATATTTTTACCGTTATGGCAAAATTATATTAAGTTTACGAAAATTATATATAATTATATTATTGTACTAATAACTGGGCAGTTGCGCCAATGATATAATGGCGTCTGCATTCGTATGAATTTTATAGAAACAAGTACTATTACTTTTAATTGACTTAAAATAATTACGACGTTAATTCCCAGTTTCTATATATAGCATTGAAGTGTTATAATACTGCTCAACCCTATCAATCATTTGTATTTCATGACTAAATGAGTCGATTGACGCTTCTATGATTTACTACTAGCATAAGTACCATCGTTGCCCGTGACGTAACTTTTAAAAAGATTTATTCATATCAATAATAGCGAGCGTTTAAATTAAGAAAATAATAGTATATTGATATAGTTAAAAAAGTTATATTGAATACATTATATGTATTTCAATTTATTTTCTGTATTTTTTTTTTAAGATTACTTCGATAAACCAAAAGTATTTTAAGAAAAAATGCTTATGTTACAAGTTCGTACTTATTCTGAGTAAATATTATTGGGGAATAATAAATAGAACTTGGCCTTGCTTTACGTCACGTTTTTCACCCTCCCAAAGAGGTTGTATTATAGGTGCATAATCTTAGCGAACCTAGTATATATAATTGAATTTCACTACAGAACTTGGCCTTAGTTTTAGTCTCTAAAGGTAAATCTAGGTTGGACTCTATAGATCATTAAGTCAACGAAGTTGGAGAACATGGTTGAATTTCTAGTGAATTCAACTTCATAGTTACAAACATGAATATAAATCAATAGATTTGATTCCATCTGTTCATTTAAACTGATCATAAAGATTCCGTATTGTTTTCTCACTCTGTTAAAATGTTATTGCATTTACAATATTTGTAAACTTTTGCTTATATTTCGTTATTTAAAATAATATCAAGGCGTCAACACTTTCTTTCTCCTCTCCTCTCCTCAATAGCCGAGTAAAACAGCTTATTTATATGATTTAGTTTATGATAAATACAATTACTTGTTGTTATTTAATGTGGAAGATATTAAGATACAATTTGTTTGTTCTTTTAAAAAATGTCACGTCCAAATATATAATGTAAATCTCTCTACTCGTCACGAATCGGCAGAAGTAAGTCGTTTCAGTGCCGTCTGCGAAAATAAGGGCAATTGAGATACATAATAAGTACAAAAGTAACAGGTTTTGTAATTAGATTAAAACGTCATTTGACTTATACAATTAAAACATTTGTAACAAGTTTCAATTGGAAAATAATTCGATTTTCTATGAGTTTGCTTTTTGTCGTTGTTCTTGAAACAATAATAATAAAATTTCATTAGACATCTGAACACGTAAATCTAAGTTAAGGATTCACGAGAAAACATCTCCGATGTTTACTTAAGTGATAACTTTTAGTTTAATATTCCATTATTGTGCTTTGTACCTTGTGTGTAAGGAGGAGTGAAGATAAAAAAAATCCATTATTATGTTATTATTATTATTACGAATGTATTATTATTATTACGAATTTGAACTTACTCCAATAATATAATATAAAATAATCTTTAAAAATTAAACTACACTTCTAATATAATTTTAAATTTTTTATAGGATATTGACAACCTGATGACAGAAGGTAACAAGTCGCGGACAGTCGCTGCTACTAATATGAATAGCGAGTCGTCACGATCACATGCTGTCTTCAGCGTGGTGTTGACCCAAACTCTCTGTGACGCCGCCACTGGGGTTACAGGGGAGAAAGTGGCAAGGCTCTCCTTAGTCGACTTGGCAGGATCAGAGAGGGCAGTAAAGACTGGCGCGGTAGGGGATCGGTTGAAAGAAGGGTCTAATATCAACAAGTAAGAAAAAATAAAACCTAAAAGTTAATAGTATTTTTTATAGTGGTAGTAAATACTTTTATAGTAATATGTGAAAGTGATTGAATGTTTCATTAAATTAATTTATCAATGTAGTGAAGAAACGTGCGTTTCAAAAAGTCATTGTTCACAGGTCGCTAACGACATTGGGTCTCGTCATATCAAAACTGGCAGATCAGTCTTCAGGCAAGAATAACAAGGACAAGTTCGTGCCCTACAGAGACTCGGTGCTCACGTGGCTCTTGAAAGACAACCTTGGAGGAAACAGCAAAACTGTTATGGTAATGGTCCATGTTATTATTTTGGAATTTATTTTATTCTCTTATGAGAAACCCCATTATCTAAGTAACCAATTAAGTATTGCAAATAAATCTCTAAACATTCTGCTTATTCTAGTAATAATATTGTCTGTAAATAATCTTAACAGGTAGCTACAGTATCACCAGCGGCAGATAACTACGAAGAGACATTATCGACGTTAAGATACGCAGACCGAGCCAAACGTATCGTCAACCACGCCGTCGTCAACGAAGATCCCAATGCGAGGATCATTAGAGAACTGCGCCAGGAAGTCGAAGCGCTCAAGGAGATGCTCAAGCATGCAACGGTAAGTAGTTTAACCCGCATTATATACATTTTTACCTAAATTGAACTAGCATCTATGAAAAAAATGACATAAATATATAATGAAATTAGATTCGTTCCCTAAGGAGAAGATTTGCAGTTTGTTCTCTAATGCGGGCTTGATTCTTATGTGGCAGAATTTATTTCGAAATATGCAAGTTTTCTCACGATTTATTCCTTTACCGCATAACATGAGATGTTTTATTATTAACGTACAAGTTATGCATGCTAATTATTTCCCTGTCCCATGAGTCATATGCCCCTTGGTTATTAGAAAACAGTGGTGCTTGTGCGCGATTTAACGCGCGTTATGCGGTTATGGTCCATGTATTCCACCCGATTTAAACGTTTAGTATTTTTATAGTCTAATCAAGAGTATTTTGTTTTTAACATTACTTTCTCTACCCGGTCAGGCAGTAAATGATTATTATTAAACAATAACATTTCGTTTTACTCGTTTCAATTAGATTTCGATTTAGATATTATACTTCAAATAGATCAATATACTATTAGCATTTCGTTATTATACTTCAAATAGAAGATAATGTTACCGGCGTTATTTGAGAACCGTACTATTTGGAAGATTTTCAGAAACGTCTTTGAAGATTTCAATAAGTTTTGTGTTATATTGCTTCTATTTTTCGGATATGTAAGAAATCCGCACGTAGATCAAACTAATTGCATTGATTTTTTAATCAGTGTTGTAATATATTACGGAAGATGATTTGAGTTGTTGTTGTTGATTTTTATATAATTATTTAACTGAGTAACTAACTAAATAACTCTTTGTATAATAAAAAAAACTACTTACTATGAAAAATTAATGTAATTTTACGTAAATCGGGTTTGAATTGCTTTATTTATATTTTTATGAAGTCAGTAACCCCGTTAAAGCCACGGATAATCCGTAAAAGGCGTTACAACAGCTCTGAAAATGCTAATAAGATAAAAGTATTTGCGTCGTCAGCCACATAAGTGGCACTTTATTGACTTGGAGAGATTCAATCGCGCCTTAGACATTGAAATTTATAAGTAATAATCGATATAATGTTGAAGTATATTTTACTCAAGGTTTTATTGTTATAACAACGAAACATTTTTTTTTTTTATAAAACAAGTCAAGTCTTTAATAGCTTGAAAAAATTACTATAGTAGACGATTTATCGTTTTCGGTGAAGAAACATTTTAAATCACTAAAACTCGTACAATATTAATTTTCAAGTACAAAAAATCTGCCAAGTATTGGGTAAAATAAAACTTTTATTAATTGTTATGAATATTTGAAACGTTAAACATTTATTCGTTGTTTTAGGGTTCTCCTGTGGGCGAAGACGTTCATGAGCAGTTGGCACAAAGTGAGCACCTGATGAAGGAAATGTCCCGCACCTGGGAAGAAAAATTAGTCGAAACTGGTCAGTATACAATATAGATTCTCTTTAAATTTATTTCACTTAATAAATTTTCACTAATAACTTTTCTATTCTCCGATCTGCAGGTCGGATACAAAGCGAAAGACAACATGCTCTCGAAAAGATGGGCATCAGCGTACAAGCGAGCGGCATTAAAGTCGAGAAGAATAAGTTTTACCTCGTAAATCTGAATGCGGATCCTTCGCTGAATGAACTGCTGGTGTACTATTTAAAGGTAAATATTACGAAACTGGTACATATAATATCATCACTATCTGTTAGCCGCCCGCCTAGCTGGCGATGAGAGGGCGTGGATAAAGTAATTCATGTTTACAGGAACGTACGCTCGTCGGCGCCGACAGCGCGGCAGCTATCCAGCTGTCCGGCCTGGGCATCCAGCCCCAGCACAGCCTGCTGGTGGTGGAGGGCGGCTGGCTGCACATGGAGCCGCTGAACGGTGCGCGCTGCTTCGTCAACGGCACGCCCGTCGTGTCGCGCGTGCGCCTCGGACACGCCGACCGCATCCTGTGGGGCAACCACCACTTCTTCCGCGTCAACTGCCCCAAGGACATCAGTGAGTGGAACGATTGATATTATGTTATTTTGAAATTTGGGTTTCCAATTTATGAACTTTTTGAAAACCTCCCAATGTCACTGGCCAATGGTGGACACAGAAAAGTTTTTAATATTTGTCGAGTGGAAAAATACGATTTACGTAATAATTTACTCGATGTAACATTTAAAAGGTTTTTTTAATAAATAATAGCGAAACGCTGAACTCACTATGGAAATTTTAAACATTTACAATTTTCAGCCGCGACGTCAGAGCCACAGACTCCGGCGCAACCCATCGACTATAACTTTGCTCGTGACGAGATCATGCTCAACGAGCTCAGCAATGACCCCATACAGACCGCCATCTCGCGGCTTGAAAAGCAGCACGAGGAGGACAAACAAGGTTATTGACCTCTCAAATGAACATAATAATATCCAATATTAATAATTAATACTTTATTAACAACACATTACTTACTAGATTTATTAAATTTTCAGTGGCCCTGGAAAAACAGAGACAAGAATATGAACGACAATTTCAACAGCTCAGAAACATATTGTCACCATCGACTCCATATCCTCCGTATTCCTATGATCCGTTAAAATTAGGTAATAATATGACATACTAAAATTAACGCATCTATAAAGTTGTGTTCATGTTTATAATTCTGATAGGTTTCTCTTAGTCAATCTACCTGTCAGTTTTATTACATGGACAAAGTATATAAAATGTCATAAGAAGCAGCTGTCCGTGTATCGGTAGTAGGAAAGAATAGACTACTTTACTTTTAAAAATATTGATATCGTCATCGTCTATAATCATAAACTCTTTGGTTAAAACTCTCCGGTGAAGAGGTCTCATACACGCGTAGACCTGACAACGAGGTCCGGCCGGCAGGTAAGATGACGGCGTGCACGCCGACGACGGCGGCGCGCGTGGAGCGCTGGGCGGCCGAGCGCGACGACACGTTCAAGCGCTCGCTGGGCCGCCTCAAGGCCGACATCCTGCGCGCCAACGCGCTCGTGCAGGAGGCCAACTTCCTGGCCGAGGAGATGCGCCGCAACACCAGGTTCAGCGTCACGCTGCAGATACCGCCGCAGAACCTCAGCCCCAACAGAAAGGTAGCGCTAGGTTTGATTTAGTATTATATTGGAGGCTTAAAGTTTAAAAAAAATACGAGTTGGTATGTAATACAAGTTATTCATGCAAAGTTTTCACAACTTTTTTGTGTAAATAGTTTATAATCCCCACCACACAAATTAGGTTCCAATAAAAATATAGTTTTTATAAATGAGTGCAGCGTGTACGTATGCAACTGTTTTTTTTTTCTATAGCGTGGAGCATTTGTTTCGGAGCCGGCGATAATGGTAAAGCGGCCTACACGAGGCGCACAGGTTTGGTCCATGGAGAAGCTGGAGAACAAACTCGTAGACATGCGAGAAATGTACGACGAATGGAGGCGGCGCCAGCAGCGAGACGATATTATTGAAGACGTGAGTATTACCAGTTGTGTTTTTATTTAATGCATTTCTAGAATATTTTTGAATTTATTATTTTGCTAAGATTTAAGAGATAAAGAATCAAAGGTCTTTGGGATTTATAGATATTGGTGCTAGTTCTGTTGTATTTAGTCAATTACATGGCTTGCACAAAGCTCTACCTTTGTGCAAGCCCATTTGGTTAGGTAATACCCACTCGATACAAATTCTACCGACAAACAGCAATACTTAGTATTGTTGTCGGTTTAAAGGATGAGTGAGCCAGTGTACCTATAGGCGCAACGGATATAACACTTTAGTTCTCAGGGCTGTACACTGACGATGTAAGGAATAGCTAATTATCTTAAAGTGCCAATGTCTATGGGTGGTGGTTACAGCTTACCATCAAGTGACCTATTTGCAAATCCGCTCATTTTTTTTATAAAAATAAAACACTAAACTGCTCTAATGACAAAAATAAATATATTGCTATTGGTTTTTTACGTGTGGAGTCAGAAAAGAATACCAAGCTAGTCCATAAACAAAAGAAGTTTAGGGATTGCAACAACAGAATCAGCACCACTATAATTTATCCCAGCTAATTTTGCCGCTCTGAATTATCCAGAAATCAACTAAGCAGAATTTATTATATCGGCTAAAGTTGCGACGCATGCGCGTCTTATTCTATCGTTTTAATTAACTTCAATCTCGGTTCCTGCTTGCTATATAACTAAACAGTCGTTGCCGAAATCGTAATGCTCTCTTAACAGGCAACTTTATTAATGTACACCCGAAATAGCACGTAATTACGATATTAAAAGTATTAATTTTCATTTTCTATATAACGCTCATTCCAAATGCTTAATTTCTGAGCGGCAAAGTTAAATTTCGCGAACTTTCTGTGATGTCATTTAGGAAGCTTTGAAAGTTTTATTCATATTAAATTAGTGTAAAATCATATTTTACTAATAATAATAATTAACGTTCATCTTACGTTCCGTTAATATAGAAATTTAATTATCGCTACTAACAATGTGCACCGTAATCTTGAACACATTATGTGTTAGCTTATATTATGTATGTTGTAACTAAGCGACGTAGTTACTAACGCACCAAACATATATACGAATTTATTTTCAGGACGGAGTTCAAATCGACCCCGACACACCAACGGTGCGTTTCAATAGTAGTTGACACAGACATCTAAATCGTTTCTATTTTATTATTTTATTATACCTCTTTCGCGGTGTATGTCCACGAAACTTATAAAAATTTAATATAATTTATTAAAATTGAAATAATTCAAATTTTACTTCAGAAATAGTCTCTTCTCATTTCAAATATATTAAAAATAAAAAAACCGTAATATGTGTAATATAATAATTGTACTCCACACAGGCTCTAATATTATTCAATATTTATTTTCATTTGCACATCTTTTCCGATGTTGTTTATTCATATGTGACTAAATTTAATTGCTGTTTTTATTAGGACTTGAATTTTTTAGTTTAAGGCCGTCCTTATATGCCATTGTTCCGTATAAAATTAATGTCATCCTATCTTTTTAGGAACAAGGCGAAAAAGCAATAGATCCGTTCTACGAGTCACAAGAAAACCACAACTTGATCGGTGTAGCGAATATTTTCCTAGAAGCGCTGTTTCATGACGTCACTTTAGACTACCACACGCCCATTATAAGTCAGCAAGGGGAAGTAGCAGGGAGGTTACAGGTTGGTTAATTTGATTTTTTTCTATAAAATTTAGAAACATGTTTTAGGACTTAGGACCATAGACCATTAACAGTTAAAATATAGTCTAGTTATTATTCAGCTGTATTTGATAATTTATTGTATTTTTAGGTCGAAATAAGTCGAGTGTCCGGACAGTTTCCACAAGATAGGATATGTGAAGCGGCTTCTGATAGTTCTGGTGATATGCGAGATGACGACGAGCCCATAGATCCTGCTACACAGCAAGTAAGTAACTTAAAGCGTTTCTCTTTTGAACAATAAGTATTTAAAAGTAATGTATATAACAGTCTGCGTCCATTAAATACATATGTGCAGATATCAGATACCAACTTTGATTCCACCTTTTACCAAATTCTACTGTGGACCCACTCACGCACGAAGGTCCGACTCCACGCGCTATATTATTATCGGCGTGCGTTAGTGTGAGCGAGTAACGCTCGGGCTTATAGGAGATTACAGATAGCAAACAATACAAACTAGGTTATATTTTTTAAGTTTATTTTACTCTAACGCGGATAATTTCTACATGTGGATATAATATTTTCTTCGACTCCTCACCATGAAATCACTTGAGGTCTCTTTCAAAAGAGCAAACGTTTTGTCTCGCTACTCGTCCAGTCAACGTTTCAGTGACGCCCGTGCGTGTCCGCAGGTGACCGTCCGCGTGGTGATCAAGCAGGCGAGCGGGCTGCCGCCGTCGTTGTCCAACTTCGTGTTCTGCCAGTACTCGCTGTGGGGCGGCGGCGAGCCCGTGGTGGTGGCGCCGCAGGTGAGCGCCGACACGCCGCCCGCGCCCGCCGCCGCGCCCGCCTCGCCGCGCCACCAGCTCGTCACCTTCCGCTTCGACCACCGCCGCGACTTCACCGTGCCGCTCACCGAGGAGTTCGTCGAGCACTGCGCCGGTGAGGCCGACGTGTATCTAGCATACACGATCGATCTATTTGAAACTGCTTCTAAATACATACATATGTTGTCATTCTAACTATCACATAGAGAAGCGATATGTTTACCCTTCGTGTGGCTTCGTTGAGTCGTTAGTTGATTTTAAATCTTTACAATAGTTATCTTATTCGTTTTGTTTCACAAAAATTGATATAATACTTTCCACCTGTAGAGGGTGCACTGTCCATCGAGGTGTGGGGTCACCGTTCGGCGGGCTTCAGCCGTGCGTGCGGGAACTGGGTGGTCGAGCAGCAGCAGCTGGCCAAGGCGCGCTCGCTGGCCGACCGCTGGGCGGAGCTCACCCGCAAGATCGAGCTCTGGGTCGAGATTCACGAGCTCAACGACCAGGGCGAGTACGCGCCGGTCGAGGTTCGTTAGAGACGTGATAGCCGTAGGTTAATTATTTTACATGAACGGGGGCGTCGAGCTTAAGGAAAAAATCTAGTTATCATTGCTCGATCGTAGCATCAGGTCAGGGACAAAATCTCATGAAATTTTGTAATTCCGAAACATAAATAACCAACCGATCCGAAGTGGTCGCGAGGGAAGGGAGCCCAGGTTACCGAGTGTGGTGCGCAGGTGTCCCCGCGCGCCGACATCGTGACGGGCGGCGTGTACCAGGTGCGCCAGGGCCAGCAGCGCCGCGTGGGCGTGCGCGTGCGCCCCGCCGCCAACTCCGGCACGCTGCCCATCATCTGCCAGCACATCGTCAGCGTCGAGCTGGGCTCCGTCACCGTCAGGTACGCGGGCCGCCCACCTATGTGCATAAACTTGTTGTCTCTGTAGCCGCTCTAGTTAAGGTTATACCTTCGTCTACGCGCGCACTCATTATTATTTATAACCTATATAATAATAATGTTGGTTATATTTTTCTCGTATCCTATGAGCTGTGATATGATCTGTGATACGGTCTGTAATAGATTTGAAATATTCCAGTTTGGAATATATTTACCATTTCTTTGACGTATAATGTATTTCTAATAAACCTTCATCAGATCACGTCTACAAAAGCCTCTGGATTCGTACCAAGAAGAAGATTTGGCAGTTCTTCGGGAACGCTGGAGCGACGCGCTAACCCGACGCCGGCAACATTTGCACGCCCAGTTACAAGTAAATTCATATGTTATTAAATTAAGATAATAAAAACTAAACAATACGTGCTATGTGTTTATATAAATAAATCAGATAATTGCGTGGATATGTGTCTTTGACTCGAAACTCTTTTTAATTGTATAGAAGCTGGTGAACATGTCTCCTTCGTTGAAGAGTGAGCGCGACATGGAGCGGGAACAGAGTCTCGTCGAGCAGTGGGTGTCGCTCACGGAGGAGAGAAATGCGGTGAGTGACTTTGTGTAGGTTACTTATTTACTTATCAGGTTACCTGAAATTACTGATCTGTTATTTTTTTAACATTTTTTTGTATCAAATAATAAGTTTAAAGTCTATATATCTCTAGACTTATTGACCTTATGTAATTGCCCCGGCAGGTGCTGGTGCCGAGCCCCGGCAGCCCCATCCCCGGCGCGCCGGCCGCCTGGAGCCCGCCGCCCGGCATGGAGCAACACATACCCGTGCTCTTCCTGGACCTCAACGGTGGGGGAAACTTTATTTATTTATTTTATTCCATTTTTCTTCGTTAGGGTTTATGAAAACGATTCTAGGTTTATACACTGTAAAAAATTAAAATAACAATCCATCTAAATTATTATTTGTAATCGTTTGCTTCATGACCCAATGGAAAACGTTAACGACAATAAGACATTATACGGCTTCGTATCCAGCGGACGACCTGACGACGAATTCATCGGGCGAGGAGGTGACGGTGGCCGGCCTAAACTCCATCCTGCCCAAGGAGCACGGCAACAAGTTCTACGAGCTACAGATCCTGCACCACCACGATAAGGACGTGTCCGCCGTAGCTTCATGGGACTCCTCCATACACGACTCACAGTACCTGAACCGAATCACCGAAGGTAACATTGTAACTTATGTCTTTTGTATTTCGAACAGCTTGATGTACAAAATAAACAAAACCAAGTAAAATATTCCAAAGTCTGCCGGAGAAAACGTTATTAATAGTCGAGGTAATTGTTGGCAACTCGTCGGCCGCAGCGAACGAGCGCGTGTACCTGATCCTGAAGACGACGGTGCGCCTGTCGCACCCCGCGCCCATGGACCTCATCCTGCGCAAGCGCCTCGCGCTCAACATCTACAAGCGCCAGAGCCTCACCGACCGGATACGGAAGAAAATCGTCAGGTATAATCTGTCATAAGTCTGCTACATGCACCTCCCTGTCGCCATTCTGCCATCAAACAGCATCAGTAATGGTGTTTTATGGTTGCGAGGATGAGTTGACATCTAGCCAATGTTATTATTGGCAAAAGAACATCTCAGTTTCCAAGGTCGGTGGCGTATTGGCGATGCGAGGAATGGGTAATATTTCTTACGGGTCTTATGTCATACAAAAGACAATTGTTAACATATGATGATAAACGAGTAATATAAATATAAAACGTAACGCAAGGATAGACGAATCGTTAGTATAGTTATGATCTTTTTTGATCCAGGATCGACCAGCTAGCGTCAACGGGTGTAACGTACGAGGTGGTGTCCAACATTCCGAAGGCCTCCGAAGAGTTAGAGGAACGCGAGAGTCTGGCGCAGATCGCAGCCACGGGAGAGGAGGCCAGCGCTGCCGACGGCGAAACTTATATTGGTTAATACCTCTTTTAATATCCTCCTGACCGACATCGGTCAAGATCATTTTGATTTGAAGTGTGAGTGAGGTAGTGGAATAAGGGGCACAATGGACGGACGTAACGACGTAAGTCATAGAGTATGGGACACAATAATTCAAGTTTTCTAATTTCCATCTTATGTGCCCTGAAATACAGTATACATATAAATTACAATCGTACGAGCCACACGGCCTACTATAGAGAATACTTGTGTATTTTAAATAATAATAAGTGGGATAACGTCCCTCTTCACGAAGAATTTACTTATAATAAGTTTTAAGCAGTGTCAGCTTGTCGCAGACACAACTGAATCGATATCCACTTCAAGCCGAATTTGTAACTGTTTAAACCGAATGAAGTCTTTCTAAAATAGATTTTACGATGTACAACAAAAGTTAAAAGTTGACGTTTCAATGTCGCTCACAATGCAAGTCATCTTAGAAAAATACACCCGCGGCGTGAGCGCCGTCGAGAGCATACTCACGCTGGACCGGCTGCGCCAGAGCGTCGCCGTGAAGGAGCTGGAGCAGGCGCGCGGGCAGCCCATCACCATGCGGAAAACCGCTTCCGTGCCCAACTTCTCGCAGGTGCGTAGCCAGGCCGAGTGCAGCTGCGGCGCCGCGGCCGAAGGTTCATTTCGCAATGGCTTATCTTCAGCTCCGAATCGTGGAGATGGGCTCATTGGCGGTGTCGTGCCACATGTCACGCGTGTATGTAGTCGCTGATGAAAAGGTATAAAAAAAAAAAGCATTCTTTATATATTTTCATCAGTTTCCATTACATTATGTAACAGCAACAAAATAAAAATGAAATCAAAATATAATTATTTGCTCACAAAATCACAGCTTAAAATAAAATTAGATAATCACGAAAACAAAAAAATACGCAGACGATTCAAAAGTAACGTGTTCGACGTGTCACTAGTAATTGTGGTATTTTCAGGGAACTTTCTCACGACGCGATGCGTTACAATCTTTATGCAACGCAACGCAATACGTTGTACGTTTCGTATCAACATTGCAAGGGCAGGCAGAATTATCGGATTCGGATCAAATTGAGCAAGATAGCGTTGCATCGCGTAGCGTGGTGAGAAACTACCCTAATACATTATGTTGCGTCCGCTTCCGAAATAAATAGAGCTATCGATACGGCACACTTTCTCTATCACAAGTATTTATAAGACCTCTGTCGTTTTCACACCAGCTGAATCGATGTTGTGAAGCTTCTCACTTAGTGATTATATACGTACGAGCGAGCTTACTTACTAAAAAATTGCTTCCGCAGGTTATCGATGTTGTAACTAACATATTAACACAACGTAGATTTATTGTTGTTATTTACATATAATAAAAACGGATTCATTATTTTTTTGTATATAAGTTACGAATATAATGTGACAAATCTTAATATTCGGTCTTGCAAAACTATCAAGATACATTCATTTATAAGTAAAATAATAATCAATTTTTAAAATACGCGATACTAAAACAACATGTAGAATAATTTTCTTTTATTGTATTATCTTATTTACAAAGATAAAATTGGCAAGCAATTTACACGAGATAAATAATCAAATATTGCGATGATAAATATCTCCAAATACGTATAAAAACGGATCAAGGAATTTAAAATATCAATTAACTAAAATCTATTTATTTATACTTTTAATATATTTTTTTCAAACATCAAACAAAATATTATTTACGAGTATATATATTTGTACCGGTGTATAACGTCATTATAACTTGGACAACGTATGTTTTGTATACGGAATCTGATTATGTTCACAAAACTTTGAAAAACTCTTGTCAGCATAGACTTCGAAAAAACCTTTTTTTTTTTCAATTGCGTACTTCATCTGTACCTACTGTACATTGTAATGTTCTCATAGATTATAAAAAAGTTAACTGCGTGCAACATAGCACACGTGACGGAAGTGAAACCTTTTTGCGTCTGAATCGTGGGATATTTTTAGTTACTTACAAAATATATTTTAGTCTCGTTCCCAAAGAAGTTTCACTTCGTAAAATGCTTATGAATAAACTCGCTCGCATAAACAAGCCCTAATATATGTGTTGTCGCTACGCACGCGGGCGCAGCTGTCGCAGGCGCTCGAGACCGCGGCCAAGAACGGGACGAACGTGAGTCAAGCATGGCCCTACACTTTGCCTTGCTATCCTATTTTGCATTTCATGTTTTGGTTCTTATTCGGTGTTCTAGCTATGGTGTTTACAGCCACTGTATGTATATACATCATATATCAAACAGTCATCAGTTTCCTTTCTTTTAGATGAATACATTTAGTGCCTAGATTTATGTTTAGGATGTCTTCGATACGTCTTGTTGTGTATTTTGTCATAGATAACCTAATATAAGATCGGTAAAACCGATTAATTTAACTCTGTTTATTCATCGTATGTGGCTTTGGTTATGTCATCGTTGTGCTACAAGTCTCTACATTTACCTCCGGTTCTTTTGCTAAACTGTGAATGATAATTGTTTTTTTAGTTTTTAAATTCAGATAAATTAATTCATTGAAATCATTAAAGATTTCTGAAGAAAACTCATTCTATTTTTAAATATCTACTATTTTCAAAAATCTCATGTTAACGTGTTCACATTCCTTGCCTGTTCACGTCACTTATTCAAGCAAAAAGTTCCTATTTTAAACGTAAGGAGCACATTACTTCAATTGAAATTGCAACGAACAAGTCACCAAAATTTATAAAGAACACCCATATTAAAGGTGCTGGGATGTAGTTAAATAAAACATCAACGGGGCTCGATTAAAAGAAAAGCAAAATCGATGGCACAAACGGGAAACCAGGGAGGAGTACGTCTATTATAATCAAATACGTAGATTACAATTCGCAATGTGATGCAGATCATGCGCCTGGACTCGTCGTTCGAGTCGCTGTCGGGGCTGGGCGGCGGGCGCTCGGGCAGCGTGGCCGACCTGGCGGACGAGGCGCCGCGCCGGCCCGCGCACCGCCACTCGTACGCCGCGCCCGCGCACGCCGACGCCGACGTCGTCACGCCCACCAAGCCCTTCGGCCTCGGTGAGTTGCGAGCATTGTGACTCGTCCCGTCCGTTTTCTTGGGTGACAAAGTAACGAAAGATTCAAATGAAAAGATTCATTAAAAAACTTACAAAGCGATCGGGCGACTCCGGAACAAATTATTGGGACGTTTATTTCAGATTGATATTTTTCTTGTAATGTGATTTTTCTTTTTCAGTACATCTTAAACTACAAACCAAAAAGCGAAACACTCCTATTTCTAAAACCACGTTCTACTTTTCCCTCACTCATACGATTCTATTTATCATTTTCTCCGAACACGATTTAAGAATTACTCATCCTATATTCATATGCATTCGAATTCAACGGACACGGTCTAAATTACATAACGATTTATTTATTTCGACAAATATTGTATGTATAAAGTATTTAGTTCTGATGCGTATAAGCGTATAGTGCACCACGTAGCATAGGTTTTAAGTGATATTAGCGTTTGTGTAAAACAAGATAAAGATGCACGATGATATAGACTTTAAAAACGAAATAGAACAGTAATTAAATTTAGATCGCGTAGTGTTAAAAACACGTGCAGAAAGTATTTGAAATGAATTAAACACACATACAACGACAAATAACACAGTCATTTATTTAATTCACTCTCAGTTTTGTCCACAATGACGCCGCATACCTCTCTGGTTTCACTTTGATTTACATTTTCTTCCACTTGCTTCGTGGCGATGCTATGCTCCATACACTATCTGTGACTCTGTTTCCTTCTATTTTCACATGTTATTTTTAACTTCTTTGTTGAGATTGTATTCGTCCAATACAATTTCGACAAAGAGCTTATCATTTCGGTCTTCGTGGAGTATATTTGAATGAATGTTTTAAAATTTTTGAGCAGTGTAAAAATTTTAAACTTTTTACAAATAATACTTCCGAAACGAAGAGTCAACATTTTTTGAACCCAGCTTGAACTAACGTTGTTTTTTTTTTGTATCTCAATTCCTCGCTACCTTCAGGCTCGTTTTTATCAGGTAAACAGATGATAATCAATGGTAATAACTCGGAATGGCAACTGTATGGCAAAATTATTAGACGTATGTTTTATGCAACATTGGAATCGAATAGTTGTAATAAAAATACACACGATCGGAATCATTTTTATTTTCAATATTCAATTGGCTGTAAAATTAATTCAGAATCATTCTAGACCAATTTGGCAAAATTTTATCGCAATTTAAATGAAATATTTTCATGTAAAATCGTAAATAAAGATAATGGAATTTTAAATGAAACATTAAAAAATATAGAAAATATGATGAAAGCAATCGACTCGGCGAGCTAAGAGCATTCAGCTGGCTTCTGTCGTGTTACCCTATGTTTGTTTGCGTGTATCTTTCATTTGCATGGAACGAGCATGACCTGTAATTATTTCCTTTCCCACCCTCACGTGATTTCCGGCGGATCGAATATATAAATTTCATAAAACAATTGAATATAACAGCCAAATAATAAGTATATTTTATATAAAGGTTTTGTTTATAATAAACGTTGTGAGGTAGATTAAAAACTTGAAAGACAGTTTTGTATCTATGTAAGTAGATAGCAAAAGTAGTCATAGATAAAATAAAATTGATCGTAGGTTTGTGTATGTGTTAGGTACCAGGTGCATGTACTATGTAGTTAATAGAGAGATGTATAAACTATTTTAAAAGATCTAATATAAACGTAAATTATACCGACGCATGGATTAGATAGAATAATTTTAGACTTAATATTATTCGAATTAAATTTCAAAATATATATTCAAAATATTAAATAATATAATTATGAATGTGGATAATAAATAAATTTATATAAACTTTATAGGTTTATAGTAACAATTGAATATCATTTATTTTACTCATACCTCCTCTCTGAAATAGGATGATATTGTTATAAACAATTTAATTTAAAAGATATATTTTTTTTAAATGACATGAGATTATTTTCTTTTGTATTATGATAGTGATGTACAAAAAGTTATTGTCTTTTTGTATTTGAATTTCTCGTGTATAAAGGTTTGTAAAAAAGGATCTGTAACATTCCTGAATGTGACTTCTGCGATAAATATTAAGGTAGGCTCGTAAATTGATAAGAATTTTACCATTTTTATTGCAGCTCGACCAACGTTCCTTAACTTGAATTTGAACCTGAACTCACTGCGACTACAGACGCCAAACAAGTGTACGTGCAGATATTAAGTCGTAGAATCATTAGAGGCTTGTTTCAAAATTTTTGTTTGGTTTCGTGTCATCACTTTTGTTCTGCTCATTTTGTCTTCTCAATTGATACGTGTGTCACACAAAACTAAACCCTATTGACGTGATCACAGGTGTCAATTTCAAACGAAGCGTACTAGGATTTGGAGTTTCATAGATTTTTTCGTTTGAAGCAGTTTCGTTTCATCGGTCGTGTTTTATTTTTGTTTGCTACGACTCATTAGGAGTTTATTGATTTGACATTGGCATGAAAATCATTCACGTGCGAGCATGATATTGGCGAATACTAAATAATGTTTTCAAATTTGTTTATATTTTGTCGTATTTAGGTGAAAAATTATTTGCGACAGGCTATTTATGTATTCAGTTCAGATATTTTATATATAATGTATAAATATATTTATTAAGTTTTTAGCTAAGTTTAGGTTTAATGCTTTGCTAGGCTTAATATTTATTTTGTAACTATTTCTAAGTTTTTTGCTAATATAATCTACGAAAAAACAGTAATGAATTATAAAGTAATTAAGTTTATTTTTGTAGCATCTCCGGCAAGCGTCAAATTAGGATTGCGTATGACGACTTTACACGAGGAACCTGGCCGTAGGAACGACGATGACTCGCATTCTGAACCCGAGTCAGTCCCAACCGATGAGCTCACAACGCCACGCTCAAATGTAAGTATTCTCATTACATATAAAGACAAGAATCACTTAATGATTTGTATTTTAATAATTGTATAATAAAAAAATTTAAGCAACGAACTCGTTCAAACTTGGCACCGTCAAAATTAAGGGTTAACAGACATTCTTTATCTTTGGGTCGTACTGTGTTAATGCACTTCAGACCCACGCCTCACTTCGTATTTTATTTCAAACAAGTTTTGGTGTATCTGTTATAGAATTGCCATATGAATGACTACATCCTAATTATGTTTTTTGTTAGTATAAAGATCGGCCGACACCTAGCCTTGCCGACAGATTCAGTTAATTTCCTTAACAAGTGTTGTTTAAACAAATCATGTAAATTTATCACAACGACCTTCTAGCGCACCCGCTCAAGAGCAACATCGCGCGGCTTCCTGCCCACTTCGAAGACCCTGGACTCGCTCCACGAGTTAGCATGTGAACGAGTACCCAATAAGAACTCACCTTCAATATCTTCGAGCGGATATGGTACATATGGAATTGATTATATGATTCGTTGCAATTTTTAAAACAGCATTAAAATTTAATTTCTGACTATTATTCTTTGCTTTCATATTGGTGTATTTTATTGACTATGATTTTTAAGGTTCCCAAGCAGTATCATCTTCAAATCTCACAAACGATGACACGCTCTCAATCAGGAGCATGTCAGTAGATGACACGCCGGACTTCGACAAGACGATGGATTACACGAACCTCAGCAGAACGAAAACTTCGATGGCAGGACTTAGGAATGAGATCACTGAACTGAGGAACGATATCACTGAACTAAAGAACGAAATTGTCGAATCGAAAAATGAACTCGAAGAGGCGACATTCGAAAAAGCGAAAACTCCGGTTTTAACTCCGGGATCGCGGAATAGAATTAACCCATTTTTGAGGGACTGTGAGGAGATTTCTAAGGATAAAAAGGACGGTCAGCTAGTGGATCCTCTGGGGGCTATACCAGTCGAAAGCGCCGTGCTTTCTAGTCAGTTACATAAGGGAGAACCCATCCAAGTCAACGGAGAAACGGCACACGAGACATCATTCGGTATGTAATGAAGTTACTTTATGTTTTTTTACTAAGCTATTGTAAATAACTACTGTAACTATAATAAAATGATATGCCTTATTGTTGAATTACACAGGTGAAGCGGAAGTGGAATCACTGAGCTCAGAGCAGTCGAGTCACGAGACACGAAGCCGGGAAGCGTCCCCCGTCGGAGAGAGCGATTCGCCGGGACCGGACTCCGTAGTCAACACATCGCTGCCCGCTGGAAAAGTAAAATATTTTGAAAATTAACTTTTTAATAAAAATTAATGTAATATAAAAATAAACTTCAAAATGCAAGTCGCACTCTTAGTAAAACATCCACAGAACTCAAAATTTGAAAAATATTTATATTAAAATAAATGTTTCAGTTCTAAAAGGTTTTTTTATATTAATGAATAAAATAACTTTATTTTCTCTGCTACAACTAAAATTGTCTTATTTAATTACAATTCTACGGCAATTTAAAAAATATGGTATTTAGACAAAAAAGAATTCAATAGTAAATAATCAATAGTTAGTGATGTTGATTTCGGTCAGTACTTACGACTGCGCCTCCCGCTCGCAGGTGGTCCGCCGCCGCGCCGGCGCCGCGTCGCGCTCGGCCGCGCGCGCCTCGCACCCCGCGCACCCCGCGCACCCCGCGCACCCCACGCCGCGCCCCCGCTCCGCGCACGAGCCCGCGCACGAGCCCGCGCTGCGCGACACACCCGCCTCCTCCACGGAGCGGATCGGCGACGGTGAGCGACGAGTTCCAATTATTTTTTTATCATTAATACCGGTTACTCGTACTCGCAGAGAAGGCTTTATGGTCTACTCCCACCGAAGGAGGAGAAAAGTTTGAAGCGACTTTAGAGTGCGGGTGTAGTACGACACGACTTAGATGTCGGCATCTGCAAAATTCATAAAACTGATCACACCCGAATTAAGTACGCCTTACCAAATCATCAATATTTATTTATTTCTCATGTGAATATGATCTTTACGCAAACGTAATGCATAACTTGTAATGTCATATAGCCAAATAGTAATGCTATGTTTGTAAGGCTTTTATCATATAACACCTGATTATTATAAAAACAGTTTATTCTCATTCGAATGGTTACATCCAAACTTATATCCTCATTCTCAATAGCTCTACTAAAACCATCCAACGATTCATCGATAGACTGCACGATACATGGGCATTTTTTATTAAATTACTAGCTAAATTGTGATTTTCACCTTTATCGTTCTACAAGGTTCTGATTATGTACTATGTACTCTTTTTATTCTATCGCCAAATATTAAAGGTGAGTGACCCAGTGTAATTATAGGTACGAGACGTATATAACAACTTATTTACGAAAGTTTACTGCCGCTCTTCGTATTGATCTTGTAATAAATAATATGTTCATATTTCTTGCAATACCAATATTTGTCACCATCGTGACACGCCTGTTTTTGTTTCTATAATAATATAAAATGATATTTCATTATTCACAGAATATTTCGAGAGCAGCAGGCACCCCGTGCCCGAGTGGCTGTCGGTCGGCGAGAGCGTGCAGCTGCGCCTCAGCAGCAGCACGGGCGTCGTGGCCTACGTCGGGCCCACCACCTTTGCCGGCGGCGTCTGGGTCGGCGTCGAGCTCGACGCGCCCACCGGTACGTCGCTTCGGGATATTACGAGTGCGAGGACGCGATCTGCCCTCGACTGTTACGATCAAAAAATAAATCCTAGACGTCACTCGTCATAATTCTTAATCGGCTGGACGAGATCCGATCGTCGAATCGAGTAGAAACGAAACGAAGACAAACACTCAAAAGGTACACGAATACAAAAACGAAAAGTATCACGAACGTTAACGGTGTACGCACCCCGCAGGCAAGAACGACGGCTCGGTGGGCGGCACGCGGTACTTCTCGTGCCGCGCGCGGCACGGCATCTTCGTGCGCGCCGACAAGCTCGTGCACGACCGGCGCGGCCGCAGCGCGCGCGCCTTCCGCGACGCCGAGCTGCGCCGCGCCTCCAGCAAGGGTACGCGGCCTTCGATCCTGTTGTGCTTACTTGCGGAGGAAGCCTCCCTTCCGGCCGTATTGAGTGAATAGCTTACTTTAAAACACTATTGTTTGGCAGATTTATTAAAATAATTGCTCATAGAAAAATATGTTCTACTAAATATTGCACAATATGACTAATCTGTAAATAATATAAAACATTTGCTTTATTTTTAAGATGGCTTAAATTATTTTTTTATTCAAGGTAATAATATAAATTAGATTTATTAAGTAAATCCTGTCAATATGGGGCGCTAATGGCGAAAGTGGCAAACAGTAATACTTGACATTTGATTACAGGGGAAGGATTACACAACTTGCACAGATCGCGGAGTCGCGGGGACAGTATAAACGCGGTCGGAACCAAGACCAGAGGCAAATAAACTCGACCCTCGCCCGAGCAGCTGTCGAAGCGAATTTATTATTACGTCCACTTCACACCTCAAGTCCAATTCTATTTGAGTTGCAGTCCTGTAACGCATATGGTGCTTTATATTTTATAGTAGTTTCCTTTCATCCGTTCGATTTGTAAGCGACGTAGTATGTCTATTTATTTCACATGTCTTGATAAAATGTGGGAAAATCGGTTTTCCTCGCGTTTGTTGACACAGTCAAACAATCATCGACGGAAGACCATTCGATTCCCTTCGACGTAAATGTATGACGGCGTTTCGTTAACGTGTATTATTATAATTAATTTGATTTTGTTTTTAATTCATTGACCACTAAATTTGTAAATAGATTGAATGAATTCAATCGTGTGATTTAATTTTATTGTTACGTTTCAATGTAAATATGTGAATCTTTGTGTGTTATGACGATAATTTAATGTTTTAGAATCAATGAATTATTTGTGATCGGCGAGAATCGGTAAATTGCTTGTATAGATTTTTTTTACTGTATAGTGGTGTGGTGTTGACTTTATGAAGGATTATTTATGTATTAGCTCATTGTATATATATGTTTTTAATTTTTGAATAATTATATACGATAACCATTCGCAACGAAATTATCCCATTCGGCGTATCACGATAAATATATCTTGACAAATATCAGGACCAGTCTTAACTGCCATTAACATCCGGTTATAGGTTATATTTAGCGTCACTTAAAGCGATGTTGTGACGAACATCGATTTTAGCTAATTGAGTTCCTATAAGCATTTTTATATTACTCCCTGGCGTGTGCATCGATGTATAGGGAACGATGGCCACTCAAGATACGGCTTGTATCTTTTTTACTTATATTTGTATGCGTAAACATCGCGTAACCTCGAAATTGCTCAGGATCACGTGTCGTCGGCACGATTGCCAGTTCGTTGTGATAGTTTCTTGCCACTGGGACTAGAGACCGTAAATGATTTATTTTTCTATTGTCACTAAATTAGATTTTTGCCCTTATCGTTTTGAAATAGATTTACGAAATCGTCCAATGCTACATCTTCGTCCTTAATAAGACTTGTACTTAGTACACAGAAAGCCATGCGAAGGACAAAATATGGCCAAAAACACTGACATTCTTTTCGGCGCAAGTGTCAAGCGAAATTAAACCTAAACGTCTATACGTCAAGGCTTGTTTTTCGTAAATATTTGTATGATACTTTGCTCTTAACATCTTGATTGTCTATTCCTATGCTATTTCGTAAACGATCTCGAGTTGTCGCTCGCTTGCCACTTGGGCCACTGTCGTATATCGATTAGGTTGTGTAGGTAAATTTTGAGGTGTAATATAAAAAATAAGTGTTTGTAGTACTTTTTGGCCTGATGTATATTAATTGAATATCATAATCAAATGAAATTTTGTCCTCAAATTATTATCTCCATCCACATTCGAACAATAATCGGTTAACTGTATATTTTCTCTCCGTAAAGAACGTTAGCTCTGTATCCGGATAGACGTTAAACTAATATCATAATATATACTAGCGGTGTAGTTCGCGTGTAACCTATCGTGTTAGGTAATGTCCACATTCGACCGCTTCGATTCAAGTCGGACCGGCATAGTCTGTAGCTCACCTAATGTATATTCCATCCTCTTAGTGAAGTAATCGTTAAGTACACTTAATGAGTACACAAATAGAAGTTAATGGCGCCTCGTTATTTACTAGAGTTTGTAAGTATTCACTTTCGCTACATCATAGCCCGTCACTTGCCTCCATTCCTGTACACAGTGTTGTATAAATAATATCTAATTGTAAGTGATTATTAAATATTCAATTTGTCAAAAAATATATTCAACCGTTCTAACTTTGCACTCGTAAAGAAACGCCGACTCGTAGTGTAAGCCTCGACTGACATCATTTCGTGTCTCCCGTTCACTATCGTATGCTTTTAGACTGTCGTACTTAATACATTCCATTTTTGCATTATCGTTCTTCCGGACGCGTAGGTTTTAAGTTAGATTTTATAGACGAGACGCGTTTTCAATAAATTTTTGCATTTTTGAATGACGTTCTGGAAAAAGTACATTTCGTAATTTCGTACGTAACCTGGCCTCGACCTGGAGGGCTCAATGTGTAGTCGACGTTAATAAAAGTCTAATGGAAAATTTTAATAAGAAGTTTTCATATATCTTAGAATGTGTCTTTGAAACTCTCGATGTGCTTATTGTCCAGTAGTTTTTGTTAGAACACGGGCAAGAGGGGAGAGGGGGGGATCGGGCGCAGGACGGCGAGGCACCGGCGAGGTTGAGACGTAGGGCTCCTAGTAATAGTGACCTTAAAAGCAAAGTCGTAGGTCCTAATTTAATTTTGTTTAGAAATTAAGCTGACCATGTGCTGTGCTTTTGTTTTAAATAATAGTTATTAGGTAAATGAAATTATTTGTTTTATATTATTATTATTATTTTACAATCGCGTAGTGTATTTCGTATTTATTGCAGTCAATTCAATACGAGCTTTTATGTATAATTTCGTATTATATGGTTAATTATTAGATTAGATATGAGTTTATTTCTTTGCCAGTCTTACGATTGTGTAAAATAAACGTAGATCACAAATCAAATGTATTTCTTATAATTTTTTAATGTGATAAGCGAATAGTTTTGGCGGCTACTTGGTAGCGTAGGTGGTTACATCTTCATTATTGTAAACATTTAATAAATAAAGAGATTTTAATATTTAAATACAAAAATAGTTCACTTCTAGTGGAAATATTTTTGCCAAGTAGCGGATTTGAGTCAACCATCGCTGTCATTATCAATAAATGTATAATAAAATATTTTGTTTTATTTACTAATTATATTGTTGTTTTATTAATTTTGTTCTCATATACTTCTATACACGTCCATTCCTTTTAATTAAAGTAGCGTTTTCTCTATTAGATACATTTTTAGCAAATTATACACTTACAACCATTTTGTTAACATTAGTATTAGTTTGAAAGTTTTTCGACTTGTGCTTCATAATTGGTTTTTCATAATGTTTCACGAATTAGCTATCTGCATGAAAGAAGAAAGGAACAAGACTCAATTTATTTTAGATTTTCGTATATGATTTTGGGGGGGTGATGACCCTATCTGACCCGCGCCTGTTTTATTACCCTTGTGGTTGTAATTATTTGGCATACTCATCTTTCACAATGGATCACAGCAATATAAGAATATTTAGTGGTCTAACGATTGTCTGCATGTTGTCGATACAACACTGTTTTTAGGAACAGCATTCGTTTCCAAACTTCAGTGGAGTCCTTTTTTTCGCAGATATTTTTAACTTTGTCGATTTATAAATTAAATATTTTGTAAAAAATGCATCGCTAAAGAAGTAATAATATTCAATATAAGATTATACAGATAATAAAAAAGCGTGAAGCTTATACTTGTTGACTTCCAAGCAGGATGTATTATATATATACTATATAATTGTATTTAACTTACATGACTGCATTTTTAAACTTTGAAAAAGAGTAACTACTGATTTTCTTACCGGTTCTTCTCGGTCCAATCTGCATTCCGAACCAGTGTTACATAACGATTCAGAAGTCCTTGTAAAAGCCTACTTGAATAAATATATTTTGATTTTGGAAACGGACAACTATTCACTTTAAAAGTTATTAATCATACACAATAAAGCTCTCCAGTATTTGGACTTCCACAGAGATGAACATATGAGTTGAATTGCCAAATTATATGTTTTGTAAAATATTACAAAAGGGGCTTATTACTGAATACCAGATAATATATCCTTATTAGATTAAATAGCGTGGATTTTTTTTATTTTTCTGCAGGATAAAAGTAATTTATGTAATATTAATTCTATTGTATTAAGATCCTTTAATAAAAGTGGTTGGTGGGAAAGAATACATTCTGAGTTATTAAAATTTTTCAACGTGTGCAATATAATATGTTATGTACCTAACTGTTTTGAGGTCTTCGATCTATACAAAGTAAAAATAGAGCATACAGAAAACATTTGATACATAGTTAAAAATCAAATGTTAAATTCATTAATTTGGCCTCGTATTTTTGCATATATTTTGATTTATATACTATTTTGAGTTTTTATTTTGAAAATTAACTAGTATGAAGAACCTTATCCCTAACGCAAAGAATAGCGAAAATGACAATTTTATTAGTCAATTGTAGAAGGAAAGTAATGTAGAATAATTAATTAATAAGATATATTATTATTCGTATCTGTAATTGCAAGTCTAAACTTCAGAAGCATTTAATCATATGCAATATCAATATGTGCTGGATATATTGTAAATATATATTTAAATATAATGAACAGATAGTACATACTATACGATTTATTTATAAAATGTTTCGCATGATAGAATTATCAAATAAAATGTTTTTTCTGACACTATAGAATGGCACAATTGGAATATTGGCGGGGGAAAAAAAAAATTAACGTTAATATTTGTAGGATTCTTTTCAAAATCAAAATATTTATTGGCGTTGAAAGTATTTTATTTCAACACATAGACCAAAAATCGTCTCTAACTTACAATTAATGAGTTTCATTTATATGACATCTTATGGAAATATTTCAAATCAAATCAAATCAATTTTATTCAGTAAACTTCACAATGAAGCGTTTTTGAATCGTCAATATTTAAAAACTACCACCGTCTCGGAAAGCAGCTTCCAGCGACAAGAAACGGCAAGAAACTCGCATAGTTGCTCTTTTCAAATAAACAGATGAACAATGCTGTTTTTCACAATAATTAGTGTTCTGTGATGGAACGCGAGCCTAAACCCAGGCGTTTTTTTCTAAAAAGTATTATTTTAATGAATACAAAATTATATTTATTAATTTAGTCTTAATAAACTTTTTAAATTTTGTAAATGGTATATTGATTATATTTCCTGATATCTTATTATATATGCGTATACCATTGCCCAAAACCGGTCTCTGTACCGTATGCAAACAAATAGTAGGGGAGTTAGTTAGTTTATTTAATTTTTAAATGAATGAACACATTCCCCTGTTGCCGTGTAGTGGAAACAGCCGTGCCTTTGCCGACAATGGAAACCGACGAAGCTCGTGCTGATATCTTTGATAGCGAGCGACAGTTGACCTTATTCGCGACGTCGCGAGTGTCATCTGGCGGGCGCACGGGGCGGCACTGCATGTGCCTGGTACGCGCCTTTAAAAGTACAACATAAATGTACTGTCGGCAGTACAAACTGTAATTACGTAAATTTATTTTGTTTATAGGTGACCCACGCTTATAAGTGGTACAATCTATATGAAAGAAAACAATTGAAGAATTACTAATACATGCCTATATTACAAATTACTACAACGTACAAATCACTGATTGTTATTTTTATTGCGTTCGGTATACCATGCTTAATCAAAAAACCGAATAATAAGTAAATAGTAGTAGTAATATATAAAGTAAGTTAAAATTATTTTTCTGTTCACGGTACTCCCTATAATCTATTTTCGTAGGAAAGCTGATGGCTCGTTACAAAGGAGACATCGTTTTATAATGGCCTACCATAAGACTTGCGTGACTTGCCATTTGCCAGGCTCTGCTTTTGCTGTACAGCATTTCATTGAGTCTTTAGACTTTATGCTGGTTGTTGACTGCTTGAGCTCTGAGCAAATTTTTATAAAAATGGCATAGAGACGTCTCTCTGAAAATGGATCAACCGGGTCCGTCAACTACCAATCAAGACCCTCGTTTTGATTTCATAGGCTCGTATGTTGTAAAGTCTCTTAAATTAAAACCAGAGAAATGGTTGCGAGTATTGAGTATAGAGGAACACAGGTCAACGCTGAAAGAGTTCTTGGATAAGCCTTATCCCATTCTTCTGGTTATAGTTTTGACACATTCGGCTCAACTTGTTCCATTAATATCATTTCCTTGTTATCTGAAAAATAAAGCCGTTTATTTTGTTAAAAAGCGACCTGATGTCGTGCCTAAGGAACGTTGTGCTGAAATGGTGATATTCGGTACGTATTCAATTTATGATTTAGTTTTCCTTTACAAATAATTAAAGTATTAATATTTTTATAAATAAAAGCAACATTGATATAGGTGATCTAGCACCAAGATTGATCGACGAATTGGCCGCTTTAGTCGACGAAGTATTCGTTCCTCTTCTGTCGAATCCTCTGAACCATGAAGGGTGGCCACTCGTCGTGTCTCAAGACATTCTTAAGCAAATACATAACCTTAAAAGTACAGTTTATGAGGTATTTTTTATATCTTGATATAAATAAGATAAGTAAATAGAAAAAGTTTATAAAGAAACATTTATTTATACATTATTTTAAAGTTATTTTAAGAAGATAACTGAATATGTGAAGTTGTTTTGTTGTACGTTGCGTATAATCGTAGGTCAAAGGAAAAGTAAATGGACAGACAGTTTTACCAATGCCTGTAGGAGTTGAATTAGTTTACGAGGCAGAGAAAGGCTTATTACGGGGTGAAGAAGTAGACCTTTACCTAAAAAGTGCAATAGAAGGAGTGGTTATTAAGTGGGCTCAACAGATCAACGATGTAATGATGGAGGATTCGTCTCAAGCTTTCGAGAACGGACAAAACCCACTGCCTAGTGTTGGTTAGACAATTTAAGACTAAATTATATTTTCTCATAAAAATAATTTTACGCTATAATTATGTAAAATCGATCATTTTTTTAAGATATTTTTTATCCAAAAGAAGAATTTGTCCTGTTTTAATTTATACATTTAAAAGTTCTTTCAAAAGTAAAAATATTTTTTTTGTATTTGTGTAGTTATTTAACAGAAGTCGAGGATTTCAATTTGTGAATCATTTTATGGATACCAAATCAACATTATTATATAATATATGTATATTATGTATATTAGACCATCAATTTATATATTTTACGGAGGCAAAGAAAAGCTGAGTAAGGAAATCGTGCCCACCTTTACTGGAGCAGAGCAAAACTGAGATTTTCCTAGACTATATACATTTTACTGAATAACTAAATTTTAGGTTTATACTTTTTATTTTTAACATAAAACGATAGATAGTTTAAGGCATTCACTTTTACAGAATTAGCTTTTTGGAGGTCACGCTTAAGCAATTTAAATTACATCTACGATCAACTGCGCACTGACAGGGTGCGATGTATGGCTGTCATTCTAGAAAAGACAACCTCTGCTTATTATCCGTGCTTCAGTCGACTATTTAAGAATATTGTGTCAGGTACTTTATTACAATAAAGGTTTTTTCATTATTATTCCAGTAAATTTATTTGTTAGCTTAACTGACTTGATGTTTTTATATTGAACTTGGCTGTACATTTAATAATACAATAATTTGAAAATTTGTAGTAATCATACATTCATATTTAACTACACTACACTCATTACACTACAATCATTGATTATTGTCTTAAAACTAAGATTTTACAACTTTAGGTATTAATAATCGTTTTTTTGTAGCTTTAGCCGAAGCACGTGAAATTGATTTATATTTGCATACATTAGAGAAGCATTTTCAAGCATTAGAAGACACAGATTTTACAGAATGTCAGCCTCTATTTCGTCCCCTCTTTCACGTAATTTGCATGGTGTGGAGAGACTCCAAGTATTATTGTAGTTCGTCGAAACTCATGGTTTTGATAAAACAAATAAGTAATTTACTTATTTATCAGGTATAGTTTATATGTTAATCAATATTTTTAACATTGATTATAAAGTCAAAGGAATAGTTTATATATTTAATTTGACTTTGTTCAGAGTTAATTTGTTCGAAGTTTACACTTTATAATAAAATAATTTTCAGGCAAAGAAATGTTTAGATCCGAGCACATTATTTCACAGCGACATTGACGAAGCGAGGCAACGCATTCAACTTACAATTGATATACTCAAAAATTTCCGGAGTACTTTCGAGTTTTTTAAGGAGAGGTTGCCCACTTATTTTGTCGATAGAGCTGTCATCCCATGGACGTTCCATCCTAACGTAGTATTCGAGAGGATGAATAAGTTTCTGGATAGATTGAATACGATTCAATGGTTTTTCAAAACAGTACTCGAATTTCAAAAATTGGAAAAAATTGAAATTGGCGGAATGAAAGGTCGAGTACTCGGAGGTCAAATAAGAGATATTTCTGCGGAATTCGATGGATTTTTCCATAGTTTCGCTTCAAAATCGTATGATGTTCTGGATCCTGATGATGAAACGTTTAACGATGATTTCAAAGCCTTCCAAGAAAACATTATTGATTTAGATTTAAAGTTATCAACAGTCTTAGTAGAATCATTCGATAATTGTTCCACTTTGGAGGGTATATTTAAGGTGCGCTTCTCTCTCTCATCTTCGGAAAAAGAAAAATGTATTTCACTTTTAATTTATAGTAATGTTTTCTAATTTACAATTTTTCAGTTGATCGATATAGTAGGATCAGTTTTAGATCGACCACTTATTAAAAATGAGTTCACGGCAAAATATGTTGAAATAATTGTAATGCTCGAGGAAGAAATAATTGTATGCGAAGTAAGCATAGGGTTTTTTTAATACCATGTGTATTACCATTTTTTATTTTTGTATTTAAAATACATATATCTTTATTTTGTCTTAATTCTGGGTATTTTCTTTTAGGAGCTTTTTGCGGAACAATGCCATCGTCAACAAAAATATGGTCACATGGAAATAGACGCGTTCTTTCCACCGATTGCAGGAGGACTTCTATATATGACCACACTCGCTGCTAGAATCACTAAACCAGTTTCCAATTTCAGGAATCTCCAGCACCCGTAAGTTTACTATCTAGTTGAAAAAGGTTTTATGGTATGGGTTTTCTAAAATATATTTATTTCGTTAGAAGTATTTTATATTGAAACCTTTTCCTAATGTTCGATTAAAGATTTCGCTTTCAGATAAAGTCAGCATTAATGTTCAGGCTGCAGGTATGTCTTCGAGTAATCAAGCTTGTAGTAAGCTTTCGCAATTTGCCGCACCCGTTTCTTAGCTGGGTGGGGCAAATTGCGAAAGCCTATTATTTGCTTGTTTATCTTCAGATAATTTATGGTATAAAAACTTTTTCTGTCTATATAGTTTAAAAATTAGTGTTGGCATATACCTATATTTCGATCAAATGTTGTTGATGAGATTTTAATAAACCATAGTTTACCATTAAATCTTATTAACAGCATTTAACTACTATTATGTTAGTAAAAGTTAAAAACGACACTAGTGGTATTATTAAATTTTAAAATGTTACCAATTTTATCAGAATAAAAAATTGTGAGGAAGCGAGGAAAATTTTTATAAGATATGATAAGTTGATGGATGATATTAATGAATTTAAGAGGAAATATTTCAATGACTGGGCGGTGACAGTTCCAAAAACCATTGAAAGCAAGTCAAATAACACCATACTGGCCCGCCAAGGCTCTGATTTGATATTAAACTTTAGTCCGACGGTAAGAGGATCGAAACTCGATTAAATACAAAATGTAAATTTTAAATTCGGGAGTTACGAACTCCTTTAGTACGGTTATAAATATTTTTTAATTTTCATTTAGCTTCTTGAATTGATGAAAGAGATTCACCATCTTCGAAATAATCCAGATGTTCACAAAGATTTACCACCCGAGAGCTTAGAACTATTTAAGAAGCAAGAGGTATATAGGCAGTATCGAATCAATCTTAATAATACTATAGATTGGTATAATACAATACGAAAAAATAGTCAAAAAGTGGAATTTGATTTAGTTGAAGACGAAATAAAAGCGATCGATCAAAGAATTGATAAGGGACAGAATGAGCTAAACTGGAATTCTAAAGGTCTTCCTACAACTTCCTCATACATTTCAAATAAAACATACAATTATATAATATATTATAACGTTAATTTAATATTTTATAGACTTATGGAATTATCTAGAAGAACTGAATACTTTAGTTGGCAGTTTATTTCAGCGCATGTCAAAAATACAAGATAATTTAAAAGAAATGAAAATCATTATGAAAACTTGGGCATCGCAACCATTATTTGAAAGAAAAGAGGGTAAAAAGGTACGTTGTAGTAGATTGGGTAGCACTAATGTTAATTAATATTTATAGATTTTAAGTTTTTTGTTTTCAAATAGTTGAATATAAAAAATAAAATAATTTTAATAATTGTGTATTTATAATTTTGTCACATTGGATTTGTTTGTTCATAGGATACATTATTAAATCTAGATGATTGGCAAGAACGCACAAATAAGCGTTACAGCGAAATTAAAGAAACAGCAGATCGCATTAATGTACTTCTGAAAGAAAACATGGAATTATTTAATATGCAAGATAATCAAGACAGTGAGATATGGCTTTCTTATATCGCCTTCATAGATGGTTTGATTGAAGAAACTTTGTTCAAATCAATAGCTTGCAGGTATGAAAAATGTATTTAACATTTTTTAAAATAAATAAATGTATACCTTGTGATTTGAGATACAAGAGAATTGAGGATATGTATTTTCAAAAATAATGTCTTATTATGTTTATTTTACAGAAAAAAGATAATCTAGATATATTACTAAGAAGAAAAGGCTATATAAATTAGTCTTTCATTAATGTTAAATAGTCCGTCACTTAATTCTTTTCTTCATCTTTCAGTTTGGGTTACATATCTGAACACATGAATCCCAAAAATAAATTAGCCCCTTTATTCGAAGCACAGTTGGAACTTCTTGAACCTGATATGGTTTTTTGCCCAAGCTTAGATCCAAATGAAGAGAAAGGTTTCTCAGCCATGATAAGTAATTTGATTGAAGACATACTCAGAATGTCGACATTCATTACAAGGATTGATCCGATGAAAAGTGATTCATATGAAGCACAAATTATAAGCCAGTGCGACATAAATGAAATGAAAGAAGATATATTGAATGGGATCGAAAGAGTAAATAGATTTTTGTAATAAAAATTATATAAATTACAACGCAAGTATCAAATCCCAATGTTTCAATTACAGGTAGTAGAAGAAGCCAATGATTTTTGCAAGACATTCGAAAACTATTCGTATTTGTGGTTAGAAGAGAGAGATGCTGTCATGGAAATATTTCTAACTTATGGAAGAATACTTAATCCCGATGAAATAGATAGGATCGGTTCTGAAGACAAGGAAGTCGTTCAACCTGTACCATGTCCACCAAAAATGGAAGCTTTTAGGGAACAAATCGATCAATATGAAAACTTGTTTATGGATATAGAAGATATGGATTCTTACAAAGTCTTTAATTCATGGTTTCAGGTAACACTCAAAGATTTCGTATTCTATAAACTATTTATAAACGTAAGTTAAATTGTATTTTGATATTTTCGAGTTAAATAAAATTTCAGGTTGATATAAGACCATTTCGACAAGCTCTGTTAAACACAGTCCGTAAATGGGGAAACATGTACAAGGAACACTTAGTAGAAAATGTCACATCTAGTCTTAGCGATTTGGGAAATTTTATTCGAAAAGCTGATGAAGGTAAAACTTCATTCATACAAATATTGTAGGTGTAATAAGTTCGAGTACGTAAATTTGTTTGATATAAATTTGTATGACAAATTCATGATAAAAATTTGATAATCTTACAGGTCTTTTGCAACCAGTTCCTGAAGGAGATTATGAAGCATTAGTTTCTGTAATGGCTTATTTGATGCACGTCAAAGATCGCGCTTTAACAACTGATGATATGTTTCAACCGTTAACGGAAACAATTGAACTTTTGAAATTTTACGATATGGATATACCAGAAGAAGTCAACGTGCTATTACAAGTATATTTTATTGCTTCTTATGTTTTCCTTCGATTTTTGTATTTGTATTAGTATTGTGAAGAAAATACAAATAAAATAAAAAAATAGAAATTCTTTTACGTCAAATATCTAATAATATAAAAATACTTTAAGGAATTACCGGAGCAATGGCAAACAACTAAAAAGCTTGCTATAACTGTAAAACAACAAGTAGCTCCACTACAAGCAGCAGAAGTGGCAGGAATAAGAAAAAAAATAACTACATTCGACTCTCACGTCACTTATTATAGAGAAGTGTTTAAGAAATATGAGGTACGCTATTACAATTTTCAACATAGTTTTTTTAATTTTTTTGGTACTTTCTAAATGTATTTTGTGATGTTTTGGACAGTTTTTCAAATATGAATGCGACGATCCATATGCGGTTATGTCACGGGTTGATAAGGAAATGCTACATTTAGAAGACGAAATGAAGGGTATACAAGAATCAGGTTCACTTTTCGAAGTGAACATTCCAGAGTTTAAACTACTTAAGCAGTGTAGGAAAGAGTTACGAATGCTTAAGGTAATAATTACATATACCTTATATTTCATTTTTATTTCAAGTTTGATAGTAAAATGAACACATTTGAAGATTCTGAATTAGAAATTTAATCTAATTAATTACTTTACTTATATCTTTAGCAACTATGGGATTACGTTTATATAGTACGAACTAGTATAGAAGATTGGAAAACGACACCGTGGCGTAAAATTGACGTTGAAAATATGGATATCGAATGCAAAAAATTCGCTAAAGAGATCAGATTACTAGATAAAGAGATGAGAAGGTAAGATTATTTGAGCTACTATGATTTTAAAGTGAATATAGAACGAAATCTAACTAGAAGATGCAAAAGAGAGTAATATTTTAGTTGGGACACATATATCAACTTGGAAGCTACAGTGAAAAATATGTTAACTTCGCTAAGAGCGGTAGCTGAATTACAAAATCCTGCTATCAGAGAAAGACATTGGGATCAACTAATGAGAACCACTAAGGTAAAATTAGATGAGAGATGAGAGAAGTAACACAAATTGAATCTTGTAAATATATCCTCCATTCCTTTTATAAACGTGTAAACTTAAATCTGTACAAAAAAGCGTTTATACTGCCTATATATAAATTTGCACTAATTTTATTGATTGGAATGATCTCGTTATTGGCTAAAAATCTCTAATGCATTTCTGCATGGTCGCATCGTGTGTCGGTGTTGTGATTTGGTATAATTTGCTCTTTTCAAATGCCTTTTGTAAATTGAAATGCATTATATTATATTTTCAAAATTGTAAATATTGTAATATATTAAAAAGGTTTGTTTTTTTGGGCCATTTGGTTTCAACTTGTAAATACGTTTGTGATTCACAGAGCTTAGCTGCATTGCCACCTGAACTCACTGTAAGTATAATAATCGTGAAAGTTATATATAATAAATGGCGTCAACTATCATCTTGGTTTAAAGCCTATATTTGTCTTAGTTAGTCTAAATAAAGGGTTATCATATTATTGGACGATATTGGTTAATTTTTTTTTTTCAAATATTACATGCTTTATATAACTTAAAAAATATATTTGTATTGGTTCGTTAAAGCGGAATGTAATTTATGTAGATTTTAAAATAACACAATCCAATGTTTTTCACTATGCATGTCATGTTTTCCTTATGTGATTGACGGCACTTGCTACTTTTGTTCCAATGTATCAAGGCAAAATTTACACACCCCAATTGAACGATTAAATTAGTTTTATAATATAGGTGAGAATTGTCATGGATGCAAATACAACGTTAGCGGATTTGTTAGCTTTAAATCTTCACGAATTTGAGGAAGAAGTTAAAAATATTGTCGATAAAGCAGTTAAAGAAATGTCAATGGAGAAAATATTAAAAGATTTGCATACAACTTGGAGTGGGATGGAATTTGAACAAGAGATACATACGAGAACTGGTTGTGTATTATTAAGAGCTAGCGAAGAACTTATAGAAACTTTAGAAGAAAATCAGGTAACGAAATAGATTATTTATACAGTAATTATTGTGTTGAATGTATGAACGAAAACGTAAAATAAGTTAATTTTTAGGTTCAATTACAAAATTTGATTACATCTAAATTTATCGCTCATTTCCTAGAAGAAGTATCTGGTTGGCAGCAAAAGTTGTCAATTGCAGATCAAGTTATAACAGTATGGTTTGAAGTACAAAGAACATGGACGCATCTAGAGAGCATATTTATGAGTTCAGAGGATATAAGAAAACAACTGCCAGAAGATTCAGCTAGATTTGATAGAATAGATGCGGAATTTAAAGTAACTATTAAATTTAAATAGTATCACATTTTATAATACATTAGCATTATTTTGGTTATATCAAGAATAATATATTCTTTGTAGGTTTTGTCGAAAGACATGGCGAAAACACCAAATGTCGTAAGAGGAACAAACAAAGAAGGTTTAGTAGCAATTTTAGACAGCTTACAAAAAGATCTTGTTATATGTGAAAAAGCGTTAGCTGAATATTTAGAAACAAAAAGATTAGCATTTCCTAGATTTTATTTTGTGTCGTCAGCCGATTTATTAGATATTTTATCGAATGGAAATCAAGCTGATCTAGTAATAAGGTAGTCATTTTCTAGTTTACTTATTTAGAAGTTTTGTTAAATTAGTATTTCTATTATATTTCTAATTTTCCAGACATCTGACAAAATTATTTGATTCTATTGCCAAACTACAGTTTGTAGAAAGTAATGTACCTGGCGAAAAAACTGCTTCAGGAATGATAGCTAAGGATGGCGAAATAGTACTATTTCATGGTCAATGCGATTGTACTGGTGCAGTAAGTAAATGCAAATATAACTAGTATATTCTTGTTACCTTCTTTATTTTAGAAAATATCCTAATTTTAATTATTTCGAAACATTAGGTAGAAATATGGCTTAACAGATTACAAGATATAATGCGATCTTCTATTCGTCATTATTTCGGGGAAGGAATCGTGTCATATGAAGAGAAATCTCGAGAACAATGGCTTTTTGATTACATGGCACAAGTGTCTTTATGCTGTTCTCAAATTTGGTGGACATCTGAAGTAAACATAGCGTTCGGAAGATTAGAAGAAGGATATGACAATGCTCTTAAGGATTACTATAAAAAGCAATTATCCCAATTAAGTACATTGATCAGTCTGTTAATTGGAGAGTTAAGCAAACAAGATCGTCAAAAAATCATGACAATTTGTACGATAGATGTACATTCTAGAGATGTGGTTAGCAAATTAATTCAAGGGAAAGTCGAAGCAGGATCAGCATTTCAATGGCAGTCTCAACTCAGACACAGGTTTTCAAAAACCATGTATCATCTGCACATTTTAGTAAAGGTTATACTTCATTTTCACGATCATTCACGCTTTTTAAATCACTATTATTTTTGCTTCAGTTCCATTACATTATTTTTGTAAAAAAAAAAAACTATTATAAAATACTAGCTGAATAATAAAACATTATATGTATATTAAAAATATTATTTCATTTTTAGATGGGATGAAAAAGAATACCACTGTTTCGCTAATATATGTGATGCTCAGTTTAAATACAGCTATGAGTATTTAGGAAATACTCCTAGATTGGTAATCACTCCATTAACTGATAGATGCTACATAACTTTAACTCAGGTACGTTACAAAAAAAATTAAGTAATAAGTGGCAGCATTTTTGAAATTAATTATTACTTAAAATTCATAGTCCTTACATTTGATAATGGGTGGAGGTCCAGCTGGTCCAGCTGGAACGGGTAAGACAGAAACTACCAAAGATCTAGGAAGAGCTCTAGGAATAATGGTTTATGTATTTAACTGTTCTGAGCAAATGGATTATCAGGTAATATATATTTATCTAACGCGAAATAAACAAAATTGCATTGTTTTGCTATCCTCCTTACAATAATATTGTTTGTTTATTTTGCAGTCTTGTGGTAATATTTACAAAGGATTAGCACAAACTGGTGCTTGGGGATGTTTTGATGAATTCAACAGAATTTCCGTCGAAGTTCTGTCAGTAGTAGCAGTTCAAGTAAAATCCGTTCAAGATGCGATAAGGTCATATATCATGATATCTCTTGTTATTGATTACATCATGAATATCATTCTACATATTTTAAAATTTTGATTATGTTTTTAGAGACAAAAAAGATAAATTTAACTTTATGGGGGAAACAATAGTCTTAGTTCCTTCTGTAGGAATATTTATTACAATGAATCCTGGGTATGCTGGACGAACGGAGTTGCCAGAGAATTTGAAAGCTCTCTTTAGACCATGTGCGATGGTTGTACCAGATTTTGAATTAATTTGTGAGATAATGTTAGTGGCTGAAGGATTTCAAGATGCAAAAATTTTGGCTAGAAAGTTTATAACTTTGTATACATTATGTAAAGAGCTATTATCAAAACAAGATCATTATGATTGGGGATTAAGAGCAATTAAATCTGTATTGGTCGTTGCTGGCTCTTTAAAGGTATTTGTGTGTCATTTATTCTAGAATTTGTTAACCAAAAAAAAATAGTAATTTATTCTTGTATTTTAAAAAATATTTAACAAGATATAGCTATAATTATCTTCTGTATATCTCTGTATTCCTCAGCATGATATTTTGATTGTTAATCATAAATTTATTGTTATCATGTTTACTTTATTAAATGAATTATTCGTTAGAGAGGTGACCCTGGAAGACCTGAGGAGGAAGTACTGATGAGAACATTACGAGATTTCAATATTCCGAAGATAGTAACAGACGATATGCCTGTATTTATGGGATTGATAGGTGATTTATTTCCTGCTCTTGAAGTACCAAGAAAACGTGATTTGGAATTCGAAAGGACAGTTAAACAAGCCGCAATGGATTTACTCTTACAACCAGAAGACAATTTTATTCTAAAAGTGGTTCAATTAGAAGAATTACTCGAAGTGCGGCACTCAGTATTTATTGTTGGTAATGCTGGGACTGGTAAAACTCAAGTGTGGAAGACTCTATTTAAAACGTACCAAAATCTGAAAAAGAAACCTATATATAATGATTTGAATCCAAAAGCTGTTACTAACGATGAATTATTTGGTATAATCAATCCGGCTACCAGAGAATGGAAGGATGGACTATTTTCAGTTATAATGAGAGATCAAGCTAATATCGTCGGTGAGAATCCGAAGTGGATACTCTTAGATGGAGATATAGATCCAATGTGGATTGAATCATTAAATACAGTTATGGATGACAATAAAATATTAACTTTGGCTAGCAATGAAAGAATAGCGCTCACTCCAAGTATGAGATTGATGTTTGAAATTTCTAATTTGCGTACGGCCACTCCTGCTACTGTATCAAGAGCTGGTATTCTGTATATCAATCCACAAGACTTAGGTTGGAATCCGTAAGTGACAAATAAGAGTTATATGTAAATGTCATTGGATCAATGTACACTAAGATGTTATAGCTGTATAATATTAGTAAAGAGTGTGTAATATTAATAATGAGTATAAATAATTGTAAAGTTCAATTAAAATAAAATGTATTTGCTTTTTAACAGTTATGTTACGAGTTGGGTGGAAACAAGAAAAATACCTGCTGAAAAATCAAATCTGGTCATTCTATTTGACAAATACATTCCACCGTGCTTAGAGAATATTAGAAACAGGTTTAAAAAAATTACGCCAATTGCTGATATGGCGCATATACAAATGCTTTGTCATTTGTTGAGTTGTTTATTAGTTCAAGAGAATACACCGCCAGATTGTCCAAAAGATTGGCATGATATATATTTCGTATTTGCTTGTGTCTGGGCCTTTGGATCTGCTATGTTTCAAGATACGAATATTGATTACAGAATAGGTAATCTATATAATAATAAACAATATGTAAGTAAAATATATTCATGTTGAGACTTTTAAATAATTTTACAGAATTTTCAAAGTGGTGGATCAATGAGTTTAAAAATGTGAAATTTCCACCTGGAGGAACAGTTTTTGATTATTATATTGATCCAGAAACAAAGCAGTTTACGCCTTGGACTGAAAAGATAATGAAGTTTGAATTAGATTCAGATATACCATTGCAGGTAATATAATTCTCATGAAATATATTATTTTTATATACTGATTTTTAAAATTAATAAAATATAGCAATACATATATTTTTCAAATTTTGCTTATTTGAAAATAATAAATTTTCTAGGCTGTACTTGTTCCAACAGCAGAAACAATCAGAGTGAGATATTTTCTTGATTTGTTAATGAAAAATAAACATCCGGTAATGCTTGTTGGAAGTGCTGGATGTGGCAAAACAGTACTCGTAAATGAAAAACTTCAGAGGTAAGTTTTATCACTTTTTTATGTATTTTTAATATTGCATACAAATTTTCTTATTTTACAGCCTTTCGGAAAACTATGCCATTCAATCAATTCCTTTTAATTTCTACACTACGTCGGAAATGTTACAGAAGATTTTAGAGAAACCTTTGGAGAAAAAAGCTGGCCGCAATTACGGTCCTCCAGGCAATAAAACCCTGATATATTTTATAGATGATATGAACATGCCTGAAGTAGATCCTTATGGGACAGTTCAACCTCATACAATAATTCGACAGCACTTAGATTACAATCACTGGTACGACCGTACCAAATTAACGTTGAAAGATATTCATAATACTCAATATATATCTTGCATGAATCCGACGTCTGGTAGTTTTACAATAAACCCAAGATTACAAAGACATTTTTGCGTTTTTGCGATAAGTTTCCCTAATTCGGAGGCTTTGAACAATATCTATCATTCGATTCTGAGCCAACATTTGATGAACCCGGAGCTAAGAATAAGTGGTCAAATTGCTAAGATTTCGAGTAAGTTTTATCATTTATGTAATTTAATGAAATTCAAACTTTATTTATAGGTATACGTTTCATGCATATAGTACAAGTAATATTTCATAATTATCAAAAATCAAAAGGCTTAGAACTGTCAATACTTATTGCTAACATTATTTTAAGTGATAAAGGTTAATTTTCACAGAGAACGTGGTGGCAGCAACAATTGCTTTGCATAATAAAGTATCACAAGTGTTCTTGCCAACGGCCATTAAGTTCCACTATATCTTCAATTTGAGAGATTTGTCCAACGTGTTTCAGGTAAAACAGAGAAAAACGTATACACAATATTTAAAATTAGTTAATTTTCTAGTAATAATCTTGTTTCGTTTTGCATAGGGATTCCTTTTCAGTACAAATGAATGCTTGGTTTATCCATCGGACCTACTTCGTCTTTGGTTGCACGAAACGCATAGGGTGTATGGAGATAAATTAACCGAAGATAAAGATATAGATGCTTTTCTCAAAATGCAAGTTGATCTCTGTAAGAAGAATTTCGAGGTAAGCAATAAGTGTATAAATAAATAAAATTTTAAAAGAACTACTATACTTTTTAGTCTGAATATTTAAAAGCAATTAAGTTTTTATAACATCGGGAAATATAGATATATTTTTACCGGTAAACAATAACAACCAATGTCAAAAGCAAGTCTGGTGCTCCATAGGACATAGATGAAGGCGCAGTGTTTGAGCGTCCAAACATATTTTGTCATTTCGCGGGAGGTATCGGTGAACCGAAATATATGCCAGTTGCGTCATGGGAACAGTTAAATAAGCTCCTTATTGAAGCTCTTTCCAGCTATAATGATCTTATTGCAGCTATGAACCTCGTATTATTCGAGGATGCCATGATGCATATTTGCAGGTATTCATTAGTAATATCGTTTTGTTAATTTAATAAAAAACTACATTACACATAACTGCAACAATAAATGCTGTTTGCAGAATAAGTCGAATTCTTGAAAGTCCGAGAGGTAGTGCTCTGCTCGTTGGTGTTGGTGGTTCTGGCAAGCAATCTTTATCACGTTTAGCGGCATTTATATCCAGTCTGGAAGTATTCCAGATTCAACTAAAGAAAGGTTACGGAGTTTCTGATTTAAAGGTAATGTTATACAAATATAATACAAATATATTAAGACTTAAAAAGTAATTTATAAAATATTTCTTTTAATTTTGCAGCATGAGCTCTCCGGCTTATACATCAAAACTGGTTTAAAGAATGTTGGAATAATGTTTCTCATGACAGATGCTCAAGTCGCCAATGAACAGTTTCTTGTATTGATTAATGATTTACTAGCTTCTGGCGAAGTTGGCGATCTTTTCTCCGACGACGATATAGAAAATGTAATCGGTGGTGTTAGAAATGAGGTATTTTGATAAAAATCTACTTTATTCTCAATGTTATAAAAATATATATTAATTTGTTATAAAATGCTTTAATTTCAATTCTAGGTAAAAGGTGCAGGATTGCAGGACACGCGAGAGATTTGTTGGAAATTCTTCATTGATCGAGTTCGTAAGCAATTAAAAGTGGTTCTTTGTTTTTCTCCTGTCGGCTCGACGTTACGAGTCAGATCCAGAAAGTTTCCAGCTCTAATCAATTGCACGTCTATTAATTGGTTCCACGAATGGCCACAAGAAGCCTTAGTTTCAGTATCAATGAAGTTCCTGGAGGAATTACACGTACTTCCGGTATTTAATTTTTATGTTTATGTAGCTCTTTTATAATATGCCGAGCCGAGATGGCCCAGTGGTTAGTACGCGTGCATCTTAACCGATGATTTCGGGTTCAAACCCAGGCAGGCACCACTGAGTTTTCATGTGCTTAATTTGTGTTTATAATTCATCTCGTGCTCGGCGGTGAAGGAAAACATCGTGAGGAAACCTACATGTGTCTAATTTCAACGAAATTCTGCCACATGTGTATTCCACCAACTCGCATTGGAGCAGCGTGGTGGAATATGCTCCATACCTTCTCCTCAACGGGAGAGGAGGCCTTAGCCCAGCAGTGGGAAATTTACAGGCTGATTATGTATGTTATGTTAAGCTCTTTTATTGAGCACAAATTAACTTTCATTTTTCTATTTATAATCAATGTCCATGAACTACTTAATGAATAGAACATACTTTTGGTTGCTTTCTATTAGGTATTGCTCATATTAGTTATTGATATTTTTAATACAAGACTTATGCTATATGTTAGAGTTTATCTTTTTTAGATAAATTTGCGAGATTCAATCTCGAGGTTCATGGCTTATGTACATACTTCGGTAAACACAATTTCAAAGGCTTATCTAAGTAATGAGAGGCGTTATAATTATACAACGCCCAAGAGTTATCTAGAGCAAATTAGCTTATACGCCAAACTGGTTAATCAAAAAACTGATGAACTTCGTGCGAAAATATCAAGGTATCACAATTATGGTTCTTATTTCTGGATAAATATTAAAAAGAAAACACAATTTTAATTTAAATAATGTTGTAGATTGGAAAACGGATTAGAAAAACTTCGTAGTACAGCATCCCAAGTGGATGAATTGAAAGCTAAATTAGCTCTACAAGAAATAGAATTACAACAAAAGAACGAAGCCGCCGATAAACTGATAGAAATGGTAGGCGTTGAAACAGCTAAAGTACAAAGTGAAAAAGCTCTAGGTATGATCACCCAAAATATTTAGCGTAACGTTGATTAACACTTAAAAGAATGACAAATATTAATAATAACATTATTCAAATTTATAATTCAGCCGATGAAGAAGAAGAGAAAGTAGCTGTGATTGCTGAAGAAGTATCTAAAAAGCAAAAAGATTGCGAAGAAGATCTTATAAAAGCGGAACCGGCTTTGGTAGCTGCTCAAGAAGCTCTAAATACTCTTAATAAAGCTAACCTGACTGAACTTAAGTCTTTTGGTTCACCTCCCGGAGCTGTTACAAATGTTACAGCGGCTGTAATGGTTTTATTGGCACCCGGTGGAAAGATACCGAAGGACAGAAGTTGGAAATCTGCTAAGGTATTCTATTTTTAATTATCATGTTTACTTCCATTACGTTCAGTCAAAAAGAGGTTAAAATTGCAGCTGTTTTATTAAACTATATTTTTTAGATGATGATGGCAAAAGTCGATGTTTTCTTGGAGGCTCTTATAAATTATGACAAAGAAAATATTCATCCAGACGTCATTAAGGCTATACAGCCATACCTCAAGGATTCCGAATTCGAGCCAGGTACCAAATATATGAAATGTCAATTTCATTTAGAATATTTCAAAACTATGTTTGCATACACACGTACACACATTGTATTGTGAGTTGTATATATTTTTACGGAAGTTTTTCAATTGTATTTTGTTGTCACTTGTTCAGAATTTATAAGATCAAAATCTGCTGCCGCTGCTGGTCTATGTGCTTGGGTCATAAATATAATTAAGTTTTATGAAGTATTTTGCGATGTTGAACCGAAGAGAAAAGCATTAGCCGCAGCTAATGCGGAATTGGCAGCTGCTACGGAAAAACTAAAATCGATCAAGTCCAAAGTGGCCGTAAGAAATCAGTTTAATATTATCATCAATTTATAATATTGTTTAATATTATTTTATTAGTGTTAAGGTTTTGTTAAGTTTGTAATATTTTTAATAGTCCTTAGAAGAGAAATTAGCAACGTTAACTGCTGACTTCGAGAAGGCAACAGCAGAGAAATTAAAATGTCAACAAGAAGCAGACGCTACAAATAGAACGATTCAGTTGGCTAATCGTTTGGTCAACGGACTCGCCAGCGAAAATGTTAGATGGGCAGAAGCTGTGTCCATGTGCGTATTTGGTTTTCATTTTTCTATTTGTAAAAACCTCAAACCTGTGTACGTTACACAAAATATTTGGCCAAACTACTTAATATAACGTAAATCAACATCTAATTCATAAAAAAATTAAAATTATGTACATATGTGACGACCTCCGTGGTCGAGTAGTGTGTACACCGGTTTTCATGGGTACGACACTCCGAGGTCCTGGGTTCGATTCCCGGCCGAGTCGATGTAGAAAAAGTTCATTAGTTTTCTATGTTGTCTTGGGTCTGGGTGTATGTGGTACCGTCGTTACTTCTGATTTTCCATAACACAAGTGCTTTAGCTACTTACATTGGGATCAGAGTAATGTATGTGATGTTGTCCAATATTTATTTATATTTATATTTATATGTATAATGCTACAGTTATTAGTGGCGATCATTTAACTGAACTACTTCTTAATATGTCAGTATTAGTCTTTAATTAGGTCAGTGTTATTGCGTTGATTTGGTGTATTACCTATGCATACATACATATTATTATATTGTAGATTTATGCAGCAAAGCACGACCTTACCAGGCGACGTGCTTCTTGTTTGTGCCTTTATATCGTACGTTGGTTGTTTTACTAAATTGTACCGATTAGATTTATTGCATAAGAACTGGCTAGTGTTCTTAAAAACCTTAGAGGTGAGTCTATTGTTTTTTAAATAATACAATTTATTGTGTGATTAGCAGATTATAGTAACGACGTATACATTTTGTAGCCGCCAATTCCGATAACGGAAGGACTAGACCCGCTAACAATGTTAACAGATGACACTAATATAGCGATATGGCATAATGAAGGTTTACCCTCTGACCGTATGAGCACCGAAAACGCTACTATACTTTCCAACTCCGATCGATGGCCTTTGATGATTGATCCGCAGGTATTGACATATTTATTTATTGTTTCATAGTTGTTTACAATTATACGAGGGGCTTAACCTAATACAGTAATGTTACCATTTCATTTAAATATGTGTTAATATATTTCATCTATACAAAGTAATTTCTCACCTCTTCCTAATCATAAGTATTCAACTTAAAAGTCATTGTGTCTTGTTCTATTTGGCGTTGACAGTTTATTAAATATAAACTGATAGAGTCAAAAATATTTTGAAATAATCTGTTCATTTATGAAGAAGGTAGGATTAATAAAAGTATGCCAAATTAATCGATAAGTTTTTTTAGCTTCAAGGAGTCAAGTGGATAAAACAAAAGTACGGTGACATACTAAAGGTAATTCGTCTTGGGCAAAAGGGTTACCTTGATACTATAGAAAAAGCTATTATTAAGGGTGAGACGATACTCCTGGAAAATATTGGTGAAACGGTCGATCCAGTCTTAGACCCATTGTTGGGTCGAAATTTAATAAAAAAAGGAAGGTGTGTATCCGCAAAGGTAAATTTTATTAAAAGAATAATTGGAAACTGAAATAAAAATATATATTTAAATGTTTTCAGGGCTATTAAAATTGGGGATAAAGAAGTTGAATATAGTCCTAACTTTAAGTTAATATTGCATACAAAGCTAGCAAATCCCCATTACAAGCCGGAAATGCAAGCCCAGACTACGTTAGTAAATTTTACTGTTACTCGGGATGGTCTCGAGGATCAACTATTAGCAGAAGTAGTGAAAGCGGAGAGGCCAGATTTGGAAGAGTTAAAAGCTGATTTAACAAAACAACAAAACGAATTCAAAATACAGTTGAAAAAACTTGAAGATGATTTACTGTCTCGTCTATCGTCAGCAGGTGCAAATATTTTAGGCGATACGGCGTTAATAGAAAACTTAGAAACTACCAAAAAGACTGCAGCGGATATAGAAAAAAAGGTGAAATACTAAAGCAAATGATTTTTAATCATGTAAATTTTATATGAAATGTGATATCTAACGTGATTACTATTTATTCTACATGTAATAGGTTTCTGAAGCGAAAGTAACATCGCACCAAATAGATCAAGCCCGTGAATTCTATCGACCAGCTGCGGCCAGAGCTTCGCTTCTCTATTTTATATTAAATGACTTAAATACTATCAACCCTATTTATCAATTTTCTCTCAAGGTATATTACTTATTTTTTAAACGAATAATTTTCTTTTTCTGTGTAGTAATATTTATCGTAATTAATATATTGATACCAGGCATTTAGCGTCGTGTTTCAAAAAGCAATATCCAAAGCTGATCCAGCCGAGGAAGTCAGCCAAAGGATTAAAAATTTAATAGATTGCATCACGTATTCAGTATTTCAGTACACGTCGAGGGGTCTCTTTGAATGTGACAAGTTAATATTTGCATCTCAGATGACATTTCAGGTAAAACAATTGACGCGTTTAGTTGGAGTAAAATTTATTTAATTAAAATAATTATTAAGATTTTATTTTTTATTGAATGGATTCAATAATAATTTTAGATTCTTCTAATGAGCGAAGAGGTATCACCGGCTGAATTAGATTTTTTCCTTCGTTTTCCAATCAAACCTCATGTAACGAGTCCAGTGGATTTTTTATCTAATCAAAGCTGGGGTGGGATATGTTCCTTAGCGAGTAAAGATGAATTTAGAAATCTCGATAGAGACATAGAAACTTCTCCGAAAAGATGGAAGAAAATTGTAGAAATGGAATGCCCCGAGCGTGAAAAGTTCCCACAGGTAAAACTTATTAATATAATTGTTTAAAGATAAATAAGCCCAACATGCGTGTTATGTTGTCTCTCTCGCGTAATACTTAAGTAGTGCTATTCTGTAAGAACTCACTCGTGAAATTTTTAAACCGTTTTAAGGTGCGTTATTTTGATGCATATATCATTTAAATTTTATAAGTATTATAGACATTTTTCTTCCTATATGTTATCTTTCTGACGATTCGCGATCGTGCTCAGAAGTAAAATTCAAATTGAACTGGACGCAATAAATATCTATTTGTTTGGGTTCCGTGTAAAGAATGAATAACTGTCAGAGGTTGGCAGCTTCGCATTGTAATACGTTGTGATTTTTGTGATAATTCTTATATTTATCGCTAATTAGTTAGAAGAGAGTAAGATTATTTTGGCCACAAATTACATTCCGATTGTAGTTGCATATTTTAATGCGAAATACAATACCGAAAAAATAACTTTACAGCATAAAAATACCTACTGTATTGTTAGAAAGTATTTACTCTTTACATTTAAATCGCAATTACAGTTAAGAGTTATTTTTTATTTTAATAGGAATGGAAAAATAAAACAGCACTTCAAAGATTGTGTATGCTTCGGGCATTACGACCTGATAGAATGACGTATGCTGTTGCGTAAGTATTGTTATTTTGATAGCGTAGTTTAAAAATGTTAATCACTGCTAATTGCAATATAAAGTTTATTGTTTTAATAATAAAAAATAATAGATTTTAGAAAGTTGCGCAATAATTTTTAGTATATTAAATTTTTATACACTAATATTTTGATAAATAATTGAAAGTGTTGGCTCTTTGTTTGGTGAGTAAGCATATATCTTTAAATAAAATTTTAAGTATATTATTTATAGAACTTATATTGAGGAAAAGATGGGTGCACGGTATGTAGAGAACAGAACAGTGGAATTTAGTAAGTCATTTGAGGAAACCAGCCCAACGACGCCTATCTTTTTTATATTATCACCTGGAGTTAATCCACTTAAGGATGTCGAAGCTTTGGGAAAAGCCTTGGGCTTTACAGCCGATACTGGGAATTTTCATAACGTTTCATTGGGTCAAGGGCAGGAGATAGTAGCTGAGCAAGCAATGGACGAATCCCTTAAGAAAGGGCACTGGGTTGTTTTGCAGGTACTATACCTGGTTCCAACTCATCGATAACTCGAACTAATGCTAAATTTGATTTTATAAAGTGAAATTTAAGTCCATAATTCTCCAAAAATATTGGTATTTTTAGAATATTCATTTGGTGAAGAAATGGTTACCTAGCCTTGAGAAGAAGATGGAGAGTTTCGCAGGCAGGTGTCATGATGACTTTAGGTTGTTTATGTCGGCCGAGCCCGCCGCCACGCCCACCGCGCATATCATACCTCAGGGAATATTAGAGTCCAGTATCAAGATAACCAATGAACCGCCTACTGGAATGCAGGTTTGTTAAGTGACGTTATTTTGTTAATGGAAATCATTGGAGTTAATCGCATGAAATCAGATTTAAAAAATGCAGTGATCTAATAATGAATACTGGTAGTATAAAAATATTACTTTGCGCTCTACTGAATTTTTAGTTTTTGTCATATAACTTAATTATTTTAAAGATATTCATTTGAAGTTGAAATTTTGTGATTTTTAGGTATTAGTAATATGTATAAAATCTAGCCAGTTTATTATAGCAATTAAAGGAATGCAAATTTATTTTAGGCAAATTTACACAAGGCACTTGATAATTTTAATCAAGAAACTTTGGAAATGTGTGGTAAAGAAGCGGAATTTAAAGCTATACTCTTTGCTCTATGTTATTTTCACGCGGTTGTTGCAGAAAGAAGAAAATTTGGACCTCAGGGATGGAATAAAATTTATCCCTTTAACGTTGGTAAGAATAATAATACAGTAACTATTATGAAAAAAAAAAATTAATTGATTTCCCAATTATCTTCAACTGTAGCAATTAATATGATATCCTATGATATTTCCAGGTGACCTAACAATAAGTGTTTTCGTTTTGTACAACTATTTAGAAGCTAACTCCAAAGTTCCCTGGGAAGATTTGAGGTATTTATTTGGGGAAATTATGTATGGCGGTCATATTACAGATGACTGGGATAGACGACTTTGTAATGCATATCTTGAGGAGTTGATGCAACCCGATTTGGTAAGCATATTATAAATTAAAAAATAGGAAACATTTTTAAGGCATTCAAACAAAATTTTGAAATCAGGTCGATGGTGAATTGCATCTAGCGCCAGGTTTTCCTGCTCCGCCAAATACAGACTATGTGGGGTACCATCAGTATATAGAAGATGCAATGCCTCAAGAGTCCCCATATTTATATGGCCTTCATCCCAACGCTGAGATTGGATTTTTAACGACAACTTCAGAAAATTTGTTTAGAACTATTTTTGAGATGCAACCTAGAGACGCTCAAGCTTCCGGAGCAACAACAGTGACTAGAGAAGACAAGGTATTATATATGTAGAATAGGGAAATACCTACCTTTACCGACTAATACCTACCTATATTGGGAAAAGTTCGTGCATCAGATAGCACCAATAATTTAAAAAAAGAAAGTTCGATAAGTACAGATTATTAATGGTCAATTAGCCGAGTAAAACAATTAAGACAATTATTTTTAATTTCAAATCTAATGATTATTTCGATATCTGTTATTGAAGCAGAGTTAATGGTGTGTGTGCAAACCAGCTTGGCTTCTCCTAAACAGCATACTACATAGTCTTTGCTATACTCCGGATTTTGTTAGCTCCTAAAGGTTAATATTTCTTACAGCACTTTGTTATTGTCAGGGCTGATCTCTTATCATTAGGTGGCACTAGATGTATAAAATGTGATGTTGTAGATAAAAATAAATTCTTAATTTTTTTGGTTTAGGTTAAACAAATGCTAGATGAAGTAATAGAGAAGCTACCAGAAGAGTTCAACATGGTTGAGATAATGGGGAAAGTGGAGGAGCGAACACCTTACGTCATAGTTGCGTTCCAGGAATGTGAGCGTATGAACTATTTAACGGGAGAAATGAAGCGGTCTCTGAGAGAATTAGATCTAGGTCTTAAGGTACTCAAAAACTTTTATTTTTAGAATTTGAATTTTTGGAAAGCATCGTACAGTTATAAAATTGTTTTGAAATATAGATTTTGGTAAAAAAAATTTTTACAGTATATTGTGACTCTTATTTCGTGGTTTTTTATAGGGTGAACTAACAATTACCTCTGATATGGAAGAGTTGGAAAATGCTCTGTTTTTGGATCAGGTGAATTTTATTTTATGTTAGTAAGTAGAGAGCGATTTTCGAAAATTCGAAATATTTTATTGCATGCCCTTCATTTTTGTTTTTTTTGTTTGCATGGAAAGAATGCATGGTAATCTAAATATTCGATTTAAAATTCTCACTCTAGAAAACGTTTAGTAACGTTAATTGAGAGTGTGTATTCTTGCTCGTAGTTTATTGGTAAGTTATGTAGATCTATGCGGTGTGCGTCGGCTTGTGTATAATGTTTTTGTTACATGGCCTTCCTTAAAGAAAATTCCTCTTCGACTACAGTTACTTTAATTACAGACTTTATAACTATGAGTTCAACTAAATGGAAATTATTCTCAGGTACCTGCGATATGGGGTAACAGGGCTTACCCGTCACTGCTGGGACTCTCAGCTTGGTTTGTAGATTTGCTACTCCGTCTGCGTGAGTTGGAGACTTGGGCTACGGATTTTGTTGTAAGTTTTATAACATTAATTATTTGGTTTAAATAAAAGTAGATTTCGGATTTCAAAATTAAATGATATCAAAATAAATAAAACGTATACTTTAATATTGGGCAACTTATTTAATAAAATAAAGTCACAGTAGTCTATAAATTTAAGAATCAATTCAATTATATTTTGCGTAGTTGGTAAAACGTTTACTATTCAAACAGCTGCCGACATCAGTGTGGTTGGGTGGGTTCTTCAACCCACAAAGTCTGTTGACCGCAATAATGCAGAGTACTGCGCGTCGCTACGAGTTGCCGCTGGACAAGATGTGTCTACAGTGTGATGTTACCAAAAAAATGAAAGAAGATTTCACGTAAACATTAATATGATTAAATTAGATTTGGTAAACGACTGTATGGTCCATGTATTTTTAAAATTGTTGATAAATATCAATAATCAATTGTAATCGTAGAAGAGGACAGTTTAGTACAGTTTTTTTATTAAATCGTTAGACAGACCTGACCAAACTGAAAGAAATCTTAATGACGCAATGGAGACATAATAGCTTATGTCTCCATTGCGTCATAATTCTTTGAAACTAAGATGTTATATCCCTTGGGTCTAGTAGTTACATTGGCTCACTCAACCTTCAAACCGGAGTACTACACACAACAACCAAGGATTGCTGTTTGGCGGCAAAATATCTTAAATTGGATGCTACTTGCATAAAGTCCTACTGCCATCACTTGTTTCATTATCTGGTCAGACGATCAATAACTTGAATAGAGAAATCATTTACGTTATTTCTCAGATATGAAAAATGTTAAGTGGATACAACATTTTGTTGGCTAATTTAATGAAGCTTTAACCTTTTTTTTCTTAGTTTGATCGCAACTTACCAAAGGGTTCGACACGTTTTTGTCGGGACTGAGTTAAAGTACTTTATAAAACAGCATAGCAGATTCCCGTTCAGCTCCACGAGATGGTGCATACGTGCACGGCCTTCTAATGGAAGGCGCTAGATGGGATTTGCACGCCGGCATCATAATGGACTCGCGTTTGAAGGATCTCTTCCCCCCTATGCCAGTCATCAATGTTAGGGTAAGTAAAATGTTGGAGAAATTAACCTGGTATAATAAAATAATTCTGATGTACCTTAACTATGTACAAATAAAAATGAAAAATAGTTACCGTATAATTCATGAACGCGTGGAATGGTGGCAAGAATGCAAGCAGAATTATCCCGTTAATTCACGGTTTGATTTCGAATTATCAGTAGTTATTATAATTAAATTATACTCTTACCGAAACAGATTGAGCAGTTCTAGAAATTCGTTCGTGAAAGCGTTATAGTCAAATATAATAATATTTATATACTCACACAAATTATGAAAAATAGACCTTATGCCAAGAGATATTATTTTCCAAAGAATCCTGAGCCCAACCTAAGCAGAGTTGGTGTAGCAATTTAATCAAAAAGTCAATAAATTTAATATAATTGACAAGTTTAAACTAAGAACAAACCAATGTGATGAAATAAGCTCTGTCCAAAGCTAGAGCTTAGCATTTGTGCAATATTCTGCTGTAATTACTGATTTTAACACTATTGACGTCATAACCCTCAGATCCATAAGAAATTATGCGCGGCCAATCATGATATTTAAGACATTCGTCTTGCCTTTGATTGCCCTGGTTCATCTAGCATTCAAACCAAAATACAGTAATGTATAGTATAGATCGGTGGATGGTGTCTTCACAGACGGGCCTATTGGTGCCTATCCAAATTTTTAATAATAATGACTATATTATATCAATAATACAATTTTCAGGCTATTACACAAGACAAACAGGACCTGCGTAATATGTACGAGTGCCCCGTGTACAAGACCCGCACGCGGGGACCCACTTACGTGTGGACCTTCAATTTAAAGACCAAGGATAAACCATCCAAGTGGACATTAGCTGGAGTCGCTTTGTTGTTGCAGACCTGAATTTTTATTATAGAGATCATCATCCCCTTTATTCCTATTTATTGTCTTATTATAATAAAATACTTCAATTGCTGTCTATTCATTATTTAAATATAAAAATGTAGATAGAAAAGATAGATATTTATAAGAGGCAATATTCCTAGATTTTATATTTCGTTAATAATACTATTATACTTAGTAGTATTATCATCAGCTTGTATCCATTGCTGCACCATGTGACTGTTAGCTTTATCTTGGATCAATGCATTGTATTTTATTTGTTATTCTAATAAAAAAAATAAAGGTTCTATGATATTGTACAAATAAAGTATTTAATTACTTTTGATTTTGTTTTTTATCCTCATATACTCATAAGAACAATTAAGAAATGATATTTTCTTATAATGTTTTTCTTTTGTTAAATGAAATTTCAATTATAAACTTTTATGAATTGTGAGTAACATACAGAATGATCTCGACTCTCGATCCGGTAACACTTTCAAGTACGACAAAGTTTTGTATTACGCGATCAAAACCGTCCAGAATCTATATTTTTGTTTATTAATTCTTATCTTTTTTTATGTAACTGACTAATCTCTATATGATAATCAATTTTTAACATAAAATTAAAATATTTGCATTATTTAAATATTTCTTCATAAAATATTTCATTTGGATTTTTGAACATACGAAAAGTATAATTGTAGCAGTAATACGCAAGTATTGAATGAATTCGTATCAAGGACTGAGTATGATGAAGGAGGAGATAATTGAAGGGACTACAAATATAATATAGGTTGGATGCATGTAACTAAAAAATATATGAAATCTTAATAATTGTACCCGTGCGAAGTCTTAGAAAACCATATACAGTAGAAATGCTATCAACCAAAAACCAATAATTTTTTAGTGTTACCTAATAGCATTTGCACAATATACTCATCCTATTATTATGACTTATTGACATGTGAACTAGTGAAATATTTCCAACCGACTTACAGTGATACCATTTTGATACGCGTATCCTATAAATTTTATAATTTTTTATAGTCAAATAGTGGGTCTCCCGCGTTTATTCAAAATATTTTTTAAGAATTCCGTAACCTATGACAGGTTTTGTTTTGATTTAATTTCATTGCAATCTGCAAGCATTCATCTGGTGCCAAAATGATGAAACCTCTTAAATTAAATTTTTAATATATTTAATATTAAAAATTTAATTTTTAATATTAAATTTAAGTTTTAATATTAATAAATAAAATAATTTAATATTCAATTAAATTAGTTTAGTTAGAATATTTAAAATAGAATAGTTTGTCGAAAACAAACTCCACTTCTAACGCTTAAATTTTTCCGCTCTCTAAAATTAATTCTTTGTTAAATCGTAACAATTTAGTAAATTGCAAACAAGAATTATTTTTATTTTTCTGCATATCTACGGCTGGAGCTCTTCATAATGAGACCATAACCTTATTTATTTTTTATATGCAGCTATCGTCCTGTAATCACTGGGATGATCGATTTTTATCCCAGTGATTATAAGACGGATCGGCATACTCTATTAATATGTAAATAAGAAAAATGTCACATAAGACATTCTGTCATTTCACACTTGTGTTCTGTGGTAAAATTCGAGTTTTTTGTTACAGAATAGAATCCTACTATCAGTGAACAAAGCCGATAAAACGTAGGTATTAGTGTGGGTGTGAACTGATGACGCCGCTTTGCTCATACATTAAGTATTGCAGTTTGGTGGTATATCTGATGAGCGATGGAACTAACTAGTAAATAACTGAATAAAAAAAAAAAAATTTAGCTTTCTAATTTCTCCCCAGAATATTTATGAGGTTTAGATACATACTGAAATTATTTTTCATTAGTGCCACTTCTATTTTTAACAACTCTACTTTCTGAATTTATAAATAATGATTTTTCGACCTTGTCACCTTTAGGCAATTAATTTGATCGATATCTCATATACGTTATTAATTTCGATATATTTTTACGGTCGATGATATCATCAAATAAGGCCTTAGAATTTCTTATGTCATTAGTTTTTCGGTTGATGTTATAATAAATCAAAATATCCATGTTGTTGTTTTAAGTTCGGGTGGTTACTTGTCCTGGTGGTTAGTCAATGCCAGTGGTTGTCGTCGTTTTAATCGTCGCTGCCGTCGATGCATGCAATAAGGCAGATGTGAGGCGATAGCAGGAATTCCCGAGGGTGAAAACGCTCCTCAGGTTGTCGCTCATGCACTTATTGAACATAAATAATAACTTATTTCTTTCCTGAAAGGCCGGCAACGCACCTGCAAGCCCCCCGGTGTTGCAGATGTCCATGGGCGGTGGTAGTCACTTTCCATCAGGTGAGCCTCCTGCTCGTTTGCCACCTCTAACATAAAAAAATAAATAAATAAAAAAAACATCTTGAAGTCGGCCGAATTCCTCCACGGTGGGCGTCCTAGTGTCAATAATTAGTTAGTGCTCTTATTAGATAAGTTCGTTGTAACTGTCACTGTCAAATTAGTGATTTTGGGCTAGTGCTAAAGGGTACTTTTTTTTTTTTTTTTTTTGTTTAACGAGGAGGAAATGCATTTACGCATGCTGCCCGGTCGGGGGACCGGGACGGGTATGTGGGACTCAACCGGGGCCTAATGCCCCGTGCCAGGGCACGCTGATGCTAATGCCCTGTCCTACCCACTAAAACCATCCTCGGGTTTCCACCATGCCGCCGAGTGGTGAGGCAACGGGATCGCCAAGGGCATGCAACCGCGACCCCACCAGCGGCAGCCGCCGTAAGGCGGCTGAATATTCATGGAAAGCGCGCCTAGTGCGCGCCTTCCCCCTCATCCTCCACGTGGGAATGTGGCGAACTCCCCCGAGTCCGCCACTGGAGGCTGGGCGTCAACGAAGCTGACGCCCTGCGGCGGATAAGATGGTAGGCTCCGCCGCTGACCGCCGGTGTAAAACACCTGGGAGGCTCGAGTAGCGAGCCCTCCCATTCCCTCCTAGCCAACGAGGCCACTCACGTGGTCCGCCCTGATGCCGATCAGGGACGTACCAGGAGCGGCCCCGTGGCATCCCTCCCGCCAGTCTTAGCCGTGGCCGACGAGCAAGCTCAAGCCGGCCCCGTTGCCCAGGGTACACCACGAGGAGGTGACTGACATGTACCCCAGTGCTAAAGGGTACTACTATAACTTAAATTAACGTTTATATTTATTTCATAGATTAAATGTATATTTGTCACGAGCCTAAGAACAAAGTGAGTACTTATTCACATAGTAGTTCTTGTAAATACCCAATTAATTCCTTTTACTTTCGTGCGTGGGCGTAACATTTGCATTAGTACGCGGTTAGTTATCGTCGTGTTAGATTTGCGAGTAGGCGGCATTGCTTCATTAATGAAAAGAAAAATACACGTTTATAAGCTAATTAGATAATGAGATTCAGCTTAAACATTACCGAGATTTGTTCTATTTAATTTGTATCACTTATCGTACTTACGAGGGCCTTGTTCGTGTCAGTTGCATTTAATTACTTAAAGGGTACTTTACTATTATTTTATGTTAAAATTGTATCCTAAGTCTGGCTGATATGATTCAAATCCCCGGTCGGGGCAATATTGGTTATTCTAAAATATTCACAGTTTCCACCAAGTGTAGTGAAATCAGCTTCAAAACCTTCATCTCAAAACGAGTGGAGGTCTTAGCTCAGGCGAATTCCTCAGGTGCATTAACGTTGACACTTTCCTTTTTAACACTCTGTAACGCCACGAAATTAAGAACTTACCATGCCTGGGAAAGCACAAAGCGTTGGGTTCGCGCTAGCTCTTTCATTTAGCTTGTGTTAATTATTATACGTTTACTACTGACTTTGGCAGAGATAATATTACTGGCTAAGCAGGTGGACAGCCGTTAGCTTATTATCGTAAAATAAAGATTATTTGCCCTTGGCTCCGGTCACAGTGATTTTGGTCAGTGTGGCAAAAAATGAAATAAAAACTTTTTATAGTCACATTTTCCCCTAGATCTTGAAGTATATCCTTGCATTAAAAAAACTTTTAACTAACCATATTTCTTTCTTTTATTTGTTTAAAGTACAAACTAAACTTTATAAGTCTGTCTTTATTGCCACCAAAACTTATTGTTTTATCTAACATGATCTAGCAGGATTAACGGTTTTACGTTGATACCGAGTTACGAGGAGCTTATTACTTCTTAATTTAAGAAGGAAAATTATTAACTTTTGTTGACTTGACTTGGTCGGCTCATCTCAGATTTAGGTCACTATCTTGTATCTTGTCACTAAAAAAATCTAAAGCGGACAGTCCCGAGCATCCAAATGATATCTCACTACAGTCGCCATTATGAAATATTTAGTGTTACACGTCTGTTTCTCATGTATTTAAAATTGTTGGTTTGTGGGCCTTAAGAAAAAAATAAAATAGTAACATTTAGGTTACTAAATATTATGTAAAATAATATAGTATAAAGGCAATTTATATATAAGTTTATGACTAAACACACAGTTGGCTGAGACGTCTTACTCTCGTCATCTCTAACCTTGACACATTCGCTAAATGTATTCTATTGTTAATCTCTGTGTAGGTTTGTTTATAAAAGCTTAGAGGACGGTCTATATGACTGATACAAGACTTAGCCACTTTCAAGGTTTTTTTTAGAATCAAATAGCTGCATTTTATAATCAAAGTCAAATTTGATTATTTACATTTGATTTTATTAATTATCCTAATTCGGGACTTGAACAGTGGACTGCAAAATTATTTTGACTTTTGATATAGATACTAGACTAGCATGTTTGTAAGGGTGCTTATGAATTAAGATGCCTTTGTTGTGTCGATCAAATCCTGTTTTAATCTTTTTAACGGAGGTCGTGCCGTCAGGAAGGTCAAGGTGATTTCGAAAAATATAGTTACGATTTCCTTGTTCTTTTTATCATCTTTTTACTTGTCAATCAATTTTAGCACGTTAGTTAAGGCAAGTCTCAAATACAATGGATTTTATTTGATTGAATGTAAGATTGACAGTCTATTTGTCTTTAAATCACTATAAGTGGATCGTGATCACCACTGCGAAGATTCGAATTTTGGGCCCCCAAATATTTATCTTATAGGAAAAAACCCACCACAATAACTCAGAAAGTATAATTTATTTAAGCATAATACTCGTTATTACTGTTATGTAGGGAACTACTACAACTCGAGTTTGTGGCGCCTATCCTAATTAAATGCATGTTTAATTTATTTTTGATGGCATTATATATTAATTGTGCCTATACCCAGCTGCATACAGGCTGTTGGTCTGCAAAGGGACCTAACCCTAAAGGTGGAGCCCCTTGCAACCGTCTGCCTGGCTAACCCCTAGCTGAGACGCTGATCACCATGTTCGAACAAACCAATGTGCACACGTTGGGTCTTTTACCATATTAGTTTATAATTCGAGCATTCGTTGGTATGAATCTTATACAGCTTGCTTATTAGAAATATATCCTAGACATATAATTATTGTATGTTTTGGTATTTGACGTAAGTATTATTTTTTACAATTTAGAAAATTATTTACTTAAGTAACATCTGTCAACAGCTATTACAGATAGACAGACAAAGATTACTTAAATAAATAGGTTCTTCATTAAAAAGGGTCCTCTAAAGAAGAATTTCAAGAAAATTTATTCATACTCAGCAAATGTATCAAGTAAATTTATATTAAAATTAAGTCGAATCAAACCCTTCTTTTATGTAATTTAAAAATTAAAAGTATTCCTCGAATTTTATATTTCATTTTGTCTCGCACCTCATACAAAATATGTACAGAATATTTAACAAAAAAATCTAGCTTCTAAAATTATGTGCTAAAAAAGGAATATTTGAAGGCAAGTTCGTGCTAGTAAAGTCAACACGATTGCAGAACACGGTCTAACCTTAAATAAACTAACATGTTAGTAAAAAATAAACTCGACCAGACATTCGCAAAACGCAACATGGCTGACTGCAGACATTAATTAAATTCGCCCTATGCGCTCTCTGACTAAACGCAATTAGCTGTTAACTTCTACAAAATGCACTAAGTTAAAATCGTACATGTTTCTTAAAAAAGATAATACTTGTTCGTGAACTATCTGGGATAGTTAAGATCGTTGATTAAAATAACAAATTAGAAACAACCTACTGCTGAGCAGTGAGCACATCTGTCGATTCCTTGTGTAGGAATATGTGTGATACACGTGGAACTCAATATCTATCCTATAATGTAGCTGTGTGGAAGTGGATTTCAAAATAAAAACGAAAAATTAACTTTATTCAAGTACGCTCTTATAAGTACCATTGAATTTTTATGATGGAAAGCTATCAACGGTACGGTATGTGAATTGTACTATTTCTACCGGATAGACTGACAAAAAATTCAATAGGTACTTTTGTCTCAATAGTGTAATTATTTATGAACGTCAACAAACTGTTAAATGTAAAACACGTTACATTTTTTCATTAAAATTTTAGAAAGTGCTTCTACATGATCGTTAACAAGAATTTTATAATCAAAAATTTCAAAATATTGTCAGCTTGTCTATGTACCGGTGTTGGTCGCTGGAAATCACGGAATGAGTATTAAAAATAATTATAGCTTGGTTATTTTCACCGTTACATATAAAAGTGTAGCAGGCAAAAAGTAACACGCCGGTTTGTCTCTTTTTTTGATAAATAATTTTAAATACTAAGTATCGGCGTTACTTATAAATTTCTGGAATGTCAAATAAATAAAGACAGAAAGAGACAAATCTGTATTTACTAAACACCTACTTATACACATACTACATAGTTATAAACCATGTTTAGTTGTAATAGTATATTACAAAAATGCTATGTCTTCTTCTTTCGAATATAAAATTACCGATGACGGAAAGAGACAGTCTGCCATTTCACCTGCTATACAATTTTTATTAGTAAGACCGTGAATATTACATAAAATTGTTTTTAATTCCAAAAATAGTAAAAATCTTGATTTGTATACGATTTTTTTTTAAAGTCTCCCGTAATAATTTAGTAAATAAAAGCAAGTAATTGTTTATTTTTATCATATAACAATCACAATAATGACTATCATCTTAACGAGAAGATCGCGTGTTCAAGCACGCGTGTCATCGAAATGCCGCGGCTTGTTAGTGAAAGTGTTCTGAATTGGGTTAATACTTGTTGCCTGATAGTCCGCTGGCCTAACGATCTGAATAATTTTCAATGTCTACGAGATGAGGTCATGGTGATGTTTGTTTAAAATCTTTATAGTAAACATTCAATATGGAAAATAATCATAAAATATACATAATTAATGCTGGTTTAAATTTAATTAAGCTTTCCTTTAACTAATAGCGTCATTTTGATTTTTTGTTGAAGGTAGGAACATTTAGTATTGAAATTTCATTTTTCCAGTAAATTATATACTATTTCAAGCCTATAAATTATTTTACTTAAGAGAAAATAATCATCAAAGGTTGTATAACTCCTATGTATTGAGTTATATTAAAAAAATGTATTTAAAAATGTAAAACCTAGATACTTTTTGGTATGAAATAAATGTAAAAACATATATTTGAATTTGGGTCGTGGATTTTGGTTGTTGTAGGAAAAATATAAGCATTGTAAACTGGTGTTGTTGAAAATTATTTAAAGTTGCCGTATTCTCGAATCTGTATCTTCTCCATATTCTAAAGTAAAGTAATTAGCGTCATAAATTTGTACGTAATATTCACGAAGGCAAAGTGAAATTTGCAAAATCTCGTTATGTATTAGTGTTGCTGTAAAACGTGATCCGTCTTTGCTTCGTAATAATGTCAATATCGTGTTTGAATTTTAGATGATACGTTAACTAGGCGTTCTCATAATTAGAATGTAATTATTTGGTATTGGTAAAATAATTGTGTCGGAAGAAATGGCTTATAGAACAAGTGAACAGAAGTTTTAGATATTGTGTATTGGGATATTTGGAAAAACTTATCCTGCAATTGTCGACTCAGGTCCCAAGAGCTTACTCCGCTATCTTCAAAAAAGGGTTTATTTAGTTATTTGTGATGACTAAACTCGACATAATAATAAACATTTTGTTTACATGTATCACAAGAGAACTAGCAAATTTCCATATCTTGGTTTTTTAATTTTGTCGTGCTATATTCGACCAACGATCAACGATGGCTAAAAAAATCATTAGACCCAAATTGTATACGTACGTAGCAAAAAATAATATAATTACAATTCTCGTATTATTACGGAGATTTACGAGTTATCGTAAACAAAACAAAACATATCTTTTGTAAACATTCTATACACTATATAAGTATAAATATCAGCTTTCTCCGTTCCCTTACGTTTTGAAATCTCTATAATGAGTGATATAAAAATATTTATCTAACGAGATTACTAAGTAACATAATATATATTTGGAAAAATAAATTTATTCGTAACAGAAAATCTAAATATAACATTAATTGTCATTACGTGATATTATTAAAATATGTCATGAGAATTATAAATTTATAGTTGAATTTATTTATTTAAATTAAAAATGCTTATAAATACTGGCAATTCTCAATACTTACTCTAGTGACTTCGATAAATATTTTGAAACGGAAAAATAATTTATTAAAAATACACAGAAACAGTGATTGCCTATTAGCTATTCGATATCCGATAGAAATATAAGCGGTCAAACACAAATAAGGGCGTACCGTTACTTCAGACTAACGCTTACTGCGCTCTCATATTAACAATTTTTTTGATTAATTCTGTATTCATACTTAAATACCACGAGCAAAATATCACAGGGACATTAAATATTTCTGAAGAAACTGTTTGATTTGGAATTTAATTTGAATTATGTATGTAACATGGAAATATATAATATTCATACTATTTTGTTAAAAAAATACTTTACAATACAAACCTATAATTATAATTTATTTTTATAATTTCATTTCTGTGATTGTTCATATTACGTTTTCCTGTTTTATTAATTTCGATTGAACATGTACATTTTATTTACTCAAAAATGTTAAGAAGCTCCACGTTATTATCGGGCAATTAAATAATTATGAAATTAAAACTTTATTCGTACGTATATGTTTGTTTTCATCTTTTTATTATATTCATTATCTAATATTAAATATATATATAATTTCAGAATCCGAAAAGTATTTATCTATATATAATATGAATATTATCGGTAGCTGCGCCTAAAGTATGTAAACATGAATGAAAAATACTCCTCCCCTTCGATATAAGTTATGTCTTGATGATTGCTGTAAGAGAATATAATTAAATTGTATATCGGCTATATGTCAGAAATAGTAAATAGCAGAGTTTTTATATATAATATTAATAAGTACTTAGTGTTTATTCGAATCCAGTTTCACTTTACGAAACTCAAATTATTCACGAGAAATGCACAGATCGGAGTGCGAGTCTAATCACCGGCCATGCGCTGTTATGCGAATCATGCAATTACTAAGAAAGTGTATGACGTCACGACTCACGATTCAGTATGAAAACGTATTTCGTACAATTTCCATAGATTTAATCTAAATGTAATATTAAAAAAAGTGTATAATAATGTTATAAAGATTACGTAAACAGTATATTATGATTCTTACCTAAGTTATTTTAATACGTTAAGTAATTACTTAATTAAAACAAACGTAGAAAGAAATATAGTTTGATATCTTTATGTTTAATCAGTTGAATGTACAGGAGTTTCAGTAGGAGGTACTCCTTGTAGAATAGAAATATAAATTGCATTTCTCGGGATTTAACACATCTCAAATAATGTTGTTGTTTTTTTAATAATATTTTATTAACGTAAATCTCTTCGTCGATATTAATTTTGTGATCAATGACAGCAGTCATTGCAACTGGTTTCTCTAAAATTGCGGGTTTAATTTGTTTAACCTACACCTTTGTGTCTTTACCGTGTTTTTTTTATGTTTATTTAAAGTTAAATCATGCATTTTATACATATTTTGTTGGTTCGTGACCACAATAGGTGCAACACTATCGACACGTCGATTTTATTTAAAGAACTATGATTGCGTTTAAAGCCTGAGTAGCAAATATAAAAGTTATACTATGTGAATATCTTTTGCGGGAGCCCGAGCTCTTGATAAGATAGTTGAGAGGGAAGAATATTTATGTCTCTTTTTAATCATTTTAGAATTGATGTTCAAACCCGGTCACGCTTTTCTACGTATAGATATTTCGTATGCGTTTAAAAGCTCGATTTAAAAGCGTAGGTGAAGCTTAGACTTGGAGGTCAATATATGTATATATTTTTATTAACATATTATTTTGTCATATTGTACAACTAGATTATAATTTGTAAAATGTAATCAAAATTCATATATTTATTTAAGTTGATGTGTTCGTCCAACGACTGTTCAATCGTCATTTAACAAAATAAATTTAATGTAAATCTCCCGTTGGTTCGGAATGTGAATTATTGTATGAGATTAATCATACTTTAATCGTAAAATAATATAAGAAATACATAACCAGTGATATTGCAGTAATAATAACAGTACTATAGCTACTAGATAGTTTGTTTTTGAAAAAGAAATTGGAAATATTTTAAGGTTTATGGTTTCTATGTCACCCACTTCTGAGGTGCTCTGGGCGACACAGGTGCGCGCAAAGTAGTGTTATACTCGACACCGCGAACACGTGCGTGCGTGCGCATCTTCGTACGTTCTCTTCGTCGACCGATTGTCGACTTCGAGTTGTGTCAGTTAAATTCGAACGACTGTGTATAAAATTAATTTTTAAAAATATATATATTTAGATTATATTAATACACTATTAATTTTATGAAGTGAAGTGATTATTTGTTTTTAAGAAGTTTCCCTTTTTGCGAGTTTTTTTTTCAATAGTTTAATCTTAAACTGGTAAGTCAAACAATATTTATTTATTTATTTAAATAATAGATATAGTGGACGAAGCATACATAATATGCCATGTTATGTATGCCATACGCACTATTTAATTAAAAAAAAAACAAATTCCGTGCGGTGTTAATTAATAATATGTTGATTTGATGAGGTTTGACGTAAATATATTGAATGTCTTAGTTGAATGATTAAATTAATTTTATTACCTATTTTACTATTATATTGGCGTACGATATTAGATTAAGCATAACTACATAATTATTTTTTAATTATAATTTAATTAAATTTATTTTAACAACATATACATAAATAGTTTTATAACTTTTCATTACAATAGATTCATTATTTTGTTGTCACCTAATCAAGGATCGTTTTACTTTTATTAGTCATATTATATTACTAATTAGAATAAATTTAAGGTATTTTAATTTAATTAAAATGATTAATATAGAAAATCCTTGCTTGTTAAGGTAATTAAGAGACAATAAAGAAATTCTTTTACCATAGACAACAGAAGGAAGTGATCGAGAATTAATTAAGCGAAGAATACATTTTACAATAATTATGGTCACACAAGTCAACTTTAAAGGAATCCTTTAAAGAAAAATAGGCGCGGCGCGGCATGTACGGTTATAATGAATACTATATACTTATGTACTGAACACATATATAATACTGTTAACGTCTGTATATTTATCACATCAGTATACATAGACTGCAGGACAGATTAAAATTAAATTTATCATAAAGATTGTCTATGTTATTTGAAATAGTTTTTACTAGTTATCTAATTAATAAAAAAGGCAAATAAACTAGTAACAAAAATTTAATGTCATCGATAATAATTTAATTACAAAAGAATGCGATTAATCGTCTGTTATAAAGTAATTTTTGTACAGTGGCGGTTCTAGTGCAGTTGTATTCGTATTAATGATCGGAAATCGAACTTGCGCCAATTAACGGAGAAACCAGTAGCTGTGATTACTGCTGTATCGGTATTATAATATTATTTATGTATTTTATGTTGATCATTTCGTCTATCAACATTATTAAGATATTTATTACAAACCACAACTGCAATTATTTAGCTGACTCGAAATATTATTATATACCATGTTTTTGAATAGAAGTGAAAATTTGTATTTCCAAATATAATATTTAACAAAAAATCCTAGTTGATTGTAATCATATGACAATTATAAATAGCAAAAATTACATTTTCAAAATTTAATTACAGAATACTTGGATTTAGCGTTATTTGATAACATATTTTAATTAAAAAAAAAACATGATTTGTGGTTGATCTATTTCACGTCAAAAATTGCACAAACATATGTATAAGAAATATTATAAAAATTATACACGTGGCATTAGAAGTCACCATCCTTTTGGGTAAATGGTTTCAAGGATGTGTTAACATATTGATCATTTAGATATTAACCTCGAAATCTTGTCATGGTGATTATGCAAATGATATCACAATATTTAAGGTTGTTTTGAATGACAGGTTCAGTTTTATAGTTTCGTGTGTTTTATATTTATGACATTTAATCAAAAAACGCTAAGAAATATGACCGGTGAATCATTTATCACAGATTTATAAAAATATTTAACAAAGGTCGATCACTAAAGACTTTAAATATGTTTACGTTTTTTAAGAATGATGTAATATTGTGATATCATCAGCTGATTGATTAAACCGTATAATTGTATATTAATAATAATATTTAGACGTATTAATTAAATGCTCCATATAATCTATGTATAATTTTATCGAAAAAGTAAAACAGATTTGAATACGAATTGACTTATTCCTATCTAAAGACATAATTGTTTAATTTTGTTAAAATTTTATAAAGCGTATTTATATATTTATTTCACGTTTTTCTTGCAAATAGATATAGAGTTATGGTTTTACATATGCACAGAGATATAGTTTTAGAAATATTATGTATATAATTTAAATGCTTAAATAAAACAAACAAAGTCAATCATAAGAAAGGTCCATCTATTTTTATATCTAGCTTCTCACGAGTTTACTCCAATATTTAATTACCTTCACTCGTGACGGGAGGCTGGTTCATTTTTCACGAGAAAAAATCATCGAGAAAAAAATGTTTGAATTAAGCTCAAGCTTACCTTAATATCGATGTAGCTTAATATCAAATAGCTATGTTTGAGTTCGATGTGTTCTTCTGCGTTACCAATAACTATTTTGTTTTGATCTGTAACTCAGTTTCTTATCAAAAACGAGCATGGAGATCCGCACGAGAAAGTATAACTAACTTTGTTGCATCTTTTTTTGTGACATATTATTCATCGTATATTTAAGTTCTCTTAATATTGTTTTTAAATAGAGCGTAATCTTTATTACTTTGTCTCATCCATACTATGAAATACCAACACTTTCCATACAGATCTTGCTCGTTATGACAGTCGGTAGGAAGAGATTGTTCCCTTTACATGGATTTGTTACATAAATCTGGTTTGAGCGTCATCTCTATTCTTTGTACAAGTTGCTAGTATTGCTAGTGTTTCTTTGGAAATATATTATTGACTATATAATTTATTACTAATATATATGTAATGAATTTAAAATATCATATAATATATAAATACATTTATAACATAACGCGACTAAGAAGAATGGAGGCTATATATTATAACTGCTACGGCTCTTCGCATCGAGAAATATTACGAATATAAGTATATTTATTTAAATAAAACAATTTTCATTGACTAAAAAATAAACGCCTTAGAATTCAACACTTTATAAACTAATAATCATGACAGCGTAAAATGGTAAGAATGCTTGTAGCATTATTCCCTTAAATTGCTATTACGATACAAAGGCGAAAATGGATCAGCGTCCTGTCAAGGCAATTAAACGAGGTGTTACGTATTAGAAAAGTTATGAAATAATAATATAGCGTTTATAAATGTACTTTAAAACATCATTACAAAAAACTAATTTCGAATTAGAATAAAAAGAATGAATATATGAAATAAAATGTAATTTCAACTATTATGCAATTATCGGAGAAAGTGTAGTTATGATAAATATAATAATTAACTTTAAGAGATTGTTAGTTACCGTTCGCTCGTGTACGAGAATTTATGTGACTCGCGACTGTAATACTATTTTTAAGAGTATACACTTGTGCGATAAACCATCCTGCTAGTCCTTTAAAATTAGTCGAAACAGATTACATTACATTATATTAGCAGCCTGTAAATTTCCCACTGCTGGCCTAAGGCCTCCTCTCCCTTTGAGGAGAAGGTTCGGAGCATATTCCACCACGCTGCTCCAATGCGGGTTGGTGGAATACACATGTGGAAGAATTTCGTTGAAATTAGACACATGCAGGTCCTCACGATGTTTTCCTTCACCACCGAGTACGAGATGAATTATAAACACAAATTAAGCACATGAAATTCAGTGGTGCTTGCCTGGGTTTGAACCCGAAATCATCGGTCAAGATGCACGCGTTTTAACCACTGGGCCACCTTTTCTCGATCTCATCTGTTTTCGAGGCAGATATTTACTCAATATTCATTTACCATTGACAATATGTATGTAAATCAGTTTAACATAAAATACACGAATATAATGTATATCCAAATTATTTTACATAGATCAGGGCCGGCATTCTACAAACAAATTGACAGTTTATTGCAATCGAATCGAAACGTAACCCTTGCCGTTACCTGACTGCCTATTGTAAAAACGCAACGATCCAGTTCGAGGGTCTATTCGAGTTTGATCGAGATCGTATCGTAAACCATATATAAACATACCAATATAAGTAGAATTGGTCCTCAGTTATTTTTAAGCTGAGTTTAATTTTTGTGAGGAATAGTCTAAGTTACATCGGAATACAATCGGGAACGTATCAATGCCGTTAGTAGAATTTTCCTCCTGTTCATAGCAGTTCCTCTCGTCGTAAGCAGGAGTTTAGACTACTCATTCCATTGCGAGTTTGTTTATAAAAAGTAAGTGCCGTATGGGTCTATTGACTAGCCGATAAAGATATGGCAAATACTGCTTACTGGATATTTCAGTTAAATAATTATAAATAACAATATGGAATTCTATTCTTCGGAAAACTCGTAAAACCGTTGCTCCAAAGCTTGAATTCACTTACAAATATGGGTATTATAAATATATAAATATATGTTTACATACATATTTGTGTTTTATAATATATGTAACTTACTGTTTTATCTGTTAAGAATACTCGTCTAGACCGAACTCAAGCCGGAAAAAGACAACATAGTTGTAAAGTTTAATTTGGCGCATGCAGGTTTCCTAACAATGTCAACATAATCAAGCACGCGATGAAAACACGAATCTTAAAATATTATATTTATTTTCTAAGATAATCTAAGTATGTTCGGTTAATTACACGCGTTATAGTTTCGATTAACGTACTTGCTCAACATTAGGAAATTATGCTTTCATAAGAAATATGAAAATTATAATATTTATAACAATATCAGAGTTTTAATCATAATTAAAAACAATTAAGGTAAATTGAAAACGGTGGGCCTTAGATCTTTGTACTCATACAATACATTTCAAACAAAGGTTGAAGATAAAAAAAATATTAAGCCTCATAAATATTAATAAGTCATAGACAATATATACTTGTACTCGGCTTCTGTAAACACTAGAATATCAATTCGACATTGAACTAGAAGTGTTATATTAGCAAAAATTTCAAAGTATGGTTGTCAAAGTAACAAGCTTTGTATCGTTTAAAGTTTAAAATTTATTATTAGTTTTACTACAACTGTTAAAGTTTTAAAAAAAGGCTGGAGCGCTTCTTTTATTTGTTCGATTGATGGTATTTTTTTAATTTGAATAATTATGTATTTTATATAATATACATCATTTAATTGTAGAGTTTATATATAAAAAAAAACCAAAACAGTTAAAATACCTTTTAATAGTTTAGTAGTTTCTCATAAAGGGAATATGATCGTGTTGCCAAAATAAATGTAAGATTTTTTTTTTAATTTTTCTGGCTAGCAAAGGTAAGTAAATGTACCGACCAAAGACATTGGACATCTCTTACATGTCCAATGCACCACCAAGCTTGGAAACTAAGGTGTTATGTCTCTTGTACTTGTAGATACACTGGCTGTATGAGTTGCAAACGGATATGGAAATGAAGGTTGATAGTCTCTTTTAAGCCTTTCGTTATAATGGCTCAAAGATAAACAATAAATTATAGTATAAAGTATATTAAACAGTATAATAACCAACCCAAACGTTTTGACCAAGTGTTTTTTTTATGATATCGGTAGGCGGACGAGCAAATGGGCCACCTGATGGTAAGTGGTCACCACCGCCCATAGACAATGGCGTTGTAAGAAATATTAACCATACCTTACATCACCAATGCGCCACCAACTTTGGGAACCAAGATGTTACGTCACTCACCCTTCAAACCGGAACACAACAACACTGAGTACTGCTGTTTGGCGGTAGAATATCTGATGAGTGGGTGGTACCTACCCAGACGGGCTTGCACAAAGCCTACCATCAAGTATAAGTTAAGTATAAGTGTTGCCAAATAGATACCGTTTTAAGGGGAAGTACAAATGTTAAGAAGAAGCATTTTTTATTATTGAAATACCTTAAATATGAGTAAACGTGACCGGTCAACATGTCATTGTTATCTAGAAACACGATTACGAATCAATACCAACTTTAAACGTACAAAACAGTATATTTTCTTAGTCAAAAGAAATTTACTAAAATGTAAAAGAACCGCAGAGATGAACGGAATCGTACTTGAGTCATTGCGTAATCGGTATCGAAAGTGACCAACTGGATACGTCTATACTTTATGCGTACCGTCTGCGTAAGATCGGTGCTAAATTTTGATCACCTTATATTGGTATGTTGTAATGGACCAGTTAATTTAGTTAAGGCCATTTAAATATTGTAAGATTAAATTCTTGAGTTTTAATGCGTTTTCAAAATCAAAATATAATTTATTCAAATAAGGCCATTCGAATCGTCAGTGTAGGTACAAGATTATTTTAAATATTAAGCTACTACCACTAATGGGCAAGAAACTCAGTAGTTCAATACAATTTAATTTGTATATACATATATATGCCTGAAAATCAACAAATATTAACACCACGCTTTTGATCATCTCTATTATCTTGTGTTACTCAACATTGGTATGCGTTACTTATTAATGTGTTATTAATGACTGCTAGTTTTATTAGCGATCTTGTAAATGCGTTCAAATACGACAAAGAATTCTGACTACTGGGACAACCTTCATATAGAGACTAAAAAATGGTTATACGACTAATAAAATGGTATATTTTTAGACATCAAATCTTCAAAATGTATAAAAAACGTGCCTTTTCAGATATGTTGTTTCTCTATACTCGGCGATGCGAACGGTACGCGAAATGGGGCCGACGAAATCGTCAATCGCGATGACGATTTGTTTGCTATAAGTAAACATTATTGATGCCCGCCATACCGAGTGTTGAAAGCGAGAAACACGGCCCTAATGATATCAAAACAAAGATGAAGTACTTTACAATAATTCCACTATTACTGCATTCGTGACGCCAATATTTATGATTATCATTATGCACTCTGGAACGCAATTTTATTTTCATTGAAGTTAAGTTAGGCAATTTCTAAATATTTAAATGTGTTAAGAATTTAGTGACCTATATATCTATAACGATATAAACTGAAGCGGTCGCTTTAAATGATGATTATTACCGTCTAATCGTAAATAACCAGTGATTAATTGGCCTCGGTACATATTGTTACGTAAATTAAAGTTCGTTGTATTAGAACGCATAACTTGTAATATAGTAAATTAACAGCCGATTAATAAGCCCCTTGTATATTAGACCAGTGTTTCTCAAACTGATTGTTATCGATTTTCAAGACATAAAAAATTAGACGATCCCCAAGGTCAACAATAAGTGTCAGAAGTGTTAAATACTACGTTTATATTTTCTATTTGTTGACCTACACTGATAACAGTTGTCAGTCAATATACGATATTTCAAGGTTCTATATTCTGATTTAAATGACTTGCTTAAAGAGGTGTCCCAAATTGTGATCACAATTAAAAGTAAAGCTTTTTGAACTTAAAAGTTCAAAACAGATTGTATAGACATGGATTCAAATATTATTAAAAATTAAACAATAACAAACTTCTTGCCTTCGTCATTGCAGTAATAATAGTACTATCATTGCAGTACCTACAAACTCACGATCCCCCGAATATCATGTAATAGGAGGTCACAACCCACAGTTTGAAAAACACTTTGTTATAGATAGCCTCCTCACTAATGTGGCCGTATTTATGTGAAAGAGTTTGAGTTTAGTTTTAGAAACTACATAGCAGATTCAAGATTTCTTAAAATTTTCTCGTGGTGAGCCAATGATGATAAATATTTATTTACCGAATAAAAAATAGGCTTACTCGGATTTAAAGCGGCACTTATCGATTGCAATCTACGTCTTCTACTCATTGTTCCTGATCTCTTTGAGTATAAATATTATATACAATATTAATCATAATTGCATCACAAAAATGCATCAACGTTAAGAATAATTCGTTAACAGTGTGCTGTCTTGAAAACTACAAACAAATGTGTAATATTTAACCGGAGGCAAAATACTAAGCGAATATTTAAATCTTTTCCCACTCTTGAAGGTCGTCCACATACAGAAGAATTTACTAAACGAACTATCAACCGCAAATCCTATTCGTGAGGACTCTTGACCTTTATTAGCAAACAGAGATGAGTCAATCTATTTCGTGTTACCCGTATCAAATATATATTAGAAAATTTAAAAGACTTATAGTTGCTTAATAATCATACCTGCGTCGAGGAGATTACGTAAAATAGACGCTATAAATCTAAAATTAAAAAATTAAATTTGCTAAATAATTGCTAGTATTTTAAACTAGCATATTGTATTTTTATATTTAAATTATGAGAGCAATAATTTTCTTTTACATTGTTATTTATATATTCTTGCTTTTAGCGAAGTGTGAGTCAGATTTTTTAAATTTAAATCAGGAAAGCCGATGCGCGTTCCTCCTATTTATTAGACATTGACTTTTTGATTAGCTGGTATTATTTACCACTTTGCTAACGAATCAATTAACCAAATTTCCATATTTTACATGTCAAAATCGATTACCATGTTCGCTGCTAAATGTTATCAAATTATTTTAATTAACAGGAACAAGAAACCGATTTCCGCCGCAAACTATCCAAGTAGTACCCAAAGGATATAGATTAACCTCATAAATTGTGTAATCTCTGTGAGCGGACCTCGTAACATCCTAAGCTTGCATTTAAAATTTTAACCTTTATTTCCTCCACGGCACACCTCAAAACGTAATTACTAACTCATAATGTCAAACCAATAAGACTCATAATAAGTTAAACATACCCTCCGTGTCACTCGTGCAGTTGCATATGATGCAATACGGAAAATAATGCCAAAAACGATAGAGCCCTTTGACAGATCTTTTGTATGTCTGAATGGTTCAAGTTAGTTCGGTTAATCGTTTATGTTCCAATCGTGGGTTCAGGATACGTGAACGCATGGAGCATATTAATTGCGGCATACTAACTTGGCCTTTACCGTCTTCCAGCGCGCCAGCACGGTTATACTTTGAATTAGTTACGCAGGGTGTCACTTACATAAATTACGTCCCAACGTTTGATGGTCATTGGCCTCTGTTTCATAATTTTGTCGAATAATTGGCAACTTTTTTTGTTTCATAACCTATTCCAACGGTATTCCATTCGGTTTGTTTCTAATTGAAAGATAATATCAATATTAATTTTTATACACATACTGATTAATTATATTAATTTGTTATATATCTTTGCTTGTTTACTGCTATACATGAATTAGTTTTTAGTGGAAACTTGGTTGGTTTGTGCCCGGGTTAATTGTTATATAGTGTATGTGTTGTTTACTGTATGTTTCCCAAATAAAAAAAATAAATAAAAAAAATCTTATTGGGTATTTTTCAGATTAGTATTAAGAATAAAGTAAAAAAATAGCTTATTAACGACCCCTGCTGGGTAAAAGTCTCCTCTCCCTATCGAGCAGAAGTTTTGGAAATTACCCCACCACGCTGTTCCACGCTTTGCGTTGGTAGGACCTCGAGGCAGATTCTCGACCACCACGTAGATGATCCCTCGGGATGATTTACTTCACACAGAGCATGAATTATAAACACGTCATGAATTCTGAAAAGTGGCGCTACATCTGGTTTTGAATTTCGAATCATCGGTTAAGATTCTTGCCTTTAAGCCACTGGGTCAATATGGCTCTTAGATCAGTATTGATAGAGTTTAAAAATAGAGATTAGATAAGTCATATCATATCGATTTTAACGAGACCTTTTGTATGTGTGTGTGATGTAGTCATTTGACTCATTTTTGGACCTTCAAATCTAAATAGCTTTCAGCGGAAAAAGCTATACTATTTCCATAATAATATGCCGTCCAGTTTTGGCCAGTTGACTCAGCAACCAGAGACCTGACACTTTCCATTACGAAATAATTGTTACTCAGAGCTGTTGCGTGATTTCTCTCAAGTCAGATGCAATTTTAGTAATTGTTGTGTAAAATATCCAAAACTGCATTTGTGAATTGAATGGATTCCAGTCTTGCTCATAATATCTCGCATCTAATAAACCAATAAGCATTTAATTGATTGTTGTGAATTGTAGAATTTCTTAAGCATTTGATTGTTATTTAGAAATGTTTTCAAATAATAACCGTAATTGTTTACGCTTATAGCAGTCTCTACATATTTTTTTCAATTTTAGGAAACAATTCGAGTAAATGGGTCAGGCGATGATAAGTCACCTTGACCAATTAATGATTCCTAACGCGGTGAATGTGCCGTTAACTATGGGCTATAATATGTTATTTCCCTTGTAATTACACTGGGTCACTCACTTCTCAAAGCGGAATACACCGAAACAAAGTATTGATAATAAAGCCCTGACATTATTAAATCTATGCATATTGTTTGTCTTAAGTTGAGTCTCATGTAACAATTATTACAATAATTGTCTAATTTCCGGTCGTGTCGGATTGCCATCCCATTGGATAAGAGTGTGCACTTGTGTTTGCTCACATAATATGCCTCGCGCAGCTGGCTCTTTCTTAAGAGTGAACACGGTATCCTATATAGCTCAAAGCGCCGAAATGGTTCAGTGCATAAAATTTTTACTCGAGGCTAACAAAACAAAATATCAAATTGCCTGTGACGTACATATGTTTAATTGATGGGTTTGATTATTCTTGTTGAATTTAGTATATACGTATACATGACTGTATGTGGGCACATAACTGTTTAAGCGGAGATTTTATACGAGTATGTAAATTAAGGAAAACAGGAGAATCAAGTTACTGAGATTATCGCGAACCCGTATTGTACGTGCGTACGATATTTGATAGTACGGTCTAATAATCACATACAATTATATTATTTGTTGAAAATTGTGAAGAATTCTGTTAACAATTAATTATCGAATGTGGTTTCGTTGCGAATCAATCAACGGGTTGATTCGCAACGGTTGATTAACTGATAAAATTAACTAACAACGCCCCAGTCTTATTAGCATATATAAATAATTTTTACAAATTGTTGTTTATTTGCTATTTGTTATTAAATTTCACTATACAGTACTAACGATCAATTTGAACGTGTTATATTGAATTTATTTTTTCTTTGACGCAGTGCGATGTTTTTTCATTTAAAAGGATCCCTGTCCAGAAATATAAAACATCAATTTCATCGTCAAAGAGCCACCAACCTTGGAACCCAAGATGTATCCAAGATGTAAGATATCCCTTGTGCCTATAGTTAAATTATTTTAGTCACTCTTAAAACTGGAACACAACTATACTAAGTATTGCCGTTTAATAAAGCCATACCACCGAGTTAACTAGCGTTTGTCGCTCGTCAAGAAAATTATCTAACTTTAATTTTTTTTTTTTAATTACACTTTGAACTAGTTGCAATTAAAAAACTTTCTTATTGTTTGCTTTTACTTGTTCTAGTATGAAGGGATTGTGAGCCTATGCAATAATATGTTTATATTATTTTTTTATCATTGTTCATCAATGTTGTTTACAACTTTAAAGACGTATCATTTTCTATGTTACCCAAGTCAGATATTAATTTTAAGTGCTTAGTGATATGTTGATGGTGTAATTTTTTCAATAAATAAATAAATAATCAATAGATATTTCTCTGGCAAATATCAATTACTTCAAACCTAATGCATAATGGTGATTCGTTATTTTTCTAAAGATAGATATTTCTCTTCCGAAGAAGAGATTATATATGCGTAATCGTCTTTTCTAAGAATAGGTGTTTAATGTTATTTTTATAATACGATGCGACGTTCATCTTCCCCAGGATTAAAATTGAATTTACACCGAAAATCTACCCACCATCATGGTCTAATTTCAAAATCAATTAAGTCATCTGGTAGGCGATCCAAACGTTGACAATAAAGTCAATGAAAGATGGAGATCTCTTCGGTACCAGCTGTTCGCGCTTGTATTTATTCAGATCGCGACAGTAAGCACGTCTAATTATTGTTACACGACGCAGCGTACATACATATTCTATTAGTGAAAAGCGGATTCGAATGAGTGGTGTAATAGTAAAATCTTATGTGTACTGCGAATAAGACTTCAATGTATGCAATACCAAGACTATGCAATATGCAACTATTTTGCATTTTGTGACAATCAATAAATTATAGAATTACCCGAGATTGCTCAGTGGTTTGAGCTTGTGAATTTTAACCGTTGACTTTTCATGTGTTTATAAAACTTGTATATTTCAAAATAAAGTATGCGTTGTGTATTCACCGACCAGCAATAGAGAAGCAAGGTGGAATAGTCTCTTGTTGTGAGAGAGAGAAAGCTTGTCATTTGCCCTGCAGTAGGAACTAAATGGGCCTTTATTTCATAAATTTGTACTCTAAACTACTACTCGTCTTCTAATACTTTAATAACGACATTAATCATTCTTATATAATGACGGTCTATAACAGTCGGTTGACTGTTATCAGCGATACTTCAGTAGCCTTCATGCAATTGTCGCACAAAAAAAAAGCATATATATTTCGATGTCGCGGCTTTGTCTGTTTTTATATAAAGACTCTTTTTAAACTTTAAATTTAGAACATTCAACCGATAATTTAAATTTAATAAATTATAAGATACGAAACAACGAATACTATGAAATGGGAATCAAGGAAATAACAGGCAGAAATCCGCATGAGAAAAATGCTAATTCTAAGAACAATCACGACAATGAATCAATAGAATTTCTCCTCGGTTCATTCGTTGTTTTTCTGCCGGTATACTGTGAATTGAAATAATATTATAGTTTGTATTGTTCTTCTTTCATATTAGGAAACGAATCTTATGTTCTTGTTGATCTGCGGATCTGGATATGGAAATGATTTCGGATTATCCGATTGTAACGTCTTGTTTCAGTTTCGAACATAAATTAATTTAGAAATTGTAAACTGTAATGTAATTTAGAAAGAGAAAATGACAAGGTTTGGTATTAAGTATAATCATATAAGAAAACAAATTGCCTTAACAACCAAATAGTCTATTATTTTTAAGTATAAATAAATATATTTTTATCGGATTCGGTTGCGTTTCCGGATACATTTTTATTTCGGATATTCGATGGCTTGGGTTTCGGTTAGGGAGCCCCATAACTTTCCTAGTTATAAGCAGCTAAGGTGGTCTATTTCTAAAAAGGTGGATTTCTTTATGTTTTTTCATTTGTCATCGGTTAACCGTACAAATCCACAACAGCGCGATTTTTAAGACATTTTCTGCCTGGCACAACCACTCTGTGGAACCAGCTTTCGCCGGCGGTTTTTCCGAACCGATACGACTTGGGAACCTTCAAGAAAAGAGCGTACTCCTTCCTGAAAGGCCGGCAACGCACCTGCAAACCCCCGGTGTTGCAGATGTCCATGTGCGGTGGTAGTTACTTTCCATCAGGTGAGCCTCCTGCTCGTTTGCCAGCTCTAAGAAAAAAAAAATAGTGATATAGTACTGTGTCACAAATAAAGAACGACTCATGGTGATAGGTTCATTACTATAAACCTAATTAATACCTGACTACGAACCCCTAAAACATGATCGAAGACAAGGGCAACAACTAGTATTATACATATATCGGAGGTTGCTACGGTATTGTTATGGAAATATCGAATAAATATTGAAGATTCCCTAAACATCAATAAACACTATAGTCTAAGGTACTTTACAGTATATTAATATGAGGTTTGCTCCTATACTGTAAGTCTGCGGAACACTGGCTCTCAGTCTATTATTATTGTGGTTTAGAAAATCATATTTATTAATTTATGATCATTAATGTAATCAAAGAAAACCGGATACTAACATATAAAAAAAAATATTATAAAATTCGATCTTAACAGATCACGAGTGAAATACGAAGTGAGTTCTTATAGTATAGCACCGCAGGTATAGAAATATATGTGCTAGGTGAAGTCGCGGCTTTGAGCGAAGTTAAATTTGCGACGAAAAACCTTTAAGAAATCGCATACAACGTGATCTCTAACTTTCCCCATTTAAGGGTGAAAAAATGTAATCTTTTATATCCTTGGGGTTCAAACTTGCTTCGTACTAATATTCATCAATATTGATTTGGAGGTTCGTATATATTATATAAGTATAAATAAATATTGGACAACATCACATACATTACTCTGATCCCGATGTAAGTAGCTAAAGCACTTGTGTTATGGAAAATCAGAAGTAACGGCGGTACAACAAACACCCAAACCAACACAATAAAGATAACTAATGAAATTTTTCTACATCGACTCGGTTGGGAATCGAACCCGGGAACTCGGAGTGGCGTATCCATGAAAACCGGTGTACCTACTACTCGACCACGGAGATCGTCAAACTATATATTATTTATAAATATTTTTACTGCTAATATGTATTTGATTTCAATTGTAATTATAATAGTGCACTCCAAAAAAAAAAAAAACAATTAAATGTCTTAATATGATATATTAATTTAAATTCATGTCTGTTTTTTGGAATGTGACGAGTAATCTAAACTCGCTTTTATATTAATATATAATAAGCGTTATATAAAGAAAAACTCCATTTATTTTACACGCTTCGAAGTAATTAGCGCTTGAGAGCAAACACACCTTTCGTATTTGTTTAAGACGGACTCTCTCTCGTTATATTTACACTAGCTGTGCCCGCGACTTCGTTCGCGTAGTTGTGGGAAACACTATCATGATTATCGTTTGATTGCTCACGTTGGTTTTTGTTATTATAATCGTCAATAAGATTTAATAATATGTTTTACAGTACTTCAGCGTAGATTATATTTTTAGTTTTATTTTCTTGTGGTAGAAGAACATACTGATTTTGCCCGCAACCCGATCTTGACAACGCGACATAGTTGGCCGTCTGAAAAGCAGTATTGACGTAAATCGATTCCTACGTGTTTAAATGTTTGGCCCTGTGATTTATTAATGGTTACGGCAAAAGATAACTTAATGGGAAATTGAATTCTTTTAAAATTAAAAGGTAAATCATTTGGAATCATTGGGATGCGAGGTATAAGCACTGTTTGACCAACTGCCGGACCAGTCAAAACTGTTGCAACGATCACGTTATTGCGAAGGAATTTTACTTGAAGGCGGGTCCCGTTACATAAATTTGGTGGTTTAAGATTTCTGAGTAAAATTATCGCAGAACCTTTAACTTCAGGGAATGTGGTGGAAGGCCGCTCGGGTTTAAAGAATTGAGAAACTCTATAATTCTGTGCGATCAAACGTTGAGAACGTTCTGTACTTGATTCCCGTTGTCGATTCACCGAAGTTCGGAAATTTTGTAAGGCTAACCTCTGTGAACGTTCAACACTCGATTCCCTAGCACGATGTTGTTCACTGACCGTTCTTTGATTAGCCAACCTCTGCGTATTGTCTTCAGCTGTTTCATTGCTACGCAAAAGCCGCAGACGCTTTGCATTAGCAGTCTGCCGAGAAAGGTTCGTTCTTTTTCTAGGCATGTTTGAAACAGTTCGTAGTCAAGTGACTCGTAATGCTTCTTTCTCTTGTCTGGTTACGGGCGTGCCCGACACGTCCTTTTAAGAGCTCCCCCCTCCCAAACAAATATATAATATATATTCACTATCATAAAAAGTAATTGTTCTTTGTCATCAGTGTAAATCTTAAAGGTCGCCATAAAATTTAATAATTACCAATATCTGTGTTTTTATTGCTTATTGTTATACGGTCAATTATGACAACCCTTTTCTTAAATATAAAAGAAATATTGTACAATAGTGTACGATTGCGAATATTTTTTTTTGTTAACAATTCGATGCAGGTGTATCGACATCTGGATGTAAGACAAAAGAAAAAGTCAATTGTAAATAAATAAATCACAAACAAAATTCATACTCTGCCAAAACAAACAAAACGTTCAACAGGAAATGTAATAGTAAATCTGAATGACTTTTCTTTGTCTTGGATTAGGAGAAAAGTTCATGAATTGTAATACCTGACGGTAGACATGTTTGCTTAATCACTCAATTTTGATTCCAATTTTCTGTCATTATATAGGACCACTATGTACGTATAGGGTTTAAAAAAACATCAAGAAGAAGTGTATTTATCGATAGACCAGATTTACAAATTTGGAATATATCATATATTTACAAACCTACCTTGGCTGACACCGCCTCCAAAAATAACAATAATTTTAACTATAATATATTATCGTAATAACATTGCTGACTTTTAAATAGTCTAAATATTTTTAATTTCATTTTACATAGTATAAATCTAAAAAATATTGTGATCATTGTTTGTTATTCATAGGTTTGTGTTAAGTTAGATTTAAAGTGGGTAGGTACATACTTATCTCCTTGCGTGGAAACACAGAACGTACCTACATATTGGTAAGTAGAATAAGTTACTTGATTATTAAGTTGTAGAATAATAAGCAATTATTTTTTACTTTTTAGAGCATATTATTTTTTTTCTCTTTTGAAGTCGGTTTTTTTTTGTCAAAATTTTTGTTTCTAAAAGATTTGGCCGAGTATCGCTAACGTGCTCCTTAGAATTGTTCCGTTCCCTTCCGTACCGTTACTTTGTCAAGGATCCTATGCTCAGAACCTTACCAAACTTTCACCATAGTACCCTTGAAGTATATCCTTTATAATAAAAAAAGAATCATTAAAATTGGTTGGCACAATTTTGAGTTATTCACCTATTTATCGCGCACATACATAATGCACATTTAAGACTTATATCGTTTTCATAGGGATACCATCATCGTAACAGGATAAAATTAAAATGGGGCCCCACGGGAAGCACTACCTTTCAAACAAAAAAAAATTTTCAAAATCCAGTGAAAAGTTATGAGGTAACAAACATATAAAAAAAAAATACAGACGAATTGATAACCTCCTCCTTTTTGAAGTCGGTTGAAAACAAACAATATTAACTTAAACGTAATAAGATATACAAACCGAACAATAAGAAGTTTAGATTGTTTCTCCTTTGGTGTTATTATTTTATAAGGTGATTATAGTACAACCGTGTTGAATATGCTTGAACGTAATAGAAATTACTTGAAATATTGAACTACTAATTTATTTGTGTATTCATTTTAAACGATATTCACCTATTTGCTTATTTGCATAATTTATTTTCTCAGTGATGATTAATCTGCATCGGTGAAAGTATCGCTCGCAATTTTGAACTTTTTTACGTGTGTAATGTAATTTTTATACCTTATTTATACCGTGAAACGTTTGAATTGTTTACTTGCAAAGTACGAAAGGAATGTTCATTGAAATTTTATCTTATATCGTAAGTTAAAACTGCAGCAGATTATGATTTAAATGTAATCGATTTTAAACGATAAAAAATAATGAGCAAATAAGCTGATAACAAAACCTAATTTTGATAAATAATTTAACTATTAAGAATGTTAATTTTTTTAAGTCGTTATGTGCAATGCTACTTCGCAGAACTACACCCGCGGGTGAGAGTGGCGAGCGCGGCGGCGGGGCTGACCCGCCTCCCCCTCAGCCGCCGCCGCGCCCCGCCTGCTAGCACACTCTTAACAAATAGACATATAGTGTCACGGACTTTTTTTTTATTATTAAAAGAGGAATATATCTTTCATACACATTTTTTGAGTAACTTAAAACGTTTATGCTGCGCACGCATCGAAAGTCCATAAATGTGAATAATTTTCCCCGTTTTTGCAACATTTCTCACTGTCGCTGCGCTCCTATTGGTCACAGCGTAATGTTATATAGCCTAAAGCCTTCCTCTATAAATGGACTATTTAACAAAAAAAGAATTTTTCAAATCGGACCAGTAGTTCCTGAGATTAGCGCGTTTAAACAAACAAACAAACAAACTCTTCCGCTTTATATATTAGTATAGATAATAATGCTTACCAATCGAAGCGAACACTTTCATAGGGTGTTGACGTTTTAAGAGAAATTATTCGCTCGAGGGGACAAAAAATGTAAGCCGACGGAGTAAAAGGTTAAGTTCCTTTCTCTCGAGGTCACGGAACCAGGAACAGGCTTAGATGAATCATCGATATTTATAAATAATAAAGTTATCGATTTATTTAAAATATTCACGAAACGATACATTATAACCGAAGTAGATAATTTAGATTGTAGTCAGAACAGAGCCTCCGACAAAATCAAGAAATCGTTAATAGAAAAAAGTAAAATTCATTTTACTTTTTTGATGTTTTTTTGCTAACGGTACAAAATTGGGACTTTAGTTTTAAGTCCTAACAGGGTCGGACCGTTACTTTAGGGGGCCCTGGGCTAACACTACTTAGGGAAACTAAGACATATTTGAACGTAGACTTGAATTAAATTCATTGAATGGTTTTGATTAATTGCAGAACTCACAGGACTGCAAACCATAAGATCTTTTTAATTTAATAAAGTTATGGATTCTTTCGCATTATCGTATATTTTTGACTTTGACTTCACTTAGCTGGAGCCCCCTTAAATCCACGGGACCCTAGGCTGAAGCCAAAAAAGCAATATGGTAGATCCGGCTCTGAGTCCTAAGTAATTTTATAAATTTGAAATGGAGTTTGTTTGTTTGTTTTTTACGCTTTCAGGTAAACACTACTTAACCGATTATTATATAATTTTGTAGATATGTTGTCAGAGTTATTGAATAGGATATAGGGTACCTAGCACTGCTTCACACGCTGTTGGAAACTGTTTTATCTGCATTTTTTAACGTTCTTCTTAGTAACGTGTTATTATCTTTTAGTAATTTATCTTACAACTGAATTAAACAAATTCCGCCTTAACGATCGATCTAAAATTACGCACACACTTGGTGCTGGGTACACTACATTTTATTTAGTTTAGTTCAAGAATTAGACAAATATTTGTTCATTAAAAGACTATTTAAATTGAAATTGTGTGCAATGAAGGGTTTCTATAAAAAAAAATTGTTGGTGATTTGTACCTATATAACATAATGGAATACTTGGGATTAATGTTTGTGCAAGTCCGACTGGATGGGTACCACCTACTCTTCATAATATATTCTACCGCCAAATAGCAATACATTCTTGTAACTACAGACATAAGAGGGACATAACATAATCATATGTTTATGCGTTCGGTGTTGACCACTAACCAACTGAAACAAAAATGGGTAAAAATTTGATTATTTACAATACAGCAGTAAAATTTTAAGTAAGTAGTCGCAAACGTTTAACTTCATAGCAAATACTCGTTCCGCTTTTACTTAGAATAATCAATAGGGCTCATATTCAATTTTTATTAATTAAAATTTTGAACATGGCGGCTCGTTTTGTCAGCGGCATTCAATCAAGCAGCGGAATAGCTCGTAAATCTAGTCAGCTATGGCATTCGGTTAGTAGGTCAATGAACCGGTTCAGTTGCTATCGTCGACGAAATTTATCGTATATTATAATTGACAGGCGCCATAGTGATTTTCGTTTTACGTGGGAAAAGAAAATGAGCAAGACTATTTGTAAATATGTAAAGAGTGAAACTTGTTTGTGTTCTGTACGTACGGGGATAGTTAACAAACATGTACGACTACCAAAATGTTATAATACGACACTTTTAAGAAGCTCCAGAGTTGAGATACTTATCAACGTTCATTTCATAATCATAAGTAACAGCTATTTGTATCCGTTATCCGAAGTCAGTACTTCTTAAATGTGCTTATTAATTTGTAACCGATGGAGTCGTCTATGTTTTTTGCCTTTACCGGGGATGAAATAGCTTTGGTTCCTTTGGTCTCAGCAGAATTGTTTGAATGTTTTTGATTCTAGGATATTTTATAGAAAAAAAAAATAGATGGATGCATGCAATACCAAGAATAAATGCTTATTAAAAATAAATAGTATCTTAAGATGCTGTTTTTTAAACGGAATATTCTCTATTATTATATTATCTTTGCATATAAATATTGGCGGTGTACAATTTGGCTTATTCTGCCAAAGCCTCGCCAACCAAACTGGTGGTTGGGGTGGTCCTGTTTCTTGCGCCATTCCTTATTAGATTTAATGCAAGCCATTGCTAATTTGGCTCTCGAGTAGATGGTAAGTAGAGATAGATCTGAGCAAATAACATAATTTTATCTCTTAATCGTTCATATTCTAAGCGTATCATTTATCCGATCGATCTGAAAGTTTTAAAAGTATTGGAGAGCGCGTAAAGGTTCATATATACTACGTGACTTATCTCAAAATTTCTTGTAAAATGCCGGCTATTTCCTAGGAATATATAATAATGTTACCTGCGTCGGAATATGTTTTTTTAAATATAAATAAAAATGTTTTCATGTTTTTGATCGTTTGTCTTATGATTAAAAATATTACACTGATAATTTTTTTTTTATTTTTCTTTACAGATCTTAAATCTTCGGGTCTGGATTGTGGAAATAAAAGTGGTTCCTCAAATAATGTCAATTGTGTCAATAAAAAATAAAATACGTTCTTATCAAGTGTGAGGTATAAACTAGTAATTATTATACGCGTGTATAATTGTATATTGGTGGTAGTGATTAGAGCAGTGTTGACAAGATGATGACCTTGTACAGAACCATTAAAGGTACGAGTACGACGAAGAGGAAACGGCGAGAAAGAAGGTATGTTTGGAATTTAAGCAACGATTACATTTTATTTAGATAACAATTAAATTAAATAAATATATGACAAGTTTACGTTACGTTTATAACGTTACGTTTACGTTTACGTTTTGAAAATTTTCAGAGATAGTAACGGATATTTTTAAACGACTGATCGGGATGCTTTCGCATTCTTCAAGAACATTATGCGCCTCCCGTATCCTAAGTCGTAGCGTGATGTTAACTACCATAATTTATTATTTTACACTTGCCTATTGCTCAAGCGGTTAGGCATCAATGCGCAACTCTAAGCTAGTGTCAAAAATCGCCTGCAAACGCCTGCATGTAATTTTAGGAAAATGAGATTTAACGTAAATAGTTTAAACTTCATTTCCCAAAATTTCCATAGAGGCGCTTACGCTTATTCTTTCTTTCCATTGGTATTTATATTCATAAATCTATACTGAATATCGTAGTGAAATAAGGTCCAAACCTTCTCATTAATAGCAGGCCTTCGTTCAGCTGAAGTATAATTTACAGGGATGTCACTGTTTCAGGTATTAATTATTATATTTGTCCATTATGAATAGATTTACTCCAGCTAAATTCCTTTATGTTTTAAGGACAAGCAATATCGAATCGGAGAATTGTTTATTAAATACCAACTTATTGATTATCAATTTTAATTATTTATCTAAAGAAATTATCGTTTAAAATGCAAAATCTACTTAATTACTTCTGATCGTTACAATAGATTGCCGCTTTACATTTTATGTGTACTGAATAGTTCTCAATTAGTCATTTAACCTACTTCCCGGCTTCGTTGCCTATAAATTCTCCACAGAAAGGAACAAGCTTTCGTAAGATAAGATTTAAGTATGCGGTCCGCAAATCCAGCCTAGAATGTTGTCAGGCCGACAAGCGATATAATTTTAATCTACGGCTTAAGAACCTCATAAATGAAGGGATTTTAGTTAGGGATTTTTATATAAACCTTACAAATATTGTATATTCAAATTCATCTAATTTGAGAACAGTAACTGTTTAGCCGAATTTGAATACTTGGGACTTTCTCGTTTGATATTGTTATGAAACATTTAATTAGAGCAACACTAATTATTATGAACATTATGTTATATATCTATCTAATGTGGTTAAGAGTTGACCGGCACAAGAGTCATAACAAGTTAGTTCCCTGGGTTTTTAGTGTATTGGCGATCTAAGGATTGGTTACATAATATTAATGCCAGCGCCAATATCTACGAGCAGTGGTGATCATTTACCATCAGGTCTTGTCAGGCGGATTTGTTATACTATTATACTCTATTGTACACCACAAACATAAAATACAGAAAATTAGGACGAAACAAAAAGAAATAATACTAAAAATATATACAAATATTTGATGTGTTGTACAATAGGCGGACTTATGGCTAATTAGCCATCTCTTCGAGACAACCCAAATTCGCCCGTCCGCTTATCAATTTTACATAAAAAAGGTACCTATATACATATGTGCGCAAACAGAAGTGTGCTCTCAATTCTCTTACTCCAACACTGCCGGAGAGTTTATGAGAAGCGGCTTAACGCTTACCGAGGGATCGAGTGTAACTGCCAAAGCACAAAACACCGCGCTGTTACTAAATAAATATTGAAAGAAAAATCGTAAAATCTTTTCTACCCCAACCTGGAAACCTACGAACTCGTAATCTTTGTTATTACCAACACTTTGAATAGCGACAATAAATGTATAAATTCTTTTACAGATATCTCTTCAAAGTTTAATTCGCAATAAACACCCAAATAGACAATTATTTAACATCCTCACTTTCGGATTTATAATTGTTAATGTACCGTTATAATAATATATTCTAAGTTATAGGCTTCTTATATTGGAGCGCCGTTTGTAGTGAACGGCCATTTGTGGAAACACGTTATTCAACACGTTCATAATATTGTGTTGTTAGTTAACTTAACGAAATAGTTTGTGAATTCCTACATAGATGGCGCTGTGTGGCGTTAAATATAATATACCTAATAATAAGTATACATGTATCTATTAAGATGGTATATATTATTAGAAATAAAGAAAATTAAAAAGTAACGATTATTTTTTAATAAATCAATAAATACAGTAAAGTATAAATAGAAAATTTTCAAACTAAACAGAATTGAAACTTAATATGAATCTAGTAGATATGAATGTTGATAAGTATTGATATTGTGTGACAAATTTAAACTTAGAATAGGTATATACAGGGTTATTGGTAATTCGACGTATTCCCGTTAGGAGGTAATAGGGGGTGACTATCTGAAAATCAAAATAAGAATTATGAACGCTTCAAATACAATGCGGAATAATTTGACTATTTCGGTAGTTAAGTCACAACTTAGAAAAAGAATGCGCCTTTGCGTTCGCAATAGGGGAAGTCACTTCGAGCAAGAACTAGGCTAAATTACAAAATATCTTAATTGTAACTTAACTACTGAACTGTTTATGAATCTAAATTTTATTTTATTGTATTAGGTAAGTAAGTTAAGTAAATAAGTAAGTTTTTTTACATTGGTTATTATTTTAAATCAATTTTGTGGGAATTTTAAAGAGCGACCTTTAGGACGAATTCGGTCATGTTCGAATACGAATTTCCGCCAGCTTCCTTTCTGATCATTTTATTTCGGTTGCTTTGAAATTAATTCCTAGTTTTTATACATTTTCGGAAAGCTAAGTAAATTATTATGTTTTTAAAATAATCTGCAGAACAAGTTTCATAAAGATTTTTTTTGTTTTTCAGGTATATTTGAGGAAAAAAAATAATGAAAATATTGAAATAATATAGTTTTCCGTCTCGCATTTTTAAATTTGGACCGATAATTATCGTTAAAATATTGAAAAATATCGAGTGTTTAATCGTTTTTATAAATCAGAAGAAAAAAGTAGATTTTAATCAAAACTTTTTTTTAAATAAGTTTTAGAAGTTGCATTTTTAACTTATTTTGAAAAAATCTAAAAAACGTGATAACTCAAAAATGGTTCACTTTTGCATCGTGCATATGGGGGTTAAAATTATCGCAAACAGTCACCCCTATCACCTCCTAACGGGAATACGTCGAAATACCATTAACCCTGTATAGATTAGAATTATCGTTTATTCTGTCGCATTTCCTTTAAACATAGAGACAATAGGTTACTTTTCTATATAAAAAAGTTATAAGTATATCATGGAATTCTTGTAAAAACTTCATATAAGTATATCATGGTCTTTTAAAAACTTGTGATTATGAAGTTTAATCATTTGATAGATATTTTAAGATACAGTTATATTAAGTAATGGTAGCGCCCTGAAATCACACGAACGACTAAAAACTCCTTGTTATATATGATTTTTTTTTTATATTAAAATATTATACATTATTTTATAGAATCATCTTGCTGAATTACGGTAAAAACCATATTGAATTTAGCGTGTGAAAAAGTTTGAAGATTTTATTTATATTTATAATATAATATATTAGAGAAAAATATTCCCGAAAAATTTGGCTTACTATAATATCTACAAATTCGAATAAGTTAACTATCATTATCAATATTATTTAAAAATAGTACCTTGCGTATCATCTTTAATAAAATAATATCGTCTAAGGTTGTTAACCAGACGGTTTTAAACAATAATTATAATTATACCTAACGACATCCAATTAAATAATAACAACCAGATATATTTTATGGATGAATAAAAAACAGACGAGACAGCAAATGATCGATATTAACCGCCGAAGCAGACAGCGACGGCCGAAATCACAGACTTAATTACAAAACACATACATTTAATTACTCAATTATTTTTTTGTGTGAACTTCATAGATCTCATCGCGCGAGCTATCGATGAAACGTCAGTCGTCAGTATCTGTTAACAAGATAATAGATGAAATGCTAGGATTTAAAATTAGACAATAAGTACATTGTGTGAGAAGTTTACAATAAAACAATAATAAAAAATAACTTGACGGTGTTTTTGGTAGGGAGGCGTCGCATGAGCGCGAACTATTTCATTTAAATTATTATTTGATTCAGGATATGAGAACAGTTGTTGGAATATAAAAATATATTTTGTTTTCAATGACTTAACAATTAACATTTGGAATTACTAATAGTAACTGTGTTAAAATTACTGCTTTAAAATAACGTTCTTTGTAATTTCTTTAGAAATTTCGTTTTAAATAATTTTGCGATAAGTTATTTGTTGCGATATATAATGTATACAAAACATACTTAATGTTTTGTCTTGTTACAAACCTTTTTAGGGTTCCGTACCCAAAGGTTAAACGGGATACTATTACTAATACTTAGCTGTCCGTCCGCCCGTCTGTCCGTCTGTCACCATCTGATGAATTGTGATAATTAGACATTTAAATTTTTTACGGATGATGTATTTCTGTTGCCACTATAACAGCAAATACTAAAAACAGAATAAAATAAATATTCAAGTGGGGCTCCCTTACAACAGACATGATTGTGCCCCGTTTTTATAGTGTACCGAACCCTTCGTGCGGGTGTCCGACTCGCACTTGGTTGGATTTTTTCAGTACCAGAAACTTTTCCTAAATAAGCCATTATATTACTTGATGGCAAAAGGTCACCACGCATCTTGTCATCTGATTTAAAGTATTATATTTGTTGTGGCCGTAACAACACTGGTTTCCCCTTCAAATTTAAACATACCAGCAATAAAAAGTATACAAAATATTGGCACTAACAGTGAAATAACTAATAAGTCGGATATATACGACCAATTCGGGCTCGACAAATCCTTTTAAAAAAGTCTCTAAAGCAACAAAGCTGCGCGTTTGAACTGTCTAGTAAATATCTTCTTTTGACACCATTGCATTAACGAAAGGATTTATTTATCAACATTACCAATATTTGCCACGCTTACGACGCCTACATATTAGAAATAGGGGGTCTCTTGTATCGCAATAAACACACAAATAAGACTTTATCCATGTTTAGCTCGGGCTAAAACGTGTTCAAATTGAATTGACATGTTCCAGATAAAATTATAGTTATTTATTATCGACTAGAGCCTTCGAAAACATAAGTCTACGATACAATGTTTGGGAGTCGATGTTAATATCTGTAAGACATGGACTTAATGATTTAAAACCGGTTTTTCTCGGTAGAATCTACATTTCGAACCGGTGTTAGCTTTACATTTAGCATTAGGTAAATATACATTTGTAAATTAACGCACCTTTTTAAATAAAGTTCACAGACATAAATTCTATGATATGGATGTTTCACATATTGAGGGCTTGTCTACAATCTGCTAGAATGATTACATTTTTTGTTCAGATCAGTTCCACTTCTTACAGAAGTTTTTAGTGTGAATTTACATAACCTCAACCCTTACGAGCGATGTAAAGCAAGAGGATTCCGCTTCGGTATCCACTAAAGCAATTTCTCGTGGAAATATGATTGCACAACTTCGATACGATACTTGACATGGGTTTAAATACCTACATAATTTTATTAGGTAATACAGAGTCGTAAGTAGACACAATAGACTGTGAGCGTTGTAATGGCGTCCTTATTTTGTAAATAGGCCACGTTTGATAACTGCGTGGGTGCCACCCACCGAAATGGTGATTTATTGGGAAATTATAATAAGTATATTCTCATTCACTATTTACATGCATATTATAATACTGGTAACATGTTTGGTATAAATTTAGACTTATTTAAATGAAGTTTTTATTCGTGGATCACGGGTTTTACGTCCGTGCATTTTTCAAGATGAAATTGAAGTTAGGTACTTTGCGTTTTAAGCACTACCTTCGTACAAAGACTTATTTACATTTGCTTGGTTCTTCTATTTCTGCGTGCAAGAAGGACTTCATATGTATTCAACTCATCGCAGCTGTCTGATCTTAATAAGCGTCGCCCGAGCTGCACCGAAACTTTTAGTTCTCCAACCTCTGCATCCAATTGGGTTCCACTACCTGCTTCAGGTCATCGGTCCACCTAGCTGAAGGGCGCCCTAAATTATGTTCACCAATCTGGAGTCACTACTCCAGGGCTCGTCTTCTCTTTCAACGTTCGTATACTTCTTTCGTATTTTTCTTTGTTGTTGTTGTTTGTTGTTCGTAGACTTCTCAGTGACCTCGAATTCTATGTTTACCTTTGTCGACTATTTAGCTACCACAAAACATTTTACCTTTAAAATATAAGGATATATAAGGACTGATTGCCATATTAAATACCAGTCTGCGTGGCATGAAGTGCGAAGTTGATTTATAACTGAATCATCGGATTTCATCTTATATTGATTAAGAAATTGGTTTAATTTTTTTTATATACTTTCGTCTGACTAATAAGTATGAATAATATTTTATTTAAGTAATTTTAACCCAAAACAACTAACAAAGTTGCTTTAACTATATATATATATATATATATATATAATACAGACATTACAAATAGTTTAACAACTTTTGACAATAATTAAATTACGTTGACAAATATATTTTTAAAATCATGCGTGAATTAAAACAATAACAAAAACTAAGTTTTAATAATATTGTACTGTATACAACAGAAAGAGACCTCTGTCTCTTTCTAATGTATACATTTCTCACTAGAAAGAGAGGGAACCTACCTAGGGGGTGTAACGCTTCTTTCTTATTTCTGCTAATTCGGTCTCTAGTAAACCGCGTAAAAGAACTTCGTTTCAAAGCCTATATTATTTCGATAAAATATTTCGCTTAATGGAAAATAATTGTTTATTATTATTAGGAATATAACAACTAGTATAAAGTAGCAACTATGTCTATATTCATAACATAACATAATCAGCCTGTAAATTTCCCACTGTTGGGCTAAGGCCTCCTCTCCCGTTGAGGAGAAGGTATGGAGCATATTCCACCACGCTGCTCCAATGCGGGTTGGTGGAATACACATGTGGCAGAATTTCGTTGAAATTAGACACATGCAGGTTTCCTCACGATGTTTTCCTTCACCGCTGAGCACGAGATGAATTATAAACAAATTAAGCACATGTAAATTCAGTGGTGCCTGCCTGGGTTTGAACCCGAAAACATCGGTTAAGATGCACGCGTTCTAACCACTGGGCCATCTCGGCTCTAATTCACATTATCATTTATTAGTAAATTATAGAGTAATTACTAGTTAAATTGGACCATTATATTATATATAATTATATTATTAGTCATAATTATACAATTATTTCACGAAAATGTTATTATGTCACACAAATATATCGTAATTTACTTGATCATTTATTATATAATATGTAAAGATTAGTTAACATATTTATATATTTAAACTTTAATAGTAAATTTGCGTAAACATCGCAATTTCTAATGTTTTTGACTGTATCAAGGGGCCCATAAATAATGAATGCTTTTTATACTAAAAAAATAAGAGCAGTTCTCTGTTAATTCGTTTAAAGAGATTGTAGAATATTCTGAACATTTTTATATGCAATCAGTGCACAAAAAACGAGCAAAGAACCACAGGCTCATCAATATTACACCGCTACCGCGCAGCAGTAATTCCATCGCGGTGTGGTCTTTTATTTATCACTAGAACAAATTTTTAATTGGTCTGGCCTTATCAAGTAGATAAACTAACAATGCTGTTGAGATAATGGATCGTAAGTGAAAATTTATGTTTTAATAGTCGCGAGGTGTCTTTTTATAAGAGTCTCTCAAAATTCCGCGCGCGCGTGCGCACCGAGATACTATATATGTATGTCTACTCGTGAACATGTTTGTTTTAATTATAACATTTTGATATATTTTAGTTTCAATATTTAGTGCGAATAATTCGCGTAATATTATTTAATGTAATTGAATGCATAAAAAATTAGATAAAAGGGTTTTATTAAATTTATGTGCTTATTATAGATTATAAATAAAGCTAGATGTAGCTATAAATTAGAAATTAACAAACTAAAAATTATATTAAATTTGCATTTAGTGATAAAATAATTCTAAGTCAGTCATCTATTATATTAATCAACTGAAATTGTTTGTTCCATTTTTAAAAGGATTTCATAATATGAATTTATTTTAAAAGAGATCCCTTTAAATGTAGTGTTAGAACACTAAGGTCGCAAGCCTTAATATTGTAAAATGAAAATATAAACATGTTTGATATCATGTAAAATAAAAAAATAAAAAAATCGAATACCTGTAACATATATCAATAAATATTCAAAAACGCAAGCAGATAAATACCAGATAGCAGTAATGAAATTCGTACGACAACCGATTCCGTGAAGGAATGTTTGGAATAGAATAATCATGACGGTTCAAAAAACTGGCACTCTTGATTAATGTACTAACGTGATTGCTTTCTTAAAAATTCCCTCATTTTATTATTATTGGCATTTTTGATTGGTTAAATTATCTTGTATTCTGAATTGACCATACGACGAATCTAATTTACGAGATGCTATAATTATCTCTTAATTCATTTCAGGAGTTGATTGTTTTCAGTTCAGAATCATTTTAGTTGATGAATTGAAACAGAATCGATTCTGAGTTAGGAATTAATTAATAGAGATGCTAGTTTTGTTCAATGACGCATTAATGGCCTGGAAACTTTATTCTGTCGGCGTACATCAATCATCGGTATTGCTGAATTTCGGTATGACGGTGAGGAAATTAGTGTTTACTGGTATGATGACCTACCATTTTATATCTCGTAGTTGGTGGTGCATTTTCGGTGTAACAATCTATACTAATATTATAAATGCAAAATCGTCTGTCGTTTTTGTCACGGCCACACCACTGAATCTAATTTGATAAAATTTAGTATGAAGCAAGCTGAACTCAAAGAAACGACATGTACTTTTATATTTAACACTGACGACCGACCCCTAAAACACGAGCGAGACCGCGGACGACAACCAGTTACTTTTTTTTACAAAGTTCACCGCTTTCTTTGTACAAAATAAGAGAAAATTAAATCACATTAGAATCGTTTGTGACCAAAACATTTTTTATTTTACTCCAAAGTTTTCATATTGGTATCCATATATAATTTCCTAACCTAATCTCCTATATCTAATAGTCTAGTTTTATCTATTAGAACCTGTATGAATATATATATTAATATCTCTAAGGTATCCTTTATTATTTCTTTTAATTTTATTTTTTAATTATTCTGTACCATGACCAAGATATTTATCGCATCACAAAATCAAACCGTAAATAAATTTTAATTCGATTGTTTATAATCAAACATATAATTCGCGTAGCGTGCTTAAAATTCGAGTTCTGTTGTTTGCGTAGCTTATTGTATTTTGAGTACTTGAGACTTCAAATATTATTATTATAAATAACTATATAATAATAATATTATATAGTTATTTATAGTATTAATAACTATTAATAAAAGACTTGTAGTACTTCTACAAAGTGTAAAACAAAGTTGCTTCGAGTCATCTGTACGCTTATATCTTTTGAACTACGGAACGGAGTTTAATGCGGTTGTCATCAATAAATCAATAATGAGAGTGCTTCAAGAGAAAGGTTTATATTTGTAATACATATATATTATAGTAGAGAAAATTTAAATTTTCCTAGTCGGAAAAATCAAGTACTTTTTTTGTTCTTCTATTTAAGAGGTTGTATTATACTCTTAATGTACCAATGTAAAGCCGGGACGGGTTGCTGGTATAGTAAAAAGGAAATTTTGACACAGGTATTATAATATTTAGTTAATGTTAATGTTTTGCTATGTTTAGATATTTAAAAATCAAACTATAATAACAATTTATTTTAATTTCTGTTTAATGAATGTGAATTCAACTTAGTGCTAAGAAAGATGTCACTTTTAGGTAAAATTTTTGCACTTGCACACTTTTATTTATTTGCAATAACAATACATTTTTCTTGAATGATTTACAAACATATATTTTTATATTGCCACATTAAATTTTTGTGATAATGATAATACACTTATTACAGAAATAAAAGTACTAATATAATTTTATTACGCTCTCTAAGGGCTCTAAGTTGATGTTCGTCAGACATAGTTAAATTACAAATCTTTAATTTGAAAGAATACATACAAAACACGATCAGACACGGTGCAATTATTTTTTTCTTACTCAGCATATTAATAGTTATTCAATAATAATTATCACTATGTTTGGAACTAACCATATTTAAGAAACAGGTAACATATATCATCATCCTCATCATCCTCCTGCCCTTATCCCAACTCTACTTGGGGTCGGCGCAGCATGTCTTCTTCTTCCATACTTCTCTGTCGGACGTCATCTCACGAGTAACATTCTTTCTAACCATATCGTCTTTCACACAATCCATCCATCGTTTCTTGGGTCTTCAACAACAGGTAACATATATGTCTTTTGAAATTTGACCTAATCCGTAAACAGATAAAAAGTTAAATATTTTAAAAATGTATCTGATCCCTAATGCCGCACTCCGGTGTAAGCCTTTACATTTTAAGGACATGCTTTGGAGCTATAAGTTTTCCTTCACCGGAAAGCGCAAAATAAATATAAACCTAAATTAAACCCATGAAATTTGAACGCGGTTTGAATCCGCAATTATTTATTTACGTTATTCAGCCTGTGTTCCGTATCATTGAGTACTATATATCTTTTGTTTATATATAGTCGATATATTCATGTTTAAAGTGTGAATGTAATTCCACGATTACGTCAATAACTAGTTTCGTACAACGGAGCAAAACGTAATCGTTAACTTCTCGGTAGCAAAAATGTTGCAATAGTTAGTTAGGAAATATTAAAAAATCTCACATTAAATTTAATTTCTCAAAACATTAATCAAATTAAACATATCCCTTACTGCATTAAGGTTAAAGTCTAAAATTGCTTAACATATTTATTTTACACGACCGTAAATAAGGTGCAAATGTGCATCAAAATGTTTACACAGCGCTTTACTTTCAAACCTTATCTCGAGTATCGGCAGTAAAAAATGTAATACTACGTTAACTGCTTTTGTAATGGCTTACGAGCGTCCTCATGAAGGGCTGACTTAAATAAACTAGGTTAGAGAAGACTCGAATTATCTTTTTTTATAATAGTGGTAGATGGACGGGCAAATCGTCCTGATGGTAAGTGGTCACCACCGCACATTGGCGATGTAAGAAATAACAATCATTCCTTACATCCCCAGTGTGCCACCAACCTTGGAATCTAATATGTTATGTCCCAATAGTGATTACACAATAGTTAGTACACTGACTAACTTATCGTACAAACCGGAACACAACAATTCTAAGAATTTCTATTTGGCAATATGTGATAGTGGAACTCTTCAATGTCTATTAGTAAATTCTTCAAGGTCGCAAAGCCTGTATTTGGGCAATTACATTTTTTTGTGTTATTATGTGTTTCAAAAATAAAATAAATAAATAAATATTGAACAACATCACATACATTACTCTGATCCCAGTGTAAGTAGCTAAAGCACTTGTTTTATGGAATATCAGAAGTAACGATGGTACCATAAACACCCAGATCCATGACAACATAGAAAACTAATGAACTTTTTCTACATCGACTCGGCCAGGAATCGATCCCGAGACCTCGGAGTGGAGTGTACACACTACTCGACCACGGAGGTCGTCATCAAAAATATCATTTACTTATATAAATTTTAGTTAAAACACTCATCAGATATTCTACCGCCAAACAGCAGTACTCAGTATTGTTGTGTTCCGGTTTGAAGAGTGAGTGAGAGTAACTACTGGCACAAGGGACATAACATCTTAGTTCCCGAGGTTGGTGGCGCATTGGTTATGTAAGGAATGGTTAATATTTCTTACAGCGCCAATGTCTATGGGCGGTAGTGACCACTTACCATCAGGTGACCTATTTGCTCGTCCGCCTACGGATATCATAAAAAAAAATATATATAATAAAAAAAATAACTCTTTACAATAGCGTGGACGAAATCACACCTCCGATTTATTTAGTTAGATATATGTTTGTAGTTAGATTGTAAAACTTAATTAGTTTAACAATAGTAACACTGGCCAAGACCGTATGGGGCCGAGTCAATATAATACAGAAGGGTAAGGATTGCGCATTACAATTACAATCAAATGTCACAAACAATAATGTATTATACAAAATGAAAGTTTGGTAACTGTTATCAGCATTCATGTTCGTTCGTTACATAACATTGTTGTTATATCAAGAGATCTATTGTTAGTTTAGCTGCGTAATACCTTGCTATTATAGGTTTTTTTTTTTTTTTTTTATGTCATAGGTGGCGAACGTGCAGGAGGCTCACCTGATGGAAAGTGACTACCACCGCCCATGGACATCTGCAACACCGGGGGGCTCGCAGGTGCGTTGCCGGCCTTTCAGGAAAGAGTACGCTCTTTTCTTGAAGGTTCCCAAGTCGTATCGGTTCGGAAAAACCGTCGGCGAAAGCTGGTTCCACAGAGTGGTTGTCCGATGTCAATATATATTGTTAATATTGATAAAGTGATTAAATCAATATTATTTGTGTGTAAATATTTAACAATACACACGGTCTTCACTTGCTACGTTTGAGTACATAATTCACATATCGTGTGGAAATTAATACGTATCACATCAAAGAAGTTTTGTTATTGAAGCTTGTGTAATTTTTTAAAGTCTTTCTGACTAATAACCTCTCTGTCCCTCTCGTAGTATGATTGACCGGCAATCTAACGAGACGTGAGAAATCTCACGTGTATATTATAACATTTCCAAATGAGTGTTATAACTTTGTTTACAGTCGTAAGAATATATAAATTATAAACGTAGATTGGGTTCAAACCCGCCATTGAAATTTGATGTTGTGATTAATTTGTGTTCATTATTCATTTCATGTTTGTCGAATGAAATACTATCACATGTGTGTGTGCCCGACAACACAACGTAGAGCAGTATGGTAGAGTATGCTCTGAGTCTTTTCCTGGAAAGTAGAGCAGTCAAAAGCGCAGTGGTGGTATTTTTACAGGCATTTAGTTGACTAGCTCGGCTTTCTCTAGCAGTAGCGTGAAAATACTGCCTACTGTAGTAGGCAAACCTTTTCATACCGACTAAAAGTTTAAGTTCAAACGAAAAATAATTTGAGCCGATCCAAGTTGTTGGTGTTAATTCAAATATGCTGGAATTTTCTGTATTATACAATTTTACAAAAGAATTAACTAAAATCACGAACTACAAGATAAAAAAATAGGTCAATTATTCCATATTAAAGTAAGTAACATTTATGCAATGAGTTATAATATTTAACGAAACGGTCTTAATCTCAGCTCAATCATTCTTAAACGTATTTTCAACCGCGATAAACAGCGCCTTGACTTAACTTTTGAAATGCTGTACATTCTTTCTAGATCTGCATAGAGCACCCTAATATTTAAAATGTCATCGTTTTAAGCTTTATTGCAACTTGAAAAGATCCATTTTCGACTGAATTAATATTCAGGCGGGAATGGTAATTGAGCCCAGTAGATCGTGACTTATGATTTCATTATAGCTCGTGCGGCGCTTAATAGCTCTTGCGACAGAATAGCACCCTATTTACGAGTACGTGTAATAAGATAACTATTGAGTTGATTGATATCTCTCGACTAGCATTCCCTTATTATAATTTTATCCTAATCTGTATATTTCTTATCACTTGTCACAATTCACTATCGAATTCAAAATCAATCCTAAAAAAATATGTATAGATTCAGTCGAATAGGAAAACTTCAAGTAATTTTGAATCGTCAAGCGTTACCACTGTTTCGAAAATTGGAATGTTGATTCTATAGTTACATTAACGAACTTTACTTTATTAAAGTAAATTATAAAAATATTTACTTTGTCACGTGGTTAACAATTTACATTGATAATGGAAAAATGACGAAGATAGACTTCTTTTACCATTCATTCCACATTAGTTCTAACTTCAGCATCCAAGACTCGATTCAATTTAACTAACATTTGTTAATTAACAATAAAATCAAATTTTAAAATTTTACTCGAGTTAACAAATATTGATTCGTTTTTGTTGCTTCAATTTGATTAAGAGTGTATTCAAACGGCATATATAAGGAGAGAGACAAATATGTCTGTGTGTGTTTTGATATGCGTTAGAATCAATGTGTGCGTAAGAGTTAGTATTCTTTGTAATGTTGCATAAATATTATACATAAAGTAATGTAAGCTAAGATTAAAAAAAAGGCAGACGGAGCGCACGGAACATATATATATATATATTTTTTTTATGCCATTGATTGGCGGATGAGCATATGGGCCACCTGATGGTAAGTGGACACCACCGCCCATAGACAAAGGCGCTGTAAGAAATATTAACCATTCCTTACATCACCTATGCGCCACCAAACTTGGGCACTAAGATGTTATGTCCCTTGTGTCTGTGATTACACTGGCTCACTCACCCTTCTAACCGGAACACAACAATACAGAGTACTATAATTTGGCGGTAGAATATCTGATGAGTGGGTGGTACCTACCCAGACGGGCTTGCACAAAGCCCTACCAAAAAGTATTAGTGAAGCCACGACATCGAGTATAAAATAAAAAACGATTATATAATAATTATAATCGGAGCGCGCAAAGCAAACAATTAGAGAATCTTATTTATTATGGATTTGTTATTTTTATTGACATCTGAGAATTTACTTTAGATAATAGAAAAATTTTGAAAACACTATAATATTTATCGATTTTTTTTTTATCTGTAAAGTGACGCCTTTGCTCGTACACCTCTCTGTTTATTTCGTTTCCAGTTCTACTTATATGTTTTGATACTTATCAAACTATAATTCTGTTTATTGATTAGAATTGTAAAATGATTCCTATTATGTTACACTAACATTATTATGTCTGGACCGACAGCCTCAGTGGACGCCGCACTGAACTAAATCACAGCTGAACAATTAATAGTCTAACTTACAGACTTATTCATGACTGAATCTATTGACCTTAATATAATTATATAAGTGTTTGGATATGATTAAATAATTATATAATTTTTATGTATTTAGATGCACGTGGAAGGTCAAGTAAACAAAATGATTAAAATGTATTATATATTTTGTTTATGTGATCTCTGCTTTCATTGACCCGATCTTGGTTTGAACCTAGTCCCACGGAATTTACAGCCTAAAGAGCTAGACTAGACTAGAGCTAAAACTAAAACTGGACTAGAATTAATAGATCAATGACGCAATCAAGCAATCAATATATGGTCTTTTTCCCGAACCTCATTTTTTTGTTCATTAAAAATCCATTAATTCACTGAAATAAATTATATCGATAATAGATTAATATATACGTATGCATTTAAATAAATGCAAATTACAATACTTCAGCTCCATATACACATATACGTACATCATTAAAATTCAACACATTAAATTGAAATCGACGATCCTCCTTTACAAGTTCACATAATTTGAAGTCGAAATAGTAAAGCTCACCCGAATAGGGCTTCTAAAAGCAGTAAGTTACAACGATACTATCAAGTAAATATTGTATCCAAAATAGTAATAAATTGAGGCGGTACGTACAAATAAATCCATTTTATTTATAGAGAGACAGAACACAACCAACCTGACAGATTGTGGAACGATGAACACATCTTGTAATTGTATACTGAACGTCGGAGGTCCCCAATTGACGTTATAATAGAACTTCAATGCAATGAAAGAAATCTTACTTCGCCGTTTTCTACATGTCCAATAATTTCCAAACGCAGCGGATAGGATGTCTACAGCCAATATATTACTGTTTTATTTGAATTGTATTTTGCAGATCATTGGAATTATTGGTTTTTTTTATGTGTCAACTTGCGGCTCTTTCCTTATTTTTGTTTTGATGTATCAATGTACCGAACTACGCGTTTGTTCTTTTATTGTTATCGAATGTTTATAGTAACTTATTAAGATTTATTTGTAAAAAAATCGGCACCTTATAGAAATTTAAAATGGGATATTCAATTGTATTTAATTTTAGGTTCATTTTCGTTTGAAGTCCAATTTCAATAAATCGACTTAAAATATAAAGTTCACGAAGGTTAAATATTTTATGAGCATTGTAGTCGTGATTTGTTACAAAAAACTTGGATCCATTGTCCATCAGGACCCTATGAATAGTTATGCAAAACGGAGCGCAAGTGACAACGCAATGAGATGCGCGCGCGCATTGTGCGCACCGCGTATTGAACTGCCCGCCAGCGGATGCGCTTACTGCGCGGTGTTGGGCGCATTTGACTCTAAAATATTATTTTAAGGATAAAATTGTATATTATTCAGCAAAAAGTTTTAGCTAACAATTATTAAAGATATATTTTATACAAAGGCACAAGAGACATAATATCTTAATTCCCAAGGTTGGTAGCGCGTCGGTGATGTAAGGGGTGGTTAATATTTCTGATAGTCTCAATTTGAGGTTGGCTATGGTGATGTGCTTAATTTGTGTTTATAATTCATCTTGTGCTCGCTGGGGAAGGAAAACATCGTGAGGAGACCTGCATGTGTCTTATTTCAAAGAAATTCTGCCACATGTGTATTCCACCAACCCGCATTGGAGCAGCGTGGTGGAATATGCTCCAAACCTTCTCCTCAAAGGGAGAGGAGGCCTTAGACCAACAGTGTGAAATTTACAGGCTGCTAATGTATGGTGAGCACCGTAGCCCTTGGACATTTACACTATTAATTATAACAATTTTCATATGAATAACACTATTCGGTTCGAAGTAATATTTATTTCAACATCATGAAATCCATTGTAATGGTTATTCAAACAAAAGGTTTTTCTGTGAAGATTTTTCAGAAACAAACTGATGTGTGGACGTGGTACCAACTTCTAACTAACAACTAGGAAATCAAGTAAATTCATTGGCCTTGTTTATAAACTCTCTTGGTTATATCATAGCATAAGATAGAAAAGTTTAAGATAATATTATCAGCTATGAAATTTAAATTCTTGTTCAGTTGCTTAGTCTTTGGTGAGAATGGGGACATCGTCAGACATTACCAAGATACTGCACCAGTACACATTTCTATAGGTAAATAGTTCAAGCATTCGCATAAAAACCTGGATGGTCTTAGTTCAAATCAACCCATTACCTTAGCTCTTGAAATACACATAGTGTATAATTATGCATTATTTTATAATTTTAACTTTAAGATCAAATGAACAGTTATGTTTTTATATATGTCATAGAGTAAATTACCCGGTCGAACGGGGACACCAATGGTTTGTTGAGTCTTCTTCTCGTAGAGGACCAATGAACAAGGTTCCTCGTGTTAACACAGTCTAATGGTTCATGTAATATATCGTATATTGCGTTTGAATAAAGCTTTATATGTATATAAATAAACTCGGCTGTAGTTCATGTCTTAAACCTACAATATGGATGAATAAATTGTATAATCTTTGCAGTGTATTCTACACTTGGATATACATTTAACGAAAATGTACTTATGTAGAGTTCAGTTTCATTTCTGAAGTGGATTTTATTCGGTGTATTTAGTGTGTCTTTATTAAAAGTGTTAAGCAAAGATAATTATTAACATAACTTCAAGATATATTTATATAAGATTATATTTATGTATATTTATATATGTGTATACATTATAAGTGTTCCCAAGAGTAATGTTTTTATATCACTTCGATGTTGTAATTGCATAATGAATGAATAATACGCAATTAATCAATAAATGAATAGTAACATATTAAAATATATATAATTTTACTAAAAATATACGAAACTTAATAACAACGAGACGACATTACACAGTGGCAGAACACGAATCTTAAGTAATAATTGATTCAAACCCGTGCAAGTTGTACAGAATGTGTATGTACTTAGTTTGTGTTTATTCATCTCGTGCTCGACTGTGAAAGAAAACATCGTTAGCAAACCGTTATGCTTCGATATAAAATCTATCATATATTTCCCCTAACCCGTGTTAAAAGAGCGTAGAATAAACTGCAACCCTTTTCAAACACATATATAGATAAAAGAAATATAAATACCGTCAATGGTATTTATATTTATCAATAATCTGATTTATCTTGAGAAATACCAAAAATGTCTTGACAATATAAAAACACTATCACGACATCAGAACCTAGGTGACTGCGTTATCATGCATTCATGTTTTACAAAGCTTAAACTCGGATATTACACGATTTATTCGCACCGACACCCACCGTAAAACACATGTAAATTACGACTATCGCATCAATGGATGGCAATGTCGACGTTTCTATTTACAAAATAGGAGCTATTTTTGCGTGTACATTTACGGTATGTGTATCACCTATCCTGAAATGCATCATACGTTTGTACTATACATCACGACCTACGAAGACAATGCCTATAAGCTCCCATGTGCCATAAATATGATATGTCATCTTACTTTCAGTGGGGTGTCTAAAACGTTCGATCTTTGATACCCCTTTACATAACTAGCGAGACACCTTGACTTTGCATACATACAATCTTTAAATATATCATATGTAATTGTAAGACTTGAGATAAATATATTTTATTAGGAAAACCAAGCAGACGTTGTCACGCCTGTGTTTAAATACCAACAGTCATGGCGATCGGTTGAACGTTATTGGATTTGATGTGACACGATACTACAACGTGGATATTAGAAAAACCTGCTCAATGAAAACACACAGATGACACAGACTAAATGTTATGGTAATCGATAAAAATCGAAGTCTATCTATCAAATATATTATATATATTTACATTTACGAATATTATTAATTAAGATCTTTATGCGAGCGTGTCACAGATTTATTGATATCTCTGTGAAAGTATTTCTGTAACTTTCATCTATAAAGTCGTCTTATGATATTTCAATAAAAATCAATCACAGCTTCGTAGATCGCATTGCATATTTAATAAAAAACGTACAACGTAAACATATTTACAATGACTTGTATTCCGTCTGTCTGTATTTAAGTTAGTTTGATAGTGATGTGAATACTTATATCTATCAAATTTATATTTTAAAGCGAAGCTGCCGAACAAACAGACAATCCTGTTTATATAATACGAAGATTTCTTATGGACGAGGTATGGACGAGGATTTCTTATGGAGTTGTGCGGACGACACCTACTTACTGAAATGTTTGAAATGAGTCTACAATACAAGAGCAACTCATGTAAACAATGCTTTTTTAATCCTTAATCGCTTGCTCAGGATTTTTAAGCTCTGTATAAACTGATTCGAAAAAAAAAACGAGAGGCATCGTGGTTCACCCAGTTACATCAATATCTCTTTAAATATACATTAAAATACAGGCATATTAAAATAAAATTACAACGTTTTGAGATAAATAAAATAAAATAATAAATGTATAATAATATATCTCTATAAATAAATATAAATAAATATTGGACAACATCACATACATTACTCTGACCCCAATGTAAGTAGCTAAAGCACTTGTGTTATGGAAAATCAGAAGTAACGACGGTACCACAAACACCCAGACCCAAGACAACATAGAAAACTAATGAACTTTTTCTACATCGACTCGGCCGGGAATCGAACCCGAGACCTCGGAGTGGCGTACCCATGAAAACCGGTGTACACACTACTCGACCACGGAGGTCGTCTATACAAACAGCGATGGCGTTCACGCCACATATCTATCTTGGAGTAATATAGATATTGTCTATTCCAACCACTAGAGGACAAATGTCAAATAAACAACATTTGATATCGAATCGATGCGATAAGATTGGTCGAGAGCCTGAATAATCTTGATATTTATTAGGGAAAAAATTACGTTTCGAACATCGACGAAGCTGTTATTACTTTGGATGTTAAATTAAAGTGAATATAACTTATAAGTAGTTAAGAGTTTGGAATTATAAAGATATACTAACGTAGTGTACAATACAGCTGAGCTTATAGCAAGGTCGTGGAAGACGTAATCTAAGGTTTAGTTTTCTTCAGTCTTCCTTCGACTGGAACAGGCTATGTAAGTATAACCACTTTAAAATATACAGACAAACTATTTAGAAGACTTAAGCTTATTTCTGTCTTGATCTAATTCGCCCAGTGTCGGGAATCAAACGTACGAATTCGAAAAAAATCATAACAAATGTGTACTTCCATTAAAATATTTTATATTGTCTGTTTGAAAGCAGAAATGATGTCATAGGTTATTAAGGATTTACTAAGTGTAAGTCGAGGTGAATTTAATAAAATTGTGTCATAAATATTTAGCAAAAATACATAAAGTTAAATTGAATATACATTTTATATTTATTATAAATGCTTGACAGTTCATGGTAAGCTTATATATATATATTTCGTTATGAGATTATTTTGAATAATTTTTATTAGTTTTATTACGTCACAAGCGGACTGGCAATTGAACTACCTGCCACGTTGGTAAGCGTTCACGACTGACCATAGACATTACAAGTACTGTAAAAAATATTACTCATCATCAATACGCCTACCTTGGGAATTAAGATATTATGTCCCTTTTACCTGAAGTCACACTGACTCAATCAGCCTTTAAACCGGAACACATCGATACTACGTATTACTGTTTGGCGGTAGAACACAAGATGAATGGGTGGCATCTACCCTACCACCAAATTGTTATATATTTAATTTATTAGAATTTTATCATTACAGAAACCATGATATCTAATATATTATGTCCATTTTGCCTATAATTACACTGTACTGGCTCATTCACTCTTTACACAAGGACACAGTAGAAGAAGTTCTAACTATATATATTTAGTAGTAGAACACTAATAGTTCTACTATTATGGAGATAGAGATGTTTCTCCTGGCATGGAAAGGAATTCGGAGATAAATTAAACCGATATCCCTGCTGTTAGTTCGAAATGTATACATATGTATAATTATTTCCATACACGTTTTTTTTTTGATTAAATTAATTTTCTGGTTATATTTTCCATCAAAAAAGACCATAAATATTATCATCAAGAAATTATATGGTACGCATATGTATTTCATAATGGATTTGGTAAATTTTGTTCTGAATAATAAATGATTGTCGATGTTTTTTTTTCAATTTGGAGCACGATATCAGATAAAACACAAAAATATTAAGAGCCAGATGCAAGCTTAAAAAATGTACGTGCAAAAATTGAAATTTTCTAGATTTTTTTTTTTAAATTTAAATCATGTATCTATGTATAAATGTATGTATAAATCTCTTTAAGTTTAAATTTTATTCAATATTTAATTACAAATGTATTCAAATGACATATTTTTTAACAAAGTATCAAAAATGTTATATTTATAATTCGATTCGAAAAACACTTCCTGTTCTATCACGATTACGATAGTATTCACTAAAAGAAGAAATCTTTAAAAATTAATCACAAAATTAACTCACATGCATTCCTTGAAATCGTTCTTCAATTCGCCACTTACGTTTCGCAGAGTTCATAAAGATTTTTCTCGTGTACGGTTCAATCTGCCAAATAAATCAATGAATGGTCAGCGGGTCCGGTTGTATTGAGTGAATTAAGAGTAAGTTATTTATATACACGGACGGTGATAAATATTTAAGGTACCGTAATCTCGTTATTGCATCATTGGGCGCCAATTTTAAACCTGCTGTGGGATTATTCTGTTTGATAACATCAGAATATGAATTCAGATTTTAAATAAAGAATGAGAACAGATAATTAAGTCATAGATTAGCTAATGCCAAAAAAATATGCCAGTGCCAGTTAAGGAAAGAGTTTCTTTTGGGCCTCTTAACACAGGTTTATTCTTCCAAGCTGAAAAATATATCTAAATGCTTAGGAAACAGTGCTTATCTGTCTATTACTTTTCCGGAGACCCGAATAAAAAAAAATACATTATAGAGTTCAAAATAAATATCGTGCTCGTGTAAATTGAATCATACGATGATATTGATTCAAAAATGTTAGTATATTCAACCTTATTCCACCCTTAGGTATTGAAATTACAGAATCATTAAAATCAGAACACAATCAGTCAATGAACACTTACTATACAAATTGTTATTATTGATTTAAGCGACTATTTTCTAATAATATTATTTTTCTTACATTAAAAAACAGCTAAACTTAAACATTCCATTCCAGAATACGCTTATAGGTAGAACACTTCAATTGTTAAAAAAAAAAAACTATTCATGGAACATCTTCACAAGGAATTATATAATCTTATTAAGTAAAGAGGTTAAATATTTAGGTAATAAATCAGAGCTATGTCGTGTTGTCAGTCTTCACCTTCTTTTTTCATCAGTTTTATGTCCGACTGTTACTCGACTTACCTAATAAAGCGAACTCGAGGTTAGTAGGCTGTACGTGTTAGGTAATTTCTCTGAAAACATTAGCCTTTTCGAGTAGGAATTTTGTTGAGAAAATCTAGAAATGTTTCGTTATTACTTTTAATGGATTAGTATCAATGTTCGTGATGGGACATTGCTGAATAAATTACAATCTGAGATTATTTAAACGTTTATTAAACAAGTTCACCTTCGTCTACAAAGTGATGTATTAAGATGAGTTATTGATGAACATATAATATTATGAATTTTAATTGACTTTAATTTACTGCTGGTCAAATATATCCTTTATCTCATTCAACCTTTCAAGGTCTTCAGCAAAGGATGATCTTTCATCACGTAGTCTAGTTTGTATGTATGTGTGTAAGTGCTGTATTATGACTTATTAGCACAAACTATCCCTGCTAGATAAAGTCGTCCCTTATCTCATTCTACCATTCACGATAACCAATCTATCGTCACGTAGTCTGGTTTACCCCTTACCATCGTCCGACCGTACTTCAGGATCGTCTTCTATTTGACTTGTCATCACACTACATGAGTTCCTAATTTCACCCAAAGAGTATTTGTCATGTGATAGACGTTTCCAGAAGACGTCAGTGATGTAAGTGAAGCGCAATGTAGTATTACCGATGCAGTCTATCAGTCTGATAAGTATTTTGCGTTCCATTGCTTGATAACCCCGAGACGAGACATCTGCTGACTGGTACGAGACCAAGTTTGGATAACACATGTCAGGACGGGAAGTATTCACATCTCCACAAGTTCACATTTAAGGAATATCCATATAATATCGTACATATTAAAAGTGTAACGGTGCTGCATGTGTATCAACTTGTGTGAGTGTGTTCGCATGTGTTTGTGATTATTTAACTGTAGATATAAATAATAATTTCTAGCAATATAGTAAAAGTTGTTTTGTTACCCCGGGGAATGACAAAACGTTACGGATATTCATAAAACTGCATTTGCATATGCAATATCTACGCAAAGAATGCTGAAGGCATAAATTTGTGTGTGTATAACACATACGTGTCCATGTGCATACTACACGCTTAACTTCCTTGAATTATTGGAACTGAAAATATATCAGAATAAGGTAGTTATTTTGGGTGCTATCGTCCGTCCTCGACATTATTCGCTCGTATAAAGCTAACGTTCCAGTGAACAGCGTTTAATTAGATTTTAATAATAATATATTAGTTTTGTTTATTCGTTTTTATAATATAAACACTAATTTTCAAATTTAAAGTATGCTTAGCTAAAATATAGTAAATTTTTTGTTTGTTTCGCGATGTAATTGTTTCAACGTAGTTTAAGAGGAAATTGCAGATCCAGTCGCTTTTGTAACGTTTGTGAGGAAAATTATGACAAACACTATATAGATCAGTTGGGCTTAAGTGTCACTTAAGGTTAGTCATATTAATAATATAATTTAAGTTGCAGTGATCAAAGATATATGCAATAGCAGAATATTTAAAACTCGCAATGCGTTTTGTCTGTTCCGAAAGGTTAAATCTCTCTGAACGATAGCTGCCGTGATAGGCGTAGATAAAGTTTGTCGCGGTATTATTATAATTATAGACACTATTTCTGTCGGAACGAATCTTAATTATAAAACTAAATGAGATATTAATTCATTCATCTTTGAAATTACTTTCAACTGTTAATAGAATGTTAAGTAACTTTTTTTTTATCGTCGTTAATCGATAAATACGTGAGTTTATTGAATGCGTAAGCGTTTTTTAACGATGTCTGTTATAGTTGTTGATAACAACATGCCATTGTTTAATTACTTTGACTTGTGCTGACCGAATATCTCAAAGCGCTGGAGTTTGTTTGTTTTTAAGCACTTATGCTGTATGGAACTGTTCGATATCGAAATATCGAATACTAAAGAATTTAATTGAATTTAATGACGCGTCCATTAAAATAAATTTGGAAACAGTAATTGGTACTCAAGATATGCTAGATAAAAGAAATATTTACGAAGATACGCACACAAACATATACACACAAAGATTTCTTTTAAATATAAAGAATTGAACTTTGGGAATATCATACTTAAGAATTTGTAAAAAAAGTTGTAACTATAAAAGATAACTGATAACGAGTAATTAAACTGTTAACGTTACTTAAAGTAGCGATTACATTAAACATAACTAGAATAAAAGGACACGTCTTAATTTAAAAAAAAATGTTTGTATGATCTCTATAGTAATAGCTTCACTACTTCTTTGAATGAGTGGAACATCTTTACATTGAACAAGAATTTACGAGAAGTCTTGTATCGTATATCGAGCTGCGGGTGGCATGGCACAGTTCTTCTGACCGACATTGGTTACGGGACCATGAGATATTACGTGCGTAATAGTATAATCTTCAGATGTTTTTACAGGAATTAAAGCTGGTTGAGTATCTCAAATATCATTATATTTTATCTGAGCATTGATATAACACCCAATTATAGTTTGATTAGTGCTCTCTCATTGGTCGAAATTCAACCGTTATTAATTGATAACAAAAATATTAATGAAATGATTTGACAAATAGGAAATGAATGGAATGAGGCTCAACAGAACGATACTTTGTCATTATTGAAAAATAAAAAAAAAACAAATGTCATAAAAAACGTCATTGATTTTAAATTTGACATGAGGTGTTGTCATTGACAGTGTGAAGTGCGCACGTACTACGCAAGCAACTATTTACAATAACTTTTGATTGCTCGAGTATAGTAAATGTGTGTGTTAAATGTATGGTAGTTTAAATTTCATATTCCTCCGTTCGCATAATTTTCGTAAAACAGTTACAAAGTTTTTGCTTCACGTATTAATATCTTTCGATAATATTATATAAAATCTTTCGATAAATTGTAAAATTAAAACAAATGCCGTTTAATTGATTGAGAATTGTTACTAATAAACCTAACTCAGGTAAAGTCTGGCCAAATCTCTAGCTCAGAGCCAAGGGAATCTTAACTGAAGGTTGCCAGTTCAATTTAAATATGTGTTTTTAATTTATCTCGTGCTCGATGTTCAAAAAAACATCGTGATGAAATTTGTACGTGTCGTTTGAAAATTAGCTATGCCATGTTGACCGATTGGACATGTGCTCCAATGTTATTGAATAAGCTCCAATATGTATTTTGTAGGGACTGGGATGGAGGGCGTAGTGTATGATGTCAGTCTATCAATGAGAAATTTAAATGGTGTTTATTTTAAAGGTTTTTGTAAAGATATTACAAAAATAATAGTGCTCAATTAAACATCTAAATTATCATAACTTCCTTATGATAATTTTCAAATTTAGGTATTTTTTTTCGAGAGTGAATGCGCATTGGGAAAACTCGATTTTATTTTATTATTAATCGTACACCTATGTAATAACTGTAAAACGCCTGCGAGATAGCTTACGGTGTAACACGTAATCGAATGTCACGCTACAAAATACAAGCTTAATCAAAGCATTATCATCTGTATATCTTTGTATTACGGTTCAAAATAAATTCATTAAAATTGCCACAGCTTAAAAATACACCTCCCACGTTTTGCCGCCAAAAAGAATTATTTGTCTCGTACATTAACTGAACAATGAACCGTTAAGCATACAATGATGTCCTCTTTGCGTAACTGATGCATGGACATAACATACAGTTTTCTTTTTAAATATTTCACGAGCTGTATATTTTTTGTGTTTATCCATTGCTTATAAATAGATTATATCAAAAATATTACGTTTTGTTGAATAAATGTAAAATGCTCGAAATTAATAATGAATATTGTTAAATGATTTTTTTACTGACAATTTAATTAGCATTAAAATTTTTATTATAACTTAATTATTAAGTGTTGATTTGACTAATCGTTACAAGAAGATTTACACGCGTATTTTATTGCATGCGACGTACTCGCTACAACACATGGTGTGTTAGCTTCGCTAGAAGTAAATTGATATTAAATAAAAATTTATGAAAATGTGTCTTATAAGGATATAAGATTGCAATCTATTATAAAATACATTTCTTTATTAAACGAAAATTTAATGAAACAACAATCCAATATTTTAAGCTTTAAATATAATCGTATATTAAAATATCGGAAATCTTGTAAGGTATTGTATAACTGATTAAAGTGTGTTCCGCTATATACTTTTGTGATATATGTATATATGCTATTATATTATTAACATATACTAATTGCATGCATCTGCAAAATTCCAATGCCAGATTCAATTCTTAGATGTTGTCATAAAGTATGTCATGCAGTGTAAGACTGTTAAGTGTCTTTAGTCGTAGATGATATGGCTTTATTTGAGTTACATTGATTACATCTTCGACTGTAACGTTACCGGAAAAATGAACCGTGTCAATATATACTTAGGTATATATATGCGGTAATATAAAAATATAGAGCCGAGATGGCCCAGTGGTTAGAACGCGTGCATCTTAACCGATGATTTCGGGTTCAAACCCAGGCAGGCACCACTGAATTTTCATGTGCTTAATTTGTTTATAATTCATCTCGTGCTCGGCGGTGAAGGAAAACATCGTGAGGAAACTTGCATGTGTCTAATTTCAACGAAATTCTGCCACATGTGTATTCCACCAACCCGCAATGGAGCAGCGTGGTGGAATATGCTCCATACCTTCTCCTCAACGGGAGAGGAGGCCTTAGCCCAGCAGTGGGAAATTTACAGGCTGATTATGTAATATAAAAATACACGAATCTGACGATTTGCAATTTATTTAATATTAGTTAAACTCGCGACGTTATCCGTGCAAAATTTATAAAATTTATAGCACACAACAAACCCATTTTACCACTTCAAGGGTGGAATAAAAAAATACCTATCTCCTCCCACAGAACTAAAACTATCAACATCTCAATTGTCGTCTAAATCGGTTCATCGTGGCGGTTTAAGCTACATACTTTCTCATAATATTAAGTCATCATATTTTTTGCACTATACTCCCAAACGTTCCTTATTTATAACACTGTCACTGGTATTTAGAACGCAACCAATATACAGTGAAATGAAAAAAGTTTTTTTAAACCCAAACCCGGCTTGAACAAACACATTACATGACACTTTTTGTGTTTAATTTAAAAAAAGAACATAATTTTGTATAATAATAATTATTAATGGAACGGCTACGATGTTTTTGATAAGTGACGTATTGATTACACGGAAGATCATTTCTTTAAAGGGCGAGGACAGTTCAGAGCTTAATTCAATTGTCATATTACAACTAGAAGACGGAATACTTACCTGGTATATATTTCTTAACTCATATCAAAACATATATAAAATTATTTATTTAATTCTCATATTATCATTATCAATAATCATTCCATTTAAATTACTCAATATTTAAATTGAATTAAACAAATAACGCACAATACTATGTTAGCAAGTATTACAGTTAGCATATTTTTAACCGACTTCTAAAAAAGGAAGTTATCAGTTCGACGTGTATGTATATAACATTGTTAGAATTTAATTATATTTGAGTATGATGATCCATTTAGGTTTCCAAGCACGTGTTCTTAATTTCGTAAGTGTATGTTTGTCCACGAATTTCTCGAAAACTGAAAGTCGTATTGAGATGATCATTAAATCTAAGTTAGGTACACTTCAACTTAGGGAACAGTGTAAGTTTCATTAAAATAATAAAAATCGGTCTAGTAGTTTTTAGTTCACTAGCTGTTTCTAATTTTGTAGTCGGTTTAATTTTTTATAAATTATATTATAAGACGAAGAGTGTCTGAGTTAAGAGAGAGTGGAGGTAACTATAATTTCGTTATGGTTAGCAATGATTCATGCGATTAATTTTTATAATCTCAATAATAAAACTCTTAATTATATCGTGAGACTCGAGGAAGTTTCGAACTAATAAATCCGAGGTTGTCACTAATAAATATTTATATTAAGTTAATATATTGAATATCGCACGAGCTTTCTTTTCGGCTAACTTTCGCATTTCTTCGAACTTGTTTGTAGTTTGTTTGGTTATGTATTTAAGGGTTGCCAATAAACAAAAAAAATCGATAATAAAGGTAATTCAACAGAATATAAAGTTCTTTGTGAAATGTTAGTAAAATTTAAAATTTCCGAATCTGTTAACACACGATGGCGCATTGTTCACTCGTGTTAAATTGTCAGCGTGTGTCAACAAATGCTTTTAATCTAATTTGTATTTTGTTTTGCCGTCTTTTTTCTTACCTTAGTCATTTCACCTGCACTAATGACAACCCTACTACAATTTAAAAAAAATAAAAAAATTGCCGAAAAGGAGCTTTTAAAATTTTAAAGAATTCAAATGTAAGTATAATATTATTTATTTAAAAAATCATGTCATCCCTCTTTATTCGGCGAAAGAAAATTACCAATAACGCATTTGCTCTTCTGACGATTTACTTATCATGAATAAGGCCTAAAGCCCTTTGCTTCAGGCTTTGCTCATGATTTATATTTATATTCACATAAATATAATATATCAGGATCTTATGATTTTTTATAAGAAAATATATTAATCAATAAAAAAATATTCGATCCCAAAAAATCTGTATATTTAATTTAATTTAATAAATGTATAAACTATTTTTATTAAAATATAGCTGAAAACTTTTAATATCTATGCTTAATTATAATTGTTCCTTTTTTATATAAAATTTACTTCAAGTAAACACATTTATAAGCTATTCATCCTTTTATAGAAAATATATTATTTAAATTATATTCACGTATTTTATCCTACTTTAACAACTATAACTGCTTCCTTTATTAAAAATTCTTATTATTTAATAACAAAAATATAAAACGAATATTATCAAGTAATACAAATCAAGCAATTAACATTGCGAACGAACACGCGGTATCGCAAAGCAGCCAAAATGTTAATAACGAAATATCGATTCACTGCAATCGACTGAGATTTTTATTTGTAATCGAATGAATTGTTTAATCGATTTATGTTCTTTAATAAAATAATCATTTCAGTATCGTGTTAAGAGTAATAGGTTTTTAAATGTACCCAGGTCGCGATAATACATCAGGCGAGTGTAATAAATTGCCAATATTTAAAATATTTTAATATTTTTAATGTATGTGTATTGTGCGTGCGTATTAAAAACCTACCTCGATTAAAATGTTTGCATATCGATGTAAATGTATCAATGTTTCGAATGAAACATTTTGAATATTAAACTTTGCCATGTCATGTTATTTTATATGAATGCGCGCAATTGTATAATGATAAGTTTTTAAACTAATATAATTGCGTTATAATTAAAAAGATATTATGTTTAAAGTTAGTATTAGTGCTGTATATATTCAAACTGGAGTAAACATTATATTTTATGCATGGCACATTTTGTAACACACTCGTTACATCATCTCCTGGAACATCGCTAGTTTTGCACATTTTAAACATGATATAAACCTCTAAACTTGTTAGGCTCAAGCCGTGATAGCATACCTAGACGTAGAATAAAAAAATAAGTACCATCAAAATCCATTAAGTTCCAAAAGCGGCAACACTCAAACCATTGCATAATACACAAAAACTAAAATATTCATTTTTAATATTTTAAGCGCCATATGTAGAATAGTAATTAAAAATTAAACGCGAAACGTGTCTTTTGTATATAAGATGACATCACACGTTCGCAAAAGGAAAATGTGTCTAAGTTAAGGTCGACGACCTCCCATAACCGCCTTAAAAGGGACCCCGCATTTGCAGAATAAGAGGAAATTAAACATAAGCCAAAAATGTTGCTTTTGAGTTTATTTGAACAGTGAGAACGTTTAAAGTGTCAATAGGTAAACAGATATACTTGAAATTATTTATAAAATATATAAGGAAACAAAATGTAACAATTTTTTGGAACTATATCATATAAAAACATACTTATTTCCTGACGATGTTTTCCTTCGCCACCAAGTACAAGATTAATTTAAAATGAATATAATTCAAACAGAAATGAACGCATGGATGGATTTAAGCCAGCAATGTTCAGTTAAGGTCGACATGTTCGTTTGATAGCATTAAATGAACATTGTTGATACCTGACCTGACAGATTCTAGAGACGATTATCAAAAGGAGACTAGGCGACTGTGAAAGCCATTATACAGGTGCACTATATTTTCTTTCGTTATAATAAATAATCCGATGATTCGGCAATTCCATACAACTGGAAAAAAACGAGTCGCTTCCAAACATCGGATGTTAATTGGGTTTACTTGATTGAAAAACCGAATATATTTTTAATGCTATGACCTGGGAATATTACCCAGTACCGCAAGTTCTGTAGCCTCATATACTAGTCACTAGACCAATGAGGCACGTATCTATACAGTTTTACATCGTCTATGAACGCAAGACTATCGTGCAGTGCCGGAGGCATATAATGATATCTTACTCATTATCTTTTGCATTTATTTCGTGATATGTTCGAACTCAATAATAATTGTAAAAGTTAATAGCACATAAGTGTTTATTTTGTATAATATTTTTTAATTTGCTATTTAAACACCTAATCTCGTGTATATCAATCTATCTGGACGCGGCGAGCGCATTCACTTGATACTTAAGTAGATGGCGCCAGAATACGGCCGAGATGACCCCGATGGCATGGTCGGTGCCCAAGGAGTTACTGGTTCAAGATAATTATTTAAAGTGTTATCTTAACTTTAACTTATCTCGAACGGTAAAGGAAGAAATTACGAGGAACATTAATAATTTGAATAATAGAAATCAGGTTAATTAAATCTAGCAGATTGATTAAAATCGTAAAATTCAAGAATACATATTGAGAAATTTCTAGAAGCTTGTACTAACTTCTTGTTGCAAACAAAATATTATGGAAAATAATGTTATGTCTTAAATAAAAAAGACCATGTAGGTTTATGTGTCATCAATAAAATAATTCCCAATCAAATATTGTTAACCAACCTTTACTATGACGAGTCTTTATTAATGAACCCAAGGTCAACTCACAAGTTATGATGACTCGTATTACTTGCTAATAAGAGAAATAATAGAAGCAAATTTTACCAGACACGTCATCGTTAATATCTGCTGGGTTTTGCCCCTTCTTTTAAACATTGTGACGTTTTAATGTCCTGTATAGATTACAAACAAAAATGTACTTATTATTATTATGCTATATTTCTGTATTTAGAACATCTGTTGTTTTTTTTTGTGATCATACAGGTACGATTTCCTTTTCAGTCAATGTCTAGCGCGGATTAACGCAGTTTAAGGAGCGTTTTTTTTTTGTTTAAACGTTTTTAGCCATACAAACATTTATATAAATGTATTCCTAATAACAAACAGAAGATTCGTTGCCGTTTAAAGCCGGATAAAAATAATCTGATACTTTTTCATATCGCGAACCTGTTCTTTTTCACACGCAAAACTGGTGTTAATAAAATTCACTTTACTCTATTTTATCGTAGAGCCCTAATTAATGTTACTATAGTTGTCGACTGTGAAATTTGCATATACCTAAACTGAGCACAAAAAACCGAAACATCGACGTCAGATGGGAATGAACCGTGAAGGTGATCTTGTTGTGTATGTATTTGCAATATTTGTCAAATGGATCGAGTTTAGGGAAAAAACGGTTTTTTTTTTACGAAATACCGTTCGTTATTGTAATAAATGTTACAAAGCATTGTTTTGCATGATTGAAATTTGTACTTTTTTAATATACATATAATCTATAATTTTTTTTTTATTTATATTTAAAGGAAACAAACGAATAAATAGGATTAACTGATATGTAATTGATCAACATCCCTACAATATGAAATCGTTTCTAACGATCAGATCTAAGACGTTATGACTGGTGACACATATACACTGGCTCACTTACTCTTCCAACCAGACAAATGAAACTGCATACAGGACTTCTGAGTTTTTTCTTTGCCTAAAAATTATAAATACTAATGATCAACTAGAATTATCTATTATATTTTCTTTATATTTAATCTTATCAAAAATTATGACCATTTTTTTATATAACATTAGTGAAGGAATATACAGCTATAAAATTAAAGCATTTATTTCTCATACAAATTAACACGAAATAATAAAAGTATATTTCTTTTGTTTTAGATATTATTAATCACATTATTTGCTTCCGTTATAGAATAGCGCAATAATCAATTATAAAAGATATTTTAAAGAAGGATTTTTATTAATACATGAACTACTGGTGAAACCGTCATGCTATTTAATGTTAATATTTATGCTTTATATGCCATTGCCATAATTAAAAAAAAAACAAGTGTTCTATGAAAAATATAAGTTTGCACATTTAAATATGCCTAAATTCACTTACGGGGAGTTTTTACAATTATACTTTTTAATTAAGTATTATTATGTTTCATATTTATTAACTTACATCACTATTTAATTGTATGTGCGGAAATTATAAATTACATCATATTCCGTTTGAAATATCATACTTTGTTAAATTCGAATTGTGAAAAAAGAAGTATCTTTTATAGCAAAAATACCAATATTTCTTTATTTAGCTGTGACACAGATAATTAATCAGTCTTGATGATTTGTTAGATTTAGTTTTGTGACTATGTGATTGTTGTTTTTTTTTTTAACTAAATAATAACTTATAAACTTATGTTTCGCTCTTTCTTTCACACGTATTTGGCATTTGAAAGAAGAAGACACAACATTATTTAATTTATAAAGTCCACGATGAAATAAAAATAATTAAACCATGAGTCAAGGAATTTTGGTTATTATCAGCTAATTTTGTGACTTTTTGGTCTCTCTCTCATGGTCCGATTGTATAATTGTGTTAATGATATTAATTTCGTATTGTGATATTACGATTTGTAAAACAAGTTGATTTTTTATTATTAAAGATATGTTAAAATCGATTACATGCCTTTTTCTAACACAATAATGATGACTGTATATCGACAGTCAATACAATATAAAAACTCGAATGAAATCAAATGAGAGAAAATAATGTTGACACACACACACATTGAAAATAAAAAGAAAAATAAATGTTCTTATCGCTACACGTAACACGCCAACTATCAAATCCAGATATTGTAATATTATCATTCAACGCTAAACCAATAAGTACTTTTATGAATTTAAAATTTGTTATTACAAGTACAGAACCATAGATTTGTTCTTGACGAAAAAAAATATGCATATTTTTTTAATTGGTCAACTTATTTAGAAGTTAAACGATCATCAACATACGTACATTACAATTACTATTTACATAAAAAATATTTTTATAACTATAAAACGAACAAAATTATATAGCTGTACTTGATTCGAATATCAACAAAAATATTTACATATTATATTGGTATTCAAATTATGACCTTACGTTCATAATTATAGTTAAAAAAGATAATCGTACAGCTTAAGAGTAGATCTGTATATCACAAATTATCTCATTACCTCAGCCTTTGAGCCGCCGTAGCTTCTCTTGAAGAGATAATTATACCTTCGTTAAATGTAGAAACAACAGCATAACTTGCACTATTAAAGGGACGGTAATTACTAAATAAATAATATAATATTTGTTTGGATCTATGAGAGCTCTACACGATAAACCGAATCGACAGAAAAACTGCAACAGTGGCCAATCTAAGATTATCCATTTGTGCATGTATTACATTGCGTAAACATGCTCGTAAACATAAATGTAGTCTTTCGCCTCGCTGTAATAGTCCCGTGGAGTGATTCCAACACGATCTGAAGAAGATCAGGGGGGACAACGGCTTTTTGTACTCTCTAAGGAAATACTTGCTGACTTTCCGGCATGATATATTATATAATTGTATTTCACTAACATAATATATTATATATAGAGGAACTACTGAGTTTCTTTGCGGTTCTTCTCGGTAGAGTCTACATTCCGAACCGGTCGTAGCTTTACTTTTAATATATGTAGTTCTGTAAATGACTTGTAAAAGTTTACTTGAATAAAGTATATTTTTATTTTGAAGGTTTCTGAATATGAGGTGCTTATTAACAACGTCAGATATTTATAATGTATCTGTTCATAATCACGTATTCTCATTTCATCTTACGATCTTAGTGATTTGTTTTTTTGTGTAGTAATTACGAATCATTAGTTGACAGACTACTTGAAGGAAACTATTGGACGTCAATCTCGTCACTGGTTTTGGTTCTCGAATCTTGTACACCATCGATTATTTTTATGGGTCATAATTTGCACGTGCCATAATTTTTAATTGTTTATAAAGATTGAAAATCTAATTGTCTGTGGTGATTAAATCAAACATTAATAAAAAGTCTTTGTAATATGAGCTAACTAGCAAGAAAATATAATTCATAATATCAACCCATTATCTTATTTACAAATGTCAGACTTTGATTTGACCTTTCATTTTGCCAAAGATTTAAATATATGGGCGTTGCATTTTAGCTGTTATGATTTTCAAGCTATAAGTGCTTATTAACTATTAAGATATATCTAAATTTACAACAAAAAATCCATGATTACTAGTGTAATTATTCATGCGTATTTATAAAATACATTTATGTTGATTTGAATTACAACTTTCAATGTATTTGAAAATGTTTGTTCACGTCTCGACTAATCGTAGGAACCAAATTATGAATGGTGTAGTAGGAAGAGATCTCTACAGTTCACAAATGACATAAAATACATTAATGAATTATTTATTCATTATTGTTGTCTATTGGTGGTATATTTATAATCTATTATTGATAGCATCAACAATTTAGAGTGATCTCTCACTAAATAGTGTTTATGCATATAGACAATTAGACATTCAGGATTGTAGCTGTTCTTTTAACTATCTGTTGTATAATGAATGAATGAATGAATGAACATTTGTCACAAAATTAATGTATGTATAAGTTGCAAGCTGTTTATTTAACGTAACATGTGTCAAAAGTATTGATCAAATCTTGCAACTGAATTTTTTAACCAGTTTCAAACATCTGATTAATTTTAGAAACGTCTTTGTTGCTGATTATCTTAAAATATATGTAGTATCATGCAATAGTATTCTATAAAACCTTTATAATAGCTATCTTCTTTAGATATTACTAAAATATAAGTACAAAATTATCTTAATTTGCGTATAATATTCACTAAGAAAAACATCTAATAAATGCTTTCAATTTATATACTTTTTATTTTTAATTAAACAACAACATTATTTGCAGTATTACATTTACAGCCTGTAAATTTCCCACTGCTTGCCTAGGGCCTCCTCTCCCTTTAAGTAGAAGGTTTGGAGCATATTCCACCACGCTTCTCTAATATGGGTTGGTGGATACACATGTGGCAGAATTTCGTTTTTTATTTTGACATTAAATTAGACACATGCAGGTCTCCTCACTATGTTTTCTTTCACCGTCGAGCACGAGATGAATTATAAACATAAATTAAGAACATGAAAATTCAGTGGTGCTTGCCTGCCAATCATCGGTTAAGATGTAGATGTTATAACATGGTTTTATAGAATTACATCATTTAACGTTTTTAAGACCAAATAACACGAAATATGTAAATGTTTTGAAATTAAAAGTCAAACGATGTTCATAAAATATTCGTGTAATGTTACCAAGTTCGTCACCCGCGTGTCGTAACCGAATATCGAATCCACTACAATCGGGGCCAATGCCGAATGTCATAGCGATGATACAGTGTAAGGCCGCGTGCATTCGTCAATCATAACGCGTTTAAAACTTAATAAATTTATATTAAAATCAAAATAATATTGAATAAAATATATTAATTTTCAATTGTGATTTTGATACATTTAAAAAAAATAAAAAGTAACCTCTATTGAAACATATTTCCTAATATTTATTTGAATATTAAACTTTTATAATTTCCTTATACATGCTTAGGATAACTATGAGGTAATTATTGAGTTACGAGTATGTAACTGTTACAAACCTACAACATCAAAACCATCTGTAAGCAAATGTTAGGCTTGATAATGCTATGTTATTGTTTATTTAACTGATCTTATTTAAAAAAAAGTTTTTAAATGAAGCATTAATAGCGCAATCCATTACGGGCCGCTTGCGATGTAAAAAGTCGCTAAAGTCGCTAAGCCTAACACAAGTGATAGGCTTTAAAATAGTGTAACTAGGAATTTTAGTAATGCCTTAATTATTTTGGGGTATTGCTACTATTTTTTTTTTAATCAGAATTTTTTGATAGAAGTCGTCGATGTTCAGTCATCCTAAATCAACATCAAAGCTCGTCCTACGACCTGATGTACCATTTAAGACTAAATAATAATTTTGTACCTCTAATTGTGTTTAGTAAGTTGTAGGCTGAGACGATGAATCAGGCTCCTAACAATGATATTATAAATTATTGCTTGTTTTGTGAAACACACCTATGTTTCCCCGATTGTCTTACTTTTAGGATACCGATCCTTATACCGTCGATACCAAAAGCTATGAGCCCAGATCACTATTGTCTTTGATTTCCTCCACTTATTCCTTGCTTGGAAACTAGTATAGTTTGAATCATAAATCTGTAAAGTTCTCTTAAGAATAGTATGATTTCTCAAAAATAATATAAGAATTTTAATTAACAAAATTCGAAATATATAATTGAATTAACTTTGCCTATAATTATCCGATTGTTGGAGGAAAAGAAGTTTAGAGAAGTTATTTGGAGCTTATTCCTTATTTTTTATATTTGTTTATATAATGTCCATATTAATATTATAAAGAGATATTTATTTCGTTTGTATATAGGGAGTAATCTCCGGAACTTGTGATCCTATTCTATATTTTTTTTCATAGCTAAATTATTGCCTAGTGCTATATGATATACCTATCTGTACTGTATAAATTGCACCCGTGCAAGCCGGGGCGGGTCGCTTGTGTTAATAAGAATAACTTTCATTTTAGTATTCGAGTTCGGCTTCTGTCCGCATAACCTTGTTATTTAATACGAATTACATCTGTTAAATATTTCAAGGATTAGCGGAAAAGAACGAAATATTGACAGTGACCCGAATGAGGTGTTCTGCGTGACGTCAAGCAGAGATGGGTGATATTTATTAGTGACCTTATAGATGTGAGAGAAATGACAATCGTCATTTAGATCCGTGTGTTACCTTCACGTTGATGGTCCAAGTTATAAGATTCGTCAACGCATACACATATTAACATAATACGGGCAGAACATTATAACGGATTTGTTTTACGAAAAGTTGTTTCCAAACGAAATGTGGTAAATCGTTATTATTAATATATATATGTAATTTATATATATACGTGAATTTTAATATTTGTTGTCCGTGCATGCGGGTCAGAAGCAAAAACCTTTATTTCTTATAGAGTACATTTTAAGTTCGAAAATCAAGCTAAATATCGCTTTATTTACAATCATATTGCGTATAATTTAATATTTCACGCTCAAATTTTTATTTAATTAACTGCGTTTTGGTTGAAATGGACATAAAATATCGTATATTACAGTTTGGGGTGATATGTTCAATATTAAAAGAAAAGTAATATTACTAATACTACTACTGTCTGCTAATATTAATTCTTTCAAAGTACAATCTTTAAGAAGAAATTGTCATAGCGAAATCCGCCATTTCTCAAGTCATGCACCTCAATCGTCAACAGCAAGGTGATTAGTATTTCGGACGGTGGGAGCGTACTCGCGCGCAGTCTCTCGCCGCCCGTCGCCCCGTGCGCCCACCGCCAATGCGCGCGCCACACTAAAGCGCGATATCAGCCGCCCCATATAAGCGCTAATTTTCAAAAATAGAACGCGTGTATGACAGTGCATATCAGTGTTTTGTGCCAGCAATTGTGACGTTGAACGCGTACAAATATATTTTCACCACTTTCACCAATTTTGCAAGTGAGTTTTAGATTATTTTCTTATTTATAATTGGTTGTTACACAATTTCAATACACGGAAGTTGGTGACGAAAGGTGTTTTTTTGATAAGTACGAGTACTTGCAGCGATTAGACGTGCGTGTGGAATATAAAAATTTATACGGAACTGTATTTGTATAAATGTTTATTAATTTAAAAAATTGCATGTTAATTAGGAAAAAAATACTCATCATTCCGTTTGAGTTCATTTTTAATTGCTTGACTTTTAAATAATAAATGTTCATAAATATATTTTATTATATTACACCCAACGAAAGATTTCAACGAGCGTCACGTACGCGTTGATGTCTTTACAACGGAGCGATCAGAACTGTTTCAGTAACATTGTATGATTATGTTACGTTTAAGCTGTACTTGTATTGATAAAAGAAATATCAATAGATATTTAATGTAAAATTATTGACCATTTTCTTTAATGGATATTTATTGACCTTGAATTAATGAGATTAAAGCTCGCAAACAAATTTTTATTTATTTTGAAGTTGAATTTTTTTTTTTCAATTATGAAGCTACTTTACTAAAAAAAAATGGTTTCGAACTAGGGATTGTATCGTGATTAATTCAATCACTAGTTTGAAATATAGAGTCAAAGAAGCTCACGAAAGTCTGTCACTCTTTTATGAAAATTTAAACTATTTATTGTTACAAATACAAACATGACACATTTTTAATATAAATTTTGCCTTTAAAATAAAGAGTGCATCTCATCACAATACTTTTAATCATAATGATAACACTCATAACCAATCCTAGAAATATATCAATATGTTGATTAAAATGTAGTTTTTTTATCGAAATATTATATCGGCTAAGTTCGAAATAACTTCCTTATCATTATATGGGAGCGAAATTTGTTGAAACTCTTGTTGCCTAAAGTCGTTACTGCATTTTGAAATTATATTGCAACTCTTGCAGTCACCGAGAAAGTACGAGTACAGCTGGTATAAAAGTTGATATTATAAATCAAGGTCACGAAACATTAAGTCCAGTATGAAATATGATAAAAAAAAGCAAGCGTAACTTAGTTTTTTCATACATAAAGTATCTCGTAATTTGTAAATTGATTTAAATATATTTGATTGCTATCCTTAATGTTAGTAGGTACTTGATTGGTGTCTTATATATTTTATCTTATCAATACGGAGGTTCTATTAACATACTATTTCAATCAAAAATGTACAAGTACATATAAGGCTGAGTTAAAATATTTTATCTTTATTAGATCTATCGCAATACGTTTGTACCTACATGTTTAATAATATAGAATTCACACTACATTTTTTAAATCGTTCATTTACGGCTTACGGACACTTCTAAGAATATATGCGTATGAAAAAAACAATAGAATTCATAGTATTGAATCTCTTTGCATTTTTTATAACTTAATATTAACTTAAAATTAAAATTACACTCAATTATTAGTATTATTAAAGGTGTGATTATGACATTTGATTGGCTGCTACCTCATTGATATAACTGTTCATCGTTAAATTTTAAATACCTCCCAATACAATGATATAAAAGTTAAAATCAAGTAATTGGATCGATAAGAATAATGGATAAATTAACAGGAGAGATATTGATCTAAAATCTCTTGATTAATTAACATTTTAGCGCGAAAGACACTTTGTTTTAATTAATAAATCATTACGTCAACGAAGTTCTCAACGAATTTAATTTGTTACGTGAATTTTAAGGAAAAAAGGTAGAATATATGATTTTTACATTCCGAATTCAAAATTTATTATTATTATTTTGTATATGTATAATACATTATTTTATTTTGAAACGAATATTTAGAAATAAAATCATTTCGCTTCGCAATGTTGTGGAACATCCAACATACTCGATAATATGCACGGAGACCTCTGCCTAGCGGTGGCCTGTTAACACACTGTAAGGTATTCTACTTATTATGTATACTATAACTTAAACTAGAAAAGAAAATTCATGGAAAATAAATTATACACAAACGTGATAATAGATAAACCGGTTCATGACTGTAATTTTAAAAGCGAGTTTAATATTGACGAGTTTTATATTTACCAGATGATATAATCACGTGGAGTTACCAAATGTGTTATATCGATTTTGAAATACAAATATAATATGTTGAGCCTTGGACTAACACGCAAACTCGTTTTTTTTATTTGAATGCATAATTAAGAAATATAATATATGTTGTCTATCTTTTTATGGAAAAAGTTTTATTTGAGGCAAATATCATATCAAATATTAATAACTGGCTGAATACTAAACTTCGAATTCAGTTTGCGACGAAGATACTTCAACTTGTATACAACCTTTTATCCCCAACATAAGCCCCTGAATGGGTGAAAAAATAGCCTATATACGTCCTTTAAAGTTTAAGCTTGCTTCGTACCAAATTTGACCAAAATGGATTTAGTGTTTTAGCCATGATAGAGTAACAGACAACCATAGTTACTTTTCTATTTACTATATTAGTATAGAATATAAAAGCATCTTCTTCTGGTTCTTCTCGATAGATATGATATACCTTCCTCATTCGTTGCATAAGATTATGCTCTTCCGTAAAAAAATATTGACTTTGCCGGCGCACATTATTCCGAAATATACTGTGTACCTACTTAGTTAGTTCTGGTAATTATCGAAAGTCCACGGGCAATACTGTAACTATTGATATAATCTAACAGAATAAAAATAATTTTGTTTTCGAATTTAAATGTAACTTGAATTTACATTTAACTTGTAATTAAATAACACATGTAGTTCGATTTAAATTCCCGTTTACTGTAACAGACACTAAGCATTCTGTTAGCGGTTCCGTCGAAAGTCTCACGCTCCACGCCCATCTATAAAATTTCATCACGCGTCACCTTTGTATAAAAGAATAGAAATTAACATAAAAACAATCCCGTCCAGTAGCTGCGTAATCCTTTATTACAATCGCACAAAGTCGAGAATCGTACGTTTCTATAATTCGATACAATTTGATATTTGACAAAGGAAAGCTAATGACCCGTTTAACTAAATAACGCGAAGCATTGTCATCGTCGACAATAACATGTTAGCAGGTTGTTTGGCAATAACCAACGCATGTGAAACAGACATACGCTATTGATAGTTACGAAGAACCCACGTCTTTATATTATAACGAGTATATACACATCTCCAACCAGATTCGCCTTTTTCGGACTTGTAATATTTACATTTGTCATTCTCGCTTAAATACACGTTACGAAATAGTGAAATTAATTTAAAGATTGCAATAAATTATATAACATATTTTACAATATTTTTAATAAAAATAATTGCATTTTATTTTTATAATAATTATTTTTTAAACAAAACCATAGGGATTCCGTTTTAACTTAATAATAATTAACATATTTTGAGCATGTAGAGATGCAGGCAGCATTGTTCCACACATTTCCGAGTCTTAAGGCCGTCGGAAGAACATGATTTAATGGGTATATTTTACAACAGAACTATTATCTATTTTCCGATTCGTGAGTGATTGTTGACGAACGAAATTGAATCTAATTCCCAAACGTTAAGATCTAAATACGTACGATAGTAAACGGTGCAGTATCCGGTACTTTCAGACGATTTTCCAAATTATCTAAAATGCAGTATGCACTTGTTTGAGCAATTTATTTTGCACGTTTGATTTGCGTGGTTTGATTGACGTATTGCTCAATTAAAAGCAATATAATACTATGTATAAAGTTATGCTATGCACCTACGAATTGTTATTAAAATATTTTTCTTAATTTTTGTAGCGCTCATGTTTAATAATCTAGCAATCTTGGGTATATATCATTCAATTAATTTTATAAAAAAAGAAACGATGTCATTAATTAATATTCTAATATACATACATAATATATTAATCATTCGACAGTATTTGTCTAAGCCCCGGTTCTTATAATATTTTTAAAGATAAAGTATTCATTTGAATCGCTTATAATATAATATATACTAAGAAAAAATAATTTAATAAATGAGTAGCTACTTTAAGTAATAAATATAACTACAAAAGTAGTATGCTGTTAGTATTGCACTGTAACTTTAAGAGGCATATAAAATATCAAGCAACATAATGTATGTTACATATTGCTGAATCTGAGTTGCCTGCGCGAATATCAGTTGTCGGTTGCGAAATCCTGGCGCAACCGTGACAGTACGAATTAAGTTTTGAACAAAGTTTAACGATATAATACAATAACTACTGCATATTAGTAAAACGCTAAACTTAGGTACAATATCATAACAATAATTTATAATTCAAAATCAATATTAAAAATATATTTAAAATTTGAATTATAGCTTCTTTACAGCACAAGTTTTATGAGCGACCGCTTCTAAATCATTTCGAATAATACCTACTTAAAACGTTTGATACGCTTTTAGTCAAATAAACATTTGCACGTATTAAACATGGTATTTAATCTCTTTTTGAAATGATGTGTCATATTATTTCTTATATGAAATAGGTTTCTTGATGGAGAAATGTACTTAATCATTCTTTGAATTTCTTAATTTTTTAATGGCTTTATTTTACGCTAAAGTAAACGATTTTATCATAAATAAGTCTTATCCATATGTTACTACTGTATATAATAATACATTATTTCTTCGATAAATTATATAATTACCATTCCGTCCAGGTATTTATAATTTTTATTTACAAATATATAAGTAAAGTGGGTATATATATAAGAGCTAGATGTATGAAATTGTGTAGTTTGCAAAAACAAACTAGAATGTAAATTACTTTAAAAAACGTGTTATTATATTTTGTCCTCTAAATCGAGTATACAATTTGACTGCAACAATAAATCACTTTCATAATAAATTTTATGTAAAGATACTATAATTGATTATTACGTAAATTGTTAGGTACATATACAAATATTAGCGATCCGCCTAAGCTTCGCAAAGGTGCAATTTATACGGTACGGGCTGCCCCATATACTCAGGAATATTGTATTTGTCACTAGTGAAAAAAATAATAGACTTAGCTCTCTCTCTAGCTCCAGAGATTACCTCGTACAAACAAATTTTATTTCTTTATAATATTAGTAGGTACTATAGATAGAGGGACGTGATGACAAATGACAATTATTATTGATTAAAGTACAAAGTGAAGAATTGATTTTCGACTTGATTGTATACATACCTAAACATTTTTTACTTTAGATTTTTTTTATAAATTATATTTGAAGTCGTTTTTATCAAAATAAGTGGCGCCTTACATCCTGTCAGTGTAATATGTTCGATTAGTTTGATAAGGTCAAATTGCCATTGAATTTTGTTTTGCCAAAGTGTATTCTAAATATTTTAGGATATTAGTTCTTATTGCTAGGTGATAAAATACAAAAATCCCTTTTTTTTACTTTGTTTTATGAAATAAAAAAGAGTTTAATATATGTTTGTCTGATTCGAAACAAGACAATTAAGAGTATCACATTTGCAACATGTTCGATTAAAGAACAGAAACCTTATGTTAATGTTTTTTACATAACAGATATTACAAGTATATTCTTTGAAATTGAAAAACACGTAGGTGAAGAAAAAATTATTTTTGAACATAATTTGATAAGAATGATATGAAAATTACATACAATAACATTCTATGCAATTCTTACTTTCAAGTATTTCACAAAAGTGCGCAATCATTTTACAATACTGTTAAGTTATTATACACACATTGAATAACTTGTCCTCGTGAAAATGTTTTCATAACGAATAACGGATCGACATTGAGAAGTGTCAAGAGCCAACTCTTGAGTTTCATTTTTAGTTTATTTTTGTGCCTATAATACACAGAAGCTTCAAATTTAATTCAACATTGTAACTTGACGAATCAAAATTGTTTTATGAGCCTACTTGAATAAAGAAAAGTCTTTTAATATTTAAATTAGATATTAGATTATAAAGATATTAAAATATTAAAAGACTATTTTGATTTTTGATTTTATTGTGGACTTTATGACCTTTGGACTTGGAACAGTTTCAGATGAGTACATCTGAATAGTAACTCAATCATACCGTACATTAATTTTAAAATACTTTATCGGATTATTCACTTAACAAATTATAGCCTTATTCATGTTTTTAAAATATTTATATAAAGTATATATGTAAACTGAGTCGGTGAAGATCTTTAGCTGTAGATATATGTGCATATGTATATAGACGTGTCATTAGGATTTTTGCCAAGCACACTGTAAATTAAACCAAGGTATAACATTATATCACTTAATAATAGTAAAGCGACCATCTATATAAAATAAAAAAATAAAAGTTATATTTTATCGCAAAATATTTTTTTTAATTAGTATTATCGAAATATATTCGGTAAATATAAAAAAAAAAGTCTTGATTATTATATAAACCTATTAAAGTTCTCCTCTCAACGAAGATAATTTAACGAGTGACATATGATAATAACTAATTTAATATACATAATGAAGATTATATATAAATAACAATATAATTCCATATAAATTATAAGAACTTAAAGAATCGTCAATAAATTTATTAATGAGCCGGATCTCTCCGGTCAGATGTAATCTCAATTTAGAATATTATAATTATACAATATTAAGACTCATTATAAACTTGTTTATAAATAAAACATTTTTTCCCGTTGACAGTGCTTTGTCCAGACCCGCCTTGTATTGTTTGCCACAATGTCACCATGTAATAGTGGCAAAGATAGGCGAATGGGCAAATGGGCCACCTGATGGCAAGACACTGCCCATCAGCATTGGTGCCGTAAATTAATCATTCCTCACATTGCCTTGGAAACTTAGATGTTATGTCCCTTGTGTCTGTAATTATACTGGCTCACTCATCCTTCAAACCGGTACACAATAATAAGTATTGCTGCTTGATGGTAGAATATGGGATGAGTGGGTGGTACCTACTCAGACGGGACTAATCTCGTTGATTGTTCTACTACCAAACACCACTTTGCTAATTATGTTCTGATGTTAAGGGTGAGATAGCCAGCATTACCACAAACACAAATGATGATCTTAAACATCTTAGATGGTTGGCATGGTTAGCATCGTACTAAGCCTGTAAAGAGTGGTTTATGATATGTCAGAGTCACCTGGTACTCTGGCACAGAAAAAATCAAATAGGATCGTCGACTCACGGTTTTCCCGTTTACTCTTTTTCTGATCAAAATTAAATAAAACAAAACCATAAACAATTATTGCTTATAAATTCTACTTTTACAGAATTTGTTAATGGATTTCAAATTTTAATTAAAAAGTCATCGGCGTTAATAAATAAAAATCACCAATAAAAATATAAGTTTTAAAAATCAAATGTAAATCAGAATAATATATTGTATATAAAAACAAATAGTTACAACAAAAGCGTTTATTTATTCCAATCATCAGTATTTTATGAAGGAGATTGTAGGCAGTAAGGTCGTCTGGTTTTACCCGATAGGTAACTTGTTATAACGAGTTTACCAAAATGTCACACAACCGTAAACAGATTCGATAACAACCGGAGTCGACCCGTATCACCTAGAAACAAATGCGAAATTAAGTAAAAAAAAAAAAAAACTATACAAAGTAAAAATAACGAAAACTTACTAATCAATAAATTTTTATTAATACTATAAACTAACTTTCAAAATATATTTAAGTAAAAATATTTTTAATAAGTGGCTTCATAAGGGTCATAGACGAAGGTCGAACCAGCTAGTGAATTTATAGTATTTAATTCGATCTTAAAAATCGATCTTAAAAGCCGAGATGGCCCAAAAGCCGACATGGCCCAGTGGTTAGAACGCGTGCAATCTTAACCGATGATTTCGGGTTCAAACCCAGGCAGGCACCACTGAATTTACATGTGCTTAATTTGTTTATAATTCATCTCGTGCTCGGCGGTGAAGGAAAACATCGTGAGGAAACCTGCATGTGTCTAATTTCAACGAAAATCTGCCACATGTGTATTCCACCAACCCGCATTGGAGCAGCGTGGTGGAATATGCTCCATACCTTCTCCTCAACGGGAGAGGAGGCCTTAGCCCAGCAGTGGGAAATTTACAGGCTGATTATAATTCGATCTTTGACAAGCCCGTCAGTGTAGTTACCACCACACATATACCGCTAAACTCTATGTTCCGGTTTAAATTCTGAGTAAGTCAGTGTAATTACGGTCATTTGTTAACATCTCCGATCTGCTGTTTAAATTAAAATTACCTTAATTGTATCACTACAATTCATATTTAATGTTTATTCGATAATATGCGATTCGTGGAAACTTGGCAATTAACTTTTACAATTATTTATACTTTTTACTATATTTATAGTATGTATTGTACAATACAAGCAATAATTTAAAACTAAAAAAAAATATAATGTTTGGTAATTTTTATACTAAATATGAGTAAGTTTAACGTTTTGTGTTTATTGATCAATTGGATAAGAGACGTTGATGATGTGATGTAATGGTAACAAAATGTTAAGAAAAAAAAAAATTGTGACCAATAATGACATAAATGTTTTTATAATAAAATTTTTGCAGAGTAAATTATCCGACAGTCTAAAATGCTATTCTAAGATCCTATACTTAAAGAATATCGTGTATTTAAAATTAGAAAATATATCAAACTTCTGATAGTTATTATATATATAAAAAATATGGTTCTAAAACATACAATTTAAATTGATCTTTGTCCAGAGACAAAGTAAAAATCATGTTCAATTTAAATCATAGATAATTTTCCAAAGTAATACAATTTTATGAGTAAAATGATTTATTTATTTATTTATTTATTTATTTAACTCTTTATTGCACACCAAATATACAAAAAGATACAAAATATATTTTGTTTAAAAGAAAATTGGTTTTATTTTTATTATTTATTGATTTAACAATTTATTCTTCCAATTTAATTCAAATAAAAAAAAAACAGATGTATACATATGTTAAATTTAATTAAAAAATCTCAAAAGTTTTGTACATTCCCATGGTATAAATATAGAGGCTGAAATATTTTTTATATAAATAAAATCACGCGATGACTTCATGACATAACATTTCAAGAGACTGAGTGTTTTGCATATTTATATATGTTTATTAGGCATAGTTGAGTAACACTATGAACGACACCAGCATATCCTAATGATTAATTGAATTACATTGATTAAAAAAAAACATTTATAGTTTTCTGAAGAAGAAACACTAAATAACCGGGATAACCAAGAAGAAAATAAATTTGAATTAATAAAACCGAAGATATAATTATATGTTATTACTAATAATTTGAATTAAATTAAGAATCATAATATGTAAATTATATGATATATTAAATGAATGAATCCAACGATATAGAGAACAGTTTCACGCTTGACTGTTTACTTAGTGAGGTAAATGTGAAATTTTGCATCAAACGAGTAGAATAGTGTTTGTTTAAACTTTCCATCCTATTTATCTTTCAGAGAAATCATTATCTAGCATTATTTAGGCTTTTAGCTTAGATAATTTACTTTGACAATATAGAGATGGTGTATTCAATCGTGTATTGAAAGTTATTAACATTAAGGATTCGATTAAGTATACACAATCAACTTTTACTAAGGTATTACATAATAGCAGTTCTAAAATATGATGTTATGTTATTAAAAAATATCGTGCCAATGATTAAGTTATTTAAAAAATAGTGTTTCGTCAGCTTAAGGCAAAAACGTTAAGTTCTTTGTTTAAATATTTTTTTAAGAATAATAAACATATTTAAACAGGTTTTATATGCTACATATACCATACAAGTCGACAAAGTAATTGTACAGCACTCGCTAAATTTACGACATTAATTTCACACAAGTGTTTATTTTGTATTCCTCCTTATATTTTCCGTGAACACACATTAACTCCTCTCGACTCTATCCACTAAATAAGGACGAAAGTAAATCCTAAAAATCTCTCTAAAGATATTATCTAGGAAAACTTAAAACAAGTATACTATAAATATTCTGTCAAACCATAAGTATATGTTTATGTTAAGTTTATATTAACTCTGCATGCCTGCATGTGCCTGTAAGTAATGTTTTCCCATGTATATGCGAAATCATGCACAATAAATGTGTCTGTGTTTTTGCTCCACCCATATTAAGCATACCATAGTTAGTAAAACAGAACAAAAATAATCAAACATAAAACAAAATGTTTGTAGCGATGTATTTTATATTTATATTTATATAATTGTAATATTTAATTAAATGACAACTAAATATACATATATTTACATATAATGAAATGACATTTATTATAATACTAATATTTTAAAGTACAATATGATTTAAATATTTTTTTATAATTTTTTCAACTTTATTTGCTTTCACAACGCTTAAAGAAGCACGAAATAATATCATGACCTCCACGTTTTTTTTTTATAAATGTAAATAAATATCTTAAAGAAAATGCAATGAAACATGGTAGGTATAAATTATAGAAAAACACACCGTCCAAAAGATAGTCCTGTAACATTGTACTGGACGCTGGCGCAATTATTTTACTTCATTTTATGCGATTGTCGCGGCGATCATTCCGTTCACAATATTCATTGTAACAGACGCGATGGGAGAAATCAATATTTTCCCGAAGAAAACCCATAAAATAAACTTTCTAATATCTTGTATCGCGGTCACAATACATTATGGTTAATCTTTGCTAAAGATAACCTTAGCCATATAACTAAAAACATCTTATAAAGTTGTGACACATTATAAAATGATTATCTATTTTTTAATTTATTGATAATTAATTTTATTCATTCATCTACGCCTTGTACTTTGTAATAGGTGTTAATGAATAATTGGAAAATGAATTTGCTAATGATGGCGAAGGTTAATATTTGTTATTTGTTTTTTTTTATATAGAATATGTTTCCACAAAATAAAAAATATATTGCTATATTTAAATTCGAACAATATGAGAATATATTTATCATTATGTAATTTTTACCGGCAATGCTTTGCAATTTTATTGTCTTTTAATATTTTTGCGTTAACATTTTGTCAGTAGTGTGTACAGTTTGACGTTTCTAAACGTAACGGTAACACGTTTTTAATGCGTCACATTTTCACATTTACCACAAGTATTGATTTGCATTCTTTATAATTTAATAAGTGACTTTAACAAAAAAAAAAAAAAACTACAATAACGATTCGATAAATATAAATATTTCCGATAGATATTATAGAAAACTTTTATTTCTACTCATTATTCTTAAAACCCGCACAATTCACATCTAAATAAAATACACTTTCAAACAATAATATATATGGGAGCATAAACAGACTATCACTTTTTATTGTCTATGGTACTTATTTGTAAGATCGCAGTGGTACTGCTACGTTAGAACCATAACAATTAACCGTTTTAATTGACTTCATCTAGTCTAAGTGGTCTTGTTTTCACTCTTAACAAATGTCAATTGTTTTATTCATTGTTTGCCTGTTACTAGTTTAGAATCTATAACAATGTGTTGATGTCAGTACTAAAAAATAATGTTTAAGTCGAAAGCTGATATGACTACTGCGTTAGAAATATATATATACATATGCTTAATTTGTGTATATAAACCAGACTTTTCTGAGATTATTGTATAAACTGGAAATGAGATAATCGCCTCTAGGCTATTTCAAATAACGAAAATATAATGATAAAAAATGATTGTAAAATGTGATATGAATTATTTTTTATAGTTTCTTTCGCCGATTATTCTCAGATTTATTCTGAGATTTTTTGAATATCAATAAGCAAGTGTAACGCTTCTATATGTAATAAAGACTCGTGCTCGCTAGAAAGAAAACGTAAATGGGTCAAATGAAGTTGCGCATCATATCTGTGTGCGACCCCAATTGGAGCAGCGTGGAAGGCGCTCCAAACGTCTATTTTAAGAGGAAAAAGAAGTCTTTGCCCAAAAGTGATACATTTAAAGACTGTTTTCTTTACTCTACTTTAATGATAAAAATAAAAATACTTAACTTATTTGAAAGTATATTTATTTTGTAGTCGATTAAACAGTTACTCAATCACCATAAACTTTCTCCTGTAAACTGCAGTTAGAAAAACAGTGAAAACTCATCAACACAAGGTCATTTTTCTTGACAACATTCATTGTCGTATTTGACGTAATTACTTAATGCGATAATCGAGGTTATTCAACCGTAGTTGAAAGCAAGAGAAATGCGGAGAGATTCATACCTCTGGCTGTAGCGTGCTTCTTCTAAGCACGCCGCGGAACGGCTTCCTTGTAAAACAATGTGCGTTATATAATAGTCGATAAATATTAGCTGGCATACGTTTCCACGTGACTGAGAAACGTGAATGTCAAATGTTATCAAAAAACAAAATATAAATAAAATATACTTTAGTAAAGTAGGCACTTACGCCATTATATAAGAAAATTTTAAATCTTCTGATTAGCCTTTTCATAAGCAGTATCGGATGATCAACTACATGTAACTTAGTTTATATGTCTTGTATAGTTGCACTACTAACTCAACTCATTTATAACATATTTATAATGGCCCTAATTAATGTGCGCAAAACTCCAATTAATCAATTAGAAAAAAACCACACGTGCTTACATATAAACTTAAACAAAACCTTGTAAAAAAATAACAATTATTAGAAAATGCTCAAATATTAGGAAACCATTAGGCGATCATTCATTACGATAATTACAATTCTGGGTAAAACATAAAGGTGTATTAAACAAAATTTAAATTAAATAAGGAAATAAACCGAGCCATTTAATGTAGCCAACCGCACAATATAAACTCGGCACCGACCTCATGAACTAATAACCGACAAAATATTACAAAAGTGTCACCGTCCGTCACGACATCAGTTTCCACACGGAATGTTCCCACTGTGCACTTTCGTGGCGAATTTTATTACGAAACACTTTATACCGTACACTTAGCTGACGAAAATATTTAAACTTTGCTATATATTTATCAAACATAAATAAACGTTAGTAAAAATATGTACAATAAAAGCTGACTAATTATATCTGTGACTTAGGAAGTAAAGAACTAAACGATATATTTAATAGATTTTTTTTTAAATGTGACTGTGAGGTGGATGCATAGATATGTTTCTTAATCAACGCATGGGCCGAGATGAAATAAAATATAAATGCAAATAAAATATAATATGCAAAACTTAGAACAGGCTAACCCGGATTTGAACTCGTGACTTTCCGTCCTTAAGCACGTAGAAAACACGTGATACTGAGTCATTTTATTTAATTTTGGAAATACGCAAATTAATGACCTAAAATGTCTTATGAACAGAATTAAACACAATTTATCGTTATTATTCAGTTGAAAGTTAAAACCTTTAAAATTATAAATTCAAGTATTCCATGTGACAGGCCGTGGAACATAAAAGATACGGTCAGTGAGTCGACCTTGAGCCAAATATAGTTAAGAAGGCGTATTTAGTAAGGGCATTAAGACAGTTTTGAGCTTTAATTGTTTCCAGCTAAATTAAATTAATTTTAATAATTCTTAAGCACTTTCTTAAATTGTATAACAAAATAGGTTTTAAAATCTTGCATTTATTTTATAACGGTCTAACCTAAATTCTTGTGTGACATTTTTATTTGTATGCAGAACTTTCAACAAAGAATACAATTAAAAGCGAAAAATAACAGTTGGTTGCTTTTTCGCAAAAAGAGAGCACCCGTAGAATTAAAAAAAAAAAACGTTGAAAAAAGTTTGGACTTTGTATCGATTAGATTCGCAAGTTATTCTGTTATTTGGAGATATTTTTAGGTGCAATGGCCACAATATTTGTGGACGTTTATTGGTAACATTTTTGCAAACAACATTTCACATATTTATTTATATAGCTGTGCAGCTTAATCGTCGGAATACATTTACTAATGATTTTCTTGACAGTTCTTCTGATTCGAATCTATTACCCTGAATCAAGTAATTATTATTATTTTGGAGCATTTGTAATGTTATTTTAAACGATTTAAATGATGATTAAATGCATAAAAGCAACTCTAAGAGTGATTGATTAGTACACATACATGCCTAAATTCAGACGACATTTTTTACTGGGACATTCATCATAAAATATTTAAATCTTAATAAGTAGTTTATTTGTAATAAGTACGTACTATAAACATTTTTTAAAAGCTGTCATGGATATATAACTTTATTTTTTCGAAGCTAATTTATTTTAAACTTAACATTGTATCTATACAGGTACAAACAGATATTTTGTTTTTGACCCATCTCGACCCGATTTAAATTGGTTTGTTTGTATAATAGTTATAGCGCGCCGACTTTATCGGAAGATATATCAATAAGTTGTGATGTAACTATAAATAATGTTATAATACGATTAATCAAAAGTCACCTGCGGTCATAATATGATGCAACAAACAGTAAACAAGTATAATATCTTACTGACAAGCTCATTGTTAAAACTTAGGCCGATCGACAATATAATATCATAGCAGTTGGTGACTGAACTGTAGGCATGAACAAGGTGTTACAATAAAAAAAAAAAACAAAAGAGTATCTACTAGAAATAACTTCAGAATTAAAAAGAAAACGTAAAATTCAAAATTAATTTAGTTATTTGGTACACATTGAATTTGTAATTGTATTAAGAGACCAGCTATTACCGGAAACGGGAACACAGTTACCGGAACTGAAGTTCAGTCATCGTATTCCGTGACTGTATTTCTATAGACATCGAATCTATTGTGTAGTTAGTATGAATCAGATAGTATGATATAGTTAAATCTTTGAGACTTTTTTTTTTATTTATTCAAACGGAAGTACGATACTTTCTAAACACAATCGTATTAAACAAAATAAGATGTACTCATTCAATATATAATTTGTATCGATACAATACAATGAAATTGAAACCAATTCTGTTTTATCATAGACCAGTTTACAGTTTGATAAAACGATCAATAAATCATTTTTATTTACGCGTGACGTGCGAGAGACGGGCGTCAATTCAAATAGATAACAAAACGGTATTATCTGCCTAGTTTAAAGTGATCCTTTATTAATATCGTTATACATACGATTAGTTGTGTATTTTCAATAGATCGTATAATATTGCCGTGAAATCAAGCGTGATGTTACGGTGAAAGTAGTAATCGATTTGTGTGCATACGTTTCCTATGCTGTGCATCGTTGCATAATGATTTATTGATGGTATAGTATTATATCGATAATATTTATCATACATTCGTTTTGATTAGAAACTCATTTGTACGTCCACGATTTCATTTTATATATTGCTATATATAAAATGATTCTGATTCTTTTCACTACTCTCTTGTAATGAAGATTTTATATAAGATGTTATTTTGAGATAATAATATCGAGTAATTAAGACATTATTTATTGTTGTATATAACAATTATAAAAGAATCATTCTATTCTACTTCATATATAGATAAATTTCAACGTGTGTTAATGTTTATGTTATTTGTTCCAGGTATGTATCATTTGGATTGAGATATTGAAATTCACTGGGTGACTTGTAACTCAGTTAACATAATTTAATGAGTAAGTATTAGCTTACGTTTATATTGTCTGGACGGTAACCAGCTATATGTAAGGTGGCCAGTATATGCGTTAAAAAAATATTTCAATTTGTTTATTTTTAAATAAGGCGGGCCCGTACGGTTACCTCGCATTTATAATCCGCTAAGAATGCTTACGCACATGTTCGGAATGATTTTGCAAGTAAAAATTATCGCTACCGACATCAATAAGCAAATGTCATCGTTTTTATTCATGAAATTTGTAAAGTCAGACCCTTGAAAGAGCATTGTATGTATTCGATATACAAATCCATCAATCTTATATGGAAAAGGGTCGCTTAAAATAAAAATGCCTAAGTAAACTTTGCTTTTAAAAATCGTTGAATTATACAAGAGATCTTGACTACGATTTAAATATTTGTATCATCTTATTGGGATAATGTATGTCTAAAGTACAAAAACGAAGTATCACTCCACATGTGAAGCGATAAAAATCGATTCGACTATTTTTGACTCTTCGGGCGATGTTTTATGTGTGTGTCATATCTTATACATGTATAATATATTTCAATAGAGAAATAATATACGGAACGATACACGGAATACCAACGCTTGCCGCACTATTTACTTTGTTCTGACTAGATTTGTTTTTAATTCAACATATATAATTATACTAAAGTTATACAATAAAATTAAATTATTAAATATTTGTTAGATAAATCAAATATGGAAAAATCTAAATATAATTGTTACCTAATTCTTCGTATACATCAAATGACGTGGCCTCACTGCGTCTGTGACGTGATGGGCATGAAATAGACCCATTGATTGACGATTCTGAATACTAATCAAGAGAAATTGATGTATAATATGTGTAAAATGGCATCCATAGCTAACGTTCTTTAATTCTAGAATGTTCTTTTATTAATACGTGACATTATATTATCGTATCTATCATTTATTTTATACTAGTTGTTGCCCGCGACTTCGGTATCTGTTTAGGGGTTAGTCATCAGGTATTAGGATTAAAGAGTAGCCTAGTTCTTTGGAGTTCAAGCTTGCTTTATTACGTGAAATTTGGTTCAGTGGTTTCGCCGTGAAAGAGCGACAGACAGACAAACAGAGTTACTTAGATATTAGTAATATAAGTGTAGATATTATATAATTTACTTGTAAGTTCAGCTTAGATATGTCATTAAAATCACAAGCACTGTCTCAAACTTCGCTTGTATGATATTTAGACATGTTAAAGGATATTTTTAATTTTTCATGTATAAAATTTATATCTTTTGTTTACTTACAGCCATACAAAGACACACTGTTTAACATATGAATAACTACACATTAATCTCTCTCTTTTTACAAACAGTAATTTGACATTTGAAAGAACAAGACAAGTACAATGTAATTGACCAACCGAAAAAAATTTAAACTGCGTTCATTAGTAGTAGTGGAATCAGACACACGAAAATTCTAATATTTTATAATTTCAACATTCGTATTATGCTTATGTCTAAATAAATCATTAAAATAATTTATTATAATATCGTTACGAACACATTAATTTTCATTATAATTTAGAATATTAGATGTTAATAATCGTGAACTAATTCAGTCTCGTATTATATCGACCTGATTAGTGTATTTTTAATTTAGTCGTATAATTTACTTATAATATTCGATCGATTTTGATGACGTAATAGAATATTAAATGTGTTAGTAAATGCCAAAATGAGAGTGACATATCCGTGTTATAATTAATGACTTAAACATATTATCTTTGTAATTAAGAATCGATCGAATTTTAAATTCAATCTTTTGATTATAATCTTTTGTCATTTATGTAATCATAGATACGTTCAAAATAAATTATATTTGAAATAAATGAAATTGTTGTTTAACATAAGTAAAAGATTTAAAAATAAATAAAAATGTCTGATAAACCTTATTATGCATAATACATGAATACAGAAACAAAAATATTCATCTGCATCCGCAGACGGACGTTCCACTGACTTCATTTCTTTGTATTGCTAGATCTTACAGATTGTAGGCGCGTGTTCAAGGCACGCGTCAGATACTACGCTTCTTTAGTTCTTTTATAAACACCGAAGTAAAGGTAAACCTCCACTGCATTTATCAATCCACTGCGCAACTTTAAGTTACTATACGTCTTATACGTGTGATATAAAATTTTAAATGTTAATCTTTTACTTATGCTGAAAAAATATCTTAAAAGCAACCTGTATATATCGAATTAAAATCTTTTACGTGTGTATCCACATCAAACTACTAACTTCATTCTTAAGAAGAGAGCTGGTTGCCCATCAGTATAATATATATAAGCTATTATTATTTTTTCAAATATAAAATGAAATCCACCATGTAAAATAGAAAAAACAAACTAAGAATTGACACAATTTTTACTAAATACTTTACTTAAAAAACAAAAAGCGAAATGCACCATCGCTTGAATTTTATACAACGGTTTTTAATATGGTAGTTGCTGATATATTCACTGGAGGAATATCCTCTAAGATATTTTTATCCCAATACTCACTATCGGAATGGAAGTGAATGTTAAACCCACGGACGTTTAAAAGGTTTCGAATCGTTTTTTATTTCATATTGATTTGAATGGGCGACATAATAAAGGTACGAAGTATCAACGTGCGTGTTAACAATCTAGAGTTCAGTTTTTTTGTCTATTTATTGTACAATGCATAAACTTGACTATACAATAGGTTATTTTTGTATGATTTTTAAATGCTCACATTAAAACCTTTTTTTAGATTCCATGCATTTTAAACACGATAAATAATATTTTATTTCGTCTTGTTCGTGGTGACATTAGCGCTTGTAAAATTTCCTCCGTGAAAGTGGGAATTGCGATTCAATAGAGAAATGCTATTACATTAATGGCTAGTTTCAGAAAGCTTATAAAATACTCGGTCGGTATAAAATAATAGCTATTGCTGCCAACCTTTCGATTAAACAATAAAACTAATTTACTTAACCAATACTTACGTACCATTTTTTTTAAATTGTAAAGTAGTACAAGTTTAGGCTATTTTGTTAATAAACCTCCTTGATAAAGAAACCTCAAATTTTGACAAGCACCACAGTTTTCTGGTAGAAAAGCGTGAGGAAATTCTGCCACATGTTACAAGTGAACGTTTCCTTCGGAGAAGATATCTTATCTTGTTATCTAAGAATTAAGTATGGATAAAATAAAGGATGAACACATCTTGTGTTCTTGTAACCCACCGGAAGAAGAAAATGACCTTAGATCAGAGTAAAGTAGAGTAAATAAATTCATGAATCTATTTATACGTAGTGATGAGGACATTGACGGACTGGATCTTGATACAAAATGTATAAAACGACAACAAAAGCTTTGACTGCTTCGTATAAATTACACCAGGTTCCACTTAAACGGAATCCAACATCTTTATCAATCTCTAATAGAGATTGACAGCGTTCCAGCTCAACAACGCCTCAACATTTTAAAATCCCATTAATTTGATCTAAACGATCGATTTAAACTTAATGAGTCTTAATTCAGGGTTAATTGTTCTTATCGGGGGAAAGTGGGCGGCCGATCGTATCACCGGTCACGCGAACACATTGTTATTAACGCATTTTGTTTGTCTTTATGTTTATTTATTCAGCGAGTCCACTGACTACTTCACTGCGTAATATAAGAACAATATCAGATTTAATAGATTTTTCAAATATTGTAAAATTCTTTTAAATGCTTGTTCACGTTGCATCCGAATGGGCGCTTGCGTGATTTAAAATAGAATATAACCTTTCCTAAGAACTGGGCTATCAAATACAAAATATCCGACTGGTAATTCCAAAGATTAACGAGTTAAAAAAAAGCTCCTCAGCCTAATAATATTAATATACATTTTTGAAGTAAATTATTCTGGGCTCGATGGGAGTAAAACTTCAAGGTCGAATTTGATTACAACGTTTGCACATGCAACGTGTAGTTAGTAGTAAGCGCTATTTTTATATTGAGCCTTCAAGAAATAACTCTATTAGGTGATAATATGAAAATCATTTTCAATAACATCGATTGTATTTTTTTATTTAGTTAAGCAAGCAATAATGTATTTTATCAAAGTACATATTTGGAAGATAAAGTATTCATACGTGTCAAAAAATTTACTCTAGTAAACCAGACATTATCTTGCTTGGTTAGATGTTGCGGCTATTCCTAACAAATTTTTAAACCTAACTACGACATAATGTTAGCTTCAGATATACATATATATATTTTAATTTCTTGTTTTTAAATTATAGGTTGCTTTGATACATACCGATTGGAAGCAGACCAGAGATAATTACAAGTTACTCGAACAATAGAAGCTATTGATTTTATATTGTATATTTTAAGGAAGGTCATAGAGATCAAATTTTATCTCGTCTAACAAACTTTTGGGGATCGGTGAGGTGTATAATTTAAGTCCATTAGGTCATTTGGCCTACCTAACTTCGACCTAGACAGGTAACTTTAGAGCTAATCATGAATAAATTATATGAATACGTTTTGCGGTCTTGTAACATATTTGGTACGTAAATTACTTGATTTGATGGCTATATTCAGTTGAGTTTATTTTTATATATAAAAAATAATCCCTTGGTCACGCTAAGCACCTGAGAACGACATAACCGATTTCATTCATCTTTATTTTTACGTTTTGTAATACTTTGTAGAGGGTATTTATGGAAAGAAAAATTTAAAAAATTAACTCAGAAAAACTGGAAGTTTTCAGAGAACTTAAGAGCGATTATGCCGTATTAGCAGTTTACACGGTTTTTCTTAATATTTATAGCTAAGACAAGACAACGTCTGTCGGATCAGCTAGTTTATGATAAAAATTCTTGCTCATCTGCTTACGTATATATAATGCTAATATAAAACCTGAACCCTATAATAATTGCACGATTTTCCCAGGCTAGTAATGCAATATGTCCATTGTAGAGTGCGTGTGACTAGCCACATAATGTACAGTTAATTACGTTTCTTAATCCAAAGTAATAAGAGTCATTATTCCGTAATATCACATCTCATCAAGCTTGGCATAAACATGAATACTTCTAGCAATATCTAACATACCGAGCTCCCGACATAAATAACTCTATGTTCACTCATCACCATTAGTCAACTCTATCAAAGTCCCTCGATACTTGAAAAGTTTTTCCACGTTACTCAAAGACATGTCATATATAATTGTAATTTATAAATATCCAATTATATTATGACAACACAAACATTCTTTCTTCTAGGATTTCACTGACTAATATAAAGATCTCATTAATCAATTGTTGATTTGCTGTATGGACTGACTTAGTCTTTCACTCATTAAATTTTCAAAACAGTCTTATACGGCGTATTGTTGTCATATCGCATATCGATATCTGAAATATCATTATTCAGTGAATAGCTTCACTGACAACAAATAATTATTAAATGAAACTTGAGATCAAAGATATGGCAGGGGATCATGATAGAGCGAGACCACACAATTTAGACTAAGCAGTATTTAGACAGTAACGCACTCTTCGCACTCGAGTATTAAAATTTTGACAACTCATTATAATGATTCATTGAAACGTATCATTCATTTGAATATATTCAAGACCGTCTGTGTTTAGCTTATATTAATTAACATTTCTCTAAGATATATACATTTAATGTTCATGTTAATTTTTTCAAATTATTTATCGAATTAAAACCTTTCCATACTCAAGTGTCACAGAGAGGAATGCATAAAAATCATGCATATATTTTAGTATTTATAACTCGTTACAAATTAAATGCATTGCCAAGCGATCACAAACAGTTAGTTCTGCAGGACAGGCGCGAAATGTAGCCTATACATTAATTTATATTCAAGAGACGTGCGTTAACGGTATCATACTCAAACTTTAGATCGGCTAAGCGTTATTGTACTTGATTATATAATTTCAATACGAACATACTAGAATACTTTGCTTGAAATCGAATAGTATCGGTAAGATATATGATTAGCATACAAATATAATGATGTGGATAATTAGTATATGTCTCTATTGTAGTTAGTAAATTGATAAAGGAATGTTGGCCAGATGGCTAATGGGCAGTGCTGACTCCACTGTCATTGTCATTCACGCTGTTAGAAATTTTAACCATTTCTTCCATCGCAAATGCGCCACCAACCTTGAAGCTAAGATGTTATGTCCCTTGTGCCTGGCTACCCACACATACCGGAATCAGGGCCCCGGTGCATTGGAAAAGAATCAGGCCTTCACCTCTTTAACTTATATTGCCCTTCAAAATTATAGATAGGAAAAAAAAATTCTCGTGAACAGTTTCGAGGTTTTCTAAGCCAAGTTTTCTAAGCTTAGGTTAGATGGCCCCCTGAGCTCTGGGGCCATTGTGCACTGCACCACCTGGCCCTATGATAGCTACGTCACTGACCGGAATACAACATACTAAGTGTTGCTGTTTGGCAGCAGAATATATGATGTGTGGGTGATACCTATCTAGACGGGATTACACCAAACCCTACCACAAAGGAAGAATGAAAATGATGGAACAATATTTTAAAATAAAACTTTTTTTAAATTAAATATATCATATTATTAAGTTTTAAAGAGGACACCTAAGTCTACATAAATATTGCTTAAAATGTATTATTACTCTATGAATATATTACACGAACAAATATATTTCGAATCAATATAACAGACTTTTAAAAAAACTTAATCACGTAAACCAATTAAGGGTGCCATTTTAACGATATTTCATTTAAATACTGTACACCGTTTCGAATTCGTTTGATTATATCACACTTTTTCACTTTTATGATTATCCACTCGTCTAATAAAATTACTATGACCATTCACAATTACAACAGTTTGTTTCAACAATGCAGGCTTGAATGCACCTTTCTCTTTCCCTCGTATGAGTTTATTTGTCGGCTAGAGCGGGATTTCCCAACCGTCTAACAATGTACTTGCCACTAATGACTGGATCTAAGGCTATAACTTGAAATTTTTATGTTAATAAGATTGCGATGTGTTGTTCTAATTATTTCATTAGTAAAGAGTGGTCGCGGATTGTGGGTGGTCGTGTGTGGTGTTTTGTTGTTTTGTTGTAACTGTTGTTGTTGTAAAGATGGATTTACGCAACCATAAGTTGTTCAGGCTCAGGACCAAGACGAACTTATCGAGGTCTTCGTCGATATCTACGCCGAGGTATGTGGATTCGAAGTGAAAGGTCTTTTTGCGACTGCGTTTACGCTTCGTGTATTTTATATAAGCCTTATAGTATATTTGTTGTCGACTATTCTAACTACTTACTTACGCTTTTATTCACAAAAGTAATTAATTCGTATTAATAACTGTACACAAATAAATGATGTGTATTGAAATTGTAATAAAATTAACATTTACATTTATGTATTTATATACTACACAGACATAACATTTTATAATGAGAAAGCGATATACGAACATTTCTGTTTAACCTGTAGTGAAGTATCTTAATAGTTTCAAGTAAATTATATTTACAAGTCAAATTTAAAATATAAGAAATATATTTTATTAATAACTAAATTTGTGATCGATCAATTTATAATAATTTATAATAACAATTTATCTTATTTATAAACGGCGTATTTGCTATACACCGCCCATAACATTGAACATGAGAATCGAATTGTTATTGTTCGAGGTGAAAACGTATCTATGAAGGTAGAGTATAATGTATACGGATTATTCAATCATTGTAGGGCCCATTGTAGGGTACGAATACAATTCATAAGTCGCAGGGTTTGATTCCAGTACAATAAAATAAAATAGGAATTTGTTTCATTACTCAGGAAATGCGTAAAGTTGAACATTTGTCTTTAATTGTAGAGACTGAATCTGAGCATCAAAGAAACATCTTGAACAGTGGCATATCCTTGAAATTGTTGAAGAGAATACCTTGGTTCCTTAGAAACACGAATGTCTTTCGAAATTGCAGCGTACGATAATCGTATCCAAAAGTATAGCAATTTAGTAACAGGTACTCAATATATTAATATATTCGTAAATAACATAATCCGCGTAAGTTTTCATTGTCCTCGAGAGTCATATATCTTCGAAGTGTCCATGTCTGTCCGTCGAGTCTAAAAATAAATACTCATTTCTCGTAGAAAGATATATTGATGTCAATTGACGTCGTTCGGTTATTTATTTGCTAAAAACATTAAATAAATGTTTATATATTTTTACGATTGATCAATGTTCCTTTATGTTAACAAGTAGCTTAACTGATCTTCGTTTGGTACTAAGATTTTTAATTCGAAATGTTTTCCCCGAGACTTCCGATTTGAATTATGTATAAAGAAAAACAGCAAAAAAATTTAGACAAAGTAATTTAGTTTTCAATAAAGTCACATTATTAATTTAATTACTTACCAACTTACAAAACGAGAGGGCAGTTTCATGACATAGCTATCTACATGTTTGATCTCCATTGTTGACTAGTGTTATCAAGATCGTCACAACGCGACTAACAAATCGACGCGACCATTTAACGCTTTACCGTTTTGACATTATTCATAAGTAGTAGCTCGGTGATGCCCCACTGCTTAGCTAATAAATCCTCTTCTTTTGAGGAGATATTTAGGAACTTATTCCATGATACTAATGGTAGGGTTCTGTGCGACCCTGTGGGATAAGTAACACCCACTCATCAGATATTACTACTAACTACCGCCAAACAGAAATACTTAGTATTTTTGTGTTCCGGCTTGAGTGAGTTAGTGTAATTACAGGCACAAGAACTCGTAACGACTCAGCTCTCAATGCCGATATAAGGAAAGTTTTGTTTTTCTTATAGCCCTTATGTCTATGGGCTGTGGTGATCCATACTATGAATTGCGAAATTGTATCATTAACGCGTAATTTGATATTAATTATAGTTCTTATTAATGTATGAAAAGTACATTATTTAAAATTTAAAAGTGCACGTGTTTTTACAATAATAAACAATAATATGGTAAATATCATTTGCATGAATAATTTAAACATTTTTCTTTACGTAACTGATGACTGAAGGTAATAAGGTTGTGAATGACGTAGCTGAGTAATTGTAATATTAATTAAACATAAATATGACTACAGCATCCTTGATATATTTAAACAACAAAACCTATTTTAGAAGTTCTTATAATGTTACCAGTTAAATAATATATATGTTTAATAAATGGTAGTTAAATTTGGAGTTCGCGTTCTTGAAGACGTTTTTGTAAATATCTCTTACTCGTATGAAATTTATTTTAATATTCTTAATAGTTTCCAACTATAAGTTATGATTTTATACTTGAAGAACCACATCCAATTGTATTTCTCGTTATAACTCCATTATTAGGATTTTTACTAAGCGATTACATAAATTAATATCTTTTTTTTGACAATTGTCAGCTATGCACGTGTTATGTATATCATTCTGCGTAACATTGTTTTATTTTGGCTATTCTTTTTTTATAATTTGCATTAAGGTCAGTATTTTCAAGTTATTCTGTCTCTCTCTTTTTTTAAATGAATATTAAGTCCGTTATAAGAAACAAAAAAAAAAAAAATTTTGAACTAACCTCACATACATACAAAAGAATAATAAACGGTAAACGTGCTACACTTAACACAAATTAAATTAAATAAGAAATAATTAATTTGAACTGGCAACTCGTGCCTTTAACAATCACGCTTTTTGCTGCTATTACGCAAGGCAACATTAGCAGAATTAATGGACAAACACCGTCTCTTAAATGCGTGTATGCAAAGTTTGGGAGAAAGTCTTTGTGACCGATATTATGCCAAATTAATTCGGTTTCTATTTCCGCAATTATTACACAATGCCGTTATAATTTGATTGTTCTTAAATTAAAATATACTTTTTTTTAAATTTATTCATACGTATATTTTTTTAAACCGTTATCTAAACTCTTTGCAACCAATGTACTTGATATTAGATGACGTGATTAATTCTAATTTGACTTGGTCAAGGACCAATGTGTAGTGGCGTACAAGTAGCCCTATTAATATCACGTTCGTTTATGATATATTAACGTCAATGTCCAATGCCAGAAGTGAAAATAACAGCCTTCTTCTTATCAATAAAAATATTAAATTGATACTATAATAAATATTTATTGCAAAGCTGATAATATATATATATATAAAATATTTTGTGTCTTTGCCAAAATATGAATAAATCTTATTAAATTATATTTATGTGAGATACAAAATAACAATAGACACTAACTTGAGCTAAATCGGACCTAAGTAATCTAACCTTGTACACAATCTGTATGTTCTCACGTCCATATGTGCTTAAAATTTTTATACTAACTGCAGCTATAACCTTTTTTGGCAGATGCCATTTTAGAGACAATAGAGTAAAAATTTTATAGACAATTTGAGCCTTAGCGTCTCGAGAATAAGGAAAATAATTTAAGGCATACTTATGTGCAGATAACTAGCGACGCTTGTTGAAACATTGCATTTAAGTTCATTGGAAACCTATACATGTACTAACCATTATTACTTTTGGCTGAGGATAATGCAGCGAATATTAAATTATAACCTCAGTAACAATTTTGAGTTAGGTTATATATTTAGCAGAGCTTTAAAACTATACTAATGTTATTAATACGAAAATAACTGTCTGTTACCTCTTCACGCTTAAAACGCTGAAAAGATTTAAATGAAATTATTTATGGGTATAGTTTGAATCCCAGGGAAGGCATAACCGTAGATTTTTTTGATATTCATGTTTTTTAAAATTGTTTCTCTATGCAGTTATAGAACTTTATGTTTAGATTCTATATATTTTGCTTGTTAAAGTTGAATTTTGAAATAAATCTTAATTTGTGTATAGTATTTCTTGGCCCATAGCACAAGCTGTTTTTAAATGCTATCTGTCGATTACAATGATATTTTCATATTTATGATACGATGTCACACTTTTTATGAGCTATGTTATAGTAACAGAACTAAATTCAAGCTGTCAAAGTCGCAAGAAACTTAGGACTTTTTATTACCTTGAGAAATGTTCGGTCAACACACCAGTTTCGGTGTTAGAGGAAATAAATAGAATTTTTGTGCATATTTCTGTAACAGTTTACAAATTACGATTGAGAAAAAGTTTACCTTGACTTACATTTAAAATATATTTCAATTAATATTATTATAACTAAATTAATTTGTTAACGAGCAACCTCTTATATAGTTTCACTTGTGTAAAATCTTATGTACCTTATTAAATGTCACAGACATTTTGTTGATATTATTATGATATTTTGGTGATATTTGCCCTTTTTGTACGAAGTTTAATTATTTATTTCGTCGTGCAAGTTCGTGGCTTTACGTTATTATTTAAAACCTGTTAATTTATGGTTCCAATCTTGAAACCTTATTTTAATTCCTTTCAATCGATTCAGTTAAAATTGGCACAATTTCTTAATTCCTGTGACAATAAAATATTATGCCAGATATTATTATAATTTTGTAATATTTTCAAAATGACAAACAAGTATGAGATATTTTTTTAAACCTTTGACATCTAAAACCGATAATAAGTATTTACGAATTACTTAATTATAAATGGCCTTTATTTTGACTACTGTATGTCCTTACATGGTTAGGGGCAGGTTTCGATTATGTTGCGCCATTGACCTCGTTTTAATTTCCCTTTTTCTCGTTTACTATGTTTAAATTTATTAGATTAATAATGGTCGGTAATATTTCTGATTTAGTTTTTACACATTTAATAATCATAATTAAAAAAATATTGATTTCAAAATAACTTTATAAATTTTAAATATCTTTGAATAACAAAATTGTGAAATCAAGCTATAAGATGTTTTCAAAAACTTCAGACGTAGGCTCCGTTCTTACCTCTAGGGAGACCTAGGAGTTAAGTTTTGTATATTATTCGCCATATTGTGTCAAACTTTTTTTTGTAAAATGGACAGGAAACAAAGCATATATTAAGTCTTGGATATTCACTTTATAAGAATGAAAAAATAATTCTATTTGGCCCAGGAAGCCATAATTATTACAATTAGCCGAATTAGGTCGATATTTATTAAACGAAGAATCCCATTCGTTTAAACTAAAATTAGATTTATATACAATAATACTGACGATGGACGAGATACTATCAAAGTTATCTTTGTTCAAAATCGTTTGTTTTTTTTTTTTATTTCCATTAAAATATACGAATCATGCAGGAAAATCCTTCTGCTTATTATGATAAAGATAGCAATGTATTGTATTTAAAAAAAAACTTGTTAGACAAATTAGCTACTTGACCGCATAGGTCATGATATTAGACATAACGAGCTTTATCTAACAATTAATCTGTACATTATCAGTTTTTTTACTCCAAAATATATCCATATACTTATACGATGTATTCATACCTATCGTGATTATTTAAATGTCAATGTGAATCGACTCGAATAAAAAACTATATCGATGTTTTATTACTAAAATCGATTATAAGAACTTGTATATTGTCTTGAATTTTATCGTGTAAATGACAAGGCATTATTGTGCATTTTTAAGTCATAGTGGACCAACCGGTTAAATATCGATATATAATCACTTTGTGTTGTCATATTTATTAAGTATATAATGAACAAAAACAGAAAATAATCCCAAAATATTCCGTATAAAGTGACCCAGATCCCGGTCACAAGGAGGTTCTTAGCTAAAGCGCTGTGCGAAGAATTTACAATCAGGAGTAAGATTTGCGAACCACGAAATGTCACCTGATCGTAACGGCAGATAAGTGTAGCGGTCCATACCATCACATTATATCATTATTCAAGTGGACGGGTTCATTTAACATAGAACTCACATTGAAATTTACAACCACACTATTCGAATCAAATTTTCACCAGAAGTACTCGTGTTTAGGCGAGGCCTATATTATAGAGGCTCGCGAGTGGTACATTTATAAAATCAATTAGTATTATTGTTGGGTATTCAATTCCCGATGAATGAATGGATGACGTTCATTTTCAGACGTCATTTTGCTTTCAGTAATTCGAAGTTTAAAATACCGAAGGTGTCGGCTTAATATGAACTTACATAGAAAATAATAATTATTATTGAATTTATTTAAGAAAAATGTTAACAGAACTTTGAAGAGCACATTTAAATAAATTATTATGCAATCTAATGCAGTCTAATAAATGCCAAAATACATAAAATAATAGCGTGTGAGGGGAGGTTTGGGGCCTTTGCTGGTGTTGCGGATTAAAAGTTGAAGTAACCTTTTTGTTTTTCCAGACTATAATCTATGTGTGTGCGAAATTTCATTCAGATCTGTTCAACCGTTATTTCGCGATTGAGTAACAAACAAACAGCCATCCAAACATTCACATTTAAAATATTAATAAGTTTATACACAGCTTATATTCATTATATATATAGTTATCTCATCATATGCTAAAATGTTTGCATATATGAAGCCAAAATAATGATAAACATACTAAAACAATTCTTGTAAAACCGGTATACGATTAGCTTAATGCTGATCTACGATTAATATATTACGACAAAACATCTTCAATTAACTCTAAGACCACATGTCCATAACTTTAACTGCGGCCAACAGATAACCACCTAGGTTTCCTTGTACAACAGGCCCGTTACGAAACGAGCTACATGTCAAATGCCATTGCCCCAAACTGATAAAAAAATGCTTGTTTGAAATACAAGAACATTAGAACTAGTGCCAAATCTTTTTATTTTATCAAAGTTTTTTCATATAGTTATTTCGATGCAACTTTTTTAATTATACGTATATTTTTCAAAACAAGGTTTCATATGTTAAAAACAACGTAATATTTTTCTGGTTACATTTTAAATGTCAGTTGTTTTATAAAATTTAAATAATAATACCAGAAAACAGAGACAGAATATAATAATAACATTTATATAATAATATACCATGCAACTTTCGTATATACAAAATTTAAACAAAAGCCGAGAATGACATTTAAAAAAACTATAGTGTTTTTCTAGTCTAGCGGTTGATTTAACGTGGATACGGAACAAGTGTTCAGTTTAGGCAGATGGCAGACTTTGATGTAATCCTTCTGAGCTTCACACGCGCGACTCTTGTCGGTTTCATGCTAAGACAACTTTTGTAACATTTGCCGACATAAACCCACGCAAAAGCTGATCTATTTTATACAACATAAAAAATGAATTATATAAAGGCAGAATTAAAAATTGTTTAAAAAAATATTTAAAGATGTTGTTCGTTCATTACCGATATACAGAGATATTTTATTATTATTATTACATTGTAAATTTATAGTACTGGATACAATTATAACAGATAACAGCAGTTTTGAAATATAATTAGATTTTTAATAGGAAACTAAATAAAAGAAAAGTAAATCTAATCTCAAGATTGAATAGCCTATATAATTGAAAGTAGGTATTAATATTTATTCGTCCTTTCTACCAACGAGAAATATGTTAATTTATTTTAAAAAAATAGTTTTATAGACTTCTAATAAGCGGGTACGACACTCTATCGAGGTCTTAACTCCCACATCGGTTGTGACCTTTGATTTACGTAACACGGTGAGTTTAACATCAAACGAACGGGGCATGTATTACGTTAAAATAGTTTTACGATATACAATATACCAGTTAAAAATATATCCGGTGACAAAACAGATATTCACCATCATCATCCTCCTGCCCTTATCCCAATTATACTCGGGGTCGGCGCAGCATGTCTTCTTCTTCCATACTTCTCTGTCGGACGTCATCTCACAAGTAACATTCTTTCTAACCATATCGTATTTCACACAATCCATCCATCGTTTCTTGGGTCGTCCCCTACCTCTATATCCATCCACATCCATTCTCAAAACCTTTCTCACAACATGGTCCTCATTCCTCCGCATAACATGCCCATACCAAGACAGCCAAAACAGAAAATATAAAGTATTATTTAAAATGGATGAAAATTTTGCTCATTCCATATCATAGGAGTAATAATAATAATGATAATAGTGTAATATTTATTCTCAAAGATATGGAAGTTCTAATTACGAGTATATCATAAGAAAACCTCCTGTATAAATTACACGTTATTAAGACGCGAGCTTTACTCAAAAAAATCATAATCAAAATATACTTTATTCGAGTAGGTACAACCACTTTTGAATCGTCATATTACAAACTATATTAAGTGAAGCTACCACCGGTTCGGAATGAGGTTTCTACCGCGAAGAACCGGCAAGAAACTCAGTAGTTACTCTTTTTCAACATTTAAAATACAAGGTAGTGTTAGCTGAATTCAATTATATATGTAGGTATACCAACAAGTATTACCTCCACGTTTTTTTATCATCTATATAAGCTTGTATTGAATAATATGTTTTTTTTATTAATGTATTATTTTCAAATGAATTGAATTTATGAATCGGCAAAGTTAAAAATATCTCCGGAATTTTATTATAGAAACGGATACCTTGCGCCAAGAAGGATTTATATATAATACAAAGTGTTACCACGCATCTGTCGTCATGTTACCTATTAAAATTTATTTTAACGCAGAGGAATATGAAGTTAATTAAATCATTAACCGGTGCTATCTTCAAGGCCGCGAAAAATATGTGAATTAATTAAATGTACCTACGATAAACAAAATGTTAATGTCGTGTCGAAAAGTGACCGTGAACCGATTACTATGACTTCATTGCCCAATTTTAACTCACCATTGTCAATAGTTATCTTAAGTCTAGCTACATATTGCGAAAATATTCTTTTCAAACAATCGTTTCATGTATGAAAATAGGACGAGACCAATCATAGAAAGGAACGTCTCAGCTTCATAATGCAGTATTTTATCGATATATGAAAAATTTTACGCGATTTTACTTCTTAGTTTAAAGAGTATAAGAATTAAATTAGCTTGGAAGTAACCCCAAATTGTACATAATAGTTACTTGTTATTAGAATCTCGAGCACGTTGTCATTTGACTTGGAAAGTAGTTGTAAAGAATGTTCTCCGGCTATTTTTACTTTATTTTTCAAAAGTGTTGTAACATTTAACGCACCGACTTACAGCTCACGCGTGTACTGGTATTTTTTTGTAATATTACGAGCCTAAAAAGCTTGAAAAATACATATGCAATCACATTTTACGAAGGAAATTAAATTGAAATAAAATTAAAAAGCTATAAAGTGATATAATACTACTACTACATACTACAATATAAATACGAGTCGCAAGCTATTAAAGTACTTATAGAAATCAACAGTGACTTGAATTGTTTATTAAACACGAAATCACAAAAGAATTACTGCGATAATTTAAACAGCTCTAACCAAACAACCGATCAAATTTAATACGTTTAAAATGCTTCGTTCCTCTCATGCATTCCCGCTCGTAAGATAAAACGATTACATAACGCCACGTGGCATCCTTACCGTAGTAATTGCATGCCTCCAAGTTATAAAAATAAACTAAGAATACTCGTTCCGCTAGGTTCCCGTAATGACTGGCCGTCTAGGTTTAACGGGACCTCGACGATGCGCTGATAGCGAAAGCGGCTTTAATAGTTGCGTAAGGATGTTCGCCTCGAGCGATTTATTTATTTTATAGTCTGCATAAGTAAGTAATTGTTTGGATTGTTGAGACAAATTTAAAATGTTGTTTCTAAAAAAGTATTTAAAAGTAGTCCACACGAGTCGATTTTAGTCGGTCAACTATTAAATTGACAGCGATTGAAACGGCCTTAACAGACTTTAAATTAAATGAAAGCAACCTCAATACAATAAATATTACACATTAAAATAATTGGAGACAAGCATATTTAATTTTTATGGAAGTATTATTATATATTAAATAATAAACAATGAAATACCTACACAAAATCGTTAAATTCTAAAAATCGCTTTCATGTACCCGCTTAGCCCTGAGACCCGCGTCGATATGGGTCAGTTGAAACGGGTTCGCTGACGTAATTATTATACAACACTATTACAACCCCATTACGATAGTAACCACTTTGTATTGTACACCATTATTCAATCAGATGTATAGCTGTTTCCTTAAACATAACAATGTAACGAGATTTAAGATAAAATTGTTTACCAAATTTTCAAACAGATGGTAAATTGAACGATCTTATACTATTGGTGCATTGTACATGCGTGCATTTATAGCATAGAAAATTATTTGTATTATCGTATTAATTTAATTTCAAATTACTTTTTAGCGTCGCTTAGTATTATTTTAAAAACAGTTACCGCCAGTAAAGATTAAATTAAACATGAAAAATGAATAATAACTCCTGAGTTCGCTTAGATAAACACACTCTTTGATCGACGACACGACGGTTATGTGCGCGTGCGCAGCGTTCCTAAGATCGCGCAATTTAAAGAATTCTGCAATTGGATCTACATTTGATAAGTGTTAAAAGATATTCTCTTAACTACAGAATTTATTGTCAATTAAAATAACATGAATGTTGTAATTTAAACAATAACGATTTTATTTATGTTATACAATATACTTAGAGTATATTTGCAATTGATGTTATATAAAAAGTAAAAATAATTTTATGTTATTGTCCTTACATTAACTCGGTGGTAGGGCTTGGTGCAAACCTGTCGGGGTAGGTACCACCCATTCATTAGATAACCCGTCAAACAGCAATACTTATTAATGTTGTGTTCCGGTTTGAATTGTACCAAAACTCATTAGATATTTTACCCACAAACAGCAATGTTAATGTTATGTTGCGGTTGGAAGGGTGGGTAAGCCAGTGTAACATCAGGCACAGGGGACACAACGTCTTAGTTTCAGATGAATGGTTAATATCTTCTACAGCGCCAATGTCTATATGCGGTGTTGACTACTAAATAAAAAAAAACATGCAAAATTTGAACAAAATTACTGCTACTAGCAATTAGCACCTTTCGGTCTTGGACATAAAATAAATAGATAACTCTGACAGTATGAAGGCAATTTAGATAAACGAGAAAAACAAAGCTATCTTGATCATGCCGTAATAGATTGCCAATGATACTCAGCAGACCACTAAATCAGCTGTGAAAGTCCCTCTTACTAACAAAAAGGGTAATTTGTTTGGTTTTAGTGTTTGTTTTACGGAACTTTTTTTGGTAACAATTTCTTGTACTATCAACCAGTATTCCAAATTCGAAAAGAAAGTAATTCTAAACATTGATGACGAATTATTATTTTTTTAATAATAGTAATTATTTAGGAAAAACAAATAGAAAGGAAGTTAGTAAAGAACAGTTTATCATTCAGTATCATTAGCACGGATCCAATTGCGTTAACAAGACCACATCGAACACAAGCTTATCGATACTTTCTCCGACAACACTAGCCATTGTTACATTACCAGCGAAGATATAAACAAAGTACGATGAATGGGAGGAACTGTACGATCATTAGATAATGCCAATGCCGAATCCAATGCCACATATTGTTCGAGTCGGAAGGAAGCGTGTATAATGTTTTGTTAGCCCTGGTTTGAAGATGCTAGTGATGCGATTTAACAACGCCTCGTAGATCTGTTCAAGATTTTTTTTTTCTATTGTATCAACTGACATACTAGATAAATATACTTTACTACCTTTTTAGTCATATTGGATATTATTATGGATAGTAATGATCACTAAATAATTACATAGACACTTTCTTTAACTGCTATTATTGACTGAATGTCGTAATGTGTAATATCACCTACCATAGGAATAATTATTTTAGAAATTCATAGTCTAGTTAATTAAAAAGAGTCGTGATGTCCCAGTGGTAGAACCGATTAATTTTACGGAGCAAGAAAAACTGTATTTTTTTTTTCTGTAAATAATTTGCGTATATTATAATAAATTTCGTGCTCGGTTGTGAAGGAGAGCATCGTGAAGAATCGTGAAGGAAACCTGCATATGTCGGATGGAACTGCCCATCGGCCACAATTAATATCTAAACCTTCTGAAAAGAGGTCTTAGCCCAGCAGAAGAATATTTCCTACGATCTTACTTCGTATAATTTTATTATCATTGTATAATACAATTAACAAAATTATGTAATAAATTTGTATGCAATTGTTTTATAAAATGCAAAGTAGGTTTATTGTATCTTAACTTAAGCACTTCCTAAAATTTTACAAAAATGAATATTACAAAAACCATAGTCTAAGTCGAACATTTCAAACTAATCAAAGTTAATAAAACTTCACTGTCACATTCACGAGGATCGATCGGGTTTAGCTTAATTTGTCAAAATTTTCCATTACTTTTAAACTTACAGACAAATAGTTTGTCATTAATATAAAATCATTGTGAATAGAGTGCTGATGAAGTGGTCTGAATTATAAACGATACAAAACACAATAAACGCATTGCTTTCACAAGGGAATTGTTTTGTTTTATAATACTATTACGTATGAGCCTAAGCTCCCATAGAAAGTTTGACAATTATATTAGTTTGTTGTGGAGATTATAATTACGAGTTCCGCGTTAGTTTGTTTTATTAGTGGAAACTTAATAAGCTTTTTTTAATTAAAAAATAGAATTCAAATTGTTTTATGTTGATAGTCTAATTTGTAACAGATAAACCTAACCTAGGAAATTAAATTATTTAGTAGCCGTTTTTTGTAATATTTTGTTTTATTTGTTTTAGTGTGAGTTTTTATCTGAGTGTATTATTATTTTCCCTTACTACTAAATAATATGGACTAATTTAATTTGCTTTGTTACAGCCTAGGTCCGTTCGAAGCGGCGACGGGGGGAGAGATGGTGTCTCGGCGGCGCATTCTGTCGCGATCTCGCGATGATCTTACACAAGCATTCGCCCCTCAAATAGAGGAAGAGGAAGATGTGTGGTACCAGAAGGACAAACTCTATAAGGTAAAACTAATATATAAATATATAATTAATTCACTCGGTGGTCGAAATTTGATCATAATAATAACACTAAAGTTCGTCGATTGCAAAACACCAAAATAGAAAGATGAAAATTTCTTGGAAAACATATTTATCAGCGTATTTTTATATGGATGTTAAGAATATGATACAATAATTCGCACTTAATCTAGAGGTCAGGTATGTCATAAAATCTAAAACGAAATGAGTATTACATAAAGATGAAATAGAACAGACAAGACAAGTTACATAATGATATTAATCTTCACACCTCGAACCCGAAGCGGCGTTCTCTATTGTAGTAACAAAATAAAATTTCGATCTTTCTATTTCTAATCTATTACGTAAACGTGTAGAATAAATATTTCACCGAAGGCTGTTTAAAAACACATCGAAATTAGTAATTATTTTATCTTCAATTAAAATCCTTAAATTTTGGTGTTTTCGAAATTCTTTAACATGTGATCTATTTCTGCTTAATAATTATTTTGACAAAATCATAAAAATATAATAGCTATTCGATAATACCTAATCAGTTTCTTACTTTCTACGCATCAATTACGAGGTCGGCGAGCCAAAATATAAGTAACGTTACAGACGAGTTCACACCGATATCGTAATAATGGTTGGTAGGCAACGCAAATGACAGAGAATGAATGAAACTAATGCCTTTAATGCTAACGTTTGCTAGTGAACAGCACAAAGAAAGTTCATTTTTAAAATTACACCCTTCCATAACGGCGCTGGTGACTTACGGGCTGCTTTCAAATATCAAGACGTTAAACAAAAATGTGTTACCTAAGTTTGAATAAATAAATCATTAAGATCCAAATGGTTTTTGTAGAATTTTTATCGCTGTGAATTTGCTAAGCTGTTAAGCATATGCGAATGACTATTGCGAAATATTTCTTACGCAATACGCACGGGTGTGCAAATGACTTGGTTAATTTAATAAACACTAGTGTCCCATAGTCATTCCGCGTAAATGTATCCATTTCCTTTGTCTACGGCTGCGTTTTTTGTAACTGTTTCCGATAGTGCTATTAAGGACGTGAGAGTGTTTCTGGTCCTAATAAGTAGGTAATTGGAACGCTCGCTGCGTTATGTTTAATTTTTATCTCTTTATCAATTATATAATTTTGTTGATCCCAATTGAAATGTTCTTGTAATTGTTATTGTTGTAATAATTAATTACATGATCTATATTTCGATATTGATGCCTAATTTTATAACGCGTTTCATATTTCTTTGGGCAGGATAATAAAAATATAATAATATTTCTTTCACAAAGGCAAAGATCTTATAAAAGTCCCTTAAATTAATCTGTATTCAATATTATCTTATATTTAAAACATTTTGACATAATATACCGAAGACCGTACTTAAATAATTATATTGTCAGTCCATGACAAGTTATTTTACCGAAAGTAAATCTTGTGAGGCAAAAAATACAATTTTATTCCATTCATCAAATATTAATCCTTTGGCTTGATAGTATTTACTTAATAAATTATAGCCGTAAGCTAAGTGTTATATACAAGTTCAATTTACAATTTCAAATTCAACTATAATTTGGCACTGTAAAAATACAGATAATTCCTTTCAAAGAAATATATATATATATGACAAATCAAAAAAAAGCTATTTAAGTACCATCTGACCCACTTGAATTAGTTTATCTTCCAATTCTCCCAAAAAGTGGTCACCACTTTCAGACCTTTCGCACGCACATCTTATATTTCAACATACATAACATACAACAATTTATATTTTCGTTGTATTTCCCTCACAAATTTATGGAAAACAATATTTTAGTCTATTGTCAACTTTGATTCGGGTCAATTTCTTTCCACGATCTCTCATCTACGCAAGATAATGTCACACATTTGAAGTCATCGTGACGACTATTTTGTTGGAACGAATTTACAATGGCCATCCTCTAAAGTACACGATTACGCCGTATAGTTCTGTCGTGAACCTTCATTACGAAATCATGATGTTTAACATTATAATTGCATAATTAAAAAAAAAAACTAATAGACATTGTCCCGAGTTCAACATAACATACAATTTAAAGAGCTTATTGAAAAACTTTAAGTCATCATTGTAGTTACAAATAACAATGATTTATTAAAGTTTATTCCACGATGTCCTTAAGAGGTTATCTCTCATTTAAAAACGTAATTTCCTGAATATTCTAAATGTTACAATAAAATGGCTTTACAAATTCGAAGCAAGTATTCTTAACAAAATGGAATAGTTTAGTGGGAACTTAGTCTCAATTTTCGTGACCGGCTGCCAATCATTGACAAGCGGGTCAACTCTGACCCATTGATCGAGATCGTGACCGATACAACAATGGTGTATTACAGCACCGAACCGTCCGGAACACAGCAAGCTTCGCTGTCTGACCTTACTTACCATACAATGTCAAGAATTATCAAATAATTTCCTGGAATCTTACAAAGTAGCTGTGTTAGCATTGCAAACACTTAAGCGAATTTCGTTGAGTTTTTTTGAGTGTTTGTAACTAATTTATCGCAAATAGTTGAAATTTATTCTTTTTTTTTAAATATAATTTACTAAGCAATGTAATGTTATAACTCAATTTAGTTAATTTTTAAATCAAAGTGCCAAAATCAAATTAACTATTAAAGTAAATTTGAAATATAATTCCTTCGAAATATTGTGAGAAATATATCGAACCTCAGAAATAATTTAATCTGTATCAAATTATATTTTTTTATTAATTTTGTTTAGTTATCAAGTCTTGACATAATTTTATTAAGTATCGTATTTAGATAATTATCTTGTCATTTCATGACAAGTTACTTCACTAAAAATAATCTTGGATGGCAGATACATAAAAATTTTAATCCTTATTGCCTTGATTTAGGTATCTTACTAACGATGGATGTTAAACTTTATACGTTCCCGATAAATACTCAGAACGTAGCATTGGATTATTTAGAGTCACGATTTTATTTTTATATAATAGGTAGGCGGACGGGCATATGGACCACCTGATGGTAAGTGTTCACCACCGCTCATAGACATTAGTGCTGTAAAAAATAATGCCTATTCCTTACATCACACCGAAGCCCCACTAACCCTGGGAGCTAAGATATACCTTGTGCCTGTTCCACTCATCCTTCCAACCAGAAAACAATAATGCTGTTTGGTGGTAGAATATCTGATGAGTAGGTGATACCTACACAGAGGGGCTTGCACAAAACCCTTCCACCAAGAGACCACCAAACTATTTCATAATTTAATTCATTTAATTAGTTAATTTTCAGAGCACTTTTCATTTTATCAATTACGTATTAAAGTAAAAAGTTATATGTTGTCAAAATAAAAACTGAAAATAATAATCGATCTGATTCTCCTATTCAGTTCAAACAAGCGAATCGATAACGCGCTGCTACGTATAAAATTTATAAAGATTATGTTTTCAACAAACCGGCTATTTCATATACAGCTCGACCGGACGCACCACTCCTGCAAAATTTAACCGGACTTTAGGATTTTTAACATTCTATAGAATCGTCAGTGTACGCCAAGTAACGTTTTGTACGGAATTCAGCCCTTTATGTACCTAATCGTGTAAAATAGAGAAATCGGACACAGTGTACTTAGCGTGTGTCGCCCGCCTTAATGCTACCTAAATCGTTTTTTAATCTGATCGATAGTTAATTTGATTGCATACTATAACCCTTCAGAAAATATTTCGGCTTAGGATTTTGCCATTAAAACAAGATTTTGGTTTTTAATGCGTTGCGAAACTTTTAAATTGATAATTTTAATTGAATGATATGACGGAATGCCAAAAATCTTTAACTTTATAAATAAATAAATAAATATTGCACAACATCACATACATTACTCTGATCCCAAGGCAAGTAGCTAAAGCAATTGTGTTATGGAAAATCAGAAGTAACGATGGTACCACAGAGACCCAGAACCAAGATAACAGAAAAATAATGAACTTTTTCTACATCGACTCGGCCGGAAATCGAACCCGGGACCTCGGAGTGGCGTACCCATGAAAACTGGTGTACACACTACTCGACCACGGAGGTCGTCAAAAACGTTAAATTAATCACATATAAATAATAAGAAATATATTAAAATATTTTCTCAAAGACATCAATATACTATACGTATTAGTCTATTTATGAATAGAAACATATATGGTTGCGCCTATATCCTATATTTGGAATGCACAAACAGCTGGCCTATTATAATTGTTCCCAATTCCTAGGTACGCTTTACAAATATCAATCGTTATTGAATCATATTTAGATAAGGTTCCAAACAGCCTCGGTCAGTTAAACGAACATAAATTATACAACCATGTCCTTATTACACGATTGGCACTGGCCACTGAGCTCATGTCGCAAGTTAGTATTGGCCAATACCTGTCTGGGGACTTGTAATGCGACAAATGTACTAGATAAAACTATACTTTGATTGGAATCAAAGTTGTTGAATTTATTTATGCATGGTTAAATAATTATAAAAATATCTGACCTTGGGTTTAGAAAGCTAGAAATAATAGAATATATAACACTCTCTATAATAATTAAGCCTCCAATGAAGAACTGATACATTTTTCGCCAAAAAATAATTGTGATTCAAAAGGTAAATGTTGCTAGTAAAAAAAACATTTTATTAAATCATGATTTGTGAAATAATCACTTTAAATTATATAAGTCCTCAGTGTATATATATAAGTATTAATTATTCTTTAATATATGTATGTTTTGGTGTAACACTTCGTTTAATATATGTATTTAGTAGCAATACGAGTATAAATTAATTGAATTTTAAATAAATTAGTATTTAAAACAAGAATTTCACAATCCGTACCTATAATTATTTTATACAGCTTATGAGTTTTTACACATGGCAACTAGCCTCACCCTGACTCAAGTAATAAAGGTTATATTAGGAAATATTTGAATTTTTAACTTAATATTTTACCAGTACTAATTTGACGAATGACGTCATAGTACTTTGCAAATTGTAGTTTAATGTTGCGCTTGTATAAATTTATATTATATTTATTGTGTAATTACCAAATTCATACTGACAATATAATGAGCAAGTTTAACTGATTGATGAATTAGCTGTTTGAATCATTGTATATATTAAATTCGTCAAATGATATATTCTTTCAATATATTTCTTATCTACCCGAATATTTGATTTTTACAGTTTTTTGCGTATTTATTAAAATCTTATATTAAATTATTTGTTAGTAATTAATTATATGCAAAACACAACATGGGCTTAATATTAAAATCTTGCACTAGTTAAATATGACAACATTTTTAATAATAATAAATAAAAAAACAAGACAGAGTGTTGCCATTGAAAAAAAAAGTTATTTATTCAATAGATGTAAGAGAATAATAATGTATTTCTTGACCTTTTCTATGCTAGAAAATTAGTCTTTGAACTTTAAAATTAAATATGTTGAAAATTACTACAACGAATCAGTTTTGCTAGTTTATATAAATGTATTATAAAATATACAGTTATCAATTAAATCGAAGGTAAAACGGTAACGAAAATCATAAACCGTTAGGTTCAAATTTCGCTTTACGTAATAGAACTGACATTTCTCATCTCCGCCGGGGCTTGGATAGTTTAATTGCTCAGAAATCACGACTGTCTTCGAAATTTATTTAAAGCTTAACTTCTAAATTGATTGTGATAAGGTTTAAAATTCAATGACAACACGTGTTAAATACGGTACTAACGACCTCACCCGCGTGATGCGTGCCGAAAGTGAAACTAAGTTTTACGTGCACTCGTAATTTTTTTTTGCTATGACGTGATTCGCCAAACCATCTATTCAAAGTATAACCTACCTTAAATAAATAAAAAAGAAAAAAAAAAAAACTTGATACGTTTTACAAGACACTTAGGAAATGTATATTATAAAACAATATAAAAGACTTTAATGAACTAGGTGGTTCTTTGCTTTGATGTATATAATGCTATAGGTGTATTTTTATAACAGTAATTATATTATGTGGTTATACAACCTTATTATACATTTAATGTAAAAAATAAAAAATAAAAAAATTAAATCGATACCTTTATGTTTTTCAACGGTTACAGGAAATGCCGTAACGGAAATAGCATTAGTAAGTTGGTTCTGCAATAATTTGATTCGTACCATTTGATGAGCGAACTTTGGCCTTTATGTTGACTTAATGTTAACTTTCAATTTATATTATTAGTTAATACATGTTATAATATAGTTCGCTCCTCTAAAGCCGGCAATCTAAATATAATTTAGTTTTTCGATATAAGTGACGTCATCGGTCATTTGCTACGTGTGTAACATTGTTAAAATAGGATAATTTCAGTCTTTAGCATGAAATATTCTCAGAATCCGGAGGTATCCCTCAGATTCCAACCCGTCCAAATAACCCAACTACCTATTAAAGTAGATATCAATGAATACAAAAAAAAACTAACTAACTAAAATAATAAAGAAGTTGAGCGCCACAGAGTATTAAAGTACCATCAGAAAAAAAAGATACCTATATAAAAATAAAGCATAAACTTAATACTCTGTGTAAATATGATAACAGTGAACGATTGCAAAACAATTATGCAAACTACCAATATCTTATTACTGTACTTAAGGCTTAACGTAACGACCACCATACATAGTAACAGTAACAATGCAAGACAAGTGGCAAAGCGTCATAGGTCAACATTTGACATTTCGATGATTGAAAGAAAATGCCGCAAGCAAAGATTACGTTGTTACAAATAGTAAGATCGACAATCTAAAAAAGTGTTCTTTAATTATGGAAATAAAGCTTATTTTGCGTTGACACCTATCAAAGTACTTATCACCTGTGGTTATTGTTAATTTTAACTACCCTTCCATTAGCGATCATAAGTAACATTAACAATTGCTTTTTGTCTCTTCATACCTTCAACTTCAATGAATGTACTTTAATATATCTAATTAGGAATTTTCTGCTTTGCACAATATGCTTTATGATTTTGTATTTGAAGCTGAATGTCAGATTTTTATTTGTTCAGATAAAATAGTAAACATGCATTATGTTCAGCTTAAACATCATCTTTCGAAATAACTGCCGCTGTTCTATTGGTATTTAGTTGCATATGTGTAATCGTTAGAAAAGGCTGTGGATATTAATGATTCTGTACGCTTGGGACTGAGTTACAACGTCTGCTTTAATATTGTGCTACACAATCAACATTTATCAAAAGAATTGACATCTGATGTTGCAAGCGACTACCTGTCGTATAAACAACGACAAAATATCCACACAAATTTAAGAAATAACTAAAATAATATATACAACAATGTTACATCACGTTAATGAGAATATTATAATTATATATTAAATGGTTTAAATGTTATTTGATATATTACCTTAGAACATATGAAATATTAGAATAAAAACAAAGGTTCGATCAGTTAAGATGATTTTTTTAAAAACAATGTTTTCATACGATTTTCTGTACATCTGTCACATTAGCTAAATACAGTAAGAAAATAAAATAAAAAACTATTCATACGAAACAATTATTAATAGCCTTAAACTTTATTTATTAATGTTAAAGAAATTATTTAAGTGTTTCCTCGAAATACCCCAAAGCGAATCGTGCAGGCAAAGTATTTATATCCAACCATCCTTGTTCTGATGACCTTAATAATGTGGGAACTAGGGGCATTCGTAATGTCCTTGCACGAACGAGCGTGGACCTCCCCACATCCGGCAAGTTATGATGACCCTTATATGTCAAAACGACGCTTAGCTTACATTTTTACACTTAAAGGATCTCTAAAAAATACCAGTTTATTTATAACATTTTGTACACCATTGAATACTACTTTTTGTTGTGTCAAAATGTTTGAGAATACATATTTACTCTCAAAAAATGACACAGTTGGCCAAGTTCGAATCAGGGCAAGCATGACCGAATTTGCATGTGCTTAATTCGTATTTTTAATTCATCCCGTCTTTGGTGGTCAAGGTAATATCCTGAGAAAATCTCAAAAGCTGCCAAATGTGTTTCCAGCTCCAATCCAAGACAAGTGGCCTTAGCCCAGCCGTGGGATATTAACAAGTTATGTACTACATGTGTGTAATAAAAAAAGGAAAATTAATTCAATTTTATATTATGCATGAGTCATTCATTTTTGTTTGATGTTTGTGTGATAATTATATGATATTAATATATTACAAAATTAATATATACAAAAAACATGATATTTGTTTTAAGATTAAATCCCACCTTGTCAACATCCGTTTCATTCACATTTTTTTATAATAAAATCCCGATCAGGACAAGTTTGACGTGGGTTATCAGTATATCGATAATTATTTGAAAATATGTAATTTAAACTTAACCAATTTAACTCGAAATATGACTGTGCAAAAACTTAAACCAGTTTATTCATGACGTATCAAGGTTAAACGATTTTTATTTAAATAAAATATGAAATGGCAACACCATCGGTTACGTTTCATAAGGAAGAAAATTATATTTTTAATTTCTTTGCAATAGCTTATCATGTTAAGTTTTGAGATTATTTCATTGCTTTATTTACTAAGTCATCATTATCACTGACTCTAATTTTTAAGGAAATGCTTATCCAGATTGATAGATTGACAGATGATTTTTAACTAATATAGTTAGTTAAAAACGTTACAAATGCAATACGAAGCATGTTACGTAACATGCTTCATATACTATTCAACACTAATCTATTCATATACTTTAGCAAAGAATCGAATTGTACAATTTAATATAACCTTTAAAATTAAAAACAAGGTAATATAAATATTAATACCGAAAGAGTTCTGATAAACACATTCTTGTTTATCATAATAAGAGTCATAATTATAGTAAGTTATATTTTTTTTGATTAATAAATTAATTATAGTGAGCTTACTTGAGTTAAACATAAAGTATATTTTTATTTGAGTTATCAATAAATAATAATTTACTACATTAGATCATTTTAAAAGTTTATATCAAATGTAAAGCTCATTTTATTCTATTTACAACATCGTTAAGTTTCTTGTCATGTATATTATAATTAAACCTTCTGCTAAATTATCTGCGTCTTTGGGTATAAGTTTTGTGTATGATGATTTAGTAGTAGTTTCTATTAAGGAATAGAAACAACAGTCTCTAACAATATAGTTCAAGAACCTGGAAATTAAAAACCACTGATTAAATTATTTGTTCTGTAAATAAGTTCTAACCTATGTAACATATTATGTACATACATGTTCGCTAGTGTTTTAGGGGTTGGTAGTTAGGTGTTAGGTATTAAAGACTAGTCTATGTGGTTCAAGCTTACTTCATTCTAAATTTCATCGAATTCTTATAGATACTGTCAATAGTTATTAAAATGAAGTCCTATGAAACATAAGACTTAATATTAAGAATTAAAAGAAGGAATTCTTTACCAATTGATACGTAGTTTATAAACGTCAAAGTCCATACCAAATAAAATCGACTATCGAAAGCAATATTTGCTCTATGATCTATAAAAAAAAATTGCCTATGTTTATTGTCTCAAACTATCACTTTATGTCCAAAGAAACTACATTTTTGTAACATAAAAAACGTCAATTATCCTTTATTTACCAGTTAGAGTGAAATTAAATTGGTGAATTGATTGGTAGTATAAATTTGTGCGTATACGAACCCTTTTGAAACACTAAATAATGAAATCAAATCAATACTTTGACATTTAATATAAAGACTTCCAAGAAGCAGTTCTTCGATAAATAAACAGGATATTTTTGTATTGGTGAAAATAATAATAATGATATTGACTAATGGGTGTTTTTTTTCTGTTGATTCATCTATATCTTCAAAACTAGACTGTATTGTTGTGTTCCGGTTAGAAGGGTGAGTGAGCCAGTGTAATCACAGGCACAAGGGACATAACATCTTAGTTCCCAATGTTGGTGGCGCATAGGTGATGTAAGGAATGGTTAATATTTCTTACAGTGCCTTTGTCCACTGTGGTGACCACTTACCATCAGGTGGCCCATATGATCGTCCGCCAATCAATACCATAAAAAAAAAAAAAAATTTATGATACACGTAGGTACCTTATGCATCGTCAGTTTGAAGATTAATCATTTTCATAATGAACAGAATTATGATTAGATATTGTTATAAAGTTAGTTTCTCTCTATCTAGTTCTCTCTATGTCTCTTAATGTTCGGATTATACGATGTAATTCTTTTTCTTTGTGTTTCATCCTTTTCTGCTTTTTATTATTAAAATGACCTTCAAACAAAGTTACCTGTTGCGACAGTTGTTTCACCTTTCAAATATAACCTTTTTATTAAAAGTGATGTTTCGAAACATCTTCAAATAATAAATTCAGGAATATATTATAGTTTATTATTATTATTAAATATGATAATCTAAATCGGATAAAATAGAGCAAAAATTAAAACTGTGTACTTTTGAATTGAGTTTTTTTTTTAATATTTAATATAAAAAAAAACAATATATACCTTCGAAATCTGAAATTGGCTATTCAGTAATTTGGCTTGCGCCCGCTCATTCCAGTTTCACTTTTTAGCGTCCGCAGTGAAAGTCGTTTATCTGAGATCCCAACTCTTCCTTTCGTTACAATGCCATATAATAAAATTATTAAATATTTGAATAGCAACATGAATATATTGATGTTAATATGTTATTAGTATATTGAATATTTATAGATATACCTTACAAATATTTAAAAGTTAATTTTCAATCTTTAAGACATTATATGTTTGTACAAGTGTTACACGACAACGATATTGTTTAGTATTTAAGTATTCACCTTAACCACAAAGGCTTGACTAAAGAGGCTTCATATTTAAATATTGCTGAATTAGTAACTTTGTTGCTATGTCCTTGTGAGAATAAAGCCGCGGCCACACGCCATGCGACGAGGCGAACTGGTGACCAGGAAGCGAACAACTTTCTATTTTGCGCACCTGTCTTGTTCTGCAGCTTTATTATTACCGATATCTTATCATTCAATAACAATCTCTCAGTGCCTTAACTTAAGGTTTACTTTCTATTGCCCTATGAATTGATCTAGCAATGCATGCAAAAAATAGCGGATACTATACATCGCTTGTTGATTTTTTTGTACGGTTTGCTGTGTAAATTGTTGTATTGGCTTTACTTTACTTGGAAATATATTACATGTCTATCGGTTCAATGAAATAAAATATTACTTATTTTTCCTTCGAAACTTCAACGACGAATACAACTGAACATAGTCAGGCTAAATTCTCGAACCGATTACTTTAACCAGTTTAAAATATTTTCGTAAATTGTTTTGGTTGCGATTCCGAAAATCAATTTAGTATTGAATTTTAGTAATTTGACAATGTGCGAAATTATGGTTCGCAGTGGTGTTAAATGGACCCCACTTTTAACGTATACGTAATATCCTCAGGCTTTCACGAGCGTGTCCGCGTGCGTTCATGCACGTTGATTTTCACACGATATGGCAGGTCATATGCTTACTCCATTGAGATAAACTGACACATTTCCATCTACTGCCATGAGCTGTTACATCACTATGAAAATCTCACAAGTATTATAAAGTTGAAATTTCAGCGCAATAACAATATTGTACCTTGAAAAAATTAAAATGATCTTTAAAATAAAATATTGCGCGATATTTCTGACGTTAAAATAAATAAGGTCGTATATTAATATAGTTATTTAATTATTCGATTAACAAAATTAACTCGTGAAACGAATTATATTACAGAAATATATATTGTAAAGCATGTGTTGTAAAGCATGACCATTCTTAACGGTTCCGATTGACTTTCTAACAATCTATCCATCAAAACTCGAGCACGTGGACTTTGTTTCGTCTACATTGACTGTTACACTATGTCATTCATGTTCTACACGATTGGAAGTAAGTTTATTTACATGCAAATCTAAACCCTATCACTCTGATTTAAGAACTAAAATAATTTAAATAATACATCATTCAAATGATGGTGTCAGTGCTTAAGACAGTTGTAAAGGAATAACACCTGTTAACGTCAAATCTTGAGGAATGTTCGTGAATAGACGTCGGTTGTTTTGAAAGGTGTTACAAAAGATGTAATTAATGACTTTACTAAACTTGGTTCTCTTATGGCTTGGACACGACTTTTTTTTTTATACCGAATATATGATGGACGATACTAACGTCAAAGACCAGACAGGTTTTAAATAAAAAAAAAAAAGAAAATTTCGAATTTTATCTTTTTATTAAATAAGGTTACTTGTGTATATTATTTTGATATCAATCAGAGCAAGAAATTATTTAAAACAAAAATAATTAAGAGCAAATATACAAAGCATTATTGGAATATCTTTATGAATATAAATAATTTATGAATTGTTATATGTCGATTAACGAATACATTTAAATAATAAATAGAGCAGCCTTAATCATCCCTTGTTGGCCTTAAGGCGGTATGTCGGCGGTATGTCGGTTAGTGAGCGGCGATCAAGTGACGGAGCCAGGGGTCATCTATTTATCCTCTTACATATTTACTTCCAAGTTTTACATAATTACATTTATTAAATCCATTTACTATTTTCTGACATATATTTATAAATCTGAGTATTTATGAGTCTTAAATAAACATGTTAATCGTTAATCGTGCTGCCAGTGGTTAGAACGCGTGCATCTTAACCGATGATTTCGGGTTCAAACCCAGGCAGGCACCACTGAACTTTCATGTGCTTAATTTGTGTTTATAATTCATCTCGTGCTCGGCGGTGAAGGAAAACATCGTGAGGAAACCTGCATGTGTCTAATTTCAACGAAATTCTACCACATGTGTATTCCGCCAAACCGCATTGGAGCTGCGTGGTGGAATATGCCCTAAAAACCTTCTCCTCCAAGGGAGAGGAGACCTTTAGCCCAGCAGTGGGAAATTTACAGGCTGCTAATGCTAATGCTAAAATCGTGCTACTAATTGTGATGAAATCGAATTTCCCATTAGTACTATTAATAGTTGTAGTCATATTTTATCGCATATTTATTAATGCAATAAAATTGAGTATATTAATAGAACTCAATTAAATATCGTTTTATTATTGCAACATTTTGATTCAAAAGATTATGCATTGTTAATAGTTATGACGGCTTTACTTGGTTCTCAGAGTTTTAGACAAATTATTGTGTATGAGGACCTATGGTGCGTTTTCAAAGCGACACGTTTTAAATCTCAAAACAGCAGTATTGATGTGTTCCGGTTTGAAGGGTGAGTGAGCCAGTGTAACTACAGGCACAACTGACATAACATCTTAGTTCCTAACGTTAGTGGCGCATTGGCAATGTAAGGAATGGTTAATATTTCGTATTGCCATTGTGTATGGGCGGTGGTGACCGCTCAACATCAGGTGGCCTATTTGCTCGTCCGCCTAGCTATAATCATGAATTATATATGTATATACCATACGTCTTTGAATTTGTGTGCTTTGTGTGCTAGGCTGCGAAGGTGGAAGGTAGCGGCGGTCTGTTTAAAAACTCAAATACACAAACTTTCCGTTCTCAATTGTTCTCTGTATTGTCTGTTAGGGTTTCTAAATTAAAAATTAAAATATACATACTTTATACAAGTAGGCTTTTGCACTTTTGAATAGGCGTTTTACAGAATTGTGCTAAACGTAAAGCTACCACTGGTTCGGAATGTAGGTTCAACCGTGAAGAACCAGCAAGAAACTCAGTAGATAAATACATATATTATCAGTTAAATACAACTTAATTTATATAGCATATCCCGCCTGAACTCAACAAGTACTAGTTCCGCGCTTTTTTATAATCTATATAATATTATGTTGAATATCTAAAAGTATCAGATCTGAAATACATCAATAAATATAAAGAGAAAATATATTTTTTGCCTATCATATTAATACGCTTTCTTAATGTACAAAATAAGAGTATGGTGGATTAAAAGTTTAAGCTTTCACTGCATGAGATAATATCACGCCATGTCAATGATAACAAAAAACCAGTTCAGAGCAGACGCACATATGTAGGTATATGTTGTAAACAATACACATATGATGTATAGCTGTTTCACTTGTGTATCGATTTAGAAATGACTAACCAACTAGGCGGATTTCTCTAATAGCTAACAAGGCGAGCTAGGTTAAAGCCTATGGCTGAAGATTTTAGACGGATTATTTTAATACTTGATTTCGAATTTTGGTATTGATTTTTATTACATAATTTTATATTTTTAATAAGTGTTTTTCTAACTTGTCTTTGTTAACTTACGAATACCTTTCTGTAATCATTTATATATGTAAATGTTTGATAATATTTATTTCCCTATTATAACATATACGTTATTTTGCATAATAATAAAAAAAATATATTAAATTTTTCATAACCATTTTTAATAACAATAATAAAGCTAAGTACTTCTGATATTTAAGCACTATTAACGAACTCTTTTTGAAGTCGGAATACACGAATAAAATAATATTATTGTGTTGTTATACTTTAATTTAAATGTCAGAAATTAGTTTAAATTAATATTTAGATATTATATATTAATTAATTAAATTAATTCGAGTGGCTTATTATAGAATTTTTAAATGTCATCTTTTAATTTTAAATCAGATTAAAAAAATTTTTTTTTTCGTTTAAAATGTCAAATTATGTTTGATTCATATTTCCTATATATTCAAAACAATAAGATGTAATCCAAGATAGCAACTAAATTAATGGTGACATTTAATTTAAACTAATTTAAATTCATTGTTGTAGGACGGTTCCAAAGTTTTTATTTAAATCGGCGCGGCATTCCTTTAGGTGAAACTTCGGAATGAATTTTAAGATATATTTTCTAATTTGTGATAAATTTAATAATAACATTTTGAGTTTAGATAAAAGTTTGTTACAATTTTATATTATAGAGGATTATAGAGGCTAATAGTCAAAAACAAATAAATAACCGATGTACGAATTTATTTTATAAACAAAAGAATTATATGGAAAATTTATAATGTATTATCATGAGATTATTAATAAATGTATAAGTGCAAAGATGCTGCATGTTTCTTTCAACCAACCTCGACTAACCTTGAACTTATAGCATTTGAAATTTTATCCGTTTTAAAACGCCTCGCTGATTTTTCAAAAGTGTCCGAACCAATACTACTTATTAAATTAACGACTTCTGATCAAACATGGCGGCAATAAAAACCCATCGGTGTCGAGTAGGTCAATAAGCATATATTCTTAAAATGTTTGAATCTACAACAGGTTACTCGGATCTATGATTTAATTCTTTGGATGCAGGTCCAAAGGCCAGAGTTATGACTAAATTTTTACCGGCTTAAAATTGTAATAAATTTGTTATTTAATTTGACGTGTTGAACTTGCGAATAAAAATTGTATTTTTGATCAGTCTACTTAGTGTCTTAAATTTTTTTAATACAAATATGATACACTGTAAACGAATACTATATAAAAACATTTAATAAATTATATAAAATTTGATAGCGTTTGATTGGAATTTCAATAATTTTTGGGACTTCAAATTTTCGTGTTACACCTGTATGACATAATTTGTTTAGATGATATTCGTGTATTAGTTTCATTTCTCTCGTCTTATAATAAATACTAACAAAACTTGTGATTAATTTTTAAAAATTACGTGTTCAGTTGCATGCAATTTTTGTGCCTTTGCGTACTAAGGCACTAGTTGCATTTTGTGTGGACTCCTATTAATTCAAGTTTTTTTCACTAATAAACCTTTAATACCCAATATGGTTTTGTTTGAAATGTGAACGATTCTTTTCTTCTCTTTCAACAAAAACAGTTAATAACAAAAGTTTGATAGGCCACAAAAAATACTGTTACAATTCGTACAAGAATATAAATTAAGAATTATAATTTCTTAGTCATCCTCCATCCGAGAGCCTTATATTCTGAAACATAAGGTTCAAATTACATTTATACATATTCATGTTGACAACATACTTCATAAGGACCAGTCTAATACAAGAACATTACGGAAACTTGACCACAAGGCCTTCATTTAACTGTTTGTATATGTAGAGCAACATTCGAAACCTCCAAGTTGATTAAATTAGACCTTGTAGCGATGAAAAAAGGTTCATATTCAATTGTCACTAACAATGCATTTTAAGAATGCGGAAAGTACAACCTACAGGTGTGTAGAAACATATGTACATAATTACATTTCTAGTCTTCTTCATACGGCGCTTTTTATTATGAATTACTTTTTATAACAAAACTCTTTGTTAACATAAATTAAAATTAATTTTGTGATGAATATTTAATATGTTGCGTGCAAACCGTACTTAAGGTGTGTTATCATTCAAGTAATGTTTTCTAAATTGATATTCGACAACTTAATGGATTTAATTCGTGTAGTATTTTAACTTTTGATAAGATTTTTATATTTAGAATATATTGTACCTATCTAAACGTATTAACTTTAAAATTGTTCAAGTCAGACGTAAATAATGAATAAAATAAGCATCTCAAGTATTAATTAAATTGTTTTGTAAATTTTTAATAAATTCAATGTTTTAACGAATTGTAAAAAATGTTTATAATACATATTACTTGGAATCTACATATTCTAAAAAAAAACTAAATTATAATCTTGAAATGGAATAATAATGTGATTTTAATGGCAAAGAAATAAAAGTTTAAAAAACTACAGCCTATTAAAAGTTACTTTGTGCGTATATAAATATACGAAGAAAAATATTTTATCAATAAAACACGATTTTATTTCTAGTAATAATATATTGGAAAAACTTATGCGATTTTGAAATACATCAACTGCCTCTGACGTCCTTGCCTTATATGGAAGGTATTTTATTCATTTATTCTTAATGTCGAGTGTGTCACACACGCTATTAGGACCAGTAATAACTATTAACTAATCATTATATAATATTTTAACTGAATATTTTACACTACAATAACTAAATCCAAATTTAACAAATACACAAAAATATATTTTACAATAATATGTAATTTAAAATGATTATAACCTTTATTACCACAATATATAACCTTTATGTACCTAAACCTTAGATCGAATTAAAAAAAAAAATGTATATAAAAAAGTCACAAAAATAAATAAACTAAAGATACCGGACTTGTTTTTTCAGAAAGAGTAAACTTTTAAAATATACAAGATTATCCCTTACTTCTAAAATTATGTCCTTTTTAGCAGATTTCAATGTCCTCAGTTGTCTTGAATTTATATTCTTTTTTGGGACAAAACGCTTGCTTTTTGCTTCAAATATTTTAGGTTCTGCAAGATAAACTTTGTGGGGGTTTTGTCTTATATTTATTTTGTTCATGAATGGTTGCTAAACGGCTCTATATATCATAATGTTTATTGTCGACGCTTATTAATATAAAAGCTAAACGATGGAAAAAAAATCATATCAGTGACATTCATCACTTATATGTTACCGCTATATAGAATTAAAAAGTTTTATAAATAATTAATTGTAATTAATTAAAGTTTAGGTAGCCGTGTGACAACAAGACAAACAACTGGGTTCGGGTGACTTTAAGTAATTTATCAAAATATCGACTAATATAATTGATTTAGGAATAATATTCTTATACGCTCTTTTTTGTCCTTTCGAATACAAGGCGACTTAATTGGACATTAAATAGCCTTAAATTCGGGGCGAGGTTTAACGACGTCTTGTGAAATAAAAAAAAAATACAAGCGAGTCTTACAGAAGTCGCATATGTGTAACATCTGATACCTCACCTAAATGTACATCTAACATCTCACCATTGAAATAAGCAACATCAACAATACTCTCGGAAATTGGGTTCGTACCGTCTAACGGCCAAGTCTAGCACTTTGTGCGCTCATTGGTGCAATCAAAAACGGCGCGCTTTTCGCCCACACACATCCGTTACACACTTCCGTCCCTTTCAACGAAATCACTCCCACAGATTTTAGGAAAGATATTGACACGTCAAAAAAGTATAAAACCTTTTCTAGACTTATTTTCCCTATTTAATAAATAATACTATTACGAAATGGACTCGCTAATGATAATTGATTTTAATTACGAATATAATACCGATTGCAATTATGTATGATGACGTAACGTCTTGCAATGTCTTTATGGCGGATGTAGTTATTTATTATTAAAATTGTCTAAAGAAAATTCATATTTGTGAAGGTACAAAGATGATTTTTTTCTTGTTACATGTTTAACGTACATAAATACTTAGCCCAAAGATTTATTCGCAGCGAATGCATGCAGTTATTGAATTTAAAAAAAACTATAGCCTTTATAATACGTCGTTTTGTAATACGTCGTCTTACGTCGATAATTGTATTAATTAAATATAAAACATTCAAATTTTAAATTTTCGTATTTATAATATTATGAAATTAATCAAACCAATACTTAAGTCCGTTTCATAAGCCCCATAAAGATTTGTTATAATTAAAACGACAATATATCACTACACCAATTTATAGATAATAATAAAATATTAATGAGATAAGTCCCACCGGGTTGTGGTAGGCCTTGATCAACTTCAAACCGTTTTTATTATCGTTCAATATGAAGCGAAGGTATTATTTATTAGGTTTGAAGAAATTGAAAATGAGGCATAAAAGTATGTTTGTGATATTGCTTTTTTGTTCACTCAAATGTAATATTAAGTAAATTTAAAATCCAAATTCAATTATTTAAAGTTATAAACGAATTATGTTATTAGTTAGTTTTTTTTCTGTCATGTATGATTTGACATCGAAAACAAGTAACAACATTGTTTAACCAGCTTCCGAGTTAAACCTAATTAATAGATAAACTCACAAAAGTATATCTACAAAAATTATCAATTTTAAAGACCCACTGATATTATTAACTCGATCAAAAACAGGTTGCATTTAAGGTAGTCCGATATAAATAGAAATATTATAAAATACAATTCACATACTTAAGCTGCACGAATAAAAAGTAACAAATAAATCGGAGCAATGATCGAGCATGACTGATTCAATACGAATAAATACAAAACTAGACACTAACGAGCTTTATTCACAAATAGCTTATACCACAATGAAACGCGATTGTAAGAAGAATACATTAGCAAAAATATTTATCAATACTAAGGCAATGTAGATGTCAATGTGAGATGATTTGACGTAATGACGTTGATTCAGATAGTGAAGTAGAGAAAGTGGCTGCGATTTGTTATGTCGAATAAGCCCTTTGTATTGTGAGACCATTGTGAGATAGACAAAATAATGTTACTTGTAACATATTAAAATTGTAATCAGAATACAAGCGTTTAATACAAACTTGAATGATATAAATTGTCTTTAATAAACTATGGCAAAATGTATAAATAACATGTTAACTATTAGGACCTTTTTGGAGCGTAACTTCATGCTCATTATTTAAAACATTTTAATTATACTACTATATTTAAAAATACACTATAATATATAAAAAAAATACGTAATAAAATCAATACATTTTAAAATAAAGTGACATTAAATAAAAAAATATATAACACAGTTACGCAATAAAGTTTATTATATAATATAATAGTAATCAAAAAAATCGAAATAGAAAAAAATAACTCATGACGAATCGTCCACAATTCCACCGCAAATAATAACTGAATTCAAATATTATATTTATATTGCTTCCAGCTGTTAAATAAAATTGAAAGTGAAGCTCGTCTCGGAGGTTGAGAAGCAAAAAATGTTAACGGTTGAAATAATAAATTGCATTCAATAAAACAATTGAATTCGCAGGCTGATGTTTTACATAATTACACTTGGTAACGTTAACAATTTTCCTTTTCAATTGAAGATGTTAGACTAAATTTGATACATGTGTACTTAACAATTGTTAGAATCTAAGCTATATACATAAAAAAGGAATGTTGAAATATCTGTTAAGAGATTAGTGAACTTCGGTACTATTATTACGACCAACACAAATATTTACTCATATATGTATGTATTGATTCATAAAGAAGGTTTTATTCTGATCAATTTATAGTAACTCGCCACTAGATGGCGCTTTTACATCGTTCATCAAATATTCAAAAGCCACACGATTCTGCCGGCTTTTTCGAGTTATTTTTTTGTAACAAATTAAAACATTGGTCTAGTAGCTAGACTTTAAGATCACATGTCTCGGAAAGAACAAAAACCCCTCGATCCTGAAACCTGTACTTTCTCCGATCGCACTTTTCGAAAGTATGAGTAGTCAATGGGTTTGAATATTTAGGTAATTCATTCAATTCATTCCGATTTTGTTGATTCACTGCGCTTAAATATCAATTACACAATTATTTGAAATCTGGTTTACATTAACTAAAATAAACTAAAAATATTCTATAGCAGGTTTCCTTTATAACGTTTTTGGTATTTACTAAGTCAATTCGTTCTCATTGTGTAACTTCAAATTATATACCGGTCATTTTATGCATTTTCCTTGTAACAAAAATGGTGGTAAAATAGACAAACATGGCACTTAGGTATCATAAATAAAAAATATTTTTGCCAGAACAATAATATAGTCTGGAGATAAAGTTCAAATTAAACAAAACATTTTTATGTGTTATTCTAGATGTGATTACAAGAAAGAGGTCACAACGTACTGCCATCTCTTTTACTAAATAGGGAAATGTTTATGTACAAGTTTTTTTTTTTAATATTTTGTAACCGAAGCTGCAGAGTAATGTAAAAACGCGTAAATTAACCGTTCCTTTTATATGTCATACCTTGAAGCTTTATGATCTATGTTGGTAGTGGTTTACTAGAGCGTATCGTTACGCTATAGTATGTCGTCTGATTGCGAGAAGTTGCCACAGCGGGATTATGTCTAAACTGTGGTAATCTTCCATATAACACCTACCACAACGCAAGGTCGCTGTGGGTGTCGTTTTGCAATTAAATTCTTGTACTTAACTTTACTATCTAAATAAACAGTAACTGTTCGAAATATTATTATTATTAATCAGATTTATGTATCTGGTTTTCGGGAAGACTACGATTCCCATCATTAAAGAGCGGACGCTTTAAATCATGTCGGCGGCTTACATAATAATAACAATGTTTAAAATGTTAAATTATAAAAGCAGTTAAAAAGAAAATGAAAGCACTATCGTTTAATGAAATATTACTTAACGTTTAAACTGTTATATGAGTTTTCTTGTCACTGAGTCTTTATCGGAGATTTCTATCTACTATCTTTATAGCAAATTTCGTATGAATTATTTTTTGTTTTATCTCTCGAACCTTTGTAACATTGTTAATATTTATAACACATTTTAATACTCGTTTAATAATATAATCTTTGTCATATTGTTCGTGAATTTCCTTATTGAAAATAATAATTGTAAATGTCTCTTTTGTTCGTAGGAGCACATACAGGAAGTACTGGATAAATGGACACAGATCGACGACGAGATCTGGGCTAAGGTGATAGTGTTTGAAAAGAACAGACGGGTTGCGAAAGCTTATGCGCGTGCGCCGGTGCTCACTATCAACGGTTCAGATGATGGATTTGATGGCATGAGGTAAGGATAACCGTATATTTTCTACTTATATAAAGGCTCTATTTTATATTTAGACATATTTCACATCAATAAATATTTTGTATTCCGAAGATATATTCCGTTCTTTACACTTTTTCGTTCTTCGTAGCCACGGGTTCACTAAGGTGGTAAGCTTGGTTATGGTTAATGCCTGAAAATGTATTGGTGGAAATATATTATTTTGGTGGTAAGGTTTTGTTCTAGCTCGTCTGAGTGGGTACCAACCTCTTATCCTCTATTCTACCGCCAAACAGCAGTACCCAGTGTTGTTGTGTTCTGGTTTGAAGGATCAGTGAGCCAGTGTAACTACAGGCACAAGGGACATAACATCTTAGTTTTCAAGGTCAGTGGCTCATTGGCGATGTAAGGAATGGTTAATATTTTTTATAACGCCGTTGTCTGTGGGCGGTTGTGACCACTTACCATCAAGTGACCAATTTGGCCTATATATAATATAAAAAGGTATTAGTATTAATTTATCCAACTTCAAGGATTAAGTAAGAATCAAAATGTACTGAATAATGAAGTAGTAATAAATATTACATTGGCCAGATTAAGTCCAATCGAATAAATTTACAATCAACAACTCCCAATTAAACCGGCTTGTAAAGTGTAGACATAGCTACGGCCGAAACGACTCTATATTTTGTTAACTATTACAATGATTTATTCATATTGCAAAATATCTCCGCGAGCTGTCTCAAGTCGAGCCCGTGGCACGTGGTCGCCCTACATTTGCACTAATTACGTGATATAATCAGTTCGCTTTGAAACAAATAACTTAGCATGATAGCTTAGTCAGGAACAAGCTTTATGCCGACATTATAAATATAATATTACGTTGATCTTAGAATGTATATAATTATATGAGTCTTTGTTTGTAACTTGTTATTAAATATTAATGTAATTAGGGAATTAGCATCTGTCAGTAGTTTGCATGAAATACACTGTGTGTATATTCAGAAATTGTGATTTATCGTACCTATTCGTATGTTTTGCATTAAACATAGAGAGGTGTTAATTGAAGTGTTGCTATGTCGCTGAATCTACATGAGTCATATTCATTACTGATTTATTGATTTGAATTTATTATAAAAGTATAAAATTTTGTAGCGAGGAATACTTTTTAGATAAAATTTAAACCACTTTCGTTTAAACGGCGAGTGTTGTATTTAATGGAGCACGGCGATTATTACGCAATCTAACGGTGTGATAATTGCAAGCGCATTGCGAATCACAATTGAGCTAGATTGAGTATCTCTCGAGAGTTTTATCTTACTCACAATTCGAATGTACAAAAAAAAAAAATTAACTAAGAGCTAACATTTTTTTTCTTTTCGTATTTAGTATTTTTTACATCCAATATTGATTAAAGTAATTTCTTAAAAGTAATTTATGAGATACTCATGATAAAACATTTAATTTCACAATTCGATTTAAACGATAAATTACTCAAAATCGTAAGATTTCCTTTCTCGAAGTCTTTTGCCACTTACGACGAAACAAAATCAGCGACGCGCGAACAAGGTCGCATCAAATGTTTTATTGATCTCCACTTCACAAACATTTTATTTAAAGTAAACCGCTAGAATTAGATAAGTGATCCTTAGAACTATATTTAGTTTACCATTTAAGAACGGGCACAATTGTTTAATCCAAAAATGCCTTCAATGAATTAATTTTATAACCATGTAGGGATGTATCTATATTATATATATTGACAAATATACGTTGGTTTAGTGAATTGGATATATATAATAATACTACGTTAACAAAACGACGTAACGTTACGTTACGCTACGGTAACAAAATAACGTTAAAAATAGATAGTTCCAGTCTTGATGCTCTCACCAAACACCGGCAGGATATAGGATCGCGTTTAAATCTGAGGCTTGAAATCGAGCAATTTAATTAAGTTTTCCATTTCCTTTCTCAACAAGGAACATGCTGTCCAGTATTTTTTGGTAAAACGAGAGCTACGTTATGTGTCAGTTGTACCAACAATTAGGCAATCGCATAAACGTGCGTCGATATCGATTCGATTATTCATTAGTTGCTTAACACAGTTCAAATCACGGTAATGCAATCGGCATTAAAATTTTGCATGTTAACCACATTGATTTGGCAGCCGTTTGATTGATTTCATATATTATACGATCGACTTTCTTGTAATCTTTGCAACCAGTCGTACGATTTTCTGTTATATAATTTTGATAGTCGAATCAAATCATCGATATCTGTCATTTATAATTAATGACTACACAGATAGATACATGTGTTACATGATATTTAATGTAAACGTCATTTTTTTTTAAAATTTTGAATCGATGTTGTGTTAAACTAACATTTTGTTCATTCACAAAGCACATTTTGTAGTATGGAATAGTCGAAGTCGACAACAGTGGGATAAACTATCAAATAGTAAACGACAAAAGGTTTTAATACAGAATATTAATTTTAAATGTTTTTCTAATTTATTTTATTATAACAATAAAAAACAAAACAAAATAATGTTACTTAAAATAAAGATTTATTCCATTCAGAAACGGTCTAATAGACTATTCCGATCGAAGAACGAATGAAGATAAAAAAAAAACTTAAATTTACGTACTCCATGCAATTTGCTAATAGCTCAGCTATATTGTGTGCTATTAACGGTTCTTGATTAGTATATCAGTATTTATAATATAAGACTATTCCATTTAACTACTTATATGCACTTAAATTTTACTTCCAAAGTTCCGATAACAACTTGGTCGACGTTCAAAACGTTAAATTGTTCGGAAATCCATAACGAGTACCAGATATTATTCTATGCCAAATATTATTCATTTTGCTTTTTTTCTCTTGTATTTGGAATAGATTGTAGTGTTGTATTTTTATTTATTCTGTATAATATTATTAAACGCTAAGTTATAATTAGTATAAATTAGTACAGTCTTATCCAAAATGTTAACATAGAGCTAAACACCTAATTGTATATTTTATTTATAGCAGTTTATATATCTATTATTATTTATTTTTGATCCTGACTGTACAATAAAAAAATCGATTCCAATAAAGTCCCCATTATTCAATCCATGAGAACTCTGGAAGTCAATGCGATGTCATCTTAGCTAACACAGCATCTCGCCGCGTAATGACTGGATGCTAGATCATTGAGGTAGGTTCGTGTTGACGTAGTTTCATTTATTTTCATCATTAACTGATATGAACATAGGGGGAGTAGATATTACATATTTTATAAAATACATACATTACACATATTTTATAAAATACTGCAATGCAAAAAATATTAAAACAAAAAGTAGTGAAGTGAAGTAATAAGTTAAATATCATTAAATTCATTTCATAAAACAAAAAAAAAACTAAAAAAAGTAGTATTAAAATCTTTTTATTTTTTAAGGTAGTATCTAAAATGTTGAATAAATATAATTTTGTCGAATTTTTTTGGTTATATTTAAAAAAAAATAATATCCTCACACTCCTTTAATAAGCACTCACATGAAATAAAATATAAAACAATTGCGCGCAATTTTACTCACATCAGCCGACCAGGAAGTGTCCTGCACGTCGGAGCCGGCGACTATCTGATGCACACACACGAATTTCACCATTTTAATGAATCCGCCTTACACACAGATTTAATTAGCCAGATCTATGTATGTACAGGAGCTCCCGCAAACAATAAAGATCGAACATTCCCTCTAATAATTAGAACTGGTTTACGGATGTCTGATAGGAAAATAGCCGGTCCAACGTTAATTTTATTTGAATTAATGGACTTTGTTTTATAGGAAGTGGACTTACTGATGCTGTTGTCTTTTTGCGTTTAGACCGCGCGACTTAGACACGCGAAGATTTATTTATTGTTAGTTGACTTACGTTCTGTCTAGTCAATAGTGGAAATGGAATTGTATTATAATATCATAGACAATTTTGCACTAAAAACAATGTTCATTTGTTTTTTTTTTTTATTTAACAAATATTAATACAGCCAGTAACATAATTAAAGTCTACATTTATTAGTTTAAAGTAAATTTTCATTTCACGTACCAGCGCGTATAATCTGTTTCGCAATGGAATAAATACAACATGCACCGGAATGGTTTAACGTACGCAAGCGTTAGAAGTTGGTGATAAATAAAATCCTGGTTTAGGTAAACAATCGCTCTATTTACAATACGGAGGGAAGCTACATTGTCTTGTAAGTGCAAAAATGGTGTAAAGTGACCCGACGGTCAGGGAAGTCGGAATATGTATCTGATAACTGGGGAACGTTATTTATGTGTGACTTCACGAATTGAATGGCCCTTTTATCATAGCTAGTGTTGTGTGCGGTAAGGCCATATTCGTTTTGTTTTGACTCTAACCGTGTTTAATCTACATGTTATGTGATTGAAAAATAAAAATGGTTTTATCATAAAATATACTGGTATAAATGCCAAAGAACCTTGTCAGTCAGTCTGTTGTTTTTCATGGCAAAGCCGCTGAACCGATTTTGATTAAAATTGGTATCAAGCAAGCTGGAACTCCAGGAAAGGACATAGGCCACTTTTTAAGCCAACTGACGACCAACCCCTAAAACATAAGCAAGACTCGGGTAACACGACTTGTTGTTAAAGATAAAAGAGGAATACGAATAAGCAAAATATATAATATTGATAAAGGAGATATCAGCAATGTTACATAGCTTTTCAATTATGATGAATATTTTTAACCTAGTAACAAAAAGTCTCTAAACTATGGTGACACATTTACAAGTCAACAAGAAATTATACACGACAAGGACTAATATTATTTGTCAATCAATAAGGAAACTTCAGTATGAAATTAATATTTTGATTTGACTTTTCAAATAAATATTTATTTTCATAATTTATAAATCTGTAAAGCTATACGTTAAATATTATTTACGATTCAACATTGCTTAAGCGGAATGTTAGTGAACATACCAGGTGCACAGTCGCCCTAATTCTGCAGCCCAGCCCCGTCGATAATGTCTATGCAATCTGCCCACACGATATTTCAAGTCGGCACGCGTCTAGTTCCCTTTAACGTCTACGATTTTAAATCGTACTGTTTATTATAATATTTACCGTATGTATTTAAATAATGAATCTTAATTGTTATCATCCAATATGTTTACCTATTGACCTTTTGATCGCAAATAATTCAAATATATTTAACGGTCAATTATTACTATTATCACATTTTAACGTTAACACTAAAACATGTTATGACGAAGTTATGTTACTTGTACTTCCAGTATGAAAAGAGGATTGTATCATTAGTGATTTTACCGTAATGTACGGACAATAAAAATCTAATGAAAATTACACTATAAGACATAATTAAGACTACACATTAAAATAATTTGACATCGTTTTTTTTTTTAAATAAAATTTATAAAAGATTTTTAGTTCCGATATTTTGAGCTCTCGTCGATTTATCGTTCAAGGACGACTCACATTGTAAACGGTCCCCAGACCACGGTCGCATAACTATTATGTGTTGCAACAGCATTAGCTGAATGTTATTGTTTATTGTGTTCTTATCGATATCTTAGCTTTGTTAGTTCGCGCGGAACTCCGTGCGCTGTCGTACAATGGAGGGCCTTGGTTTTTGTAGAATCAAGCGTAATATGGTAGCCAGATTATCATTGATTGGCCGTACGTGTATTGATCATTATGTAAATGATGTTTACTAAGTAATTTTGAATAGGATAATGACCATACCGCGTATTCTCCTAAGTTCTCATTAATCTAAAGACTGAGATTGTTTTGAAAGAAAATAATCTCGAAGATATATATTTAAATGTCAATGGTAGGTCCATATAATAAGATTGTTGTGTCTTACTAATAACACGGCTTGTTACGAAGATATCCTTGACCCGTTTGTGTTTAAATTAAACGTACATACATTATCTTTCTAATAATAGGAAATTACTAATTCGCCACAGCTCGTGTAGACAACCCTATCAATCTGTCTGTAATATTTGACTTCTACAGAAATATTTCTTAGGCGCCACGACAATATACTGAGACAACCATAGGCGCCAGTTTCAAATCCTGGTCAATCGACAAACAAATATAAACCCTAATAAACTTATTGAAGTTTCAAATTCAATTGGTTCTCCTGTATACCATGGTCCACGCATAAACGTTGTACAGCTGACGAAGTGGATTAAGTTGATTTCTGCTGTCCGCCGCTTACGATTACAAAGCATTTGACATTACAAAAATGCCAATCAACTTTAAACCTTATGTCTGTAATAATACGCAGTGTTTTCAAATATAAAATGTATTTATAGCTTGTGTGACATAATTATTTATTAGTTATATTGTCCACTTGATTATATCTGCGGTTACGATTGGAAAGTAGGACGACATTGAGGTAGGCTTTTGCAAGCGATCTTATTGGTCAGTGTCAACGAATTTGCTTCAGATATTATGCAAGTCGCTTTGTAATATTAAATATAACAATTTCCAAACAATTATCGTCAAATATTAATTTTAATTATTCCGTTATTTTCAATTGTGTAAAGAAATTATGTATTAGATATACATTATGACAAGATACTTACTTAGAGTAAGATTATTTAAAACAAACATTTTAAAGTCTATTTACGACTTGAAATCATTGGTTTGTTAGCGAAGTAATAGACAAATTACATTTGCAGAAATACAAAGTGTTACCAATAAGGAGTAAACTACGATTTATCTCAACGTCGCGTCAAACCACAACCTAAATTTATTCTTCGCTTAGACACCAGGAGAAAATCAACTTTCAATTACCACGCAATTCGAGCCCACTTTCTTTGGCCCTTTTAATCTTAGCCTAGATAAATCAACATGACCACGTAAAACATTGCGTGCTAGATCTAATTTATAAAAAAATTGCCAATTCGCCTTCTAACAACTCGTAAGAATTAAATTAAGTCTTAACGCAATTTGCGCATGCGAAGCTTTCGTGACGCCTAACACTCCTCCTAAAATACACGAGCTAGTTACTCTAACAAGTCATTCGTAATTCTACTAGTTAGTGGTCATATTTGAACAGCCGGTGTAAATGTTTAAAGTACGTGGTAACTGGTAGCTGTCAATATATTCAAATGCTTAATCAGATGGTTTAGGGCACGTAGGTTAGAGCAGTTCCTGTGTTTTATTACTGATGACTCGTGTAGATTCGTCCCACGGCTTCTGGTTTCGTGTCGCGTATGTTCCTGCATTAAAAGGGTTGTCATAGTCTAATTTTGCACGGCAGCTTATAACTGTCATGTCTAGGATTTCGTATGCGCTAACGATCACTCCAGCTTTGTTAGCACAGAAAACAAAACGTTACGAATGTTCGTGCTTATGATTGTTTTGATAAATTATCTTGACATTTTGTTTCGTCATTAAATAAATCAAAAACGCAGTATAATTAAAACATATTATATTGTCATGGATACCGTGGATCGATATGATACCTAAAGAGGGTGTTTTGTATTTTTAAAGTGATTCAATTGTAACAATATTAAAATAATAATATACTAGTGCGGAATTATGCCAAATAAATTAGTCGATTGACCTAAAGCTATCGATATTAATAATAACTTTATTCAATTGTATATCGATAATCGATATATCGACCTTGTTAATCGAACGGGCAACGTTCATACGTTTATTGTTTATATTGCAATCTATCAGAATTAACTCAAATGTATCCGTAGAAAGGAACATTACGATTACTGTATGAATGTTTCGAAATCGGTTATAGCTCCGCGCCATCTTTGTTTTTATGTTTATTTATTTTATGTAATAACAACCTTCGACATGCTAAGTTACTTTGACTTGTAAATTGTATGTAATAGTCTTTGAATTTTCATTTAAGTATTTCGTCAATATTTAATCTAACACTAATGTTGAACATTGCCAAAAAGGAATTCAATTGACTTCCGTCGTTATCATATTAATTGGCATTCGCAAAATAATGTTTCCTAAAACAATAATTTAATTGATAACGTCGATATATTCATTTTATATAAATACAATATACTTAATTGATAGAACTATCAATTTGGTACAACAATTATTACATCGTTTTAATAAGCATGAAAACACATTTCCGGTTAGTTTTGCAATTATCAACACGAATAGAAATTATTTCCGTTTTTATGAAGAAAAAATAACCAAAAGTTATAAGAATATTAATAAAGTTTAGGTATTGATGGCATGTATTTCTGATCATTTGTTACTAACGCGATAATTTTAATTTAAATAAGATCAAAATGTTTTACAACGGATCATTTTCATTTTGAAAATCGATGACGAACATTCATAGCAAAATGATTATACTAAATAACAAGGTCCTTCAAAATTTTCATATATTACATTTTATAGAAAACAATTAACCTTGACAAATTAAATGCGACCCTGGATCTGATTCGCGTTCAAAATACTCAAATCATTTTTATTATTACTACCACACAATAAGATCTAGTTTCGCATGAACTATATCAGTACATAGATGAATATACATTATATTTAGTGTGGCGAAATTTTGTAATTTCGTCTCCTTAAATTGGTCAAGTAACCTTTTGCTCATCTACTAGTCTTGGGCAATATGTGGAGGTCGATCAAATTTATTTACCACTAGTTTATAATATAATTACAAGAGAATAAAGGTTAATGAGTGCCAAACGTTTTCTTAGCTTATCTAAAGCGTAAATAGTGTTTAATATTGTCTTGCTTATTTTGTTAATATGTGTAATAATTTTAGGATATTAATATTCAAAACATGTAAGCTTAAACATTTAAATAAGCATATTAAGTCATAAGGTATAAGGCTCTATGATAATTTGCTTCCAATATAAAACTATGTTCGAGAAATGTTAACTATTTTTTTATAAAACGAATACTTGCAATGCCTCAAATTAATTAAGGAATTTACTTGAACATTTAGTCTCACTTTCAGCAGAGCGGTCCTCCTTTCTGACCTAAGCAAAACTGGATACGTGCATCATTCTTACCCGAGCGTATCCTAACAGGTAGTGAATTCGTTGACTAATTCATTTAGACCTGAAAGGTCAAGGTGTTTTAGTCGCAGTGGTAGTCCTCTTTATGTAGTTAACCTTGGTTGTCTCGTCCTTGAGATAACATTTCCGGTGGTCAAACACGTCCCGCCGTGCGTATCCTTTCCCTAGTATATAATATGTTTTTAATAGTCTAGTATGTTTCTAAGGGATTTCATGAATATGAATTGGCTCAAATTAACTTCGTACAAATAGGCAAGAAAACATTCCATTCGCTAACTAAAATTATAGGCTTGTTAACAAAGAAACAAATTTATCGTTTAATATCTCGTTAGCCTTAATTATAACGTGAAAAAGCCTTGCTATAATAAATTACCAAACAAAACAAATAGGATTTTCGTAACAACAAATTACTTGTATGACGAATGGGTAGTGATCACTACAATAAATAGCTTCCCCACTAACGAATTCAGACTTACAAGTAGTATAATTTTGGTTTGCTTATAGTATATTAATTACTTCAATTATAAATATCTCTTTTGAATTAAGCTTAATTTGACAAAAAAAACGTACTTTTTTAAAGGCTATATTTTAATTATTTTTTGGTTCCGTTCGAGGCGTCGTATCCGATAGATTAAATGAGCCTTGTCAGATCAGATCTTCACTTGTCTTAAGAATAAAGTTAGGTAAAGAAAAGAAACAGCCTGTTAGTGCTGGACAAAACCTCCTCTTCGTTTTGAGGAGAAAGTTTGGAGGTTGGTCTTGTAACCACTGGTTCATCACGGCTCTTTGGTATCATGTGTTAAGAGTCGACTAATAAAAAATAATGGTATGGTGAGGGAGAATGAGATAAATCATTCCCAAGGAAGGTTAACATCAGACAGTCAGCTGTCAGTAAAAGTCCGTCAATATATATTTCCTGGATTGTTATTATATATAACTGCGTCGACTGATACATCGGTTGAAAGGGCAAGCGAATGAAGATGACGATAATGATCTCTGTTTTATTACAGAGAAAAAAAAAAACAAAGTCACTCTTATTTTTGATTCATTGAGTTTATCTTGTTTATGATTATTACTAATGGATAACTTGTAATCAGTAAATCAATCACGCCAGAATGGGCGAACGAATTTTAATGAAATTTGTCCGATTATGAGTCGGTCATAGCACATTGCGTGGTTTTTATCCCAAACGCCTGCACCTCCGTCTCCTGACATGAGAGCGAAGCCACGACTAAAAACTACATAAATATAATACAAGTAATTAAACAATCGAGTGATTGCTACTATATTGTCATATTAGATCACATATTGTCATATTAGTCATGTATCATCCTTATTTATAAAACTTATTATATCAAAATAAGACGACCTCCGTGGTCGAGTAGTGTGTACACCGGTTTTCATGGGTACGCCACTCCGAGGTCCCGGGTTCGATTCCCAACCGAGTCGATGTAAAAAAGGTTCATTAGTTTTCTATATTGTCTTGGGTCTGGGTGTATGTGGTACCGTTGTTACTTCTGATTGTCCATAACACAAGTGCTTTAGCTACTTACATTGGGATCAGAGTAATGTATGTGATGTTGTCCAATATTAAAAAAATATATATATCACCAGTAATACTTCTCAGAATGTGTTACACGTGTGCCTTTTTAAATTTAATAATAAACAGATAATTTAAAAATCATAAAATTGTATTGCTATAAAAGAAAGCTTCTTCAATGCGATTACACGACAAAAATGCAGTGACGACAACATCCTGTTATTAAACGTGTATCAATGGTTCAGTAGGTGTGGCGAAGGTCGGCAGGTTCGATTCTGAGCGTGAACTCGACATCATTGTTCATTCGGAATGGAATTTAACAGTTTAAGATGGCGACAGATATGCAACTTATATATGTGCAAATTATATGAGTTTTTTTTCTTTGTCAAAGTTAAGGTCATGTAGAGAAACTATTGTGACGAACATTGGACTAGTATCGTCTTAATAATGAAAGTAGAGTATACTCTCGATAGCTATTTGCTTTAACGGTCGTCGCCTACTGACACTGACAAATATCATGGAGCTAAGATGTTATGTTCCTTTTTCCTGTAGTTATGCTCACTCACCCTTCAAACCGTACTGTTTGGCTGTAGAGTATGTGATTAGCGGTTGGTATCTACCCTTGGCTTGGAAAGAGTTCGACCAAAAAAAAGAGTAGATGATAACTGAGTTTCGAGCCGATTATTCTCGATAGAATCTATATTTCGAATCATTGGCTTAAATGTATCTTGTCAAATTATTCAAAGGTGCAATAAAGTATATATAGTTTTTAATTTTGCATTTGATCATTATTTTTGGTTCAAATTTTTTAAAATGTTAGTAATATATAATATTACAAATTGATGTTATAAACTTGGAGGATTTTAAGCTGCAAAACATAGGAGACGTGTCTGATTTAACTTTCTCCAAAGCGAAAGTACGAAATTCTTATGTAAAACACATTTGACATCTTCAAAGGCGATAATTTCTCAAAAAAGCCTTCGTTTAAAACCACTTTAATATCATATTAGTAACATTTACGCTTTAGCTGAAAGTACGCTTTAAGTTGATAAATGTTATTACTTTCTAGCCGTGTTCTCGATTGAATATACGATCAAAAAAAATATAACAGAAATTCACCGGAATTTCTTAAGTACTAGAATTTTTTTAACCAGCGTTGCCTATAGATTAATTTCCATAATTGTAAATTCAAAAATAGTGTCACTCTAAACCTTATTAACATATATACCAATTTTCAAATCTCCAACATCAGATCAGATATGATTAATATCGATACAAACTTTCATCCCTCACAGGAGATACATTTTAAATAATCGTTCCTTAGTGCTCACCCAAGTTCTATAACAAATCCCTGTACTAAATTTCATCCCGTTAGACCTACCGGCTAGGCTTAAACTGTCGTTACAAGTCAGTTAATCGTTTTAAAATTTTATGAAGTAGACATTCGGATTGATCCTAGCAACTTGTTAAAATCATAATAATAATCGAAGTATAAAATTAAAAATATATATAAACGTATTATATTTTAAAAAAGAATAATGACCATCAAATTAATAATACTAATGGTCCTATCTTCAATACAAATAAGCGTCATGCTTGCGCTGGAGTGGATGCGGCAATTACTCAATTGACTTAGGGGAATTCGTTTAGAATCGTAGTACTTTTACATAGCTAGGTTCATATGAATAATCTCTATTAGCTCTTTAAAATGCTTATAATTTTTTTGTAGCTCAATTTTGCAATTATTGTCTTCTCTATCGTTCTTAATCCTTCTACACCGAAATTCTGAACCGATTGGCGATTTCAAAATACTTATATATACCCATATACCGTTATGGACAAGTGTAAAATGCTGTGAAGTAATAAAGCATATAAAAATACATATGAATCTAGCATACAACCTCCTCCACTTATTGAGGACGGTTAATAAGGTAATCAACATCGATTATTGCCTAACGATAATATATCAGAATAAAGCACGTCACCATCCACACACTACGAAGATACATTTGCATACATTTGCCGTTTGTTGTAAGATATATTTGAACATGTCTTAACAACTTGTTACATAAAGTGACTAATAAACTAAAACTTATAGTTGAGATCTTATACATTTAATATGAAACATTTAATTTTTATGTTCTTTATCTCTAAGAGGATCTATGGAAGATCAACTTGGATGAAAATTTTATTATATTCTCTTCTCTTCATGACGTTATTTAGAATTGTATTAACACACGTACATTAGCAATGTTTGTGTGGTCTATTGTGACTCAATGAGATATGACCCAACCTCCAATGGCTTACATATGTCAGATTCTTGCACCGATGAATAAAATACTCGAATAAATCACGATGGCAGCGTGTTCTTTTACGCCTATCTAGGATCAATAAATTTATTTACAATAATATAAATGCAAATCTAGCTATTGTTATGAATCCTGTAGTTTTTTTATGGACAAAAGAATTTTACATAGGTACGTATAAGATACTAGTTGTCTCGCGGGGCTTCACTCGCGTTTTAGTAGTTGGTCGTCAGATGTAAGCCACATTTACTTTTTTTTTTACGACGTTGGTTGGCGGACGCGCATATGGGCCACCTGATGGTAAGTGGCCATCGCCGCCCATAGACAAAGGCGCTGTAAGAAGTATTAACCAATCCTTACATCACCTATGCGCCACCAACATTGGGAATTAAGATGTTATGTCCCTTGTAACTTTGATTACACTGACTCACTCACCCTTCTAACCGGAACACAACAATACAGAGTACTATTATTTGGCGGTGGAATATCTGATTAATGGGTGGTACCTACCGTCTATAGAAAAGTGAAACAATGTTGATAAAAAACTATCCTGAAACGTGAAACAGCTATACCATAGAGTTTTGTTTTTAAGAATTGAGTTAAAAATCACTTAGTTAACAAGATAGGAGACCGCGAACCGAGATTAACATATTGATATTAAAATGTATACAAACAGTTAACACTAAAACACCTTTTGTTGGTTTATTTCATATATTCTATATTATAAAATTTTTCTTATAAAGTAAATTAAAAAATAACCATCTAAATCACGGAGTGAGAACTATTTTCATTGTAAGAACTGTTCATTATACGATAGACAACTTCATATTTCTTGCCGTGCTTTATAATTCTATAAGTACTCGTAAACAACCTTTGACTTAAAACGATTACAAGCAAAACGCTCCGATTTAAGTAAATAATCAAGCAGAGTACTTATTATTGTAAACAATGGACTTCGAGCAAACGTTAAAAAAATTTAAAAGAAAGTAATTTTACAAATAAGTGATATTGACATAGAAAATAACTGGAGCATTTGTAATTGTAAATAAAGGGAATAATGAGCAGAAAAAGAAAGTTGTGGTGCGCGCAAAATGATTTTTTACGCTTTATAGTATTAGTAAATAACACAGCGGTGTCTCATGCTATTTAACTTTAGCCACATAATTTATAATAACACTTCTTTTGCTATATTCAGACTTGAAAATGAACTCAATTTAACTACAGGCACAAGGGATAAAACATTTTAGATCACGCGTACACACTGACTGACAATGACACAGAAGGAAATATAAAATTATTTCTGTATCTGTGTGTGTAGATGATTTTCTATACTATTATATGTTCCCAGTTACGTCTATCTTTCTTAAAACTATAATGAAAATTAATAACGTATGATCAAGCCCCACTAATTTTAATAAATAATAAATCATATACCGATTTCATTGATGAAAATAAATTTAAAAAATATCTTATGATCTCTATGACTATTATAACGCAGAAAAAGTGAAATCGTTAAAATTAAATAAAAAAATAGATACTTATATCATTCGAAATCAGTCACTAGCCGTAATGATCTTCAATCGGCCCAATTGTAACAGCAAGGTGACAGCTGAACATCCGCAGACAATCACAATCCTTGGCACAAATCATCGACGTCACGGATCACATCACTAGACCCTATTGTCTCAAGATCGACCTACAACGGTCACACGAGATATAGGCACATGTATTTTTGTGAATTGTTTCATTGTAAACACCAAGGGTAAATTAGTGTGAGCCATTTATATTTTCTTATCATCATTGACTTGCCCTTTTGATATTCATTTAGAGTCGATGTTTGGGGGTGGGGAGTGATTTTCCCTTCCATTCTTATCGATGTCTAGACAAATCCTTAATCGCTGTAACTATCACCCCCTTAGTCATTTACCTCATTCAAATATAAAACTTTTCTTGCATTATTAAGGCCTCCATAATAAATTTTCTATGTACATTATTAAATTAGGTAGTAAATATTTTTTTAGTAACTAATTTCAATGGAATTTTAATTACTTTTTTCCTTGTAACATAATTATATAGCTATGTGGCTAAAAAAAGCGGAACAAAATTAATGTGGTTGGCAGTAACAAGAAATTATAATTTGATATTAACAATGGCCTAATAAACGATTTATTTTAATTAAGTAATCGATGATTCAAAGTATCTACAACTATCTTAAAATTAACATGTTTAAAAAGGTAAAGTAAAAGTGATTAAAGTTCGGCAAAGGCCTTTGAAGATTTGAAGCTAAGCCATTGATCATTTCTCCAGGTTAAGAATTATCACGAATACTCGTATGTTTCCTCGAGATGTTTCCTTCGATCTTTACTCTTAAACCTTCTAAGTTATAAACACATATGTAGGTATAATAAAATAAAGAAAAAAAAAACAAACATTCGTTTTCGTCTAAAGTGTCAAGTATTTAAATAATTGTTTTTAAAATAGTGTTTACATTTACATGAAGGCCTTGAAGATACATTAGGCCTATCACAAAGGGTGACCTAAGCTGAACTTAAGTTACTTGGCCAAACAATTCTATACTCAAGCGCTTATGTTATTTACTATGTATTGTAATCCGCTAATTAGGATTAAATCATTTACTACGGTGTGACAAGGACGTCTTTACCAAATTATGGTATAAGGTCTTATCATCTATAGTCCAAATCTGATTATAGCTGTGAGACTGTATGTGTGTGCACGTGTGGTCTTAAAGTATTACGATTGCTATAGTTCATGCAATTTGTCCGTTATAGATATTTCACGGTCGTGTTATATCGTGAATTTCTATTTCGTCTTACAGAATAAGTCTATAGTATATGTACTAGTAGTACTAGTATATGTTCTGGTAGTACTAGTAGTATATGTTTAGATTAGGTTATGACCTAATCTAAACAGCAAGGACTGGTCATATAGATGATACTCAAAAAATAATTATCAAATATTTATAAAAAAAAGTCATTGCTTATTTTTCGTATTCGTAATTGTTTAACTATTTATATTATTTTTTGTATTTCGTTGAAATGATAATACTAGTAAACGTTAATATAAATATTTCACAGCTCTAAGGAAGTAATATCCCATATCGATCAACAAATCGTTTCCTTCACATGTTAAATATATTATTAAATATATGAATCGTTCAAGTAAATCCGGTACCGACCAATCAGCTTTTACTTTCATCGAGGCTGCGCTTGCGCTTCCGCGAACGAAAGTGCTTTAAATCGATTTTTGCATCGATTATCGATAAACATAAAAAATATATCTTTTATTAGTAATATTTTTATATCCAGGGACTTTGGAATTATAACGCTGAGTAATTTATATTTCCTCCTTAGATTTTTTATAACTATAATTATTGTAGACATACTGACATCGATCGTATGATTGGAACGATCATATAAGGTGTTCTGTAATGTTCTTTAAAGGAAACTAAATTTTACAACAAAAACATTGGTCCGACAAGTTTCTAGGAACCCGTCCTGGCTAAATGAGGAAATATTAATGATATCAAAGTTCCGCCTTTATTGAAAATCTCTGACATTGTGTGATTTTTTTCTTTGACGTTTAAAGATACAATTCACAAATGTAAACAATACGTGAATAATTTCAATTATTCTTACCGCTCCATCGATTTTACTATATCGATGTTTTTTTGTTGATTAATGTAGGCTTAACTACTGTCCTGTCACATAACGTACGCAACCAAAGAAATATACCTACCAACTTTCCACAAACAACGACTTAAATTAGAATGTAAAGATTATATGAAAAAAAATCGATAGACAAGACTTAAGACTTTAATCGATTGACTTTTGACCCCAGTAATCAAATCAGTTACAAAAGCATCAAAGGTCATCATCATTAATAAGCTAACAATGTTATTTTTATCTAAGATTTTAAGATATTCGTAAATAAAATTATTTGATAAATTAAATAACCTATTTAAATCTGTTGAAAATATTTCAAAATATCAGCTGACAAAATATGTCCCCCGCACTATCTAACTCGGCCGGCCTGAATAACTGACGTCCAAGACATCGGCGCATGTCAAATATTAAAAACTAACCGAATACTTAAATGATTCTATCTGAACATTGTGTATATTCGCATCACTGTCTACAAGCTCTCAGTTCGCTCTCTTTCCTTCATTAAACTATATTTTAAGTTGAAATGCACTTACTTATCGTTTATAATAAGTGAGTTTCTTCGTATTGCCTAATACAAACGGGTATATCATCTTAAGGTATAAATTTGCCTGCACAGAATGAACCAGCTGCGAATATAATTTGTATGTATGTCTGGTTTGATGTCGTGATTCAATTCGCTTTACTGACACTCTAGTCTCGATTAAAACAAACTGTCGATGTTATTTAAAGAGAGGAGAGAGGTTTTTTCCAAAACCTCTCGCCCAAACAATGCGGAAATAGGAACCTAACGTAAAACGTGTCCTTAAACACTAATAAATAGTGTGTAGCAAATCGCATGTAAGAAAACTTCCGTCATTCGATATCCGGAGCACTTGCGTGTCCACTACGTGTCGAATATAGTCACGTCATCTGTTCTAGCACGCGGTAGAATGTAACGAGTGTGTCGTTAAACAACGGAACGTTGACAACAACCCATTCATCCAGCCGAATTGTTACCGAGATTATATTTGGTTATGCTTAATCATCGTGAAATGTCCTGTTCGCCAGATCGTCGCTTGCTTATGGTACATGTACATAATTTTAACGTTATACGAACAGTTATATGAAGTGTGCTCATGCAAACAATTACGACTTTATTTAATCTAATATGACGCAATTGCACTATTCTGTGTGTGCAAATTGGATGTAGGGAAATGTTTTCGTCATATCCAAGAATAAAATCGGCTTTGGCTTCTGTACAGTGTTAAGAAACATTATATTATACTTTAAATAGAACCTTTTCACTCCTGGGTTCGGTATAGAACATACGTACGTATTTGTTTAAGTTTTTTCCAGAAGACTCATTATCATGTTAGGTTGGTTAACTTCAATTCTTTAAATATAATATAAATAACGATCATTTCTACTCTAAAATTAAGCAGCTAAATTAATGAACAGTTACAAAACGTAATTAACGGCAAATATTTGAGTCGAAAATGTATATAAAGATAATTCTAATTTATTATCAGTTTTACTATAACTATAATACTATTAACTAATTAATGGTGTTGTTTCATATTTATTTTTGAGTGTTATTATAGAATAAAAATGGCGCAATAAATTTTATGATTCCGAAACCAGCTAAAAAAAATGCTCCATTGATCTGTAATTAAACGGCACAAACCGCCTAATATATTTAAAAAAACTGTACGCTTTTTTGCATCAATGAATTAAAAATACAGATAAAATCTATACTTAATTGAAAAAATCGTTAAATAAAATTAAAATGTTAAATTTCTAGAATATAATCATCGTTGTATTTTTCACTACTTATTTCTTTGTAATTACTATAAGAAGATATTTGTAATGGTTTGAAATTAGAACAGATAACATTTGAAATGTGTTTGATTGAAATCAATACCTCATTCCAGTTTATTAGAGCATTCGATCTTAATTTCAAGGTAATGTAAGTAAATAAGATAATGTAATTTTGTACCACATTCATAAAAAGTAACACTCTTATGTCTAGCTAGTTAAAGTTTATAATCTTATGGCTATCCATTTCTCATTAATATTATTAAATAACTTGACATGAAGGAATAAACATAATTGTCTCAATAACAAAACCAATTTTCGTAAAACATAACTATTTGTACAGATTATATAATAATTAATCATAATACATGATTAGCATACCACAGCCACAATTTCATTCGGTTCGTGACTGAAATAGTTAATAACGAAATAACCAGTTATTTTATTAGATAACGGAACAATAAAGAATTAGTACTTGTTATGGATACCATTTCATTATGACACAGCCTTGGTTAAGTCACGCATGTCCATGGTCAAACTCGATGTCTGTGATTTTGCATCTGTGCACATTTCATTATCTGTGCATCTGATACTATTTAATCGGTATTATTATGAATATTCTTGGCTGAATGATAGAAACCTATTGCAATCTTAGAAATGACAGTTATAAAAAAATAGTTTAAGCGCCAATTTTAATTATTTTTTTGCACGTGAAATTGGCGAAATAATCTGTGCCCTCTCGGGATAAATAAAAGCCAGAATTAATTAAAAAACACTTCTAAAAATTATGGGATAATATTTTTTTATTATATAGGTATTTATTAGATATATATTTTTGCAAAATTATGATAATGTGTCTTTTACTTTGCTTTTTTCAAGCAGTATCTGTAAATAGATCATCTTAATTTATTTTGAAAATAGTCTATGGAATGTGGGTAATGACGTAGGCATAATTTTAACCCTGAATATAAGCAGGATGCGAGTAAAAACTAGTATGAATGTTTAACTACTAACAGTAGCTATCATATGGGTGTTAATTGCTTATTTTGTCAGTAGGTACCACTCAGGCATTATGAAATACCTGCTTAATAAAAGATTTGTTTTTTACTTCATTGACAAGTCTTTAATATGACGTCTCAAGTAAAACAGAAATAATATTTACAAGAAACAAGTTTGTGAGACGTTTTGCTAACAAAATTAGTTGACAACACAATCGAATCTCAACCGAACCATTATTAATATGAACCATTTAATCTTATACATATCTAGATGTATAAAAATATAAATTCATAACAAAACAAATTGCTATAAATGCTATAACAATTAAGATTGGCAAATAATAAACCATTAGGTATAGACGAGTGCCACGCGCTTGAGCGACAGTAGCTACGCCAAGGACGTGGCGCCGTTCACTTCAAGACTGGTTCGACGAACTATCGATACGTATAGGTTGTTAATTAGATTGGATTTCATTCACTTGCTAAATAATTCCTACTTAAATTCACTTGAAATATAACCTGCCTATATCTCAAGCTTTCCACTCTCAACCGAAAACCATTAGTTTGATAAAAGTGAAAACTCCAGAATACATATTTACGGTTTATTGAAATAATACTCTATAAAATTAATAAATAATCAACAATAGTGTGGACTGGTGCTAAAAGGGCCTAAGTACATTATTGAATAAAATGTAAATATGATATTATTACAGGCCAAATATATGACAAAAATAAAAATATTCAAAAACTACGTTAGCTTAACTATATTACCAATAAAACCTAAAATCAAATAATTAAAATTACGGAAAAAGGCATAATTATGTAACATAAAACATGTAATATATGTTCTATTCTAATTTGCCAAAATAAAGGATTACTGATATTTGCCCTTTTAGAACCAGGCCCCAGAATTTTATCTGAACGTAAAAGTTCGAGGACATAAAACATAACTTGATTGTTATAAAATAAATGAGCTAACCTTTAAGTTTATACGCATCTTTTCAAAACGTATTAACTATAAATAACATCTGACCTATATTTCCCTTCCACTAACTAAACGCATAACACGAATACCAAAGTCCTTATAATACTCGTAACGTAAGTTATTCGCGTGTGCGTTTCGTTAAAGAGACACCTTTTGTGTCGTTTTGCTTTATGTACGTTCAATTTAATACCTTTTTCATTTTATCATATTAAAATTCCGTTAAACTGACACAAATATAATTGCTTTGGGAAGGTCATTCTGAGAACTTTTTAACTTGAATGGATTATAAAACTATGCTATGAGATTAATTCTATTAGAGAGTGAATTACTCAGATTCAATGTTTTTTTGCCGTATTGCTGTATTTATCATCTTATTTCATACCAAAGGCGCGGTCAATTTTATTCTTGTCTGTAACCGACGTTCTCGAACTACGCTTTTAAATAACTCTATAAAGTTACAAGAATATGTTATCTTGTATAAATCGAAAAGAAAACGATTATAAAAATAATCGAAATGTTTTATAGATTTCAAACTTTCGATAGAAACTAATCGTCCGTTAAGTTGATGTATCGTTCGTTGAATATCAACCTTGTACTTGAACGAGAAATATAGTCGAATAGAAATTTTCTATCAGTAAGCGCCGCCAGTGCAGCCTCACATACGGAATAATAATGAGACAAATGTTATTTCTCAGGGCGAGCAAGGAACGGTTTTGAGAAAACAATATTCCTATAGCGTACGTGATGAAACTTTTGATGTTGCACAAATTCCTCTGTCGTCATACTTCTACTTGTTACGTGAGAAACACATGCGTTCGATGTTTAATGCTTAATTTGTTTAATTTTCTCAAATTAGCCTAATTTTATAAAGATGCGTATTCTGAATGTTTGTTGATTGAACGATTAGTAAAAGTACCAAAATGTTGGATTGCTCTCCTCTAAAGCGTCTGTTAGAATTTCTATGACACCTTGGTGTCCCACAGTGGCTTGGTGGATACTGAGTGCGCTTGAACGTGTTTGGATGTTCAGCCAACACATATAAAATTTCTTACAGCGTTTTCCTTCGCCAAACACGAATTACATCGTCAGTCGAAAGGAAGAAACGGTAAAGCGCCGTAATTGTACTTTTGGAAAATAAAAAAGGAAAAATATTTAATCTTAAGTTATTAAACCTCGTTTCTTTAAAGTACAATTTTTAGTTTCTTCTTTTCCACTGACGATGTATAATCAATGCTAATATTACAAGTGCGTTAGTGGCTCTGTCGGTCCGTCTGTCTGTCTGTTGCTCTTTCACGGTCAAACCCTTGAACCGAATTTGATTGGTTAATGAACCTAGGGAGGCTACTTTTTTATGCCTATCACTTAAAGGCGCGGGTTATAGCTACTTAAAAATAAAGTAAATAAAAATTGGTTATGCTTGCCCTAATTTTATCAAATAAGTCGATTATGTCATGATAAAAAATAATAAATTCATATATCGGTAGGAATATCTATACAAGTAGAATTTATATTCGAAAGGGATTTTAAATATGACATCGAAATATCAATCAAATATTAGATGCATAGGTACTAGCCAAGAATCGGATCTAAATCTCTTAGTCGTGATTCTTGGTAATTGTCAATATTTGGCGAAATAATGCTATTAATTCAACTTTCAGTTATATTCGATACCGTATCGTTATTTGTTGAACCATAATTTATATCGTTCAATAAATAACGATAATGGTACCTAAACAACCGTATATGTTAAATTTTATATGACAAGTGAAATTATGCATTGCATCGGAACAAAGTGAATTATCTCGGGTATTTGTTTATCACGATAATGTTTTATTTTTATAAGCGGTTTTTCCGTATATATATATTATAAAATTGTTTGGCTATTCTCCAGACAAAGCAGAAATCATCACATAAAAAATACACAGGACGTGATTTGAATACGATTGCATTTATTATATAAATCTTTTCTATCTTTTCAGAATTGGCCTCTGCGGATTCGACAACCCACACAGAGACCAGAAGACAGAAGAATTGAAGAAACACATAGGACAGGTAATTATATACAATACAAAGATAAGCTGTATAATACGAAGCTGTGCAAAGCGCTTAAACCTTTGTTTCACGTTTGATGTCTAAAGTCATATTATTGCCTTCCCTCTTTGCATATTTATTTATAACATTGGTAGCTTCACGGACATGTCATATGTGCCTTTGGTGTATCTTATATTTAATTTGTATTTTTTCTGATACTAATGCAGATAGATACTTATGTCTATCAACATGAGTATCTATCTGCATTAGTCGTCTTTCAATTGGACTATAAGTGTGGCCATAGTGATTGCACCTGTGATAGCCACACATCGCGTATAGTTGATTTGTCGTAGCTTGTAAATTTTTTGCAAACAAACGACGACGAAATGTACCTACCTCTTAACTTTACTGTAAATCGGCTGTGTAACGTAAAACATTTACTCGATTCGAACTGGTTAGATATATTTATTTATATATTAAATATGGCACATAAAAATTGTCACAGTTAATAGGTAAGGTATGATATGCACAACATTCAAGAGCTATTTAATAATCCCGAGCACGCGTACACTTGATCTTTGGATTAGCGCGTTAAATGAGACAAACTTATCTGCTGTTATTATAATATTAGTATAGATTAATAAAAGTAATAAATTACATTTAAACCAATTTAAAGATTATAGTAAAATAGTAAGCAATATCTTCAAAGTAGTAACAAAATGTAATAATCTCCTTTGATTGTTACTATATTTTAGATATGATATTATTTACCAATTAGCAATTACGATCCAAAATAGTAACACTGTGTGATGCCACCACATCCAAATATGGTATCTGATGAGACTCTGCGCAATGCAGGCCTTACTTCTCCATTAATGGTATTATAATTTCCTATGGCAAATAACTTGACCTAATTCATTGAAATACCAATTATAATGACATTAATGCAACCGATGCACACACTTTTCATTAAATTGAAATTAATTGAATTTAATTCTAATTATATTGCGCTTTAATAAATTCGTTTCTATCTTAAATAAGTTAAATATCGAATCTGTATTACCCATCTCATAGCCTTATTCCATTGGTAGATACTTGCGACGTTAGTCTAGAAGTGAGCATTACACCAATCAAATTACAGTCGTAATAAAATAATTTCCATTTTCCATCCAATTGGCATACGAACACTTATTAATAAAACGCCTTGACCGCAATATCGGAGGAGTGTGGGTTCGATTCCATTTGTAGCGTAACATTTGATATGATTTTCAAACATACATTATATACATATCTAATCATTCTTACTTTACTGATTGAGACTAGAAGTAAATAACAGTCTGATAATGGTCCATTGTTATGTAAAAGATTGATTTTATTTTTATATTAGGTTGTATTTACATGTAAATTAAATTTTACACTTTTAAGTTCTCGTAATTGCCAACCACAAGGTGATTGATAAGCACTACTTTATCGAAAAACTCAGAGTTCCGTATTTGAACTCATTATATTTTATCCAGGTATTGCCCCAAGTGAGGTCTCACAACAGTCTCAGAGTAGTGTGTATATTAGATATTATTCTATGTGAAATTAATTTAATAAACTAAACTTATATATAGAGTTTTTACTTATAAATAAATATAAATATCAGTATTATTATCATTCTACTGTTAATCCATTATTATTTTTTAATTGCCATACTCTCAAGACTCGTAAAGACCTCTAAATCAAGTAACGAATGACGTAATGGTACGGATGGAGATGAGCTGATCGATGGCTAAGCCTCAAACGAAGTTATGGAAACGCCCACGCATTAAAAAGATCATTATTATACAAAATACGAGCACTAATGTGGGAGTATTCGATACGGTATAAATTCAATTTCATGACTTCAGTTATTAATCTGGGAACCGAATTATAAGGAATCATACAGTTTGATTGTGTAATATATTACACTGACATATAAAATCGTACTTTTTTCAAAATCTCTTCGTTAAAAATAGATATAGATAATATATTCAAATTTCAATCGGAGATCACTGGTGCGTATTTGTACCAACTTTTAGCGTGATTAATTTGTGTTTATAATTCATCTTGTGCTTGGTAAAGGAAAATATAGCAAGGAACTAGCGTGTGTCCGATTATACCTTAGGTGTTACCTCGACCCGCAGTGCAGCAGTTTGATGATATAAGTTAATATAAGTTATTAGTTAACTTATTTGCCTAGATATGGTCATGTCTTGGGCTGTTATAGTACATAGACTAAGTAATACAATCAAGGAATAATATCGACTTTAAGTATGTATTTTGAAGAAAACAAATAAAGCATTTCAATCTAATTTAAGAATCAATTTAAGTGTGACCTTTTACAAAATAGTCGGTAAAAAACCTTTGACAGTTTTTTTTTATGATCAATGAATAATGAAAACAGAAAATAAACTTTATAGCAAGGATAATTAAAATGTTAAATATTTATGATTAGTATCCTCAATTATAAAATATCTGACAAATATTCACGTTTTTTGTATTCTTCGAATAAAAAGTAGGAACCCAAATGATTTGTAAAGTGACGTAATCAATCTGATAATATTAACAAAAAAATGATAGACAATCATTTAATCATAAACCATTACAACATACCCGAAAACGTGACTTTATTTTTTTAAGATATAGGTAGGCGGATGAGCAAATGGGCCACCAATAGGTAAGGAGTCACCACCGACCATAGACAATGGCGCTGTAACAAATATTAACCATTCCTTACATCGCCAATGCGCCACTAACCTTGGGAAATAAGATGTTATGTCTCTTGTGCCTGTAGTTACACTGGTTCACTCACTCTTGATACTGGTACACAACAAGACTGAACACGGTTGTTTGGCGGTAGAATATCTGATGAGTGGGTAGTACCTACCCAGACGGGCTTGCACAAAGACAAACCACCAAGTAATTTTATTTCTTAATATTTTATTTAAAAATTGGTCTTATTAAAATTAGTAGATAGAATGTTGGGTGAGCCAGTGTGATTATAGGTAGGGGTCTGTCAATTTAGATGTCATGGTAGTGGCGATTTAGAAAATTAATATTTATCATTACCGTGATATTAATTTATAGAATATAATTGATTCAGAGTTCATTCGTACAAGCTTCTTTGAACTTTCATCTTAAAATATTTAAATATTTCATACCACGAAGAATCGACTTCAAACTCACGGGATGTGACTCTGTGACAATAATTATATTAGTAATATCAAGTAATTAATAAAGTTATGAATATAAACTGCGTTCATTTTAAATAATTTCAATTGTTATTTTTTTATTATTATTATTTTTTTAGTACTTTGACTACTGTATTAGAACAAAGTATCTTTGTTTAATTCTCTGTAATGCTGCTGCCAATTATTTAATCACAAAAAAGGTGCTATGTTTTGTTTTATTCTTAAAAATATTTATAATTAAATCGACCTATGTCATACAATCCAGCCAAGTTACATTACAAGCAAAGTTGAAAAAGGGCTTTACTCATACATTCAAAATAATTATTGTTTATTTTTTAACAATGAATGCCAAAACATATAAACAACAAAATAATAATACGTAAAATAAATCAGGATTAAATGAAGTATTGTTTCGTTTAAAGGATATCACGACTGATGCAAAACGAAATAAAAAATAATTGTAAAGATACGCAGATCTACTTGTCTTACTTAAATTTAAAACCCTTAAAATTATATTTGAAAAAAGAATAATTTTAATTGATTGACATTATTGTAATTATAATAATAAAAAATATATAGAAATGTTAATTCACTAACAAAATTCAAAGGATTTATAATTATAGGATCTACGTTAAGCCAATCACGTTAATAGCGATCGTTAAGTATATAACAATAGGAAGCGATAGATATTGTTATGAAGTCCAATAAAAACGTGGGATTATAAAAAGGCAAACAAACAAAATAGGGTCAAAATATATTTGACATTCGGTAATGAAGTAACGAGCTGTCGAGTAGAAGGTCAAGTCTAGTCAATTTAGTGTCTACTGATGAAGAATACTAGTGTCTACCCGTAGTTTCGGTGTAGGTACATTTTCCAGAATAAAAGTATGTGCTATTCCAGACTGAAGTCTATGCCAAATTTCATTTTTTGAATTTCAAAATTCAGCGGATCCGAATGAAATTTGCCATGGAGATGAGATGATGATTCAGTCGATCTGGCTTGATTGTGTAACAGACGTCCGTCTATTTAAACTTTCACGTTTATAATCTTAGTAAGATTACGTGAATACTGAACCAATTTTAGCTGTGTATGTATGTATATTAATTTAGATCACCATATCTCTCTTTATCAGCTTCATTACAGTAGCAAGCTACAGATTCTGGGTTAATTCCGGCGAAAAAAATTGTTGAGTTTTTAGTCAAGAAATTCTCAGTACCATCGGGATTATTTTAGGAAGTTAGCGAACTTTACAATCGTCGTATAACGTGTCGCATTGTTGACAGATGAAATATATATTCTCGGAATTAAATCAAACATAAAAGAGATCTTTCGTCCTATAAAACAAATCCAGCTTAGATTTTTCGAAAAAGGAACTAGTACAAATATCAGAGTGACAGCTATGATTCTAAAATTCTATAATTAATCATGTAAAAAATATACAAGATATAATTATAAACGTATATTACATACACGTACAGTAGGTAACGATAGTAATAATAGATTTTATATTAACCGTATCTAACAGTTAGTCGGGTTAAATTACTCGTAGCCAAACGTTTATAGTCACCGAGGTTAACAATGTGTGAAATAAAATAAACTATATTTGTAACCTGTTTGCCCTCTTCTGACTAATGACGTAGAACAAATTTAATTTGATAAGTCCGAAACTTTGATATGATAGGTGATTATAACCAAATATTTAAACTAGCGGTCCGACCACCTGTAGAGTTGAATGAAAATGAAATGAATAAATCAAATATTTTTATTTTGGGTTTAAATTGAAAATTTTAAGTTTGATATAAACTATTTTGTATTCGGATAATCTGATCATTCATTAAGAAATAATAAAAACTTAACTATAATACAATTATTCAAACGAATAAAATTTAAATTTGTTTTGACAAAAATATAATAAATCAGTTCATAGTAAAAAGTTCGTTTAAGTTGCAAGATTTGATCCGAACCTACTTACGGGTAATGTTTAAATAAAACCTTGTAAAATATAAGCCATTTCAATTAAAATTAATCGTGTAACAAATCTTTCAATTTCCACCATTCAATGGAGTCATTTAAACTAAGTACCTATATTGTTTTGTCCCGAAAATCTTTATATACTTATTATAAAACTCGCGCTCCTCGTCCTCGTCTTGTCCGTCTGTCTGTCCGCATCACGCGAAAACCACTTCACGGATTTTGATGGAATTAAGTATGCTAATAATTGATTGTCTGTGTCAACATATAAAACTCTTTTAACTGCAGGAATATTTACGTACAATACAAATTAAACGCAAGGAATAGCTGCAGCTAATCTGATTTTTAAGAATCATGATTTGATAATTCTGAAAGAATACGTCGATTATTGTATGAATGAAGTCGTAGGTAATCAATTGTGCTTTAATTTGTTCGTATAAATGATTATACAAGAAAACGATCAAGTTCAGCTTATTTTGGTCTGTTTACTAAATAAAATCAGCTACGTTACATGTCTGATTATGTCCGCCTTGTATGCATACATTATACACGGACGACTGCGGCTATGGTATTCGAAACGACGATTATTAAATGCGCCTGCGTTTCGTCAATGTTGCGCTTCTCGTTTCCAACTGTTATTAAAAATGAATTAAGTAATTTTATAATTTTGTAGATAATTGATGTTAAGGTTAGCGAAATATTGCAACTGATTAATAAAGAAGCCTCTAAACGCTGAAAAAGTATTTTCTTCTTTTGAGGAGACGATTTGGAAGGGTACATTATTATTTATGTTACTTACAATACTGCTCCAATGAGGTATTTTTCAAGAATTATTACAAACTATAACTCTATAAAATATGATGCATGTCATTGGTTCATTCTCTAGTTCGAAGATCTCGTTATCTCGTATCATAAATCGCAAATAGCTTTAAACATACGAATGCGATTTCCTTCAAGGACAGTTACGTCACGGATAACGGATTCTGGAAATTAATTACCGTTCGTTTTCGACTAAAGGTGATTCACCCTTTGTAATTTGAGATCGATCGTCCTCTTAACCGAGGGACATTATCGTGTTTCCATTGATTTTGTAAAGGAAGGCAATGGGTCGATTCTTATTTTTTTTACAAATAATTTATATTGTGTTCGAAAAAATAACGTAACAACACGTGTATACTAAAGATGTTGATGATTAAGATGTTGCTCGTTTTAAAATAAGGGAAGCTCTTTACGAAGTCTCTTGTTTTATGTGGTTTTGCGCACAATTACTTCGGGAAAATAATCGAAATTTGAATGTCTATTTAAGAAAGACTCTTATGCAAAATCGTTTCACTTCTGTACACACGTACTTTTTGATATTATTATTCAAATCGTCCACCAGCAATACCTATGTTGTCTTTAAAATATAGCTTCATGTACTATAACTAAATAACATTTTTCTTTTAACAGGGCGTCAAAATAAAAATGGACGACGCCGGTAATATACTCATCAGGCGCTATTCAAAGAGTAGCGTGTTTGTGAAGAGTACGGCGGCTACCAGCAACGAGGAGACTGCGATAGGCCAAGACATTTTGAAACTACCAGGATACTCGCTAGAACAAGAAAAAATATTTAAGGTATGGATCATATAAGCTTAATATACTTTTATTTAGATATCTATCATAAAGCTGGGCATGGATATGTTATGAATAAACTAAGTATTTTGTAGGAAACTCCGTATTGTAAGGAACATTGTAATTTTATGTCACGGGAACTAATATTGACGAGAGACTCGACATAAGATTAATATAAATCGTTTCAATACAGAATTGCGAATAGAAATATCGATTTCGAATGCATTTGTCTAAGCCTGCTGATTATTTTACGTACGTAAATAAATTAAATGAACTCAGGCTACGCTTATGTGCAATAAATTCTACTCGCGATCTCATCGATAGAAACTTTAACTTCAACGATAAACCATTACTCAAATCTTCAGCACGAGTACCGCACAGCCGTACCTCGACTCGAGCTGATGCTCAGAAAATAATATAAAACCCAGTAATTTTATATTCTTATATGAGCGTCAGCCAGTGTATTATTAAAGAAACTCGCCAAAAAACACAAGGTTCTATCAGTAAAACGTGTTTTTAATATATAGCAAGATGTGTTCACTTTTACCATGTAGTGGCCAACATGTCTTATCCAATTAAAAAACACAATTATAATATTAGAAATTATCAACGATTGCATTTTCAAGTAAAATACAGTAAGCGCAATGTAATGTCCTAACTTGTATAATTGCAAGCAATTTTCACCTTTACTGCACATGAAATATCGGTGACGACATAAATTTAATGTAATCTTTAATACCACTTTGTTCGAGTATACGAAATGGGTGTTTACCTGTAATCATTTCCGTCAAGATGGATGCCTTTATGTAGTGAAATTTCGAAACATGGTCTATTAATTTCACGGTTGCCCGCATAATTGCCTAGCATTACATTCTATGGTTATATTTTTATACTTTACTTTTATAAAATGCAGTTTTACTTTTGAAATTGGCTACGACGTTATTATTAATAACGTAAATCCATAGAATAGTGTTAATGTATCAATTTCTACGAGAAACTGAATATTTGGAAACAAAATTACTGCGGTTGCAAATCTTATTAATTGAATTAAATACAGAAAATAAACACTAATAATAAAAGGTTAATTTATAATTGCTTTTCTTTATTTAAAAAAGGAATTTAACTGTGATAAATTTAAATATTCTGTAATGAGTGTATTAAACGTAATTCGGATAACGTCATTGATTTACTTTATGCTATTTAAAACCTGATATAATTTGATAATATTTGAATAAAAGTTCACAAGATAAATTTATCACACCATTTCGTCTTAGTATATTATAAATCTAGGAAGTTTTTTTTTCACTTTGTATTAATATTATGCTATTACTAAAATGCGTTACATTATAACTTTATTGCATTGGTCATTTCAGATGTATCACGACTGTTAAACGTACATGCACGATTCACTTCGACCATGACTTTGCCACATAATTTCGTATGACTTGATGGCGTCTAAGGCCGTCCAAATCCATGAACTCGTCTATAATTTCAACTGACTTCAAAAGCGTTATTTGTTTGGTACACGTCATATGTTCGAGAGTGCCTTTAAGTCTCTTTAGTTCTATTTATTTTAATTTACTAACTTTCCATTTTAATGTTGTGGTCATGGGTCTGATTTTTTGTTCCCGTTTTAAAGTAGATTTTGATTTTGTTTGTTCACGTGATTTCTATTGTATATCTACTTGTATATACCTATACAAGTAGAATTTATTATTAAGCTTTATTTCGTCTCGCACATTTCCAATCAAATTATGTTATTATCAATCTTGAAGTAATACCATCCGATTAATAATAATAATTAATAAAAAAATATATATAAATTTGATTCATCGGGTTTTTTCAACAATATTGATAAGATCAGCCTTAGAAAGTCTTGTGTGGGCAGAACAAGTCGCACACCGATCATTTTTTAAATTTTTGTTTTTACTACTAAAAAAAAATCCTTTATTGAACATCAATCATAGTCGCTTCGTGTTTCTCTATCTTTAATATAAATCTTATTCTAATTAAAAATAGTATGTGTAAGTCGAATGTATACAATACAATTGTTTTTAGGTCTATGTAACATTTGAAGCCCACTAATTAGGTCAATTCAAACAATAGAATATTCACTTCCTAGTACAGAGCAAAACGTTCATTAGTAATTCATACTCCATTAACTACCGTTTATGTAACTGGAGAACAATGTGGAAAGATGGCTTAAGAAAAGAATGGTCATTGCCTAACGTATTTTGTTTGCAATTCATTCAATTATTGTGAGAATTATGAAAGTCAATGTAAGCAAGCAGCAGGATCAGACGCTAAAATGATTCCTAATTTTGTAGACCTTTTCTTTCAAACTAAACTGACGTACAAACAGTCTTGATCTAAATTACTCTTAATGGATTCTTATAGTCGTTTCCCAACAATACCAAATTGTGAAACGAGCGCATGATCCTGAGATTTTTATTCGACTCATCTGATCTCCCACAACAAATTCCCTAACTAATTGATACGAAACAATGCTATCTGTCATGTCAACCCGGTGGTTTCCGAGCATTCTGTACTTTGTAATTTTAATAGATAGCAATCGTTAAATCCTACAATATTAATTAGCACGCTATGATAGAACCATATGCTGCCATGTGATACAAAAAAACATTTAAGTTACTTGTAAAAGTGCCAATATGCAAAGGCCTCCTTTTTTTTCTTTTTTTATGATGTCAGTTGGCGGTCGAGCATATGGGCCACCTGATGGTGGTGGTCACCACCGCCCATAGACAATGGCACTGTAAGAAATATTAATCCCTTGATAATAGTCCCTTGTGCCTGTAGTTACACTGGCTTACTCACCCTTTGAACCGGAACACAACAATACTGAGTACTGTTGTTTGGCGGTAGAATATCTGATGAGTGGGTGATACCTACCCAGATGGGCTTGCACAAAGTCCTAACACCAAGTAATTTTCTATGTTAAGGAGTTGAACTTGGAGTTTATATCACGGTTCTTCAGCGGTTTCGGTGTCTTGCATGTCGCTAATAGAGCGAATATATAAATTTGCAATAGTTACAATGTCGTCGCAATTAAGTAAATTAACATAAATTATATCAACGATTTGTTTGTTCATTTATGAAATGTAACTTCATTAATCAGAAACTTTCTAAATATCATTCCACGATGGTCGGTAGTTCACGTTCGTAGGAATAGACGAGCGATGACTTACGAATGAGTGGCGGTAATTTTTTATAGATAACATCGATGTTTCTTGCGGTCAATGTCAAGTCGAATTTGAAACGGCGTCCAGACGCAGCGGACCTCAGCCGCAGTTGCAATGATTGTGCAACAAGCCTAATTCAATTTCGTCAACTCGACTTACGCTGCGTTATTGTTACTCTTATAAAAATATCTTTAGATAATTGAATTATTCATAGTTGATTATAAGTTATATATTATGTTTTATTATTCATTGATTGGTCGTTCAAAAGTTTTATAATAATATTTTTTTCTAAAGTAAGGGTGATCATTTAGAAAAATATAACACTGATTATTATTTATTACCTCTCAAAGATTTTAATTTTTTATTACTAAATGAATAAATAAATACCGAAAAATAAAACTGGTTCATTCTTTTAATAATATCTTATTTGTATATTATCTTCATACACATAAATAATTACGTTAAAGAGAAACTAACGATGAGGCAACATCAAATCAAGCGTTGGCGGCACTCGACCGTTTTATATTTTCATTATTGACCGCTGCCTTGTTATGTAATATTAATTTGATAACATCTCAACTGTATTGATTTGTCCGACTTCATTTGTTTATTACGATGCAATCGTGCGTTTATTAAAACAATGACGTTCCGATTTGATGATCATAATAAAATTAAGAGTTAATTTAATACTAGTGGCCCGTCCCGATTTCGTATGGATGAAATAAAGAAATATTAATTTAATTTTTTTTACAAAAAATTTTTTAAACCCGATAGCACCTAAACCAAACAAAATATTTTAAAATCGGTCTAGGCGTCTAGGAGGAGATCAGTGACTTACGTACAACGTACACGTTCAGAAGAAATTGATATTTTTTAAAGACAAAATGTAGCAAACATTGAAGTGAGTGGTCCACTGTGCGGCAAGTGGTGGTGATATTCGCCCAAATACATAATGAGCATTCAATATAAGACATATCAACTATTATTATTATTATTGTAAATCAATGTGACACCCATGATTTGAAAAATAAAATCCCCCATGCCGTTAATTACACTGGATTACTCATCTTTCACGAGACAACAGACTAAGAAGTCAAGACTATACTAAAACACCTTGAGAAATCAATTTTTAATTCAGTTCATAGGAAGGAGCAGCTTTTTGCCGTAGATTATAAATACTCATTTATAATATAATAATTTTTATTTTCATTTTGTTCTAGTTATTCGATATGAAAAAGTTTCAATCCAACGTGAATCGGGAGCTGCGACGTTCATACCCAGACCGTCGAAGGCTCGAGACGCAATGTTTGAGCGCCATCGCATTTGTCAAATCAGACAACGAACTCTTAGAATGCCCCATCTGGGTGCTGATCATCAATGTCGTCGCCATGGACATGTTGAAATCGAAATTGCCACCGGGTAAGTTTATTTTATTTGTTATTTTTTTTATGAATAAGTGCCCAGAAGATGTTTGGAATTGAACCCAAGACTTTTGTCAAATCTAACTCAATCATGCAGTGAAGGAAACCTGCATGTCCTAGATGAAAATCTTTCAAATGTTTATCTGAATAGTAACATGGTAGAGAAGTAATATCTTCCGTTAGAGTCCTTCCCCAATAGTAGGACAAAAGCTGTTACGTTTTTATTGTTTAATTCTTTTAAATGTTAATATTTATGTACACGATACAAGTACAATAATCACTATTATACATTGAATTTTTATTTTATTTTGAATTATTTAAGTGAATTTTGTAAATTGAATAACGTGATTCAACAATAACTAACAAAAAAATTAAGTGATTCTAAATCGTTATTTAAGGTTAGTTATGTTTTTTTTTATTATGACTAACACTAAGAGGTGTCATTTCCTGTTTCCTTAAATTTTTGTAAGGGGATTTCCAAAGACAAGTATTAATTTTATGCTTTCGAACCTTCTGCAAAAACCTTAGGCCAATAAATTCAATGAAATATTAATATGACCATTTTTCTTGACTGTCGCTATTAATGCGTATTTAAAATTATATTTTAAATTAGACATAAATAGAAATGTAAATCTTTGTCAGCTTTACGTATTTTATAAGTAAAATTTTATAAAAAATATGAAAGCAAATTATTCTCATATTAATTTAAATTATCGACTGGTTTTTATGCAGATGATGAGTAATGAATACTCTAAATTATACTAAAATATACATAGATTCCCTAGATAGGATACGACAAGGCCACTGATGAAAATTAGCCTTTATTTAATTTACAAACATAACGAACGTAGAATAAAAATGTTCATCGATTTATCAAAAAATCTGCGCATCTATCTGTCTAGCCAATCCACGATGAACTTGAGATGATTAAGCCATATTTTTTTAACCGGTAGTAAGTTTTTGTACGAATTATAAAATTATGCCTAACAATCATTCTTCGTATTATTAATTGGCTCTAAACGTTTATTAATCGCATAACGCTGATGTTTTGTACCGTCGATGCGTTGAATTCTTTTGTTAGATATGATCTTAGACTGTGCTAATTAATTTGTAACTTTTTAATATTTTACTCTACAATTTTATGTTCAAGGCGTTTCAAGTTCTGTTATATATTATATTTTGATGAAATATTACAACACCTATCTACATTGCATTCTTAACTTACATATGCTTTTGATTTTTTTTTCCTTTATTTCGTATATAAAATATCAAACGTATCATATATATACACATATACGTATATAATATACATATATATATACGTATATAAAGTATCAAACGCGTACTAATTAAACGCACATTGACCACGAATTTGTCATGGTACAAGCCGAACAAAAACTTCAGAACAGGAAACCATTTTGTCCAACCCATTTTATTACCTTGGACGTCATTACAAAACTTCTATCAGAATATAATCACTCGAAGACCATGTAGAACTTCCGCATATTAAAAAATCAATAGTACAAAACAAGATAAAACTTATGAAATAAATTGCGAAACAAAAAATATTAGTAAAAAGTTTAAGTAATGGATTAGCATCAAGCTTTATATAAATTGTTGTACGTCATTAAATAATCTTAATCGGATAGCGTATGCCTGATCATTAAACTTGACGTAAAGGGATGCTACATTTCTCGCAATATAGAAATGAAGAAAGCAAATCAGAGGAATAATCGCATTAGCATTGCCAAGATGACATAAAATGAACAATACAATTCGTAGAAAATAAATGACCTAACGCGAAACGCCCTGACAGAGACACAGTGTTCCAAATGGACTGCCATGTTTTATCTGGGTGCAGAAAAGAATACCATCTCAATGATGCGCCATGAACTACATTTGTCAAAACACCCTATAAACAATATTTCACAAGTAACTAGCAAGTTCAACTGAAGTTAGATTCGATTGGTGCCATTGTCAATGACATAGAGGATAGTCGTGAGATACACGCCATATTTATAAACACAAAATCTTCCTTTATTAATCATCTATTGTCCGAACATTACAAGGACGTTATCGAACATCGGTCACGCGTCATCGATAGAGACATTAATTACCGTTGAACACATCACGTAAGGAACACCGCAAATATACCTACCGAATTCTGTTACCTATTCTTACACGCAGTTTTCGATCCAATGTTACAGTCACCTTGTCTCAGACCTCCATCAAGCTCCAGCTTTATGCAATACAACAATGAACCGACCTCAACACTTATCATTAAGAAACAACTAACGAACAAAATTTTAATTTTTATAATGCAACATTCTCACGGCAAACTGCAAATACTTCATACACAAAGTCGTTATGGCCTTCAATATAGTAAAGAGTTTTTAAATGGAGAAAACTTTATGAAGGAATTAAAAAAATAAATGAAATTACTATAAATTTAACTTGTATAGATGATCAAAAGCAAACTCATATTAACAGGCTAATTGATTTGAGTCCAATCAAACTTACGAAATTCAATTCATTTTTGATAATCACCAACAATTTTGATAATTTATATTGAATAAAAACAATACAAATATTGTTTTGAAATGTTTTCGTGTCAACTACCTATATCTTTAACTTATATTATACATTAAAAATAAGTTGTTAATAGTGCAAGGATAACTATTTCACAGTAAACTTATTTCATTTCCAGCTATTTTATTATAAATTACAAATCTGATTTAGTTCTCATAGCACGCAACCGCATCAGCTATGCACTGGCTCACTTCTCAGTAGCTCGCTTTATTGTTGTGCAACAATGCAATCTAACTTCGATCTCCTGATGTACTCCTCATTTCACTCAACTTTACAGCAAATTCCTGACTTAGCTTAACCATATTGCAAACTTTGCGAGTATTCTATATCCGATATTGGTTTGTTCAAATCATACAGAATTTATGGGAAAGAAACCGCATACTAAGGTTCCCGTGATTTCCCAGCTTTGATATGATTTGCTTCTAGATTTCCTGCAGCGGTTTCGCGGTCTAACCATTATTTATTGAATGTATACATCAAATAAAATATTAGATTCCTTTTTTTCCTCAAATAAAAATTGCAATACCAGCTTTATATTCAATTCATAAAACCTAAGTATGATATACTCGTGGTTAGTAAAACTATTGGACGTACTATAAAATAAGATCAATTTATGAAGTGATCTTTCCTGATAACTACTTCTTAAAAACTCCTCTTGTTGTCTAATATATGTTTCCGTAATAGAATCTGCTGCTTTGTTAACAGAGACAACATGTTCTACAGACCGACAAATTTCGATTTCAACACGAAGGTCGTGCGCATTCGTGACTGTCTGTGGCATAACTAGATCGTCAGAATAAATCCATTTACCTATATCTCATTAGAGTGCTCATTTCAAACTTTAGATTATCGACTATTGAAACCTTAAAAGTTGGTCAAATGCAAATCGTGACTGATGTTATGCAAAATAGTACAAATCGACTACAATAGGATGTTTATAACGAATTTAAAAAATATCTGAAAGTGAATTTGATGTTGCTTATTCTACTTAATGGATATATTTTGTAACTGAATTTTTCAAATGCTCTTTAACATTTGAAGTTTACTCTCGCGCACGGAAAACATAAAGATTAAAATATGTTAATAAAAATAATTTTAAAAGAAATACCACTGCATATTTTTTAACGTAGTTGTTATAATTTACTGCCGAAGAAACGCTTTGAAGTCAGCGTTAGAAATATTATCTTCAATTTATGGCTACAATTTTCTGGACATTGAAAACTTTGGTACCGTTTTAGGATTCAGGTCATTGACAAGGCTAATCTGAATTCTAATCCCGCAGCTGCGAATGCCGCTTCGCTAGACACGTAGATCTTAGGAAACAAGATGATACATACCTTTTATCTTCAATCAACGCACTATTACGAACATATTACAGAAATTATGTTTTTAAAATTATTTTACATCTTAACAAAGTGTTTTATATTTATATCAGGAACACATCACTATTAATCAGGCATCAAACCGTTTTAATTTCGGCTGCTTAAATTACATTGGAATAATTTATAGATACATTACGATAACACTGCCTTAAGGCTACTCAATTTTACCAGTCATTATTAAGGGATCTTGGTTATTAGAAATTAATTATCATTGCCTACTGTGTACTTCGAAAGGTTCCTTTATGTTATTTCCGCTGGCTCATTCGATTTAATTTAACATGACCGACAAACAGTTATTGGAATATTTTAAACTGGAAATGTCAAAACTTTGCTATACGATTTATATGCAATTGCTTGGTGTTGTGGTTACTGTACAGTTGCTACTTTGCTTTTCCACTCAAAGATTTTATTTCCATTAATTTTAAGTAATTAAATGTTTAAATTTTTAATGTAATTTTATTATAGTAGGCGTTTTTTAAATACTTCATTTTATTTCAAGTTACCACCGATTTAGAATGAAAACCGTACAGAGCACATATGCAGATGTGGACAGTCTTTTGACACTCTTTTACATCGATTAAATGACAAGCTTGCTTATTTAGTAACATTAAATTTTTACTCATCCAAAACAACGAATATTAATATTTAAATAATTATTAAAATAAAATAAAAAGTAACAGTTAATTTCCTATTGATGGTCAAAGGCCTCCTCCCTATTAGGGCGAGGAAAAAACATCACGCTGCTTCAGTGGTTGATACAGATTAGCAATTCAACACAAGTCAAGTAAACAGGTCTTTCTGAAGAATTAATACAGTTTGTATGTCCCAAGCTTTTCTTAAAATAATATATCAAAAGATATGATACTGTGAAAATATGCAAAATATTCTAGTTATGAACTTGTAGATCGAATCCGGGTGTTCTTCGTGGTTTTTACTGTTCTTTGTGGTATTCACTTTTATATAACTCATATAAACTAACTGATTTGCGTATTTCGTACGTAAAAACGTGTTCGTTTTATTATTTGTGCACCAATAATTTTTTTTAAGAATATAGAACGTGAAAAAAAAAACAAGAGTTAAAAACCTAACTCTATAAAATATTACTTCCATGCAACCTATAGTAATTTGTAATATATTGATGTGTGTTCAGTCAAATAAAAAACTATTAAGCACACTTACTTCTTAATTGATACCTATCATGCAATTTTGCTCATTGTTGGATTGATTCTTGTTCGTATTATATACTCGCTGGAACTTCCTGTATATCAAGTACTAAATGGAAATACGGTACAGATAAATACGTTATATATTAATACCTTCAACCTTTACTTCGCATTATAATCGTAGTTTCTAGTCGTGGCGAGTGATTGCCATCCGATCTCGGCATCACGACATTACGCTCGGGTCGATTGCAAAATGTTACCCGACCGAATGCACAGACCGTGTTAGATAACCGATTTAGAATTTTATAATAAAATATCAAAGAAAAAAACTTTTTTACTTTTGTTATACTTCCGTCAAAAAGTCTTCGAAGTAAATTCCAAGAACTGGATATCTTTATTTGATATTCTCTATGTCATAGGTTATTAACATTTATATTTAAACTGCATTAGCATTAGCAGCCTGTAAATTTCCCACTGCTGGGCTAAAGGCCTCCTCTCTCTTTGAGGAGAAGGTTTGGAGCATATTCCATCACGCTGCTCCAAACTTAAACTGAATGTTCTCTAAATTTTTACTTAACTTACTGATAGAATTTTCCTTCAAATTGAAATGGAACCAAGTGGAAAGTTAAACCTATTAAAGGAAAAGGAGATTTTCAAAACGGGATAAATGACATATTTCTGATCTAACAAACATTATGAAAATACAACCGAATTGAGAACTTCCTTGTTTTAAAATCATTAAAAATATGTATTCCTATAATAAATAGAAAAAGCGGTTCATTATCGTAAATCGAAATTTAAATTGCTCCATATAATAAATTATTCTGCCTCCAAATGCGTACATAATTATATGCTGATAGTTCTAACTTAATTGATTCTTTGAAACTACCTGCGAAATAAAAGGTCACACATTCAATACAAACTCGATTCTCATTTGGAAAAGAAAAGGGAGCCAGGATCGAATTTAATTGAGAAACCATTTTAAATTCAGACTTTTTTTGTTTATTTTTATTATTCAAAATTATCACCAATTATTCATTGATTAAACCAAATGGATGCAACATTTATAACATAGTAAATTAATTTTAATATATGAAATATATACGTTATAAGAATTGAATGTCAATATTGCATAATTTAATATATTATTTTTGTCTGACAGTTCAAAGACCGATGGATATTAAGAACAGACCTCGCATCCCAATTCCCGACGAAGACCCCTATAGTATCGCCAGCTCTAATGCTAATGGATCTGGATCAAGCGGTAGCTCTGGAGGCTACGGTCATAACGGCCACAATGGACATAATGGCCATAACGGCCATAACGGCCACAATGGTCACAACGGCCACAACGGACATGGGGTTGTTGCCGCGACGAGAGAGCAATTGATGATGCAAATGGGCGCCAGAAGAGGTGAAAAGCCACCTAATCTACCACCTAGAGAAAATGGTTATGGACCAGCCGATATTCCTAAGGTAAGAATTATATTATTTATCTAGTCAGCCAATAAATCGAGATAGTTTCATAAACATGAATACGGTTGAATGAAATAAAACTTTTACTACCTCTAATATCCAGCAGAATGATAACAATTACCCATTCAACAATAAAAAATCAAACATCAATACAACAAAACTTTCCGTAATGTAAACCGATGTTTATGTTAAGTAACATTTCATAAAGCAAAGTAATTTGAAACTAAATTAATATCACAACCACGTTGAATCGAGCACACTCGTGATTTGCCCTTCAAATAGTTTAGTTTAATGTAATCCCATTCACACAAAGCATTCCGTTTCAATTATTACTGACCGACAAACACATATTGTTATGACCAATTTTTTACATATTAGATGCGGTTACAAATTGTCCGTGTAATTTCAGTGTAAGTGAAAATTGCGTTAACTTATTCCATCTCGTAATACCAGTTTAGTTTGTAAATTCATTTGAAAATAGCTCATGATTTAAAATCAATTTGCTGTAACGAATTTTACTTTAGTTATTTTTAGATGCGAAAATTTTCTTAGACAAAAAAGAATTACTCGGGTTATAAAACAAATTAAATAAAATAAAATACCTACAATATATTATTTTAAAAATTTTAATACGAATTTTACTTTTTGCTGCAATCATATTTCTAATAGCGGCTTGGATTGCGGATGGATGTTCGGTAATCAAGTACACACAAACAACTCATTAGCAGCCTGTAAATTTCCCACTGCTGGGCTAAAGGCCTCTTCTCCCTTTGAGGAGAAGGTTTGGAGCATATTCCACCACGCTGCTCCAATACACCAGGGTTGGCGGAATACACATGTGGCAGAATTTCGTTGAAATTAAACATCGCGAGGAAACCATGCAGGTTTCCTCACGATGTTTTCCTTCACCGCCGAGCACGAGATGAATTATAAACACAAATTAAGCACATGAAAATTCAGTGGTGCCTGCCTGGGTTTGAACCCGAAATCATCGGTTAAGATGCACGCGTTCTAACCACTGGGCCATATCAAACAACTCACTTATGTATATATAAATAACTTAAATATGTTAAATTATTCGCCTTAAATAGTAACCGCAAGCAGTGTCATGCTACCGACTTGATTAAGTGTGTCGCAAATATTTGTCTTACTTAAATCCTTTGGGTCACTAAAATCGAAAAATAGACGAAAACATAAATTTGTTTTTTATTTTATTATGTAATGAAGCAAATATAATCAAATTAATGCAGATATGAGATCACGCAAAGCAAGTTGTAAAAAATATAATACGCGTGAATAAATTTAAAGTATATATGAAAATAAAACTAATAATATTTATAAAGGACATTAATCTAACGCGTTTCGAAGCAAACACGATACAAGAATATTCACTTCAAATATAAGGACTATATTAACATTTAAATTGTTACTTCGATAGCGTCAGTTCTCATGCAATGTGCATTAATTTTGAGGTTTTATGCTTCGTGAGTTTCAAAATAAAGTAATTCCAATTATTCGCTAACAAAATTCATATCAAAATTTATTATTCGGATTGGCACTTAAAATGAGTTATCAACTACTTGTCATAAGTAAAATGGCTTCTAAATCCTTAATCTTAATGCAAAAGGGAATGGGATACAAATCACTTTAAACTGGGGACAGAATCGTGAATCACAAACATCTTAATGGAAATCAAACCTTGACCCTAAGATTGGGAATTATAAAGGAGATTTTTAAAATAAAAGGGGCAGTTAATGCATTATGGGACGTTAATGGACGAATTCACTCGAAGCGATTTCGAAATGACTCTCGACATGAATAATGGAATTCTCCAATTCGCAACTTATGTTAATATTTTCTACCTAATGCAATTTTATCAACGGATGATTATTAATTTTAGTAGTCTGCAAATTATTCTAGAAAAGTCTTGGAGCTTATTCCACGATGTTGCTTCAATGCATTAAACACGAATCCGATAAACTTCCATCTATATCACATTTTCCTTCACCAACGAGCACAATATAATTGTAAACAAAAATTTAGCTGCATTAATAACATTTAGAGAAAAATTAACAACCCATAAATGTCCACTACTGGTATTTTCTCAATTTAAAATCGCAAATATTGATGTGCACGTTCTAATCACTGAGCTGTCGGCTCAACAACATTTATTACGTTAAAATTTTTAAAATAAAGTCTTCACATATTTTATAATTATGTTTTATAAATATTGAATATGTTGCGATATTTTTTATTGGCAAAATTGTGCTTATTTCTTATCTTGTAATTATTTTCTCTGTCAATGATTTTGTAAATCTCTTTGATAATCGCTGAAACACATATCAAAGATTCTATCGTGACCAAATAAAATATTTGACTCAAAGTGAAAGTTTGGTCATTTAACGCGCGTTACTTCGGAATTCATCTAATAATCCGACATAAGATAGTCATATCTTGGTATCTACAAAAGTGTATCATCAAATCTCACTCTACAGTTTAACAGGTTTGCTTTAAAAAAAAAAACAGGTGAAAGTTTCCTGACAAAAAATTAAATTATTTAAGCCTTTCAATTATATCATTAGACTGCCTTACTTCACTTCGATTCGTATCTTCAATTAATATAATATTTGTAGTACAGTTAACAACTTAACATTGCCTTCATATGTTTTTGACTTTTTTAAACATCTTTTAGGAAACTACATTTGTGTGTTTTAACACGTGCTTTCTAGCTAAATATCATTTAACCCTATTTAAACTTGAAGCACCTTTCAATTTTCATGTGTTTACTTTTATAATAAGTAATTCATCTTGTGCTCGACGTTGATAAGAAACGTAGTATAAATCTGCAACCTATATATCAAACCGATCCGCATTTAGGCAGTACGTCGACATCAGCTCCGAACCTTCCGCTCAAAAGGAGAGAAGGCTCAGGAGCAGCAGTGGTTCAATTACAGGCTGCTATTTTTACTCTCTATTACAAGTTAATATAATCAAATATATTCTACTAAGATATAAATACATATAATAAAAAAAATCACATAATATCCTTTGTGATGTATGTGTATTTATATAATGCGATGGTAAGCTAAAATCTCTTTTATGTTACAAATAACCGTATAACGCTCAATAATTACTTTAAATGTCAACCGTCTGTTATTAAAGATACAGATCGTTACGAATGGTGCTTAACAGGTTGTTCTTTATTCAAATTGAACAAAATCAAGTTAACAATGGTAGGATCTATATCGATGGTATTTCAGTTTGATCTTATCCTCGCCGCCAAAGATGAATGTACGCAGGCGTGAGACGCAGTCAGTCTTCTTATTGGTGTATCCAAATAGCTTGTGCTGTGACATGACAAAGATCAAGAATGTTCATTTTGCAAGTTTACTTTTATTATTGATTCACTCGCCTTCGTACATTCGTGTCACACTATAAATAACAATGGAAAGCGATTTTAAAGATGGCGATAACGATTATATAGACTTGTTGCTCTTCACGCTTAGTCGAGTAGATTTTTTATCTCGAGATTTACTTATTTATTTATTAGGTTGAATGGCGATCTTCAAACCCTTTATTATTGAAATATATACAATGTTCAAAACATGCATATATTTTATTAAGTTATTTAAAAGCATGACACTTTGATAAAAGTATTACTCGATAAGACAATGATAAAGTAATTTTCTAATTCATTCTTAATAAGACAATAACTAGACAAGATAAACGCTTTTATAGGATATATTTAAATAGTTTGAGCCATTAATAATTTATATTTTATCAAATAAAATATAATACCATCATTTAGTTAAAATACTTTTACAGACACAATGAATTTGATTAACGTAGATTCGGTCCATTAAAGTTATAAAGGATGACAAAAGTCCATTGATTTATGCGAACGCGTATCGAAATCGGGATGGCGAGCGTCTCTTACCCCAGATAAGTTCCTCTCTACAATATGAGCATCGTATCACCATTAGTTGTCCATTGATCTCGTTTTACCGTGTAAGAAGATAAGGTTAGTCAAGTACCCACGCATTTATTTCTTTGCTGTTAATGTTTTTTCTCGTTCTAGTTTTAATACGATTCTGTATGTTCCAATAGTATAATCGTATTGACGCTGTTTATGTACTTTGAAACGTTTTAATCGACTTGTTTAAAGGCATGTTTATTAAGTGAGTTAGGAGCTCGATCCAAGATCCGGACAGAGTTATAGTCTGATCAGATTTGCGGAATAAAACGAAGTAAAAGCGTAATAGATTTGTTATGTTTAACCTTTGAGGTTACAATATATTTCAATTAGTATCAACTTCAAAGACAACTGAAAACATTGTGTAGGGTGTTAAAAAAGGATTATTTTCTTGATGTATATTAAAATTGAAACTAAATATATTTTTCATTTTTCTTTCACAGCCGGATTATGATGACATTGAAGTGAATGAACGCGTCCCTACACAGTTCCCGAGAGGAAAGTCAGATAAAGGAAAGGACAACAAGAAATATGGTGAGATACACACACCTATCAAATACATAATTGTTGAAACAAAAACAAAATCTATTTCCAAACTTCCGAACCACAGTTTTCTAAAGTTTAAGCTTACTTCGGTCTAATTTAATTAGAACCTTCAAAAGAAATAGTAGTTGTACTTTCTCTGTAGTAAAGAGCACTAATTAAAATACTCGTCTTTAGCATTAAATTAGGGACACAAAACACTGCACTAAGTACAAGTATTGTCGCTTTAATTAACTTAAAGGAAGATACGAAAAAATATCCCAACAATCGTTGCATTAATTATTCCAAGGTAATAAATTTAACACAAGAGATGTACGGTAGACAACTCGGTTTGTTTAAGCTAGGGTACCATCTCTATTACTACTGCCTTTAGAATTTAATTTAGAGTTATCTCCTGGTCGCCCACACTGTACTTCGTCCCACTAGTTGGCTATTACAGAGCTTTGAAATGTATATAGACTACTGAAGGCGCCTACATGAATGCCTAGCTTCCTATGTTTGGTCATGTGTAAAGATCCTCTTGCGTCTCGCTTTTGTAAAAATAAAAGTTTCGATGCTTGAGATTCTCATTAAAAAGTATTTGAATTTTAACTAAATGCTAATTTGAACTATCGTTTAAGTTTAGTTTGTTTAAGCGATGTTAAGATTAAAATATACAGTTTCAGTAATGCACGTATTATGAGCTGTTATTCATGCATGGATCATATGATTTACAATTTCGTTGCAAGTGTGAATATCGAAAAGTCGAACGGTTCATCATTTATAACTCTCAATATTTCGAAATGCTCTTACAAAACAACGCGAATGACGTATACACATAAATAATAAAATCAAAATGGTATACGTTATATTGAATATATTATCGGATTCTTAACTTGAAACTATAAATATTTTACACGTCTTAATATATAACAATGTCCGCGACTTGTTTATGACTTTATTTATCTTAATATTATGACCTATATCATTGCTTGTCGTAACCAAACTAATTTTGTTTGAGTCGATAAATGTGGGACGTGTTAGGATTTTAATAAGTTGCAAGAAACGCTTGGTAATCAAGACATGTAAAACTGATACGAAATGAATTCGAACCGAACCGAAACCGAAATGTGATCTCATCGGGATTACCGTCACATTTGACGTAACGTGGGAAAATATTAAAATAACATAGTTGTCACTATACGATATCCCAATGAGTAAATATAACCAGACAATAGAATTACAAATTCCATGCGTTTTGCAAATATCTCTAATATTTATATTATACACTACAAAGAGTTCTTGATTATCTGTATTTATAATACAATTATCACAACACTTGACAACTTACATGTAGTTTAATTTTTATTTCAATAATGACTTCGCCAGCTTTTTAATACGTCAATCTCGAATCCATAATGGAGATGGTAGCTTATTTTAGATCTCGACCAATGATGTCATATCAATTCAAGGTCAAAGTAGTTTATTTAACTCGAACCCCTGCCATTGGAATACGTTACAGAATAAAATTTATAATATAAAAATATAGAATATATGTTTGTAAAGCCATGACGTCAACTTAACAATAGTAACCTTTTTAAAAGTGACTGGATATCAGCAAAACTATAACAGTATTTATCAAGTTTCATTTAACGCATGCTCGCTTTGTATATGACGTGTTCGGTTCACGCTTGCTCCAAATGTCGGTCGTTCAGATGGTGCAGAGGTTACCAGACAATACCGTTTCGCAACCTCTGCCTGACATTTGGTCATATCCTTGATATTTAAATTGACGGTATTCGAGCTGCAGGCGTAGGATGCGGAACATAAAGTGCACGCATTCATTGTTTTAATTTGAAATACTTTTACATGATGTCTCGTGAACTGCATGATTGATCGGTTGCTTTTTCTTCCGTTTAGAGCACTTAATACTGACTCATTGAATGTAGATTTTGTGGTACAAAAATAATCAACTTTAACATTTTGCTTCCTAACGAACGTGAGAATGTATCCTTTGAAACGTTAAATGTTATGGCGGGTTTTAGATTGTAAATACAGTCCATTTAAAATGTTCACACGTTTTGCTATAGACACTTATCAAAATCATCAGGTCTAGTTCTATTGTTTATTGCATGCAATTTCAGAAATCACATTTATCAAGGTAAAATATATCCTTCCAGATGATCCCTACTATTGTGGCCTGCGCGCTCGCGTGCCCAACTTCGTGAAGGCGACCGGCAAGCACGTGCTTCCTGCGATGACAGAGCGCCTGACGCTGAAGGAGGTGCCGGTGCCGAGCAAGCGCTACAGCGTGGCGCACGCGCATCCCGGCCCCTTTCCTGCGCACGTGCCACCCTTCGCCCACCCCCTGCCCCAATCAGCTCTCTGGCACGCACGCTCCTACGAGAGTGGAATCGGTGCGTACGACCGTCCCCCGAGAAAAGAGAAGCTCATGTTCCAATTCTATCCCGACAGGGAGCGCAGGCTGCGCCCCATGATGATCCAGCAGCCACGCTAACTAACGCACTTTATCCGACTCTTCGCTCCAGTCTTGGTATTTACCTTTCTCTTATACGCTTAGCTTGGTTGCACCTCACCCGATGCTTCGTAATTCCGACACTTTACCTTGTCTATCCACTTCTACCCTCACTTTAGACTGTTGAGATTTCTATTTCGATATACGCGACCATATTCGACTACAGCGACCAGAGACAGCCGCTGGACTTCATCATCGCAAGCTTCGCTTTCATCCCAAATTAGATGTAGTCGTCATATATTTGAGTATATATGTGATATAGAGAATGAAGCGAAGGTTTTTTCCGTAGCACAGTTACTAACAAGCTGCACGGAATTATCGGTACTAAACCGATTATCCAATACAAGAATAACTTTCCTGTGTTTTGAATCTAACATGCTTGTGAGTTAAAACATACAAAAATATATCCCCGTAGGTACAAATCCCAACGTGTATGTAAGCTCTTGAAAGCGATCGACATGAACTCGTGATCATGTATGCCCTACGTCAGGAACTTGTTTGTCGTTTTTGCAATCGACCGAACAACCATAGAATTAAACCAACAACCACTAGTATTTCCAAAGATCAATAAATATTTTGTTCAGAAATAAAGTTCGACATTTTGACAATACATGGGATTGATCTTAATATTCATTAACACTTACAAAATATTATATACATATATCTAATAAATAATTAAAATATAATATATAAAATTTTTATACGTAACAACAATCAAATTAGTCTGTTGACATTATAAAAAAAAAAATGTTTTTTTAGAGAAGAAATTAGGTACTTTTAATTATAACATATTACGACATGTAAATTCCGATTATTCACTTTTTTTTTGTCTAGTATTAGAAGAATTAAAGTAAAGAAATCCAAAATAATATATTGCAGAGAACCTAATTAGGTTACAAAAGTCAGAAAAAGAATCCCCCGAAATTGACAAATCTACAGAAATATATGACGTCAACATTCACGAAAAATGACTACTCACCACTGGGTGGTCTATCATTTCCGATCTCTTCTATAAAAAAAACCTTTGATATTTCAGACGGAGAACAATACGACCCATATGCACTTTACGGCCGCTTGCCGATTCCCGGACGCGGATTCCCTCCACCACCGGCTGCCAACGCTCGTCACATGTTCATCGGAGAATGGGACTAAAGAAACATTCGCACACGAACACCACAAGGACCACATTAGCTTATATTGATAATATCACTTCGACCAAAACTCTTTGAAATTACGAAACTTCTATCCATGATTAGTTAGTCTTCTTACGATGCAATATTAAATTCCATATTTTTTAAAACAGTTAGTACGAAAATTGTAGCCGTCTCTTTCTCACGCAATATACGATTTAATTTTAGAAGAGAACAGCCGATCGAAGTTTCGCAAGAGTTAAACAGTCTCCTGAGAATTGTTAAATTGAAGTGATGGTATCGAAAATTATATTGTAAATACTTATTGTAAATTATGATTATAATTTACTTTTATGTTCGACAAAGTATATTCGAAACGACATTTTAGTATAGAGTCTGTAATATAGATTACTAGTAATGAATTATTTACCGTGTAAAACGTTCTAGATTAGTGTTAGTAGTTATGTAATGTTAATCTAAGTGCTTCATCTTCAATAATCACTGCCAATATAAAATAAAGACGTTCCGAAACGTTAGGATTTTAAAACATTACGTTCTTATCTTCTGAGATTTTTGGAAGATAGAAAATCATTATTTTTTACTTATATAATAATAAGTTTTGTTTATAAGTTAAAGTGTCAATCCTAGTCAGCACAGGGTTGGAAATCTGGACGACGAACACTGGCTTTCTAGACTGCATTTGATATTTATGAAATTTATTATTTTTCTCAATATTGTAAACTTGAAATATTACGAGGAAAATAATAATAATTTCTCGTTTGAAAATGAATGAAAAAAAAAATTGTAAATTTTAAATGATACTTCTAATACTTCTAATGTTAAAGTAATAAAGTGTATATCTTTTCTTTCTTTGTAAATAAAAATTTCCATTTTATTTTAAGATGTTAGTTGTTACTTAACTAAGTTTTCAATAAATTAATATCACATATACGCTGTATCTGTTATGGTTATATTTATCAATACTCAATTATGTTAAACTTAGTATAATAATTTTGTACAATAATTTTGACATTTTTTTTTATTTTTTATCGTTGTCAATATTTTTACACTTTTTATAAGCTTATAATTTTAACCTAAACCTTTAAAGTAAATTAAAAAATGAATAAATATGTACATTGGAGTCTATATTACTTGCTTAAAACTGAAAAACATCCTAAATTTGAGTTTCGGAGGTGCTACACAGGTTACCATTCTGTTTTATGTAACTTAGGTATTATCTTAATTCTAAGACTTCTTTGAAATCACAATATTTTATGTAATTATTTTCAATCGTTCGATTTTTAAATTTTCGTAAGCGAACGAAACGAGTGATACTTTTTCTAAACATCCTATTCGATTTTTAAAAAATATTTTAGAACATTTTTATAATGTAAGTGAAATCGCTATGACGAGTGATTCAATTATTTAATGTTTTGAAGTATATGAATATGTGACTAAATTATTATTTTTGTAAATCGAATCGCTGTACACTTGTACATACGTACGGCGTCAACATCCGCAACCTGTAACGTAGGGTGTTGGTTAAACAGTAACCTAATTTAAGGAACATGTGTATGAATCAAATATACAGTTATTTTAATAAATATTTATTTTATTTCCAATCAACAATATAATATTCCTAATCAAATATAAATATACCGCGGTTGATATGGATTTAGCGAATATCCTACCACTAAAAATTTATACTTTTTTTTGTTTGATTTATAAGAGTGAGCCAGTGTAAATAAATATATCTAAAGCGATCATAGATCCAATAGTAGTGCCTCGATTTGTATGAGTGTATGAGAAATGGTATACGAGTATGTGGCGATAATGTCTATGGTTAGAGCTTAACACTTATTTGAGTTGGTTACATGAGCACCATCTTGATCAAATATATTTAAAAAGTTTCACGATCATTCCATAGACAAGTAATCACCAGCTCCTATCCAATTTTTAATAAGGTATCTGATATGTTTCCTGGCTTCTCTTAATTCTTCAGAGTCTCCTTTTATATTCGAAAACAAATCTCGACAGTGAGACGCCCGAGGTATTACTACTGCTGGTGCTTTATACGACAAGTCTTCTAAAACACTTAGACTACTCCACGGGTCTAAATCACCATTCGAAAAAACCACATTTGTGACATTCGGTTTTAATCCTCCATACATTTCATTCGTTCTTTTTACGCTTGCATCAACTCTTTTCTCGTCGAATTCGGCTCCATATAAAGCAGTACACATTTTTGTATAAAAATCGAGTCGAATATTATCGGTGAATGGTTGCGATTTTGAGGTTGTTGTCTGAAAGTAACCGAATTCTGTACAGGTTTGATAAACCCACGCTAAGATCCAATCATTTTCCTCGGCACGAAATTCCTCTATCATTGCATTAAAATCATAACTATAACACTGCGTCCTTTCAGACCAAAAATTTGGTTTTGACGCATTCTGAGATGTTTTAAGTTCCAAAGTACGATTTAAAGTTTTACAATGATCTTCAATTGTATCTGTAGTACCGTATTGGGAATTGTACATAAAAACGTCAGCTTTGGAAACGAAAAATAATTGCTGATTCTCCGACACTGTCATATCGCACTCATTGCATATATTTTCTTCTTTCTTTAATTGTTCAATACCCTCGGAGCTTTGTAGTAATTTATCATATCTAGCAAAAATATTTCTTATATTATCCAAGCAACCTGTACCGCCATATTGTTCATAGTTATCATTTACTTTTTCTAAGTATTCATAAAAGTCCGTCTTGGCTAGAACAGGACCACTGCTTGCAATAGCGGCATCAACTAGATCAGGATACTTCAATCGCATCCAAGCCGCCAAGTTTCCAGAGTACGAACCACCGATAACGACGACTTTAGAATTTTTGAAAATTGGCAGCAATTTAATAGATTTCAATAATTTTGCATTATCAGCGAGTGCTTGTACTGAACTTAAATATTTAAAATTATTTACATCTGTCGTATTCAACGGCTTACTCTGACCATAGTAACGATGCTCTGAAACGAACATTGCACCATGCGTTTCCTTTGCTAAGTCGTACATTATACCTGTATAGATCCAACCAGATGAAGCTGAACTCTCACCGCCCAGAAATAAATAAATTGGACCGTCTAATTTCCAAAAATTTAACCCTTCAAAATATCTCATATTCCATTTTCTTCGTTCTTTTGGGTCGAAATGATCTAAGTTCTGTTCAATCCATCGCGTATTGATATACCCTCCTATAAACGGCATCTGAGAACTTAGTTCCAAGTTAAGATGATTAAAAGTATTCCTGACATCAAAAATTCCAAAACTATTTGCAAAGTTATGATTAAATATTAATAGTAACGAACAATATTTTAAATACATTTTATAATTATTTTTGAACAGTCGCGTTCTCTTTTTGAATAACGTAATATGACTTAAAGTAATCGTACCTTTTTTTACTTTTTACTATTTATTTTACATAATTAAGATAATGTGCTGAATATTATCACCTACTTAAAATTATGCTGGCGGGTTATGCATATTTGCTTTATACATATTAACTAACTGCTTCAACATGGTCTACATATAACATATTATGCTTATGTAATTTAATTAAATATTATGTCAATAATTACTTAATTGTACACAAAATATCTTATAAGCTGAAAATTTAATTGAACAATTAAATTAAAATGTTTTGTACATCGTACTGCGCACTTTTATTTAGGCATACCAATAAAAGATCTCTTTCTGTCAATCTTTCAGACACTTAGATAAGAAGAAGAATTTTAAGAACAATCGTAATTAATCAAGAAGGTAGATTTATAAATTAAAAAATAATATTAGGTACTTTATATTTAAATAAATATTATTTATAATAGGAGAGAATTAAAATAAACATATATAAATGGTAAAAAATAAATATTCAAAATAGAAATTAGTATAATTAGGTATACTAATACATAGTTACTTAACAATCAAGTCTAAAAAGGATGATAAATAAGGGTATGCAACGGTCGTTTCAAATGTGCTAAAGAGGAATAATTGCAAATGAAAAGTGTAAGGATAGCTGCCATAACAAATGTCTAAGATTCGTGAATAGCTCGCGGGAACTGCTTTAGGAGTGTAGATCTTAGACTGTGATAGTCTTCTGACTAAAGATAAATAATGGAGCACTCTTTCAGACAGCAAGGAGAGAGGAAATTAAAAGTACATTACATAGCAGCGAGAGATTATTATGCACATTCGTACTTAAAGTCTGGGTAGCTAATATAACTTTTGGAGATAGTCTCATGATCGTATTTCATTAGGACACATCCATATTAATGTTATAAATACGAAAGCAACTCTGTGTATCTGTTCTTACATAAAGTATTATGATTTGGTATGGTAGAAGTGTCACACACTTAACAGTAGCCACAAGTAAACGGAGCCACTATTATATTTGTACACACACTGGTATTGTTGCTAACTCCAACACAAGTCAAATAGTTATACCGATACTACAGCGACAAGCTTTGTCGAAACTCATACGAATTTAACTTTAGAATAATACATAACTACATTACTAATAACTTATAGTTCATAATTTTACACAAAAACTTAAACGCTACTGCGCCCGCCTTTTACAATACGGTGTGTTAACAGCTTAAATATGTCATTCTTGTTGCCATAGCAACGTATAAACAACAAAGCTAGTGCGCGTGAACGTACCTATTTAATTAATTATTAATACAGCTCTCATTGGATGTGAAAAAAGTAATTAGATTGAAGTGAATATGGATTTTTCTGAGAGCAGCGCAGAGCGTGTTAACACTGGCAGGAGAACGGATGTTCCCAGACCGGTCTCTAGGAGGGGCTACCGCGAATATACTAACAGTGGATCTGCAATATCAAGGTAAGTTTGATGATATATTTTTACATTTCTACAATACAAATAAAAATAGTTTTCTTTGGCCTCAACTAATTTTATATAAGTACTAAGCTGTTACCCGCGGTTTTGCCCGCGTAGAATATGAATATATTTACAAATTAACGTTAAATGTTACGTTAATGTAATACCTCTTTGTATACCACATTGGTGTGTATTTCAGCCCTCAGGTTAGAATATCCAGAAACGCTTGAATGCGAATCAACTCATTTTTAATCGGTAGCCCAAAAATAAAATTTCGACCTTCTAACTTCAAAATGACAGAACTCCAGACTAACCTGAATACGAAATGTTAACACCTATTTTTCCATTTAGGCCCAAAATATCAAGAAACGCTTAAATACGTATCTACTCATTTTTGATCAGTATCCCAAAAATTGAAGTTTCATGTTTCTATGTTAAAAATGACGGACTTCTATACAAACTTTCAACCCTTATATCACCCCCGTAGGAGTAAAATATGCAGAAACACTTAAATAAGTATCTACTCCTTTTTAATCAGTATCCCAAGAATAAAGTTTCATGTTTCTAACTTAAAAAATTCCATATTACAACTTACAACTTTCATCCCCCTTTTCAACCCTTTACAGCACTTTTTTCCAAATAAAAAGTAGCCTATGTCCTTTTTCAGGCTCTAGACTATTTGTGTACCAAATTTCATTTATATCGGTCCAATAGTTTTGGCGTGAAAGCGAGACATACAGACAGACAGAGTTACTTTCGCATTTATAATATTAGTATAGTATGGAAGTATGGATTGTTATTTCCCTCGTTAGAGAGCTCCGATAATAACCGCGTCCGATCGCTGCTAAATTCAGTGCTAAGTGTACAGGGAGAACCGCGGCCTCCGACGCGCCTATAGCACGCTCCCGCCGCTGCTGTAAAGGGCTATATAGATCAATATTAAATCAACAATGTATTTAAGGTATTTCATTGGATAAGGATTAATGCTATATTGTTTAAATCGCTTCGAAAATAGCCCATTATTTCTCGTAAAAAGTAAACGATAAAAAAATGTTTATTGTGGGTTAACTTTAAGAGATAGACATATACTATCGCTGACTTTTTTGTAGACATTTTTGAGGTGTACAATTCTGTAGTACATTATTTTATCTATCTAGTCGGGTTCAGCCAGCGTTTACAATGTAAGCGCAAAAAATGTATAAATTTACGACATCACATTAGAAACTTTTAAAATTATCAGTGTTACTTAACTATATTGTCTATGTATTATATACAAAAACCTTCCTCTCGAATCACTCTATCTACTAAAAAAAACCGCATCTAAATCGGTTGCGTAGTTTTAAAGAATTAAGCATACAAAGGGACATAGGGACAGAGAAAGCGATTTTGTTTTATACTATGTAAAGATAACGTTAATGAACGATGATAACAAAACTATGTAATTCTTTCTTATGAATTTTTATGATGTTTTAGAATTGTCGTTGTCGTCGTCGTCATTTATATAATTTATGTAGGTATGTTTGTATTATATTTTGAAAATTATTAAAAAAATACCATACAATTAAGTAATTTCAGTAGGTAATATTTCTACGAAATAACGTAAATTATTTGTAAAGCGTTTACGACTCGAAATACCTACATTAGTGAAAATTTAAACGTTAAACCATAATTTGTTTTCATAGAAGCGGCACAATGAGGCCCACGTCTGCATATAGAGGTGGCACGGCTTCTCGCCTGTCAACGGCCGGATTTGGTCCAGCGCCGCCTACTGCGAGCAGGCAGACCAATGCTATGACTGGATTTTCAATGGTGTATAATTATAAATTAACTTCATAGTTTTTATAATTAGGTCTTTACTACCATTTAACAAAGTACAATTTATTAATTATCTCTGAATTAGATTAGATGTCTGACAAAATTGCATGGATTTAATGATTGCTGGATCTTTAGTAGGAATTAACTATTCAGTTACATGTGATGCACACATTTACAATTTTCATTTCAAATAATTAATTTGAATACGTTGCAGTTTTTTTTCGATTATATTCGCATTCTGAACCAATATCTCAAATAAGAAAATATTGAAATGTCAAACAAAACTGCTTAAAAATGTCTATTATTGAGTAAAAAAAATATTCTGATTTAATTAGACTACTGACGAGTTGTTACAAAACTTCTTACATATTTGTTCTAGGAACATTTTCAATAGTACAAAGATTTAACCACATCGTCCTTAATGCGGCCTGTTTATAAACCCTAGTTTTTTTATTAAACACTTTAATATAAATCATAGCGTTGTTAAAGTTGATTTTCGCTATTCCCTTAAATTTTTATTCTTTAAATAGATCGATAGACCAATAACTCAGCAAGGGTTATCTGGTTTACGCACGAGCACCGCTCGAGGATTCCGCAAGCGGCAGTTGCAAGACAAACGATACTGGGAAGAGCTTATGCAAGTGAAGGTAAGAGAGATGAAAGCTGAAATAGCAAGACTTTCCGAACAAGCTGATGCTGGGGAAAGGGAAAAATCTGCGAAAAAGCACTACGAGAAGAGAGTCAGGGAGTTAGCGCAGGAGTTGACAGGTAATATTTATAAAGATGTCTTAAGTAACGTTTATTAAATATATGGATAGCAAAATATCGTATGAAATAATATAAAATTTCATTTAATAAATATTACTGAAATCATACCCAATTTTTCAGATTTACAAGGACGTTTAGCAGATTATAACACTGCTATTCGTATCGCTAACGGCGAAGCTACAAAGTATTCAGTTGAAGAACAAACAAAAGAATTAGAAATTAACAATAAAAAGCTACAAGAGGAAGTCGAGCAAGTGTTTTTGGAGAAACAAAGAAAAGAGAATCAATTGCGACAACTCAGAGAACAACTGGATAAGGTTTTAAATTAATTACAGTAAAAATATACTAATATTTAAGTAAATAATAACATCGAATTAGGGCCTTATGCGGCATAATGTCTGTATAGAATATGCGAATACTGTATATCTATATTTGTTGATTTGTTTAGGAACAATCGACAATATCAAAGTTACTCTCTGACATGACTACAGAGCAAAAGTCACAGTACAATGAACTTGAAGCTACAGCAGCTGGTTTGCGGGAAGAAGTAGAACAAGCGAGGATTCAAATCGATCATCTAAACCGAGAGAAGGAAGAGTTTACCAAAGAAATAACAAGTTCACAGGTAAAGGCGACATTTTCAATATTTATCCAAGTGTTAAATATTCAATATTTATTATGTCTAAGGCTCAAATGTGTAATATTGATATTAAGGTATAATTATTTTAAGCTTTTATTTTATTTGACCTTTAGAATAACCTTAATGTAGTATACTGATTTCGTTCACAGATTAAAATGCACTTACTTGAATTACATCGCAGATTAGTAGCCGCTGAAGAGAAACGTGACAATATAAAGAATGAGATCAATAATCGTTTAGATCCACAAGAGGAAAGAGAAAAATTACTATTACAAGTAATTACATTTATTCATTCGTAATGTTATTATTTATGTCAGAATTGTATATTTTTACTTCCATGTGCCCATTTGAAGTGTATTTCGATTAAGAAATACATCATACCTTAGTCCATGTGTCCGTTTGAAGTATATTTCGATTAAGAAATACATCATACATAAGATCTAATTAGCTTTGATCGTATGTGCCAAAATTTTAGAGGCAATTAAAAAAACATCGTGAAATACTAATGATATTAGATTTTCAGGTACGTGAAGACAACGCAGCAATTGCATCACTCGATAGCAATGCAGCTAATCTTAAAGACCAGATCCGTAAAGTTCAAGAACTTATTGAGCAAGCCGAACAGGTATGATAGTATGAGGTAACTTATTTAAAACAAATATTTCGTAGAAATTCATGAAAATCGTTTTCTCCACTAGGATCTCGAAGAAGGAAATTCTGAACGTCATCAAAAATACAGAGAATTGAAGAAGAGGGAAGAAACTATGGACGTATTTATGTCGACATACGAAGAAAATGTTAAAAAGGAGCAAGAGAAAATTGAACAACTAGAAAAAGATATAGTTTTCGCATTAGAACATAGCAGTTCTAATATAGATCTGGATTTGAGTGAGATAGATTCTCTCAAACAAAGAGAGGGATATTCTTCTTTAAACGACGATAGTAAGAAAACTGTTGAAAGTTTAACCAAAGATTACGAAAGATTTCAGGCAAATTTAAAAAAGGCTAGTATACTATTTTTAGGCATACATATTATGTTACATTGCCTAAAATTAAATATAGCATGGAGAATATAATATATGGAAAATAACTAAATAAGTTGGAACTCTTATTTTCTAACTTACAGGCTGAGGCGACTCGAGAACGGCTCGCAACAGAACTGCAAACTCTTCCAGAGAAAACATTGGTCATGAAAGAGGAGCTCGTAACATTGACAGATTTAGAAAAACTAAGGGACGAAGGTCAGTTCGGTAAAGTTTTATCGATAGGCGATTTAATATTGATACAGATTTAAAATTAGCAATTTAATTTACAGGTGAGGAACGAAAAAAGACTTTGGAGAATGAAATGAGAATGCTCAAAGAGAAGTTGGCACCGACGGAGAGTGCTGTTGTAGAAGCTTCCAGTAAACTGAGAAAATTACAGGTACAATTAAAAGTCTCTAACACTGGCATAAGTTTCGGTAACAAATAAATTTACTTTTAATAAAAAATTGCAGGAGAGCTTGGATGGTAATGAAATGTATGCAAAATTGAACAGTTTAGAGGAAAATCTTGCACAATTGGAAAACAGAAAGACTGTACTTGAAGAAGACATAGCGTCTATAACTTTGAAGGCAGATTATGAACCTATAAAGAAAGAAGCTATGACTGAACTTGCTGCTTTGAATAAAAAGATTATAGAAGATCTTAATAACAACAAAACATATTAATACGAACTTATAAGATTCGTATATTAATGAAAGTTAATTTTTATTTCAAATTAAATGAATATGTAGTACATAAAAATAGTTCAATCCTTAGGAAAAGCGTTTTTCTAAATAAAAATGTACCAATAAATAAAACCACTGTATCATATTAACTCGTGTAATAAATAATAATATCACAGATATCAACAATTATTTTATTTTCAAATATCACGCTTAACATTTTTTACTAGAAATACAGCTTTAAAACAAGCCTTATACAATTTAGACGCTCTTCATTTGTTTATCGAGAAATATGGATAAATCTGACGGGATATGTTTGTTATTTGCCTTGCACATCGAGCATAGGTTTCTAACGAACTTTTGAGACGGAATTATCTCGTTTTCTTGCATTTTGTACCACAACGATAAAGCCTCTTGACATTTGTCGTCACGTTCTGAAAGAAGGTAAATATGTACTATTTATAAACAAGCAAAACAATTAAACAAATTTAGACAGATAAAGTGAAAAATTTACGAAGCTATATTTGGCCTTTTATTTTTTATACAAAACTATGTCAATCTATATACAAATCCGAGTAAAATAATAGCATATTGACTAATATATGTGGTTGAAACTCACGGAAGACTTCCAAAATCATGTTATAAATTTCTTCAACATTAATATGCCTCAAGTCCCGGGCACATTCTCCTATAGCTTCTAACGCTTCCACTTTTTTCTCATCAGCAAACCTCTCACAGTGACGCATCAAGGCGTCCGGGTGGAACTTTATCGTAGGATCAAGGAATAATTTGCGTAATGTCTTCTTGTATCCAACATCTGCTAAAGCTGCTATTAAAGTTAACTGGAAAACATAATTATAATCTAGGGATTAGGGTCATTTAAATATAATGATTTAAAATTATCATATTTTTTTTTATTTAGACGCAGATCTATCTAACGTCTATCCTTTGGTGTAAAGTTTAAGCTGGTCTATTTATTATAAAAAAAAGTATCTACTATTTTAACAGTAACCATTTTACTCAAAACATTGTTCAACAGTTCTTTCAACAATATTAGAATGTTAAATTTATCGCTTGAACATCGTGAATATCGAAATTTACTCACCTGAACGTCGCCAGGTCCGTGTATTTGTTTATTAACATTGAGGATCGTTTGAACCAATCTATTGAGTTTTCCGTTAGCTTTCTCATTCTCGATAAAAGTATCTTCCGTTTTGCCGTCACTCATTGCTTTTAATATTTTACATAATAATTCGTGTTTGAGTGGAGTTTTCTTGTACTTTTCTGATAATTTTACGAATTCTTTAACAGCTTCTTCAAGATTACCACTGGAAAATGAATGTAATTTTATAAATCTCTATCTTTATAATAGCATCTAAGCAAAATAGAGAACAATAGTTAGGTCAGATTTCTTATCTAGAGTCTGCAATGTACTGTAACTCTCTAATAAAAGTAACACGATCTGGACGACTATGATGTTGTCTATCCCTTCTAACGAGCATGGTGTTGTCGTCAGTACCACAACGGAATGTTCTATCTCTTTCTAACAAGTCACACGAACAGGGTGATAATGCTAAGGCCAACTACCTTTTCAAATGTACCCGCACGAGCGGGCCGAGCATGGTGTTGTCTGGGCGACAGTAGCGCAGCGAGGTGAGCAGCTCGAGCATGTGGCGCGTGTCGGCGGGCGAGCCCTGCGCCGCCGTCGCGTCCATCAGCCGCCAGCAGTTCATCGATATGTTACGGCCGCCTTTTATCCGTCTGTTGGACAATTTGTAAAGAGGGAAGTGTGCAACCTCATAGACATTAATCTCTCAAGAAATATTCACTATTTTCTGCATCGTCAATACGCCTTATATACCTTACGTTATGTCCCTTCTGTCTGTATTTACACTGGCATAAGTGAGTTCTGATTGAACTCGTATTATTATAGACTTAAGGTACATAACGTTTCAGATCGCATATCAATAAGCAAAGGCGACAGCTTAGGGAGTAGCCGAATAGGGCGCAAATATGAAAAAACCTTTAACTTCTACAAAACCATAGAAAATTTACCAACCTTTTCTTGGATTGTTCATTGATAAGCTCGAACGCCTTTTTGATCTTCTTCCTGTACACCATTAAAGTCGCAAAATCTATCACTTTGTATTCGTCTAGTGTGAAATTCGGCGATGACTTGTTTAGATCCGCTAGAGCAATCTCCGCTAAATCCAACTCTCCCAACTTGACATGGAGATCGAATATTGAGGCCTTCATACCGGCTGATAGGAAAACCTAGACAAATATAAACAGTTTTGAAGGTAAACGCCCATCAGTCTGACATAATTCTGACGAAACCCCTTCAGTGTGTGTGTACAAAATGAACGCCCAAGTATTAACATATATTTGCACGTAGGAAAACATCAATACGGCAACTAAACTGACATTCTTACACTCAGTAGCCAGTCAGATTGTCCTGCTACCGAGGGAATAGTGAACTAACTTATATTCGAGCACTCTTATATTTCTCGTGGAGTTCTTTTCAACGGAGAATAGCCACCGTGACCGTATTGGGACAACATCATTAATGTTAATGGAGAAATCTTATTGCAAATAAACTTTAAGATATAATTATCGAAATAATATTTAAAACATTTATACTAATTGATGAGGAGAGAATAAACTATTATACGAAAAAAATCATACTAAAACATGCAGCACGTTTTGGAGAAGACTTTAGTATATACTCTGCCGTTTCTCACGCAATATTTAAATTAAAGCAACGACGGTACACCTTTACTCACTATAATTAAATTAATTAAAATAAAATCCTCACCCCTTCCGTTTGACATTTGTCCAGTATTTCTCTAGCTGCAGCCAGGTTCCCCTCCCTGCAGTACTGCTGGAGTAATTTTCGAAGAACACCACGCGTGTTCATACCCTTCGCTTCTAGTTCAACTAGATGGGATTTTAAACCCGCCTCGTTCATTTGTTTCTATTCAAAATAAGTAAAATCTATATAAACACGTTTGTTGCCCTTGAACTCTGGTTCACTAAATTAATACATCTTTACTGGATTTACTCTAATAACAATTTTAAGTAACCCTGTAAATGTTTCGCTGCTGGGCTAAGGCCTCATTTTCCTTAGTGGGGAAGGTTATCATAACACTGCTCTACTAATTCGTCTAATGCTCTTTAATGGCAGTTAGTGGATACACATGTGGCAGAATTCCACTCTTTACGACGTTTAAATACGATGGAACTTATCGGCTTAATTTTTTTTTATGACCTCTAATATTTTTGGTCACTTTTGTTAGCCTTAACTAAGCCTATAGTAGTATTTTGCTTTTAGTAGTTCATGGTATTATTAGATCAATATGTTTTTTTATTACTACTAATTTATACGACTGGTGTATAGAAGTACGGAAAACAAAAGTAGAAATTACAATTTGAAACAAACAAAAGAAGACTCTAGAGTAACAATGAAAGATGTTAGAGAAGAAGTTGGGCGGCACATTGAATATATACACCGTGTAAGCACTAAAACATTTTACTGGAATATGGATTAATTGATTGATTTAACGTGAACATTGTCGACTTTTTTATGATGTATGTAGTTAGGATCACCACCACCCATAGACATTGACGAAGAAATATTATGCATTCCTTACATAGCCAATGCACCACCACTCTTGGTAACTAAGATATTATCTCCATTTTCCCTGTGCACTCTGGTGCACTCAACCTTTAAGCCGAAACACAATAATACTACGTATTGCACTTTGTCGGTGGAATGACTGATTACTGGGTGGTACCCAGACGAGTTCGCACGAAGAGAAAATCGAAAAATGATTTCTCCTTCTTTCAAATGTAAAATCAATGAGGACAGAAAAGGACAGTCGTTGTAAACACCGCTTTACAACATTTATAACCCAGCAATTGAATGCATCAACATAATATTTATACCTATGTAACTTACTGGATGCGGTATGCGTTGAACGAAGAACTCTCCGTCATCGACCAATCTGTCATCCGTGATCTGAATAAATGCCTCTTTAACACTCTCTGTATTATCTTTTTTATGATTTTCCGGTATTTTGGAGATACAATAGTCGGCTGCGGATGTCGATATTCTTATTTGAGTATTTTGCAAGGCCTTAAAAAAAGATAAAATTACATTTTACAGGTTTAGTAATAATCACGTCAAATTATTTCATATATTTCATTGAATCAAATTCAAGTGAATGACTTGATATACTAAACTGAGTAACTTCGTGTTATTATTCGTATTATTCTTTATTATAACAGACGAAGCATTCAAACACAACTATGTAAAAACGAAATAAACTCAGAGTAAAATGAAGCCAATGCAACACTGAAGGTAATATATATATATACAATATAAGATATACTTCTGTTTCTAATGTATAAATATTTTTTATTATATATACAGGGTGCTCAAACTTACCTTAACCAAAAATAATACTTCTGTAATATCTTCTTTGACTTTCTTCTTGCTCATACAAACACATAAGAACCTACCCACCCAATCTTTGTCTTTCTCTGAAGCTTTGGACGTCACATCCTCTAATATATGAATAGTGGACTTTGTGTCCGAGCTGATTAAATAGCCTTTTAATAATGGTTGTAATAAAACTTCTGCATCAACCTTCCCCTGAAATAATTCACCTGTAGACATATACACAGCATTTAAAATGTAAGATATATTAAGAAATAGAATTGTGGGTATTTCATCATAATCATTTATCAACTCATAGTCAACAGCTGGTCGTAGGTTCTCCTTTACGTGCCAGAGATTTCGTTTCTTCGCTTTATGCAGCCCACCGGTTATATATTAAGTGAATCAACAGCTATATTTTAGTCAGTTCATTTATATTTTTGCAATTTTTCTTAACAAACCATATAGAATAAAATCAATAAATAAGCTCATCAAACGTTGAATAATGAGAAGAGAGGGAATAGAGAATACCACTTAATCTGTGCACACACTTGTCCTATCATATATCCTTAGCCATTAACTCGAAAATCAAAATAAAAATATACTTGATTCAAGTAGGCTTTTACGAGCACTTTTGAAATGTCATTTAACAAACTATATTAAGTGAAGCTACCACCGGTCGGAATGCAGCTTCTACCGGCAAAAAACTCAGTAGTTACTCTTTTTCAACAATTAAAAATACTAAGTTATGTTAATTAAATACAATTATATATATATATTTAATACATCCTGCTTTGGAAGTCAATAAGTAATTTGATTGTCTATAATTTCCAAACCAATTAGGACATTATAAATGAAACTACTTACATATTTCACTAGCTGCTCTAACCTGCCCTGTATTTAACAATGTAACCATCATAGGTGTCAAGACGCTTGTGACTGTCAGTCCTGTTTCTAGAAACTTCTTCATGAGATTCTGTGGTGAAGTAAAACTGACGTGTGGTAATATATAATCTATGATCGTCTCATAGTCCGGTTTCACTTCCATAGCCACCATTGTGGAGAGAGTGTTCATTATACCTAGAAGAAAAAATAGAAAAAAATAAGACTATTATAAAAAAATATAGCCATCACGGGACGGGCACATATAAAATATAGAAATTGATGTTTATTAAAATTAATAATATAAAAAAAAAAAAATGTTTTTATTATAATATTATGTACCAACTAAATATGTAGTATGTGCGCACAAACACAGAGGGAGTAGATAGCGGCTTCGTGCTATTTATCGTTACGGTAAACTATATCACAATATGAGAGCAAATCAGAAAAGTTACCCTTCTCTCCATACGTCTTAGAAGTGTGTATGAAGATAGGCCAGAAGTAGTGCGGTCTGAGCGGTAACCCCACGTGTTTCATTCGCGTAAACATGTCCAGGGCGAGGGGAATTTTCCCAAGCTGGAGAGCTGCCTCCGCTGCATTCTGTATAGCAATAGGGTTCCGACCAGATGTCATCAGCTCTTGGGTTATTTGAGCGATGACACTTGAAGACTGGAAAATTAAATTAATCATAGATTACATAAAATTACTGGTCATTTTATAAAAAGCTTTTACCAGTGCGTTGAGATATATTGTCTATATTTTTTTATTACATTCTCAATAGACAGGTCACTCCCCCCCCTATTATTGTTAGTGGAAAAGGTAGAGTGATAATGGTCGTATATTGTCGTATATAATTATGAATTAAAAACTTCGGTTTCATTTCAAAAATGTATTTCGAATGACGGCGAAGATTGGAAATAAAATTAAAGTGGATATAAGTAATGAAGTTGAATACTATTGTATTACATCTAAAGATATATTTTAATCAATAAATAAAAATTTGTTTACCCTTACTTTTTCTTTGATTCGAATAGGTGAAAGAATTTACCAAAGACCATTCCATTAAATATTTTATAAACATTAACTGATTTGAATGTATCGGACATAGTTAGAATCCTTACATCATCCCGAGTTATACTGATTATAAATGAATTCATTCATTCATTCATACAGAGTCGTTAATTATTAAGGTATAATATCGTTCTCTTTATATTAATTCCATAAAAAACTACTTTGTTCCTTGAGGATGATCCATTATGTAGTATTTCTGATTTAACTATTTCATATAAATCTAGTACACACTTACCATGGACGCTTTCACGCAGTCTCTAACCAGACTTCTACCGTGCAAACCCATGTCATCCTTGGGTCCGAATGAAGGCAACGGCAAGCATTTATAAATCTCCAGAGCAACCATGGGATGGTTTTGAAACACCAGCGTTGTGGACACACTTTGCATAAACGGAGTTATTGATGGTGTTTGAAGTATTTCCTTCGGTAAGTATTTTAGTACCTAAAATAATCATTTTATTTTTTATGTAAAACAAACTGAATACTAATTAGATGTATAAAGTACTTCATTTGACTTCCGAAATATTATGGTAAAAAATTAAAAATATTTTTTTACAAGATACATACGTATATCTTTTATTAAAACAATATGTGGGGAATTCTTAATGTGTTTTAGCATTTGCACTTGATTGTATACGTAACTTAAATCCTGTTCTGTGATGTGATTCTAGTTTGAATAGATCAACATATTGCGGTGCCGTGAATTGGGAGAGAAAATTTACTGTGTATCTTTTAATCACGTTTTAAATACGAAAATATACCGAAAGAGTAAAACAAAATGAAAAATTAAACAAATTATAACGGTCTGAGGTTACGTTAGTGTTTAACTGGTCTTTAATTAATTTCTATCAAAATTAGCGTTAAATTAGTACCTGGAGAACATTCCTCAAAAATCATGGAAAGTCAAGGAAAATAGGAAGTCTAATCCACCTATATTTTGTAAATGGTTAAATATATATCTATTATTATTTTTAACTAAAATTTAATCTAGTATTTTTTTTGTTCCTTTATTATTAATATTTAAAACTTCAGCTTCCATCAGCTGTCTTAAGAATGTATGCCATACTTCCCAAAATTGTATATTTATAATTTAAAAATAATTTACTTGTGGTATTGGTCCATAATTTGAAACAGCTGCTAAAGTTTTGACAATCTCCATTATATGGATCTCGTCAAACTTGATTCCAATGTTTCTTGCCTTTTCTATTTCATCAATAAGAAGTTCATTATTTTTATTAAAAGCAAAAGCTCTAGTGACCGCTGTGAATGTGTTTATAGAATATTCTAGTTTGAGAGATTTCATCATAGTTAAGATCTCTTGAATGTTCTCTAGTTTTCTGGAATGTAAGAAATATGTATACAAAATATGCAAACCTCATAAAGTAATTAAATGATGCAAATAAAAAAATCAGGCTTATATAATTAATTTACTATTATATTATTTATGATTAGCTTTTATATTTTTCAGATTAAAAATAATAGGTTTTGTAATTATTCATACTTGAGGACTTTAAAATATTAATCAAGGAGACTGTCCCTTAGAAAACAGGACATATGGTCACATTAATTAACCTATTAAAAGTTTCAACAATACATACCCCATCTTTCCTTGACAAATAATCAAAGAGTTGAAAACACTTTCTGTGGCTGGTAAATCTTGAGCCTTCATATTAGATATAACTTCTGTGCACTGGTTTATATCTCCTGCCTAAAATGATATTTAATATAATCATTTTACGTCAATGTTATTGTATGTTCTAAGATCTTTGATTTTGAAATATGTCTGTCTGCTTGTGCATATAATGCAATGTCCATTATAAAGCAATCATTGCATAACTATTAATTTATATACCAAAGTTCTTGTCGAACACAAATCTGTAACCATTTATATTAAGATAAAAGTACCTTAGGTAGTTGCTGTTAAAGCAATGATTTTGTTAAATAGGAAAAATTATTGAGTTTAATTTATCAATTTCATTTCAATGCTGTACTTATTATTATTGAGAATTATAATATAACAAGATAGTATGTAGCAATACATTTTTTAATTTATTTATATTTAAATAATTTACTTATTTTTATGCTTAGAAATTAATACCTTACCTCTCCTAAGGTCCTTAATATAAGTTCATAAGTAGTCAAATTAGGCTTTACTGATCCCATCTGTGCAACAAATGTACTAACTGTGAGAGTTCTATTGTTGGCAATGTATGCCCTTAAGAGTTCATTGTAATGTTCTACATCAAACTTTGTATGTGGCCTGTAATTAAACAAAAAATTAAATATTATTGTAACACTTTCATATATCAGAATAAGATCATTTGTTCAACTTAAATTTTTTTAGGGGTATACTTATTGGGTAAAAATTTAAAATATTCTTTACTAAAGTAGGCTTACAAAACCACTTTTCAATTGTTGTCATGTATTAAATTCAAAGATATTCTTATCTACCAATTTATATAAACTTGTTAGCTAAATATTTAAACAATTTCTGATTTATCCTGCATGAAAATCAACATCATCAAAAACAGATATATTTATAATCAATATAGACTTTAATCCACAATAAGAGTAGTTAATTAAATACTAAATATAGGATTGTTGGTTTGTATGTATTAACTATCAAAATGTTTATGTACTATCTAATAAACAGTTTATAAAAAATATTGATAAAAAGGCTTAGCATATATTAGTGGAGTAGTCTTTCTGAGGATATCATCTTGAACTTATGAAATAACATTTGTCAACCATTATATTTATTTCTTTATTGAAAATGCAGATCCTTACTTGATAGTATTCCATACTAGTTCAACTAAAGCCATTCTCACACTCGGTGTTTCATCTGGAAGCAGCTCTGAACAGCACTTCAATAAAAGTAAACCTTGTTTTTTTGATGACATATTTAATTCTTTTATTTTGTTTATAACTGTTACTAGGTCATTTTTATATACTCTATTCTTTTGATGAATGTCTGTTGATAAATTAGCTATGAGCTTTTCAAGTAGTTCATCTGAGGATAATTTATTCCTACGACCTGTAGATACTTTTGAAGGTCCTCCAGAAAATATTATATTATTCGTGTTAGTGAGTTTCTCTGCATCTTTCGTTCCTCTTTCTGTTGTGTACAGTCTGAAATTCAAGACTTGTATGAATAATATAAAACTACATCTAAAATCTCTTGACTCTGGCTACTTCCAGCATCTATCCAATTATCCTCTATTCTCCTGATGTTACTATAGTTTTCATCTATATTTAGATATTTTCCCAGAATATTTCATAAAAAAATAAATTAATTGTTTTATTATACATATATGATCAAGTTCTAGTTTAAAGGGTATTAACATGTCTTATGCAAATGAAATTTAAGAAATACATCAAATCTTAAAAATATCTAAAAAAAGTCGGCGTTAAAAATTACGAAAAAATTAATGATACATCATTTCAATTTATTTATGACAGAGAAAGAATCAAACAGTCAATTAATTTAAAAAAAAATGACTGAAAAATGCTGTTATTTGGTAATAGTAACATATAAATGTAACATTTTTACATGACTAAATATTTTTTTATTTATATAAATCATTCTGATTATATCATGTACGTATATAATGATTTCATTGCTTAAATATTTTCTATGCACTGTCAGGACGTAAACATGGTATGGAATGTGAATAAGATTATTTTATAAATAATCATAAATAATAAATTTATAACCTGTTCTGAATATTTCTACAGCGACATAAAGGTGATAGTGTAATTCTCTTGTTTATGAAAAACTTATTGTACGTTACTACTCTCGCAGTACTTGTCAATTTTATAAAATGCCGAATTAACATTATAGAAAGATTTTAATTTAATTTAAATTTTACCCAAAACACTAAATTACAAATTAGTTTAAGAAATACTCGAGTTTGAATTTGACAATGACATTTGATCATTTGATAAGAAAAATAAATAGACATAAAAGATTTTCTATTGTAAATTCTCTTCAATTAAAAAATCAAAGAGCAAAGGTACACTACACTGTTATAATATAAAGAAATAGTTATCTATAAATAAATATTAAATATTATTTAAATTGAAAATATTATGTAATGGTAGTTTTATAATTAAAAATACTAGCATTGCATTTTGTGGCTAAAGCTATTTCTACAATATATGTACAAAATTAGATAACTGGAATTTTATATCTTCTATTTGTTTAAACTAAAATATTAGCTTGAACAATTATCCGATTAGCAATATTTTTTTAACGTTGGTTAACATGTAAATCGGCGAAACTTCACAATACAGTATTAATTTCGTTTTCGGCTGGTGATGCTTCGAAACACGTGGCGCTAGTGTTCTCCGTCCTATAGTGTGACTTTGATTGTCAATCGTGGATGTGGAATGTTTTGTGTTGTGAGTGAATGGTAGTTATAGGAATTGTTAATTTCGTTTGTCATGTGGTGAGTTTTATAATTTTTAATTATATTGCTTTCTTCATTTTGTTTATATTAATGATAATAATTGCATCCTAAGTGAAGTAAATTGTGTTTGATTATCGTTTGTCTACCCGGCCGTTATTTGACCGCCATCGCCCAAGCCTGCTGACGACTGACGAGCTATGAGGCTCCGCCTTTTATACTGTGACAGTCTCATATACTAATGGTTACCTATTTTTAAACATATCTCTCATAGAACATTTTATACATTAATAATTAAAAAGTGCGCTATAAGATAACCGCCTAAGAATAATTTAAAAACAACTTGTTTTTAGAAATCAAAAATGCAAATAGTATAATATGATTTAGTTACCGCCTTCGCGCCGATGAATCATGTCGTTTACTATTTGAAAATATAATCATTTAAAATATTAAATCAATCAATGGATGTGTAGTGAATTGTAAAATAATTGATAACATAACTTATTTGCATTTATATCGTTAAGATTACTAGTAAGTTATTGTTTTTAAATTGAAACAAATGTCAAGAATTTTAGTAGTTTGTAACCAATAAAACTTTTTAAAAATATGTTAAACATAACCAATAAACTGTGTTGCTATAGATATTTCTATGAGCTTGTATATTTTATGCAGCTATTTTGCTAAAAAAATATAATGCAACCACTAAATTCAGCTTGAGCATTAATTAATGACTCATTAAGCTTTCCTAGACTAATATCAAAGTTTGTCCAATTAGAATCATTTAGATGATGTTGTTAATTGCCTAATTTTTGATTCAGCCTTTAAAATTACATGATGTTTAAAATAGTTTTAGGTTGTACTCAAAGACATTTCTAAGAGTAGGCAAAGACATTGGAAGTACATCCAAGAAAAAAAATTACAAACAATTTATTTCGTATCAATTTAGAACACACTATATATTTTATATGATGGAACTTTCAATATGTAGATTTCAAGTTATATAATGTTCATAATTTAAATTGCATTTGTTATTCTTGAGATAAGATTTTGATTAAATTAATAATGATAATTAAAACATTTACTTCTTTTTCGGTTAGCAACAAGTATCGTAAAAGTAATATTACTACAGAATTATAAAATAATATTAATAAGAATAATTTAAATAGACTATTATTAACCTTTATTTACCATCGCAGAACTGGAGACTCATATGTCAGTGAAATGTAAGGTATATTTCAGAATTAATAAATGAATATCATGTGTTTATTATACATGAGCTCATCAATTTCATAAACATCTTGAATGTTTAATTAAATGAATTTAAAACCATAGTTAAATAATCTATTCATATTGTCAATGAGTCTTCACAAAAAACTAGAGGTTTTTATGGTTGTATTAGTACATACTTCAAGGATTTTTTTTATCAAAGTGTATATTTACATAGTATAGACTTATTTCTGTGAAATTTAATTCTTTAAACCTTAGAATACTTATTATTGATGAAATTGAAAGAGTAAAACAACTTTGTCATTTATTTCTGCAAATTAATCTGATTATAATTAGTTCATGGTAGGTACCACATACAGAATATTCAGAGTTGATCTTTCATTAAATCTTATATGTTTCATGTTCAGTATGTAACTGAACCAAATTATTTTTTGTTTGTATAGATCTAGATCTGTCAACTGGATGTTTTAGATTGGACCCAGTAGGGGGCGATCGGTAAATTCAATTCTTATTTACCCAGACAAAGTCAGGGTAGACAGCTAGTAAAATATGTTCTTTATTGTAATATAAGTACTATTACAATAAAGAACGACGAAGACGAGGTAATCGTTGACCAATTTATTCAATTAAGGAGGTCATTGATAAAACATCACCAAGTCAAATTTATAGTCAATTGATAGTAATCATTTGACCTGTGGTAAGGCTATGGGTAGGCCTACCAAGATAGGATCCACTTACAGACTAGGAATATTGTATTGCCAAACATTGATTATCACTGTAGTGTTCCACTTTGACTGCCAAATGGAGGTTGTATAATTTTAGGTACCAGGTTAATAGTGTATGAAATTGTTTATGCGAGTAAATGTTGATGAAACTAAACTTTTACCTGTCAGTTAACCAATTTATATCTCTGTCTTGCTATATTTAATATAAAAAAGTAAGAAGATTATGTAAAGAGTTACTTCATAAATACTAAACAGTTATATTATTGAATGGTTTTTGGTATAAAAATCAAAAGGAGATAAAGATAAATCCTATTTAACTTCCTATGTTATCAAGTTATTCAGTTAGTTGATTATTAAAATATATTTATAAATACTGAATTAAAACAATGCAATACGCATTACATAAAATAATTACTGTTTTAATTTATTCAAAAGTGATTGCCATACTTGTTATTTATCTGTAATTAAAAATGTCTTTTAATTTTATTCCTGTTCATAAATCAGATGCCTCATGAAGGACAATTATAATAATAAATTTCATACACAAAATTAGAATAAAAAGTAATATGTTTTTTTTAAATACTATACTTTAGATAGATAAGATATTGAATTGTACAATATAATATAATTTTGCAGCTTTTGTGCTAGCTGTAAGAAATTTATAAAACTTCTTTTGTTTACTGTCCAAGTTACCAACAAATCTTATTTCAAATGTTTATAATCACAATTGCACTATAAAAAGTCATAATCAACCTTACAATCATATGTTACTCGGTATTACAATAAGAATCCACACTCAAGCATTCCTTATACACTTTCACTCACACTAATTAGTTTGTGAGAAACACATTTGAATAGATTGTTGTTAAACGTTTTACTTGATACTGATATTATTACTTTGAGTTTTGAGATTGTTGTATTGGGTTTCCCTTTTTAAAAGTGATTATTATGATAAAGCACATGCGCATAGATATCTAAGAATAATTTGGTGTGAATGAGAAATAATTAATCTAACAGGTCATTATTGTTAGATAAGTAATTTTAATCCATAATATTTTCAATATCACATATCTTAAGTCATTTAAACGATATGAATCATTAATCTGGGTACCATTTATAGTTTAAAAACACAAGTAAATAAAACTAAATGGCTGAAATATGTTTTTATAAAAATAAATTTCTTAAAGATCGACTTCACGTAATTGGTACCCATGGTCATTCCCATTCTATGTTAAGTTCGTGTCGACATAGTTTAAGAGTTCCTGCAGTATTATAGACGGTTATTATAATATCGTATTGTATTTTGACTAATTTGTAATTTATTATTATTAGCATGGTTTGTGAAAACATTGCGACCGATTTTGTTTCGGACTTTCCAGTTTCAACCGATTCTTTTTAGGGCACTAGGCTAGTAACCTAACGAGTAAGTACCACTAGTAATATAACTATGTCAAGCGAAATGCGACGCATTGAGTGTAAATTCTGACGTTTCTTGCTTCGAAAGTTCCAATTTTATAAAAAAATACCTTAACTTTGTGGGGTAATGTTTTAAAAAAAAATTCTAACCCGAAGAAAAATGTCTTATGTTCTGAGTGTTTTATTTAACACTTGTGTCTATTTGTTATTGGAACGTCTTCAAAGTACCAAAATATCAAGTGGTTTTTAACTTGAAAACTGTTTTGGTCGGAATAGTTCTTCGATATATTTGTTAAATCAGTTTATCAATTAACTAGTCTACTTTTATTTATTCTATATTACGAGATATATTTGTATGTTTTGAGAAGATTACGGCTCCCGTCTTATTGTCACGGAGCGGCCTTTCGATATTACGTCATGGAAGTCTAGGATACATTTAATAGAAACAATGACACCATTTTTAATAAAATGTATGACTGGATAATCATGACGTAGTACATCAAGTGTTCAACTACGCAAAATAACAACATTTTCTAAGTAATGCATTCATTTAAAATCTCGTGTTAAATAGATTTTAATAAATAATATAGTATAAACATATATTATTCTGTCTGTACAAGATTGCAAAGACGGTGAAAAAGCTTGTAGTTAATATTTAATGTTTTTTCTTGCAGAATATTTTCCTTAATTTGAGTTAGCTCAAGTCACTTACGAAGGCGCGCCCATTCACGTTAAATTATTATTATCAATGTACAATTATGAGTGAGTGACGCTCGAACTTATAAGATGTATTAGTGTGCGTGAGACGATTATTAGTGAAGACAGCAAAAATAATTGTAGTTATTACGTTAATTTTATTTAAAAAAAAAATCGTGGAGGAGCGCGCGATATATATGATTATTAAATACATGAACATTCGTGATTGATAAAACAGTTGTTTTAAATCAATTTAATATATTCTGCTTCGATTTTAAAATATTTACAAAATACAATAAATAAAACGTAAACTGAAATCATTCATACGGAGTATCTTTTATCGTGCGGTTTCGGTATGTGAGTACTGATTCGTTGTCATGCACGACGATGCCCAGAGCGGATGGCAACTGATTCACGGAACCCATTATAAGTGACAAGCGTTAAGCGTTGGAAGATCATAACCCTATTATAATTAACCTTTGTACTTTAAGGTGTTACCATCTAAACTGTTTGATTAAATAGATAGTTACTAAAATTGCACATCGGTATCACTTACACATCACTTATTCTAACAGCATTGGCATTCGTATGCACCAGTTTGAAGGGTGAGTGAGCCAGTGTTGAGTGAACAAGCACATGGGAGACTTCAGACTTAAATATTGGTGCCGCATTGGTGATGGCCCTTACATAAAGGTTAATATTTCTTACATAAGAGCACTACCACGTGGACCACCCACGTGGTAGTGCTCTTGCCTATTATAAATTATAATAATTTTTAGTATGAAATAATTGACAAACTATGCTAAATTCAATGTTGGTCTTTAAACCGACTCTGATTGTGTGTCAATGGAATTTTGCGGTTTTTGATTCTGTCAACATTTTTAATCACACGTGAAAACGAATAATTGGTTCCGAGATAAATCATATCATCACGGACTATATATGAATTAATTTAGTAAGTGATATTATAAAGAAAGACATTTTATATTTGTTTACTTCTGGTTTATACAATAAGTAACTACTAATCTTAATAGTTTTAGACAGAAGATTCTCACTGTGACACGTAGTTTTTTTTAGATATAGTTTTGATGTTGATGTAGCTTACCCCTTACTAATTTGACTGTTTATCTGTACTAAAATTGTAAATGCGAAAGTAACAATGTCTGTGTGTTTGTTGTTGATATCTCACGGCTAAACCACTGCACCTAATTTGATGAAATTTGGTATGAAGGAAGTTAGAACTCCAAGAAAAGACCTTTTATTTCATTTACATACATTTTCGAGGAATATTTTATATATTCCGTGAAGACTTCGGTTTTTATAGTCAACGCCGATAGTTAATAAACTATGACCAGGGTTTTTATAGTCAATGCGGATAATTATTAACTATTTACATTGACCAGGACTAGTGTTCAGTTTTTACACACGTGTCGAAGTTCGACATAATCATTAGTGAAAATTTTCGGAAAACATGAAATTTAACATTTTTAAATTTCGAACATCTTATTCCCAAAATGCTAACAAATAAATAAAATAATTCTTTATTAAAAAAAAAAACAGAAAATGTGACTGAAATATTTTTGTCTTTGTCTATTTATAAGTATAGATTAGCACTTCAATTTTGTAGTAAGTTATCGTCTCATTTCCTTCTTCAATAAACCAATTCCTATTGATTATAACAATTGCATTGAATATAACATTTATTAGGTAGTAACTACTTGTTTATGATAAATATTGACTTAGTTCAAGTCAAGAACAGTCAACAAAATCGAACTTGAAATTACATAAAAGTCATACTTTTTGCTCTTGTTGTGTGTAATGTTGCCAGTTTCAAATTCAATGTTCAAGGTCATTTTTTTTCTAAATAATATATTTATCGTGTTTGTACGTTATCGCTCATGTTTAAATATGCGTGGTGGTCGGAAGCTCCGACCTACTAACTAGTGCAGCCAGATGGTACGTGTGATTCCTCAAATTGGGTGTGTTGAATAGAAGTAGGCGTTTCATTTGTGGAATAAATTTTAGCGTTAAGTTTGTGTTAGTCTATGTTAATGCCAAGAGCTAGGAATTGAATCTGCGACCTTCACATCGCTGTCCTGATATCGTTGAGATTCGACACAAAAAGTACATGAATAAATCAGAATTTTGTCTAGTAATTATAATAATATAATAGAATTAGTCGGCACACAAAAAGCAACAACGATAAGAAAAATTGATAAAAATGTATATTTCAAAGCACAATTTATTGGTCTGCCTCACGGAAGTTTTGATAGTTAAGAAAATCGTTTAGTTTAGCCTATATTTTCTTTATTTAACGTACTAGAAGTTTTATGTTGTGTCGTGGTATTTATTAGTTGTAGTACGGTTATGTTTTTCAGTATTCTTAGTATTATTTGATATCAATTCGATTTTGGAGACGAAGACGAGAAAATTATCAAATGATAAGCGTTGAATATTCTGTTATATTTTATTTATTTTATCGAAATTGATTTTGCTTTCTGCAAAGTGTTCATTCAAACTTTATTCTGAGTTAGATGGACAATGATGACAAACATAAATGGTAGTACGTTCCAATTGGTGTGGTATTTTTTGAATCGATATACAAATTTAATTCTATTTCTAAAATATCCTGATTTAAGCAAACTTTATTTCTAAGAATGTCTTTATATTAAGAAAAATATACGTACAAGTATTGGTTGATGTACGAGTGATCCTCTAAGCCACATATACAAAGCATATAATATTTTTGAAATTACTAAAATGAGTTTTATATGAGTTATAAAGACAATTTCATAAGAATGACGTATCAAATGAATTCGTGAAAGGGCTTGGTTAAGCCCTCCAGTGTACGTTCTACCCACTCTATTATTCTACTACCAAACATCAATACTTTGTATTGCCGTGTTTTAGTTTTAAGGGTGACTTAGAGAGTTACACTACAAACTTGAAGTAATATTTAATACACTAGCAGACATAACACTGGTACACTTAACACGGAATAATATTTAAATGTCAGTCAGTCATAAGCTAATTTAGAAGTAACCTAATTATTCCTGAAGAGTATGTGGATAATTTTGAATGACCTCGTTATCAAATTTACTATTTTATTTAGTTATCATTAAAGCAATGTTGATACTACGCTTTTTAACAAAAGAAAACCTAACAATAGTTCGTCTATTCTTAGTTTAACCTTATGACATTTATCAAATGTCTTTTGCTTTTAACCTTCTTTGTAATATTAAACAAAATGACGTGCATGAATTCAATTTCTAGTTGGATTATGGGAATACTTTTCGATTTGTCATTGAAGACTTTCAGTATCTGTTGTTCATTTACGGCTTTTTATTGGTTATCAATCTTTTTGAAATCTGGAAACACTGTGAAATTGTGGTAACGATGTGACCTTTTTTAACTAAGTTCGCTAAAGTAACTTATTGAAACCGCGACGAGGTAAAAAAGATTGTCCGGAAAAAATAAAAAAAGTCAATTAAATAACGTCATCGAATCGTAGTTATTCAAGTGTATTTTTCACGAAAAAAGTAACATAATTATTTATTCGTATTATTCGAATGGTAATTTAATGACACGACATCAAATTTACCAAATTTTATTACGATACACTTTCAAGTCGATTCATGGAGGTTGATTTTTCCACGAAGCTTTTATGTAAGAATCGAAGGCAGCTATTGAGGCTGCGATAATTGTATTTATTGGTTTGATACTAGAAAATAATGATTGTTATTACAAAGCAAAAAAAAAGTCTAAATTCATGAGATTGATACTTTTCTGTCGCATGTAGAAATAACAACTTATTAAAGATAAAAAACGTGGATTTAGAATTTATTAATTTCTAGACATGATATACAAAATACTAATGTACCTTACTGATAAACTCTGTAATTAAAATGGTGGAAAAGAGTAGCTAAATACTGAGTTTCTTACCGGTTCTTCCCGGTAGAATCTACTTTCCGAACCGGTGGTAGTTTTATGTTTAATTCAACACTGTAACATGTCAATTCAAAAGTGCTTTTATGAGCCTACTTGAATGAACAATATTTTGATCATTATTTTATTGATTGAAATACAGTAAAAGCAAATTCATTCTTCTGTTTCGATGAGTTTACTTGGAGTTTACTTAGGAACTCAGGTATTATTATAGCTTTTTATATTTATAGATATGTAGATAGTTACAAAGTATTAAAAGCACAGTCGGGTCGAAATTATTCGGTATATCTTATTGCGTTGGAGCAGGTTTGAGCCAAAATCTCTCGTGATTAGTGAACGGATTGTATATAATAAGTCAATGTCGGGTTCGCATTTGGCAAAACTGCAAATAGTTTATAACATAAGAAACTTCTTATTGTCTGCCATTCAAATAGAATAACTTTCGTGATAAAATAATAATCAGTTAATGTTTATAGAAAATTCGTTAGTACCTAATTATGAAATTAAAACATTTAATATGATAATATTTTAGAATACAAATGTTGTTGTTGTTTTGTGTTATATACAGTTATGATTTGTCAAAGGCATCGACGATATATTTAAGGGTCCAGGTTTATGTTGTTATGATAATTTAAATTTATGTAACTGTTTTTATTGTTACAGGTTATGTGTGCGTATCGTCAGATAAGACACTGTAGTGCTGTGATAGTTTTCTGAAACAATACAACGGAGTGGAATGGTTTCGGAGCATTTGCGGTGTCTTGTCGATGTAAGTATTATAACTAATGTCGAGAGGATAACAAAGAAATATTCATATGTTCTTCTGATTTCGGCCAAATTAAATTAAAAATAATAATAATCACTTATAATAATAATATTTTGTTCAAGTGTGTACGCACACACCTTACTCCAAGAGTGTTCCTGAATAATTCTTAAGAGAAAACCTTGATACAAGAACCTCGGTATCAGTATCATTGTAAGATATCCACTAAATAAACGGGGCAGTCAACGAAAAACTTCTGTTTTGAATTATTCATTTTGCTAAAAATTGTGATGTTAAGTTTCTAATCTTATTTCTGAACAGTTGATCAATCTCATTCCTACTCGTTAAATTATAAAAATAATTAAAAATTTTGTTAATTACAAAAATAATATGTACCTGACAAGCGACTAGTGCCTTATAATACTTGTCATACCAGGCACGCAATTAAACCGTTTATTATTTATGTAATTAAGGTACGATAAAAGTTAAACGTTACTTTTAAACATTTTTACAAGGCGAAGTTAGTATAATAACACACTAATGAAAAAAAAACAATCATTCTAATTGAACGTCACCTTTTTGGAAGTCGGTTAAAAATAAGTGATTATATTATCAAATAATTAAAGATGTTCTGATAAAATAAGTTCATAATACTATATGTTCATAATGTAATGTCCTGGCGTAAATGTCCCACTACTGGGCAAATACTAAAATGTCTACTCTTATGGGAACAGCTTGAAGTTTAGCTCAGCCAGTCAGATTTTAATTCGGGATAATACGAAGGTTTTATACAACTACATGGATACTCGTGTGGTTGCCCGAAAATGATATCAGCGATCGGTTATGAATGCCATCTTGTCTCGTTTAATTATATTGTGTTTTTGATGACGTCATAAGTATATAACAATCTTAAATTAAAATTCATATGTTAAATCGTTTAGGTTCTCTAGCGTATCACGGGTTCTAGGTAACACATGATACTACCCATCTGGTTTCTCAGTAGTCGCTCGGTAGTCTTGAATGTAGTAAATAAACAAGCAGTCAATTAAACCGGTTCTAATATTAATGTTATGTAAAATTTCTAGTCGTTTTCCGTGAATGAACGATTATCTTGTGACAATGGGCGTAATAAAAGTTTTTTGTATACACACAGATGACGAAATGTTTCTTTTTTAAAATTTCGATATAGAATGTTTTAGAAGTCTGATGAAGAAACGATTGTATGATCTCATAGCGACTAGTTGTTGTAAAGAGCTTTTAAAGTCTGTCTTTATAAGTGAGATACCACTCATTCACTCTACTATATTTTTACGTTTACACTATATGTGTATAAAAAAAGGTAAAGATTCTCGTCTGTGTTAGTCGACGGATTTACAATTTTTTGATTCAGATGATATCGATAACAATAAAATTTAAAATACGAGTAGAATATATTATATAATAGAATATTTTCTACTATAAAAGGATTTAACGGAAATATACTCCCTAGGGGTTCAGGAGTTCGAATTCGAAATGAAAATGAGAGAATGGATAAGGGAGTTGGTATTTCTGAATAATTTTACTCGATAATAATAATAAATTATGACCAAGACAAAATAATTCATGTCAAACATACGATATACTAGTTGTCACCCGTGACTACGCCCGCGTGTGTTTTAAGTAAGCTATGTCTTTTTTTGTACCCCTGACATATTTAAAATGTGATGATCATCTGTTAAGTAGTTGTAAAAGCGTAACAAACAAACAACTCACTTTCTCGTTTATTATATTAGTTACGATACTGCTGTTTCATAGAAAAAATTTAATAGATATATTCTTAAAAAAGTAAACAGATCGTGTAATTTTTATAAACCTGTTTTTAATTTATAGTTTCCTTTGTAACGGTTGTACTGATACGAGACGTCTGCTCGGGTTCCCAGGCTTAGATGAATGGTATTTTAATGATCATCAGAATTTAAATTCCACCTTAGACAGTAACTCATTACTCCCTTTCATAGAATCCAAAAAAATACCGACATTTCGCGTGTCTCTATGACAGCGGTATTATTTGAATAAAGATCTAATATCGTTCGTATTATGAGACGTATACAGAGTTCATTGAATCGTTTGGAGAATCCATTCCGCGTTGTTCCCGAGAATTTAGTGTCGTACTCGTGGCGGGCTGTAATCGACATTTACAAAATATATAATTCAAAAATCCGTTAAATCTAATTAGTATTCATCGCACAAGCCGTCGGCCAGTTGACGGCGTGTTTCTCGCGTGTTAACTCGTATACGATGTATTCATGCCATTACATGTACCCCCATATGTGTCTTCAGACACTAGCGTGAAGATTAACCTTTAGGCCTTACTACGTTAGACATAGAGGCCACAAAGCCTCTATAGAAGCCTCTATAGCGGTTGTGGTCTGCGTGTTCCGAGTGCGGTTTTAATTGCGTGTAAAAAGATATCATTACGCGTATTAGTTCTCCAGAAAATTAGGTACTCGAGTGCTAATTATAATTGCAAGTCATGTTTCTATTTTTTGGTTTTATTATAACTATATACAATTTAAAGCGTGTAACGGAAATCGTTATTTAAATGTATTTAATTTAATAATATTCTATATTTTCTCAAGAAATCGTACCAATTAGCTGATCAGTCGAATAGCGAATTCTGAACTTCGATACGTAAGAAAATTCCGCTGATACGGAACATTGCTTACCTAAAGATTTAATACCTAATGGTTCACTAATTCAAATTATACATGGAAATAACATTAAGTATAATATTGTATATTTTCTACAAGGAAGCGAAATCATAATTAGGAAAGTTACGATCCTTATCTAGTTACACGCGTGTCATGATAACTTAATTACTTCCATTGTCTTTTCAATATGAGGAGGTATGATTAGTGTCCCATTATAACACAATACGAGCGACGGTCCACATTCTCGCCCGTCTACTCGCGATAGGTGCAATGGAGTTAATTAAGTTGGGTGCGATCGGGCAATCGACAGTCGACATGCCTGTCTCCGAGCGGAAACATCCTGATCGTATAAATCCTGGCTCAACAAGGAACTGATTTGATTTTCGAACTTCTTTTCAAATTGTTTTGTAAATTTTGTTATGAATTGCGTTCATGACTATTTTTAGTCTATCAACTAAACTTGAGTTGAACGTAGACAAATTTACGGGAACGCAAGTGGATTTTTTTTTAAAAAGAAATTTAAAAAAAATACATTTATATTTACTTTAATAAAATAATAAAACTTAAACTAATTACAATTAGTGAAATGATCTAGCAGAAGCTCAAGCTCTGATCAAGTGAAGTAAAATTAATACAAATTGTATTCAAATTGAATATACTACCCAAGATGCGAGGTTCCCAGAATGAATGCAATATATCGACAAGGCGACATTCGTGTGAATTTATCTTCATGCTGATCAAGCATTTACTTGTAATGTTCTCCCACATTGAGCCAACATAACTACGTCTAAAGAGACTTACAAATTAGCAACAAAATTCATTAAATAAATGTTTGTCATCTTTTAACTTTTTTCGCACAGTATGTATTCAATGTTTTATCGTTCAATTGTTTGTTGGTGGAAGTTATTTAAAACCGCAATCGGTTTAATGGTAACGCAACGCAGACGGAGCTCCCAATGAAACATTCGTTTTTATCTATTATGTTGATATCAAAAATCGGTTTCTTTCGATTAAGGTGAAATAAATTATATTCAAGTTTCGACTTAAACATTAAAATCATAAAAAAAAAATATTAGTATATCTAATATTTTTTTTTTCCATTCAGATGTTTATATGTCATATATAAATATAACATTATGTGTAGTATATAAAATATTAATTAATGAATCACAAACGGAAATACTTATCTCCTCTAATATCCGAACGATTTTTGTTATTTATAACACTTACTGGAATAAGCATTTTATGAATTAGACCAGAACATATTATAAAAGCGGCACAACAGTCTGCATACTCGCAAAACAGTAATCTCGAAAATTGTATCGTGTTCGAGCATGCGTACTTCTATCATTGAAGATGTTATTGCACCGATAAACCATAAATAGTGACTTTCACGCTACGATGTTACGCTCGTCTAAATATAATCGTACGCAAAGCGTCAACACTGTTACTCGGACAAGTGCTGTTTACATCAGTTGAATGAGCTTCAGGGGGACGTTTATAGTAAAGTTTATTGACCTTGCACATGTCAAAATAGATGTCCTGAATTCGTTAGTATTTGTAGTTTTCAAATTTAATCAATAAGTTTATTTATAGGTGACGCTGGAGTGAATTGGTAATATTATATAATTAATTTCAAGGCATAATGTCTATTCTTATCCTAGCTATACTGGTAATACTTATATCAGGAACGCAATTGTCTTCCTCGGTGTGATTAAAGAGTTCAATGACCCATTTAGATTCGAAACTCGAAACCTAAGATGGTTTACTGGTTTCCAACCCAATTTAGGTATCAGATTGAAATACATTTTGCAGTTCACCGGAGCTTCGAGTGGCTGCGACACGAATTCCATTCAGTATTGAACGGCTCAGTGCATTGCTACGTTTGGTTTGTATGGTTTCCATTGTCTTAATTTCTACATACCTAAGTCATTTTATTCTTTCACAGTAATCAATCTCTACAAATAATATTTTTTGTATATTGCCTTTGGAAACCATACTTCCGATAGTAAAGGTACTTTGTTCAGTTGATCTGCGTAAGTTTAAGAAAGGTACTCAGTCCAAAATATAAGAATTTTGCTTCGTATGTTTGACCTTTAATATAAACGTTATACGTCTACATTTATTACGAATGTGAATGAATGAAATCATTATTTATTTCAGAATTACAACTTTTCTTTCTGAGAAATGAATATATAATTAATCTTATAGAAATCCAAGATAGCCGTGCACTATAATTGATAACATTTAAAAATAAAATATTAAATAATATGGCCGTCAAAGTCTAGCTGTAGGCGATACAGTAACGACCTTTTTTCTAGTTAATACTAGACAGGCCCTTGACCTAGGTAAATGTCTGGTCGCTTTCGATGTCTTTGTTTCTTAATATAATTGTATTTAAAAATGAAATATTTTTTTTGATACTAGAAATAAATCACGTTTAAACATTGGTAAATTTACATTAATGCCTGTAATCGTGTATCACACTGTACTCATAATCTAATTTTAACTAATCTAAACCTTACTTACGATGTTTCTTGTGACATCTCACTTTGATATAAGTATAATACAACAGTAAGACGTACCTCATACAGAAAATAATATTAATAAGGACGATTTTATTCGATTGACGATAAAAGTTTTATTTTATAACTAGCTGTCGTCCACGGCTTCGCTCGCGTGTTAAGGGTTTGTCGTCAGTGATATAAAAGTAGCCCATGGCCGAAGGATTCAAAGCTTTGCTTCATACCAAATTTCATCAAATTAAGTACAGTGGTTTGACCGTGAAAGCGGAACAGACAAACAGAGTTACTTTCGAATTTATAATATTAGTATAGATGACAATTTTCTGTACGAAGAAGCATAAGGCATTAAGTGAAGAAGCGTAAAGCATTAAGTAAAGAAGCAAAAGGCATTAAGTGAAGATTTTTCGTTACAATCAAATAAAACAAACGGTTAAGTTTATTTGCTAAGATATCGTATCTGTACTTCTATTAACGTTCAGTAAATTTTGCCTTTGTTAAACGAAACGGGATTCGACCTATCAATTGCGCTAGTTGATTACATTTGAAGAGAATTATTTGTCCATTGACCTAGAATTTTAGGTATTCGGTCTGTCTCTCGTTACTAATCGTTTGAGTGGTATTTAATCATAGCTTTCTTGGATTGGTACCCCTAGAGAAGCATTATTAATTTTGTCTGTTCTTATTATTTTTGCATCGTCTGCAACTTTTTCCATTAATGCGAAAAGTTCGTCCGCTATAAAATCATACCATAATATGATAACACGAGGCGTCGTAATATCTCTAGTTTTATAATTTACGATGCTCCCATTTTAAAAGCGGCAAAAGATGGTTTTGTAATATCTATAAACCCAGTTTAATTTTTATATTCAGTATACTTTAGATATGCATTATAATGAACGAGATATCGTTAAACTTTTATTTTAGGAATAAATTTTACGTCGTTCACATTTATAGAGTTAAATGGTGAAAAAATTGGGAAAAAATTGGCAACCTCGTCTCGTTAAATACAGGTGCATCAAACGAAGGTACAGTTTTTTGCAACTCCAATTTTTCATTGGTTACGATTCGTAAAAATATACGAACATTCATCCAAATTCGTCAATATTTTTATTTATCGATGTTAAAGAATATACCTGCAGAACTTTATTTATTATTATTAATTCAGCTCTACTACTTTCTGCCTGAAAAGGTGACATGCCCTTCCGAAAAGCAATTAACTAGAGCTCATAAAATATTAAAGGGTTTTATACGTAAGTGCTAAAATAAAATGTGAAATATGTTTCCATGTATGAAATAACACGTTACAGAGCATGAATAATAGTTTAATCAAAAAAGGATGCTGTCAGCATAAATGCAGATAAACAGAGAATATACATTTCATAAATTTTGTGTTGTTGAAATTTATTTTGCATATAATCTGTCTGGTGTTTGATTTGATTATGTTACTAGCAACTTCTACCCTCGTATCACTAATTATAATCAAATTTAATTAACTGATATTTATCAAACACATTGTTAAAATCAGAATAGAGAACTGATAAGAAAGTCTGAAATGTATATTTTGAATTCGTTCCGTGTCTAACACTTGTCGATTTCTGAAGACTACCTTGGCAACTTCAAGTATAATATATTATATCACGTTTCAAGATAGCTACAAACACTTGGCGTTGTTGCTCGTCGCACTCCGGAACGATGTCGGCAATATTCGCAGAAATGTTTTCAAGATGGTGTATATGTGCTTGTTTTTTTTTTATTTGTCGAAGTTTATTTCGTTCAAGGTTAATTTTTTTAATTAGTAAAATATGTTTTTAAGTTTTATATTTTTCTTGTCGTTTTGTTTCATCGCGTGATGTTCTAACCAATGTGTTTATCAGTGTTTTAAATCTTATATGAAACAAGTAGGTTCTCGTCCTTCCTATTTATGTATTTTCCGTGTGTCTAATTAAATAATAGGTATTGACTTGTTGTTGGATTTCTTACTTGTAATATTTGTTATAATTAATTTTTATAAATAAATGCTATTTGTAGTAAGGATTTTTTATATCTGAATAGAAAAAAAAAACATGAAGCGACGGAAATATTATATAAAATAAATTAAGTAACTGAAAGGAAAAGATAAAAATAGATAAGCAGTGGGTGGCTGTCTAAACGTTAAGTAAGAAAATGGGACAGCATTTTCCCACTTTTACTTGCAAATTTACGCCTCCGTTTCAAAAACTAATAAACCTTAGGAGATACACGACATAAACTTGTACAGGATTAAAATTTCGCTTAACCTTACTTAAGTCTTGAGTTCATGGAAGTAGTTCTCGTTTAAGTAACTTTTTCTCGTAATTTATCGCCTCCCTATACGCTATCTTTGTTCCAAGGCTAAGTAAAATTTTAAACAGGAATAAGCTGAGTTCTCAACCGTTTTAAGCGATGGAGCTTAACTTGCTACGTTACGTAAATCCACAAACGGAAGCATAAGGGATATCTTTCAGTGCAGAAATAAGGCCGTTTTCCTATAAAAACATATTACATTAAATGCTAGATGCATTAATAATGTGTTTATCTGCAACGTATGGCTCGAATGTATTTTTATCATATATGTCATATATATATGATAGCAAAATGGTTTCAATATTGTCTGTTTTTTTTTGGTTGGAGGAATAATTAATTATATTTCTTAACTGAAATTAAAATTGACTACAATTTACCTAAAATTCTTTACATAAAAGTGATTATTACTTACTTTGATATTTTGATAAAAGTAACATTTAAAAAAAATATGATACAAATGTCACTCAACTGAGAACTGTTCTAAAGGTGAAGGTTAATCTTGATCGTGTTTGAAGCAGTCCTTTAATCCTTAATGAGGCACTTCGAACTACACAACAGACATCATGTCTGTCGAAATTTGTTACTGCGCTTCAGGCTTAGGAGTATTTATAAAAAATATCACGTGATTTTCATTGGCCAAAAAACTCACTTTAGTTTACCAAATATCAATTTATTATTTCTACAGATCGATATATATAGAAAACTATTTTCACTTGTCTTTAACATCGGGGATGCACGGCCCCTACAAGGTTTCCCTGTTTCAATAAATCTTTGTAACTATTGGGACGTTGCCTTTCGAGGGGATACGAAGCCATAAAATACAGTCGTCCAAAGATAGAATTAGTGTCTACGTAGCGTAAACCATAGTCGAGTCGCTGAATGTGGTTCTACATAACAGAAAAATGTGCAGATTTCAACGTTAACCATTCGGTTCTTTATATCTGTTAGTATATTTTTTGTAATTTTGTAGGTATTTTGGTTCAAGGTAAATGAGTTAAGTACAGGGCATGGCCTTCATTAATGATTTGAACTCTATTAATATTAAATTTATTAATAGAAATATTAGGATTTAAATCGTCGCTTTTAAAGCAATAATTCCAATCTTTTTCTTCCAAGTTTTATAGTACAAACGTATGTCTTATAATAAATAGGTATTAACTAGGTAGGTACATACTCCTTCATTTTTAACATATGGTGTATAGTTAAATAGTTAAGTCAACTTAGATATAAATAATTTATTATAAAAAAGTAATAGAGTCAAAATACAATAAAATATTGTTAGAAGTTTATATTTAAGCTGTTTGTAATGTTCTATGTTTAAATATACAAATTTATTAATCAACCAAGAACCCTATTCATAATGTTAAGGATATAACATTTCCAGATTAGTCCACACCCTAAACGATTGAACAAGCGTGAGTCACAAATATTACGATATGGATTCCTGTATAATGAGCATAGAAACGTCACTGTGTGTCCCGTTTCCGGCGCAATTCGAGGGGTTATTGCGAATTGTGCTGTTTTTATATATCTGCACATTTAATCGATAATATTAGAGATGGGATGAAATTTGTTTTACGTTCGGCTTAAACGAATTTCGACACTTGCGCTTGAGCTGAATTTCGATATTCGATCGAAATTTTGAATAAATGGCGTGTGCACTATCTCGACTGAAAACATGAAAAACGTCTGTACTAACCGCCGTTGTAATGTCAGCTGAATTTTTATTTTTACCGAATGTTCGGCCGAACTTCGTTTCGGTTTTAAACCACATTCGGCCCATTAGATAATATGTAAGATATGGATTGTTGCCTTAATTTTTAGACATATTACAGTATAAATATATTATATTTATTATAATACAAAAAATGTAGACATCACATGTTTACGTTTGATACCGATCGGTTTATAAGTTTTTGTTTAAAACTGGAAAATTTAAACATAGGTACCTAACGCTCATATTAACGAACATATAACATACCTTATCTAAGTTTTGTTTTAGTTATGATGCAATAAATTCCATTAAAATAAATGAATTTATTTATGCGCATATATTTATTATTTAAACGTAGATTCCATTCAAAACCATGTATTTATGATTATATCCGTGAACAGCATAAATCTTGCATAAAAATGACAATGGCTTTTAATGAAATGAACAGAAATTTACAATATTGTATTTAATAAATTATGTATTGCAATAACATGTTGCATTGCCTTAGAGATTTCTGTGATGACTTAAAATAGGGCTAGTGCAGGTTATTATTACCTTATCTGTACCTACAATCAGTATTTAGATAATTACAAGCGGATAATAATTTTAAAAATAAATACTCATTATATTAAAAAAATGGATTTCTAGAATCATCCGGCAGACGTTTTTCTGTTTCTGCAGACGTTTTTCTGTACAACCTTTAACTTATATCCAAATACTTATGATTAACAACTGATGTAGGTAACAATCAAAGTGATACATCTTTAAAGGTGTAAACAACATTGACCTCCAAAAATATAAATCAAACTAACCGATACAAAATATATCAAATTTTAATAATTGAAATTAAGATATAACAAAGAAAAAATACATAAATATATTACTTATAAGATATGAGATCGAACTATGAGATCTTTGGAATGTTTAACAAAATTAGTTTTGTTATAAAGAAAGATGTCAATATCGATTAGATGACATTAAACGAATCCATGAGTCTGTTGTCATGTGTTAAGTCGTGCATATTTACCTAAATTTGTTTTAAACGTTTGCTATTCAATTTACGCAACGATCCAGTTGCACTATAATTGGGTTCGTTTCGTATCGTAACCGATATAAATATTGGTCCATAGGTACGTTTAGGCTGAGGTTATTTTTTGTAAAAAATAAACGATTATTTGGAAGGTATCATCTCGTTATCAAGTCTTAGAATTGGCTCTCTCAATATATCATCAATCCATTCGTGTATTTCTACGAGAAATAAAAGAGCATTTCCTTCTCCCGCTTTACATTAAACACTCGCATGTCTGAATTTTGTTACGTTGCTATTGTTTTTTCTTCTAATAGTATTCAACATATTACTTTATCGCTTAATTTGTGAAGTTCACGTGAATCGTTTGCGTGTTTCTAGTGGTTTTTTTTTATTATTGTGTTAAATTTTAGTATTAGAATGTTCTAGTTCAGCGTTAACTAGTTTTGATCGTTAGATTTTACTTTTGCGTATATAATTTGATTGCTAGATTTTAATGCATGTGGAGTTAATATTATTGTTAATATATAAGAACTATAGCCGAGATGGCACAGTGGTTAGAACGCGTGTATCTTAACCGATAATTTCGGGTTCAAACCCAGGCAGGCACCACTGAATTTTCATGTGCTTAATTTGTGTTTATAATTCATCTCGTGCTCGGCGGTGAAGGAAAACATAGTGAGGAAACCTGCATGTGTCTAATTTCAACGAAATTCTGCCATATGTGTATTCCACCAACCCGCATTGGAGCAGCGTGGTGGATTATGCTCCAAACCTTTTCTTCAAAGGGAGAGGAGGTCTTAGCCCAGCAGTGTGAAATTTACAGGCTGCTAATGTAAAATGTAATGTAAAATAATATAACATAGCAAGTTATATGATTGCAAGGTTTTAAATTGTTTTCTTACAAGTAGGTAGATATATTTTCGGTTTGAAAAACGAGTTACCGTTAAAAGTATGGTTCAGGACCGTGTTTGCGGTCACAGACTGTGAGTCTTTTTTTCTTTACTAACCCACTAAGAAACTTAGCGAACAGGTTCTTCGTCGGCAAAAAATAACCTCATCGTTCTGTCTACTATTTTAAACCTTATCCAATTCTTTATCGTTATTATTCCTTTAAAACTACCTCGCTAATTTCGTAGAAGTAAAATTCAGTTTTTTTTTTTTTATTTACATAAAAGCTTTCCAAATTTAAGACTTCCACTCAGTAGTCTTAGCTGAGCGTGAGCTGAGTGACATACGTTTTTATAAGTATAGATTTTTATAATGCAAGAAATAGCTGCGATCGTTTAGTTTAACTCGTATCTGTCTGCCTTTAATCTTGTTGCTCTTTCACGGAAAAACCATTGGAAGTTCAAGAAAGAACATACTTTTTTATACGTACTAACTGACGAACAACCAATAAAACGCGAGGGCAGCAATGAGCGACAACAGATTGTATAAAAATTTCTACGTTGGAGTTATCATATTTAAAAAGACATACGTAAATATTAGTATAAAAAAAATAATCTTATTTTATGAATACCGCCTAGCATTCGTGAGTAAATATTGGACTATAAAATATCTCTATATATTATATTTATAATAATCTTTTGATGTATTTTCAAACCACATATGGTTTATATACGAGATAATTAATTTGAACCGAATTAAAATAACACTATAGAATATCGAAGTAAATTGTATACAGTTGAATAAATGACTTGGCTACGATTCAATTTTGCTTAACCAGACAGTATCTATTAATTTCACGGAGCGATGAAAATCCTTTATTCATTTAGGTAAATTTTCTGTTAACTATTTGTAAATAGTGATCAGACGTAAAGCTGCATCTCGTTTATCAAGTCGTATTGGCAATTGAAGTTTGTGTAACTTATTTAAGTTGTCAATGTAATTTGAATACAATGTTGTATAAGTACTGACTTTCTGAAAGAATGGTTAAAGTTTAAAACTAGCAAATCCAACTGCATTCCATTCTAGATACACGCTACTGCATATTGTACTTGCTATTATATAATTAAATACAAAAGGTAGCCATTCGTAAGATTATCAGGATATACTATTATAGTGCAAAAGTATTTACACAAACAGATGTAACACAGAATCCGATTGCAATTCGTTTAGTGCTTTCCAAGTCATGGCTGTAAGGTCAGGAGAGCATCATCTTAAATATTTGAACATGTAGGTGTAAAATTCAACGATATATATATATATATGTATATATTAAATCGGAAAGTGATAAAGAATATTACAATAAAATAAAAAATAGGTATTTGAAGACTGATAAGTTTCTTGTCGGTTCTTCTTAGTAGATTCTGCATTTTAAAGCAGTAGTAGTTTCATGTCATCCATATGCTTGTGAAGCTATGATTCAAAAACACCAACATACTTATAAGTTAAATATTTAAATGTAACCTTATTTGTTGTCTGTTTGCTCTCAACTTTTTTTAATGATTATAACACTTATATTTTGATGTCTGTGTCTGTTTAAACCATAGTTTACATCTGAAACAAAAAAAAGAAACGTCGAGTTCGAATTAGCTGGTTGAAGGAAATGGTGTGGAAATCGGGTAACGCCCTTAACTTGACCTGCCGGAAATAGAAGGATGATCCCAAAGTTAATGGTGTTAGGGCGCATAAATCAAATCTAAATCAAAGTGTTCTTTGATCTTGTCATCAAATGTTTTATTCTTGAATGTGAAATTATTATAAAGTATTTCTTTTGATATTATAATCACTCTACATAACGCGATACAAACTATCGCTATAGGAAACCATTCAAAACTATATTTGAAGTTTGTAGTAACCTCAGCTTAATAAACGTAGGGCGTAAACACAATATTTCTAGTAGTTCTACAGTTAGTGGAACTACTAGAAATATTACTATTTTTAATGTTAAATAGTTTTCAAAATAAATTTTCGTATAATACTTTTAAAGCTCGACTCTTATACCTACGTAGAAAATGAAAATTTGTACAAATTAATCTTATATTAATTTTAAATTATGAAGGATCGTCGGGCATACAAGTTCGCTGGAATTGTCCCAATTTGCGCCTCCAAAGATATTATTGAATAAGTTCTCTAATTGTGCGAGGGCCGCTTCCTCGTTGTTAAGCCACATTTGAGACTTCAGTAGCTTACGTCACTCGTTGCTCCACTAATGTTTGTTTTATCAAGCGTTGCTATGCTGTATAAAATAGCAATTTCTTTTCGTGTCTATTCAAACTACATATTTAACGCGCTGGACTTCGTCTTACATTTTCTGTATAACAGAAAATCATGTAGTCTATTTCAAATGTGTAATTATTGTAAAAATTACTTTGATGAATACGTGGATGTAGTTACACTTGTGAGAATCAATTAAAATATTATAAAATATAATATAATAATATTTATTTTATTTTGTAGGCATAATATTTTCTACCATCACGGAACATGATTCAGTCAAGGCACATCGACCCAATTTAGGGTTCCGTGTACAAACATTCTACCCTTATATCGACTTTTATGGCATCAAAGCACGCCGTTAAATTCCAAATGTCGATCGAACCGACATCGTTTCAATATTCAATACCTATTCTGTATCATCGATATCTCGTTTTGCCCGACGATGATTAATTTCAGCGACATTGCGTTTTACATTTCACGAGTGGACGTTACATTCGACACCTTATTAAATTTGGTACTTAAGGTTTCCGATTACAGTTAAACATTAGTGATCGACTAATGTATTACTTATATAATACAAGTTTTTGTAGGCACGGTTTATAATCTAACTACTAAATTATCTTTATAAGTATCACGTTTGTTTATTATCTTACTTGTACACATGAGTATAATTTAAGTAGTCATTATAATTTTGTACTTGATACTGTTTAATATGTAGTATACAGTAAAAGGTAGGTACATAGGTGTATTCGTCTGAGTAATGAAATGATATCTTGCGAATAATCTTAATTAATTTTTCGACATCTGGCCAATAAACTATCTATTCCCCCATGCAAAGTCATTGATCATCATTCATTTATTGATTCATTGATCATCATCCTTTTTTTAAAATAAAGACAATCCAACAGACACACTTTAGTATTTATATTTTGTCTAGCGACTCGTAACAGTTTTGCACGGGTGCAATTTGTTAAGAAAATATTGATTCGATATATTTCTTTTATAACTTATACTATATAAATCAAAATGTGTACATGGTCATTCAAATCTGGACAATTTTTACTGACAAGATGAAAATGTTTTTGTTATCCACCCCCCAGTTTCGGAAGTATCTTCTCAACTATTCATTCGAATGTTATAGTGTGAAAGATAACTTTAATCTATATGAAATGACCAAGATAAATAGTCTATTGGTTTTTTTACTAATTTGTAATACAAAAAAATCGTTATTAGTAGTAGGTAGTTTAGAATAAGTCACATGCTGTACCGGACTTTTCCGTAGATCTGATCTGATCTACAATTTTCTAGTAAATTGTTTTGATGTGTCTCCTAAGTTTTAACCAGCGTTAGCAAATAATTAATTACTTGTAATTGGGTAAGCGTACGAAAACAATTTTTTTGACCAACCATTTTTTCCAAAATTTTTTTTTATACCATAATAATGTACAAACCTGCTCCCATTGTTACTCTTTTTATAATAAAAACCGTAGTGGTTTAGATGAAGAAAGTAGTTACAGACAGAGGCACAAAGCGACTTTATTTTATATCTAAACACGCGGTAGCGTGTCAGCCAAGTTCAAGTAACAGAACTGGCGAGCCACTTTTGACCCCCTCATAACTCAAACTATTTGACATAAACTTTTCAAATTTGGCTCATATATTGAGACTCGCGAGATACATACATATGTGATCCAAATTTCATAAACGCATCTCAAACGGTTATTTAGATATTAACGTCTAACAATTGACATTTTTATCACTGACTGACCTATAAATCAAAACTATAACCTACTTCCAGTTGACCTAGAAAGTTCAAATTTGGCAGACAAGTACCATTGAATTTTTGCGTGCTTAATTTGTGTTTATAATTCATATGTAACAGGCTTAGAACTTGCGCAGGTTATAATATAATTCGTATATGAGAACTAGCCAAGTCAGACCTTAGGCTACAATATATTATCTTAAGTTATAAGAAGAAATTATATTTTATGTAGTTATAAATAAATTACAGGAAGGACCATTGAACTTGGCATCCATTTAGGTCTCACTTCTTTCGTCGTTGAAGTCAACAACCAAGGTATATATCGTAATATTGGACTTGGCTCTCATTTTTACATTTATGTTTTTGATGGGATTATATTTGTAGGAATAGATTAGGTAGGGAATGATTATCTTCTGTTTTCAATTCCCACTAATTAAGGTATTAAGCTTTAAAGTATTCTTGATAATAAAAAACAAAAATATTTACACTATAAATTTTTTCTCTTATTTATATTTATATGTAGTACGTGTGAAATGTCACGTGTGCGTCTGTATTATTGTAGGTGTCTTATTTAATATGACGTCTGATGTATCGAGTGACATCGTTAAATTCAGTTATAGGGCCCTTGTCTCCTATATTTAGCTCGGCGATATCTAGGCCGGCGGAAGGTATCTCGTGGGATGTCGACTAAGCGAGATTTCCTCGTCGATTCTTACTTATAACTATTTAAAAATGGAAGGCATAATTAAATTTGTTTTCTGTTATTAAAAGGGCGAATATCAATAACCCATACTTCCGATAATCAGATTAGAAACAGTGAAAAAAATCGGTTGTTTTATTTATACTAATATTATAAATGCGAAAGTAACTCTGTCCATATGTATCTGTAGGTCTTTCACGGGCAAACTACTGAACCGAATTTGACGAAATTTGATATTAAGCAAGCTTGAATTCCAAAAAAGGATATAAACTACTTTTTAAGCCGAACAGCTGACGATTAATCCCTTAAAAAGGTGAACGAAGCCGCGGCAGCAACTAATGTAATATATGTCTTTTTGCGTATTATTTTTGGTCATAGTAACGTTAAACTGTAACGTTATGTCGTTCAGCACAAATAAAGTTATTATTTTTTAAATGAATTCTATATTGGCAATATGAGATGTGTACATATGAAAGATGTATTTTAGCCCTAGCTATTTTGATATGAGGGATGTTTCTCATGATCAAATAAAAGTAATATTATTTCGCTTATAAACATTGGAACTGTCGAGAAATTATGCATCCCTTGATAATATTAACTACTACAAATAAAACAACACTGCACTGCAAGTTAAATAGGCCACCCATTGAACCGTGAACGGGCTAACCACGGGTATCCCTTGTGTTTGTAATAACATTGGTTCTTCTTTTGAACCGGAGAAAAAAGTATTGATAGTTGGTAAGTTGCCAGCCCTAGCTTTGCATAGCCCAATTGAGGTTACTGTTATAGTTCCAAGTGATTAGTGTAATAATCTGGTTATTATAGTATTATCAATATAATACTATAATAACCAGATAACGCTTAGGTAACACAATTGTTACCTAAGCGTTACGACTTTATAAACATATTCTTGATTTATACATCGTCCAATTGTCCACTTGAAGCCTACGATAAAACTATAAGGCTAGTGTTTGTATTGAAACATGTGTTTTCTAATTGTTTTTTGAGATCTAAATGAATTTCATTGTAATTAGACACATGGTTGGTTTCCTCACGATGTTTGTCTTCACCGCTGTGCACGAGATTATTTATAAACACAAAGTTTGATCCCGCAATCATCAGTTAAGATTCACGCGTACTAAGCACTGGACCATCTCGACGTTAGGTGTGTTACCTGCGTTTAATGTAACGACTTCGCCACCGTGGACTGTAGCGTAGTTCTTAAAATAATATTTTTCAATTAACGGGGTACCTATCCCAAATACACTATAAAGCTTGTTCTTCTTGCTTGTATAGTTAGTTCATATATTAGTAATGATAAATCTGTACTTCAATATAATAAGGAGGCTTTATATGTTGGATGTTTTTTCGTTTTGTATAGTACCTAAGGTAGCATACATTGATTTAGAGTTTACAGTTTTGACTAGTACTTTCGGATATATTACGCGATATTTTAAAAAACATTCCCGAGAAATCGGATCTCTTTTTCATTTGACGCTCAATATTGTATTGAAACTATTTATTTTACAAATATATATCTAAATAATTATATTTATATATATACATCTTCATTATGATTTTTGTGGAGGTAAGGCCGGTTGGGTAGTTCCCACCCACTCATCATATATTCTACCGCGAAGGGTACACGCACAAGGGACATAACATATATCAGTTCCCAAGGTTAATGGCGCATTGATTATGTAAGAAATGGTTAAAATTTCATACGGCGCCGATGTCTTTGAGCCGTGGTGACCTCTTACCATCGGGTGATCCGTCTACCTACGTCATAGCAATAAAATAAATAGGTTTTCTAATTTACTCGATTCTTAATTATAAATTGCTCAATGCCCTATAAACTTTTACGCATAACAGCAGCATAATTTATCAACGAATAAACTAAACTAATAACAATAAAAACTAATTTCAATTGCTATAATAATACTGAGCTTTGATTAAATTACAGGTAAACGGCCTCCTTAGACCACACTACTACGCCATCAATTAAACTTGAAATAATAAAATAAAGTTAGTTAAATAGTATTTAAAAATAGAATTAAACGCATAAAACATAAATAATAACTGATTTCTGTTTTTTTTTTTATTTGTTAAGATTATAAGTCCTCTGATCAAGATACAGTCATGGCGGCTTGAAATAGTAGCTTTCTGTGTAAGGGTTAATATATCTTAAAGCACAAGGGTGTGCTCAAATACAGGTGAGCTCTCTATTCACTCAATCACGTAGTCCGATGGGACGGAAATCCGACATACCGGAAAGAGATCGGACGCAAGACCAACGGATTTACGTGCGTGTAGGCTCGGATACGTTACACTGCCAAATTTTCTAACACTGGGAGAGAGGAAACTTCTTTAAAGCAATCCTTTATTGCTCCGATTTGGGATAACGATTTAAAGATCCGCATTATGATCCAGCCATTAGACCAACGATGCAGTCATAGCTGCAACGATTTGTAAAATATTATCTATCTATTTTTAACTGTAGAGTAAACGGCGCAAATTATTTTTTTATATAACGGTCTAATTTGAGTTCAATGATAAACTCGCTAATCTAACATAACCTTAAAGGTCAAAATTGTATGTTTCATTGTAAATTAAATAATCCGGTTACAATTTTTCGACAATTTACAATCTGTCTATATTCGAACCATAAAAGTAAAAAGCCAAATAAACAACATTTGACAGCAAATTGACGTGATATCATTGGTCAAGAGCTTGGTTAATCTATGATACTCACTTTGAATTGACGAGGACGAAAAAATGGCGTTTGAACGCCGACGAAACTGTTATCGGAATTTTGGAAGTAAAATTAAAGTGGAAATAAGTAGTTAAGTGTAATAGTGTTGTATTATAAATAAATATATATTAATCATAAACTCTTAGTAGTGCGCAATATAGTTGAGTTATTCTTTATTAACATGAAACACGTAAATCTAAGGTTTGTTTATCTTTTGTCCTACTTCCATTGGAATAGGCTATACGTACATTTATTTTAATCTAACGGTCCTAAAAATGGTAAAATTTTAGGGTAAAATAAAAATCCGATATTTCACCCTAAAATGATGACCCCAGTGAAAAATCATAATAATAGATGTAGTGTTATCGTTGTGTAGTGCTGTAGTATACTACTGTACATGTTTTTTTCCAAACGTTGTAAGTTTGTAGTAGGATGTAGTTCGTTAGTCATAATCACCAGGTCGACGGAGCGTAACAAAGGGCAAGGGTGAAGTAGGGTTTTGGCAAATGCCGCGATAGTGATTATGTAATCACAAATGTTGCTACGATAATAATAACCAACGGTTTTATAAATACTTTTGCGTAATATCTTTATATAAAATGGTCATTTAATCTCGATATGTATTAGTTAGAGGAAAGAGAAAGTTAAAGCAACGAGAAATCTAACTCGAAAGTTAACGGTCTTTAATGGAAGCGTGGTTTGAAAATAGAACGAAAAGATTTTAATATAATTCTTAAAAGAAAGATTATGCAAGCGATTTAAAATAAATCGTAACTTTTTAAGTAACGAGTTGGTTAACACTTTTATTTACATTTTTATGCATAAATATTTTTTATACAATATTCGATTTGAAATATTAAAATTTAAAATATAATTTGTATTATTCAAAAATAACTTTAGTAGCTAAATTTGTTATGGACAGTATAATTGTGCATTACTAGGAAAAGTATTCATTAAAAATAAACTCTTTATATATATATATATATATATATAAATATATATAATCTCCTTTGTTCGGATCCGTCCTCATTTTAAGGCTGTATGTAGGTGTTAACTGAAACATATCTGTGCTTAGTTTAAGATGATTCTTTTTCCTTAAATATTTCATTCGAGTCTTCTGGTAATTCAAAACTCGTTTTTTTTATATATGTAAATATTTACGATTACACGAATGCTAAGCAATTTAAGATATACGTCTAGATATCGTTAGTTACAAAGTTCGAGAAATTTATATTCAAACAAAAAGTTTTTATTTTTAAAATATTTTCCAAACAAATGCTACATCGCGGTACAAATCGTGAATTAAAATAATATCCATTTTAAGAAGGTAAAATATGTCTAAAGTTTTTAAGCTTTATATTGTTAAAACATAAAATTAACCGTCATTTTATAATATACTTTCATAATTACAATTGTAATGTTTTACGTTCCAGTTGTGCGGTTGAGGCGAGCTCAGCACGATGGGTAAGTTGCTATCGAAGATCTTCGGTAACAAGGAGATGAGGATATTGATGCTGGGCCTCGACGCTGCTGGAAAGACTAGTATCCTTTAAATAAGTGTTGAATTTATTCCACCACGCTCCTCCAAAACAGGTTGTGGTAGTGCACATGTCATAATTTCCTTTTCCCTTTGCAGTTATGCTTACGATGCTTTCCCTCACTGCCAAATACGAATTATAAATACATATCAAGTAAGCGCAGTGGTCCATGCCCGGGTTCAAAACGACAATCTTCGGTTAAAATTCACATGTAGGTAATATCCACGGCGTCATCCCTACTCAATAGTTAGGTTTTAAATTGATTCCTTGCATCATAAATTATGAGGTTGACTTATAGTAATGGCATACATCTCACACGACCAGGTCTGGTAGTCACCACCCACCTAAATTTTATCATTGGTATCACATACTTTGTATTGCTATTTTCCGGCTCGGTGTGTGTGAGCCAGTGTTATATGTTATATCAGATACGAGGGGCATAATGGCAGATTCTATAATTGGCTCCGTGTCGTCGGTATTTCGATTTTTATTATTTTATAATTATTAATATTGATAAATACTAGAAGGGACAAAATGTTTCACCTGGTCATATCAATTTATAAATATAGATCTATTTATATATCTTTTTTTTATACGTGAAGGAAAATACATTAAAAAAAAAAACTATGTACGGTCATCTTGTATGGTCGTCATCTTAAACAGTAGCTTTTTTTTTAATCGAAAAACAGCCTAACCTACCTACCAACTCACCCAATAATATACTAATATACATATGGCCCGCCACTTGTGACCTTTATTGTTCTATTTTATTTATTTATTTTTACACATAAGTTTTGTTTACAATTTTAATACCAGCCCTTTATTTCAATCTAGCTTTCGCTGTCTTTTGGAAGTCAGTTTTTGTTTTTAACTTTTGATTGTTGTCGTTCTTCGTAAGTGTAACTGAAAATAATTATTTAGTTCTTTGGTAAATATTAGTTTTATCTACACTGTAGAAAGATGAATTTGCTTTTCGAGTTTATTGTTGATAGAATACGCCCGAGGCATCGTTCTCGTTGTCCACGAATACTTTGATAACTTTTCAATTCGATGGTTAAAAGTTATTATTGGCTTTGCTGTTATAACAAATCCATCCTCTGTTTTTAGAGTACATGTTACTAATTTTTTCTGCGCTTAAATTATCGCAATAACGAGCAAAAATAAGTCTAGTTTAAATTTATATATACAAAGCAATTCTATTTATATTCTTGTTATAAAACAAAATAGACACTTTAGTGAATATATCTCGCAACTCTTCGACCTTGAAAACAAAATATGATATCGACTTTAAACTAATTTTGTTCGAATGCGCAATAAGTTCTAAGATTTATTTAAATTATAATTTAATAATTCTTAGATATAATTATATTAATAATATAAATAAGCTTAAATGCGGAACAGCACTAACTTTAGAAGATTCGTTTGTCATAAATTCCTCCACAAGTGAGAGAATGTCGTAAAACCTGCATATGTATGAAATTCTAGATCTGTTTGGTGACAAAAGTTCCAAACCTTCTGGAAAGGGATATAATGAAAAAAGTAACTTTACCGAGTAAATTTCCTTAATGATACGTTTCAGCTATTTTATATAAATTAAAATTAGGTCAGTCTGTCACAACGATACCTACGGTCGGTTTCAACGTGGAAACTGTTACGTATAAGAATGTCAAATTTAACGTGTGGGACGTCGGGGGGCAGGACAAAATACGGCCGCTCTGGAGGCATTATTACACAGGTAACATTACAATAATACACTACTAATCTATAGTATTATATTTTTTACAAGTGTAATTTACAAGGAAATTTCGTGTCTGATAAGAAAAAAAAATATATATATTTTGTATGAAATTTCTTATAATACGTTATTGTCAAATTTATTATTAATATATAGTATTATTTAAATAGAAGGTGGTATTATCAATTTTTAAAATATGTAGTTCCGGAATGAAAACTAGCTCAATAGTAATAAAATCAATTTTTTTTTTTGATTTTATTATTCTTGTTGTTGTTCAGTTTAAGACCCGTAATAAACGGGTAGGAACTGCGTATTATGTTTTGTCGACCGAACGATATCAGCTCGATAGAAAATATACGATCGTTATAACTTGGTACATATGAATTATGTTTAAGTTAATTGACCACAAATAAGACAAGTTATGCATAATATGTAAGACTTTTATACTAAAGTATATGGAAACAAAAACGTACAAAAACGCGTTTTACGAGTACGTAATAATATATTTTTTGTAGTTGTTTTGACTGCTGCTGTATTAACATTGCACTCGTTAATTTAACACCTTACTCGTTTAAATTGTAACTAAACTTACGTTACTATAAACATTTTGTTAACCAACCATTGTTTAAAATTATATATAAAATTCTTGTTCGTATGTTTTTTGGGATTGATAGACTTCGACACCGTCTTCGATTCCATCTATAGTCATGAATAGCTTTGAAAGAAAATACAGTTTGACTTTTTTGTTAAAGCTTACCGTGTAAGGTATTATACTATTTAAGAATGCGAAAGATTGTTTTTTTAAATTTAGCTAAAAATGTTGACGTTAATTTGAAGCAAAGCAGTTTCTAGGTTTGAGTGTGTAAACTGCGGTGTTTCTGGCTTCATTTCGGATCGTAGTCAATAGCAAAGTTCCTGCTGATAACGTCACAATAAAATGGAACGTTAAAATTTAAGAATATTATGATTTAATATACTTAATTTTTTTTCTTAGTTGACTATTGGGAAAGCCGATAAGAAATTATTAATACATATTTAAAAAAATATATATATTAATTTTATTTGAATAATAATGTTTATTATTATACAATCTGTTTTGTTTCGTTTCCAGGCACTCAGGGTCTGATATTCGTAGTCGACTGCGCGGACCGAGATCGCATTGACGAGGCGCGGCAGGAATTGCACCGGATCATAAACGACCGAGAGATGCGTGACGCCATTATTCTCATATTTGCCAATAAGCAAGACTTGCCTGATGGTATGTTTAAACTACATGTACTTATACATTTTTTTTTTACTTTAAGACAGATTTATTCCTTGAATATACATATCTATACTATAAGTGCACTTAATCCCTTAAGTGGAAACATAATATGATGCTCACTTTTTTTAAAAGGTATTATAGGTAGGCATAAGTACAAATCGGCCACCCATTCGTCCAGAGACACTGCCAGTAAGAAATATTAACCATTGTTTACAATGTCAGTGCGCTAGCGATCTTGGATTATACACCTTGTATCAAATGATTTTCATTATATTAATTTGTTTTTTAATGTTATTTAAACTTTGTACCGTTTCCAGCAATGAAGCCGCACGAAATCCAAGAGAAGCTCGGTTTGACTAGAATTCGTGACCGTAACTGGTACGTGCAGCCGTCGTGTGCGACATCCGGTGACGGTCTGTACGAGGGGCTCACGTGGCTCACCACCAACCACAAGTTATGAGCTGCGGAGTAGGCGGCCGCTAGCCGCCTCCAGCACGCACGGTGAGACTCTTATACAAACCGTATTTTCGTACTACCAAAAATGTAATTATATTAAATTTATTTTGATAGCAAACAGATGGTAGATGGTAGATGATAATTTTATAGTGTACGGTATACTAAGTCATAGTATACGGTACCAAGGTCATATTAGTTGGCATATGTGGATCTTAACCGATGATAATGGGATCTAATTTGGGCAAGAACCACTCAGTTTGTAAGTGGTTAATTTGTTTTTACAATTCATTTCGTGGTTGGCTATAGAGAATAACATCGAGAGGAAACCTGCATGTGTTAATTTCTGTCACACGTATATCCAACAACCAGCAATGAAAAAGTGTAGTGTAGTAGTGTGTGAGTATTTTCCGTAGTTTTTCGGACAGGATATATAAAATTAACGACAATTCATTTATAAAAAAGGGTACATACTAATGTTTTTTACCATTTCCGCTGATAGAACTGGTGGAAGCTTTTATCTTTACCTCTGACGGTCGCTTCAATCCTCTATAACTACAGCAGTGCTTGGTAGATGGAGAATACTTTAATGAAGTAATTAATTTAATTTGATGATGTTCATTCCACCCAAAAGTTGGCAATATTTTATGTTCTATTAAATCCAAATTATAATCTAAATTTGTATATGAGAATTGGCATCGTAGCATATATTCAGTATAAAAAAAATATCCAATCTGCTACTGGTGCCGAAAAATACATGAAAATGGTGTAGCCTCTATTTGCATCTCGCTCGCGCTCTCATTATTTACACTCTGCCGACGGGTGCGAGTATCGATAGTGAGTTTTCAATCCTATTCAGTATCATATCAAATAAATATTAAACAATTAAATTTTCATAGAAGAGATTATAACACAGAATGTTTAGGAATATTTAAAAATCGAAACTAGAACTCAATTCTTAGTTTATGGGTCCTCCCCAATAGTTAATATGTATCATTATAATATTCCTGTACTATAAAGCTAGTTCGTCCTCATCGTATATATCAACTTTTTCATTAGTCGAATAATAATCTTTAAATAAAAAGGGAAACTTAACTGTGATTTGTTAATTTCAGGTGAGGATTTCGATGCCATTTATAATAAGTAAGCTGCGTCCGTGCTTGTCGGATCTAGAAATTTCCACGTGAACCAGTGTCGATCGATTGGACTTAACGCGAGTGGTGCACAGACTGTCGAGCAGTGAAACGACTATGGACTATTCAACGTTAGTTAGTCATACAAGTGAACTAATTGTCACACAAATGATAAATCAATTATTCCATTATTTAAATGAAAATTAGAGCTTTGTTGTATCGAAATATTTGATTATTATTTTTTTATGTTATTTTAAAGGAAATGATTACGTAGAGTAAATGATTTTTTTTTTACTAATATTATAATTTAAATGTGTACCTCCAATTTTGTTTGTATGATAGTAAGTTAGTTTCGGAGCTAATACATTATAGTAATCGATTAAGAGTCGGCGATCGAAGGATGTTCTTATACGAGTATTTATAAAGCAATAATGGAAGCACGCCTGCGTTTATATAGAAGAATATTGTACAGTAGCTTATGGAAATTGGTACGCAGTTTATATACAGTAGATGATGACTCGAGATAGACTGAAAGTTTTCGCACTCATAGTTTAAATTTATAACGAAAATTTAAAGTAAATTTAAATTCTTTAAAAAGACAGCGCTGTATAAAGTTAGGATGTTTGAAACATTCATACTTTAAGGTGTAATTCCAATGAATGATTATCTATTTTGTCATTCACAATATAGTTGCTTAATATAATTTAAAAAAAAAACACTTAACACTTTTTGTTATAGGTAAGATAAATATATTAAATGAAAAAGTAAATTTAAATTACTATAACGAATATTATCATTTCGATTTTAGATTGAAGAAAAATTTAATAACTTCTTAAAATCAATTATAAATGTCAGAAGTGTTGCCATTTACGGGCCTTGTAATTTATTTAAATAAATACATAATATATTTTCAACAGTTCTAAATTGTTGGGTATAAGAGTCACAAATGTTAAAAATAAAAATTAAAATCACTAATACAAGGGATATTAGCGAATTGTGCAGTTTTTAGAATACAGTAATTGTTCATATGAATGAGCGATTACGTGAATATTTCAAATTGGAATACACCCTTCATATTTAGATATATATTGCTTTCATAAAATGCTTCAACGAAAAGCCTATTTAAATATTATGTAATTTTTTCATATAATCCTAAAAAGTCATTGAAGTGTCGCAAAATATTATTTTTATTAAATAATATTTATATAATGACATTAATTTTATGATTTTTCATTTTATGATTTTTCATTTTGATCTTTGCTTTGAAGATATGCTAATATGTTAATCCAGGAATTGATCAGTGTCCGCTGGTAGGCTTGTGTTTCAGCTTTAGGTGTTTTTAATTCTAGAATTATTCGGGACCATCTTGGTTTATGGATGTCAATGTTCTGTACAGAAGACTTGTAAAGAGGATTGATTGCTATCAAATAGTTTAACGAATTGACAAGCGAACATGCGATTCATATTAGATACAAAATAATTAGTTATATTATATACAACTTTGAAGTAAATATTAATAATTTAGAAGCTTGTCAATTAATTTTTATTACTATTGTCTATGGTCTGGTGTTACGGCCAACATTTTTGAATCATATGTAAATCACAAGTTTCCATTTGTCAAATAATTTAACAGAAAGCTTAACATGAATACCAACTATATTGCGCAAAAGACATATGTTATATAAAATGAACACATCTGTCCATTGTTTCTATCCTGATAAACAAAAGTAAGGGTTATTGATATTCGTCCCCTTAGGACCAAACCACAGATTAAACATTATTTCGCTTTCGATTGAATTGCCATTTTAAGCGCATTCGTATCAATATTTTTGCTCTGTTACAATATTTGAAAAAAAAAAAAAACTACCTTCAATTAAAATTTTAAAACACCATCTATTTTATTGAATATAAATTTAATTAAAAATATTAATTCGAATGAAATCACCTGTAATTGACGCGACAAGGAAGGAGAGTGAAGTAATATTAGTGGTATGTATTTGTGCCAACTATTTCTTATGAAAACTTTAGTATGTTTTACAATCCTCTTTATATTTCTTGAACGCGTTGTATTCACGCACATAGACAAGTATTTTTCCCACCTAAAAATTGTTCAACTATAAACAATACTTCCAAGACAATGATACTTCTTTTATTTTTAATTTAGTAACAGTTGAATGATCGAAGTATATATGACAGGAGTGAAACCTTTTTGCGTCCAATTACACTTACAAACTTGCAGATAAATTCGATAAGACTACAATATGTGCCCAAAGAAGTTTCACTTCATAATTATTACACAACAATATGTTCTTAATATACTTTAATTACATAAAATATTTCATTTCGTATAGTTACTTTAAATCTTCAATAGATGTTAAAGGTGATATCAGTACGCTTGTGTTAAAATAAATGGTTTCTTCAAATATATATTTCAATATATTGCAGCCCAGAACGTACAAATAACGATTATGGTCAAATTAGTCGTGTATGCATTGTGAAGAAATTATGACAAGATTTGACCTTAGTTAGTCTGGACTGTGTAGTTGTTGACAACTAAATTTCGAGTGCCAACGGTTGTTGCTATCTGTCCACCAAGGTCATCACTGTAGGACTATGGTTGCCAACCGTACATCAAGCTGTTTATAATAATTTGAAAAGTTTCTGTCACCTGTCATGTAAAACTTATTCAAGGTCAACGAATAATATATTCTAATGTTGACAATAATGTGTGCCTCCTTAAAAATAGTATGTGAACCGTACCAGCTACACGCTCATAATTATCGGCTATATAAATTACTTCGTGATACAGGAGAAAGGAAATCGTAGGTTTGTATAATGGTTTTTTGGTCTATGATTTGAAAGAACATCTTGAAGTTTATGAGATTCCCAGAGAAAATGAAAAACATCATGTTTAGTGTTACCTAACCTAAACAGCTCGTTGCGTGTAGCCGTACTCGTACGTACGCACAGGCCCTAGTTAACATATTTTGTTTCATTATATTCGACATTAAGATATTTAATATTAATATTGTTGTATTGGAGAGACCATTAAATAAATTATTATTTTAAGACCTATTATTTTTTACTTTAGTATTTGTTACAGTTTCTTATTTTTGTACTTCGATATTTTATGTTATTCCTTCAAAGAAATTATGTTTAATGTAACTACAGATGATTCATAAAATTCCTTTCTAAGTGTAATAAATATATATTTTTTGTATGAAAACAAAGATAAGTGTCTGGTTGTTTATAATTATAAATTGATCTGGTATAAGTTCATTATTGGTGATTATTTTGTAAGTTTTTTTTTTGTTCTAAAATAATATGCCTTTAATAAGGTTCTTCCATTGAATAGAAGTTATTGTAACCAAGATTTGTAAAATCAAGAAGCTTTTATACCCTAAATCCTATTTCGAAATAGTTTAAGAAAATGTTGTAAGAAATGACTCGGGCGTAAGTTTTAGTTAAATAAAATTCACAACCCTATGAAATTATTTGGATGTATTTAATTTTTAGATATATTAAAGTGCTATATTGTAGCACAACGATGTGAATTGTAGGATTGTTTTCTTTTTTTTAATCGTTTCAATGGTATTGCTTGGTTGTAAATTATCTCGAAAGGTATGCGTCGTTGCGTTACAGTCTGCTGTATAATATTGTAGAAAAGTTATTCAATATAAATTCACACTTATAATGCGAGTTTTTTTTTTAATATTTCGTATTTTGTTCCTTTTATTATAACAGTAGTCAATATGTATAGTAATGGGTAAGTCTTCAATGTTTTTTTTTGTTTTTTAACAAATAGGTGTGACAAATTCCTGTAACTAAGTCGCCAACAAATAAATTGTTAATTCTTTAGATGAAAACGCCCTAAAAAAATTGTTATAACTTAGGGCGGTGTCCAATTTGGAGCATCCGTCGGTATTATAACAGTTCAAAGTGAGGGAAAAGAACTTAGCATTATAGTGCCTATCCTGTAAAAAAGCAATTTGTAAGATTGCACCAGAGAGAGTAGAATCGAGCATTAAACTCTTAAAACTTTGCTGCAGGCAAATGCTCAAACTCAAATCTTAGATTGTTACATCACAGGCAAATGCTGTCGATGAAGGACCGCTTTAAGTGAATCTTTAAAACTTCTCACTCCATTTGAAAATGATAGTTGACTCCATAAGTTCCACCACGCCTGCGGAAAGGAAGGTGTACATTGAGTTAGTATTAGTAATTACTGTCCAGTATTCTATTTCAGAACAAATTTTACTTGCAAAGTTTGCTTTGTTTTACATTTTTAAATTGAATTAAAAAATATATTAATGGAACAATTATAACAAACATTAGTATTGATATGGATATATATTTTATATTTATGTTGAAATTGGTAAAAAACTAATTTCACAAAACCGCACGTAAAAAAATATTTAACGAGCTTGATATTGATAGTATTTAGTAAAACATATCATCTATGATCCAAGTTAGATACATCATAATTTTCCCTAGTTTCTTCTTAAACGTCTGTTTAAGTTTTCTCCACTTGCAGCGAGTTTTAAGTCCTTTGTACATTAGCTTACATCTTATAGGTTTCAACTTTGTAAAGCTAGAAAGTCTTCTATCATTTATAATCTATTGACAAAGAATGATCAGTCAATTCTTATATTGTCGATTGTTCATTCAAATGTTTTTTTTTTTTCTGAACCGTTGTGAGAAGATCCAGCAGTGACGTCATCGCAGCGAGGTGGAAGTATAATTTGTAGTTCTTCATAGAGTGGGATTTCGTCCTCGGGAATGGGATCAACTAAAATAGGAGTGGCACAGTCATCATTTGCAGAAGCATTGCTGTAAAAAATAATAAAATTTGAATTAAATACTTACATATAAACTACCAAAAGGCACGAGGTCAAGATAATACTCAACATGCCAATACCCAGTGTATGGTTTTTCCCATATATCAACTTTTAATAGGATTTGGCAAGGTAACGAATAATTTGTAAATAAAACAAAACATGTTCTATACTGTTTTTACTTAAATCACGCTACGTATGTATGTAATAATAAATGGATTAAATATATAATGTGATTGAGTTCGACATTATATATCAAATTGTAATACCAGTATTGTAACTTACTCCAGTTGATCACCAGCTTTGGCTCCAGCTAGAACGGAGGTATATAGTCTCGCACGCGCTCCGTGGAGTCGCATACCAGCCGGTACATCATCCGCACATGATCTTGTCTCTGGTATTGGATGTAGATTACCTCCTGCGAAAACCAATACACTTCACATGATATAACTATTTCAAAGTTTTATAATTTTGACAACAGTGCCCCACCCGCACTTGACGTCTTAGTTCTCATAGTTACAAGTAATACTAAATATTTGTGTAACTGTGACGGTGTGCTGACTCTGGTGAACTAAGTACTTTCTCGACATTTTTTATTACAAATTAAAGCACAATTTTGTAATATCGTAGATTTAAATGCGTAAACCGACACTTAATTCCATTGCAACGATACACATTAGTTTTTTTTACTATTCGCATTTTTATTTTGCAGCTCCTGATGTTCTCGACCATCATGGCGAGCCGATTTAATTCTTAATTAAACTTTAGCGCCCAGGTCAATCACGCCGACCCCAAAAAATAATGCTACCTGATTACATTAGAATAGTACCTACTTACTTCAATAAAGCAATAAATAAACAAGCAATCGTAGAGAATGATGTATTTGGTGGTAGGGCTTTGTGCAACCCCGTCTGGGTAGGTACCATCCACTCATCAGATATTCTACCGTTAAACAGCAGAACTCATTATTGTTGTGTTCCGGTTTGAAGGGTGAATGAGCCAGTGTAACTACAGACAAGTGATATAACCTCCTAGTTCCCAAGGTTGATGGCGCATTGGCGATCTAAGGATTGGTGACCACTTATAATCAGGTGTGCCATTCCTTTGTCTGCCTATCTATATCATAAAAATAAAAATAAACCACTGTGTCATATTTAGGTATATGAAAAACTTAAAATATTATTACGAGTAGGTACGTTCGTATTACATAAGTAATTGCCTATATAATTATACTAAAATGTTTTACCTTCTTCTAAATTGGTTTTATCTCGAACTTCTCTTGATCGATCGTTTTCATCTGGAGGTAAAACCATGAAGGTTTCTTTTGAGGTTTCTGTAATGAATATTTAATATACTTAAACTTGCTCATAACAGCGGCTTTCCTTGGGTAGAATATTGTTTGTTACTACGTTTTAATGAATTTATTATCTTACACAAATGAATCATGAAGTATTTATTCAATCGATTACTGATTATTTTCCATGGATTTAATTCGATTTAATAAATTACTTTACCGAATCTCTTTATTTATGTTATACAATTTATACAATTGAATTATTTTAAAAACTAATTTGGTAGGTAAAACAGACAATATTCTTCGATAATAAGTTTCTCTAAAAGCTTATTTCTAAGTCATGAGCACCCAGTTATCTATCGAAATTTTCAGTTATTTAACCAAAAAGCTAGTAACTATTTATTGCCTATATTGATTAGGTAGATAATAATTTATCAGATATTAGGTAGATAATATTTTTATCAGATAAGCCTCTTTTATTAATATAGATATATTTCTTACCTATCTTCTTTCCACGCGTTGGGATATCCGCGTAGCCGCGAAACAATGACTCAAGTTCATCCGGTGTCATACGTCGGAGATACGGTACACGCTTTAGGTCGGGGCGGTGAAGTGACCGAAATGAGTTTCTGTGCTGTATAGGTATAAAGCGTATTATATATAATCAAAGACATTGCTTTGTTTCTCTTTTGTTATACATGGTAATATGTCTTTACAGAAGAATATACAAAAATATGATATACATACTATTAATAAAATAAATAACAATAAACTTCTAACCCAAACTTTCCGTTTGTATACGGTACAGAGAACGTTTTTGGGCAATGGTATACTCATATATAATAAGATACCGGGAAATATAATCAATTTACCATTTACAAAATTTAAAAAGTTTATTCAGACTAAATTAATAAATAAATCTTATTATTCATTAAAATAATACTTTTTCGAAAAGAAAGCCTGGATTTAGGCTTGGGTTCCGTCACAGGAAGTGTCCTGTTATAAAACCGAAATGATAAAGCACTCTATTTATTGCTGTTTTTCACAATAGTTAGTGAAAAACAGCGTTGTAAATCTGTTTATTTGAAAAGAGCAACTATGCGAGTTTTTTGCCGTTTCTTCTCGCTGGAGGCTGTTTTCCAAAACGATGGTAATGTTTAAATATTGACGATTCAAAAACGCTTCATTGTAAAGTTTGCTTGAATAAATTGGTTTTATTTGAATTTGAATAAAGGAATTTGAGTTGAGTTACACATATCGCTAAAAAACTGCTGACCAAAAATATTAAAAAAATAAATAAAATCATTTCGGTTTTATAACAATAAAATAAAAAGGTACCTCCTAAAGCCACCGAAATATTTCAGTTATTTATTTTGTAGTCTTTTCCTTCAGATATTACGTCGATTTCAATACAAATTTAGTGATACCATGGTATTATACCTTAACAAGCCCCGGGGGCACTTGCATCCTTTCGCAAGCACAAGACATACTCAAACACTGGACCACGCTGTCATGTTTCACAGAAATAGCTGATAGGCCGGTACGAACCAAATCTTCGTTAATCTAAAGAGTAAATTCAAAGTTTAAAATCTATTGATGTATTTATATTTCAAATATTTACTTATCTTATCGAAAAATAATTACTTATAAAGAACTGACGATTGAATTGAAATTTATTGTATTAATTAGTATCTTTTTCTTAGAAGAAAATATAATACACATCGACTAATTTAATTTATATAAAATAAAGGCTAATGATTTTTCTTTATCGCTCAAAAAGATCCACAGAAAAATAGCAACTAGATTTTATAAAAAGTCATTGTTTCGTTGGGTCTTTCTTTTACTTTTTGATCGACGGGTCCAATGTAACGGTGTGTTTTTGTTCGTTGCCTAAAATCGCTTAGTGAAGCCGATAGATTAAATTCAGATCGCGTCAGTTTCCATTTATTTTCTGTGTTTGACAGGAAAGGCCGATTTCAAAGCACCCCGGCCTCTTTTTAGACCGTTGTTATTAATAGAAGGAAAGAACGATAAGAAAATGGGTTGGAATTAAGATAGATTCTGACTTCTGTGCTTTTAAATACTCGAGCACATTTACAATTAGATACACTTGTATGATGTAACTTAATTGGTGACAAAAATATTTCCCAATAAATAATATTCAGCATTTACCTACACCGTATTTTTCCAAATTAAAATTACAAATTATTTGCTCCTTAATTAGAATTACTGATTTTTAAGAATGTTAAAAAAAAACAAAAACGCTGGCGGAGAACAGTCAGCAAGTCCTCCGAATATTAAATAATCCCATAGACATACCCATTAAACAATCCACATACGAGTAAAAATAATAAAGTTGACATTTTGAAACGACATTTTTGTTTGTCCGACCTGCCTTACCTGTAACTCTTTTCCTTCACAACACGGCACAAGCTGCGGCATTACGGCTGTCTCATCTTTAATCTTTTGTGCGCTATTTAAATCTATCTGCATATTATCTCCACTCGCGACTGGATTCATCACAAATAAGGATGCATTTGACGACCGCTTCTCTTTCACTTCGATGTTATGCGAGGACGCATTTTTTAAGGACGTGTGCACGTTTCCAATATCTTTAACGGTTAGAATAGATGTCTGTTCGTGTAACAATTGCATTGTGGTTGGTTCTATTTATTTTTCTTGGGTTTGAGATATTTTTTGAGTGTTACGTTTTCTTACATGATCACTGAAATTTTAACACTGACAAGACGTTTCCATTTTTGAAATTTTTATTTTTTTAATTAGAATTTCGCACAGTCAAACCGTCAATATTGTAAAAACTCATTGTATCAATCAAATAACATAAAAACAAACATATATTCTTTTGCCTCATAAGTATAAAAAAAAAATCATTAAAATTCGGCAAAACCAGATTACCTAAACGCGTATAAGGTATAAGGGTACAGATACCAAATGAGGCGTACTTTATGTACCCGTCGCCGTATCCACTCTTATTATGTGGTTGAGGGGCGCGTATCGAATGCGGATCACGTAGCGACACTTCAGTCAAAACACCCCTTAGGGTGAAAGTACTTCGGAGCTGGCAATGAATGCCCACTTAGTCTTTTTCTTGGCCGAGACTATGTACATCTTCTTGTAATGTGTTATTGACTGACATGAAATTCGTTTCGCGTAGTGGAAGGTGAAAAGTTAAAGTACACACCAAATTAATTACATAAAAAGGGTCTGTGTATGATTTATTCTGCTCACATTTTTAATAAATTAATTTAATAGAATCACATCTATTTTTTTATATTATTATGTGATTACGCTTCGATTGAATTTGTCTATAATAATAGTTATCATGATAGTTTTTGCCATAGTGTAGCAATGTAACTAAACTATTGTAAAGTTGGTACTTTAGTTAATAACGTGCGTTATGTTGGCTATACGTATTACTAACTTATTAATTTGCTGGTATCTGCCGCGTTGTTGGAATAACAACAAGATATGAAAAATTATAAGTATATTCCATAAGAGACTAGTAAACTGCGCGGGCATATTATAGTGCATGGGTGTGTACGCAAACCTTTTTTCTTTCATATTCTCTTTCCTTACCTATAATATAATCATAATCATCTTTCATAATCCGATGGGACGAAAAATCCGACACGGCCGTCAAGAGTTTAGGGGCAAGGCCAAAAGCTTTACATGTTTTCTGGGATACAGGGATGTAAACTCTGCCATAGTTAATAATATTGACTAATTGAACGAACTGATTAAATGAAGTCGATCAGGTGTTGACAATATTACAAGCATGCAAAGATTATAATAAATGCTAACTATTTAAAACAATAGGAATCACCGTAACCTTATTGGCAAAATCATTGCTAACTTTCGTAATTAAAATTGTCATCTTGTATTGCCATGATAATATTATCTATTTAAGAATATTCGTAATACGGTCTTTTACAAGTATATCATGTGTCACAGTTTACTGCTTTAGGATGTTTTATTTATTGTTTATTAGTATAACTCAACAGCGTTTTATTATGACTATCAATAAATTAAACAAAGTTATGTCTATAAGGTCAAAATGGGATTACACTATTGTATACTTGTAAACACAGCTTAAAAACATTTAATATATTCGTCAACAATAGCATTTGAGTTCTGATTCTGATTTGAATATGAATATTTACACTTGTTTTAAAAAATAATGCGGCGCTCTTTTCGAAATTCCATTAGGATTTATTAATTTTATTTTGTGAGGTAAGTAGATACGAGTTAAAATAAAACAATTGCGTAAAAAAATTATATATACTTTATAATTTTTTTTAACATTAACATGTAAAACAATGAAAAAATCTAGAAAAGATATATAATCATATGTAAAGATAGATATACAATCAATTCGTCATTACAAACATCTCGAGATTTTAAACGTTTTTAATCAACGTAAATGAAACAGAACTATTTAATTGCCTAATTTTTAGCCAGCTATAACTTGACCAGGAACATAGAAGTCCTTTTTTTCGTCGGACATGCTTGATCTCTGAAACAACAATAGTAATATTTTTTATATCTGTACTTATATTATTCATTAGAAAGTAACTGTCTCTATCTGTCTGTATGTCAAGTTTTCACGGCTAAACCACTGAACTGAATTGAAAGCAAGCTAAAATCCCAAGGAAGGACATAGGCTAACTTTTTGTTTCTATCTCCGCAACAACGTAAGAGAAAACTAGTCATCATCATCATCAGCCCGCCTTCGTCCACTGCTGAACATAGGCCTCTCCAAATGCACGCCACTGTAGTCTTTCTTCGGCAACTCGCATCCAGCTCCTGCCAGCTGTCTTGCGCAAATCGTCACTCCACCGTGCCTGAGGACATCCTACACTACGTTTGCCGAGATGCGGTCTCCACTCTAGAACACGTTTTCCCCAACGGTTATCGGTTCTACGACAAATATGGCCGGCCCACTGCCACTTCAGCTTACCAATCCGGTGGGCTATGTCAATGACTTTGGTTCTCTGACGGATCACCTCATTTCTAATGCGATCCCTCAGAGATACTCCGAGCATAGCCCTTTCCATAGCACGCTGAGCGACTTTAACCCGGTGGACCAGCTTTGTCGTGAGTGTCCACGTTTCGGCTCCGTATGTCATGACGGGTAGGACGCACTGGTTGAAGACTTTCGTCTTAAGGCACTGGGATCGACGATGTAAAGATTCGTCGTAACTTCCCGAATCCTGCCCAACCTAGCTGAATTCTTCTATTCAACTCGTCCTCAAAGTTGTTTCTACCTAATCGCAATGTCTGTCCGAGGTAGACATATTTTTGAACAACTTCGAGGACGGTACCGTGTATCGCAATCGGTTCCGGTAGAACATGTTCATTGAACATGACCTTGGTTTTATCCAGTTGGCCGATGCGCATAGAAGAATCAGCCAGCTCATTCAGCATTTGTTGTAGGTCCTGCAGCGTTTCTGCCATGATGACGATGTTGTCTGCGAATTTCAAGTGAGAGATGTACTCGCCATTGATGTTGATGCCACGCCCTTTCCAGTTCCGCGTCTTGAACATGTCCTCCATTGCATTAGTGAACAATTTGGGGGAAATAACGTCCCCTTGTCTCACTCCGCGATACAATGGTATGGGATTTGTTTGCTGATTCTGTACTTGGACGGACATGGTGGCGGCCTTGTAAAGACGTCTCATCACTTGGATGTATCGCCAATCAACTTGACAACGCTGCAGGGACTCCAGAATAGCCCAGATTTCAACCGAGTCAAAGGCCTTCTCATAGTCCACGAATGCAAGACACAGGGGCTGATTATACTCATGGGACTTCTGTATAATCTGCCGCACTGTGTGGATGTGGTCTATGGTGGTCCGAAACCCGGCCTGTTCTAGGGTTGGAATTTGTCGAATCTTCGCGCAAGACGGTTCTGTTAACGGTTCGGTTTGATCACTCTTGAAAACAGCTTATAGACGTGGCTCATTAGGGATATGGGTCGATAGTTCTTCAGCAGGGTCTTGTCTCCCTTTTTGAAGAACAGGACGACCACACTCTTACTCCACGCCTCCGGAGTTCTCCCTTCGAAGAGGACAGAGTTATAAAGCTTCTGGAGCTCCCTCAGTACGGGTTTACCTCCCAATTAATTCCCATTTTTAATTAGAGACCTAGCAAATTTTTCATTGATTTCAAACAAACTAATATAAAGTTCGATTTTTAAAATTTGACTTGTAGTGATTTATATTTTAAATAAAGACACAATACAAGACAATTGTCATAACAAACACATTTGTCAACTAATTACTCTTAGATAATGGAATACCCCAATAATTTTGTTTCCTAATTGCTACACGTCTAAAACTTTTGTTGAATAAACTTTCCTTCAACTTCGACGAGAGCTACAACAACAGCAAACTTTCCAAACACATTCAGAAATTTGCTAATGAATTTAATCAAATTCTACAAATGGATTTGGATAAAATCAATTTGATTCTATACGTCAAAATATTTAAATGTTAACAATTCCTTTGAGTTTAAACATTTGATAACAATATTTAATTTCGAACTTTAATGTTAATTTATGTTTTATTAACGATCAAAAATTAATTAATTACTTATTAATAAATAAGTTATTGCTTCTACGTGAGTTATAAAAATGCCTATGTCCATTACGTTATTAGTTTAGTTATTCTTTTATTTGGCTTTATGTTACTTATGAGCCTTTCCCTTCATACCATATAATTTCTAATAACCTTGGTCAGCTTTATTTCGTTTGAACGTGAATATAATCGTTCAATGTTCTTTGAAAATCACGCATGGTTACAAACCTGGCCTTAGCCCAGCAGTGGGAAATTTACAGGCTGTTAATGTAAAAAAAAAAATTTAATAATCTCTTGTGCCAGTTCCTTATAGATATAAAGGAGGAACCTATTGTCAACATAAGTTTTGATAATAACATTAAATATTAGTTACCATCTTCTGTTTCTCCTGTCTCATTTCGAGCAGCAACGAGCGCAGTATCCTGTGCGCAAGGAACTCCGTTGTTCGTCTCACGTCCGCACAGTCTGAATGTATGCGGTTATCCACAACCGCTTCAGCCAAACCCTCCACCGCCTCACCCCATTCCACTACGAATATATAACATTTTTTTGAAGTTTATTATTTGGAATAGTTTCTTTTATTATCATTTATGATTGTGGCATAAAACAAAAATAACTCAAAAATATTAGGGTACTTATTAACAACAATAATTCGATATTACTCTTAATTTTTTTCTCTAGAGAGATGGACTAGATGCTTTGAGCGATATGTCACTTTGATCAATGTGATCTGTTCTTTCCATAACGTGCAATTACATCTTCCTGGCCATTTTCGATCATTTCTAAGTGTGACTAGCCAAATAACTAGTGTACATGTGGGGGTGCAGCAAATACAGGAACTCCCTTACTATCATAATCCGATTGTTCAAAAATCTGAGAAACTCTTTTTAGAAAATCCCAATTTATTTTTGGCCCGATCCAGTGGTTAATAAAATGAACAAAAAGTGGTGTACAATTGAGTACTGAGTTATTTAATTTAAATATACTTACTCGAATGTCTCATGTGCGGTAGAGTAACTGTGCCCACTGTTATGTCCATACCGTTTTGTACCTTTTGAATGACGGATCGAGACATCAGTCTAGCTGCGACATTTATCATCTGTAGACAAACAACTTATGTAAATAATATACAGGCAGAACACGTGACTCTTATCCGAAGATTGGCTGGTTTTCAATTGCTTCATTTGTGTTCATATTTCATTGTTCATAATAAAAATCAAAGTAAAATAGTTCTTCGTGGTGGAATAAACTCCAACCTTAAGAGGCTACTTGTTTACTTTCATACAATGTCTATAAACTCCAGGCACTAGAAAGTTCTATTTAATTTCTTCTTTGTACATCAAAACCTTGTATAGCGTCGTTGCATTTTAATTTCTCAATGAAAATATTGTGGCAAAATTGATTCGTAGAGCTACGGTAGCCTGTAGCGTTTTAATGATTCACGAGCTACAAAGCTTTGCGAGGAAAAATGGAATGCCAAAGAAACTATAATAGCCTATTAAAATTTGCAACTTGTATCGCAGCGCATTTTCTTTCAATTAAGAAGAAGTCTTATTCTATTTTTCCTGTCCTTCTACTCTATTGAAGATTTTCCCGTGGAAATATCCATTTATTGGATTGAATCGATTAAATCGTTTGAAATCATATAGTTAAAAAAGTAAATTGGACAATCTAAGAAAGATTTAGTGAATTCATAAAAATTTCGAACGAAACAAAAATAATATTTTCATTAAGAAAAAAAAATATTTTAGTTAAATTTCTTAAAAAGTATCCATTAAATTCTTAATTTATTGACTAAAAAGGATGTTTTCAACTTTGTCTTGAACATAATCATCAATCATCAATTTAAAAATATATGCCAAATTAAAAAATACACGAAATAATTCAATGTAACCGCCAATACAATACAGAAACAAATAGAACAAGACCAATCGTTATCTCAGCTCCTGCTTAAAATTCTATACAAGTAAAATACCTCGAGCAATTTCCTTCTTTCAGGTAAGTAAGTCCCCACAGAAACCGGATCAGGCAAATCCTCCACGCGATCCGAGAAAGTAACTTCAGCTAGTTTCGTCTTGGATGGCTGGTGGAGGAAACATTTATGTCATATAATTTATGTCATATACGTTGATATTTGAACTGCTTATAAAATATTTCTTAAATACTAATATTTAGACATCAAACTCGTTAATAGAATAGTAATTTTTAAATTACTTTACAGAAAATTGAGCAAGATCTATTTGAGTTTTTTGTGGAGGATGACTGATTTATTTTATTATCGGTGTATGTATCCTGTTTACTGATAATGTTCTATTGAATGGATTTTGGTAGCGGAGGCCGTAGGGAAGGGACGCCAAGTAAAATAGATCAGTAGCCGGATTAATGTCGTTACTTGCTTTTCCAGGCACAAGATTGAACCATTATCAATATATATCCCGACCTTTTACTGACAATTTCTTGACAGGAAAAATCTGTGACTTATTTATTCGACAATCAAAACAAAACAGTATTAGTAGTAGACAAGTATTATTGATGATTGGGTCACCAACCAAAACACATTTTTAAACGTAAAGCTGTTAAGAGCATAGTTTGTCAGCGTGGGAATTTATTTTAGAACACACACATAGGTACTTTCCAATAATACACTTGCATTGTGCAGTGTATCGTACGCACCCCCTAGACAATTAGTTGCTTGTTTTCGTTGCAACGAATAAATTAAATTTTCATTGCGCGTTCATAACGTAGGATTTATAAAAATACATTTATTTATGAGTAATGTATTAGCTATAAGGTTGTCACTCGCAAACACAATTATAAATTATTTGTTAGCATAGGGTGCGGTCAGAGTGCATTAAGATGCCTTATATACATTATGATTTTTATTGATTCTACTGCTCTCCTCTAACTAAATAATTATTTTCTGGATATTTTAAGGTTGGTAGGTATAACGAATTAGGGCGTTAAGACACATTAAATAATCACTCACTTAAATTTTATAAATAAAAATAATAGAGGTAAATATTAATCAGTTTTTTTTTAATTAACTAAAGACATAAATCTTCTTGGTTAAACAAGTCCATTAAAATTATTTTATATTACAAAAAAATCAGGGGGGCGGCCCGCTGACGGTATCTGGTCATGAAAGGTACTAACTAAGTATAGCATCAGTATAAAATGGAATGTATATCAACCGTTTTTGCTTAGCACTATGCACTATTTTAATTAAGCATTTAAATAATTAGGAATTAAGCAGACGAACTAAACGACATGAGTTTGGGTATGAGTTGGCGTTTGTTTTAAATTTCGTATTAAGAGAAAAAAATAAGCAGGATAGTGCAAAAATTACATTACATTCAGGTTCATTCGGGTATTCACTATGTTCATCCTTATAATTTTGTACTTTTAATTCGACATTAGGGGAAAATAGTTACCCTTCGTACACTTTTCAGATTTTATTTTTTTACGATGTGATTAATTGTCGTATTTACCTAGTTTATGTGCTTAAGTATAACAAATATATTATAGTTTGTTACAAAAAAGTCCAAAATTCTTATGACAAAAGGTTAAAGGGTTATAGGCTTTTTTCTACAGAAAATAATTGTACGAATGTACCCCACGTATTGGTATGGTAGGGGTACGTTCGTACAGTAAATGCGGTAAATACGTACGCCATGGGGTAGATTCATACAGGGTAATTAAAAAGCCAATTAAAATCGTTCAATTTTTATTAATTATTACAAAAATATTTATTTATCAAAGAACTAACTTAATAATATGTGACTTGACTAATAGTCGATAAATCTTGAAAAGTAAAAATTAACAATTGCATCCCACGACACTCGCGCCCCACCCTTATGCTAACTTGTCTATGTGTGCGTAGACGATTCGCGAAATTATAAGACTCGGCTCGAAATAAAAACTGACGTGCTCCCACCTTGAGATCTGGGGAGGGACTGAAAATTTATTGACAGCGATGTCGAATAATAAGTCAAAACCGTCAAATGATTTTCTCCATACTAAAAAGTATGGACGACGAATGCCAAAAAGTAAGCAATATTTAAATAAAAAATACTATAATATTATGTGATATAATAAAAATTTAACACGGTGAACTTATTATTTATACTTTTGTGTCCCCATTTAACCAAAAATACATGTATAAACTAGCAGCTAAATAGCTTAAAAAACGTTAATAGAAAAGGTCGATTTCAGTGTTTGCAGTGATGTTGACGATGAATTTACTGAGTTATTTATACAAATTTTATAAATATCATGCGGTGAAACTTGAGATCTATCTATTAAGATACTGAATGTTTTTTTTCATCCATAATCAATGCTCCAGTTTTAAGATATTTCGAAAACAGTAAGCGCTATTTAGGCGTTCCGCAAGGACTGTCCTCTTAATAATTTATTATTTTAGAAGGTTAACAATATTTCACGACTAAGTTGCAATTAATATATTATTCTAAAGAATATATTTTTATAGTCAGTTTCTATTTTTGATTCTTCTTTGTTTTTACGAGAATCAAGAGTTCAATAACAAAATAAAATGAGTGGAAAAGTGCCATTTCAAATATTGCTTCAATCTAAATATGCAGAGTACTCCAGCACGTACACTCCATTCTATTTGGAAAGGTCCTAAATGTAAACGATTTTTAGTCTCTTCAACTTCATCAAATACAATATTCGCAGAGAAAAAATAAAAAAGTCTAATTATTTGTAATAAATATTCTAAAAGTATAACTGATACTTTACAATATAAAAAATATATTTAAGAAATAATATTTTCATAATATAATAATAGTCTGTAGACTCTTAATATCAAGCTGAAACTTCACGAGTATCATCATTTTGAGGCACACAACTTTGTTTTTCTTCGAAAAATTTCGAAGATGTTAGAAAAAGTTGTGGGTTTATAAAAAAAAAACGTATCAGTAATTAGATTAGATAGAATTCAACGAAAAATATGAAAAAAAATTGTCTTACGAAATGTTTAGTTTGGATCACAGTTGGGAGAGGGCTCCCAACTTATTGAAATAACCACAACAACAAATTTATTTATTCTACGATTTCTCTGTTCGACTCTCGGATACTGTCGACTGATATTTAATTCATTATTAAAAAAAAAAAACTACATTAATATTGTCATACAACAACGAATGTCTTATGTGCGGTAGAGTAGGTTCACCTGGAAGTAGGTTATAATTTTGATCTATAGGTCAGTCAGTGATAGAAATGACGATTTTTAGACGTTAATGTCTAAATAACCGTTTGAGATGCGTTTATGAAATTTGGAACACATGTATCTCGCGAGTCTAAATATATGAGGCAAGTTTTGAAGTTATGAGGGGGTCAAAAGTGGCTCCAAATGGTTCGTGTAATATTACACACGGTGCTGCTCGCCAGTTCTATTACTTAAACTAATTATTTTAATTTCAATAAAATATCTTACCACTGGCGTGGGTGGTCTGTCCCTTACACTCTTCATATCTAGGTCGGTGGTGGTGTCCGCAGCTATGTTGACAATTTCACCGAAGACTATAGAAGCACCACGTGCGTCCACGTATTGACGAGCTAACTCCGCCGCTACTTGTTTCGACCAACGAGGCGTTTTTGTTGACCTAAGTGTTAGGAATATATCATATCAGTAAAAAGTAGTAAAATTGTCTATGTCTAAATCTGTTTGATAAGATGAATAGGGTATATGCAGAAGTACTCTCCAGTAATAAAATCAGTATATAGTGAATAAACAGTAAAATAAGACTCAAGAACTCAAAAGTATTCATTAATAAGTTTTTAAATTGTGATGCAATATTAATTTATCCTTAGATATATCTGTACCTTAAAGGTAGAGATAGTATCGGAAGGTCTAAACAAATAGTCAGATATGACTAAACATCAACATTTTGGATTTTTCTCATAATAATCAGAACTGAATTGAAATAATATGAAGAGAAAGTTTTCCCGGGGCGAAAGTTTAAGGGATTTTAAAAACGATTTAAAATGGAACCTTGTTGTGCGTATACTTATAGTTTAAGGCTTTTGCCCAGAAGGGTGATAATTAAAAGACATATATCTGACTTCAAATTGTTTGGAAATATCTATGAGATTTTTATTAATTAAAACCTTTGCATACCTCTTCTTCGAAGATGACGGTCGTATATTTTGAAAAAATATCTGAGCAGCTCTTGAGCGTACCATTCGTTGAATATCACGTAGGAGTATATTTACGCGTCTTCTAGCGAATTCGATCACTGCGCTTTCAAGCATCTAAATACATACATATAAATATTATTCAACATTATATTAAATGCATTTTTTTTTAATTTATAACTACTAAATCTTTTATTTTTAAAGTGTGCCCGATCGTAACAGGTCTACCGTGAGCGAAGAATGTTTACCCAAACTTTATTACGTTATGGGTATGCTTACCTCATCCAGTAATTTAATAGGTGCTGTTGGTAGAACTGTCTCCATATCCATGCGTGCCCGAGCCTGTCCGAGGGTCATCAGCGCATCTCCTTGAGTGGATACAGCCGATGACATCGCTTCAACCGCTAAACGTTGGGCTAGCTCAGGACTCATTCCTTTCGCACCACGTTTTGACTGAAATAAAAGTTTAGATAGGTACTTAAAAATATCTTAAAGAGAGACATTAAATGAACCCTAATCTAATTATTTTTTATTTTTACTTTTTTCTTTAACAGGTAAGTGGTCACCATCAGTCAGATACTTGTGCTGTAAAAAATATTAAACATTCCTTATATCGTGATTGCGCCACTATTTGCACCAACCGTGGGAGCTAAGATATTATGTCTTTTGAACCTGTAGCTGTTACACTGACCCACTCACCTTTCAAACCGGAAAACAAGAATACTAAGTACTGCTAGTTAGAAGCTGTAGAATATGATGAGTGGCTTGAACATATCCAGAAGGATTTATAAACTCCTACCACCAAGTTAACATTCGCAACAGTTGAGATTTTTTACTTTAAAAAATGACAAGCAAAGAGAAAATCTACGAACAGACGATTCATTAGCAAGAGTACATAATTGTTATATTATAGTGATTTGTAGGTGTGTACAGTTTTATCACCAGAAATATAACGAGGTCGTCAACTGTTATTGTATATTACCTTTTCAAATTCAATGCCCATTTTCCTGACAAGCTGCGCCGCTTTCGCAGTGCCGCCGTGCATCAATTTGTAATTCGCGAGGCGAATACGTTGTAGCTCCAAATCTGTATTATATGCGTATATTTCTGCTTTCCTACAAACGAAATTTTAACTATGAATGGAAATTGGTTGCACAATTACGATGTAGTAACAGCCTGTACAGATTGCACTCCTTTTAAGAGAAGGCTGTAGGTTTATTCCACTGCGCTGCTCCAACCCACCAACGCACATTGGAGCAGAGGCTGCTATTGCCTCATGTATTTATGTAGTCGTACTGATGTATGTGTTCTCGCGATACTTGCCTTCGCCGCCTAGCGTGAGATGAATTTCAACCAAATTAAGTGTATAAAAAATCATTCCTGCTTGCCTGAGTCAGAACGGTCGTTCTAAGTTGGCCATCCTTTGCTCTGTTATAGTGTAATCCGTTTAATCGGATTCAATGAGTAGTATTAATAAATAAATAATTACTTGGCTCTCCTTGTCGCAGCGGCTTTCATGTCATCTGTGTATAGTTTTAGGAGCATGGATTCTTCTTGAATTTTTTGATTTTGAGCGTCGACTCGTGCTTGCCACTTATTATTCGCCTGTAAATATAATGTGCGAATGACAACCTCCGTGGTCAAGTAGTGTGTACATCGGTTTCCATGGGTACGCCACTCCGAGGTCCCGGCTTCGATTCCCGGCCGAGTCGATTTAGAAAAAGTTCAGTAGTTTTCTATGTTGTCTTGGGTGTGGGTGTTTGTGGTACCGTTGTTACTTCTGATTTTCCATAACATAAGTGCTTTAGCTACTTACATTGGCATCAGAGTAATGTACGTAATGTTGTCCAATATTTATATTTATTATTATTATTAAAAGTATGTAAAAAGCATCGTGATTCTATTTCCATGTAGCGCTATGTGTAGTGAATGATTGCCTCATTGGTTTAGTAGGTAAGGCTTCAGTTATCGAGGTCCTGAGTTCGAAACCTCTGTCGGAATGATAAAAAGTTATTAGTTTTATCATCGAAAACTTCTGGAAGTTTAAGTATGTACATTCCCGTGTCTCGGAAAATACGTAAAGCTGTTGATCCTACATCTGAACTCTTTCTGTTCTTGTCGGATTTGCCGTCCAGTCAAAGTAAAAAATCCACCACCGGTTCGGAAATAAACACCTCGGGCCTGAGAAGAACTGGCGAAAGAAACTCAGCGGGATATTTTATTGTTTTAGATATTATATTTGAGTTGATTTAAAATTTAATTTAAACTATTTGGAACACATTCCAAACTATAATTTGTCAAATTATTATTGCAAAACAATTAGTTGGTATTATAAAAATATAATATGATAGCAGATTTTCTATTTGTATTGAGATTGCAAATGTGTTTGCTTGACTGCTTATGCGCTATATGTTCTGCGTAGTTGTTTGGTTTCCCTTAAGATTGGCCGCAGTGATCGAAACCGGTCAGGGCAAAATTATCATCATGTGCAATGATATTATGATTTAAAATATGACTTTTGGGTGTGTGGCATTTTTTTATTGTTTCAAGCGCTTGCCGACTTTTTTCGGATTAGTTCCACTTCTCCATAACAAGTTTTTACTAACTATAATATTCCTACCTCATCTTCCAATCGTTTCTGTTTCGTCTCCCTTTCTTGTTTTAACCTGTTTAACCTCTTCTTCTCGTTAGTTCTCCATTGCCGCACCATCGTGATCTTCCGTCGGAGTTCCATTTCAGCCGCAGCTTGCACCCTTTGCTTGATACGATTTTGTTTCTCGTGCGCCCGCGCGGCACGTTCTTTGCGCTGTTTTTCATTGAACTCTGCTAAATATTTCATTCTGGCTTGTATCTTCCTTTCTTGCTCCTTTGCTCTGAAAATATATGATTAAAGTAGACTGCTTGCTTGCTTGCTTGCTATAATACAGAAAAAGATTTTTTTTTTAACTAGTGTGAACATTGCATTATTTTATTATACACAGACCTAATTACGTTTGTAGTAAAATAAAATATTATGAACATAAAAGGTAGTGTTTGTTACAATTCATTTATTTATAATATGATTTTTATTTAGTACAGACATTAAATTTATGTATGTCAAGTCAATAGTCTACATTTATAATAATACTAGATACTAAAACCTTTTCTGTAACGCTCTGTATCTCTTTTATAAGTTCAATTGTATTTGCACTTTTTATAAGACAGCTGTTAAAAAAAACTTCTACAATAGATTACCAGACCCTTTGTTTAACTTACGCAATGTAATTTTCAGTAGAATTAAATAAACATTGAGAAAACTCCCAAACACATAAATAAATCAGGTGCACGACGCACTTGTAAAGTATCTCGTATTACATGAATAATTTCAACTCGGTACCTATAGTGTCTACTCTTGGCTTCGTCACGATCCGTTGCCTTCTTTTAATTAAAACTTGAGAGCTCAGTCGCTTTGATTTACGTACGTTATTCGCAGATGAAAGCTCAAAAAAAAACGGAGAAAGCTAGCTTGGGCTGGGTTTTCAACTATAGATTTAGCAGACTAGTTTATTAATCGCAATATTCATTAATTTGTCTTTAATTTTAAAATTCATAATTCTAAAACTATTCAACATCGAAGCAGTACACGGAAAGAAACACTGCAGACCTGAGAAGAACTGGCCAAAGAATCCAGTGAGATATTGTTTCTTTTATTTTATAAATTTATTTTTATGATATATGTATATTTTTCGAATGGCCTGGAGAGAAGAACTGGCCAAAGAATCCAGAGAGATATTGTTCCTTTTATTTCATAAAGAAGAAGAATGGAGACCATTGTTGCGATTCCTAAGAGGTGCTATAATTTATAAAATTGTAAATGCAAATAATAACCTTAAGCAGATAAACTTCTTTGACGGTTTTTTGAAACGTTCCATTGTTTTTTTTTTATTCTCTCCTGGAATGGTTTTGTTTCTCTTTTAAATACTTAAATAAAAAATAACGTTCATTTGTGTATATGAATGAGGCAAGGTGTTATTGATTAACAATAATATTACTAATATGATAAATGTAAACATGAACGTCATTGGATTCAAATGTGGTATATCATTTTATATATCGAAGAAATAACATCGTATTATAATTTTGCTTTGATATCAGCTTGTGTCTTCTTATAAAGTAACTTATTGTATCGAAAATCATACTCTTCATTAACAATTCAGAAACTCTTATCGACAAAAAAAAAATTAAAATACCATGAACCAAAAATCTGTCTGTCTATCTAATATAGAGGTTTATATTATATATATATATAATTATTTCGTTTACCTGTGTGTCCATTAATTACGCGATAATCAAAATGTACTCACTTTAAATATGTACCTGTAGTTTTGACTTAGGTGCATAGATTTTTAAGACGTGAAAAACATGTTTTATCGCAAGCAACGAAAATATCTCCAATGTAAATTCATCTATACATATAAACGTTATACGACGACCTCCGTGGTCGAGTAGTGTGTACACCGGTTTCATGGGTAAGCCACTCCGAGGTCCCGGGGTCGATTCCCGGCCGAGTCGATGTAGAAAAAGTTCATTAGTTTTCTATGTTGTCTTGGGTCTGGGTGTTTGTGGAACCGTCGTTACTTCTGATTTTCCATAACACAATTGCTTTAGCTACTTACATTGGGCTCAGAGTAATGTATGTGATGTTGTCCAATATTTATATTTATATTTATTTATTTATTATTATTAAAATAGTTTGGTTCATTGACTGTCTATCAACGCACCAAATATCTATCAAAATCACTTTCTCTAGAAAGCTGAAATTTGGAACATACATTTATTGTATGACGTAAGCATCGATAAAAAGATGACAATCAGAACTTACAAGAACAAAGTCTAAATGGGCAGCTAAAATCTATTGAACTGAATTCCATAAGTCTTTCGTTATAAACATCTCGACATTGGTTATTAATGAATTTCGATTGTTTACCGACCGTTCAAACTGTTCACAAATAACAGATCAACAATCACGAATCAGACTTCACAAACATTGGATGCAAATTGTCAAACATTGTAGCCAACTCTATCTACATAGTATTGCGAGTCTATACTTGATTGTAGCGCCGACGGCGCTTGACGAATGACTCGGTTAAATGGGTTATGCAAATGTGCCCCGAGTTTACAAGTTTCATGAAAGCTTTAAGTCTAGATTGCGCAACACAAGTTGGGACTATCAAGATACATTTAAATATTAATTTCTAAGAAAATCAGGGTAATTACTTAGCGTTTATGTTTTATGGAAGAAATAAAATATGAATCGAGATAAAACACTGTAGATAACTACTAATATCACACAAGAGATACGAATGTGATGGAATCGAGCTGGCTCAGAGGATAAAACGCGTGAATCTTAACTGAAGATGAGTGATTCAAAGCCGGACAAGAGCCGTTCTTAGTATGTGCTAAATTTGTGCTTATAAACTTTTTAGAGTCGCGCTGGCTCAGAGGGTTGAAAACCTGGATCTTAATAGAAGATTGTGAGTTCAAATAATTTAGCTTGAGCTCGGCGCAGAAGAAAAACATCGAGAGGAAAACTGCATGCATCGGGTGAAATACTGCCAAATATATAACCAACCAATGTTGGAGCATCAGGGCGGGGTAATCTCCTTCTCTTACAAGTATCAAAGGTTCAGCCCCAGTGCCCAGTGTGGGACATTTACAAGTTCTTGCTCTTTTGTTTAAACTTTTCTAGTGAACACGCTTATGAGAAATTCAAAAGCTCTTTGTGTTTGATGCGACGAAATGTGTATTACATTCTTTGTAGCGATGCTTGCTTGAAATTTCTTGAAAATTCACTTGCGTTTATTTCTGTGCTGTTTCCGGTACGAGCAATATTAGGGTATGCGCGCACTACGAAATTTATTCGTTGCGACTTTTAAAGTGCGGATTAAAATCGCAAACGACAATAAGTCCTACGCGCACCACGATTTATTATCGCCTGCGAAATAACAAGGCCAAACACTCACTGTGCCACCGCGGACGGGAGTGACCATCGAAACATGGATTTAAAAAAGAAAATAACCGTTATATACTACTTAATTTTACGTAAAAGAATTTTGAATAAGAAGAATACTAAACGTTACTGGGTCCATCCTTTGGCAGTATTAAGACATTCTAAAGGATTTTTTTGCGTACTGTATAACGATCTTCGTGAAAATGATAAAAAAAATTATAATCCAATACCCGCTTTATAGGGCACAAAATATACGCACGAATTCGCATCTGCTATTTTAAATCGCAAATGATTTATTTTTGCAGCGCGCGGATCGTAGTACATTTCTGTTGTTCACAGATTGACGATTTTTTTACGCAACGATTTTTTTTCGTAGTGCGCGCTTAGTTTCCAGTTAATAAATACAAAGTAAGACGTATTTCATTGTAATAAAGTTCTGAGGTATAATAAATAAAACGTTTATCTCTTCGATACAAATATATAAAGTATTTAATATGTGTCTGTGATATTCAATGACTGTGTGTTCTTTATCAAAAAAATATTATTTCATTAAAAAATATGTTTTTAAAATAGAAATCAGATTTTGTAGGTAATGGACTTATTTCTTTTTCGTAATAAACTAAATAAAATAAATCTATCTCTGTTCTATATGTAAAATTATCATTATTGCTACTGATTAATAAAAACCGATCCAATAATTGAGAGGATATCATACCTTTGATAAAATGAAAAGCGGGGGTTTCGCTTGTCGTCGTTTTGTTTTGTGGTATATAAACATAAAAAACTTGCAAGTGTACCTTGCATTTGTTCCGTTTTTTGCGACAACTTAATATCACAGACTGGATTTTCTTATTAAAAATTTGCTTGTAGCCAGCGCACTATGTTTGCGACACGAAGCCGAATTTTTGGGACAATCTCAAACACTAAGTAGATATAATATTATTACAATTGATTATTCGAACTGCTCTCCGAAGACAATTGATAAAAGCCTTATGAATTCGAGGGTAAAACAAACAGATTTTCGTGTAATGTATTGTATATCGTATCGTGTATTTCCTAGGATATATAATTAATGGCTCCTTTTTGAAGGAGTAGACTTGGTATAAAAAAAATCTTAAAATGAATATTGATAAAATATACAAATTATTTTAGGCCGCAATAACGATTTTATATAATAACATTATACTTTAATTTTCACTTATTACGTGTAAAAGAAAATTTATAATATATTCAATTAAGGGATTACCTTATTTTCAAACGATGTTGGTATAATTTCTATTAAAAGAGTAATGATATCATCCATCACTGATTCACGTTATTACGATAAGGCTTACACGATAGTGAACATTAATTTGATATCCGGAGCCTGTCAGATCAATGGTCCGATAATTCAAGTTATTGAAAACCGCATTTTTCCATTAGGGGTTATGGAATTCTAAAAGGGGACTTTTTGCTTTCCTTCCGCTTTCGGGAAAATGTTACTAGATTTGAATAAAATGTCTAAAATGAACTCAGAATATTTTGTTAAAATCTATTACCAATTTTAATATATTCATCCAAAATAATTATTCTATAAGCAGTTCTCTAAAACGACAAGACCTATAAATTTAAAGTTAGTTAGTATCACATAAGTTTTTTTACAAATAAAGTAGGTGACACACTTTTACTTAAGCTTTAACAGATATAGTGGTATAGTCAGTACAGTCGTTTGGCGCTCAAACCTTTTTCAGTTATCTGAAAAGTTTTCCGGGAGCTCTGAAAACGGAGCCATAATGGCTCAGTGATTACAAGACATGAATCTTTACCTATGATTCCGAGCAATCCGTGCAAGAACTACGGGATTATCATGAGCAAACAATCATCGTCATATTTCAACCAAATTACAAAACCTTTTATTAATTTAACACCAAAACATTCCACATGAATCCGTCCATTGGTGAAAATCGTATGATATTTTTTTTTGAGTTTATCGCGTTTAAACATTTTGAGAAGCATATGGGGCGAAGGACATATTTTATTCTTTTTATGCCATTTTTTTGGCCACCTGATGGTAAGTGGTCACCGCCCATAGACAATGGCGCTGTAAGAAATATTAACCATTCCTTACATCGCCAATACGCCACCAACTTTGGGAACTAAGGTGTTGTGTCTCTTGTGCCTGTAGTTACACTGGCTCACTCACCCTTCAAACAGGTACACAACAATAATGAATACTGTTGTTTGGCGGTAGAATGTCTGATGAGTGGATAGTACACCACCAAGAAATTTTGTTTTATTTTAAAATTTTAGTGAAAGTTGTTTATTAATTCATCTCGTGCTCAATGGTGAAGAAAACCAGCATGTTTTTGGACAATATTTTATGAAATGTATATTTAGATAGGTATGAAGCAATATTTTTTTTGTAAATTTAACACTTTCAGTAATTTTCAAGGATACATACATATTTCTATATTATACCGACAACGCGCAATCATATTTCTGTTGACTTTTCAAAATAATCTAATAGACCCTCTCAGAGAACAAAAAGCAATAAACTGTATCGGTTACATCGAACGTTATAAAAAATATGTTAAGCAGTGCGTAAAAAAACCTTCGTAAGGTCAAAGGAAATGGGAGGAAATATTATCCGGTTATGGAGCCGAAAGGATACGTATACCTTGATTTAAGCATAACAATATTGATACAGACTATAAGTCAAACTGAACGTTTCTGAACAAATTGCTCTTTATAAAGGGAACTATCATCAAATACTCGTGTATCGAGATAGAGTACCAGAGTACCGAATGGTTTATAGTGAGCGAAAAAAAAATCTACTAGAAAATATCATGTAGTTTTCGAAGACTTTTTGATACGAAAAATATCACAATGTTCTTAATGGAACCCTAATGGGTTGCGTCACTTTTTTGTGTATCTACAAAATGTCCCGAGTCGAGTGTTCGTTACGATCGAGTGTTGAAGCGTTTTTTTCCATACATTAGCCACAACCTTTGCTTTTTAGAAGAGATTTTAGAGAGAGAGAAAATTATACGGATAGATGTTTGTTTTGAAAATTTCGGTCGCAAATGCTTTTACTCCGACTGAAATCTTAACCTAGAATCCTTTCAGATTGTGTTTGCTTGGCATTTCGCTCCGATTAGATGAGTAGTTCAGTCTAACGTTGAAGATTTCAAGAAAGTAGATAGGAATTATATTAAAGACGTAACAAAGAAGGTTGTTCAATACAATTTAGTATCCAATAAACATAATTTATGTAATTACAATCTATACATGTAATAAAATTGGAGTGTCTGTTTGTAATATTCAAATAACCGCTTTTTACTAAATGCATATGTATGTAGACACGGTAAATATACCAAAATAACATTTTTTACAATTTTTGTTTGTCTGTCTCTCTGTTTGTTCCGGCTAATCACTGGAACGGCTGGGCCGATTTGGATGTAGCTGTCACTGGCAGATAGCTGATGTAAAAAGGAGTAACTTAGGCTACTTTTATTTTAGAATTATATATAAAATAATAATAAAGTCACGCTGCAATGTCCAAATACTGTCCAGAACCGCGCGCAGCCGTCACGTCGGATTCCTCCTATCAACGACTTAATAACACAAAAGCTGTCTAATACATCATTAATAAGCTATAGTATTATATACGAACTGAACAATAACTCTTTTGGTAAATTCAAACGCTCACAAAACCGCGGGTACTGTTAGTTAAGAATAAAACATCAAACGCGTTTTCACCTTTGTGTCATAATTCAGCTCGTGACCACAACAGATACTCTTTTTGCACGATTGTACGCCGCGAAGCGAACTTTACAATACGCAACACATATTTGTTGAAACAAATGGTATTTCTGAAGCGTCAAATGTGGTTTTGGCGTGAATTTGTACACGTTACAGCGTCAAAAATAGTAAATAAAAGAAAAATTTACGCTTTATTTATCATGGTCAAGTTGCGAGGAGCGCAAAAACGTAATACCCTTTTACACCCATTACAATGCCTTTGTTTGCACTTATTGAGGCATTGTTAAAAGTGTATTTTAGTTAAAATTAATATTGTAGAACAAAAGAAAACTTAGACATATTGATAAAAAATAAAATCTGAAAATGATGTTAGTACCGCTGTTACGAGGAAAACAATAGTAATTTGTTTTTCTCTTAAAAATATCAAAAAATATCTTTTGAAATTGGTTTTTCAAATTGTCAGTACTTATAATACAAAAAAGAGCTCTAGTCAATCTTTATATAGTTTTAAGGAAAAAGTGGTTATCGAAGACCACCTATTACAGGTGGATTTAGCACAAAGCCGTTCACTTAACCTCTTACAAAAGGCCTCTTTGTGAAAAATAAAACGAGTTTAATCGTGTTTATACCATTACAAGCCCGGGAGACCCGGGACAGGTATATAAAAAAGTTTATATCGTAATACATTTAACTCTATTTGTTTACGCGGCGAACGCCAATCGAGTTCTCAGATTTTTTTCGACATCTTCAACATTCATCATCATATTTTAGCTAAATTACACACATTAATGTGTGAATTATACACCTCATGAATACCTTCATTGGTGAAATCCGTTCAGTATTTGTTGGGTTTATCCCATTCAGACAGACGGTCAAACATACGCGGTGGCAGGACTTAAAATATAGTGAATATTTTATGTATATTCTAGTATATAAACAAATTCAAAATATATATAAAATGCACTAAAGGAAATTTTATAGAGGAGCGTAAGAGTGTGCGTAAATACAAATGCCGTTGAGAATCGACCAGAACGAGAAAGACACATATTCATATGCAAGACCAAAGGCTTAACGAGGGAGCGAAATCTATCTAGATTGCTATTGAGAATATTTCGACAGAAAAATCAATAACATTTTATTGGCCCAATCATAGTTTTGACCCCAGATCCTCGGTATCTGTAGTCTTATACGCTAGCTTAGACCAATGAGGCAACATAATATACTTAATATATTTTATACATAATACTCTACTCGCTGTGTACTTAACTGCGTTTGAGCGGCGTTAAATTTTTATTATCCACGCTTGTTTCGTAAACATTTTGACTTCAAATACAAGTGGGTACAGTTTGCTAGATTGATGTCGTAACTGCTTCGCTACATATTCCTCGTAGTGTAAAGTTATACAGCCTATAATCTTCCTCAGTTTTATTTTTTTATACAATTTACCTATTAGTCCATTTTTTGTTAAATAAAAGCACTAAGATCTACTCTTATTAAACAATACAAAAATATATACAAGACGTATAAATTAAATTATTTATAGGCGACTATATATTTCATTTGAAAAAAAGAGTAACTACAGTCACTTTAATTGTATAAAATGGCGATTTTAGTACTCTTTGAATACACAGTAATATTATGTTTATGTTATGTCAATAAACAGGCCATTTAACGCCTTCCTTCCTTAGTTAAGATAAGTGTGCTCAACTGTAGACTCCCCCCTCCATTATAATATAAAATATTAATTAAATGTAACTAAACATAAGCTAATTAATATGAAATGATAAAAAAATATTTAAACGTATAGTAACTTTATACGGAGCGCATAGTTCCGATGTAAATACCTACATTATACATTCCGTTTCAGCTAATGTAAATTGGCATCGAAGGAATGGGAACACTGTATGAGAAAGTAGGGGAAATATATCAAGCGACTCTTGCGTGCTAAAAGTATCTTGTCCAGTCAGCTGCAAGGCTTTAGTGTAAATATTCAGTTCTATTTATAGTTTAACGAGCATAACTTTGCGGAAGCCTCGTAGAATTCGATTCACTTTGATAATATGCTTCAGAGCGTAACTGAATATAGCTAGGTATCGCTCGAATCTAATTTAGTCATGACACAGTTATCTTAATATTAAAAATTCAAGCGTGTTTGTGTGCAATCAGCATTTTTATATTTCATCATGTTTTGTCGATTAAATCGTGAAATGGTATACTCGTAATACTTAAGAATGTATACCTTACGGACATCAAAAGTGAATTTTTAGACGTTGAACTATTGAACGTGATTAATTAATTAATTGTTATTTATAATCAGGTTAGGTGGTACAAGTATCGATATGTTATTGTTTATTTTATTATATGTAAGTTGTCTTTATTTTATTTGAATTTTAAAAGAAAAAAATCACTTAAAAAATCAAATATACGCTCCGCCTTGAAGACATATAGTGCTATGCTGATGATAGTAAAGAGCATGGAAGTTACCACAGACGCGCAGTAGCCAGGAGAACGGAAACTCAGGATCTTGTTATTGAACTCGAAACGACGTTAGAACTCATTTCCAAATGGGGCTCTGATAATGTTGTCGAGTTTAATACTAAGAAATGGCAAGTATGCGTTTCCACAGCAAAAAAGTCATCATTTTCCCTTGCTCCATTTCTCTGTGGCACTACGGCTAGTGATACAAATCAAAATTGCCGTACTGGGTATTGACGTTCGCTGTGACCTTAATCACAGAATCTATTGTAAAAAACGCAGGTACAGTCTTGCGTTGAGCTAGCACCTTTTGGATGGCTCCGCTAAGTACTTAATACAGGCATTGCATCGGTTGCAGCGACATGCGGTCCGCATTATTGGCGACGTAAAGGTCACAAGCACCCTCGAACCTTTATGTGTGTATGTATGTAGATATGTAGATATGTATGTATATACTTACAGTCTCTTTTTCTCCGCCCACTCATCAGCATGTTCCTGTGCCACCTTTTCAAGATGCTCCCTCGCACGCTCCGCTTTTGTGAAGATTTGTAATCGTCGTGCGACGTCCACATTTACACGTTTGAGGGTTAAGTCGTCACGAGCTCGCTCATCCTTGCAAAAACATCTTTATATGTAATATATTATAATATTAAGCATTTTAAAAGATATATGGTTCTAATTATTAAAAACAAAACGCGTGTTCTTCTATGAGCGCTGCTGAGATGAGACAGCGCCGTTTAAAGTAACAAGTGATTAGTTTTTTGCGTTCAATATGAAACTTTCTAATATTGTAAATAAGCCTCATAATCTATAAAAAGCCAAATTTTCATTTACGAAATAATATAAACGCAAGCTTTTTTTGACGAATCATCTAATTTTAAGCTTTTATTCCATCCTTACTTGTGGAACTTATTCATATGCAAAGTAATAAAACTATTTCAGACTTTGTCTTATTCGCCTAGTGTCGTAATGTACAAAAATAAATTTTATTTAAAAGGCTAGTAACCTAACAAGATGGCTTATTTTAATTAATATGCTTAATTTAATTCTTACCATCTCCTTCATCACCATATGGATTCGATCCATAAACTGGTTGTACAGATACTTCCTGTACTGGTTAAATTCCTTCAAGGTGCAGACCGCTCTACCGTCTTTAGTGCAATAACCTAGTAGTTTCATTCTGTTTCTTGCTGGTTTTTGCGCGAAATGATGAGCCAAGTGTGGGTCGTGTTCAGGAACATAATCGTACGAAACATTGAAGCAATATGGATCTGACAAGTCGAATGTAGGACACGGCCCGCTGCCCAATCCAAGACGTCGTACCTAGGTGATATAAACATATTAACATATGTTCATAATCATAAAAAAATACTCCTTTGCAGTGGTATGGCGGCCATTGGGAACTGTCGGAAAAGTATGGCAAGGTGATTTTCGTGAATAGCTACTCGACGATGATTAGCTATGCAAAAATTAGGCTGGTACAAATGGTTGAATTGTTTTATTTAAATTAATGTATTCGCGTCGGTATGGCGGGCTGTAAGTCACACCCGAGAAGTATGGCATTACGCTGCCGCCTACTTTTTTTTTTTCGACTATCTGAAAATACAAGCATTTTTGTGGAACAAATCGTTCAACACTCGTTATTTATCCAATGCGTTCGATTAACGGCCACGCGATTGGCCGCCGGAGCAAGCGCTATGACCATCATTTTCCTTTCTGCCTTTACGTAATTAGACCCCTGAAGAACCGCCATACTGGTACAAATGACCTAATAGTTTTTTTTTATAAAGCTCCTCATTAAACGTGGAAATGACACCCTTTCATTGCTCCCGGGTTTCGTATCTAGGCCATTATGGTAAGATTCATAAGCGACTTTACTATTTATTAAAAGAAAGAATTTTTCTATTGTTTTTATTGCGGATATTCTGATATTTTTCACAATACGAAGTCATTGTATTGGTTCAAATTAAAAATCGTATTTTTTTATAGTCGGTATATTTTCCTGTATCTTATAAATAAATATAAATGAATGTTTCTATGCTTATCTAAGCCTGTTCCTAGGCTAATCGTCCGATTATGGTGAAACTTTCCTTAGTTGTTTTACGCACAACGAATGTTATTGGCTGAAAAGGAAAATACTTTTTCTTACTGTTTTTGCCTTTCAATATAATACGTAAGTAATATATTATATTTATTATACATGTTTAGAAACACAATAGATCGAGACATTCGATTTAATTTGGAATAGCAATTAATATCAAAGCTCTGTACAGTTTAATTCAGTTCACTGCCTCACAATGTCGTATTAATTTAACAGTGTTTGTTTTAGATTCTATTCGTATTATATGAATAGCCCGGCTCTCAAACGAAGTTTCATGACATTAATAATTGGAAAATTATTATCAATTCGTTCAAATATAAATATGATAATTAAAAAATATTACCAAGAGCTAAAACTTATATATTATGTCTTAAGAGTAGAGAAATAAAATCAAAATATGTTTAAAATTGTTTTTTTTTTAATTATTGTATCTTACGATTTTATATCCGTTACGTAGTGGTTGAGAATTATTGAAATAATTCCAGCAAATAAAAATAAATGGTTACATTCGAATAATCCTTATGCCTAATTCAGTTAACTTAATATTTTGTATGTATATCCATACTAAAGTTTAATATAAGAAAAAAATACAGAAAAAAGAGGCTACTCAAATGTATTATAATATATATAAATATATCCTGACTAATATTAAAATTGAGTTTCTTTATTTCCTTACTAGCTGAACCTGCGGCTTTACCGGCACGAAACTTTACCTACCTAAAAATATAGCACACAAACCATCACTCCCCCGTTTCATCCCCTCGAGGACTAAATTATAAAAAACAGCTGTTCTTCCCCGGCACTCAAACTATCTCCATATCAAATTTCATCCAAATAAGTTCAGTGGTTTAAACATGAAGATCTGTTACCTAAGAGACAGAGATACTTTCGTATCTATAATATTAGTATTGATTTCGCTTTCACGTCTAAATACTCAACCATCCGCATGTATTGTATACATATTGCCAAATGTACTTGATAAATTTATTACTAGCAATTTATAAACTCTTCCAAATTAGTTCTTTATAAAAATTTTATACAAAGCAAAGAAGAATCGACAAAAGACCATTTAGTGGGAATTTCAACGGAAGTAGACTAAGTAACGTTAAAAGTGTCGCTAAAATTGGAGCGAGCGATCGAGTGTTTCTACACAAGGCGGCCATCTTTACCTTAATTGACTGTCATTGTATTACAGACAACTTTTTCACCTTGATAACTATCTACGCCCAATATAGTCAATGTAGCTTACGGTGAGTCTATACACGTCTATTTATAATTTAGGCGTTATCTCTTCCCTCGGATATGTATTTAAGAAAACTGGGACGTTGAAAAAGAGTAACTACTGAGTTTCTTGCCGGTTCTTCTCGGTAAAATCTACATTCCGAACCGGTGGTAGCTTTACTTTAAATAGTTTGTTAAACGACGATTCAAAAGTGCTTGTAAAAGCCTACTTGAATAAAGGTTTGATTTGATTTGATTTGGCATTATCACAGTTGTATTATTGTATATTTATGTTAATAATATATATAGTGTAGGTAGACGGGATGAAGGATTACCTGATGGTAAGTGAACATCACCGCTCATTGACATCGGCACTGTATCACGAATGCGCTACCGTCGTTAGGATAAAGATGTTATGCCCCTCGTGTTAGTAGTGACTCAGAACCCTTTAAAAGGGACAATCAACAAGAGTAAGTATTGCAGCTTGGTATTGCAATATATGAGTAGCTGATACCGTCTACAGAGAATACACAATAATTATGTAATCGAATTGTATGTAACAATAAAGATTATTATAAAAAATACATTAATTTAATAATATTCAACCCAAGCTTTATAATTAATAATTGGTCTATAATTGAGCTACCGCTAAGCGGGATTCAATATAAATATTATATATATAATATTAGTAATATATAGTAAAGCCTGTATCAGACTATATTAGTATATTTGAGAGAAAAAAGAATAGAATAACTGGTATAAATTGTACCTATTTGTATTTTATTATTTTTTTTTGTATGAAGAATAACTAACCTACTGAATTTCTTCTCTCTTCAAAAGTATTTACAAAGGTCTATTTGAATTTGATTTGTCTGGTTTTATAAATATGTTTTAATTTTGATTTAAATCGAATCTTTTGTTTAAGTTTGATTGAAAAACTTTAGAACGTTCAAATCACTGTCAATTTGACAGTTGTTTACTAAAATTGACTCGTGTGAAGGCGCTTTTACATTCCTTGTAACCATGAAAAAGGATTGCTTTGGAAACGTATAAAAAGATTAATATTATATATCGTTGCAAATACTTAAGAGGAGAAGTGATCACCTGTGACTTATTAACTGGTCTGTATGTAAGAAAAAATACAATTTAAATAAAAATAACCGTCTGTATACAGGTACAGTGTGAACACTGCTTGGCATGTCTCCTATTAGATGGTTTGCAATTTATTCCACATAAATTCTAAAACAATACAATGTGTCGGAGCTGATGCTCGGATACGCATATATGGAAGAACTTCATCTGTCACAAATTTTACCACGGCCTTTCCGCCGAACTCGAGGTCTAATATAAACACAAATTTCATATGCTTACATTTCAATTCAACCTGGGCTGAAACCCGAAACAATCGGATAAGACTTGTTCTAACCAATGGACCATCTCGGCTTTTAAATTTATTTTGGTTAATATTACTTTTGGCTGTTTTGTATTTTAAGGCAACGTTTTCAATAATATCTTAAACATTTGATACGGATACAATTACAAAATGTTGATATAAAATTTTGAATAAAGTTGATAAGTATAATTACAAAAAACGTCAGTCATCGTTTACTTCATTCCGCTTATTATGAAAATGAAGAAATAAATCATAACCAAATTTTATTTGTATACATCATAATTTTTTATTATGATACGACAGCAAACCAAAAACTCGTTGAATAATTTATAAAATATATTTCACCCATTTATCGAAGTGATGAAAGTTTAAAATACTTCTTAATCTACTGACTCTTGTTTAAAAACTAGTTATGCCTCCAGATATAATTCACATAAAGTAAACGTGGAAGTATTATAGTCATGATTTCAATTACTCATTACTTGTCACTGTATCAGTTTACGTATTTAAGTTAGTTCGATAACATCTCTGTCAATAAATGGGCTATCTAACGTTAAAAGAGTTATTAAAATCGGATAAGTAGTTTATGGGATAGGAGCGATCAGACAAAACACTCAAAACTTTTTAATATAAGCTAGCTGCTCCGAGCGGTCGAACCGCGATAAACGTTAATGCTCCGCCTCCGCGGCTTGTAGGGTGATTTTATCGTCTACAATCTCTCTCAATATATAAACTACTAGCAAAACCCGACAGAACTGCTCCTGTCTGCCTGTATAATATATTAAAATTAATATTATATTATAATTGTAGAAATTTATAAATAAACCGTATACGTCGGCAGCGTGTGTAAATAAAGCAGTCGCTCCACAGTTTTTCGTCGAACTTGTTAAATCAAAAAATCGTTCTCAACGAGAAGTATTTTTATTTCAATGGGATAATTTAAATCAGAAGGTTGAATTTAAATAATAATGAAAGAATCCAAAATGAGTAGCTTCAGAAATTACATATACAAACTCTACTCGTAGTCCTAATATTCGCACTTTCAAAAAAAATCTTCAGCTTTGTACACTAGCAACATAGATATATATATTAATTTAAATAATGTTAATTCTCTATTCTTAAACGCATTTCAGTTTGAAATGTTCCATTCCTCATGCTTTACAATACTGGAATTACTTGCTTTAGTCATCGTTGAATTTAAATTTTAAATTTCGCTTAACATTTAACCCCAGTATTGGATACAAGCCAAATGTGTCTGTGTATGCTTTACGTTTTGAGGCTTAAATATACTTATGCTATGGTGTATTTACACGTTGATAATTTAATGGTATTACGATTAATGTGTGGGGTAATCCTTTGATGTAAATAATGAAATGGATAGCATTATATACTAGCGATAAGCTAGCACGTATAATGAACATTAAACATATACCAATTAGTAAGTAATTAGCGATTACATATTCATTAGTTTACATAAATTAATTATATTATGTTATTTATTTAAAATTATTATTTTTTGTCGTTGTGTGCGTTTGGCAGTGTATTATGTATTATAAATGTATTATAAAATAAAAAAAATAAAATAAAAATTATAGTTATTTCTAAAAGTCAGCACTAATGTAAACTAACGGAATGAGATCAGGTGGATGATTTGGTTGCTTGTGTGTGTATGGTATCTTATGTGTGAAAATAGGTTATTATTTCGCTATTTTAAAAAATATATATTCATTCAATGTAGAAGAAATTCACCTATTGTCTCATTGGCTTAAAATCGTTACTTGGTGGGACATTGTGAAACCCCGACTGGGAGGTAGTCCCACTAATCAGATATTCTACCGCCAAACATTATTTTTGTGTTTCGTTTTGAAGGATGAGTGAGCCAGTGTAATTACAGGCACATGGGACATAAAATCGTAGTTCCCAAGGTTGGTGGCGCATTGGCGATGTAAGGAATGATTGATATTTCTTACAGCACATTTGTCAATGGGCGGTGGTGACCACTTACCATCAGGATACCTATTTGCTCGTACGCCAAACTATATCATAAAAAAATAAAACCAATAGTGCCCAAGAGGGGATTGAATTTGCGAATCTCATATCCATCCCATACACCGTTGATCTATAAAGATTTTCGTCGCTTTCATACATAATATATGACTATATAATATAATAATTAATAATTTTCTCTGTGAATGTATTTTGAAAGGCATTGAAATTTGCATTTTAAACATTCAAAACGCGTTAAGTCGATGTAAGAAGATTAACGATCAGAACTCCCTTGTAACAGCTGTATAAACATGTTTTATACTTTAAACACAGAGGATTTTTTTTTTCTATTGAAGTATTTATTTGTGGTAAATCGTTTAAATACATATACTTGCGTTAGTGTATTATTGGCTTCTTTGAATATAGAATATAATATACTAGGCTAATATACGTATACTTTTGATACGTAATTTTACATTTAATAATGGTAAGGAGTATAGATTTCGTCAAAAAGAACCGGCAAGATATAGACAATGCGTTGTGTAAGGCAAATAATGTATATAACTAGCGATCCGCCCCGGCTTCGCACGGGTGCAATGCCACTATATATAATACAGAATGTCTTACAACGTTCACAGTTTTTCAGTCGTTAGACAATAGATACAAACCGCTATGTCCCTGAGTTTTAAATCTGTAATATCTTCATTCATTTAAATTACACGCTATAAAGGGACATATTGGTCTATATTAAATACACAATGTATTTAAGGTACTTAATTGGAAACGGATTAATGCAGTCTTGCTTAAAATCGCTTCGAAATTAAGCCATTATTTCTCGTAAAAAGTAAATAGTCTAAGAGCCAGTGATCGGCAGACTTACGGTATAGTAGCAAACTCCATATTACTGCCAGGTATACTGCTTCATCTGCCGTTGGGGAAATGGAGGTTCACTATTCCCATCGAGGGTTCCTTTGAGCACGCCAAGGAGTCGAAAAGCTTAAAAATTTACTTCCAAAACATGATCGCAGCATGTCTGCCATTTTGATATCTTAAAATATATTAGAAAAAATATAGAAAAAATAAATGGTAGACACTTAATCCGGTTCCTACTAGATTTTTTATAACTTCAAAGCTACCTAAATTTGATGCAAATTTACGTAATTTCAGCAATGCCTATATTTATATATAATATTTATACTATTATTATATACATATATTTACAAAGGCAGACACATAGGTCACATACATAGGACATATATATATATATAAAAATATCTATATTATAATATTATAAAAAGAAGTCAATTTTTAAGCTTTTCGACTCCTTGGCGTTCTCAAAGGAACCCTCGATGGGAATAGTGAACCTCCATTTCCCCAACGGCAGGTGAAGCAGTATACCTGGCAGTAATATGGAGTTTGCTACTATACCGTAAGTCTGCCGACGACACTGGCTCTCAGTCTAAAAGGTGTACTAATGTGGGTTATCTCTCAGAGATAGACATATACCATCGCGGACTTTTTGAAGACCTTTTTAAGGTTTACAATACTGTAGCACATTATTTTGATCTATTTCGTAGGGTTGAGCCAACATTTGTAATGTAAGCCCAAAAATGTGTTTATTTACGACATCACTTTAGAAACCTCTAAAATTATCAGTGTTTCTCAACTATATTGTGCATGTATTATACATATAAACCTTCCCCTTGAATTAATCTATCTATTAAAAAACCGCATCAAAATCCGTTGTGTAATTTTAAAGATCTAAGCGTACATAGGGACAGACAGCGGTAAGCGACTTGGTTTTATACTATGTAATGATAAATGTATGTACAAAATACAATCGTATTGCTTGAAGAACAGTCTTTTGCGTGTACAAAAGTTAATTTACATTTACACGTATAAAGTATTTGTTGATATATTTTATACACATGTACACACAAAAATGTCTGGAAGAGGCACGAATGTATATAGATTGGTCTAATATATACATAACTCTTTATATTATTTTATATTTTGACTAATCCATATTTGTTTTTGTTAGCTTGGTAGGCTGTTGTCCTCCATGGTGGGCTTGACAATGGCGGAATAGCAGAAATAAAGATACGTTTCACAAGTTTTTCACAAGTTGATTAACATAGATTTAGATGACTCTAAATGGATTAGAAATTGTCTGCCTCGTGCGACGGTGACAAGCTGAGTTGAATCAGCTGTCAGAAAGTTTTTCGACACATTACCTTATTCGGTACTACCCACTCTCAACATAAATATTAGTTTACAAATAAACGGTTTGTTATCACGAAAATCACAATAATTATCAGACTAGACAAACAATTAATCACAAACAACACGAACGCCATTAAATATAATCAGACTATGATTAATACTAAATCTCCCTCTGAAATAATCAACGCGCCGTCATATATAATAAGCAAGACGTAATAACGGGTCGATTTTATTATAAGACGAAAGTGTAAGTATTCGAACTAATTGATATAAATAAATATAAATATTGGACAACATCACATATATTACTCTGATCCCAATGTAAGCAGCTAAAGTACTTGTGTTATGGAAAATCAGAAGTAACGACGGTACCACAAACACCCAGACCCAAGACAACATAGAAAACTAATGAACTTTTTCTACATCGACTCGGCCGGGAATCGAGCCCGGGACCTCGGAGCGGCGTACCCATGAAAACCGGTGTACACACTTCTCGACCACGGAGGTCGTCGAATTGCACATACGTACACAACATTATTTTAAGTAGTACCTCATTTCACAGTGGCTAAATTATGACAATACTGACTACAGATCACGAGATCGCTGCGTTCACGGCCGGTAATTGCTAATAAAAAAAGAAATAGGTTTTATGTAACTAGAAATTCTCAGTCGCAAACTTTTAGAGGACTACTAAAGTCTACTGTTTACAGTAGTGCCTTGGAAATCATATAATGCCTCCGTGTGAACTCTATCCATTCGGGTCAGCTTGCCGTCCCATCAGATATTGAGAGTGAGTGAGGGTTAATTTGAATTAGTAGTTTTCACTCTTAGTGAAAGAAAAATGTAATGTTAAGTAAAATATTAAAGATAAACCCCACAATTATAAGCACCAAGAAAGTCGGTAGAACCTTTTCAAATTTTAATCTGCGATCTAAGGAAAATCCATGAACTCTATCTACTTAGCCATTTTGGCTCGGCTCTCGGTTTAGCGGTTAGTTTATTTTAAAATTTCTTATTGCATTAAACATTGACTTAGTCGCTTTAGTCGTTTAAACATTACATATGTACAAAGTACATTTTCAAATGGGTTGATGGACTGGCAAATAAGCTACCTGGAGTGTGGAGGGGAGTGGTGATCACACTGCAAAAAATATCCCTTACCTCGTCAAAGCGACACAAACCTTGGAAATGATGTTATCTTGTGTATATAGTCTTACTGGCACAAACACGCTTCAAACCAAAATACAACAATACTAATATTGCTATTTGGTGGAAGAACATAACGTAATGAAACCACCAATCGAAACTAATGAAAACTTTTATCAATAGAAATTACTTCTCTAGAGAAATAGGTATTTTGATAGCGAAATCGTTTCGGAGGTAAATAATTTTATATAAACAGTTACTTTGATATTTCTCTCATTCAATATTTAAAAGGCAATATTTATTTGACTGAGTTAAAAAATAAAATGGTATTAAAAATAAATATTGGATGTATCGGTTTTCCTCTCAGCGCGGGCGATTGATACGAAAACTAATTGAAATTAGACATGGATATACCTATCCATGTCTTAAGGGTGTACATTACTTACTTGGGAACTGATTTTGATGATCAGTTCGGGATCGGGTTCAGCTCTCATATCAAGTACAATAGTATGAACAAGGAGGGTTAATTTAATCAAATTATTGGATTTGGTTTATTATTGGAAATATATATTTAAAAAAGGAATTATAAAACAATATTATAACAAATTAAAGACATCATCGAAGACGAATTTAACTAGTATGATGTAGAATTTTAAACGAAACTAACTTACCTTAGATATTGGGCTAAGTAACATTAATATGTAATTGTTATAATGTTCAATAAAAAAACTGCGCTTTTTGCCTATAAACAATATAAAAAGAAACACTATATTTTCTAGTGATATTATACTTGCAATATGTAGTAACATTAAACGGTGGTTTGACTTTGTGCTCGTCTAAGTCGGTTCCGGTTTGGAGGGTGGGAGAATGTATATAATTACAGGCAAGAGTCAAGGTTAGCAGTGTAAAATATCTTGTTATACTTGTTGACGCCCGCGGCTTTGCGATATAGGGGTTAGTTGTTAAGTGTTAGGTATAAAATGTAGCCCAAGTCCTTTCTTGGATTTCAAGCCTGCGTCATAACAAATGTCATCAAATTCGGTTCAGTGTTTGGGCGATCAAAGTGTAACAAACATACAGACAGACTGACAGATAGAGTTACTTTCGTATTTGTAATATAATATTGATAAGTAAAGAATGACTATAAATATGACCTTACTATGAATTAAAAGAAAATACTTTAGACAAATAATTAACCAGTATTTTTTATAAAATTTTCTTAATTTATAATTTTTTTTTTGTAAATATATCGTCAACAATAACATCCTATTAAAATAATTACCTTCAATAACCTTACGATTCAACAATATGTATAGAATATAAATATAATGGAATATTTGATGAGTGGCGAGAAGCTATCCGGAAACCGGCTGTCTTGGTATGGGCATGTTATGCGGAGGAATGAGGACCATGTTGTGAGAAAGGTTTTGAAAATGGATGTGGATGGATATAGAAGTAGGGGAAGACCCAAGAAACGATGGATGGATTGTGTGAAAGACGATATGGTTAGAAAGAATGTTACTAGTGAGATGACGTCCGACAGAGAAGTATGGAAGAAGAAGACATGCTGCGCCGACCCCAAGTAGAGTTGGGATAAGGGCAGGAGGATGAGGATGATGATTTGATGAGTGGTTGGTATCTACCCAAAAGGTCTTGAACCACGTCCTACCACCAAGCAGTAGGAGTAAACTCGTATCGACTTCTAGACTTTATTTTTAATTTAAGGCGTTTTAGTAACAACTATTTTTTTTTTAGATATAATGATCGTACGACGATAAAACGATAAACGTATTAAAGAAAATTATTGTCTTCGTTAGGTATATTACTATTTATCCATAGAAAATAATAAATATTGTCGTTATTGTAATTAATAACACTCGCTTATACGTGTAGAAGGAAATTGATAAAATTTAGATGCAGTTGATCTTACTTAAATGAATACAAGTTCCGACTTACATCTTCTCCGATTTTCCCGCGTGAAAATACGATTTTCCCTTCTGGCATTTTCGGTACGGGCAATTTACACTCGAGTCCGAGTCTATACCAGAGTGGCAATCCATTTTTCGGAACAGCTCGATGAGGTTTCGGTATAGATTCGATGACTTTTTTCAATTCCGTGGGTTTTCTGAGAGTCAGCAATGTTATGTCTATATCGACTTCTTCGAGTCCAACATCAGAAGTTTTAGGTAACGACATGGTGTTTTAACATAAAATACAAAATAACTACAACATAGGACGCTCGTTGGTAATGCACTAAAATTTGACACGGTTGACGTTTATTTTTTTATTAAATGCCGGACCGTTTTGTATTTTGTAGTTTTTGCGAATATATGCGAAATAATCCACGGACATACGAAGTTAACAAATTGCATTTAATTAAATATTTTGAATGATTTAAATATTTATATGATATATGATATATGAAAGTTCATTAACCTTTATAAAAATACATGTGTTTTTGCAAAATTTATTTCACAAATGAGCTAAAAACTGAAAATGTGTCACGTGCATTTTCGCTCTAACCATTTTAATGCGACCTCTTTTGATGAATGAAAGACATATATTTTACGAATATTTTTATTTTATACTCAGATGTATTAAGCTCTTATAATTAAAAAACCCTATAATAAAAAGTAATAAAAGTATGATAAATTCTTTTAAAATTTATAATACAAAAAAAAAACAAAATCTTGATTACATTTTCTATAAGAAAACATTCTTAAGATACCTTGTACAGTAAAACAAATTGTGGGTTACGATATAAGTTTAGCTTTCATAATTATATTCCTTACAATTTTAATTAAAATGATTTCTAATAATTAAAAGCAGTCTGTGGCTCGTTACTTAATATCTAAAAATATATTAAAGGCTTACTCGGCTATTGTATTACATTAGGTTTTAGCACGTAAGGTTGTCACGACTGCGGGTTTGCGGTCGCTGCCCTGTTGTTTTAAAAAAAATACTGTTTTACATTTTCTTACCTACAAACCTCGAATTTATGTAGAAAAGGCCTAATAATTCTTATAGAACCTCCTTTTTTTCAACTTCTTTTATTTAATCTGAACTGGTTTTTCTTTAAAGTTTTAATGTAAGTAATTTCTGTTAATTTTAAGTTATAGGAATGTGATTATTGAAGGACTGAATTTTTTAATAAATACGTAAATGTAGGTATTCTAAAAAGGTATCTTAACAGGAAAATGTGTCACCTGGTGGTATAATCAAAATAAAAAATATATATTTATATATCCCGCTGAGTTTCTTTCGCCGGTTCTTCTCAGGTCAGAGATGTTAATTTCCGAACCGGTGGTAGATTTTTGACTATCAATAAGCAAGTGTAAACACTTCTATATTGAATAAAGATTTTTGACTTTGACTTTGACTATAAATACTCAGCACCGCCTTAACATTAACTAAAATATTAGGCAGCTAAGATATTATGTCCTTTGTGCTTGTAGTTACAATTCGCGGTAAAATATCTAATGAGTGGGTGGCACATACCCAGGCGGTCTCACACAAAGCTCTACCACCAAGTTAAAAGCTAAATTACTTATTACCGAGTTAAATTATTTATTTAATGACCTCATTGTTATGTTAAAATTTAATAATATTATTTTTAATTTAGTGACATATTTTTTACTATGTGAAAGTTACGTTGATTTTTATTAAAATGGTACGTTTTTTATCTAATCATTTTGATATTGAATATTACTTATGTAATAAATCAAATAGTGATCAATTGACATATAACGCACTGGTCTAAAATTATTCAGCCGTTGTGTACATATAAGATTTTTTTTAATAATATACACAGGTATATTGGAATGTATTGCAGTTTTAATTGTCTCCATCAATTAATTTTTATTAGAGTTAATTCTTGCAAGCCTATCTAGGTAGTTACCATCCATTCAACAGCGACGGTATCGCTAAGCATCAGTACTTAGCATTACGTTGTTCCGGTTTAAAGGCATAGTAAGTTTGCATAATTATAATGTACCTACGGAAGATCTTATTATAAGAAATAGGTTTGTTTTCTAACATCCATTAATTAAAATCATTTTTTTCTTGCTAAGAAATAAATATTAAATAGAAGCCTACTCGTACTATGCACATGTATGAGCGTGCAAGGGATGGAAACGTTCGTTATCTAAATCTGGCTCGAGAGTTTGCCAAAATATCTGCACGGCGGTAATCGACATTTAAGAGTTATAATATTCTGCGGCATCTGAACTTGAAGGGTTATAATAGATATAAACTCGTTAAATCCATCCTGAGTTTACTTATTGTTCAGTATCTTATATCCCGCATGACGTGACAATACTGTTATCGGGTTTAGTAGATCCCATGTTGATTCCAATACAGAAAATTATATATTTATAATATATTTTTATTGTTCTTCTAATTCTTCTTTAATTCTTCTATACAAAAAAATAGATAATTAAAATTAACTTAATACTAATAAGGCAATAAAAAAAAATATATATAATAAATTTTTGACAACAGTTTCTATATACGAGCGAGGAGGCGGAAAATGTACATTTATTGTTTATTTATTTACGATTATAAAAATACGTTATAAAATTATCATAATAAATACACGTATACCAGAATAATTAGTATACAAGATGTAACGACAAACCGCAACATAATTATAATTAAAACCATGACATTGAAAGAATAATATTTCACTAAGGTTGCGGCTTTACGTATAATATATTAACTCGACTTGTTAATATGGCCTCATGAAGACCTAAGTGTATGAAATAAATTATTCCAGTTAAATATTAAAACAGGTTTCCTGGGACACCCGGTTTAACTAAGTTGCTTTAGATATAAAATAACAGATACAATCAAAGAAATTAACAACGATTGAGAATCATTAAATGATAATGATTTTTTTTTTATTAAAAACAATAACAAAAAATAATTTAAAACGAGACACAGAGAAAGAAAAAGAGATGGCAAGATCCGTAAGCAGAGTAAAAGATTATGTTTAAAATAAATATGAACTCATACGAGTACAATCACTTTTGAATGGTCAACGAGAAAATCAAACGAAAATCCGTTTCGAAATGGAAATTCTATCGAGATGAACCGACTAACTCTTTTTTATGGCTTTGGTTGGCGGACGAACATATAGGCCACCTGATGGTAAGTGGTCACCACCGCCGATAGACAAAGGCGCTGTAAGAAATATTAACCATTCATCACCTATGCGCCACCAACCTTGTGAACTAAGATGTTATGTCCCTTGTGCCTGTGATTACACTGGCTCACTCACCCTTCTAAGCGGAACACAAAAATAATTATAATGTTTTATTTAAATATATCGATTAGGTATATTATATTTTACATGATCGAGCTGCTTGTTCTCATGGGATATTACGTATCCACTCCTTATGCTAGATTAATCCTCCCATTCAGTGTATTACGTATGTATTTTACGTAAAATTATGAAATGATGTCTGACTAATATTCTGTCTTGTTAAAAAACGATATATACCTAATTTAAGTATAATATAATTAATTGAATACTCTTGCATGCATTTTTGTCTCTTTGGCCTATGTATGTATGTACTAGTCGCTTTTCAGCAATAAGACCATCTTTGTCATCTTCCCTAGCTTTATTTATAACCTATTTTTTATGATGTGGCATAGTAAAGAATATTTATATTTACAAAGTGCTGTCATCGATCAAAATTAACCGTGAAGAATTGAAGAAAAACACGTATATATGCTTTTGAATACATTAGCATAAAGATCAATACAGAAATATTGAACAGGCACAAACTCGCGAAGTAGGTTTTACTAAATCAGACGATTCTCAAATAGTAACGTGCAAACAAAGTAATACCCTAAAATATGTTATTTACAAATCTTAGCCCCGGAGATAACAAAAGCATTAAACAAAAATAGCGATAAAAAGACGTTACCTATACACAGTTTTATTTCGATGTTGTTTTGAGGTTAATGACTTCCAATGACATTAAGGTCACCAAGTTAGTGACATAAGTTAGTATTCCTATAATAGAAAATCCTAATAAAACAGTAGGTCGTATAATGTCTTTATGCCGTACCACCCCGTGATATGATCCCTGAAATTATGCAAGATATTTTATAACAGTTCAATGCAAAAATAATTGTATTTAATGGCTCATTTAATTCACTCAATAAAACTGAACTTAAGTTAATCAAATATCATATTGAATATAATGATATTAAGCATTCGTTCATTTAAATAAAACTTGATATATATTTTGAAATTTATAATAATATGTCTTTGGAAATAAATGCGAAAAATAAAATTTAAAGGTGTCCAAGTTTTTTACGAGACTCCACGTTTTTATGTCATAGTCTTATTTTATTTTATCGGGATGCTCTTTTGTTCTTGTGAATAAACAACAATATATACATATCATATAAGTTTAGATAATACGATACTCGTTTTATTTCCTGTCTCATAAAATCTTTATATATACATATAAATCTTTTGTACGTGTTTGTACCTGCACTTCTATACATTTGGACCGCTTTTGATGATATTATTTGAACGTATTTAAGCGAATTCACTGGACACAGTAGGTGGTTCTGTGGTCGTAAATCTGTCTGGGTAAAATAAGAATTTGACCATCCCTGGTCAAGTGAATTCTTAAAAATAGAGAATCGAAATCTATATTTTCGTATTAACCATTTAAGTAAGTTGAGAATTTTTCTCCCAGTAGTAATATAAGAAGAATTCAACTTTGTCCGTTTACATTAAGAGTAAAAAACTGCTATGTTTGTCTAGTTATATTTTAATGTTCTTATATTGTGTATTTTTTATACATGGTACTTCAGTAGCTGTTTAAATTCATATGAATGTAATAAAACTAAATGAATATGTTTACAAAATTCGTATCAATCCCATTTTAAGCTGTAAGAAATATCTAAGCTATAAGTTATTTTTAGTTAAATATCCTTAATAACGTAGTTGGTGCAAAAATAATAATATAAATATATAAATCAGGTGTATCTTATATTAATGTTTTCATGACTTTAGAACAACTTTTATTTTTTGGCCCTAACCGTTGTCTGGACGATTCCTCATTGCGATAAGTTCGTTTTTGTACTATTCATGTTGTTGTTTAATTAATTTTATAGGTACGCTATGCCCTTTTCCATATTAGTTGAGGAGTTAAGCGTACAAACAGACACTCGCTTTCGCATTTACAATAAGATTATGTTAATTCCCAGCCAATAACATAAATAGCTGTTGAAAATATAACTACAATTTCCTGCGAAAAAGTAAAATAAACTAGTTGTGGCCTAAACTCTTTTAAGCCGAGTTGGATTTACTGTCCCAAAATGAAAATGGCAACTTAGCGGTTTTATATTTGACATCATAGTTTTACGTTATAATTTAATCTTCGTAGTTGTCTAGTGTCCTTTAATAATGGCCATCGAGGACATAAGGTGTATAAAATATGGGCGATTAAAAATCGTTATAAAGGATGGTTAAAGATATTCCATCGCCGAGCAGCTTAGGATTACAATTATTGGGATTGTTGCATTCCGGTTTGAAGCCAGTGAATCTACAGGCACCAGGAACATAACATTAGCTCCTATGGTTGGTGGCGCATTGTCGATGTAAGGAATGGTTAAAATTTCTTACAGGGCCATTATCTATGCGCGGAGGAGACCACTTACCATCAGGTGGTCCATATGCTCGTCCACCAAAATAAGCCATAAAAAAAAAACTAAACTAATTTATCGGTCTGTCAGCTTCAAATAGAAATTTGATTGTGGGGACGGCTAAATCGCATACAGATAGATTTTTAATAAAGTTTTTGAATGAAAATCTTGTCACGTAAAAATATTGTTTCACAATTGTATCTGTCTGTTGTATCTATCTGAAATTTCAATCGCTAGCGTTCTGATCGTTTAGAATATTTTTATTTATTTTGTAATTAAGCCAAGAAATATAGAGTATTAAATAAATAAGTTTTCATATTATAATTAAACTCTAAATAAATTTAAATTAGTATTTGATTTCATATATTTTTATTAATTCTCATGACCTCATACGACGACGTTATTTTTAATATAATCGTTGGAATAAAAATCCTTATTCAACATAGAAGCATAAAGGTTGCTGATTGATTAAAATGAAAAACTAATCGATATTCAATAGACTATATTAAGAATAAGTATTTATTTAAATAACATTGTCTATGAAACCCCAACAAGATTATACTCTTTTAAAGCAAAATTCTCACGAAAATGCAAGTATGGGGAACTTTTGTAAACTCTTTTACATGCGAATAAAGTGATTAAAATCGTGTCCAGCTTTCCGTGAATAGATTACCCTACAAACCCCATGTTGGTTAAGCTGAAATGTACAGTCGGGGTAAGAAAAGGTTCGTCACCTTAAGATCGATTTTCGTGTGCTCAGTATGAGCGATAACCTGCTTTACCGATTGAGTATGACATATTGCGTCGCAATGACATTGTAAGTCGCATCTAGCAAAGAGTATAATAGCGTTTAAAAGCTATAATAATAATAAGAAAAAGCCGTCAATCAGTATGATAATTAACAACTTTTCACGAAACCTCATAGTTCTTCGTGAATGCTCGTGTAACATCGGAGATTAGGACATTGTCTTGTCTCTTATAAAAGAGAGTGCATTGTAGTAATCCTAATTGCTACTAATATTATAAACGCGAAAGTTTGTGTGTATGGATCTGGCTGATTTCTCTGAGGTATGGATGGATGTTTGTTACTCTATCACGTAAAATTTACTAAACGGATATGGATAAAATTTTGCACACAGATAGAATATGTACTGCAATAACATATTGGATACTTTGTATGCCGGGAAAATATAAAATCTTCGGGAACGCGGGTGAAACCGCAGGACGGAAGTAGTAAATAAAATAGTAATTATGGTAAAATTTATTAATTTAAACAAATCTTATTTATTTTATTAAATACGAGTGTATCCGCCATTCGTATCAATCACAGCTTGTAGTCGTTGTCGCATTGATCCAACAAGGCGAGAACATGTGTCGGTTCCTCTGAAGCTCTCCTAGACACTTCGGCAATGTTCTACGACAGCTGTTTTGGTTCTATCTTTATTATTTATCCACCGCTGCACCATCAAACCCCATAGATTTTCGATATGATATATCCGCCGCTTTTGCAAGCCAAGGAATCACAAGCCACTTCCCGGTGCCGATGGAACCACTCATCACACGTCACGTCATTACATTACATAAAAGGAATGAATTTGAAAACTGACGAAGGTTTTCTTACTCGGACTGTACATACATTTATCATATAAGAGTCATCTTTGAAATATATAACAAACAGTTTCATCCGGGAATAACCGAGAGTCGACTTTACTGAATACTTTAATATTTTCAATGATTTTTATAACTTTAGCACATTTATTAAAACTGATATTATATATGATGTTATGATAAAATGATTTATTTAACTTTTGACCTCAATTCCGATATCAAAATAGATTTATTTTATATAAATACAATTTCGGCGTTCAATCAACAAGACCATCGCTCAATTACCTAACATTGGCCGTTAGTTATTTACAATAACATTTTTATACATATACAATAACATAAATATTCATATAGTTACTAGTTGTAGTTAGCCCGCATCTTCGCTCCCGTGAATTTCACACATTTACACAGTAAATGTAATGCCTGATAGAATGACAAATCAAGGAAAAGATCAATATTATTACTGGTGTAATGGATTTTCCTGTGATATAATTTTGAGTAGGTCCTTTTTTTGCAATCAATACTAGTGTTATTCTAAACATCTCTTTATACTGCTGTGCTTCGGTTTGAAGGGCGAGTGAGAGAATATTTACAATGACCATTTCGTATGAGGTAATTTAGATTATCAACCGTTATCGTTATATTATTTGAAAAGTTACAGCTTGAAGTGGCTAAATTCGGAAAGCCAGATTTTAGTTTTGTTTTTTCTTTGCCGAAAACGAAACGAAAGCTGGAGGAGGCTCATAGAACGCCAACCATCATATTGGGTAGCCCGCATCTAACCCGTACCTGATACCTTTTTTAAGGTCATCGGTTGTCGGTTAAGTCATCGGATTGCCTCAACGTGATCTCTACTCTAGCATGTGTCGGGTCCATCGGCAATCAAGACGTCTGGAGACAAGACCAGCCAAATTCCATTTTAGCGAGTGTGTTTTAAATACATTTGTTAATTTAGGTATTTTTGCCAAAGATAAAAAGTGTTTAATAAGCTTTGTAAACTCAATAACCAAGTGTAGGGTTAGATTCTCAATTAACCTTTAACTGAATCTAGATCAAGTTCGGCGAATGCCGGTCAAGGAGATGGGGTTGTACTTCGAACAGTATTTCAAGATTACGGCTTATGTATAATATGCTGTGGTCATATATTATTGCAGTGTGTATGTATTTTATTTATAAAAATATATCAGAATGGGTGTAGATTAATCAGCAGTGGTTTCTAGTTTATTACTTTAGTCTCGACCGCAATGTATATTTTTAATAAATGCATATTATATTTAAATAATATTTTTGTTATAGGTAGATAGTTTGAAATCTGAGGTACATTAATAATAGTTATTCTACTGTTAAGTGTTATTATTCTCCAGGTTTTGACAGATATAATGGCGCGTAATATAACAAATAATAATAAATAAATATTATATTACAACGAAACCTTAGTAATTTTTGATTAAATTCCGTTCAGCAATAAATAACACTGCATAAAAACTAGATGAATTTTGTTTCTGACAGCTTCGAATGGAGCGTTGACTGTGGGTACATACTAAAACGCGCATAGATCGATTTTTAGAAATGGTTTTGAATGAAAATCTTGTCGCAATATGGATACGATCAATATTTGTATTGTTCAGTTCTGTTTTTAACGGATATTGACAGATTCAGGCGAGGCATATTTAGTAAAAAGTATTTCCGTGACGTAAAATATTTTTCGGTCAACTGGCGTATATATACTCTAGGAAAAAACCAGTGCCTGGGTGCAGTACACTAATGCACTTCGTGTATTATCTGATTTATCTCCGGTCTTCGATTATGCTGCATTGGTGATTCAGCTTAATAAATGAAGTTACTACGACGTCCTTTGATCTATTGAAATCTCCTTATAGTGGCAGAAATTATCTTCTAAATATGGGTATAAAGTTTTAAGACTTACCGCTCGTAAATTCATATATTGTAATAGTTTTACATATATATATATATATATAAATATAATGAAGTCATTTTAAAATATTGACACCTCAAATTAATTGATTGAAGTTGAAAATTATGTGAGTTTAGAGCGAGTTAAAAGTTTATAGCAAAGTTCAAAATTTAGAAAAATAATTTCTTTGAGCATGGGAACGAAAGTCTAGTCGCTATAATTCCAAATATCTATAGAGTTATATGGAAGTCAGTCGCTAACGATATTGCCTTAAGCATACAGATTAAAATAGACTTATAATTTATAGGCATTGTAAATTTAATTGTAAATTAACTATGTAATAATAGAGTAATAACGACTTTATTCTTTATTATTTACTTCGCATATTTTAAGAGCGTAATTATTATTTATTATTTAAAATATACTTTATGGAAAGTAGTGGAAATACGTGATTAGGATCGCAACCAATAGGAGGCCTTCGGGAAATAAGTTGAGTCAAAGTAAGGTTTTTTTCAAATTGAAATTATTTATTTGCAAATTTATAGGTACATATATTTTTGATTTAATAATATTTTAAAACCTGCCACAACAACCATAAGATGGTATGCAAATGTCATATATTTTTTAATTAATATATCTATTAACAGAAAAAAAATACGCACAATATAAGACGTCATTTTAATATATTAAAATGTCATAAAGATAATCTCGTAAATTTACATTTACAAATAATATTTCCAAATTTCAAAAATTTACAATAAAATTAATTGTTTAAGAATTTAACGCATTACTGAACTACCATATTCTTAATATTCTTTTAATAAAATTTAATTAACATACAGTAACCAATCAGTGTTTTATTTTTTTAAAACAATTGCAGTCTTTGTATTGTTTGATGTAATTTGGCAACTTATTAAATAAAACTACAGCCATAAAATAAGTATGCACTGCATAATTTAGTTCTGACTTAGGAAATATTAATCTGTCAGGAAATCGAGAGTTAAAATTCACTGATAACAGTAGTTTCTAATAAACGAATAAACTTAGCGTTACCTTTATAGAATAATATACGTCTCGTGCATATTATGAATACTTTATGGAATCAGGTAATTAGTGATTACAATATACAAAGAATGTAACGTAGGTATACACATCAGTATACTATTTTTTATTAAAAGTAAAACTTTGCTTTTTTATTTGAGTAAAAATATACTCGGTTTATATGAACGTTATTAGTATAAGTAATATTAAAAATAGAAAGGCAACATAATATAAAGCAAAGAATAAATTGAAGTAAGTGATCGCTTGAGGAAAATTTAAATAGGTCACTTGTAAACATCCACAATGATTTCAGATGATCAGATGCAAAACCGCTCCTGCAATAGCAGAACCGAATCAGCAGCAACATGTTAGCGTACACTTGTATACAGTGTGCGCAGAGAGCCGGCGCGTTCCCCCATCAGACGAGTCCGGGCCGTCGCGCGTTGCTCGCGTCTCCTCGGCTTCCTCGCCGACCGAAACTCGCGCAAACATTACTGAAAAATACAAAACAACTTCCCAATCAACAGTTGTGTATGTTCAGTTCTACCATCTCCCCTGATTTATTTTTAAAATAGTGAATTAAAACAAATTTACTACGCGTTGCGTAGTGCGTTTCGTGTAAACAAACGATGCATTCGATCTGCGATCGATTGATAAAATAGTTTTTATTTAAGGTTAAGTTTGTTGAACTTTTTTCGCGGCACGCGCGACTTTGTAGTGACGTAAGAAGTGCAACTAACCAGATTAGATACGCTAAGCCTGCTGTAATCATATAGGCCCAGGTAAAGAACGTTAAATGTAAATATACGAACGGTTACTTTCATTCATAAGTTTTAAATTATGTTGACCATCGGCTGAATTGTTAGCGGTATATGTTGCGATCGCAGTATTGCGCTGTGTCATATTTCCTACCAGGTTTGTTTATTAAACTCTTGAATTCTGTTTACCTATTAAAAACATTAGCGGTTATTCAAGGTGAAAACATAAATAACAATGAAATGAATTGTTATGCGTTTGCGTTACTGATACAGACCAGCTGCTGAGTGTATGATAACGAACTTCGAATCGACGCCAGTTTCATATTTCGATAAATCTGTCGTGTTAATACGATTTCCGTTACACAGTTTTATGTAACATAAAAATGATAAATTCAAGAAGGTTTAGATGTAGAGAAACAGATTTCGTAGTATGAACTTTGATTTTGGGCATTTAAAATATTTTTTATGTTATCATTTACATCCGTAGTGAGTTTTTGATGATATCATATGAAATAAATTATGTATAATTACAACATCGTCGGAAGGACTTGTTAGGACAAATAAATACAAATATGTGTTGATGAAGGTCAGTGCTGTAAGCTATAAGTTTCACATTTTAATAATGAATAACCGTTTTTAAGTTGTTGTTATTTAAATAAACATTGCTTAGCATTAGCGTTATGATACCATTGGTTTTTTTTTTATATTTAATGGCTTGTGATCGTAGTAACGTATTCCATTTATTTGCAACATTAAAAAATATATATATTATTATTATTTGTTTTTATAATTTTCGAATTTCTTTAGAAAAGATTTAAAAAATATATTAAAATGAATTTATTCAAAGTAGAAGCATTACACTTGCTTATTGATAGTCAAAGTAAACAACTAAAATGGGCTCCGAAAATTAAATACTTAAACAGACAAAAACCTATTTAAGAAATTAAGCGGGGATTATTTTGTCTAAAATTTGAGCGATAGAAAATTGATGAGGATATATAGATATATGTAGATTTAAATTAAACATAATTTGATATTATAATAAGCGCAAATAAAATTACTACAATCTTTAATCAAAATTAGATCAGGATCTTCAGCACCCTTCGTTTACTTCTTTTATTAAAAAAAAAATATCTGACGTTTTTATGAACACGTTGCGAACTCACTTGATCATACGTCAACCGTTCTCGTTAACGATAATGAATTTGACATCATTATAATAATTTAGCAGGTCGCACTAGAATTTAGAAGCCGAACCATCTCTGGAGCGTGGACAACAAACAATATTATTTTGTACCTTTTTTAATTTATATTACAGGTATTTCCTATATTATATTTAGTTAAAGACCTGAATATTCAATGTAACCTCTGAATATTGAACAGTTCGCGGTATTTCAGAATACCGGACTATCAGGTATTTTGCGTGAATTTCGAGTCTCGGTGCTCGAAATTCTAGCCTGTAATTAGTACGCGCTTAATTGAAACCAACTTGTATAGTATTTTATATTAATATCTTGTTCTCAAAATTATTCGTAGGTAATTTCGTAATCAGATTATTTATGAGGTTAATAGGTATACGTGTAAAAAAAAAATCCGAATTAAGCGAATATTGGTTGCGTTCTATTTTTAAACATGATATACATTAATAAATTCTACTTATGTTTAGTATGTTATGTCGTTTCTGTAATACGAGCGTAATGTAAACATTGATCGAGCTAAGTAGGCTGATGCACTGAATGGCATTAGAAAATGCACAACGCACCTGACTATGGATATAATTGATTATATTTCTAATCAGTTTAAGAGATATTGAACACACTCTGGTTCGTACAAAAGTAAATTGTTGACATAAAGCGATAACAGGGGCAATCAATGTTTCCGAAAGATTATTTTCTTATAACATAAAACTATTCAATTGTAAGGGATTTCCCCTAATCGTTTAAGGACGTAATTAAATACCGAAACCCAAACAAAATATAACGTAATTAAAACTTGACCGTACGCTATTCATTTTAAAAGTTAGGGAAGCACACGAGTTTGAAAATTCAGTAAAGTTGTAAGTGAATCGACGAAACAGGGGAAAATTATGACTCACTTTGACGGCCTCGTTGGTGTATTGGCTAGATGTATGACCGCAGATCCCGAGGTCCTAGGTTCAAACCCCAGGTCCGGACGATAAAAAGTTATTGGGCTTTTCTATGCGATAATTGCCAGGTAATAAGGCTGTATATCTCAAGGTTTTTTCGTCAAAAAATTCTGAGTACTTGCTCGTTTACAGTGATACACCACTGTGCCTTGTGACGCACGAAAAACAGTTGATTAAGCATGAACTCTCTTAATTTGTTTTGGTTTGCTGTTCTAAAATATGAGAGCGCTTGAACAAAAAGTGAACCCTATTTTTAGTTTGCGCTCACATTTGTGCAACTTAATCCTGCAACGTTAACTATTCTCCTTTCAACATAACCGCAAAGACTTAAAACGGTCAGGATATCAGCACTATGTAAATCCTATAATTGTTAATGGTGATCCTTATAAATCCCATACGTGAGAAAGAGATATCAATATTATCGTTTAAAAAGGAACCGGTACCAATGCATACAATATTAATGTTTTATCTACTCGTCAACTTTTTGCATATGCCAGTTTTTAGTATCTATCAACAATGATTCGTATTTATATAAGTGCATCGATGCTTAGCGGATTATCCTTAAAAAACATTTTTTTATAAAGATTATTTTTAACATTATTATTTCAAACATTACGCTCATTACCTTAGTCACCAACAATGTGGACGTCGCAGAATAGATACTGACCCTAGGGCTATTGTCATTCCCAATCCTGACATAAGCTGTACGCCTAAATGGAGTGAACAATAAAAAAAGGTGATTCATGAAAACAGGCATTTATTTCATAAATAAAACATTATGTGTTTTTGTGGAAAGTAATAAATTATAATTATGCTCATTTGTCTGCCATTAAAAATGAATATTAAAAAAGTTATGGTTGTGCTCTCTAAAATCTAAAACAATCAAACTTTAACATAACAAATTTGGGATTGGTGCAGTCAACCGTCAGTCTTCTTCAATCGTTCTTTTTAGTCCAAATCAAAATATTCATACTCAGCTAGATTCCTGAACACATATTTGCATCATCATAATGCAGAATTACCTTTAGTTCGGAATGTAAAAGTCACTCGACCTGTTTTATCTGTACCGTCTTTTACACATTCCGATTCTTTTGATTGTCGAAAAAAATCTATAATTGTTCACAATTAATGAATTAATTGTCAATTGTTTTTGTACCCTGCGTTCGAACGCAGCTCAGTTTCAACAACTTCAGTTAAATCATCGTCCCTGATTTCCAATATATTCGAACATATCAATTGCTTGTCATTCGTCTGTCCGTACTAGATCGTTACAGTATACGCCGATTGTCACTCGATATTTATAGAATTATTTATGAGCTCCATGTCGATATCAATGACGTAAGAGTACTCAAGATATACAGATACATTTTGTGCAATATATATTAATTTATATCTTCAAATGAATGCTTACAGTGCGCTACACATATAAACTTGCGTAATTTATACAAACAAAGCGTAAACTATTTTATGATTTATTAATCCAAAATTATAATAACTGCATAGAAATTATCTCGACCTTATGCTTGGATATACCCATATCCAAGTTGTCAAGTCAAGTCTAATTACTGGTCTACAGATTTTTCAATATAATATATAAACCAATTTAATATGAATTGTTCGTAGAAGTCTTCTTCAGAACACTACGAGGACGAATGAATGGCGGCTAGAACTTGCGCTAGTTTGAGCTTGACTTGAGCAACTTCAAGCTCTCTGCGCGCTAGTTCAATTCTCACTTGTGCTCCATTTTTCTATCGGATTCAAGCATAGATAGCAACGTATCATTGAAACAAATGGATTGTGTGAATCCTAATAATCTTAGACAGTCATGTTTTTTCTTACAAACGCACTAACGATCAAATTATATATAGGACTCCTCGGTATAATTTTATTTTCAAAATAATTATTCTTAAAAAGTTTTAAAAACATTAAAGTGAACGAAAAAATTAAATAGGTGATATAATTATTTTGAACACAATTTACATCAGCCTTACCTATTTATAACATATATACATGTACTTATACATATGTACTTATTTAATGTTAATATATACTAGTGATTTCAGTTTAATTATAACAGATATCTTAATAGATGTCATTCGTAGACTAAAAATCAATAAATACTACTAAATAGTTATTTTATTCAAATTTTGGAAAAGAGTTGACTTTTCGGTAGACTCTTAATTTTCGAACCGGAGGTAATTTAATATTGTAAAGTAACGACTTAATAGTGATTATGAGGGCCCATTATAAAAAAAAAAAAATTGCCTTTTATTTTCTTCTAGCGAAGCTAGCATGTTATAATTCTCAGGATTCTACTAAAAGTTTCACAAAATATTTTTAATATAGTGTTTCTTTTGAAATTAATTATACTCATTTTAATTAATTTATTTACATAATTAATTAATGTTTAAAAGTACTTGTTGATGCTTCGGGTCCGACTCGATTTTCCTCGGTTGTTAATAAAGCAACTCTGCTCAGCGTCTTAAAGGAATTAAGTAACTTAGAAATAAAAACCAACTGCCGGTTCTTCATTTTGTACATAGAATATAAATAATTGAATACAAGATATATTGATAAATTGAAATGAAATGAAACTATTACTGATCGTCTATCTGATGCCTAGCTTATTAAACTGCATATCCTGATTTAAGTCAATAACAGTTATTGATGTTCCAAAAGAGATTATTAATATTAATATTGCAGTTGCAAAAATATTATCATTGTGGAATATAGAGCGTACTATATCTTTATATATAAACGAAATACCACTGACTGACTCGTCACGAGATCCCTGACATTCTAGTTCCGCTTTACTTGAAATTTAGCATAGTTACTCGTACTTGCTTCACGACGTTAACTCTCAAAACGAAAGAATTTTTGGAAATTTCAACTTCAAGGGATTTTGGTGTCGTATATTATTAGTCTATGATATTTTCAAGGTGATTATTACTTATATTCTTTTTTTTGTCTTTAAAGCATCTTATCTATCTAATATTTATTTAATTTCATACAATAACTTCAGCCAATTTATTAAATGCGTCAAGAAACAACTCTTAACTTTTAGACGCGGCTTCAGTTTCAGTCAGCAAAAGTAACATCGTATCGGTACAGAGAAATTATTATATTCTTTTACCCTCGTCAACGTCAAACCAAACAGGTCTAAATATAAAGGTTTTATATGTCTAAAATTGTAATGAATCTTTTTGCTGAAAAATATTACAAAGTAATCATCAATGAAATTTTAATACAATTTCACATATTAATTGCTATTATGTATTATTAGGTTAATAGTTATTGTCTAAAATAACAACAATGTAAATAAATGTGTCACGAATCTATTCAAGTGATTTATTTTTACGATATATTACAAATTATTATTTAGTTTAAAATATATTAAACTTAATTACAAAATTTTTACGACTTGAAACAAAGGAGATTCTCTTCATAGTTTTAATTTAAACCTTTTGTGAATGTTTTTAACGGCGAGCAACTCATGAAATACAGTTAAAAGTGTTGATTTATAACCGGTTAAGATACAAAAAAATCACGTTCACACGCTTGAGATTTTAGTCTAACATCTGCAAGCAAGATTCGAACAATCTGAACAGACTTTCAATCAGAAATCAATTCCATAATAGTTTGTTACCTTTTAAGTTTTTTTTTGTTGAATTAGGTACCAATATATATACGTGAACTTGTTTTTGAAATATAACGTTGTCTATCGTTGTATTGATTAATTTGTTCATGATTTTTTAACGGCTTTTGTCAAATAATTTTTCGCGGGTACTGAGGAATATGATTTTTTTTTTATAATTGTAACATTTTGTAAATTAATCTAACAGATAATTAATATTCAGCGGAAACATAAAATTGAACTGTAAGAATCGAACAGCTATTTTAGATATTATGACATTTTTAACTAGTACAAATATTACAAAATACTGAAGTAAAAAAAGAATAGTGCCGTTACTTATTGTAAACAGAATTCAAGCTTTTTTTTTATCTGTATTATATTTAGGATGAGGTTGTAGAAGATGTAAGTAAACAGAGACGTTAAAAACTACATTTAAACAATCATATCAAAAACATATCTTAGTGTAAACGTATCAAAGTGAAATCAAAACATATCTGTGTTTATCATATAACTATATCATATTAAATAAGTGCAACTATAAGTTTCCTAAAGATATCAGTGTGAAGTGATACAAGAAAGTGAAAATGTCTGAACGCTTCAAGGTGACGAAGTTTGAGGAGCCTTCGGGCAAGACGTTTAAAAATTATGGCGCTACCTCCGCTGAGAGCGATGTGGAGCTGAAAGGGAAGTTGCTTCCAGATTCAGGTAAGGTGAACATTATCACACGTTTTTATTTGTAAAAATATATATTAATTATAAAAAAACTAAATTTACATAACTTAAAAAAACATATGTATTTTTTTTTTAAATTACACGTTTGCTGACGGATTAATTGCCAATTTGTAACAGATAAAAAATAGAATCACTGCTTCAATTATTATAATGTAAAACACAAAATTACTTATATGTTTTATAATTTTATTTAAATAATCTATGTGATTCTCTTATAATATAAGTTCTAAAGGACTATTAAAAATAAAAAATAATATATTAGGAAAATATAATAACATATAAAAATATCTTTAAGTCAACCATTCGTCGTAAAATATTTGTTAATTGATATTGTATAATATCGTTAGCGTAAAGTATAAATGTGAAAAGTTTGTGTGCTCTGTCAATAGCGCGAAGTATGAAATTAAAATAACAGCTTGTAAATGTCCCAATGCTAGGCTGAGGCCTCTTATCCTTTTTTGAGAAATAGGTGTGGAGCATACTCCACCAAGCTCCGGCAAAGCGTAGATACATGTGTCAGATTTGCATCCGGCACTTACAGTTTTCATCACGATGTTTTCGTTCATCGTCGATCATGATCATCTATTATAAACACAAATTAAGCATATGGAAATCAGTGGTGCATATCAGGGCTTGGGATCATCAGCTTAAATTCAGCAACGTCCTTCTAACGGTTTCTTGACGGATTGTAATTATACTTTAATCAGATGTCGGATATGGCGTTATAATTATTCATAAAAAATCAATGTTCGATGAAGATAAATCATATATTTTTTTGCTGATTATTATTTTATTTCAATACACTATTATCTCAAATATTGTAAGGAATAATATAATTATTCGAATCTATCCTTTATGTCTGTGGCATTAAACTACATTTTGGATAAACGAAAAAAAAAAAAAAAGAAACAAGGATACAATTATCAATTGTTTTATCTTAACTAAATTAAAAATGAACAAGATATTCAAACTTGTATTATGTACGTACATAATGTACAAATGTACATTTCAATTAAACCGCGTTACAACGCTCATTACACGAACGCTCCAATACCGATTGATGATTGATATGCGGATGGCAAATATTAATCATTACTGTGTAGTATCCTACTGATATTGATATAACATCGCATTATATTAATATCGTATTAATTGTCGTTTAATGAATGATTCATTTGTGATATGTACGTTATCTTTAATTAATAACAATTTGAGAATATATTCCGAAGTATTTTTAATTAAATGAACACACTTACAATATTCCTATATGTGTGTACTGTATTAAAAACACGTATTTGTGTTGTGTGCGTCTCGGGCGTACAATAATAGTTATAATAATGTAAGGAAAGGTTGTTTATTAAAAAGTCTATGATATTAAATAAAATTTTATTCTTTTCTATGTACATACACAAAATTCTAATGTCCGTATTCGAGAATTGTAACTAGGAATGTTTAAGAGAAAGGAAAGTCCGAGAGACTAGCGCCGTAACGCGTTACGTAACGAAGCGGTTTATCCTCCCATAAGAAGTTATCACTTCAAAAAATTATATATTTTGTAACGAGTTACATTAAGTACTTGAAAATAGCGGATTGTATTTTGATTAACATAAGAATTAACTACATCGACAAGAAGTATACACAAATCAACGATGACCGAATGGCGCAAAGACAATGGCGCTGTAATATTAACCATTCCTTACATCGCCAATGCGCCACCAACCGATGGCGACCAACCGAAAGAGGGAAGATGTTATGTCTCTTGTTCCTGTAGTTACACTAGCTCACTCACTCTACAAACCGGAACACAACTATACTAATTACATCTGTTTGACGGTAGAATATCCGATGAGTGGTACCTACCCAGACGGGCTTACACAAAGCCCTATCACCAAGTACCGTTATATGATGTTCCAGCACATAAACTTCGATTGAATTCAACGGTTCGCCTTAAAGATACACACACACCAAGCTTTCAACCTGACAAAGTTAGTACATCTTTCTTGGGGCAGGGTATTCGATTCTATAATAAAAAATCGCAAAACATTTTAAATTTGCCTCTATATCTAAATTGAAAACATACGTAAAAAAAAACATATAAGGCAGATTACAGGATTATATTTCGGGGCGTCACGGTACCATGCGTAAGGTACGATCCGATGTGACGGAGTTGGTACCGCTGACTTTTGGTGGGTAAGCTGGGACGCACTAGGCGTTCTCAGCACCGGCGAGTCCCACTTCACGCGAGAGAAACACGTACAGGATTATATAAATAATAGAAGAACTTGGTGTTAATATTCGTTGAAGGTCATACAGGATACATACATATATATTATGGTAACTATTGTGTTCCGTACTGTCTCTACTCGATAGAATCAATATTCCGTAACGGTGGAAGCTTGATGGGGAATTTAAGCCTGCAAAATGTATCCATTAAATAGTACTCGTAAGAGCCTATTTGAATGAAGTATATTTTGATTTTCAGACAGGATAATCCTAAAAGGATCCTAAAAGGAGATCAGCCGGTTTTGCTAATATATAGTAAACGAAAAATCCTAAAATTATTTGCCTACAGACAAAGCAATATAAGTAAATAGGATTACTAAATAAGACAAAACCTTAAATCTATCTTAATAAGGACTCTACAGTCCTTTCATTCATACAATTTAAATGTCACGAGTGAATTGAATTTGGGTCGGCCTGTATAGAACTGTAAAACCCTTTATTAAGAGTCTTATATAAATTCAGTGCCATTCTCGTGTTTTGCTATTTATACTATAATATTAATATTTTGGAGATTCGATATTTTTAACATGCTTTTAGTTAGATAACATTATTAAATTCTTAAAATATATTGTTGTATGTAATGAACATTTAACTGAATTTATTTAAAGGACTATCGTCTGAGATATATGAGACGAGATCTTAACTGATGATTACGGGCTCAATCCCAGGCAACATCCACTGAAGTTCCATTTCTACAAACAAGGAAATCATCGTGAGGAAACCTGCATATTCAATTTAAAAAAAAAATCCATATGAGCATCCCCAACCCGCATTGGAGCAGCGTGGTGGAATAAGCTCCAAACCTTTTCCTCAAAGGGTGAGATACTATCTGAGTTAGGAGATACAGCTATAGCTACAGAAAGGCTATAAAAAACTGTTAAATATTATATGACTTACCACGTCAATTGTCTAAATTTAAAACACGTGAAAACGCGAAGATCGTCTACTTATATAATAATACTAAAATCCTCTCCGAAAAGCGCTGCCTCTTCTGGTGTAAGTTTCATGTTTATTTATTTGGTAGTTTGTTCACTTAGGTATTACAAAATCTTCTTATTAAAATAAGATAAATAAAAATAAATAACTACGCGTGAAAGCGGCGATGCTTAGAGTTTTTAGCAGTAAACAAAATGGCGCTTATATACAAAGCAATATGAAACGATATAATAACGTATATAATTATTGTAAAAAAACAGCATTGTAAATCAGTTTATTCGAAAACAACAAATATGCGTGTTTCTTGCCGTTTCTTCTCGCTGGAGGCTGCTTTCCGAAACGGTGGTAGTATTTTAATATCGACGATTCAAAAACGCTTCATTGTGAAGTTTACTTGAATAAAATTGATTTGATTTGATTTGATTTGAATGATTTGATTTGATTTGATATAATATAAACGTATCTTACAAATAATCCTTCCGAAAAAATGTCTTATTCTAAACACATTTTATTCAAGTCAAGTAAACACTTTTAATATTTTTTTAACCATTTCACAAGATTATATTAAACATAAAGCTACCATTGGAATCGAATTTAGACTCTATTATGAAGAATCAACAAGTGTCTGAACAGTACTCGTTTTCACCTATTACATAGTCATTAAGTATGTTAATAAAGTACACATTCATTTATATTATACATTCTGTCAGAAAGTCAACAAATCAAGAATGACAATTCTTAAGATATATTTTCAAAAAATCAAAAACTCACTTAAAATTAAAAGGCGCGTGTACTCATGTACGCGCGTGAAAATTTCTACATCTACGTCGTAATTTTTTTTAACTGTATACAAATAATTAATAACAATAAAACGATAATACTTCAGTTATTAATAATAATTAAGATAAATAAAATTTCTTCTATTTTCAACGCGGCTATAACCCTCACACACAAATTAAAACATCACGTTTTGAATTTGTAATAATATATAATTGTAAAATAAGACAAGGCCGTGAATTTGTCTATTTTTGCGACTTGATACTTAATTGGCGATTTAGCGAACGACTTCATCATGTAGTTTCACGCCACCCTGTTCGTGCGTCATAAAACTTCACTTCTAAAGTAAGCGCACAAACATTCGGGCAGATATATCGACTTTAATTTATTACTATTTAAAGATTGAAATAGCAATCATGATAATATTTCGGTCATTGATTACTTGGACAAATTCTGGATAATTTTATTGGGTCATTAATCTCGTAATCACATTCCTGTCATTGAACACCAGTGTGATTGAAATTGTGTTGTCAATTAGCATGAATAGTGAATATGTTTAATTTAAATTAACGTTATATTGTTGTCAACTTACAAAATTTGATAAATCATTAAATTGAATTTAATTGAGAAATTTACTTTTTGAGTTTAGAAATGTTTTACACGCGTCATACACATTTTTCGATTTTGATTTCATTCCTGTCTCATATTTTGAAAAGAAGATAACGTTACAATTATTTTTTGGGAAATCGTGTAAAAAAAGGATTAATTTTTTAAAGGGATATATTTTTTTTTAATCTTTATTTTTCTCTTTGACATTTAAGCATAAAGCCAGCAAAAAGATATACTTATTTTACCCGATATATAATCAAAGATAAGCAATATTTTAGTAATAATTTAAGTTATATTTACGGGTATCTCGTCTCAGAAGAATGAAAACATTAAACGGCAATGCAGTTGAAAAGATATAATAGTATATTATTGTATGCTATTAATTTTGATAAGTCCCATTATTAATCTATGTGACAAAGAATTTGGCCTAAACTTATCTAATATCTGTATCTATAAGAATCTATTTCGATATAAAATTCTTGACTTTCTAGGAAATTACTTAAATTTCTATAAACATGTTTTTTATCATTTAAATTACCGACGTACTTTAAGTCATAAAAAAGTACAAAACAAGGACACGTTAACAGTCAATAAAAATGTATGTTCCCGATATTCTGATAAGCAATATGTTATTAAGTCAATAAAATATTCAAGACCACCTGGTGACCTATCTTAATAGCTATATGAATAAAATTTATAAAATGTTTACAACGAATCGGTCTAAAGTTTTGTAGTGATCATCGCAAATATACAAAAAAAAAACGTCAAACAAATACTCATTTCCTTTTTGAAGATCGTTGTTAAATATTAGAATTCGATTGTGTATCGGATAAAATCGCTTATAAAATAAATATATTTTTATTCTAGTACATAATTAAGGCACTAGTGAACTCGAAAATCTATTCTTTCTAAATTCGCCTTTATCTGGAAAACTTTGTAACATCGTACGTCCTAGTTAGCTAACATTTTGAAACTTACTTGTTTGAGTTAGTTACGTACATTTGCATAATATATTACTATCGTCTATTATATCGGGACTACTACATTTTTTTTTATTTATTCAATTAAGCAGAATCTAAAACCTTAGTAATTTTAGAGTTTGACAATGACGTGTGGGTAATATTAATAATCTTTTTTGTATGATATTTGTAGACGGACGGGCAAAGGGGTCAAATATTTTTTTTGATACTTTAAATACTTTTTTCTTTGGAAAATAAGGTATTATATCTTTTGTGCCTGTATACACTTACATTAATACAAAATATTTATTATTATTTAGTAAAAGTAAAGTTTTATTATATACAGTTTCGCGGTAGAATATCTGATGAGTGAGAACCTTGTGCCTGTAGTTACACTGGCTCAATCACCCTTCAAACCGGAACACGACAATACTGAAAGCAGTACGCTTTTTGGCGGTAGAATATCTGATGAGTGGGTGGTACCGGGTAGGTAAAACGGGCATGCACAAAGGGGTAAATATCCTAGGGTAATCGAAACCTAGAGAATTTTATACATTTTTACACACATCAGGCACATTTCTATAATAATTTTATAATCACTCGGTAAAATTACTCATATTCGAATGGTTGGAAAATATCTCATATTCAGAGTATCCGCGCACAAAGTCGAGATCACATTTCATGCAAGTATTCCCACAGGCTATGCAACTATATATATTCGTTCATGAAATTCCTGTTACGCTATATAGTATTTGAAAGGACAAAATACGGATTCAAATTGCAACAACAAATTATAGTTTTTATATCTTTAAATTGATCTTTAAATAAACAAATTGATTCAGACATGACAAAAGCGAGTTTAAAACCAATGTATGTAATATAAAAAAAAAAATTAAATATATATTAAATACTAACGACGGGTTCAATTTATCGATAAAGAATATTATGTGATATAAACATAATTTATATCCTGTATGTCCCAGGAATAAAAATTCATAAAAAAAACAAACAACTAAATATTTTTCATTGTGGTACCACCCACTCATCAGATATTCTACCGCCAAACAACAATACTCAGTATTGTTGTGTTCCGGTTTGAAGGGTCAGGCACAAGGGACGTAACATCTTAGTTCCCAAGGTTGGTGGCGCATTGGCGATGGAAGGAATGGTTTAATACTCTAGCACCGGTTCACTTTACAACAGAATGTAAACAGTTTGCGCGCATAAAAAGTATTATTTTTAGATACATAGTTTCCTAATCTTGTAATTTACTCTACATTGCTAGGCAAAGATCTACCATGTTGAAAATTGTATCGGACGTTATATGGAGGTATCCTCATGATATTTTCCTTTACCGTGATTTTAATTAAAATTAGAAATTAATCTCATGAACATCCAGCAGGTTAAGATGTAAACATAGATCTACGTTTTATGTCCATTGGATCATATCGAACCTCTTTAGTGAGCGCAAGTTAGTGTGTGCACACATATCTCCTGCACAATGGTCTAATATTCGTTCTGAATTGCCGACGTTTTAGAAATAAGTAAAAACAACATAATTTGATTATCATTTCCATCATGAATCTTTGCCTTTCACGATACATTAGCTATTTCGAAAAGCGCAAATTGTAACGACCATGAGCGGTGAGGGCGAAAAAACGAACAATATTTATCTTAACGTTGAGCCCTTGTAAATAATGTTAGTAATTTCATTGTCTTTACGAAGACTACATTTATCGTTCTTTATTGGTCGTTAACAGACAGACAGGTCGTTATATGTTCGTAGGACGAACGTGTTAGTAAGTACAGGTTATAAAATGTTAATCAGGCTCATTTAAGTTGATATTGATAAGGTCTAAATATCTTCATGTAACAATTTATGATAAATTGTTATTCGTCCGTCACAATGTAACATTAATTTTAATGTCACCTGATGATGCTAGCTCACATAATATGTATATTTTGTGAGCTGTGAGTGAATTTATTACGATATAAATCGGATAACTTTTAACATATCCTTCAAAAGAGGCATGAAAAGGCATCTTGCGGGCCGGCATGGCGAGGGTAACTAGTGCAGTTCATTCTTGCTGACTGTACTAGTCGTCTTTGCGTTTGGACTCCACTTCCACTTACCATCAGGTGGAGTGGAGTCATATGTCTACACGGACAATATAAAAAAAAATTAATAGCGTAAGCCGATTTTTGACCCAGTGAGTATAGGACGAAAGCTGCACATAAAAGATCGGTTATTGTCTTATTTTGAAGAGCTTCAGCCTTAGATGTACAGAAAATTAAAGAGGATACTTGATTGAAATTCACTAAATTGTTACGATTTAACAAAAAATTAATTTTAGAGAGCGAAAAAAGTTACTGGTCGGGCAGTGAGCAGCGCTATGGTTGTATAAAAAAAAATCAAACATGCGAACAGACGTCGTAAGTTTACAATGAAATTAAATCAAAACAAAAATGTCATAGGTTTCGAAATTTGTAAAAATCTGTTGAATAAATGCGAAATTTCGCGTGCGGACCACTAGTACACTATTAAGATTGTACCTGAAATTGAAATATCTGTCCATAGATAATCAAAAAACAATTAATATAGCGATATACTTCGACGCGGTTGTTAAAAGTACACAGCTGTAAATGGACCGAGTGATTGATGTATATAGTGAAATTATACTTTTTTAAATAAATAATCTAAGGCCCTTATTTTAATTGATGTGAACGGCCCTTCGTAAAACAATAAATGGTTTTGTCAGAATTATTCATTGATATTAGTCAACTAATGCAATTCTATATTTTTCCAAAGAAAAATAAACATTTACATAACTTCTTATTTTATATAACTAATTATTCAATTCAAATTTAATAGGTTAGGTTAGGATTTTAGCGCGATTAAGTAATAAAAAGATAAACAATATATTTGGATTTATAATATTAGTATATCACTTAACGACAGTTTAAAAATTAATTTTCCATTATTGATAATAGGAAAACTTATATATTTAAAGTGAATTAGATTTCCAATGTTTGGAAGGCTTCTCTCAACGATGAACTCAGTAAGCAAAGAACGTTAGTAATTTGATTGACTTCACGGAGCGTAGGCATTGCTTTGAATAGTCTCGACGACTCCGCGAACATACATAATATGTACTTCAAGTAATCAAGATAATGGTTAAAATAATACGTTTTCAATATTTACAAGATCTTCCCCGTGATTTTGTCCGGGATAAAACTAAATGTACTGAAGTTTATCTTTATAATAAATGTAATCAAAATCGGCTTCGAATAATTGTACAGATTTTGAAATAGAATTTGTGTCATACGAAAACAAAAAAAAATAATCTCTGCTAATACTATAAATACGAAAGTGACTACGTCTGTTACCTCTTTACGCTAAAACTGCTAAACCGATTTTGGTGAAATTTGTCATGGAGATAGTTTGAGTCCCGGAGAAGGGCATACTTTTTTAATTTACACGTTGAAGGGTTGTGCTATATAATATATACTCATTTAGCTGAATACGATTATTAACATAAGAATTGATAACATTAAGTGCTTAAATATATATAAATATGAATTAAAAATAGTTACTGTATAAATCCTGACCGCGTGGAATGGTGGCAAGAATGCTAGCAGCATTTCCCCGTTGAATCGCAATTCCGATCCTCTGGGCTAAAAACGAACCAGCCGTCCTGTCACCAGTAGAGGCAATAAGGCGAGGTGTTATATATACATATATATAGATATTATACTAATATGATTTGACATCTTTGTTAAAAAATATGAAGATGTCTTTGTGATCGATTTGAGTTCTTATTGGCCCCTTGCGTAGGATAAACTATAGTTAATAATTAGTGTGCGTAAACTCTGTCACCGTTCTCCCATTCTGACATATATAGAACGAGCTCAAGCTCATTTCTCTATTTGCTATCTGAGGTAAATACTGAACCCAGGACGTTAGCATTTGTAGCCTTATAATATTGCTACTTCATTAACGATGCAGCTAAACAAGAAAATACGTAATAATAATGACTGTATAAATTTATTTGTATTCAACTAAAACAAATAGAACTAACTCGAAATGTTTTTTTAATTATGTTAGACACGATTGCAATATACATTTCAATTAATGAATACATTATTTATTTATTGATTTTAGTCAGTTATAGCTTGGTTAATATATCCAACCTGGCCGAGCAGGTAACAACGATTTCAAACTCGGAAATTTTTCATGATTTTAATTTGTGTTCGTTACGAAAATATCGTGACGATACCGACTTGAGTCGGATGAAGATCTGCAGCAAGTTTTCCATCGACTCGTATTGCTGTGCGAGGTGGAATAAGCTCCAAACCATGTCTTTAAAATGAGAGTATGTTGTAGCAAAGCAGTGAGGTACTTACTATTTGATGAGGTAATTACTTTTCCGTAATTTAATTATATTCGATATCAACTCAACGATCATAAGCAAAATATATTTATTCTACCACGATGGGTATAAGCTTTTTATTCGCAAACAAGTCTTCGGAATTCCCTAAAACTAACTAAACACTTACTCTTTCTCTACATCACTAGAAATGTCTAACTATAAACAAAACTCAACAAACATTAATATCGAACGTTTTCCGGATTTTCCGTTCTGCCCTTTCCTCACACTGTCAAATACAAAGCGTGTAGTTTTATTTAGGCATGCAATGTTTTTCATATAGGTAACTTAACATTTACGTATACGTACATAACTGTTAAGTAATACATTATTGATAAACAATATTATTAATCATAAATATTTCATATTTATTTAACTATATAAATATAATAAAATTGGAGTGTCTGTTTGTAATATTAAAATAACCGACTTTTACTAAATGCATATGCATGTATGCACGGTACATATACGAAAATAACTTTTTTTCAATTTTTGTTTGTCTGTCTGTTTGTTCCGGCTAATCTCTGGAATGGCTGGACCGATTTTGACGGGACTTTCACTGGCAGATAACTGTTGTAATAAGCAGTAACTTAGGCTACAACGATAATTTTGACGGCCTCCGTGGTCGAGTAGTGTGTACACCGGTTTTCATGGGTACGCCACTCCGAGGTCTCGGGTTCGATTCCCGGCCGAGTCGATGTAGAAAAAGTTCATTAGTTTTCTATGTTGTCTTGAGTCTGGGTGTATGTAGTACCGTCGTTACGTCTGATTATCCATAACACAAGTGCTTTAGCAACTTACATTGGGATCAGAGTAATGTATGTGATGTTGTCCAATTGTTTTGTTAAATTCAAACGCGCACGAAGTCGCGAGCACAGCTAGTATACTATATCATAGATAGGTGTTTTAATGTGTGTACCGAGGAATGGAAAGAAATGTACCGCCAAATAACAGTACACTGTATTGTTGTGTTCCGGTTAGAAGGGTGAGTGAGCCAGTGTAATCACAGGCACAAGGGACATAACATCTTAGATCCCAAGGTTGGTGGCGCATAGGTGATGTAAGGAATGGTTAATATTTCTTACAGCGCTTTTGTCTATGGGCGGTGGTGACCACTTACCATCAGGTGGCCCATATGCTTGTCCGCCAAATAATGCCATAAAAAAAAAAAAAAGAAAAAAAAAAAACAAATATCATAAGTAGTAGTCATGGTCGAAGTCGAAATTGAATAAAACGAATACTGATTGATCTGACTGACCTACGAGTACTATATCTATTTTCCTATCTGAAACATCCGACTATACATAAAAATTATACAGTTCAAACAGACCTTGGGACTAGTAGTGCAAAAAGCTTCATTAAAAGTATAACACGACAGGCGAGCTGGTTCATTTTTCGCCCAGAGGACCGGAATTTCGATTCAACAGCGAAATGCCACCATTCGACACGGTCATGATTTGCAATGTAAAAAATTCTAATTCTTATTTGTATATAGTTAAGGTCATAATATTATTAATTGTTATGATAATAAAAAAAAAAAATACGTCAAAAGTATAAAAGTTTGCATTTATGTAATTTTACGTTGTCTGTTGCTTTCTTCTTGTCGCTCTTTCTATTATTGAAAACTATCAAAATCTGTATAAAATATATATAATCTGTGGTTCTAATTAAAAATCATACTAAATAAGATGTAATATATGTCGAAGCATCAAAAAGTTTAATTAAGATTTATTTATTTTTATCGTACATGCTGGCAACGTCAGTATGACGTTAAAAAGAAAAGAATCGAAAAGTGTCAGGATTGATTGAACATTAAGAAAAAGATACGAACAAAAATGACGAGACTTATATTTTTGGAAATAAATATGTCTGATAACGAATTAATACCCAATCCTTCGTTATATATAAAATGCTGTTTAAGTTGATATATCTTTTTGAGCAATAATACATACTTTTAAAATAAATAATGATAACTTATCAAATTGCGTAAATATGACCAACATAATTATTAAGGTTACCTTAAATAACATGCTGTCTCTCTCTATTAGGCTTTTGAGTCTTTTAAACGACAAAGAGAAAAGATATTTTAGTAAAAACGCTATAAAAATGTGATTTTATTACCTGTGATTTATGAAATGACGTACAGTCATACAGTCGTTTAGTTGAAATGTTTATGTACAACGGTCGCGTTCAATTTCGAGTCGGATACTTTGCTTACATTTTTATCGTAAAGTTACCCCGGTGAGCAATTCGGTTTACCGGGACTCGGTGCTGATGAGTTATTCAAGAACACGGGATTATTGGTATTTGCATATACATATATCCCACGAACATGAATGAATATTTTGCCAATTAACGAGAGCTACGCACGAGCGTGAACACATTTCAACAGATTTAGGAAATTTCAAGTCTCGAATGATTATAACATTAAGAATATAAAGTCATTATACCCTTCACTGTGCAAATATGCTAAATACTTGTAATTAACTGATATATTAAAATATTCTTGAAGGCGCCTCTTATTAAACTAAACATTTGTGTTACGTCGAAGTTATAAATTATCATAAATTATAATGAATCGTTTTGGATCAGGAGAGATTTGAAATTTCAAAGGCTCTGTATTATAACGGATTTGATACTGAATGTAATTAACATCATCATATGATTGAGTGTATATTCGTTACGTGGAATAAGTTACTATTCAATCCATTTCAGGTTTCTTTATTATAACCTAATCATATAATTAAGTTAATTACATTCAGTATCAAAACCGTTATAATAAAGAGCCTTTGAAATTTCAAATATCTCCTGCTCTAAAACGATAATATAAGTATATACTTATGTTAAAGGTGATAACCGCAACTGGGTCTATTTATGCAAATTTAAATGTTGTTAAATGGAAATCATATTTTATACGTATAAGAATTGGTTTGCTTGAAACAACTAAACACTTTAACAGCCTGTAAATGTCCCACTGATGGGCTAAGGTCTTTGAAGAGAAGGATTGGGGCTTATTCCATCACGCTGCTCCGTTGCGGATTGGTGGGTACACATGTGGCAGAATTTCGTTGAAATTAGACACATGCAGGTTTCATTACGATATTTTCCTTTACCATTGAGCACGTTGAATTATAAACACAAACTAAGTACACGAAAATTCAGTGGTGCTTGCCTGGGTTTGACGTCGCAATCATCGTTTGAGATGTTCTAGCCACTAGGTCTCGGCTTTCTCGAACATGATCTTTGACAATACTAACTGGGAATGAAAAAATATTTTCCCATTTGATCGCCTAATTCTGAAGATAAGAAGCAGGAACGTTCAAACTACGCAGCTCAGCTGGTATGTTATATAACACCGCATGACCAAACACAACTTATACTTTGATGTTACTTGAATATTTAAATAACTTAAAGTTATAAGAATATTCTTGCATGAGATATAGCGTATTTACTCAGATTCATTTATATCTTAAGGTCTTTGCAACAAACTTAGTCTAATTATGTTGCCTTTGACACATTTGAAAAGTGCTCTTTTGAAATGTAGTTTACTAGTATGACCTATTTCTGCCTATCCTTTTTCCGTCTAACGAAGGTTATTTGCTTTGAAATGTAAACTTTATTCTGTTACGATAAAGTTCATTTTAGCTTAGAATAGGATTTTGTGTACATTCGTTACGTGGAAAATGTTACTGTTCAATCCATTTCAGGTTTCAGATAGCCGGCTATTGAGTATCGTTTTAAATTGATTGTTTGTTTTATCTTGATAAAAAATCTATGTGCATATATTTTATTATTCATACACTTGCTTTAGCATAAATAATAAATATTTTATAGTAATAATAATAATGTCGCACTGACCAATTTCGGTAACAGTGGTCAATCTTAAGGGAAACTAGCAAATTCATGCCCTCTCTAAACCCTTACTCTCATATTCCAATGGGAGAGAAAATTCAACACTACCGGGAAGTGTTCAGGCGCAAGAACTTTACGTGCTTATCAAGGTACGGTGGTGTACCCAATGCCGACTTCCAGACTGCGCAATGCTGCTGAGAATTTTGCCTAAAAAAACAAATAATATATATCGGCACGACTTGGGGTTTGAACACAGGACCTCGAGATCTATGGACTTATATCTAGCCACTAGACCAACGAGGCAAGTCTGATTTTACATAAATAAAATGTAAAATGTCCTGTTGTTTCTTGAAAAATGTACATACTGTCTCTCTTAATGGTTGTTTTCGGTAGAGATGTAATAAAGTTTCATATTTATATTATACAAATACAGAATAGCCACCTTGTGATAAATAAGTACATACCGGCTCCGTAACAAGTATAAATAGGATACCTTGTGTGTCTGGTACTGACTTACCCTTCAAGCCGGATAACAACAAGCAATATAAAGTATTTATTGATTTACGCAAATAGTATGATATCTTCGAAAAATGTATAGCACTCATCTGGCTCCGAAATTGTCTTCACACGAACACATTAGTATACTTTGAGTCACTCCAAATTTTTGATTCAAATTTAAGTTAATCTTCTGAAGGTGGCCTAACTGTACATATTTTTACTATATTAAAAAACTCCTCAACATTCAATTTTCGTCTACAAAAGGCAACAAGAGTTTACCCTGTTATATATTGAAAAGCGGTTTGTTCGTGAACGGCAGAGGCTCAAAATTTTGGCGAATTTAAACAAGATTGCCTTTTCAAAGTTATATAGTGGTTCATATAGCCTGTGTTGATATTTAATTTATAATGTTTACCAGGCATAAGATTAAAGTAACAAGATTTTTATAAAAACAAAAATATAATTTGATTTATGTTTATACATAAAATTTTTACTTCAATATCATTCATATAGTCTGTTATAGTTTCTCGATTTGCTTTCCTGTTGAGGTTACAAATGTTTATTTAAACTACAATCATTGAATGTAAGAAATCAGAATATGCTTCAAAATGTGAAATGTATACATATGTTATGTATTTATTTCTATAAACCGTACAATTTAAAGAGTTAGTAAACTCTACATATGTACCTTATTGAAGTGCAATTTTTAATTTGCTTAAAATTTTAAGGTCTTTGAATTGCAACTCTCCTGTCTCAAGTTCCACATACGTATTATTATATTTAATAATATAGTCTGGATATATCGACGAAACACGCTCTAGATGTGTTTACTTTTGCAGAGTAAATGTTATTTTCATTCGTTTAATCATTGAGAGCTCTTAGCGTTCATGAAATTCAGCGTTACCGTGATAAATTAATAAATATATGGATAGTATTATATAATATAACCAGTGGAAAACTTCACACGTGTTACAAACATTCCATTTATACATTTTTACGAGAGATTGTTGCTACTCTATTTTAAAATTATACTTTAGAATCATCTTTACGAACAAAGATTAAAAATTATCATTTTAAATGAAACTTGGTACGAAAATCGATTGCTATAAACTGATAAACACATTAACGTAGTTGTTTTGTTGTTGTTTCTTTACTGTTTATGATCGAATATTGACCAAACTATTTATATACAAGTCTTAATTTAATAAAAGAATAAAGAAACAAGAAATTTATCCGAATTTATATATTTTAATTTTAAATTGGAATATTTGTGTTGTATCACGACATTGCTTTTTTTCAATTTATTTTTAGTTATTAACGAAATGGAAATAGAACTCTTATTTTTATAAAAAAAGTGGGCAGGTACCTAATATTGAACAGTTGTTACGGAAAATATTAAACCAAATATTGACATAGTATTTAAATGGTTTGTTTTATTTGTAAATACTTTATGAAGTAACTTAAGAATTAGAACATTTGTATACGATTTATTTTCGTATTATGGTAAAACTATGTATGTAATTAACTCAGATATCACCGTAGAAATAATTGTGAGATATCAAAAAGTGATACGCGTCATTGAATGTAATTATTAATAAACAAACGCGTCATAATAACACCGTAAGTCGCCTTTCACCATTTGACGAGTGAGATATGAATTTAGTTCTTAGAATAGCGCTGCTGGAATGAATCGTTTGCTGAATTGCTACACTTGATTAAAACGTTTACTAGAAAGCAATATTGTCAGAGTCACAAACCAACCCCTTTAATGCCTTCTTATTATATAAATATTCTTAACTTCCCATTGTTCAGCCATAAATTAAATATCTTAGAATCAATATTTTTCATAAATAGCTATAATTTTTTAACGTTAATAGTAAAAAAATTAAGATAATTTTATATATAACTTAAAATCTTCCAATGTTCTTTTTTTATAGCATTTTGATCTCCTGATAACGAAAAAAATTGTAAATCAATTTTGTTCAATTAAAATCATTTTTATACTCATACATATTTTATAATATTCACATTAAAAAACCGCAAATGCTTAATGTTTCCTCGTTTAAGTTAAAAAGTGGCTAGAGGGAAGGCAAAGAGCGTGCAGCCAGCGAAGTGGAATTATGCGGTGACACGTTAACTAACAAGAGCTCGCAAAGTAAATTTTGATCGTTTTCCCAGCAAGTGATTCATTACAGTATATATATTTCTCGATAACATTTTTAAAGAACCACACTCAACATCTAGAATATACCTAAATGGTTCGAATAAACGAGCACTACCAGATAGCATTATAATCCTTATATGACCTTTATAATATTTTGTTTAAAGCTGGATTAAAATCGCAATCGATTTAACACTGTTATGTAGTTTATGCGTCAGGCATTTTTCAATCAGGGATGTTATGGAGCAGGGATTCATATATCCGTCTCCATGTCCAATTCCATACTGGCTATGACTGGCTTTTCAAATTGTTCCAATGAATACTCCAGAAATGTAACAGCACGTATCATTAAAATGTATCCCTGATGGAGAAGCCTACCTGACTTCTTTGAATAAAAAATATCGCTTAAACCGAAAAAATAAACCTACTTTTCCGAACCAGTTTACCTGTATGCGGACACATTTCCAGTCTTAAAATGGGTGAAGATTTTTGGAAAATATTGCATGCATATTAAAATCTGACTCTTAGCTTGATGAAGCTAGAAAACGTGCTCGCTGCTTAAGTTGTTAAATTTGGTATCCAAATATATTCTGTAAGGTAAACTAATGGGGCATTCCAAAGGGTTCGTGTGGTAATTAGGACCTTAGGAATTTCCTCACTCAGACACAATCCATGTTCCAGTTTTCTTTCACCTCTGTAACATCTGTGATTTGGACTGTATTTGATTTAATCATTTGTGAACAACCTGTAATGCAATTTACTGCAGCAAGGATAGCTTGAAATCAATGAATTAGAAGAGTAGCTTGGGTCGAGAAATATTAATTAAGAGATATTAATAATCTTAGAAAGCGGCGTCTTGCTATTGAATGGATACGATGTCTTTTTTATTAAAATCACAGAGCTTTGCGCTATAAAATAATTAAAATCTTACAAAATAAAATCATAAACCTAAGCAGAAAAGAAATTTTCAAAATGAATCGAATCCAAGACATCGTTTGGCGTTATCAGCTAACAATTACATTACATTACATTAACAGCCTGTAAATTTCCCACTGCTGGGGTAAGGCCTCCTTTCCTTTTGAGGAGAACGTTTGGAGTATATTCCACCACGCTGCTCCAATGGGGGTTGGTGGATACACATGTGGCAGAATTTCTTTGAAATTAGACATGCAGGTTTCCTCACGATGTTTTCCTTCACCGCCGAGCACGAGATTAATTATAAACATAAATTAAACACATGAAAATTCAGTGGTGCCTGCCTGGGTTCGAACCCGCAATCATCGGTTAAGATGCACGCGTTCTAACCACTGGGCCATCTCGGCTCAGCTAACAATAGTCAACAAAATATTACAGACGCGAAAATCATGCCCAAAGAGGGATAAATTGATTTTGCGAAGACGGAAATTTGCTGTTACAGGTTTTTCTTTACGAGAAGTATATATACAATATTTGTCATTATTTCTGTCAAAATAATCAATATTATTGTGGATATACATAATGTCGTCGTAAATATAAAACATCTCTAAGGTAGTCTAGAGCTATGAGATAGTAAATAGATCGAAGAGCTCTTTATGGAGAAATATTATAAATAGGACATTTTATTTAAGGAAATATTTCCAAGGACAAACCATTGTGTTCCATGTTCAAATGTAGCTTGTCAGCACAAATATACGTATAGGAGGATTAATTTAAACCAGATGTGTTCCACCAGCCGTTTATATTACATTACATTGAGCGATGCAAGCGAAGTTGAGAAATTAATTTTAACTTGTGATAGTTCCGAAGGCTAGATTAAATTGTATATCTTGATATGGTGATTCTACGCTCAATTACAATAAGTTAAAGTACTGATTAAATATGTGTTAGCTTTTCAATTTGATGTTATTGTAATGAGTATTATTTTTTGGGAGCCAAGATCTGGATTAATCTAATTTGGAAAGATTTTGCTGATTTAAGAAAGATAGCTGTGTGTGTGTTTCATATTCATTTGATAAAAAATATGACCACATATGTACTTGTTTGTATGTGTTAGTGTCAATTTTATCAATTGCAAACCAATTTCAATAAAGTTTTCATGAATTTAAGATTACGAAAGATCTTCAAAGAGGGACATACAATGATTACGAAAGATCTTCTCTACACAGTTAGCCGATTAACAGTCGTGCCAGCTGTGTACACGTATTAAATCTGATGGCTACTTGTAAGAGTTGAGAGTAATCTCAACGATTTGTGAAAACCAACCAATTTTAATGTGCGAGGAACTACAACGTAGTTTTCAATTTTATTTGGAGATTTAGTTTTATTTAATAATATGTATAAATTAGTAGAGTCGACTTAAAAAAGATGACATGACATTCCCAAAGAATGGAGCACGAAGGTCGCGTGGCCTAGTTTTAGGTTCTCTGATCAAGTTCCATACAATTTTATCATAATTAGTTTGTTTTTATAATTCATTATGTTCTCGTCGATAACGATGAATGCGAAACCTCATAAATTGAATGAGATACTTCTAAGCAGCATCCTAAAATAAGCTACAGAACGTCTTAACGGGAGAGAAAGATTAGTACCAGCAGTGAGCCACTAATAGCTTATTTTCATTTAATGTTGGAAATTCCAATTGGAAGTTCCAAGTATTTTTGTATATTGTTATTCATCAATATAGATCGCGTTAAAATTTTTAGTTTTTCACCATTCGTCTTGAACGAAACCATTAATTAATCCGCTCGGTACAAAATTGTTGTCGGTTCGCGAAACATTAAGAACTGAAGTTGAATAGCTTTTGCTCGAAATACTGCAGTGAAGGAATTCCGCCCTAATCACCTCGCACGGGTCACTTGGTAAATAATTACTATTTACGTGAGAATTATTAAAAGTGAATTCGGTGGATACCAGCGAATTTTATGATTTATGAACCTTTAAAGCTAATAAATGTATCAATGTCTATAGTTTTCATTGTTGAAATCATAGTTTAAAACTAGAGTATCAGTTTGTTTTAGCGCTAAATTAGGGAATTACTATTATCTCTTGGTTCGTTGTAATATTTGTTTCTGTCCGTATTTCTATTATTTCTGTTTTGAATATTTTTTACACAACAATTTGCACTGTTATGTAGTTTCTGAGTCAGGCATCAGCCCTAAATGTCGCAGTTTCGATCAGGGATGTTATAGAGCAGGGATTAATATATCCGTATCCATATCCAAATCCATACACATTACGTATGCATCACATCCCTGGTTCCGTCTATTAATTTCTAATATTGGTCATGGTCATGGTCATACGGTACTAACATAATGACGGTGACTTTAAGACGAACTGAATTAATCAAACAGGTTGTACAATATACTACCAGTATGTGCTAAAACATCCGCTTTATTAGATCATATGTCGTGAGATTAGATGTACTGGTAAATGAGGATGGAATAATAATCGTAAAAGCCTACTTGAATTAGGTATATTTTGATGGTAGAGCTTTGTGAAACTCGGTGGTAGATCTTTGTGCAACCAATCTGAGTAGGTAAACTCATCATATATTCGTCCGCCAAACAGCAACACTTCGTATTGGTATGTCCCGGTTTGTAGGGTGAGCCAGTGTAACTACATCACTAGTTATCAAGGTTAGTGGCGCATAGGGCATGTAAGGCATAGTTCATTATATTAGAGGGCCAATGTCTATGGTCGGTCGTGACCAAATTTGCCCGTACGCATACCCATCTCATATTTTACAAAAAAAAACAAAAACGTCCGAGTATATAGTATCATATTTATTTGTCTTGGTGTGGTTAAAATAATGCATGTTTTAAAGTTACGAAAATACTTCCCTAGAACGTTTCTACATTACGAGATGAAGTTTACCTTCGAGTGTTAAATAAACACTGGAAAGTTGAGATCATCTGAATGCAGGGTTCACAAAAAAATAATATTACAAGGTATTGATTTTGAGGGCTATGTTTAACCACGACCAAAGTATTCATCAATTAAGCGTACCAAGATAAATAAATACAGTCACATATAAATAATGAATTTAACAATATTGACCTCCGTTAATATCTATACGAAATAAAATATTGACGTGTGGGGGACATCGATGAGCCGAAAAACAACTGAAGCTTGTATGAAAACTTAGATTACAGAAATACAAGGTTGTAAATTGTAGGGAAGATTCGTGTTTAAATAGAAAAATATGAAAATTAATACTTTGGAAAGTTATATGTAAGTTATTTATGGTAAGATTTCAAAATAATTTTGTCACAAAATAAATGCAATTGGAGCGAAGTCCCGGCTCCAGGTAGTGTTTGAATAAAGTAAAATTAAGTGACAGCTTGTAGATTTCCGTGATGACATATGCAGGTATTTTTTTACCGTCGAGCACGGATGAATTGTAATCACAAATTAAATACATGAATTATCTATATTGCTTGCATGGATTTCAACCCGCAATCATCGGTTAAAATTCGTGTATACTAACTACTGGGCCGAGATAGCCCTTTTATTATTATTATAAATTTGTAATATATATTTATATATTACAAATTCTGTAAGAAACTATTTGCAAATAAATCGTATAGGGTAATAAAATTTCGTATAGTGTAGTACCACCTTTATTAGTAAGATTAATGGCGAAACGCTAATACGACAAGGTCGAGAGCGTTCCTCGTAAAACATTTTACGTTCCAACCATGTTATAAATTCCACCAGAATTACGGGCTCACAAGTTCATGAACGTATCACTATAGAACGCAAATACATAACTTTTATGCTTCCTTGGTTAAACTCAACGTTAAAGTCACAGAAGTTTATTAACTAGCAAGATTTATTTGTTAACTAGCATGAGTTATTGTTATTATTCATAAATTTCTACCTAAAATCCAACCTCCAATTAGAAGTAATGCATATATTATAACATTATACATTCCGTAATTTCGGCTTCATAAACAATACAAGTATCAAATTTTATTTATATTTGTTTAGCCAATTTGGCGAAAATAATCCGTGAGAGACGGACAGATACGAGGTTACTTTGACTTGATTTTTTACGAGTATGATATGATCCTTAACAAAATAAATGTTATGACAATTTAAAACCTTGCAGTAAAAATGCAATTGAAATTGATAATTATTTCTTTTTTGAAGATATGCGAAATAAGACAAAGTACTGACTAATGTCAGGAATGCGTTTTAATGCGCTTTTAATTGTTTCCGTAAACAGTTATCTGTTACAACTAGTTCCACCTATTAAATACTAAATACAAAAAGTACCCATTATATACAAAAAATGTTTAAGCAAAAATCAATTGTTCTAAATTTGAAATCAAACGAACGATCCGTGAATGCATAGAATACGAACTAAGACAAACATTCATATTTATATAAGAAATAAAAAAGCAGCCCTTGTTTTAGAATTGGCACTTTATAATTATATAAAAAAAACTTTATATATTATTACGTCATTTTGATGAACTTTAGTGGCGAGGCCTTAACCGGAATGAGTTTATTTGTGTGCTTACTGAGTATTTTGCGACACAAAAAAAAATCGAAATATTTTTTATAGACCCGACCTCTGGTTTGAACCCTGAACCTTGAGATCTGTGGCTACTGGACCAACGAGAATGTCAACTACATATTACAATTAAACGCAATCTACCCCAATACGGGTAGAGATATATTATTATTATTAAAACAATATGTTAATCTCTATATGCGATTAATTTATAAAATATTTCTCTAGTTTAATGGCCATTTTTAATAATTTTCAAAACCTTATTTCTCGTTACATAGTATAAAACATAGTCGCTTCCCGCTGTATGTCCGTCCCTATGTATGCTTAGATCTTTAAAACACAACACAACACGGATTCTGATGCCTTTAAATTACACGATGTAATTCAAATGAATATTTTCGAAGATATAACGGATTTCAAATGCAGGAATATAGCGATTCGTATTGTATAATGACAAAAAGGCTGTGAACGTTATACATAAGAACATTCTGTAGTATATTTAGTATCAGCATTGCACCCGTGCGAAGCCGGGGCGGATCACTAGTTATTAATAAATATAACTATAAAATTTAAATTTAATGAACAGGGGCTAAATACCTCCAAGGTCGTTTATAGAATTAATGATATAATGGAAATATTATTAATATATGAATATTATTTTCTAAAAGTTGTAGATCGGTAGTTACAATGGCGAGATACGTACACACACGAAAGATAAAATCAAAGGGGAACTATTCAAACAGAGGGTACAAATTGTCTCTCATCTTTACACGCTTATGATAACACTGAAGGTGTGAGAGGGACAGAGTACCGAATCAAAAATTGCTTTTGAAGTTACCCTAAATAGAAACCCTAATAGTGAATCCGCGGTCAGACAGACGACCCTCATTCGCAATGTAGTGACCGATCATTTGGACTCAAGGTAATATCTCGGCCTGGTATTTAAATGGTTTTATTTTAAATAATTCAAATAATATTAAGCGTTGTTATTACAGCTATAAGTTTTTATATTTAAATGGAACTAAAATATTTACCGTATATATTTCTCAGGTAGTTAGTTATTTTATTATAAGGCCTCGGAAGAATCTTAATAATCGGTCGTTTAGTTTCGGGATAAAAAACAACACGAGAATAGAATTTTTTATGTCGGTTTTTAGACTCTTACCATTTTTTGCCTTCATAAACAAGGTACTATCTAGGTACTGTCTATGCCCAATTGATAAATTATGTATAAATGGGTCACTTTGTGGTAACAGGTCAAAACCATAGACATTGACGCCGTAAGAAATATTAGCCATCTTTATTAGGTAACTGAGATGTTATGTGCCTTATGCTGTAATTATACTGGATCACTCACCCTTCCAGCTGGAACACGGCTATGATAAGTATTGCTGTTTGGCGGTAGAATAAGGGTGGCACCTACCAGGAAGGGATTGCACAAAGTCTACCACCAAATATGTTTGTGATTTCATAAAAAGGTCAAATTTACAAATCTTAATATTTTAATAATTACATTCGTTAAATAACAATATGAGCCGAGATGGCCCAGTGGTTAGAACGCGTGCATCTTAACCGATGATTTCGGGTTCAAACCCAGGCAGGCACCACTGAATTTTCATGTGCTTAATTTGTGTTTATATTTCATCTCGTACTCGGCGGTGAAGGAAAACATCGTGAGGAAACCTGCATGTGTCTAATTTCAACGAAATTCTGCCACATGTGTATTCCACCAACCCGCATTGGAGCAGCGTGGTGGAATATGCTCCATACCTTCTCCTCAACGGGAGAGGAGGCCTTAGCCCAGCAGTGGGAAATTTACAGGCTGATTATGTTATGTTTTATGTAAATAACAATAACCACAGTCAAGCCTAAGTTATCAGAATTTATTATTGTTTCATACTTAAATGATAAAAAAGACGCCCTTACATTCAACGTTATCATTATTTCGAATATCGAACAACAAAAATATGATATAGTACTTTATTTTTCATATATAGGACAGGTAATCGCCAGCTACACGCATGATAAGATAAATTATACGTATAGCCTATTCCAATGGAAGAAGGACAAAGCTTAGATTTACGTATTTCATTTGATTTGTTAATAACTCAGCTATATTGTGCACTATTAAGAGTTTATGTTTAACATATAATAAATAATAAATAAATATTGGACAACATCACATACATTACTCTGATCCCAATGTAAGTAGCTAAAGCACTTGTGTTATGGAAAATCAGAAGTAACGACGGTACCACATACACCCAGACCCAAGACAACATAGAAAACTAATGAACTTTTTCTACATCGACTCGGCCGGGAATCGAACCCAGGACCTCGGAGTGGCGTACCCATGAAAACCGGTGTACACACTACTCGACCACGGAGGTCGTCAAATTTATATTTATTTATAATACAAAACTATTACACTTGACTACTTATTTACACTTTAATTTCCGATAACATTTTCGTCGACGCTTAACACGCAATTTTTCTGCTAATCCATTGTGAATATCACAGATTAATCGAGTTCTCGATCAATTACATCGCGTCGATTTGCTGTAAAATTTTGTTTATTTGACTTTTCCCTCTCATGGTTGGAATAGAGTATATAATATTTTGTTTTCTTTTAATTTCTGGTCACACTGCAAAGAGTATAAATAAATACATTTGAAATTTCTAGAAAACTCTCTACGGAATTTATTCAAATTTAGAATAGATTTTTGTAACAAGAATTATATTTTGATATCTGCAAAAAAAACTTTATTAAAATAACAGTTTAGGTATAATAAAACGACTTGAAAATGCGTACACGCTTTATTAATCATCGTTGAAAATTCATCAAGTATCGAGTTTGTAGTTATAAATATATATTTATTATTACATTTATCAAGATAACATGCTTAACATTTTTTTAATACATGAACTAAACAATAGTTTCATTATCAACAAGTTTTGTTCAATGAAAGCTCATTATTGAATAGTTCAACTTGTTCTCGACCTGCTGTAGGTCAGCTGTTAGTCATTCTGATAAGTTATCTGTTCATGCGACGATAGCGGTCGGTAAACACAAATTTAACTTTCCTGTATATATTATATATAATATTAATTAATGTGTATTATGTTACTTTATTGCCTCCAATAATAATTATTTATTGTTATTTAGAATTATAACAATATATGCATTAATGTTTGATTATATAATATACACTAGAATTATAAATGTTAAAGAAATTCTATTTGTCTCTTGTCTTTTCACGGCAACCTTGACCAAACCTCTGAACCGAATTAGATAAAATTTGGTATTAAGTAAGCTTGAACTCCAAGAAATTATATAGGTTCTTTATACCACCTAACGAGCAACCCCTGAATTGCGAGCGAAGCTGTGGGCGACACTTAGTTCATTATATATCATTATTATAATAACTGTTTTTACAAAACGTATTAAAATTAATTGGTTGATTACATTAAAATATCAACGAGATAGTCAACAATCCGTTAATGTATCATCGCTGGATAAATTGCTAAATTCCTCTTAAGCTTCGGAGTTTTCCCAGTGCGGTGTTACAAAGCACGTAAACAATAATAAAACCCCATGTTACTGTAGCCACTTGGACTATCATATATAATTTAGAGACTTATTTTAAATATAGTTAATAAACGTACTGTAATATCGAATTAGGACAACCATGTCCTGTAATGTTGTGTATACAGTTTTGTATTATAAATAAATAAATAAAAAAAATTTACAGACTTTCAACCAATACATGAAGGTTTCATGACAATGTTTTCTTTTTCCACCGAACACTTGATAAGTTGTAAATACAAATTAAGCACATGAAAGCGACGCAACGCTTTGCTTTGATCACTGTAACCACGATTTCGACTAATATTTATATAATGGGAAGCGTCAATAGCACAATGGTTTATAATCGTATTTAATAATAATATTTTATTTTTTTCTTTAGATCATTAGATCTTATGTTAATAAAAGTAATTCTTAATAGAATTACTTTTATTAACATAAGATTTAACAAAATTAAGTGCTTAGATATATACAAATATGAATTATAAATAGTTACTGTATAAATCCTGACCGCGTGGAATGGTGGCAAGAATGCTAGCAGCATTTCCCCGTTGAATTGCAATTCCGATCCTCTGGGCTAAAACGAACCGGCCCTTCTGTCACCAGTGGAGGCAATAAGGCGAGGTGTTATACTTTTGATGAAGTTTTTTGCACCATTACTCCAAGGGCCAAGTGTTTCGACATCAAATGGGAAAAAAACTAATTTGACATAAGACACGAATATTTAGATAGTTTTTTTTCTTCCGCTTTTTCCGCAGCGGCATCGGTTCCTAACATTGTTTCTCGGACATGAGACGGGGCCAACGTGTCAACGCATGTAGCGTCCCACACAAGGGCCCGTCCTCGTTCCCAGGGAAACAATGTTAATCCATCACCAATATTTAATTTAATTTAATTTTATTATTATATATAAAACAGAGTTTAAAAACTAGTCTAGAGTTTTCGATGTTGCGTCCTACATGTTGCTTCATCACTTTCTCAATTATCAATGAGAATATAATATAATCTACACAAAAATTTTAACGTCATTCTAAACAAAAATGTTATTAAAAGATATATTTTATATAAAAAAAGGCTTATAACCAGCTTGAAGTAAGATCGTTTTAAGAGAAATTTCGTCATGATCTCGTGACTGGTGACTAATAAAGTCAACTGAAACCAGTTGCTCGGAGTCATGTGATTAAAGTGGCTTACTTGTAAGCGTTTGATACGGTGTCGAAACAGAGCTCTAAAAATTTTATATACCAATTACGGCTTTATTGTTTTATTAAAAAAGGTCAAAATCGATCAAATGTTCAAAATTCAGTAAATTGACTTTTGTTTATGATTGTATACAATTGGTATAATTTAATGATACAGAAAACTATTGTTTTAAAAATCTTGACTAATGTAATTTATTTAAATAATTGTGTAGCATTTTAATATGTACATTATATAGTTTTTTTTATATATATTTTAGATAGCATGTTTCGATTATAAATTTTTGTAATTAAAGTATATGGCTGCGTCTCTCATCCAAATGTTGTATTTATACATATATTTATTTTATTTATAAATATATTTATATATATATGGACGCAAGTCGCCATTTATCGCCAATAGTTTAAAATATGAATAATATAAAATAATAATTATATATTGTCAATTATCATTTTAATGTTTTATTATGTAAATTTTTAAAACACTATTATTCAATAAGCAAAACTTAATTCGGATTCGTCTTGCAGCGCCACCTGTAATGTGTCATAACGGACTATGTAATAAAAATGTCATATAATTTTTTAAGTAATTCAATTGTAATTAATTAAGAGCTATATTTGATAATAAGAATCTAATAGATATTCATTTTTAATATTAAACTATATTTTAAGAATGAATTTGCACTAATTGCATTAATTTATTACAAAAAGTTGTAGCTGTGAATATCCGTTTGATTCATTCGAAGAGGACGCGTTAGAAACGGGCATTGTTATAGCAACGCCATATTGCATTGACACATTTTTTTAAAAGACAATAAATTGTTAGCATAACGAATAAAGACTCTTTAAATTGATTGCGTTTCACTGCAATGGAAGCTGTAAACCCGACTACTTCTCCGACATATACTAGTGGGTCTTCCGCAAAACTTCGCGTTTATTCAAAAGATTTTTTAGGAATTTCGAAACCTATGATAGGTTTAGTTTTGATTTCATTTAATTGTAAACTGCAAGTTTGAATCACTAACAATAACTTGCAAGAATGAATCCTCTTTTAAATGTTTTTTTTAATACCAAATAGTAAATATTAGTTCAGTTAGTATTGGAGTTTGTCGAAAACAATTTACTTTAATTTTGTTTACGTTTTTCTTTTTCTTCTTCTTATACATCCATAGCGCCGCTCTCTAATCGGCCAGTAACTATTTTCAAAAAAATATAATTTGTTATTTTAGTAAAATGTCATCGAGAATCCTCTTTCATTTTCTGCATATCTACGGCTGGACCTCTTCAAAATGAGATCTCAACCGATTTTTTATATGCAGCCCATAATCACTGGGACAAAAATCGTCTTACGCTATTAATATATACCTAAGATTGTATCATAGCAATGTCTGAGAGACATCGCTGATTATTCACCAAAGCTAGAAGTACCACGCCAGAGGTTGAATCTATAGACTTGGCCTTTGCCATTCATTGTCCATTCGCCGAAACAAACATCACGAGGTGAGATGATATCGTCGCACTCACCTTTTACTGTATAAACACTAAGTACATTGTCCCCGATAACCTACAGATTCAGTCATCTGCAAAAGCATACGAGGCCAATTTCGAATGTTATTATATGATATAAATATTTTTTATAAAAAAAAAAATACTTTTTTTCAATGAAGTGTTGTTTAAAACAAAAATATATTTTAATGCTACGATTTGTAAAATACTTAACGAATTCCCCAGTTCACCACTTATACTCAACTTTTTGAGTTTGTTCTGTTTTAATTGTTTTCATCAAATTTAAGTAAGAAAATAATGAAAAAAAATAAATGGGAATCCTGTAAATCAGTTAACCGATAATTAAATATATCGAGTAAATTGCTAATCTCTATTTTATATTAATTAGTCTGAAGAAAAAGTACCAACTGTGTAGGTTATTTTTGAAGGTTTTAGTTATTGTTTTACCCATACAACGGCATAAAGCTTATATGAGGCTTACATGAAATGTACGACAATTTTTAAGAGGTCAAAATTGCACCATTTTTATCACCCATATATACTTGGGATATTCATATTAGTGTCTATGATATGGGCATGATGACAACTGTTGATCAGCTCAGCATGCTATGGAGAGACATATACTTGACATTTTTCTGAAAGATCAAATCCGAAACGAGGTGATCTGACAGAGAACGAAGGTGGTCGACATAGCTCAGAGTATTAGCCGGTTGAAGTGAAGGCCGGACACGTCTGTCGAAGAACCGATAGCCGTTGGGGCAAGAAGGTTCTAGAGTGAATCGGAAGGCGTAGTGTATGACGCCCTGTGGCACAGTGAAGCGATGATGTGCGGAAGTTAGCTGGTAGTGCTGATTATGATGATGACAACTCATGATATTTTTTTAATATTATGTATCTTCAATTAGTGTTTATAAATAAGCTATATATACTTCTATAACAATTTATAAATAGTATAAAGCAAGGTCGCTCTCTTCCCGTCTGTATCTCCGCTAACGTCTTCTAAACCATTCAACGGATATTGATACGGTTTCCATTTATAGAGCGATAGACGAGGTTTCTGTATATAATTTCTAAATATTTCTTACAATATGGCTCAAATATGATATGACGGTATTTAATCCAAAAAACTGTTTTCGTAGTTTTCGTCGCAGATATATCGAAACAATTTTCTAAAAAAATTAAGGCCATAAAAATACCTTTAGATCCAAAATCCAAAGTGATAGCATATGTCTACATTGTAAGGTACAATAATAACTATTTGTATCAATTGCAGGTCTAGTAAAAAAAATTGCGATTACATTTTTTCTATAATAACCTCCCTTTAAAATTTTTATCTTAATACATTTTTAAGGGTATATATACAGACACATTGAAGTCATTTGTTCTATCTGTAAACTTCAACAGGTTTTATTGTCGATGGAAACAAAATATTGCTTCGAATAAAAAGAGGTTTCATTTCTAACTTTCCGATCATTTCATTCGTTTCCAATCCCAAGTCGGTATGAAGTCTCGTGATTGTTTTGAACTATGTATTTTGATATCAAATAAAGAAGATTAAAGGTAAACAAGGAGAATGTAAGCTATGTTTGTTTTTCATCGATGTTTATTTGTTATTTGAATTAAGCTCTGCGTTTGCTTAAAATAAACACGAACGAATGTATTGAAATTTAAATATGAAACGAACTTATATTCAATCGTAACTGTTAGTTATTTATATTAGTTACTAATAAAAATAAATCGAATTTTATATTTCGAACTTCCAATTCAAATTTAAATTTCGTATAATAATAATGATTTTGAAAATTATAAGGAAACGTGTGAATAAATAAGATCCATCTTTTCATAATATCGTAACATAATATATGTTATTTAAATTATAAAACAAGTCCTTTGATCACTCAGTAAACTAATATAATATAAAATTACTGTCATATTGCTCAGTGGCATGGTAGAGTTTCAAATTAAAATTAAATTTTATAAGCTATTTCTTCCCTTATTACAATAAAGGTACAAATTTAATCTAGTTCGTGAAAGGGTGGATAGTTATTTTACGGAATTCAATTTAGCGAGTAAATTTACTTTGCATTTGTGATTATATTATAAATTTACGTTTGAAATTTCTAAATCGTTTTGTAATTGAACGTAATCTTAACATAATTGCAATTAAATTGTACCGGAGTCGTTTACATGTTTTGATTTAATTAAATGTCATATTTTCCGTTGATCGTTATTGTGTTGGTGGGTGATTTTTTTTTAGTTAGCGTAGATAATGTCAGAATTCATTCTTATAAGGAATATCGAAGAATGCTTAATATCTCACAGACGATTTGATGAGAAAATATATTATTATTATATTTTAAACAAAAGTTTTGTTTACAATTTTAATACGAGCCCTGAATTCCAAACTTCTTTTCGCTGTGTTTTGAAAGTTAGTTCTTTCACAGATTTTAGGTAAATAATTGTTTCTTATTATATTAAACAAAAAAAAAAAATCAGAAACACAAAAAATCCACAATTTTTTTTTTGCCAATGATAGTAATGTTTCGAAATAACAATTAATTTTATTAGAGCACGCGTGTTTGTATTAGTGTATGTCTGTATTGTGTATTTATGTGTGTGGATTCAATAATATATACAACAATTATTTAAGTTAAATTTCAGTTTTTTAAATTAAAATAGTCTTAAGTCAACAACTGCTCAGTTTCATTAGATTAATATTGTTTTTTTTTAATCCAATAATTAGTAGCGTTAACGACACTTTTGGATAACATTCTGGGAAGTAATGATGAATAAGGAAAATGAATAAAGTTACCTCTTTTAACAAACAGTGTAATATCTACACATTTTCAAATAATATCTATATTAAAAGTGTGCAGTTACAGTACCATTTCACTTTATCGTTGTTTGAAGAACAGTATAAAGCTGTTTCAATTGAAATTGATTTTTCACTTTATTATAGTTTCAAGAAGGAATTATAACACATATATTTATGAATAATATACAAATCTGAATCAAGTGAATAATTACTTATATGTTTCCAAAATTGTAAAATTAATTAATTTTGTTTAATTTATCAGTCACGCTGTTAGTTTTTTTTTATAAATGACGGAAATCGTAATCTTCTTATGTCTAGGAAGTTTTAGAATCCGTCATGAAACACAAATGATTGATGAAAATATTTTCTTGCGAATACGGCTTTTGGTATTCTTATATTTGGGTTTATATTTGAACCAGATTTAAATAAAAAATCGTATAAGAAAAAAAAAATATATGAAACAATATTGTTTCATATAAAATAAAAAATGAGAACAGATTAAAATGGTTACGTTTAAATTGATCACATTTATAATGAAAAACGATTGTAACGAAACGCTCTGTAATATTATTGTGTCAGGCTGATTCGAATGTAAATAAAAATCATTCAACAAAATTGAATTTATTTTCAGCTATTCAATTCACGATTTATATTTAAAATTATATTTGTATAAACGCAACGTAAAAGCTTGGATACATGCTGGGCTTTGTCTCCTTTTCAGATGAAGATTTAGAGTTTATTCCAGCAAGCTTCGATACGAATATGGCTAATTTTTATGCGATATAGCCGGCCATGTTTTCATTTATCGCATCACGCGATGAATAAACACAAATTAAGCATATTTAAATTCAGTTATGCTTGCCCGGGTTCGAACCCGCAATATACATTGAAGATTTACGTGTGCAATATTGACTTTATCTATTTGTATACTTTAACATATTTCCAGGTGAGAAAGATAAATTTTAATAGATTATCGAAACGGTTAAATATTATCTAACACATGACCTGTTGATTTATGAACTCTTACCTATGTATTTACAGTAAACGGTTTTGGCGTCGAGCCAATGTTACGACAAGGCCAGATGTTGCAGTCACGAATAAACCCTATATTGTTGTATGTGGTTTGCTCACTGAAAAGCAACTATACGTTACGACTTACGACTGTCTGTATTCGTGTTTTATAATTATTCAGATACATTACTAACAGTATTTAAAACGGGATATTTACCATGTTTTTTTATTTTTATTTCGTGGTGCTCGATATTTCGACATTATCTACGAATGTCTTGTTCACGAGACTCTCGTGAGTCTGTTCTAAATATTGATCCCGTTTTAAATACTGTTAGTAATAAAAATACCCATGTTAATTTAAAATCTTATATTCAGATACATTTTCTTTTTTTTATGATATTGGTAGGTGGACGAGCAAGTATAGTATTTAACTAACATGACTGTATTTTTAGACGTTGAAAAGGAGTAACTACTGAGTTTCTTGCCGGTTCTTCTCGGTAGAATCTACATTCCGAACCGGTGGTAGCTTTAATTTAAATAGTTTGTTAAATGACGATTCAAAAGTGCTTGTAAAAGCCTACTTGAATAAAGTATATTTTTAATTTGATTTTGATTTTGAAATGGACCATCTGATGGTAAATGGTCACCACCGATCACCATTTTTTACGCGTATATTGTAAACGCTGACTGAACCCTACGAGATGGATCAAAATAATATACTACGGTATTGTACACATTAAAAAGGTCTACAAAAAAGTCCATGATGGTATATGTCTAGCTCTTAGCGATATCCCACAATACCTAACCATTTTTTATCCTTTAGTTTTTACGAGAAATAATTATTGGCTTATTTACGAAGAGATTTAAAGCAATACCGCATTAATCCTTATACATCCTTACGTTATGTATGAAGATATTCTGTAGTGTATTGTTGGTGGTAGCGCTTTGTGCAAGCCCTACTGGGTAGGTACCACCCACTCTTCAGATATTCCATCGCCAAAGAGCATTACTCAGTATTGTTGTGTTCCGGTTTGAAGGGTGAGTTAGCCAGTGTAACTACAGGCACAAGGGACGCATTGGTGATGTAAGGAATAGTTAATATTTCTTACAACGCCATTGTCTATGGGCGGTGGTGACCACTTACCATCAGGTGACCCATTTGCTCGTTCGCCTAACGATAACATAAAAAAAAAATAGTATCACCATTGCACCCATGCGAAGCCGAGGCGAGCCGCTAGTTATTGTATAAAGTTCAAATTAGGAACGTACTTTTTTTTTGTGATATTATATTTTTCTTTTGTTCGTCGTTTGTTTTTCCGTTAATTGTTTATGAGTCCCCTTTTAATTATTTGATTCATAATAAGATGCCGTCGGACTGTCGGTCGCTATTGTTCAACCGGAGTTGATTGGACCTCTTTATAACGAGTCTCATTGTACTTTAGAAAAACGTTAATATCGTTTTAATTAAAACAACGATAACGAAACTTTAACACAATGGTAAGTTTAATAAATGTCCACTGCTCAACAATTGACTCTTACGTTAAAGAGGGCGTTATAACCAATTTCAATACTGCTGTAATAAGTGATAAAATGCACCAGATTTTCTCCTGGTGCAAGCAGATTTCCCGATATTTTCCTCGAGCGTTGAGCACGAAATGAATAAACAATTAATTATATGAATCAAAAAACAAACTTGGAAACTACATACATATATATTAAACATTGGCAGTCGCAGTTAACTCTCGCTAATTTTATTAATGTATTTTATTTATTTATTAAATAATTCTGTATGTTATATATGCAGACTTCATTACTTACATACAGATGTCAATAAAATAAAGATATGATACCGATATACACATTCCAATTATTATTCGAAATAGTTAAACTACAGTTTTAACAGTAGGTGTATTTTTAAAACATTTGTACGTACTCGTAAATAAATACATAAAAAGTATGTCTTTTATTGGATTTTTATAATATGCATACATTTGCTTGTGTTTGTTTGTATGTATATTATATATAAGTGTGTGAGTGCAATAAACTCCGTTATTAAACATTTATAATTTTACTTCATTTATAAAATTGTATTTTGTATTATAAATAAATAAATATGAACCATTTTGCTTCTATTTGTATAATGTTATTTAATGAGATTCGTTTTTTTTTATATTGAGTTATAAAGTATGTCACGAATTCATTAATATTTTTCCTATTTGTAATATAAACTGTACTGTAATCAAAACTGAATTGACCTATTTCGTGGGAAGCCATACTCGAACTGGATTAGAGGCTAATTCCTTTACGCGATGCTACGATTAGAATTCGCTGTGCTTTGCGATGGTTTAGTTTTTAATTAATATTCTCTTTGCGATCTATATCACGAAATCGGAATATAAGTCGAGAATTTTCAACCAATTTTTTGTATTTTTCAGCTGCGAAAAAACGTAAACCGAAACAAATATACCGGGATATTATTTATGAGATAATTACATAATAATTAAACTAGTTATTGTATTCAATTTCGAAAATACAAACAAACAATAAAATATTTTCTATTATATATAGTGGTTTAGGTTTGGCAGTTATGATACACTAAATTTGTGATTGGCCTCAGTGTGGATATCGACCTGATCAATTCACCAGTGCATGAGAGACGTTTGGTCTATAGAGTGCTGTAAACTAAAATACAAATAAACTTCATACTTACATAAGAGTCAGAGAATAAGTATTTTGATGGTGATGGTGCCCATTTTCAGTTAAAGTGACCACTCTCAATGGACACCAGCTATTTGTGGGGGAGATATTACAGTAAACATGTGCAGAGTGCAGCAATACTGCACTCATATAATTCACACGGGCAATCTGACGCGAGCGGAAAAAGTTCAGCCGCTGAACGGCTTTACGTACATTCGTGAAACGGTAGTGATGTGAGTGTTAACAATGGCAATACCAGACTCCAGGCTGACTTCTCGACAAAAAATCCAATAATATTTTTACTGGCTTTGGGTTTGAACCTCGTGGTCCGTGAATTTATAAACTAGACTATAATAACATACTTTAAACTAATTCTTATACTAGCAATAATTCGCTTACTTATTTTCCGTATTGCTTCATTCCGGGATATAAAAAATCAAGCGCTAACCACTAATGCAAGTGAAGTAAATAAAAGTTCTTAGTAAAGCCTACGTCATTGGTCTAGTAACTTATAGAGCTGGAGACGCTGAGGTCTTGTGTTAAAATCCTGGGTCAGGCTATTTATAAGTTATAGCCAGAGCAAGGCCAGATTTATAGGGAGGTTAATAAAAAAGTGAAAGCCCGTAATTATTTACTGCATAAATTAAAAAGTTTCTTTAAGATTAATGCTATAATCAAAATCAAAATAAAATAAACTTTATTCAAGTAGGCTTTTACAAGCACTTTTTATTCGTCATTTAACAAATTATATTAAGTGAACTCGAACCGAATTCAGAACCGGTCGGAATGTAAATTCTACCGGCAAGAAATTCAGTAGTTACTCTTTTTCAACATTTAAAAATATAATTACGGTATGTAATTATATTAACGAACATAACATGTTCATAGATATAGTAAACTACAAGACATACATACTACAATAAAGTTATTTACTCGTTAGAATTCGGAAGTTACAATTTTTTAGAAATCTCTATCGTGTCTGCCATTGTCATATGGAGGCCCGGGCAATGACCCCGGATGCCCTAAATCCGGCCTCGGTCCAGAGTTCTATGATGTTAAAAGATTATCACCAGAACATTGATAATACTAATCTACAGACAAACAATATTAATTAATTTGAAATATATTAGAATAATGAAACGAACATCGTTAACAAACCGTCGGTATTAAGTATCGAAACAGGTATCAACAGTTAATCTCGCCGTGTCGACTATCCACTTAAATTATGTCAAAGGAAACTATACATAGATATATTTATACTAAACCTAACAATGATGTCACTTGTATAGTACTAGCACGATTACGGCTGGACCTTGTGTTAGTGGCCCGTATCACATTGACGTATAAACAATATAACTTAACGTGTTTTTAGATCATAATATTTATTTTATGCAGATACGAACGGGTTTACTTGACTTTTATTACAATTCATGCACATGTTATTAACGCTTAATGATTTGCAGTACTTCGTAAATCATCAGCTAATAAACGTATTTGTACAATCCACATGCACTTTATCGATCGTATGCGCTTGTTGTTACGAAGCCGTCATGTCGCCGATGTTTATTTGAAACCGACGAACTTCACATTCGGAAGTGTACTTTTTTAATGTTTTGAAAAAAATGTTTTGCAGTATTAAAGTAAATTATTATGGAGGGTACATCGAAGTTTAAAAAATATCGTCCTATAAAAAGCTACTTATAAAGTGAAGTATAATTGTCACAAAGGATAAGACTCTCGAGGATAAGACTTGGAGGTTTTTCCACCAAGCTGCTCCAATGCAGGGTGGTAAATATGATACATGTAGAAATGACACACATGTGACGAATACCGCTTGACACATTTGACTTTGACTTTTTGTGATACAAAAAGGTTCTTGCGAATAGATAAAAACTTAATTCTATATTGTGTAATTTAAAAGAGTAACGTCACCGACATGCTGACAACGAACATCTTTCGTTTGTACAGAACAACGTTACGAATGTCCAGTTTTCATTGCTAGAAGTAATAAGAAATCAATTCAACTGTAAGTCTTAAGAAGGAAATATGAGCGATAAAAATAATAAGGTGCGTTTAACATTCGATGGCCTCGGGAAAACTTGTTTTAGGCGACGAAAACGCGCACACCCTTAACACACTCTTCGCACCATAAACTATACAAATATTTGTCAAGAGCGGAAACTTAATCCGCCACCATTATCGCAGTAGCCACTGGATCAATTAATGTCCTAATAGCTTCATTCATATATATATCGCTATTTTTATATTATTTTCAAGGAAAATATTTGTAATATATATATTATAAATATTTAACGATCACATAACCTACCAGACTATACCTAACCAGTATTTAAAAAATGACTTTTTTTTATATTATGTGATCGCTCGGTTTGAGTTTTTGCTAAAGGGTCAATATCTATAACTCTTAATGTTGGTAACCCACGTAGAAACAATATACAGATGTTGATTGTTTCAATATATAAAACCTTTTTACTTTAAGTTTGTGCTGATTTAGCACAAATAAATTTATTGTCTTAAATGATTTGGCAAGTGGCAACCACATGCCACAGATTTATGTTCAAAACAGTTTATCGTCTTTGATATAATTGGTCATGAAGCAACTAAATGCCGTAAAAGTGAGTAATGAATAAACGAAACATATTTACTAATATATAACTAAATATGAATATATTATAAAATCTAAAAGCATCCCATGAATTTATTTATAAATATCGCTGGATTTGTTTACTTTTATAAAACAATCTCTTCTTTATAGCGAACGTTTATCCAGCCTGTATAACTCTACTGGATTTAATAAAGCAGCCGGATCAAATCAATCTTTCGTTGCAAATGCGTTGTAACTATAACCTAATCAGTTTTAATTCAATGAAAATAGAAGTAAAATTAACTTGTGTTGATTTGGAAATATACAATGCAGATGATGTTGTGTTGCTTTTTTCGAATTCCAAATAAATATGACAGAAGAATCGGTTTTAACAAAACAACCGTCAAACAACGCTTAGGCCGAAAATGTTTATTAATAAACATAATTAAAGAAGAAATTTAATAAAAGCAGAATGTTTGAATCTGGTAAGAAATTGTTTGTTACACTTTTTGTCGTACGGATCATGTATTAGGATATTTTTATATTGTTTTGTAAATAAAGTCTTTTTTTAAATTAAAAAATAGCCAATAAATTAATTTAAAAAAAAACATTACATTATTCGATATGTTAATTAATATAAACCACTTCATCTGCAAAGAATTCCGTAAGTCAGCAAAACCACATTTAATTACTTGAATTTGAATTATAAAATATCTATGAGATATCCGTGTTATAAAGATTTTAAATAGATCAGAATCTACAAACAAGCGTATCCATCACCCATTTTCCATCCACTTTATTTCAGCCACTTCTATCTTAAGTAGTGCCATTATCCCGTGATGCTTTCATACAGGCTACTCTATATAGGATGCACTTTACTCCTAACTCAACTGATGTAAACTCCACTTTAAAACAACTCGAAACGTTTGTGTAAAGGGTGAAATATAGTTACCGCATTAGTTTGTTGTTGTGAAGTAATAATCTCAGGCCAATAACGAAGGTCACGGTCTCTTCGATCGCGCTCGTTTAAGGCTTTAGGTCTTAACGCAGACATAATAAATGTACTATGTCATAATTATTACGATTTAAGAATCGCTTTCAAACTAATTATTACTAGTAGTGTTTTGTAATTGCCGGTCTGAATCGATGCACTCATTATTAACCTACTCTATTAGCGAAGATACGTTGTGGTATCCCAGTTTAAATGGTCAGTGAGCCAGTGTATTATGTATTTATTTACTCTATAATATTTTATCATTAGCCAAGCATTAGGATAAAAAACTTATTACCTAACTAACATGTTGTTTACAGATCTCTGGTCTTATATAATTCATTTTAATTATAATTATTCGAAAGAACATATCAACCATTTGAAAATAATTGGTACGATTAAAAACTCATTAAAAATCAAGCAATTTACTATTAAGCAGACGACATCTATTGTTTCTTATTTACACGCAAAGTTTTGGTAACTTATTTTCTAGTTTTAAAGTATCCGAAGTATGATGGTAAAAGTTTTAATATAACTCAGATAATCCTCCCTCGTTCGACAAGTTTAAAAGCCTTTTCCCGATAACTGTACACGAGGCAATTTACTCTCCGTTAAACAAAGTCGAATGAACGTGGCTAACCACACTGTTCATCGACTAACACTAATATCTAGCAACTGCAGCAGTTTTAAAGTGTTTTTCAAGCATGATCTGACTAACTTTATTTGAAGGTCGAAATTGAGTTCTACATTACATGTTTAGAAATATTATAATACATCGTTTCTATGAGAAAAAAAATCTATAATACGGCCCGGAAACGTTTTCCTTTTGGATAAAGTATTGGTGGTTATTCTACTAAATTCTATATGTTACACTTCGGTCGTATGTGTTGCAGTGTCATTCTATAAGAACACACTTTGTACCATACTCTAGAAACGTTGAAAACATTCCGGCGTTACGCTATTTTTGTGCGTGTATCTATTTTTGTGCGTGTATCCTCTAAATGATACAATTATTATATTTAGTGATAAGGATCATTGCAATTACAATATCGAGACAAACGTAGCCTAAGGTGCTGCTATTTGTACAAATATGATTTAACTAACATGTTACTCATGTTTATTTCTATCCCTTAAGTTTATGATTTTTGGAACGCAAAACAAATTAACAATAGCTTAACCTGAAAGCTCATTGGTCGCCTATTGTGTAATCGGCTGCACTGACCAATGATCGTTCAGATAAAAAGCAAAATAGTTAATCTGACTTTGAACAGCGTTTCAGAAACGGTTATATTGCCTGTTCCAAGATTTAGGAATTGTTGATTTTCTGCTAAACTAGTAATGTTATTAACTGCTCTGTTAATAGTTATCAGATTTTTCTGTTAATAAATTCTCAGTAGCACCTCGGAATTTGGGCGTTGACAGTGCTCCTTGCCTCGGAACGCACGTAAACCCGTAATTATTTGATTGTGCTTTCCAAGTCTTTGCCGTGTCGGAAATTCACTCAGAAGGTGATTATAATACATTTTGTCCTGCTGCATTATCGTCGAAGAACACAAAGCGCAAGCTAGTCTGGTAATCAACTTCCTGTAGTTGTTGTTATGAGATTCGATTAAATGCAAATCATTCATTTAATCTTTTTTATACTATAGGGCAAATGAGCCACCTGCTAGTAAGTGGTCATCACCGCCCATAGACGTCGACGCTGTAAGAAATATGAATACCCTACATCATCAATACACTATCAACCTTGGCAGCTAAGATGTTATGTCCATGTGGTTTGCTTACTCACCCTTCAAATTGGAACACATCAATCGTAAGTATTGCTGTTTGACGGTGGAATATCCTACGAGTGGGTGTTACCTAGCAAGACGAACTTGCCCTATCACTTAAGTTAATGTCGTTTCAAGTTTGTTAATCAGCTTATGTTTTAGTAAGAAATAAAACAATTCAGATCCGTTATATAGGTTTACCATATACAACGGTTTGCCGTTTGATTAGCAATTATAATGTACATATATATTATTTGTACGACTTTTTACAATACAGTTACGAAAAATATTTCAGCAAATAAATTTTTTTATAACAAGATATGTTTTATTCAAATTATTCAATGTAAAAACAGTTGACTAATTTAAATTTTAAGACATGTATATTATTATAATATTATTGCATACATATATAATGTATATATTTTGTAATAATAAATGATATAAGGCTACTTAATCTTCTTACTCGTAGGCTCGTCCACGATGTAGGTAATTGGAGCCAACACGCGGTGAAGCCATACAGGCCCTTCGGTCACGACAGATTTCTGTGATAACCTTACGCTCGGAAGTGGATTATATAATCTGCCAGTGTCTTTTAAAAGTAAAGTTTTCTTTTGACACTTAAATGAAAGATACTATTTGATTTAAATTAAAATGTTTTTTAATTGAATGGTATTAGACACAATTCCGAAATAATATTGTAAAAAGAAAGCCGAATATACTAATTGCAGAGAAACGTAAAATATTTATACAACGAGCTGAGATGACAACAGCGAATCTTAATATTGAATTTTTATGTGCTTGTCTTTTGTTTATCATTATTCTTTTCGAGATCAAGAGCCGCCACGGGCTAGATGAAAAAGTTCCACATGTTAATCTACCAAATTTCATTTCATTGGATGAGCGTAGAGTTATAAATTCTAAATCTTCAATCATAGAGATAGAGAGGAGTCCAGCAGTTGCCTACATTTTACCATTTAAGAATCTTTCTAAGTTAATAACAAAGTATACGTAAATTACTTCTTTAGCTGGATATTATAAAATCTAATAACTGGATTTAACTGGATTTATTCATTTAGTTTATCAGATCATCGCTAAACCTAAGATAAAAGTGATGAAGTCATGCATCGATGTTTATCATAGCTGTTTATATTTTAGTATACTTGGTAGCGTAACGTCGATACTACAAAATTAAAAAATATTATTAAATATTATCATTTTTTTTATAACCATAATAAGTATAAGGATATGCCTTAGGTTATATAAAAAAAGTATATATTTTTGAAAAGATCGCTTATTTTTTTCTAAAGTTTATGTTTAAAATACGAATAAAAAACTTTAATAATTTTTACATAATTATATACAAGATTAAAGGTTCTTGGCCATACGTCTCGTTAGTCGGAATGTGTCTTCATTATTGAGAATCACATGGACTAAACACGCAAATTACACGAATATACCGAAATATTTGCTTATTCACGATCCAACTAGAGCACGGTGCAATGCTAGTGAGTAAACGCAAAAGTTTGGTTAACGCAAATACTTGCCTTACACGACTATTTTGATGAGCTAAGCCGAGATTATTTCGGCGGTTTTTCTCATGACAGCGCATTTTCGTTTTCGAACTTGTAAAATATATTCTATAAGTTAACACCCGCGGTTTCGTTCGAGTTTTGGGGTTGGTCGTCAGGTGGCAGGCATAAAAAAGTAGTATATGTCTTTCCTTGGAGTTCAAGCCTGTTTCATACCAAGTTACATTAAATTCGGTTCTATGGTTTGACTGTGAAAGAGCATCATATAGACAGACATATAGAGTTACTTTCGTATTTATAATATTAGTATATATATTTCACAAATTAATTTGAGTTTGAGAAACTATAAACCGTCGAATGGAGATTACATACTTGTACAAATGAAGTTAATATAATCAAAGATACTCCGCATGTTGTCGTGTCCGCAAATAAAATGTAAATACGCGAACCAACTACGTAATGTAAAATATCGCTGTAGCAGACTTATCGTTTGCGACATTCTCAAACTCAAACTAATGTACGACGCAAAACATAAACAAATAGAAAAAATATATAATATATTTTATTACTAGTCATTTTATTCGCCCTTTAAAAGTATAAATGGTTTATTTAAGCTGTGTTACTAAATGTTAATTATCTAAATAAGCCACGTAATAAAATACCATGTTATAATAAGCAAAATGTTTATATATTTCGTATTAAAACATTGTATATGTTCTATTTTATAAACACAAGTACAAAATGTAATCTTATACAACCTCAGTGTTACTATAAATACCGCCTCAAGAACATACTCGCATAACTAAGGAGATATACATAAACCATAGAATAAACATTAGTCATTCCTTTATATATATAACTAACTATGCCAGGCGGCTTCTGCCTGTCTCATGCAAAGAAAATTAATGATTTTCTTATACTAAACAAACATACGTTGTGTAGACAACGTTGATGGGTAGAGAATACCTAAAATTTGTTCGAGTTCTGTCATAGCTGTGTCTTTAAGACATTCAGAAGTTAAATGATCCTTAACATACCCATCCATATGTATGGTATGTATAATCAGAGTCGAATGTAGGGTATATTAAAAAAATACATTTTAATATAAATACTATTTAAAAAAAAAACAAATAGGGCCCTCCAAACCTCTGTTTCCTCCAGTCCCCTAAATCCGATCTTGCCAACGATTATGATATATCAATATTTTCGCGGCTTAAGTAATTTTGAGATATTTAAAATTAAAATAGCTTCAAGTTTGAAGAATAATACGTACCTACCCGACATATTGAATTGTTACCAAGAAGACTAATTAATACTGTATTTGTTAAAATATATATGTGTTTGTGTAAGGTTTTGATACATATGTACGTTAAAATTTCCATGAATTACGCAAATTATTTAAGTTTTTTGTTTCGATTATTTATTTATTTTCATAGTTAAATATTATAATAGTTAGAATGTGATATGCGATAATAAATTTAATTATTATAAATTTTATAGGATATACGGATCAAAATAGCGTAACACCGGAAGTCGACTGTTTGTCTCTGAATAGTAATGCCGTTCTATTCTCAAATGTAAGATGCCCCGTAACTGAATATAAAAGTCATACCTAAAGGTATCAATTGCCATCTTACGAAGATTTAAATAGGCTATTATATTATTTCAACCTGTGATATAATAATAATTTACTAATTAAAACGATTTTCTGTCATGATTTATGAGTTGTTAACGTAATTGCTAGATAATGTGCATTATTATAGAAACTATACACAGTACAAAAAAGCGCGTGCTTCATTTTTGTTTTAACGAACGCGAACGCTTAATAATTAACCTTTTATGTATGAGGGCTCCTCGTTTAGTATCAGCTCCATAATAAATAAATAAATATAAATATTGGACAACATCACATACATTACTCCGATCCCAATGTAAGCAGCTAAAGCACTTGTGTTATGGAAAATCAGAAGTAACGACGGTACCACAAACACCCAGACCCAAGACAACATAGAAAATTAATGAAATTTTTCTACATCGAATCTGCCGGGAATCGAACCCGGGACCTCAGAGTGGCGTATCCATGAAAACCGGTGTACACACTACTTGGCCAAGGAGGTCGTCAAATAATACTCCATACACATGACGTAGCAGAGTTACATCTTACATTTAAGTTCTTTCCCGATGGTTTCCCTCGCCTTCAAATCGAGTTAATTAAAATGCATAATAGAATAATAGCAATAAGCAAGCACTTGAAGCGCAGTTCTCAGATTATAAAAAGAGGCAGAGGCGCACTTTAATTATTAATTATTATATTTTAACAAAAAGAGTCGTTGCTTCTTTCCACTACCCGGAATTGTTATTTGCTTTGCATGCTCCATCTATTTTTCATAATCTGAGACCCAGTTACATTTGCCCAGATTTAAAATACCTATATTTTTTTTTTTTATGGCATTGGTTGGCGGACGAGCATATGGGTCACCTGATGGTAAGTGGTTACCACCGCCCATAGACAAAGGCGCTGTAAGAAATATTAACCATTCCTTACATCACCTATGCGCCACCAACCTTGCGAACTAAGTTGTTATGTCCCTCGTGCCTGTGATTACACTGGCTCACTCACCCTTCCAACCGGAACACAACAATACAAAGTACTGTTATTTGGCGGTAGAATATCTGATAAGTGGGTGGTACCTACCCAGACGGGCTTGCACAAAGCCCTACCACCAAGTAAGTTTACATCATCGCGTCTAAAAACAAGTGAATAATTAATTATTGATATCGCAACAGATTCTTCGTACGGAACCCCATTTATCAGGATTTTATACCTCTAATATAGATACGATTCTTTATTCCAACAATCACTTTAGCTCTGGATAATCTTATAATTGGATTATGACACGCTGTTTGAGGTCGACTTTTTAACGATTTCCGCTTGCAATTTTATACGAGAAATTGTTTATGGAAAATTAAATTACGCCCGATACTGGGATTTACGATGGACATTTATCAATTATTATTTTTAATTATATCAGTAAAAGTCGCTGAAAATTAAAAGCTGGTATGCTATATCTTATCAGAATATAATATTATGATCAATCTATTTATAATACGAAAATAAAAAAAAAAAAATTGTAGTGTTTTTTATGCATAATGCGCGCGGGGTGGTTTGTGTGATATGGCATAGTTAAAGTTTATATAGAGAAGCAGAGCAGAAATCTAAAATTAACACATATTTGCTACGAATACATTATCTATTTAATAACAAATTTAAAATGACTGACTGTCATATAACGCACACCCTACACTAATGGGTCTATCTGGATAAAATTTTGCACAAGAGTTTCTAATGGAGTGTAGGTGCCTAATAAATGACTTTTCAAAAATAATCTCATGACGAATAAAATGATAATAGTTCGTGTGAACATTCAGCATTTCTTATAGCAGATATATTGAAATCAGTTTACGTTTGTGAGTAAAATATAGCTATGAAGAGATTGAAATTCGGCATTAGAGTTCGTATCGAAGTTTATCTTTTTTCAATGTCAGAAATTTTGGATATCCCATCTAGTCCAGGCTCGGATGTGATATGAAATAAAATATTCGCTCATACGCCCATACAACAATAGGCAACACACTTAACGTCAAAATAAAAAAAAAAAACATTAACGCGTTTTTGACAAAGGGTTTTTTATTGTAACAATGACATGACATCATGAATCAATGTCATGAAGTCAATCTCATATTTTATTAGCAATTAATCATGGTAGATATTCGACAAATGTGCGACGCAAATCGTCTAATTATAAAAGCATAAGCACTAATGAAATATCTAACCACTATAATAAATATATGTTAGGCTGTGTGAACGAACATTATATAATATGTTGAGCGTGAATGGCGTTAATAAGAAATAATTATAGAGAATATAAGCTTTGTTTTGATGCAGGAGTTATGATTAACCTTTAGTTTTTTATTATATGGTTTTGTTTGATTTATTTTAATCACCTCTGTGAAAGTGAAAAATTAGCCCTGGAAATTTCTCTGAAGTTGTGTGCTTACAATAATGAACTTGGCGAACACGAATATTGCTCTTACAAATAGAAATAAATAACGTTAGCTCAGATATTCAAATATAACATTATAAAGGTAATTTTTCACTTACATAAACATATTTTCGTACACTAAGCTCCTAGCGTTATCAATCATCCGCGATAGATGGATTACCTCGGACAATTTAATAGCAAACAGATTACCTATTAAATTAACTAGGATTTGTTTTATACAATTCGTGTTCCGTTTGTGAATGTTATAAAAAAAAAAACGAAGAAGAACGTTATTACTTAAAAATAAATAATGTGTGTTTTGTAGTTATGTAGTGAAGTTACACTAACTTTGGCGTGTTTATAATTGCTTTAGTGCGGAATAGTTCTAGTTGTTATTACTTATTAATAATGGTCCATGTAATCGTTTTCGTTTGGAAATAAAATATAATTACTACAAGTTCTATCTAGGACTGACTCGTAAAATGTGTACAACTGAGAATTAAAATTGTCAATAGACAGTCATAAAAACTAATTACTTCGTTAAAGTCACAACAGAAACTTTTTTCTTATTTTTAATCTCTGTTCAAAAATCGAACGATATGTGCTGTTTGTTGACACCCTGTCGTATCAACTAACCCGTGGAATAAACAGTGTCATGGAATTAGTTCCAAAACTGATGTTAAGTAGTCACCACCACCCATAGACAATGGCGCTGTAAAAAGTTAAAATTTCTTACATCACCAATGCGCCGCCAACCTTAGGAACTAAAATGTTATGTCCCTTGTGCCTGTAGTTACACTGGCTCACTCACCCTTCAAACCGGAACACAATAATACCAAGTATGCTGCTTGGCGACAAAATATCTGATGAGAGGGTGATACCTACCCAGGCAGGTTTTTTACAAAGTCCTACCACCAAGACTTTGTAACTTTTACATGATGCTAATGTTCCTCAAGAGGAAATCAACACTTCACTTTGTTATCTTTTGAGAGTCTATGCATATTGAAGGGCGACAATTCGAGAGTCAATTTACGAAAAGGGGTCGAATCGATTTAAATTATCTCGGATGGTAAACGTCTATTGTTTGAAGATATCTGTTCAATAACTAGAATCCTACATCTTCCTTTGTAATTTACCTGATACAGCCTTATAACCGAATGCACTTGATCGTTTAGTTACCTGGAATTCGATTTTGTTGTTCTTAAATCTTAATGTTATGAATGAATAAGTTATCTATATAAAAATGTGTGCGTATGTTTTGATGTATATAGTAATATACTTGTCTTGTGACTGCCTGGTTTAGTGGTTAGATTGGGGGGATGAATTCGACGTCTAGAGTCAAGACAAAAAAACTCCGGTTCTGAGTTTTTTACTAGAAGCTTACTCCTCCGTTGTTTTCATATTATAGACTTCTCGGATCGTGTTATGAAGGAACAAAGAATACACTTGCGTTTGTGCACACTCTTGTTGTCGTTGTTTTAGTGAACTTAGCTAGTATCCGTTAAGTGTGGCCGAATCTTTCATATTACATATCTTAAGTAAGGATAACAATATTGATTTCAAACAAATTATCAATTACCACGACGCGTATTAGCATAAAGAACAAATATTGGAGTTTTTTGTATCTGCTTCCATTATATTATATTCAGCAAACTCTATATAATAGAAACATATAAACACTATTTGTAAGGCCGTAAATTAGGGAGGATTATAGTGGGTAATTTATAAAGGCAGATGATTTAAATATATAATGTCGCCTCTTATACGAATTGTATCTGCAATGTATGTATGTAGGTATGTTGCAGTTACTCGTATAATATATTAAAGTTCAGCCTTCACTAACAATAGTAAAGCTAAATCAATGCCTCAGATGGTATTACAAAAATATTTAGGAGAATAAAATAGGCATGGCGATGAGTTGTGCGATCAGAATGCGAATGTGAACACGTGTATTCATAAGTTCACATTTATTTCAGTACATCATAATAAAGAACCAGATCTTTCATTCTAAACGTAGTTCGTAAAACAAATTTCAATGCATAAAAATACAACAGAACGTAATATAAAGGTTTGAACTTTGCATAAACGGATTAAGCGTGGCGGAGTTCTTTCCGCAGCACTTTCTGAATGTATTCACCGCGGATACAGACGTCCCAGGTGACCTAGAACAACAATAAGGCTTTAAGTGCTATCTAACAAACAAAACGGGTCGACCCACCGACGCTATTGTCTCGTGACCCACGGTTTTAACACTTTTTATCTACATTTTAAAACAATTATACGAAATGTATGATTCTTATATTTGTTGCTTTTTTGCAATTATAAAGTTTACGAATATTAATGTACAAGGTCGTTGGACTCTCTGTTACTTAACCCCGACCGAAATTTACAGCCTAAATAATTAGTAATAATTTTATAATACTCTATGATTAATTTACAGCCCGATTTTTTTTTTTTGCGAGTAGATAAAAATATATTTTTAAAACTATTAATAATCTATTTATTTGAACACCAATACAACTTAGTGTGTTTCTAAGGAACTTATCCCTTACGGATTTAAAATGAAACTAAATGTTTTTATTAGTTTTTGAACTATTAACGTTCGTGATTGTTCCTTAGATCTTTTTAATCTAGGCATCTTAAAATTATAGCTAGGTATATTATTTAAATTAGCTCCACGTAGTCCAATTATTTGTATTCCTTCGCGTATGAATTCTCCTCTAGTAGTTTTAAAGTCGGTTTTAAAATGAGCGGAGTGAGGTTGAAAATTTATGTGACATTTTTACTACAATTTCGTTATATGTTTTGACTAAAATCATCACAATTTTTTGTGATTTAAAATCGTTACTTCTCTCCTTTTATTTTTGTTTTCTCGGTAGCTTTAAAATGCCAGATTCAGGCGTGTGCACGAGGTCATTTCGGTTCCAGATCGATCGCAGGTTTATTATTTTTAAACTATAATGATTTTGTTTAGGAGTTTTAAACATACATATATATGTACATCTTAAATGATCTCTATACATATAATAAAATTGGAGTGTCTGTTTGTAATACTAAAAAACCGCTTTTTATTAAAAGCATGTTTGTATATACGGTACACAATAACAATAACTAAATAACATTTTTTTCATTTTGTCTGTGTGTCTGTTTGTTTGTTCCGGCTAATCGCTAGAACGGCTGGACCGATTTTAGCGGAACTTTCACTGGCAGATAGCTGATGTAATGAGGAGTAACTTGGGCTACAACAATATTTTTTTTGGTAAATTCTAAGGAGCACGAAGTCAGGAGTACAGCTAGTATAAAATCAAAACGCCTCTATGACATTTCATAGTAATTATTAAAATTATCACGTTTTCTAATGAAGTTCAACGACAGTATATTTTGTCATATTTCATAATAATGAAATCAACAAAGAATACGCTCATCAAAATGGTGTAGATTGAAGATTGAGCGTGCATTAGTATGAGTCGCTCATGCTTAGAAAATATCTTAGTGCGCCAGTGATGACTAATGCAAGAACAGAGATAGAAGAAAAATAAGATCATCTTATATATTAATAGCGTAAGCCGATTTTCGTCCCGGTGAATATAGGACGATCGCTGCATGTAGAAGATCGGCTATGGTCTTATTCTGAGAAGCTCCAGCCGTAGATGTGCAGAAAATTAAAGGGGATTCTTGATTGCAATTTACTAAATAGTTACGATTTAACAGATGATTAATTTTAGAGAGCGGAAAAAGTTACCGGCCGGCTACAGATCGGCACTATAGCTGCATAAAAAAAAAAAAAACAAATGTAAAACTTTAGAACAGACGTCGTCGGTTTACAATGAAATTAAATAAAAAAAAATACCTGTCATAGGTTTATTCACTAAAAATCTGTTGAATAAAATAGAAGCTTCGCGACCGACCGACAAGTATTTTTTAATGCACGACGATTATTTAGGAAAAAGTATATTTATTTATATTATTTGAGTGAAAAAAATCTATATCACCGTAAGAGGTGTGCAACATTCAACGAGTTATAAACGAAATGAATTGTTACAAAATAATACCGTCTAAATAATGTGCCTCTTATTATTAAATTAATTATTTAATGATTTATTTATTTACGAGCAAGATAATAATGTAATGTTGGTATGTAATTGCGAAATACTCGAGTTATTTCGCGTGAGTATAGTTCAATGTATAACACATATAGAAAGGTAGGTATGGATGTGCCTCGAACATTTAATTTATTTGCTCATAAGGTCATACATAACTATAGCTGTTAATAATCTATACTAAAATATTATAAATTCGAATTCTCTTACTCTTATGGCCAAGCCACTGAACCGATTTGATGAAATTTGATAAGTTGCAAGTTTGAATCCCAAGGAAAGGACATAGACTATTTTTTATACCTAAAACCTAAGACCCCTTATACGTGGGCGAAACCGTGTTCGAAAACTAGCATATCTTAATAAGTGCGTATTTTTTTTATTGTTGTATTTGTTATCGTTTATAACCTCAAAAGAAATAACCTCTCTGTCTCTCAGGGATATTTAAATTTATGTTGAAATATAAATTTAAATTCTTTCGCTTTAAAACTTTGGCCATATCTCTTTTATTCTTTCGTTGTGTGTGTGTGTGTGTGTGTAAATAAAACGTAAAGTATTTATTTTAAATATTAATAATGCTTATCGAAGATACTTCGTTTATGTTAATTAAAATATAATATATTGAATATAGCATATAACATATTTGAAGCTAGTTATTTTATAAATAATTAAATATATTGAAAGTAATGACTTAGTTCCAACTAAATAATTGTAGATTATTTGCATGGTTTTATTGAACCTTAACCATTTCGAGCTAATAAAAATTGAAATAAATAATATATTTAGTAGTATTAAATCTACGTTTTAAGATGGCTGCCCGGTTTGATCTAAGGGTAACCCACAGCCTATGATTACATAGACCACGCTGCCTCAGGCAACTCGGGATCAAGGAGAACTTCCTGATTCCGGAATATATTCAGTATTGTGTCTAGCTTGAACTGTTAAATTTTCTATCGTCGGATCTCGAAATGCTATCTACATTTAACGACAACCAAGTAATACACAGATACACACTAAAATATGTTTTGTATTATAAAACAATGATAGAAAAATCATAAGTTTTTATATCACGTAAATAATTCCATATTGAATGTATAATATAACCATCAAAATGAATCCAATATTTGTTTCCTAATAATATTAAATAAATAATACATGAAAGGTCAAATACAATCAGACGTGCTTCATTATCCCGGGCGGTACTACACCTGAATATAAACAAAAACTTTATACAAAATGATATAAATGCTAAGAGATATATTTTATGTTATCTTTGTAAACACGTAATGAATATATTAATAATAAAAATGTAATAATAATTATTAGAAAGCACGATGGTAATTATGATTAGGGAATATTATATTTATTAATATAGTTATATTTATTAATGGATACATTTAGAACTCATATTAATAATGGCTTATTAATGGTTCATATTATTTTGTACGATATAATCTAGATTAATACTATTGTTCATTCATCAGAATGATCTAGTGTTCATTCAGTTCATTGTTCTTAGTCGTGATTATGTCCGGTTATTATTGTCTATTCTAAATCATCCAATTTAAAAATATTAAAAGTCGAAATCGGTCCAACCGTTTAGGAGTACCGATTACGTATACACGTAGATAAAATATAACAATATGAAAAAGTACCGAGGTAGACTTTGTCTATAACGACCCGTCCCTGAATTTGTGAAAGTATTACAGAGTTTTACGAATCTATTACCACAAGTGAGGAAATGGTCCAACTATTGGTTAAACTTTTGATCTCATAAATTCATGGTCAAAGAATTCAGCAAGATACCATTTACGAAAAAATGTCGTCTATGTCTGTATTATGATTAAGTGGTCCTCAAGGATCACTTTTAGGTCTTTTTTAAATTTTTCGTAGCTTATATTAATAAGTTTTGTTTTAATATTAAACGTCAGCTATCAATCAATACTTTTTAAGTTGTCAGAAAATCTGCTAAAAATGCTTACATGCAAATAGGGGTTTGAATAAAGATTTCTTTTTTTTTAATTAATATTATAAAATAATTAACTCAGAAACGGTAGTTTTACATATTTAAAGGTTGGTTAGTCCGTGTTGGAATAGTATGTCACAGATTCATCTCAGCACCGGTGAGTCTCACATACCCCACCACTTCACGTGGGGGAAACGCGTAACAGTTTTTTTCAGCGAAAAAAAAAGTTGTGCACTTGCTATCGTCCCGAAGACCGACCAACGAAAGAACAATAAAAAGCGAAACATTTTTTTTTTATCATACTTTATATAGAGCCGATAAATATTTTAATAATCATAATTAAAGTATAACAAATAAATATATATACTGTTTGTTATTATAATTTTGAATGAACAATTGCAATAACAGTCGTTAAGAGCATTCCGTGTCTTAGAAGAAAATTGTCATTTGCCAGGAGATGTGAACACATTAACGATTAACCACATTTGGTGCTACGTTCGTACAAACCGTCTCGCATTAGTGAAAATTAGTGAGAATCACTATCACTGAAATCACTGAAAGGCCAGCAACGCACCTGCAAGCCCCCCGGTGTTGCAGATGTCCATGGGCTGTGGTAGTCACTTTCCATCAGGTGAGCCTCCTGCTCGTTTGCCACCTTTACCATAAAAAAAAAAAAAACCCATCTCAATTCGTAATCATTGTGGTATATTATGATCTACCTGTTATATATACACACACACATATATACATATACATATACACATACATATATATACCGCCCATAGACATTGGCGCTGTAAGAAATATTCATACCATCCCTTATATTGCCAATGCTTCACCAACCCTAGGAACTAAGATGTTATGTCCCTTGTACCTGTTACACTAGCTCACTCATCCTTCAAACTGGAACACAACAATACTGAGTACTATTGTTTGGCGGTAGACATAAATCGTAAAGGTTTAAATTAAATAAGAAATGATAAATATCCTTTATTCAAATCAATATATTGAAAATGTATGATTGTGTTATATTAAATTAACTGTAAAATTTACAACAAAAGTGTGATACCTAAGTAGTTATTTTAGGAATATATGATGAGAGGCAGAGTTTCAGTGCGATTTTCTCGCAATTTTTTTCACTTCACTGCCGAGCACGAAATTAATTATAAGCATAAACATACACATATACAAAATTGACGTATTTCAGTCACTGGAATTTGGCTAATTATTTATACAATTGCGATAAAAATATAGGTTCTTTAGTCGAATAGTTGTGAGTCGTTAAAAATGGCAGATAAAAGACGGTAGTGTAAATATAGCGTGATCAAGTTAAGTGTGTAAGTCCCTCTTGTGGGTCACCATATGAGTAGACACAATGGCTTCGTCTCGTGTCAAAGAAACGGCCGTCATTACGGAGAATAGCCGCGGCGGAAAACGCTGGTTCGAGCTAACGGCGCAAATATTCCCCTTCCACTACTACACACACACGTTTACAGCATACAAAATACTACCACACACACACGTTTACAGCATACAAAATACGTAAACCTTGAAGTACGTTTGAATGAATAGATGTTTTTCTTTAAATTTACGTTACGCTACGCTTTTTACAGTGTTGACATTTGACAATTGCCTACGTATATTTCAAACATAATATACAATATAATTATAAGATACAGATCTTATATTATTCTATTTAAATTAAAAAAAAAACAAAATTTGACTCTATATAATACCTACTACAATATAGTGTGCAAATCGTTCTAAAAAACTGCCCCTCAAAGTCTAGACTAAGTTGCGTACCGATCGAAGAACTAGATAATTTAAAAATAATACTTGTTTTTTCCGAATCGATTTTTTAATCGATTCTCTTACTCGTATCTAAGCAGATCTGAATTTCAGTGCTCTTGCTCTTAACACTGACTACGATATTTTTACTTGGTAGTAGAGTTTTATTCTAGCTAGTACGTAGATCTTCTAAATCTTCACTTTGAAGTCTGCTAAAAAAAACTGTATTCAAATGACAGCTATTCTGTGGCACGTGGTAGACGACTGAAAAAATACGTAGACTGCTATTGTTTATTTTTAAGCGATAAATCTCTCGACATTATGGCAATACTTTTTTGACAGCATGCAAAATTCAAAGGCAATTGATTGCTTCCAATGGAACCAATGATATCTTTCTATAATATTATACGTAGAACCGTCCAGTTGTGACCGTTGAGTTTGATTGAACCCGCTGATTCAGAAGCCTTATTTTATAACCGTACTTACCGATCCGTAAATTGGTAGAGAATCATTAACAAAGGCATTACCAGCGAGCAAGCCTCACTTCAAGCGTCAAGTTGGTGTCCGATCTATAAAATCAGACAAATCCTTTCCCTACATACTGCTGCATACATTCTGCTGACTACAAATAAATAGGCAGCTAATAATAATAAAGCTATATTATTAAAAAGGAGGAGTTTTTAATTCCACGGTGGAATAGTATGGATTTTTTTTGAAATACTATTTTGTGTACTGATATTGAGTTTCCATTAACTAAACTATATAAGTATATATTAGAGGGGTAAGACCCCCGTCAAGTGGGTCAAAACGGATTAAATCATGAAAATGGCAATAGTGAGCGAATTACGAAAATGACCAAATGACGGTGCAGTATCTACGTTGGAAATTCGAGGAAAAGATAAATGGACGAAGAAAATATTTTATTTACATAGTTTTGATGTTTAGTTCCCAATACATATAGATAAGTAATTGAATTTAAAGAGATGAGACATCCGTCTACGTATACGAGTCAATGAGGATACATTCTGGTTATACAACTGAAAAACTACTAAGCTAATATTGATAAAACTTTTATTAGGAGATGTACTGCGTTTTGGAGAAGGTTAATTAAAGATTAATTAATATAAAAATAAAATAGAAGGATAATCCATATAAATGTATACTTCAACCATTTTCGACATTTCAATTAGAGCCTACTCTAATCTCAAAATCTAGTATCTATACTCAGTCAGCATTTCTTTTCATTTTGTAAAAACATAGTTTTAAAAATAAAAGTTAATAGTAGGTAACACTTATCTGATTCTTTATTCACATACACTATTCCTGCGTTCAATTCTCTTTCCCCTTTGTACTTTTATTAGGGGAATGTTACGACAATACTATTTCAATTTAGGCAAGAATGCAATCGAATTCCACACGCTTGGGACATTATTGTGACGATCGCCGACGTCGATTGAAGATCATTTAATTGTATTTATTCATGTATCAAATATATATGATAGTATTATAAACAAATATCATATATATTTTTTATAAGATATGTAGTCGGCAAATGAGCCACCTGATGGTCACCATCGCCAATAGACAATGGCGCTGTAAGAAATAATTATCATTCCTTAATATTGCCAATGTATCTTTTTGCCAAATGTCACTTTTGCCTGTAGTTACATTGGCGCACTCACCCTTCCAACCGGCACAGAACAATACTGAGTACAGCTATTTGGCTGTAGAAAATCTGATGAGTGGGTGGCACCTACCTAGACAAGCTTGTACAAAGTTCTACCACCAAGTGAAAATATATTGCTATATATTATAAATACGAAAATAGCTTAGCATATCATCTCTTATATTTGTATACAAATAAAAATAATGCAAAAGTATTAATTTATTAGTAAAGTATATTATAATTAAATTAAATCGTATTAAAAGATTCATCTTGATTCGAACGTTGCTTTCAATTTATAGTATATAAAAAGCGTAGTTCGCGGAAAAACAAATAACGCGACTTTATATCCTGCATTCGCTAGAGATTGGCTTTAAATCAAGTAGATACGAACGAAATGGCGAAGTAAGGTAAGAAAGAAGTAAAGAATGTTTTGCCGTGTCTTTTCATTACAATTCAAATTATTACAATTTAAAAACAATTCATAGATAATTAAAAATAACTATAAAATAACAGTGTAATACAAAATCTTAACAAAACGCCTCAAATTCTTCCTAAAAGTGTTCATACTTTTTAAACCCTAAGAATTCCCTCAGAAATGATTTGTAAAATGTAAAATGTCGTGTAAAATTTCTAGCAAGAAAACTAATATAACAACATTGAAACTACTATACAAACTTAAGTGTAACTAATTTTAAAATCATCGCTCACTTGTTTTGAAGTTATAAGTTGTCGAATTTTGCCTCGAAGTGTAGGTCCTAAGAATGTGTAGTTCATTGCTTTGTCCCTTGGAATAATGTGCCACGTGCTAAGTATTGTATCAGTAACGAAGTTGAGAATGTCACTAGATTTCGTAAAAGGTAATGAAATGCTACGCCATGCCATTATTTCGATTTTAGGGAGCACATCACACGACCAAAAAAATTCAGGCATAGGATCAACATTAGGAGGTCGTCATTGCGCCTTTTCTGAGCTTAAAACTGTTATCGCACTGGTAAATTATTAAAAATTCTTTGGCAATTTTTTTTAATAACTATATCACTTTCTCGGACCCGGCTTCTAAGAATCGGCAGCCCTATTCTAAGCTTGCCTTTAGAAAAATGAGGCAATACGATGATGTGTCTGATATTTGTACATATACTCTATTCCAACCAAAAAGCGAAATGACGCGACATCATTGGTCGAGTGCTTGATTAAACTACGATTTTCACTATGAATTTGTAACAAAATGGCGTTTTGTACGTCGACGAAACTGTTATAGGAATTTTGGAAGTAAAGTTAAAGTGGAAATAAGTGGTTAAGTGCAATAGTGTTGTATTATAAATAAAGATATATTAATCATAAACACTTAGTAGTGCACAATATAGCTGAGTTTTTAGTAAATCGAATGAAATACGTAAATCTAAGGTTTGTTTATCTTTTTTCCTACTTCCATTGGAATAGGCTATACATATAACATAATATCTGTCCTTGCCACAAATGGTTCTGTATCTACCCTGGTAAAGAGTATGTTTGAAAAGCTTCCATATTAAATTCCATTTGCGTATACACTATGAGCGTCTCTACAATGTAGTTGAGTGTACGTAAAGCGAGGGCTTATTGAATTTTTATGCCTACCTGATATCGATTTTTAGTATTCCCTTTTAGGATTTAATATATTTTTTTATTGAAATGAATGTTGGAACAAGTTTTAAACATATAAGACTTTTGTAACTTTGATGTTATTATCGACTTAGCTTAGAAGCTTAGTTAAAAACGAACATATACTTGATTACGAAATTACAAAAGTAGACGTAAGTCGAAGTTGACGACCTCCGTGGTCGAGTAGTGTGTACACCGTTTTTCATGGGTACGCTACTCTGAGGTCCCGGATTTGATTCTCGGCCGAGTCGATGTAGAAAAAGTTCATTCATTTTCTATGTTGTCTTGGGTCTGGGTATTTGTGGTACCGTCGTTACTTCTGATTTTCCATAACACAAGTGCTTTACCTACTTACATTGGGATCAGAGTAATGTATGTGATGTTGTCCAATATTTATTTATTTATTTATTTATTTATTTACAAAAGTAGTAAGCTAGACTAGTTCACTTGACTTGATCTGTAATTAAAAATAAAAGTGACTGAATATAAAAGTTTTATTTCGATATACATTAAGTATTATAAACCTATACTAAAGCATTATCTAATATAATAAATAATCAATATAATATTATTTATTCAAAATCAAATTACATGTTGTAATTGTTTTAAGAAAAATCAAACTTATTAGAAAACTTCGATGATTTCCATAATAATAATAATAAATGGGGGTAGGTGTTGTTAGTGCCCTTTTCTGGACCCTTCACGTAAACCTTAGTATGAAAAAGATCATGATGATTCGTCGAGTAGTTGAGACGTGAAAGCAGGACAAACGAACAAAAAAGATTATTTTTGAATTTAAAATCTTATGTAGGATATATATATGAAACAATTGAATATTTCAGTTATTATTAGGTTTAATATTTGACTAATCGAAGCGACTGGCGCGACGTCAGATCGAAATGTGATTACTGTCAGGAAATAATGTCATCGAAAGCTCTCGCGCTGCAGGATTTGAGATGACGCGATTTAATTCCAATTTATGATCACTTCTTTTATAAAGTTATCTACGATAATATCGTAAACGTTTTAAAGTAAACCGTCCTTTGTAACACGATTTATATTGGGAAATAATATTTAGTTGATTTCCTGAAAACCTAATTTAAAAAAAATGGTATTCAAATTCGGTACAAACCTGGTCAGTATGAACTTATATTGATTTAATTACATAATAATTATTATCTATACTTATAAAATAACATGTCCTGACTGACTGATTGATTCATCATCGCCTAACTATTAAAGTTAGGGCCTTGAAATTTGTTTAGTAGGATCGTTTTATTGAGTAGACACCCACTAAGGAAGAAATTTTGGAAAATCTACCCCAAAGGGGGTGAAATAATGGTTGAAAGATTGTGTATAAGTCCGTCATTTTTTTAATATTTTACCCTTAGGGGGGAAATACACACCGATGTGGTATACAAAGTCTTAAATCAACGTAATATTTTAAGTTAATCTGAAGATATATAACTTCCACACGAGCGAAGCCGCAACGGACATCAGCTAGTTTGATATAAATTAATTAAATCTTAGTGCTTTTTAATTTCCATATTCAAGCGCATACAATCCACAGAGACCGCTCAGTAATGTCCGATATTGCAAGCATTTGTAATGTTACTTCGAATATTGCAGTAGCGAGTATCGACAATGCGCACCTCTTGTAACGTAACACGATGCAATCTCGGTCGGTTGTCGTCGCGACTAACCGAATCAATTTGATACACATATGAATCCTCAGCAACGTATCAGTCGCTTGTTATATGCAAGAGTATGATACCCCGTATAAAACCACTTAGAAAAGTTACATTTGTCTGTGTTGTTAACACTATAAAGTAATCGTCATTAATTCAACTATAACTTGCCTATATAGTAACTAGTCTTATAGAGAGAGACAGATTCGTACTGATACATAGGTTTCGGCATACTTAAATATTATAGATACTAATCAGATGAAATGAGAATGTAGAATAAGATAAACAATTTTACAACTTTTTACTAACTTTTATTTATTTATTTATTTATTTATTTATTTATTTATTTATTTATTTATTTATTTATTTATTTATTTGGGAAACAAACAATTTTAAAAACACTGTAATATAAAACAAAAATAACATAAAACACAAATCAATCAAGTTTCCACTTAAAGCTAATACACAAAAAAACATATATATATATATTTACAATTAAAATTAAAATTAAAACAAAAATAAAAACAGCATATAAGTACATTATCAATTTAGAAACAGTTAACATTATATTTCTAAGACTGTCAAGGACACTTTGACTTAAAAATATAAGTAAAAATATAAGTAGCTTCATTGTATTCTAAATGAGATTATATATAAATGATAATAAACTATTCGAGTTACAGTTAATTGCAGGTAGACGAGACATAACATCTTAGTTGCCAAGGCTGGTGACGCCTTGACGATGTTTCTATGGTGGTTAATATATCTCACAGTGCCAGTGTCTGTGGGCAGTGACCATTTACCATAAGGTTCATTTGCTAGTCTTCTTACTTTAAATCATTATTTTTTTAAATCGATTTTATTTTTGCTAACTTTTAAGTAGCTAGTCCGTATTTTTTCACAAGCACATCATCTTAAAAACTTCATAAAAACGACTGTAAATCTTTCCAAGGTACATATGTATGTCATGTCAAAGGTTCGGTTATTATTTATTATTAAGACGTTCGGGTAAAGTGAGAGGATTTGGAGATCACATAACCGGCCAGAATTTATATTCTTTTATAACTAATTTTTAACACGCTAGAATTTAATTAGAAAGGTAAATTGGTACTTCCATTTAGTTTTACTGGTACTAAACTTAATATTCCTGTTTAATAGTAATGTCTTGGTAATTCAAGATTTTATAGTTCCAAGTGGTCACGCATTGGTCTAAATCCAACCGGAATTATTATTAATAAAAATATGAGATATATTGATTCGAACGATAAGAAAAATGAGGCTGAGATGGACGGAATATTGTTATTATTACAATCAAAGAAGAATACAAATGGCAAAAAAAAATAGATAGACTCAGCTCTGCAGCCTATGCTGTAAAAAAAATTAGACTTTTGACTGATGTGGATACAGCTCGCCTTGTGTATTTCAGTTATTTACACAGTATATTTACATAGTATGGCATCCTACTCTGGGGTAATGCAGCTGACATTAATACCATTTTTGTACTGCAGAAGAGGGCTATTCGTGCAATTTATAACCTGGGCCCAAAAGATTCGTTAAGAGGTAAATTTAAAGAAATTAAAATAATTACTGTCGCTTCTCAATTTGTTTTTGATAATGTTATGTATGTACGCAAAAACATAAATGATTTTCCCAGAAATTATGACGTACTTTCTATTAACACTAGGAACAAGAATAAACTTGTTACTCCAAGTACCCGATTACACAGGGTTAGTAACTCTTTTTTGGGGCAATGTATACCTTTTTACAAAAGGATCCCAGAAAATGTTCAAAAATATTCAATTATAAAATTCAAAATGTTAAAGAGTGTTTGTGTGCTAAAGGATATTACAACACTAATGACTTTTTAGTTGACTGCACACCTTGGGAATGAAATGATCGCCTCCAGGCTGTTTCAAATAACTAAAATATAATTGTTATTGTACATGCAAAATGGAAAAAAACAAGAAAAAAATATATCTCGCTGTGTTTCTTTCGCCGGTTCTTCTCAGGTCCGAGGTGTTAAATTCCGAACCGGTGGTAGATTTTTGACTATCAATAAGCAAGTGTAAACACTTCTATGTTGAATAAAGATTTTTGACTTTGATAGTTTTAGCTACGAGTGATGACAGGATCATTGTTTTAATTAATAAAATCCATAACAAACTATTGATGAATATTATCGACTCCATTAAAAGTAGGACATTATTTGTTATTAAAAGGTCGTCGGGGATCGTGCGAGTATCCAAAAGTAATATTTAAATAGTTGACAAAAATAAATCGCTGACATAATAATCTCCAAAAGGATCATGCCCAAGGCAATAATCTCTCATGAGTAATTTTAAACATTGTATTAAAGAACATTCGATTTCGACAAATTTAACAGTATTAAGACTTTCCTTTTTTAACCCCCCACAAGTAAAAGAGATAGCAATAAAGTGTATCGATACTTAAACGCTCTAAAATGGAAACTGAAATTTTATGTCCCTTGTGTCTGTAGTTACACTGGCTAACTCAGCCTTCAAACTGGAACAAAACAATACAAAGTATTACTGCTTGGCGGTAGACTGTATGGAGAGGGGAACCTACCCAGACGGCTTGCAAAAACCCCTACCACCAAATAATTGTAACTTCTATGATTTTTGTATAAAAGTTAATTAATAATAACAATAGTTTTACAAATAGATAAAGAGAACACAATACTGGTAATCTCTCAAGCTTGAACCAATATTGATGATTTGATAAGCAATAGTTTCGTCTTATTTGCAATATTTGAAATTGTTTTAATTAATCACTTTTAATATTACATTAAAGCGAAAGCAATACATTAAGAACAAGTATTATCAGTGCCCTCAGAGTGTGTACGTTCTCTACACTGACACGTGCTAGATTTATGGAAAGCCTCGAGACATTTATTAACATTCTTACTTAGTAACTCAAGTACGCTTGAAGCGCTTAAAGTATTCCACAAATTTATAGAAATTTCAATGAATAATAAGTTTTGTAACGCTATTAAGCTCCATACTGCTTAATTTTCATGTCATAGACGTAGAGCGTTTTTTTTTTATTTAATTTTTTTTTTTTCGTACGAAGTTATAAAATACTAAGACAGCAGATCCACAAGATTAAACCTTACAAGTAGTTTATAAAGAAAATTTTACTTAAGTAATTGAAAAAAAAACGTGATTTGATATTTTTGTATCAAGCGTTAGTTAGACTGTTAGTTAGTTACACTGAGTCACTCACCCTTTTAACCAGAAAACAACAATAGTATTGCTATTTGCCGGTAGAATATTTGATGACTGGAACCTACCCACCAGAATAATAATAAAAATATAAAATGAGTATTTATTAACCGAGTAAAATTATTTTCTGGAGTTATATATATATATATATATATATATATTTCTAAATAGAATAGTCAATACAGACAATATATTTAAGTACGTGGAAATTATTTGAATAATAATTTTCAATATTTAAATTTTAGTTAGCTTTCATAAACTTCTTCCTATTTTGGGTTAAACTTTTCATTGAATTAATTTCAATAATTTAACCCACATTTATTATGTTCGCTAAGTTATTTTTGCTTGAAAATTATAGTTGGATCAAACCCATTACAGCTATTTGATATTTGGTAATTATTTAAGAAATTTCAAGTATCATTTAAAAGTATAACTGGAAAGTATTTTTTTCTGATTAAAAGGCAGATAGAGCGCTCGTATCATTATAATGAAGCAACAAAACCGAGTACTAAATCAAATTCGAATGCAATTTTCTGGTAGTGCGAAACGACCCGTACTTTTAACGTTTAGTTAATACGTCAAAACGTCGTTGCGCCTGCAAAAGTCGCTATGTGTTTTTTTCTTACTTTTAGATTGTTATGCCGTTTTAATCGTTATCGTTGTAAACGTTTCAGTCAAGCGTCACATTTTCACAGAATTTCTGTCGCTCCACAAAACGTTTGCAATTCAACGGCAACACAAAAATGTTTTCATAATCAGAATTTTATTTTTCTTTTATAAAAACTTTACATAGTTGTTAACATACAAGACAAAATAAATAAGCCAGCCAATATATATTCTAGTATTTAAATATACATTTACTTAAACCGATCTAAATAATTATATTTCTTACTAGGCGAACCCTACAGCTTCTCCGGTTGAAATTTATACAACTTACCAATACACAAGCCGTCACTCGCCATTTTATCCTCACGAGGTTTGAATTAAAAAAGCCTATGTTCTTCTCAGGGACTCAAACTATCTCCATACCCAATATTATCTAAATCGGTTAAGCGGCTTAAGCTTGAAGAGTACATAAGAGACAAAGTTACTTTCTCATCATCATCATCATCAGCAGGGTAAATAAATATAAATAAATGAGTCCAAGCTATCTGTCCCTGTGTAAACTTATAAAACGAATTGCCATCGTAAATATATTGTGAAGACTAATATTTATTAGATTATAATACGTTAGTTTTATCGTGGAACACACTCGCAATCAACATCGTATTTGTTTTGATACATTTTTATTATTATGGCTTTGCTCTCTAAATTATTATAAGAATTATTTTTGATGCGTCAAGTACGAAAGTTGCAGGAAAACGAGAGGTAATCCTCTCGTTTTCCTGCAACCTATGGGAATGATTTTGTTAAAAGGGACGGAAGTGTGTAACGGAAAACGCGCGCTATTGGATTTGACCAATGAGCGTGCGTGGAGTTTGAACTAGATGGTAGCAAACGATTCCAAGAGCATGTAATAATGTCAATATTGGTTACTGACAGGCTCGCAGGTTAATGTTTTAAATACTAATTCGCTTCCATAGGTATTTTATATCATAGAGTTGACAAATATGGTATACTATCGAATATAATAGATACTAGAACTAATCAAAGACAATTGGGTTTTCCTAAAGATGAATACTTACTTTTCACTGATTATTCCCAACACTCCGTATATTTTTCGATAGTGTAAAAGAAATATCTGTATAAAAAATCACATTGCTGTCTCCATAATAAAAGGACAAACTTAAAAAAAATTATGTGTTACTTAATACCCAAGAACGATCTATCTCGTCTGTCCAATAACCCCAATATTACGATTATTGGTGTCTGGGAAAGTTCCGGCTCCTAGCAAGTCGATCAATCACACTTTGCCCGAGCACGTCTAAGCCGGATGCGGGCAAGGACGTCTAAGAAATGCTACGTGACCGATGCTTTCTTCTTTAAAAGGAACTGTTTATCGATTACAATTACAATCATTTAATCAATATTCTAAATATAATCATTACCTATTAATAATAATATATGTACTACACTGGTTTCCGCTCGCAGTTCCGTGCGCGTATGGGGGGGTGTAGTCGGAGGTGGTAGGTATTTCGTACCCCTGATAACGTCCGTAGTCTGATTTGAAAGTTTAACAAATAAACTTAATTTTGCTCATTTGTAAGGATAACTTCACACAGTCCGATTTTTGTAACTTTAAACAAACTAATGGATTTATTGTCTGATATAGTAATAAAAAATAATTTAGTACACCTATTCTATTATAATTTACCAGCTGACTGAATAAAATTGGGTTGTGTAAACCTTGTTTTAAAAACAATAATTATCTAATTTTACATTTCAGATCGTAGAACTTCAGCTAGAATAAATTTGATATCAAATATATTTGTCCAATGTCAAGCAAACAAATTGGTAAAAAGAATAAGAAATTTTTACGTTTGCAATTTTAGTAGCTTAACGATAAATTCTGGGAATGTTATTTAAACTAACGAATTCCGACGCGTATATTCAATCGAGTAATCTTTTACGAGAATGGCTTTGACATTTACATTTTTACTTATATTTTTCGTCTACATTGTAAGGTACTTTCTAGTAGAAACTGTTTATTCAAAGTACACTTCCGGCTAGGGTATAGTTCATCAGTCACGAGTCCAATTACACACATCACTAGCACCACAAGTCTAATAAACGCCATGAGATTGATTGTTTTACGAAATAATTCTCAGGAAGCAATGGGTCTAGTTTCAAGGTCAAATTAGAGTACGGTGTTCCTATACGTAATGCTTGAAATATAATTGATCTTCTTTTATTTCTCTACTACAAACATTTTTATATATTGAATATTTAAGCTGCCTTTATTTTGCCGAATAACATATACATAATATATTTGTGCAATATTCGAGGTATAGTACATTGAACAGTATTAAGTTGTAAGAAGGCAGCTTTATCGCCTAAGAAGCGATCTTAGCTTCTTTAATCCTCCAACAATTTAAGTCATTATAGCTCATTGGTACATGGATCGCTTAACGATATGATAGTACGTAGACACTCAATTTACGCCCAGTTGGGGGAGAAATGTATATTAATATTAAGTATTTTGTTAATATATACGGACTAAGCCCACGTATGAGACACTATTACGGATTGTTAATTTATAATTTTTATATAATATATATAATAATTTTGATTAGCAATTCAAATTCAAATTCAATTTATAATTATGCAATCATATTTCGCTTGAAAATAAATAAACATTTATAAGTTGAATAAGTATTTCTTTTACAAAAAATAATTATATAAGCTAAATAAATATAACTAGAACACTATATTTGATAGGGTTGAGAAAAATTTGAATACAAGATGGCATACTCTAACAACCGTATTACCTTGCCTAACGAGATTAAAGCTGCCACCGATTTTTCCGACGCTGCCGTGATAATGGACCGAAAAATTGGACTTCTTTAAAGATCGTTGTCGATAATTGAATTAGTATCACCCCTAAGACAAAGAATTGAATGCGTCAAAAGTTTTTATTCCCTAGTTCTTTCTCTTTCAAGTTTAAGTTTTATTCGTTTTCAATTGCCTATAGTACTTCTTGTCTATCGAAAGAATTGCTAACATTTAAAGTGATAAGTTTTTAGATAACCCCAGGGGGATATCGGACCTGCGATTTTTATATAATTTTGAGAATTGAATAAAACGTTTTAATTAGTGGTAGGGCATTGTACAAGTCTGTCTGGATAGGTATGATCCACTCATCAGATATTTTAACTCCAAATAGCAATATTCAGTAATTTAGTGTTCCAATTTGAAGGGTCCGTTAGCCAGTGTAACTACGGGCACAAGGAACATAATGATATCTTAGTTTCCAAGATTCGTAGCGCATTGGCGGTGTAAGGAATGGTTAAAATTTCATACAGCCCCATTGTCTGTGGGCGATGTTGACCATTCACTAAAACCAAAAAAACATCGACTTATTGCGGTTCCTATTACAAAATTGAAAGATTGAAATAAAACGAGGTACATCATAAACAATAGTTATGAAATAAGTTGATTTGATACCAAAGGATATTCTGAAAAACTACAATAACCAAATTACAAACAAAAATATTTTTTGTGTACATGCACCTTCAGGAAAGAAATTTTAAATCATTTTATACAAAGCTTGTGTTTCTTAGAAATCATTTAATTCTATAACGATATAATACTGTAAATCGTCTGTTTGTTCTTCGCGGTAGAATCTAATTTCGGAAACGGTGGAAGATTTGCGTTTGATTCAACACTACAACATGACAATTCAAATGTGCTTTTATGGGCTCGCTTGAATTCTTTATTCATACTATATCTGTCTATATTATATTGTTCTTCGATAATCTCTCAATTATCAAACTTTTTTTCTTTAATTTTTAATTAGTTGCTAAAGGTATATATTTTTTATTTCTCTACTTAGTAGGAATTTTGATCTAATGTTCACTTCCTATTTCGATGTTTTGTTTTTTTATTTAATTTTCGAAAAAAAAAATATTAAATTATTTGTGTCCGTTGTACCTGTTACTAGATAAACATGTTCATATTCTCGCATTACGAACATCTATCAGATTATCTCTTTAATTAAGAGACGTCTCAAATGAAAGATACACAGAGATGCTCGGAAAGCTATTTTCCAGACGTGTAATCTACAGTGCACTTAAACCTGAGAAGTGTATTTTAGAAATTAGATATAACCCTGTTGCCGCGTGACTCGTTACTAGATTGACCTATTCTTTTGACCTTACAAATCTCAGAGATTCTTAGGATTAATATCAATAAGGTTCCTGGTACAAATGTCATTGCTTTTCTGGGTGCGATATGGTTGGTGAAATCTATTATATTCAATTTATTTGTTTTGATATTCCGAAGTAAGTTTAAATAGGCAAGGTTGCTTCTCTAAGGGTTACAGATGTCTATGGGTGGTCGTCACTGGCTGTCAGGTGGTCCTGCTCGTTTTCCAACTATTATATACAAAAAAATAAATAATGGAAAGGCTTTCTTAGTCAATCTTATATTCCAACAAAATATGTTCCCTTTAAACAATATTAAGCTGCAAAGCAGCAGGCATAACTTATAGAGATCTTTTAATTCAGACGCTATGAGTGTGTCATAAAAAAAAGAACTCACGTGCAAACACGTTCTCCTTACAACTTAACTCTTTGTGCTCTAAAGATAAGTCAAAACGACTTAAATTCTCAGTCTTTATGAGTTCGCCGTAGCCGTCGTCGGAGCGTAAATAGTTAGAATAAAGGTCCAAGTACCTGAAATAATTGGGTTCACCGTTATCTCATGGAACGTTGACCCGTTCATTAGTTTTAGTCTTAAGAAATTTACATTCAGTATGATATTTAGTAAGATTATTATTACATTGACTAACAACGCTATAAAGAAATCTATATACAAAACGTTTGTTTCAAATATCAGGAAGCTATTTTTATAGATTATTTCGTATATAAACGCACTCAAACTACTTTTATTTAAAAATCTTTTATATTAAATTGTGCAATTATTTTAACAATCACATTTATTGGGCAATATATTATACTAAAATTAAAATGTATTTAATTATTATTCCTTTGTCTATCATACAGTAAGTATTTACTTCTATTTAGAAATAATTGTGCCCCTTCAAATATATTTTATAATCAGCCCAAAAAAACATTGCATGCATAGACAACATTTTTACTTTTGTTTAATTACTTCATGTATTACAGACATTGGATTTCAGTCCCTAGTCACTAAGACCACTGCGGTGGCTGTCATCGGCACGGATTGGTATAGCGTGTCGGTATAACGCATTCGCGACCCGCAACAGTGCTCCGCTGGAGGATCGGCGGAGCTATCCTCAGGGAGCGACGGTTTTCGCTAGTGCATACGGCAGCACGAGGCCATCTCGACAGCCATCCTCCTCAGGGCCGTCTGAAAAAGGAAACGATCCCTAATTCGCGTTTCAAGGGTCACGTCCTATCTTTTAAGCTCCAGACGTCGAGACTGTGAGAACTATATTATCATAGATCAACCGTATTCATAAATATTTTTTTATGCAATAAATATTATTATTATTCTAAGGTTACTCCTAATAATTATGAATAAAATTGACATAGATTATGTTGTTTTTATCTCAAATTATAAAGGGATTTCCAAAATTCAGCTAAAAAATAGTTCGAATCCAACGTTTAAATGAATAAAATAGAATTACAACATAAAATGAAATGCTATGTGAAAAATTATTTCAGATAAATAGAATAAAGAACTCGTCACCTTAAAACTTCAGCTTGTCTAATGAAGCTTGGAATTCCTTTTATATTCAAATAGCCTTGTCCATTAACTGTCCAATTCTTTCAATTAAAATTAAAATATTGTTATACAACATTTGAGGTAAATTAAAACACATTATGTTTTTTCTTTTATCCTTAACGAATAATAATTATGAGGTGTAGAGTTTATGAAACGCTGATTAAAGTCAGATTAACTAATTTGTCTTTAATCTAAATGGTCATCGATTGATAGTTTGCGTATTAGTAGACCAATGAGCGTTCATTTTAAGTCTGAGAAATAAATCGAACTTTGATCAGTGTTTCAGGAACTGTATGTAAGTAATAATTACTTACATCCAACACCGAATTTGATACTGCTCGATTAGTATACGTTGCTTACTTTCATAGTATTAAGTTTTACGGCAGTTCGTTTTGGGGTAACGTTATTTTCATATTCCAAAATGTAGCTGTCTATGTACATGTATAATTTTGGAGTCAGAAGCTCCCTTCGGTTAGTTTTTAAACAAGTGGGTATATAGCAATATTATGTATATTTGCAATAATATAGATATTTTTGAAAGAAACGGTGACTATCATTGTATATTTACAAGGAGGAAAGGTTAACTAATAACACCTAGTTTCCGACTTCGCAAACTTAATACATGCTTCCTGGGGTAAGGTATTCGACAACAATTACGTAATTCAACACTGTAATACGACAGTTCAAAATTGCTTTTATGAGCCTTCTTGAATAAAGAATATTTTGATTTGATTAGTCAACATTATGCATTTATGCGTTTTTAAGTTTCGTTGGCTTACAATAAAGAAATTAATATATTGTGGTTTAAATTCAGACTCTAAAAATAAGATAACTTTGTCACTATTAATTATTGTAACAAATAGTTGATACAAAACTTTTAACTTAAAAAAAACTAAAACCTTAATTTTTTTAAAGGCAAAATAGCAATCACTCATCCATCCGATAGACAAACTTATTTAAAATAAAAATAAAATCACTTATATACGCTGCCAGTTATGGACGATACAATACTAATACTTTAGTGTACAAAGGATACAGAAAAATAGTACATATCTCTTCAGACAACCTTTATGTAGAGGACATTAAGAAATAATCCTTCTCTTTAGAACTCAATTATTGAGGCCTAAAACACTGTCTTTCCAGATTAATTCCTACGAGTCGTTTACCTTCAAACTGCATGCATGATAAACCATTCTTGATTGATCTTTCTAATACAAACACCACTGGTGTTAAAAAGTATCTACATATTTCGTATTGAATATCACGTGACTGAACATACAATATTTTCTTATTTAAATAAAGAATAATAAAACTATAGTAATAAATTCAAATTATCAATTAACAGATTTACAGTTACACGATAATCTGGAGTCGAATTACTTTATTCAGAAAGACATACCTTATAAGAAAACATTACGTCATCATACATCCCTAGTATACCTTTAGATAAACTTCGTAATACCGACAGCAAGTAAAAGATTTAATGAGTGTGATAGACATCGTGTCGACTGTTGTGCGATTTATTTATTAAAAATACATTCTTTTTTTAAATCTATGAAAACGATGAATCTTAAATTTCTATCTATTATAACGCAATAGGGATCTAATGCAAATGCACAGATAAAAAAGTAATTCAATAAGTCTTTCTAATTGGATTATTTATTAAAAGAATTAAAAATACTGCGTAATAGAGCTCATTTTTCTAAGCCAACGGCGTATAAAGTATTTTCTGCTTTGCATAAAATGTTACTACTGTTAAATAAATTCACGACACGGTGTAGACGTGGACATGTACGTACATCAGCGTCACTTTACGAACTAACTCAATGTATTTGTTATATCTTTAGTTTTAAGTCGCTTAGTGGGTAACGTCCCGTTTATTCTTAACAAATACAAATGTTATTATAGGAAAACAACTTTAAGCATAAGTTCCGCCATTTTTGATTGCTATCATAAATATGAGATATGCGAATGAAGAAATAGCACCAAATATACTCTAAACTTGATGGTATTTGTGCAAGCCTGTCTGTGTAGGTACTACCCAATCACCAGCTATTCTACCGCCGAACAGCAATACTTAGTTTTGTTGTGTTCTGGTTGCTGTGCGACATATATGACCATCACATTTTTTCTTTACAATCTCAAATAAAGTATCCAATAAATTAAAAATTCTGATGTGTGCAATATAGTCGCAACAGAATAAAGATTTGCATAAGCACACACTTACACAAATGTTTGTATGTGTGTTTACGGCAAGTCCAATTCACGTGCTTATAAAGGTATCAACTTTGTTTAACGTTATTGAAATCACAGCGTAATACGTACACACACCTAATGGATTTTTTAATTTATCATATACGTGTGTGCGTATATAAAAAAACTGAAGTCTTTTTTGAAATTTAATTAATATCCGCCCATCAGTCGCATTCGTTTCGCTTATCGTGCTTGTAATCCTATTTCACGGCGTATGGATTTATTGATATGGAAAATGTATTCCCCAGACCACCGATAGGATTCCAGGCAAATATAGTGAAATTTCAGCTGTCGTATTGTTTATTGGATCGCTGAGGAATTTTCTGGAAAAACTTCGAAATAAACTGTCACTTTAGTTTACTTTTTATACGGTGTGTTTGATATTTGTTTCGATTGTATTTATTTTGCATTTATAAAGTGTACAAGATTTATAAATTCGTCGTGTGAATTTGATTATGCATTACAATATCGAGATCAGTACCCCTAGTACGAGTTTCAATACTTCGTGCGTTAATAACGTACGTTTGACATTATACGTTTGCGTTAAATCCATGATAACCGTCGAGCTACTCGAAATAGACTACACCACAATTTATATTTCCATCTCACTTACACGCGCTAAAAAAGGTGAGAAAAATATATTCGGCCATTTTTATTGTATTTAACATTTGTCGCAAAGTATTGTCTGTAAATTTTGAAGGTTATATTATCTTATTTTACAATGTTTATTTTATTAAAAGAAAAAAAAACTATGAATGTAATTCATTTGTAAGTGTTTTGGTAGTGGTGAAAAAAGAAGAAATTACATTGAAACATGATTGGCTTAAAGATTAATTTATCGGAGTTTGAAATTATTATAAAATTCATCAAGAGGTATGTAAACATAAATTTATAATTACGCTTTATGTACAATATGATCCGTAATAATTGTAAGAACCGTAAATTTATAATAGAGATTAGAAACGTTTTAAAAACTTATAAACAGTGTACCTATATTGTTTTTAATATAGAGGAATTTGAGTTAAACTGTAACTAACCTAACCTATAAGTATTGTAAATTTAATTTCCTTACAATTTTACGTTGATTTACTTATACATATTTAAATTGTTGTTCTAATTTGTTTATAAAGTTTAATTTGAAACTAAGTGGCTTACTTCGCGTTTAATTACGATGTGTCTTGTGTGTTAATTTAAACAAACATACATAGATTAATTTTATAGATAATATGCTCTTCTTTTGTGTGAAAAATTCCAGAATATTGTTTGCGTTTCCCAAATGATGTTTGCGTTTCAGGATATTATAATAATAAGCATATCTAATTATCATTAAATATATAGACCTAATATTTCTATTATTAGATTATAATTATTCTATGATCATGATTATTTTATATGTTTGTGAATGTTTTAATAAAAAAATATTGTTTGTGATTACAGTTCCAAAGAAGATATACAAACCTAGACACTACTATAAATATATACATCCATGCTGCATTTTCCAGTGTGACAATATACATATCACAATTACATATTTTGTTTTAATATTTTGTTCTCTGCTATAAGCAATTTAATGACATTATGATAGTAAAATTAAATCCTTTTACACAATTATCATTTATTTTCAATGTAATTAAATAACGTGTTAGGATGCCATTTAAAAATAAATTTTAAATTTAGACTCACCTTGCGTTTGTATCATATTTGTAAATATATTTAAAATAAATTAATATTTATTATTCATTTCTTCTTCACATGTTAACACAAATACTTATTAACTTTTTTCTAAGGCAATTCTCAAGAAAATATGTTCGTTTAAAATACGGCTAATTAAAGATAAATTTCACCGCAGAATTCGATTTCGTTGCTTTTTATTGTTATAAAAGGCTACCATAACGGTTGTAGCTAGTCTTCAAGCATAATATTGCCTCACACGCTTAATAGTTAATTTTCAAAATGAAGTTTCACTTGCTCTCACCTAAATAAATCAAGTGAGTTCAAACTCGATAAGAAATTAACGAAAATGTCAATTTACATGCGTAAATCTGTCAAAAGTGTTACTCGTACAACAAATGTGTCGAAAACCGCCCGTTATTTCGACTTCAAACTCGATACCGTTAATTATAAAAATTCTTACTACCGATTTTAGTTCCTATGCGTTTACGCTTGGGGCGCTGATAGGATTTGTATGAAAAGAAAACCGAAAGTAAATTACTTGAAGTTAACTGTCAAACTCGTACTAGGGTACAGTTTGAATTACATTGACGACGCGATCCTAAAGACATTTAAATGTCAGAAATATACCTTGTCATGTTTATGGCGGTACAGTTTAGTTTGTTTGTTAATATTTTTTAGAAATATAATATATACATCTTTTTAAATTGCTTATATTACCTTTATAAATACTAAAATTTTAGATGCAGTTGTTATAAAAAATAAGAAAGGATAGCTTGCTCTTCGGTTTTAATTTAATTTCAGTCAATTGAATTTAAAATAATGTATTCATAATCAATTATGTAATAACTTAATTCCCAATATATCCCAAATCAACCACCAAAATGCCACCTAATAATAAGTGGTAACCACCACTCATACACATTGGCACTATAAACCATTCCTATAATATAATAATATTAACCATTCCGTACATCACACCAATGCACCTCCAGCCTTAGGAGCTAATACGTTATGTCCCTTGTGCCTACTGTGACACTCACTCACACTTCAAACCGTAACATAAAAAGGATTGCTGTTAGATTAGGACTTTCACTACAAAAAGGCTCCAGAATTAAAAAAAAACTCGAATGAAAAATCAGCTTAGATATTGAGAAACTGCAAAAGAAATATCAAAGTTATCCTATAAGAATTTATGTTTTTTATCAAAGTCCCTAAAAAAAACAATAAAAAACTTTGTACACGCAGTGCCATGTGCAGAGTCATATTACTTCATGCTTGAGTACAATTTGATGAGCAGTAATCGCCTCCGTTTGCAGCATGTTCAGTCTCCTCGTTTCATGAAACGGGAATTTTCTCAAGCAACGACTACGAGACGTATTGCTCAGTGTGGTTTTCATTTCCTGCTCGTGGCTTTCGACACACACCTAAACTAATTACAGAAGTAGAACGAATAGTAAAAGAGATAATTACAGAGGGTTTTCTATTATTTTTTGTTATATCTCGATGTCTAAACTAACAGATAGTACAACTAACATTAGTACCTCGACAATAGACTTTGAAGGTATATTGTTCCTCTGAAGTGTATACAAGATACATAATATTCGCTAAACTAAATCAATATGTTTACCTATTGTAAGGAATACATATAGTAACTGTCATGGCTGCCAGTGTATTGTCAATATGTCGGAAGGTGTACGCTTCAATAGATCAGCAATGTACAGCGTCGCTATTCCGTAATAACTCACTTCGTACCTTTCGTGAAATGTCGGTTTCCGGACAGACGGTGATACGCCATTGAAGCGAGCATCCTTTAAATGTTACAATTATAATAGTCAAAGTCGCATATCACTTCTTGACATTTTACAATTGTGTTCTGTTGTGTATTTCGTGTTTCTTCTTGCAAAATGTCTACCTATTCGAAGTTATTTATTGGTTCACTCTTTCAATGTTAGCGCTAACTTTAAATACACTTTGTCTATCACTTCTTTGAACAAAAATGGTTAAATTTGGCTAATTTAATTATAGTTTTATTTCGAACAACGTCAATAAATAATTGAAATGAAAATTTTATTTTTTTTAATTTTAGTTTAATTTGTAAAATCAAATTTTATTCAAATGTACAAGCCAAGCGAATAAACTATCAATAAATTCAGCTGTTAGTTACAGTGACCATATAAATTTAGTATAATGACTATTTACTACGAGCGTATATTGTTCTGTGTGTGAAAATTAAAGGTTATTTAGCTTTTATATTTTCTTCATTAGCCGTTCATTAGCATCCGATCAACGATCAATTTAAATAATAATACTTTCACTTTATAATAATAAAGTAACACTTACAAAAAGGTTTTTTTTAATATTTATTAAATAGAATATTATTCTTCTTTAATTATTAGTTAACTGCTGTGTTCTTAACAAAGAGAGGAAAGAAGGTTGGTTCAAGGGGCTAGGCTTTCCGGGACGTTTCTCTTAATGATACAATAAAAAGGGCTCTAGCCACCATCAAGGTTCCTGCTCATATCATGACCCATGGAATTAGTCGGGATGGCAAGAGATCTAATGGAATGACACTGGTTTCCTGGGAACGAGGAAGGACCCTAGTGTGGGACACTATATGTGTTGACACACTGGCCCCGTCGCTGGAGCCGACACTATCACGGTCACGTTACCAAACAATCCAAATATTCGCCTCTTATTCCAAATGATGTCTTTGATCCATTCATATCTTACAACAGCATTATTGCAACTATTCCATGCAATTATTGTACAATAACTATTTTGAATGTTTTATTTGTTTTAATTATTTGTTGTTAAAAGTAAAATAATGGCCTGTTTACGTCCCACTGTTGCGCAAAAGCCTCCTGTACATTTTGAGAAGGTTTTTAAGTGGAGTGGAGTACCACCACGCTGTTTCATTGCGGCTTGGTGGATACACGTGACAGATTCTCACCGTCGAGCACAAGATGAATTATAAATACTAATTGCGCACTTTAATTCAGTGGTGGTTGCCCCGAGCGTTCTGCCTTAAGCCATCAACACTTCCTGTCTGGTTTTCTTTCAGTCTGGTCAGTTGACAATATAAAAAAATGTACTCTAATAAAAAAATATAAATGAAAATGTGTTAATTAAATGTAATATAAATATCAAGGCTGTATTTTTTTACTTTTCCTAGAGAGATGTTTGTAGACACGGTTAAATATTTCAAAACGAAAAGTTTACATAAAAATTCGCATTTAAGTTAACGCTGCAGATTCCTTTGAATCTGAAATTTAATTAATGAATTTATTTTAATTTTTTTCAGTCCTTATAATCTAAATAAAAAAATTGTAATAACGTTGAAAAAACGCTTTTCTGAATAGTTTTAATCTTTAGACGATACTTATAATTTAGGGTTCCTTCAATTATTTTAACTGAAGAAAAACTGTGAATTCGAATATATGAACCCTAACCAAGCCAAGTCTTGTATTGAAAGATCTTTATTTGAGAGTAAAATTGGTTTTTAAATATATTTTATTAAAAGTAATTTTATATGCCTGTCAGAATACCAGATATCAGGGTGCGGAAAAACAACTTTACCTGCTTTCCGAGAAACATGATCGTGAACATTCATCGTTATCAAAGAAAATGTATGTTTTAAATTTTTAACATTTTCCAGTAGTTTCTATGAAAGAAAGACTGAGGAAAAGTACGTAAGTTCTCGTTACCTGAGTGTTTTTGTGTGTGTATAGGCCTGTGGTAAGATGCAGTAGCATTGGGTAGGCTTGCTATGTAAGGATGGAATCTGCTCGCTATGCTTGTATACGTCGCTCTCAGACCAAAGACTAAGATAGACGGAGTGCAGAGAACTTAGGCTTAAGCTAGCTTAGGTGAATTGATAAGTAAGAAATACAATTTCGTATATATATTTTGCGATCGATTGCATTAACGTCAACTCACAGTCATATATGAAAACACACCAACTCTAATCTGGATTGTTAGTGGATTTGATTAAATTTCTTAAAATTTTTTGAATATATTAACGCACGCTAATATATTATTCTACACTTGTTAGCTACACAAATCTTGGAGATTATGTTCCATTACAACGATATATTTTAATAATCTTGTATAAAAAAGATATTCTTTTTTTAAAATGTTTGACGCCCAGCCAGGGGCAGAGTCGGGGAAGTCCGTCACAGTACAGGACGGAGGCAAAGGGAAGCATCCTCGCGCGCCTTCGAGGAGGTTCACCTACTGGTGACTGCAGCTGGCGGAGCCGCGGTTCTCAAACTCAAAGTCAAAGTTATGTTACGTTACGTTTATGTTACAAGCGTTACCGTAGCCCTGCCACCAAGCGACCAGGCGAAAGTCCGGGATGGTTTTAATGGGTATGTCGAGGCCTTCTATGCCACATACCCGTTCCGGTCTCCCCGACCGCGTGGGATGCATTTCGTCATTGAAATAAAAAAAAGAAAATACAACTCGACTAATTTGTAGCAGTAATTATACGTTCCCATTCTATTCCGAACCAACGTAGACCGTACCTCAAATGGATATTGTATTAATAGTACAAGAAAACGGCTAAATAAGTGCGATCATATTTCGATTTGATTGCAATGAAGTGACTATTTGTTAGCTGTATTATTATTCAATATGCCAAATAAATATATTTTATACTAGCGATCCGCTCCGGCTTCGCACGGGTGCAATGCTGATACTAAATATACTACAAAATGTCTTACAAAGTTCAGTTTTTCAGACATTAGACAATACAAACCGCTATGTTCTCTTTTTTTAAATCTGTAATATCTTCGAAAATATTCATCAAAATTACATGCTGTAAAGGGTCATATTGATCTATATTAAATGCTAAATGTATTTAAGGTACTTAATTGGACAAGGATAAATGCTTTATTACTTAAAATCACTTCGAAAATAAGCAATTATTTCTCGTAAAAATTAAAGGATAAAAAATGGTTATTGTGGGTTAACCCTAATAGATACCATTAGACATAGACATACATCAGATACATCAAAAAAACTGCATCAAAGTCCGTTGTGTAACTCTAAAGATCCAAGCATACACAGGGAGAGACAGCGGTAAGCAACTTTGTTTCATACTAAGTAATGATATAATGATCGTTTCGTTCCAACGTCCATAGATGACCCATTCATACTCTCCCTTTTTTATTCAATGTCCATTGAAGCGGCAGGTAACAGCTATATATACCCATATATATAACAAAAACGGCTTAACAGTAATGTATTAATAAAATCAAATACGTTTATATATTGTCAACAAGATTATTTTATTATTGAATTATTTAATTATGATTCACACACACACACACACACACACACACACACACACACACACAATTTCACAAACATACAGTTTATGAACAGTACCTTTACCTATCACAAATTGTTTAACTTTTATAAATAACTAGTATAAAATCTTCATATTGTAACTGCTTTTCGAATTCATGTTATAATAGTGTAATCCTTTTTGGTCATAATTTTTGCATTATATTGTTAAATTTTGTAAGATATTGTAACACTGTTGGATTGCCAAATGAAACAATAAATAATAAACAATAAACAATTATACCGATAATTAACATCACCTGCTATTAACTCATTAATGCTAAATTCCAGTGAAATGATACCAGCCTTTATTTCGCCTCACGTTGACGTAAAAGGATTAATCTTGTTTAACGGTTCTCATTACGACGTGGACGCTAATAATAATTAATTGTTCGGAGTTTTTCATTAAATATAAAACACGTAGTCGTATTCAGTGAGACTGTAACATATTCGTAAGAATCTTCAGTATTACAGTGTTGTGTGTTGAATTATACACACTGAAAATGCTTGTATGTTTTCGAACTATGTATATTGATCGTATAAAGGGGTTTAGCAGGCACTAGATACCCTATATATAGGTAATGTGTATCCAAAATTTCATGATGGTTGGTTATATATAAACAAAGTCACTTTCGCAATTATAACATAAGTAAAGATCTTTATATAACTTAGCGTTAATATATACGTATGGGTAGTTAGTAGTCGTTCGCGCCCGGTTTTGCTCGTTTTATGGGTTAGTCATCCGTTGTCAGGTATAAAAAGTTTATAATATTATATGTACATAAATAGAATTTAAAAAAGCTCTGTGGTGGCAAGAATGCTAGCGTTATGTCAACGTTTATATCTCTACTAACTGTCGCCCGCGTCTACGCTCGAGTTTTATGAATTGGTCATCGATAAAACAACCTGTGGGTTCCTTAGTGTCAGTTTGCTTTAAGCCAAATTTCATCAAATTCGATTCAGTGTTATACCATAAAACAACAACAAGCAGACAGAAAGAGTAATTTTAAGTATAACATTAATAAAGATAAACGTATCAAGTCGTTTATCTAAAATAATATTCCATGGGTTAATACGTGCAACGTAAATGTCTAAGGCGGGGATTATTTGGATAACAACGCAGCAGGATGTATTAACCGTGAACCGCCAACACGTCGGGATGATTAATTGTAATATGTAGAACTACAGAACTACTAGTATACAAACTTTGTTCAGACGGATAACAATGTAGTTCGAAATATTATTTACTTATTATTTACGAACACATTTATATACATAACAAACACACCTATAAAGTAATATTCCATATTATTTTTTTGTCTCATTCGCTGTTGAAACACCTTGGAGTAGTAGTGCAAAAAGGTTCATTTAAAGCGTAACACTCCACTGGTGACAGGAGAGGGCCGGTTCGTTTTATGCCCAGAGGATCGGAATTGCGATTCAACATGGAAATGCTGCTAACATTCTTGCCTGCTAACATTTCACGCTGACATGATTTATACACTAACTATTTATAAATAATATTTGTATATTATATTAAATAACAATTCTTATGTAAATAAATACGTATAAAATGCTTACATATTACCAAGTAAATAAAATATAATCATGATTACAAATGATTACACGGGCTACTTATTATATTTTACTTATTATAGAGTCCAGAGGAGAAAAGAGGAGAGTCTGAAAAGTGCTATATATTTATTTATTTATAGTAACCTTTGACCTTAACGTGTGTAGCTTTTTACAGGATAATATTATTCGTAACCAAAACCAAAATAAGATTACACAATCAGTTAAAATATATTTTTATTTATAAAATGAATGCAGTGTATGTGTTACGAGAGTTTGTGTGCGTAAGAATTTTTGTTTATTTGTGTGCGAGTGAATCTGGAAAGAACGTGCTTATTTTTAAATATATTTTAAACATTTTTCTTAACGCGCATTATGGAAGAACATTTGTCTAGCTCTATGACGATAACAGTTCCTATCTATTACAAGCTTTTACTGAACAGGTGGACCTGTTAGTGAGTATGTGTGGGTTAAATCTTTAAACCTTCTGACTAACTGAGCTGAAATATTACAAACGATTTTGGTTGTAGTTAAAATACAACATATATTTTTAAATATTCCCTTACTAAGATCTTGTCCCGTTTTTATCTGATTGTTATAGTACATTGAATACTTGTTTATGGAAATATTTGTCGCTAGTCAAATTCAGTTGTTAGTTTGATTCTCGCGATAGCACTAACGACGTGACACAAATAATAATATAAACGAAGTAAAGAAACAATGTTAGTCTATCATTCGTTATAAGTAATGGAAACATTGAAATGGCTAATTGTTTCTTTGTAATAAATTTATAAGTTTTTTAAATGGAAAGGCTTTGTGCAAGACCGTCTGGGTAAGTACCATTCACGCATCAAATTCTGCCGCCAAACATCTGTACTCAGTATTGTTGTGTTGCAGTTTGAAGGGTGAGTGAGCCAGTGTAACTCTAGGTATAAGGGACATAACATCTTAGTTCCCAAAGCTGGTGGCGCATTGGCGATAGAAGCGATGGTGACCACTTATCATCAGGTGGCCCATTTGCTCGTACCCTCTTGAGTTTCAGTTAAGAGCTTATTCCACCATGTTGCTCGATGTGGTAGCACACATGTGCCAGAAATGGGCCCAACACTGTATACATATTTCTTCTTTTAACGCTGATCACGATCAATTTATTTCAATCTCAAATGCCCTGGCTTGAACCTGCAGTTTTCGATCGATGATGTTGATATAAAATTGATGTTTTCTACTAAATTCAAATTTCGAATTCTACCATTATTCCCGTAAATATTTTTTTTTTCGAAGTTTCGTTATTAATATTTATTATTCTTTCATTACAGGTAACATGAATAATGTTTCAACGGAAAAGGTAAAACCGATTCATCATATTGTTAGACCATTGTCCGTTATATTCGGTCAATGAATAAAATATCAAATAAATTGGCCCGACTAGTTCCGAAGATTTATGATAGATGAAAGACGTCTAATGGAGCAAGCGGAACCAATAAGGAATATTACACAAGCTATTCGCGGGACTTTGACGACGCACGCTATTTATGAACATTCAATTTTTATTTTTTGCAACTGTATTGTCATTTTCCAGGACACGGATTATCCTGTATTAATATAAATTGAGATACGGACCAGCTTTTAAAAATATGCCCATACCACACTTACTTTAAATCTTATTTCATGAATTTGTATTATAGTTTTTACGATGCTATGCTTATCCATAATAGATAAGCATATTTTCATCAATATTTTTTGCTTTAGTTTGCATTGAGATAAAATTAACATAAATGAGACTTTTGGAATTATTTAGTATAGGTATACAAAGCCTCGTTGGTGTAGTGGACATATCTATCCGACGAGGGCACAGATCCCGAGTTACTGCATTCAAACCTTGCATCAAAAAGTAATTGGATTCTTCTGTAGCGAAACAAATACTGGTATCTGAAATTGTGAAATGTGTTCACTCCCGTGCCTCGTAACAGCAAGCGCCACGTAAGCCCATAAATCCGTTAGTCTTGTACCTGAACTCTTTCTTGTTGTCCCGTAGGATTATAAGAGTGATGGAATAAAGAGAACGCCTGTGTTTGAGCTCTAGTTAACCGAAATCGATCAGGACGACATCATCATCATATAATCTTCGTAGTTTAAGTTGTATACATATATATAAAACGCAATAAAACCAACTGGAACTACATTGTACGTAGAATTATAGATAGAATATGTTAAGAACTATATGCTACTCATATATAAAATGTAACATCTCAACTTTTAATGCTTCTAAAAATGACCAAACTCTTATAAAAGTAGGCTAATTGCCGAGAACAATAGCTCTCAAAATAAGCACACATTGGCAGAAACTGACAGGCCGTTTCGTCATTTTGCAACCGAATTTACTTTAAAATTATTGCAAAAATTAATGTATATTATTTAAGGCTGAAGTGTTTTTTGTTTAAACACGGTAACATACTCATTTCTATCTATATCTATAAATAGTAACAGTAAAGCGACTTTTAACGCTTTATTGCTTCTATTGGTATATCTGCTAACTTCTTCTAAACCAATCAAAGATTTTTGATGGTGTTTTCACTATTAAAAAGACCGACAAACGAGGCCGGTTTGAATATTATTTGTTAATAATTTGTACAAAATGAGAGAACTGTGATGGTGTTTTATAAACAAAAACTGTTTTCATATACCTACAGGGTTAACTCTAAACCTAAGGAGATAACTAAACAATGTAGTAGAAAAATTTATGTCATAAAAAGATCAAATGAAAAGGTTGCGAGAGTATGTATCTATTTTCTAGGATACACTCGTAGTAAAAAATATTCTGTATGACAGTTTAATAAATATATTCTTCTTTTCTTTTCAAGGGCAGCCTTGTCTCAAACTATTTGGGGTCGGCGTGGCATGTATTTTCCTTCCATTCTTCTATATTATTCGTTATCTGATCGTTGACATCCATCCTTCTCATATCCTCTATCCATGTCTTCTTAGGTCGTCTTCTTCTCCTCCATGCCTCTCATGCTCATCAGTATCTAAGTTGCAGATACAGATAAATTAATATAATATACGAATTATTTCATATCCGCCTAAATAATAGCTTCTACCTATGACGTAATTTTTAACAAATATGAGATTTGAAATACAGAGTTACGTTTATTTTTTTAATGATCGAATAATATGAAGGTTGACGTTTAATATCTTAAGCCGAAATATATTTCTGATGAAATGTAAAAGATCCATGTTTGCTCAGGATTAGGTACGTCTCGCATTCCTTATAGATTTTTATAGAAATGTTTTATTTGTTATGTAAACGAAAGAAATTTCTTGAAATATTAATTTATGTGACACAGATAGAACTCCGTTGTAAAACTTCTAAAGAATTTAGGGAGCCGTAAAAGATTAGATGTAAAATACAATTGTTAAGCTACGATTCTCAAATCCAGTGCTCATAAAATCATCGAATATCAATCAATCAATATATACTTTATTCAAGTAGGCTTTTACAAGCACTTTTGAATCGTCATTTAACAAACATTAAATAAAGCTACCACCGGTTCGGAATGTAGATTCTACCGAGAAGAACCGGCAAGAAACGCAGTACTCATACAGTTACTCTTTTTCAACATCTAAAAATAAATACATTATATATGTATGTTATGTCTCCTGCCTGGAAGTCAAGAAGCATTAACTCCACGCTTTTTTATCATCTATATAATCTTGTATCGAATACTATGCCTTCTTTACCAATGTATTTTTTACAAATGATTTGAATTTATGAAACGGCAAAGTTAAAAATGTCTGCGGAATTTTATTATAGAAACGGATACTTTGCCCCAATAATGATTTATTGACTTTGCGCAGTATATTTTTTAAAATAGAGTATACTGATCTGCTAGGCTAGTATTATTACTTGACGGTAGGGTACGTACGACTCAACCATTACATTTTCTACCCCCAAACATAATTTGATGTGTTCCGGTGTCAAGTCAAGCAGCGTAACAAGCACAAGGGACATGGTGGCGCATTGCCAATGAATGGGATTTTCTTACATTACTATCTAATGGTGGTCGTAATAGCTTACCATTAGGTAGTCTTACCTACCTATTTGAATATATGTATAGCGTCCAGAAGAGAAATGGATTAAAAACAATAATTTAATTCACTTAAAACAATTTACTAACCAACCAAAAATAGGTCTCACTTTGAAAATTTCTCAACATAAACAAACCACCAAATCGTACATATTGAACTAATCTACTTATTCAGTTAAGCTCTCAAATCTAAATAAAACACAACAAACTCTTTTAGCATATTATAAGTCGCGCCAATGTCGACCTTATTGTCCGAGCCTGAAAGAAAAATTAATGGTAAGAAAAAATTTTAGGGTTCCGTAGCCAAATGGCAAAAAACGGACCCCTTATAGATTCGTCATGTCTTTCTGTCTATCTATCCGTCCGTATGTCACAGCCACTTTTTTCCGAAACTATAAAAACTTTACTCTTGAAACTTGGTATGTAGATGTATTATGTGAACCGCATTAAGATGTTCACACAAAAATAACAATAAATTTTGGGGCCCCCAAACTTAGAAACTCAAAAAAATTTTTTTCATCGAACATTTCCATATAACTGTATGGAAAAAGAAATCTCATAAATATAGAGTATATACATATATAATAAATGTTCCAGTGTAAGTTGGTAGATACACATGTCAAAGAATACTTACTATCCGACCTAAAATGCCTTCTTGAAATTATCTAAATTATATTTTATTTAAAGATACAAACTCACCAACTTCATAATATAAATGATACGACCTTTATAGATTCAATTGTACGTTTGAAACGGACTTGGTCTTGGGTAACTTAGCATTAGCCTATCTCACTAGTGCAGACTCAGTGGACAAAGACGCGGCCTCGTCTAAGGAGCCCCTTATTATATATATATAGTATATAATTTATATATATCTTTGTAATTATGAATCCTAACTTTGTCAATGTTTTTGGCAATTATAACAAATATATCATTTTATATTAATAAGTAATTTGTAAGCAAATAATAGTGATAATTGCTAGTCATCGTAAATACACGCACACACTCAGACACGCCTGTGTTATCTCATGTGTTGAAATGCACACATGTAAATATATAATACCGAGTCCGTAGACGTGTTAAGTTGTATCATAAAAGGGCTGTTTAAAGTATGTGTAAACATGAAGTGAGCATCGCGGGTAAAGATCATCCTGTTATCAAAGAGCGAACAACAGATTGTACCGAGCTTAGCCTTTATTTCCAGGGCTTCATATCATTTCTCTTCATTTATTTCGGTTTTTCTTATGACAAAAAGAAACACTATCACTCCAACACTAATAAATGTACACAGCGACTGAAAACTAATATCATAATTCAACTGTCATTGCATTTGTTTATTAGACGGATATTGTTTTTTTTTGGGATCAATCCTGCGTATTTTTACGTCGCAAGGCGGCGCGTAAATCATTGCGCTATTGACTGTTTTTAGACGTAAATCTTAACCGATGATTTGATTTCAAAACCGGTACGAGCACCACTGAAATTATGCTTTTTTATTATTCACCACGCATCTCGAGTATCTGCCACACGTGTCAACCAACACATATTGGATCAGCGTGGTGGAGTAAGCTCCAAGCCTTCTCCAGAACAGAGAGGCCTTTAGTCAGCAATGTGATTGTTACCGTACTTTACTTTATTCATTTGTCATTAATTTTCGAAATTTGCTGATATTTATAACAACTTACTTTGTTTATATAAAATAAGACATCCATAGCTACCGGAGATGATGAGATGACTTATTTGGTGGTAGGGCTTTGTGCAAGCCCGTCTGCGTAGGTACCACCCACTCATCAGATATTCTACCACCAAACAGCAGTACTCAGTATTGATGTGTTCCGGTTTGACGGGTGAGTGAGCAAGTGTACAGGCACAAAGGACATGTTAGTTCTCAAGGTTGGTGGCGTATTGGTGATGTAAGGAATGGTTAATATTTCTTACAGCGCCATTGTCTATAGGCGGCGGAGATCACTTACCATCAGGTAGCCCATTTGCAGTCTATCGAAAAAATAACTAAAAAAGAATGAATTGAAAGATTAATTAAACGTTTAAGGAATGAACTGTTTTTCTGTACCTATCGTACCCGTTTCAGACTAAACGTTACAGTTAAGACAGTCCTATTTGCATAAACTAATTAAAAGACTGTGTGAATAAGAAATAGATGTTCAGTTTTAACTCGTAAGTATCCTTTGAGGAAATTGCGAAGATGTCAAAAACTTATCTTTTCAAATAGATGGAGAAAAATTGCTTTTAAATCGAGCACATCTAACATTGATTGACGCGGAAAAATAAGACTATTTCGATTTTTGTTTTAAAATACTCTGATCAAAGTTGGATCGGTATATCATTGGGATTCTTATTATATCGTTACTGATATAAGAATAATAAGAATTGGACCTCAGTTACGATTAAACTTTTTGATTTTTTTGAGGAATAGTCGAACTTGGATCGGAATAGAATGGCAAACGTAATAATATAAATCATATAAAACTATTCTGATTGATATCAAATCAATCAAAGTGATATGCGACATCGGCTATTATAATATTTTTTATATGTAATATGTAGGCGGACAGGAAAAGGGCCACCTGATGGTAAGTGGTCACCACCGCCCATAGACAATAACCCTGTAAGAAATAATACAAAAATACTTAAGGTTCATCTAGGCTATCTAAGTGACACAGAGTTTGAAGGTCTTTTGAAAAGTCAAAAACGAAACCGTAAGCGGCATGTTGGTTCCTACCGGTAGAAATTTTGTATCGTATTTAATTTTTGTTAACAAAACTATTTTAGTAGTTAAAATCTGCACATAAGAAAGAACCCATTTATACACAAAGATTACACTAACTGAAACCAATATAGAATTAACATCAAGAAAATTAACGCGGAAATCTCAACAAATATACTAGGGAAACAAAGAGCCTCCCTCTTGAAGTCGGTTAAATATGTTTAACAATACGAGCGTTGTTGGATTTTAATTGAAATCGATTTCTTGATTGCTATATCTGGCGACCGAGACCTTTCGGATGCTATCCCTGACCGTGAATTATTTCTGATCTGTGGCGAATTCAACCTAAATATTCTATACTAATTGATATCAATACAATCTATTGTTATCAAATAGCTTTCAATACAATCTAATTTAACTAAGTATTCGAAATCTATGGCACACAAACCGACACTCACACATTTTACCCCCTGAAGGGGTGAATAAAAAAGTAGCCTACGTCCTTCCCTGGGACTCAAACTATCTCCGCAGCAAATTTTATCTAGATCGGTTAAAAAGTTCAAGTGTGAAGAGGTAAATGACAGAGTTACTTTCGCATTTGTAATATTAGTATATGTTGTTCGGTTCTTGATGGTCTTATCTCGTTTGATCGGCCCCGGGGCAAGATATTAGATTAAATACCGCAAACATTGAATTACTTAATAAGTTTAAAACTCTCATTCGGCAATTTTTAACAAAGCAAAGCATTAATTATTAGGCTTTGATGTTAATGATTTCAATCATATTCAGAAGGTACGACTAAGTACTTAATGATCTTATAGATCGTAGATTATTATCGACGCCTTTTACAAAGTAATAGTAGTTTTAATATTAATTTATTACAGTAAAGTAGGCCGTAAATTTCCCTATATAAAGAAGTTTTCGATTCTTCATCACGCTACAGCAACGCGGGTTGGTGAATATACACATAACAGATTTCGATCCGACACGTGCTGGTTTCCTCGCGACGACTTCCTCCAACGGCGAGCTTATGATTAATTTGTAAATGTTCTTCGAGAACAGAAAAATTCTATGGTCTTTGTCATATTCACGTATTCTGATATAAAATTATGAACATATCTAAAAAAAAGATAAACATGGATAAAGTTTAATAAATTTCGCGCGCGTAAAGCCGCAGGTTCAGCTAGCTGATATATATACATTTGTTATTTAGAATACTTAGTTAAATTAGGTTGTATTGGAAGCTATTGATAACAATAGATTAGATATGTTATGGCTCACCATTTTACATGAAAAAATATTTTTGTTGTATATTATCTGTATTAAAAAAAGAAATGAATCTAACAACAAAGAATAATAAAAATAATAATAATAATAAACCATAAATAATACGGTGGTACAGTTCTATTCACTGACGAAGGCGTCCTTCACGTTAACTTATCATTTAATTATTACAAATATAATTGTATTTTTTTGCACACTATGACATATTGTGTGCCTTCGTGTGTGTAAAAATTAATCAGATCACCACATTCATTTTTTATATAGTCTGTTCCTGGTCTATAACAATAAATAATTAAGTACTGTATTTAATTCCCGCTCAGCCATTTATGACTTAGGAAATACGATTAAAAACTTCTGCACTATGACCCACAGCCCAGGAAGTAATACTAATATTGAGGCATGGTATTTGGTATCAATGGTAGCTATAACTCTTTAGGTGATCCATTTGCCTGTATGCGTACTGTCCACTTTCAACCATTTTATTTAAAAAAAAAAAAACATATTCGAAACCAGCTTCTGTAAAATCTTCATTGCGTGTTGGCCTTATAAATAACTAATGTTATTATTTCTGTTTGGGTCTTATTTTACAAATGTTTAAATTATAGACTAAATTTTTTGTAATACATTTTACAAAGTATTTTTTAAATTTTAACCTTTAAATTTCCTTTCTAACGCCATCTATGGCACGAGGGTAGTATTACAATCGCAAACCAAGCGCCATTTTCATTCGGAAACAGCTTGGGGAATTTGATAATTCTAACCAGTATCACTAGATGGCGTAGACATACATTCGCTTAGTAACTACTAGATGGCATACATAGTCCTAATATTGAAAAATAAATATTACAACGAAATAAATGTACATCGTTAAAATATTAAAGACATATTAAGTTTCCCTTTTTTCTATTTTTATTTCTATAATAATCATTTACATTAGATCTTAATTACATGTATCTACATATGTAAATACAAATAAATAATTGCTATTGTACAAATCATGAAAACATGGGATGCTAGCAAGAATGCTAGCAGTATTTCCTCGTTTATGCTGTCGCTCGCGGTTTCGTTCGCGTTTTAGGGGTTCGTAGGGTGTTAGGCATATAAAAGTATGTTCAGTGCTTTGGCGCGAAAGAGCAACAGACAAAGCTACTTTCGCTTTTATAATATTAGTACAGATTATTCCAAAAAGAAACTAACTGTATTTAAATATTGTCAATATCATGCTACGTCATCACTCTCTTAAGCAAACTAACAGATCGTGTTTGACACAACAGAAACGTCTCGTGTTAATGTACGGAACCAAAACTTGGCCTGTAGCCAAGCGGGATCATCAAATTTTCCTGCTGCTCCACTTACATGAAAAGCATTTCTCGACGATAATGTTTTGTTCACAATTTATCGCTAACAAATAAAAGTCATTTGTGTGAACATCAATCTAATTTTATTACTTCTGTATTTGTTCGAATCTTTCGGTCTTGTAGGAGTTACGTGTGAGCGAAATAGGTGTATCCTCTATCTCTCTCCTTTTCCAGGGTCCAAGCTCTTTTTATGTTAAATTTCTTGCTATAGGTTAAGTAGTTTAGTCATAGGTATTAAACAAGCAGACATAGTTACTTTAGCAGTATTTTACAGTGCTGAATTCAACCTGGCCACTGAAAAAAATGCCGTCCAGTGACCGAATTTTAGCAAAAAATGGATAAAGTTTCAATAAATACAATGACTCATTCATTGTGAACATTTTATTATTTAAATAAAAAACGCATTTTCGATAACACAAAGATTTTTATTATTTTAACCTCCTAATTTCGCCGTCCCTGAAAATTTTCCGCCGTAGCCCCTAGTGCCCCTAGTATAAATCCAGCCCAGGTTACAAATAAAATATCTGTAGGTAAGTTTGGATCATTAAAAATACCAAATTAATTTGAAAATGGTTGATTATTATAATATCATTTTTTAATTAGACGCTCAGACATTTCGACGTTATTATAACACGTAGCAGTCTAAAGTTATTGGGAAACGGTATCGTTGTATGAGAGGTTTAATTTAAGTTGGAAGTTCTATCGGAAACTCAGTAATCAGCGTTGCCTCAAGAGCTTCATAACTAGTTCAGTCTTTGTAGTTATTGAAAGTACATCAGTCAGTAATATTTAATGAGACCTATATTTTATCAATTTCACTGGTTAATGGTTGAGAGCCGTGATGGCCCAGTTGGTACAAGACGTGAATAATAACCGATGATTCTGAGTTCAAGCCCAAGGTAAGCAGCACCAAAGTAATGTCCTTTTAAATATGTTTATGATTCACCTCTTGCTTGGCGTGAAATCAAACATCGTAACGAAATCTGGTCGATGATAATCTGTCACTTGTATCGACAACCAAGTCGCGTTTTTGAATGAGCTTCAATCTTTCTGAATAAGAAAAGGCCTTTGCCTTTCGGCATTGGATAATCTACTGAATGTAGATACGTATTTATGTTAGTTTTATTTATAAAATCGAATTTATTGACTATTATAGTAGAAAATAATGTAATTGCAATAATTCTATTTTAGTTTAATATAAACCCGTTTTTTCATTAAGGAATTTATTTCCTTTTGCAAATGAACACTAAATCAGTATTAATATGTAAAGCGAATTCTCAGACATAACTTATATTATATTAAATAAATTGGATATAATATACAAAGGGTAAACATCTGTTTACCAAAATGTATAAAGTTTTCAAAACGACATAATGTGTTATAGTTTCGACACTTAAGTTAAACTGATTAAACTTTTAATGTAAAATAATCGGGCCTATCACTTTAATTAAATACTCAACAGGTAGAGTCGTTTCATTATAAACGTATGTACATTTAGGTTTAACTCAATCAGCTCCATATAATTATGCCCATTTAAGCCATCCTTTGATGTTATATCAAGGTAAAATCTACCTAAACGTCATCAACAATGGCCACCCAAACATTCAAAAAATCTTTTTTAAGAATAAAATCAGAAACATTTGTATAGTATCTTTCGAATATCTCTAAAAATCAAAACCTAAATCTTATTAATTCAACCAGATTTTTACACGTTGAATCATCACGTTGCGGTATTGAATTAAATGTAATGCTAATACCGATTCGGAAATTATATCCCATTGGGAACATTAATGGCAAACTGAGAAGTTACTCTATATCAACAATTTACATAATTATATTAATTAAACAGATACTAACTCCCTTTTAATGAATAACATCTATTGGCGCACATTGGGGGTAGAATTGACTCCTGTACACGTACAGCTAATGGCATAACGCTCTGCTATGTCATCATGCCTCCTGTACCTTATATACTTTGTTGCTATGTTATTAAGAGCTGATATGGCCCAGTGCTTAGAACGCGTACATCTTAACCGATTATTGCAGGTTCCCAGGCAAGCACCACTGAATCTTAACTTCACTGAAAACATCGTGAGGAAATCTGCATGTGTCTAATTTCACCGAAATTCTGCCACATATGAATCTACTTACCCACATTGGAACAGCGTGTTGGAATATGCTCTTAACCTTCTCAAAAAGGGAGACAACGCCCTAGCCCAACAGTGGGAAATTTACAGGCTGTACGTGTTATATGTTATTATTATTTACATTTTTTTCATATTTATTTACTAAATTTCATAATTATAATTCTTTCAATAACCATAAATCGTTTACAAAAATATATTTCGCAGTTGACATACGTCGTATGACGGGTATCTATTTAGTCCTATACTGAGCGATAAGACTAACTAATTTAATTTTTTTGATGAGAGAATTAAAGTTGTTAAGAGGCCAAGTTAAATATATATCGATAGGCACTGTATAATCTATTTTGGTTTCCACTCGCTTTGTCACTAGGGGAGATTAATATCGGGTTCATTTGAGCTAAATTCAAACAAATCTCAGATACAACAAGGTGACGCCCGACCTAATAGATGGCGCTAGTAATCTAGACCACATGCAAATATTCCCACAGTAGGCTGACAATGGATTGTTGCAATCCCCTATACAATTTGTTACCTAAATTTCAGATGAGATCAGAAGTTTGAACACGTCTATGCATACAAATGCGTAGTGACATTTTCTAGTGCTTAATTCTGTACACAGTTAGTTTTGATGCTTAGGTATATATTTAATATGTAATGTGTACATATATTATGTTTTTACTTGGTGGTACTTGGTGATAGGGCTTTGTGCAAACCCGTCTGAGTAGGTTGGTACCTACTCATCAGCATTTGCGAAGTAAAGGATGATTAATACTTCTAACAGCGCCAATGTCTATGATGGTGATGACCGTGATCCGCCTACCTATTACCTAAAAAAAAAAACTTGGAATATACTAGCTATCCGTCCCGGCTTTGTACGGATTAATTAAGGACCTACATAACGTTCATGTCCCCTAGACTCTGTTATAATATTTATAACCAATAGAGTTATAATAATGGCTATGCTTTATGCGATGCAGTCTAGTACAGGAACCAGTCGGCATAATGGCACTATTAATTATTTATACACATAAACCTTTATGAATTATTCCACCTATTGATAAACGTATGAAAATCCGTTACATACCGTTTCAGTGTTTACCGCGTTTAAAAATTAAAAGTACAGGCAGACGCCGAGGAATGCAGTATTGATAACAGTCGTAATGTTTTTTGTAAAATATTGCTAAAAATAGGTAGGCGGTCGGAGGAATAGGCCCTCTGATGGTAAGTGGTCATCGACGCTTATACACATTAACGCCTTAAGTCATTTTTACTATTCCTTACATCGAAAATGCATTACTGAGCAGGGTACTAAAATATATTTCCACTACCGTAACCGTAACACAAATACGCTAACTATTTATTTTTGACGGTAGTTTATGTGGGTGGTACCTACCCAGAGGAGCTTGCATAAGTCCACTAAGTAAATTTTAATTGATTTGATCATGTATTGTATGCATTCAAAAGCGTCTTTCTTAATTTTCTTCCTGCTCGTTTTTTTCTACTCGAATAACAAAAAAACTGAAATAAACAAGTTACTTAATACTTAATACGTGCAACTGGGTGCGAATCACGTAAACCAAAATGTAGATCACCAGTGACCTCCCCAACGATATCCGAGGGAAAATCGCTACTTTAATCGGCTGGGCTAATAAGGCGAAACGAGACTTTATAGAATTAATCGTACTATTATTCGAATATCTTGTTAACTTTTGTGTGATATTTCTATCAAATACTCATTTAATGCAGTCTATAAGGATTCATATTTTAATAGATTATTTTTGTAATGAAGTTCTTTTACGCGACATTGGTGCAAACGTTATTTTAATGTTTTGTACATTGAAGTGAAGGTATTAAAAAAGACTATAGCTTTAAACTAATAATTAATTCTATGGAAGCTGTAGTACCAGTACTATATCGCCTTGAGATTAAAAATAAATGCCTTTACGTAATATTCCGTTAAACTAAAATTAATACGTCATTAATACATGCGTAGACGATGTGAGTGGAAGATTCCTACGTAGAGTCAAAACAACTTTCAACTATGTTTATTTAGTACCAGCTGTGCCCGCGACTTCGTGCGCGTTTGAATTTAATAAAAAAGCGTGACTTTATGATTATTTTACATATAATTCTAAAATAAAAGTAGCCTGACTTACTCCTAATTACATCAGTTATCTGCCAGTGAAAGTCCCGTCAAAATCGGTCCAGCCGTTCTAGAGATTAGCCGGAACAAACAGACAGACAGACAGACAAAAATTGTAAAAAATGTATTTAGGTATATGTACCGTGTATACGCGGTTATTTTAATATTATAAACAGACACTCCAATTTTATTATATGTATAGATGATGTACATATATTAGTAATCAAAATATTTCCATCGTTATACTTGACAACGGCGTGTTTTTTTCACATAATTTATATAACGTGGGATATCTTAGAAATATTTAATTATTAATAGCAGGTAGGTATATTGTTTAAAATCTAATAAATTGAACGAATTTTAAAAGTAATATAAAAAATCAAAAATTTTATTACTTTTAAAATTGATGACGTAAAATATGCACTTCAAATAGCATATTATATGAAACAGAATAAAAAAAAGTTGAGAGGTGTCAAGGGACACCCGGATGGAACGAAGTTCCTTTCGATTAATTAATGAAAGAATTCTAATAAAATTTTATTTAATACGATTATTATTTATTATGTACAAAAAACCTGTATACACTCAACAAAAATAATCGTCGCGACACCACACCATTCAATGCGAAACAGAAATGACAATATCTGGCTCGCTTTCTATAAGAGAGAGAGAGAGATACAGACAGAGAAACATGCACACGCCGCACAGCTTACAATAGCTTACTATAGCAAAAAGTGTCGTTACAAGTTTTCGTGAGAATTTTTTCCGCCTAGCCCTCTTTCACAACGCGCGATAAGGAACTTCGTTCCAAAAATCAATAGAATCTGGATTACTTTTACTTTAACATAAATTTAATATATGTCAATTGATAAACGATTATAGGAGTTAGCATTGATTTACGTGCAGGATAAACAATAATTTTATTGTATTTAATTACATAATATGTAATTTAATCTTTAGAAAAGAGTAGCTTCTAGCTTTTCTGTTTTCGGTGAAATCACTTTCTGAACCACTGGTAACTTTTAATTTAAATTACCTTGTAAAACGACGATGCATTTTTTATATATTAAGTAAATAAGTATTGGCTGTAGTTATTTTTCAATCATATATAGTTTCATAAACCTCTTTATATCCAAATTTATATAATAGAAAAAGACACGAAAAATGAACTAGACATTTTCTTATTTACTTTCGAAATAAAATTAAACAGAAACGTCGTATGTACATATATTACTTTACTTCTAACCTAACAGTCTGACTGTTTATGACTCAGCGTGACTTCGTGAGCTGTTAGAACAAATTTTATTCATAACTTTCAAATAACGAAATGGTAGTGAATTTTTATACTAAATATTTGAAATGCTTTTCGCTTTCATATTTAAGTTAATGTTGGCTTTGAGTTACAGTAAAATATAATGTCAATTAAAATAACCCTGTGTAATTAACATATTAAGAACCGTCGCCATTAAATACTAAAACCATCTCCGTAACGCGCTACATCTTCTGGTATAATCATATATATGAATATATATTATTTTCAATTGAGATTATAACATGTAACATATAAGGGTTAAATATATTAATTCAGTGAGAGTAAAATGTTTGAATGGTTTCAAATCAATGATAGCGGTATGTTAAAAAAAAAACACCTTAAAATATAATTAATTTCTTTTTTACACAAATACAATAACAGTCTCACCCTTAAAAATCTTGGTGTAAATTCAGATTATGTTTTATTTGAAAAAGGTTCGCACAGTCATTGTTCTCACGCCGACTCCCCGGGCGAGCTAGCTCTATCGATCGCGAGTTCTGAGCTAGACCTGCCTGTGCCTGGAAGGTAACGCTTTCCAGTCTATATAGACAATATTTAAAAAAAAACTCTATTGTTTGCCAAACAATGGCTTGAACTGAACTTGTTCGATTGAACACTTTCAACACTAATGATAAAACTTCATCTTTTATCTTGAAATTATATGACATTTGTGAAATAATAATTATATTTCGCTGTTGCTGTTAAATAATTGGATAAAAATTATAATAATTGTCTATTCTGAATTGTGCTTTTGTTGAATATATTATATTTTACTACAATTATGCTAACATATTATTTATTTATTTTTTACCATATATTCTATTTTTTTTTTTGTAAATTGATACAAATATATATTATTTATATTAAAAAGTGAAGCATAAGTATCGTATACAATTCACAAAACATTGTATTGATGTGTTATAGTTATTTTTTTTTTTGATCCATTTGTGACCCGTCCGATCCGCACAGAGGAAAGACATCGAAGGATTTTAGTGCGTAAGAATCCCGCTAACCCCGGATCATCCCATAGGGATACGTTAGAAGATTTCCCACATGTAAAAATAATAATTGAATTGTTATGAACAGAGAAAACGCTAGAAGTTCTAAGGATACTTTGTCTATTTAACTTTTAATTTATCTTTGCTCATACAGTAATATTAATTGATTCGCTTCATAATTATTTAAAAGAATATAAACTATAATTACAATATATTAAGCATATATGTATGTTATATAAACATATCGTTACAAAATATATGTATAATAATTTTAAATATCTATATAATTCGAATAATAAGTTCGAGTAGAAACGTCAGTAAAGTAATATATCGCATTATAAATGACTTTGTAAATTGACGGATTTATTAGAATTAATGATACCACGTTCCGCCTTAATATTCAGTCCGTAGATGTGCGTTCACCGCGTCGTGAGGTCCATGTTTGACGATGTAGGATTTGCACACGAAATCTCAGACCAATCGTTAAGGACCATTGGGTGGAGTGACAAACTAGGTAAATAATTTGTATCAATGAGTTCTTACCGCAAATATATATCGCTCATATTAACTAATGGATGCGTTTTAATAAAGCGTCTCTCTGTGGATGAAAGCGACAGCCGAAGGACGAAGGGAATTTTAAATAATAAATAGAATTGTTTCTAAATTTATATTTTTTTAATTACACATTTCTATACGGCGTTTAAACGAATATTCAAATCTGCAAACCATGCTGGCATAAGCTTTTCATGTATAAAAATTGAGTTTATAATTATTCATGAAGTTAAAAAACGCTGAGACATGCAATCTTTGAAAGACATTCTGGCTTATGTCTATCCACTAACGCGCAATGTAAATACTTACTGAGTGAGAGGTCGAGCAAACGCGTGCGTGTGCTCGCGCAGACGCAAGTGATTCATAAAGCGATCAATCATTATATTTATAATTAAACTATCAACGAAAAAAGAATTTCCGGAATCGTCATTACTGCTGCTATGTATTCAATCGCAAATTAAATATTTCCATCTTACAATTTTATTTGAATGTAACAACTGTATTTAAAAATTAATTAATTAACCTTTTATATTCAACGGCCTTCACTTGGAAATAAAGTAGGGTGCCAATGTCGCAAATACAAACACATTCGTCCAAAACAGGATAAACAGTCGTAGTGCCTATACAAATAAATTGCCATGACGGGGTCTCAACCGGCGACTATTTGTATAGCAACCGTTTGCCAGTGACCCAAACTTAAAATCATTATTATCGAGACACATATTCGTTTTTGTATAGTTTTGCCAACGCAACATATGAAGCAAATCATTCATCTGGCAGAATGTTAGTAACATTGTGTGACGTGCTGGGCGAAATGTGATTATAGCGAAAAAAATCGCAGTGACAATTCTTCTGTTTGTTATTTACTTATCGCTGAAAAACTGCAAATAGACTGATAGGTGTTTTATCAGCCCCGAGGCAGTGGCTCTATGTACGGATACAAATAATACCTTATACCATCCGACCTGGCAATCTATACCTACCAAGCCCATGGAGATATCAAACGAACAATGTGGGACATAAAAATATGTTCGAGAAAAACGTTTTAAACAACATTTTTAATTTAAATTTTTAATCAAATTAAATTTTTTGTTTCCTATAAATAGAAGATTTATGATAGACTTCCTTTAACTAGTAAATTGTTTCGTGTCACGATATGCTTACATAATAACATATGAAAAATTAAATAATGACGTACTATATATGAGCTGATGGATAATTTCACGTTTTTTAATTTTATTTAAGAATATAATTAAAATTTGTATGTGATGCCAATTATGCGTGTTCACATATAAATAAATAATTGTGTCTGGTCTTTTGATTATCAATGTTCGTATTCAATTAATCTCTGCAACAAAGTACTTATTTCATATCGAAACAAGGACCATCAAGTGATACCATATTACATTTTTCTTCAAATTAGTTTGGACATTGTATGTTAAATAATGATCAGGCTCTGACAAAATCTTTTGAATCATCATTTAGCATTAGCTATATCGAAAATTTGGACCGTAGATTTTATTAAATAGGCTAAAACGAAACGCAAGTCAAATTAAAAAGAAAAATTAATTCTATTTTATTATCTAGTATATACTTACAGACCATAAACAATAATTTTGTTTGCTAATGTAAGCGTTAATAATTGAAGGTTTGAAGTAAAAAACAGATAATAAAATGTGTAAAATGAATAAGATGTGACCAAGATTCAAGGCCTAGTAACTGCTCTTCAGACTCAGACACCCCACTCGACCCCAAACGCTCTACTCACAGTGACCCTGAGAATAATTACGAGTCTACACTTCTGATGATCGAATTTTAGCTCAGTTTGTCGTTTATAATTAACACAATTTATAATTCATAATAACCCATAAGCCTTATAATGTGCAAATCATGATAAAAATATAAAACCTTATTAAAAGTTATTTTTGTTTTTATGAACTAGTCTAACATCGTTTTTTAAATGCTGATCAGAGTCACTAAACACTGCACGCTCAGTGGTTGGCTAATGCGTCATTAGCTTTCGACTAATGTCTTTTTAACATAAAGACGAGTTGGTTTATGTGATTTTAATCAGTGTTTAAGACACTGAAGATTAGTGTCGATCCATTTTTAATGTTTACACGATAGATCACGAGTGAACTCGAATGCATATTACGTTATTTTTACAAAGAACAAAACGCATATTTCACCTGTATAACGTATTACTAAGCACAAACATAAAAAGCAAATAACTAAATTAATTTTGGTGACATCAAGATATTTTAAAAATAAATAAGAATACCGAACGATCAAAAAGTTTTTATGCATAATTTAATATATTTATAAATATTTAAGTTTTAAGATTAAATAGTATTATTTACAGACGCATAACGTGTTTAACATATTATATCATAGTAAATTTTAATACATTTTAAGCCTCGTAGTAACGTCTATGTACAGAAACATTGTTGTTCTAGCCTTGGGTATTATACAATTTTATCTTAAACAATATATCGTAACCTAGTCACGAGCTTAATAATATAGTTCATAATATTTTAATGTTGTTTTGCAGTATTTTATTGATGACATCTAGACAGTATGGATTGGATTTGAGTTGTGTTCTTTATTTCTATATATGTAATATTCCAGGGACCATAACAATAAACATGGCAGACAGCATACTGTCAAAGCGTAGAACGCTGGTATGTAATCTTGATATACGTCTTTCAGCATCCCTGAAACAGATAAAATAGAAATTAATATATACTATACCTAATAAAAATTAAGTAGTCTCAAATAAATATATAAATTAACACATTATGCAAAACAATTTTTGAAATAAAAAAGTAAAAATTGAAAATTTTTACTTTATTTTTACTTTTGACATTATAACTTAAAGATACAGAAGTAGGCAAATACAGAACAGATCAATGCCATTTTATACCCAATTTGTCAACCGATATTCCTTTTTTTTTTTGTTAAATATCTAACGACGAGCTTCAGTGTAATCATTAAAAAAATGTAAATTAAAAATAAAATGGTCCAAACATCTAATTCCTTAGAGTTGCAATATTTGGAACATTTTATTTATATAGTTCCTCAAATTTTTAATAATTATTATGGTCGAATTAACGCTCGATTCTGATTTTCTTATACCATCTTATTGTGTTAAAAAACTTTTATATGTTTTAATCAATAACTTATAAGGATATATATATACATATTTAAGAATAGTCGCCGGAATATCCTTATTTTTTTTTTTAATTATTACAATACGAAATAATATCTCGAAGGATCTTATTTTATGCCCGTATTATATATTTTGTACTGGATTTGAGATACTTCATTCACTCTGCTTCGTTATTTTATCCAAATAGGTTAGAGGAGATATAAGTCTATTCAACAAACGAATATTTTTACATGTCTGTCGGAATGGAAACATCTAGAATTGCTCCACTTTACCATGAATAAACACTTCAATCTAAAAATACGCCGCGTGTAGCAATATGCGCTAGAAAATTGAATTCATGCAAGAACACATATTTTCGAGCAAGTTTTCAATCTTGGATTATAGGAATGAGCTATGTAGTCTTTTAAATCCTAAATTCGATTTAAAATTGTTTTCGAGATATTAAACTATGAGGTAATCAGATTTCGAGATCAATGTGAATTCTGTACACGTACATTTTTATATTAATATTAAGAAATAGAAAGTTTTGAATATATAATATAATATGTTTTTAGTTTTTTATGTTTGTTACGTTTATTTTATTAAATTGGGTCTTATAGTTGAAATACATTTTAATTTTAATGAAATTCTTTCACCAGCTGTCGGTATCAGGTCGCTTTAAGCAATAAGACCTCCTTAAAATTAATGTCATATCACTTTAATAAGGTTTATTATCCATATAAGGTATCATGAAATAAAATAAAATAAAAGCATTGCAAAAAAGACCTCGTTCTGGCGAAATTTTTGACATCTCCATTTAAAGGGACAGTGTAAAACATTATTTGCATAACCATTTTGCAGGAACATCGTTCCAGAATGTAATGTTCACAAGATTAAGGTCACAGTGGCAATTTAACGTGTGGAAAAGGATTTTAATTCGAAAAGTTTTTAGACACAGCTTCATTTTAGTTTTAGCACTTGTGCCGCAGAACTGACGTTTAATTTAGCAGAGGAGCTGTATGTCGAGATTAAAAACAGTACGTTGGGAACAACTCTATACTATATGTGAAAATATCGATGCAGCTTTTGATTGCATAAAAGTATTCAAATTTTTATATTGTTTGACTGTTCAGTTTACTGATTTCTATCTTCCTGACATTATTGATTTGAAATTTGAAAAAAGAAGACACAGCATCAATCAATGAATCGCCCTAAGAATATTTATAGATAAATCAGTCAATAATTATAATTTGGTTCGTGCTCAACGGTTAAAGAAAACATAACCAGGTACTTAGGTTATCCTGCATGTTGGACGAAAATCTACCGTGTACCGTGTCCCGTGTACAGACGGCCCCCTATTAGAGTCAGGTAGTGGAATAAGATCTAAACATTCAGCAGTGAGATATATACAGGCTGTTAAATGTTTGAATAATAATTTATTTTTTATGAAATCAATAATATTTTTAATAATATAAAACTAATAACATACCAATAAATGGGGAGAAGACGATATTAACCAAGCCAGTGGCTAGCATGAATAGCGCGTAGGCTCCTGTGAAATCTTTATGGGCTACGTGGTTCGAGATGACGAGTGGGCTAGTTACGTGCAGCCATGCCCGAAGTAAACCCAAAAGACTCGTTACGACAGCGACCCATACAAATTGGCGTACATGAAGAATTACTGAAATTAGAAATAAATATATATTTACTAATAAATAATAAAAGGCCTATGTTAAAAATGTATTACTGAATAAAGCTAATAATAATTACTGTATGCTGTACAATATTTTATAGATAATAAAAGGGAAATAAATCATTTCAAGGTATCGTATATTATATGCATATATGATCGATGAAAAATAGTAACTACTCCGTTTCTAGCCGGTACAATTTTCATTTCGTAGCTGTGGTAGCTTTAAAGTCTTACAAAATTTTAAAATAACTATTAAAGTGTACTTAAATGAAGTATAATATTACAGTTTTGATATATTGCGCAATTCGTATTCGATTTTCTATCATATTTTAACTTGTATTCATTTTGAGATTTGTTTTATTGGAAGGTTGACGCTAAATATATTGTTATATTTGGTTGAATACACTTTGATGTCTAATATTTTAAATTACATCCAACCAAGTTTGGTTTAAAGTATTTATTATAATTATGAACATAGATATAAACACTTGAACGCATTTGAATAATTGCTTATTCTTGCATAATTTATTATTATGACGCTAATGTAGAGCGTTTTGAATACGTTACAAAAATAGCTCTTAAAGTCTAAACATTTCCATTATTATGTACAACATTATAAATGTCACAAATTTTTCGAATGCTAATATTAGTTTTTGGGCAATAATTATAATAAGCTTAAGTAGGTACTTAGATAAATATATAGTTCGATACCTATTCTAGCTGTAAGAGTTAATAATGTTGCCACGAAGAACAGTAATCTTGTGTTTACATTGATGATACTGCTTAAAAATGCAAGACCAAAACGACCCGCGACATCTGCGCCGGCGCTGATTGATATACACGCCGCTACTTCATTCTGAAATAATATTTAAAAAGTTATTTATTAATTTCATCATTTAAATACATTTAAAAAGTTATTTATTAATTTCATCATTTAAATACATTTAAAAAGTAATTAATTAACAGTCGCATATGTTCCACTGTTGGACCAAGGCCTTTGCTCCCGTTAAGGAAATATTCTGAAACGTATTCCACTACATTAGTCCAATGTATGTCAATGTTAACACGTGGTCCGTTTCAGTCATATTATCTATAGAAATAAATCAATTATAAACTAAAATTAATAACAAAAAGACTTTGCGCTGCTTGTTTAGTTTTTTGGGTTCTCATCATCATATTATTATTATTATTCATAAATACTCAATGAGCACTTACCGTATCAAATCCATATTGATATAAAAGCATCGGTTGTAAGATGAAAAATATCATATCGGAGAAATTAACAAAACTTTGTCCAATACATAAATTGCAGAAGACGGGATCTTTTAAAGTTTTTACATTTAAAATTTCCAAGAAATTCTTTCTGTAAAATAAACACTAGTATAATTAAGTTTATATGCCAAAACAAATAGTTAAAAAATAATTATACGACGAAGAAATCAGGTAAGGTAGACAAGACAATGATGAGTCGAATCATTATATAGATGTTGTAGATTCTAATATAACATTTGAGCATGAAACACAATATCTATGATATTAAATGTTATTTCACTATACTCATATCATGTAATATTATGTAATTCAAACGGTTGTAATAGTCAAAATTAATATTATACCCCAGTGTGGTTATTGACTTTTTCTTATCAAATGTATTATTTTCATTCGAGACATTGCTTATTTTATGATCATGTAGTAAATCAACATTTTCATCTCTTTCCTTCGTTACTTCTAGCTGATCTGTAAGAAATCAGCCGTGATATAGTACATTATAAAAGACGCTATCAATTTATATGAGATAAAAATACTTGCTGTTCGTGTTTTCGTAAAATTTGTTACCATTGTAGACATTCCTGGAAAAGTATGTAAAGATATTCCACTTATAATGAGTAAGGTTGCTCTGAATCCGTAATTTGATAATATCATTTTTATTAGTTGAGGATACCAAATTAAAATGACTCCTTGCGTCGCTTTTATTAAGCTCATCACTTGAGTTCTCTTCTTCACAAAGTAATGGTTTAAAGTTGAGTAACAAACAGGGACCATCATTCCGAAACCAATACCCTGAAGTAACCCAAATGTAAAGGGAAGTTGATTTGCACTTGTTATGATTATTGTTAGAAATGAGCCCATCGTTACGAAGAAAGCTCCGATACAACCTCCGATTCTTAAAGCATAACTCTTGGACATCACGTTCAAAGTTAAACCTAAAAGAAACATAAAATACTTATTAAGGATAAATTGAGGTAATTTCGTTAATGACGGAAATCTTTGTAACCATTTTAGTGTAACAGGTTAAAAAACCATAAATTCACACATAGCCGAAATGGCCTAGTGTCTGATGCAGATATTGTGTGATTGATGGCCCTCTACAGGGCGCCCGTTTGTTAAAAAAGATGGTCGAGCATCTACCGCTGCAGAACTAAGATCCAAAATTTGCAGTGGAGAGTAGTAATCGTCATAGCATAGTACGGGGATGACGCACGACATCCCATGAGGTATTAACAGTCCTAGCGCGCTTCCCACCTTTGGACATTCTGGCGAATATGAATGCGAGAGTCTATCAGCAAACCCGAGTATTTCGTCATAACTTATATAATTAAGAATCCTACATTAGTTATTCCACGAGGGGGGCCTTTCTGAAGGTTTCCATTGCACAGACATCTTCCAACCCACAACGGGGCCGCCTGGTGGTGTAAATTAGAGACCTTTTCCTCAAAAGGAGTTGAGGTCTTAGCCCAGCTATGGGACATTTAGAGAGGGTGACTTACTTTTTACTTTATTTATCATTGAACTGTAAGACATTTCTCATTTCATACGTCATATTTACATACCTCCTATTGCTAACATCATAGAAAATACCCCGTGAGCTGTTGTTAAGGATTTGGCATTTGAATTTGTCTCAATTATAAAATCCTTGTATATCAAGCCAAACGAGTTCACGTGGCCGATGCCAGCGATCTGGAAATTAAAAAATACATCGCAGTTGTGATACATTCTTTTTTTAGACTTTTAGAAGCTCGTATATAGCGATTTGTTGAAAAAATAATAACAGCTGTTTTTTATATTATTATTTTGTTTACATCTTTTTAGTCTGTGTTAGATTTTTACAACGATATAATGAGTGTATAACTGACATTCTTTAACTCATAAATCGAGTGTACCTAGTAGATTTAAGGTTAGTGCAACAAAATAAACACAATATATAGATATTATACAAAGTTTCAACTAGGTATTGTTACATTAAATAATGCAAAATGGAATAGTTTAGCTGCTCAAAATAATGTAACGTTTTAATATGTATTTAACACAGATTATAGTAGATATTAGAGTACCTATTTCCGATAAGAGTTTATCCTATTTACATAATTAAATAATAATAATAAATATACAATATATTGAAATTTCACAATTCATTATTATTACTGTCATTATGGCTCTGTATTTCCAACATATTATTTATTAATTTTTGAGATTTGAATAAAATGTCAATTATAACTATATGAAATATATTTACAATTTATATTAATTATATTTAATTAATATTTAAAATAAAAAAGAGTATGAATGTAATACAAGATATTATCATATTTGAAGAAAGAAGGTTACGGAATAGTTTTTCCTTATTTATATTCATAGCAATTTGATTCATATCTAGTAAATGTTAGAGGCCTATTTCAAAGAGCAGAGTCTAATGTTCTGTATCTTAAACATATAAAATGATAACAACGATTTATTTTCTAAGCTAGATAAACAAAGAAAGCTATTAAAATATTCCGTTTAGATCTTCACTTCATGTCTATATTATATATTTATTTACTCTATATTTATTAAATAGAATTAAATAACTGTGTGTACTTACAAATGTAATAATAGTACCAAAACACACCACGTATCCCCATTTGTCTTTATCCGAAGCGCATCGTACATTTTTCTCGGTATCAATTTTTGCATTCATTCTTATAAACAGTTTCGTTGTTCCTTCACTATTGCCACAGACAGACTAAGCTACCGGATGCATTAGATAAAAGTCTATACGTGTGAGCTCATAGTAAATGGACTGTGTGTTAACACCGATAAAACTTCTTTGTTCGTGCGTATCTGCAATGTTAGTGCGTTTTGAAATAATTTCACTGTTCGTATTTCATCGTGACGTTTTGTTTCTTATCATTACGATTTTATTTACATTGATAAATCTTTGATAATGATATTAGTTGTGACCGTAGTTAATGTATTAAATATTTCTTTCTTATTTGTGAAAAAGGTCATGTCTGCCACTTCGTGTATTTATAATGAAAATATAATTTTCGTAAATATGACCTTTGTTATTCTTTGTTGCAAAGTTAAATCTCGGGTGTAAATCCCAGATACGCATCTACAAGAGTCCCAAATCTCAAGCGTAGTGATTTCGAAAGACAAGTGTTATTTTTGAAGAGTTATTATTAGATATATTTGTCGAATGTTTATTAACAGTAAAAAATATTTACTGTTAGTTATGTTTTATGCTTTGCTACTACAAGTTAGTCATCTTTGCAATGTTATGCTATTGTTATTAAAAAAGTAACACAAAATTGTATGTAATATTTAAAAGGTCGATATAATAATAGATCTGATTATGTTTGTCTACAACAATAATTAAGTTAAATGAGGATGTGCGATCATTTTTGTAATTTTTATCATATAATACGTAGTCGTATAGGTACGTAGACGGACGGCTAAATGGGTCACCTGATGGTTACTAGCGCACAAAGATATTTTCACTGTAAGAATTTTTAATCACTCCTTAAAACAATAATGCGCCACGAACCGTGGGAGCTAAGATATTATATCCCTTGTGCCTGTAGTTGGATATTATACCCTGGCTCACGCACCCGTCAAATCGGAACACAACAATACTAAGTCATGTGTTCGGCGGTAGAATATCGGTTGAGTCGGTGGTACCTACCCAGACGGACTTGCACAAAGCCGTACCATCAAGTAAATCAATTATTGAATAGTATATCATTTCATTGAATCAATTAAGTAGATTTACAACTACGTATATGTGCCGATACAAATCAATTATCAAATATCTAGAACAGCTTTGCTTTAAATAATTAAGACGGATCTTCATTACATAGTATAAAACAAAGTCGCCTACCGCTGTCTGTCCCTATATATTCTTAGATCTTTAAAATTATACAACGGATTTTGATACGGGTTTTTTTTAATAGATAGATTTATTCAAGAGGATGGTTTATATGTATAATACATGCCAAATATAGTAGAGAATCACTGATAATTTTAGAGACATTCTGTAGTCTAAATATATTTAGTATCAGCACTGCACCCGTGCGAAGTCGGGGTGGGTCGCTAGTAATTAATATATGATATCTAAGCGTAGGGATTTAATTACAATAAAGAATTATTATAAATTTTATAATGAAGAACACTCCGCTGGTCGGGTTTTTTTTTCTTGTGTTGATATACTCCATAAATATGATACTATATAAATATTTAAGTATTATATAATTAATTAAGCGACTGAGGCGTTGCATTCTAATTCGCGTATCGATTACGTAAAAAATAATTCAAATTATATATTGCAAAAGTAAGCTGAAGGTTCCCTTAGTACTGTGCTACATAATATTACAATATAATAAAAAAAAATCTTATGATGGACAGCTCAAGGAAAAAAAGCTAATAACAAAGTCAGACGATAAATGCATATTTATTTCCATTACATCTAATTGTTTTTCATTGTTTTGGAAAAGATGAGGAAATGCTCTATATGATGTACGTTAGCATAAGTATTAGAAAGTTGTGTGTAAAAAAGTACCATATTTATTTCCAACAGTTTTATTGTTTAATATCCAGAGATCTTTTTGATATTTTATGTACTTATTTTCGTTACAATAGTATTTTTTTATAAACATAATATTACTCGTACATATACATTTTATTAGAGTAGATAATCATTATAAAATTGAGTATTATAAGCTGATATGTTAATGTTATATACTTTTAATATGTAATATAAGAATATTCGAAATATGTAGCAAGTTTTAACAAGTTTATTTATTTATACAAATTAATGGCACATATTACTAGACAATATAACTCGATTTATATATTTTCTTAAGTATATATATCCGTATGACGTACACATAAAAATAAAATATAACAAACTAATTACTAAGTACTATCATAATATCCTATTACGAACACAATAAGAGTCTTAACGTACGTAACTGAACACATAACTTTAGTATTTCAAATGGTGCACAACATTTATATCACAAACTCCTGTTCCACTTATGCACTGCTTTTGTTTATACGTATACATGCACGATTGCAATTTAAAATAATCAGGCGCTTTAATTAATATAATATTTTCAAACAATATGTTCATGTCTCATAATGAACTTACATTAAATGTAAAAAAAACAAATATTTGTCATTTCCAATACATAAATTAATTAATATTTGCGACTTTAAGATATTTTACAATAGATAATATTTTCCGTTAACCCCGTTATTATTTCAACATATTTGGATAAATGGATTATTTAATGAATATTCAACATTATAGTTAAGTTGAGTTTGTTAGTTCTTTGGATACTTGCGTTATAATGTTTGTTTTAACAATCACAATATATTTTAAAGTAAAACGTTTAAATCGACACTGACGTACCTATATAAACATCTTTCAACTGAAAGTCTTTTTAAAAATAACATCTTTAAGATCACTTAAATCATGTGTTTCGACTTCTTCTTCGTTTCACAAACATAATGATGCCTTCTACAGTCCATGGAATGACACAACAAAAGTTGCAAACTGCTAGCATGACGAAAGCAATTACGTAACTTCCCGTGTAGTCGCGAATGAAACCTGGAAAAAAATGGTAAAGTCATCGTTTGAAACAAAAATACACAAAAAAGATTTACAGCGTCTTTTAACAAATTCGCGAAACAATAAAAAGATTATTGATATATTGACGTTCGAAGTTTGTAATAGCAAGAAATGTCGCGGTGACTTCATTATTGACTCTCTGGTCTCGTTGTATTTCTTCGGAGGCGATAGAGAATGAATGCAAGTGACAATATTCAACAAGTCGTTAAAGGAAATATTCCAGTTCCGAATTCAGCTTATATTTTCGTCGAACAAGAAAGTGTGTTTACCGAGCTCTTTAATATTAATCGAGAAGTTGGTTCAAAGTCTTACAACTTTCTCTACGCTCCTCGCGAAGTTTCACTCAAATGCTCCGCGTTTATAAAACTTTTATCATAATTTTGATAAGTGTAAGCTACTGCCCCGTTTGCCTTCTGTTTGTAAAGCAATTTTTAGATTGTTATTTGAACAAGAAAAAAAATATGTTTTATGTTATTAGCATTTCAATTTAAGAAACAGTAATAAGTAATAAACTTCTTTCATGCATTTAAATATTAATATATATTGAATAAAAAATCATTTTATTTATTCGGTACCATGTAAATGATCATTACATTAATTACAATCTTTATGATATTACGACTTTATTAGGCGATGCTATCATCTAAAGAATGCATTATGTGGTCTTAAATTCAGCTTTAAAATAGTTAGAAAACAGTGGAAACATAACGGAAATACCCACATATTTGGTTTAATATTAGCTTACTCCACCAAACCGCATTGGAACCACGGGGTAGACTCCAACCTGAAATAGAGAGGAAGCCTAAGCCCAACTGAGGGATATTATAGCTTACCTATCATAGGTCCCACACTCAAGCTGATACCACCAGCTAAAAGCATATAAAGGCCATACGCTGGTGGGTATTGTTCTATAGGAACGTGTTCAGCCATCACTATGGGCTGCGCTATGTGTACTAGAGACCGGAGAGCTCCAAGTATCCCCGTCAGTATCAGCATAGGAAGATATGTGGTGAACTGAATAAAAACTGAAAAAAAAAAATTTTTTTAGAAATTTGCATACGTTTTGTGTAAAGTCTATGATTTTGTGTTTTGGTGTCATCCTGACCGCTGAGAGACTAGCCAACTACGCAGAACATATTATTCTGCACAAGTGTGTGGACTCTCTGTTCTCTTAATCTCGTAATCCGACACGATCGGTAAGATTTCAGGCGCAGGACCGACGGCTTGACGTTCTATCCTAGGCACGGGAGGAGAGAATTTCTCTCAATATATTTTTTTTGGTCCGACCTAGTGCTTGAAGCCATGCCGTCGGGATCTCCGACTTTATATCTAGCCACTAGTCAATCATCAAATATATTTTTTTGCCATGAAACAAATAACAAATAAATATGAAAGTATTTTCTTCTGATCAATAAAATTATACGTAAATGGTCATCGTATTCACTACTGTCATTAGAGTTCTTTTAAGATTTTTTTTTTATATTTATATTTAAAAGTTGCTAATAGTATCAGATACCGCAAAGGTAAGGTCAATTATAATCCAATTTATTAATCAAAATTCTCAAAGCAAACTATATAGTTATTTTTAGTTTGTTTTATTTAATTCCTTACACAAATTAAGCACATGAAAATTCAGTGGTGCCTGCCTGGGTTTGAACCCGAAGTCATCGGTTAAGATGCGTTCTAACCACTGGGCCATTTCGGCTCTTAAACAAACTTAAACCTTGAATATTTTAATACTAATCATTGGAATATTTGAAGTGGCATTATTTATGGAATTATATTTCACTTATATTGTAGAAATGTATCAACTGGAAAGGAAGAGAGAATGAGAAACCACGTAATACATTCCTTTGTCAACTCGAAATGTGTGGAATTCAAATACAAGGAAATAATTGTATCGTTATTGTTAAAAAGTCGTCTGCAAAAACCTTCCTTCCTTTGTTTATCTTGCTCTATTTCGCATGCATATCTCATTTTATTACTAAATGCAATAACATTATTAGGTCTATTTGAAAAATATACTATTCTATATTTAAATCATATATCTTATAAATATACTAAACGAAAGTCAAGAAAGTAAATTAAAACTTACCTAATCTGAATAATGCGGCGAATAAAGCACCCGCATAAAACATATAGCGACTGTTCAGCTTAAAGAATTGTCCCGAAAGGCCGAGCAATAATCTCGCTGTCATATCCGTTGCGCCTCCAACCGCTATGATGTTCGCTATCTCGGCCTGAGAACAGACTTGAAAAATGAATCTCAGAAAAGCAACAGACAACGGAACGTTTATAAACGAAAATAACAGAAGCGGCATATTCTCGCGTCAGTCATTTTGTTGAGCTTGTTTCGGCTACAGTTTCTTACCAAAAGAAATTGCACAGAATACGAGCTGAATAAATTGTAATCTTTAGATGGGTACAGAATATGAATTGAAGGCAAAAAGAATAAATACAATAGCAACATGCATATTTATATAAGCGTAGTAACCAAAGATTGCGGCTTCAGATCGAACTATCACCCACGAGCGGATTTGATATCTCGTTTGTCCTAGAACTATGGCAGTTTGCCGCTGGCAATTTACCGTTGCGAGGTACTACGGACATTTATTTGAGTTTTTAAGCATTGACGTATAGGTTGCGCGATCACTAAATGCTCATCTACTAAATTTGATCGACCCTTAAATTTTGATAAGGCCTTCTCCCGGGCCTTCTCGGCCTATAGGGAAATCCCTTCCTTCCATCACATCTAAGTCCTCGTGTACTTAATTAGTGTTTTTAATTCTTCTCATTGTCACAACTTCTTGATGAAAGACATCATGAAAAATCTTCATGTGTAAATTGTAATTCTGCCACATAAGAACCCGCATTGGAGCAATTTCGTGAAATGTGATCCAAACGTAGAAAAATGATGGTCTTAATCAGCTGTAGAACACTGCTACTGAGCTTATTTATGTCCAACCGTATATGAAAGATATTAGTTGATTACAGAAAAAAGTCTGATCATATCTGTCCATATATCTAACAAAAATTTATTATTTATCCAGTAGAGACTGAACAACCAACGTTCCGAACCTACATTAATATTATTAGCTTAATTAAGAAAGAAGCCTGTTGTACTGATTTATTTATTTTGATCTCATATACATGATTTGGATGCTATATACATGAACATTGTTATTAAAAAAATTAGGAACGATTTAGGTATTGCAGGTTTGTTTAGATTTCAAATATATTTTTGTAATTGAAATGCCACATTATAATACTCCTGTATCTTGAAATCAAAGCTTACTTGTATACGAGAGTGTGATGACCGCGTTGCGGTTTATGTCGTTTGTTACAGTAACTGTAACAAACATCTACTTATGTCATAATAATTAAATTATCGTTCATGTATTAAGTATACAAGAAAGAGGGTCTGGTACCAAGAGTCGGATAATTCAGAATTTTGAAGGTTATTGCATTATGGCCTCGATAATTGGATTCGAAAATTAAAATAAATTAAAGAGATAATTTATTTTAATAAATAAAAATAATAAATTTTTGAAAGTAGATTTTTGACAGTGACTCATGATCTGATTTTGTCATATGGATTAAGTATGATGAAATTTATTAAATAAATTTAAAAAAAATCATGTGTTAATTTAAATTAAATTAATTAAATAATGTTATAAAATATACACTATCAAGAGATAATAATGTTGTTGAATATGAACGGGAATGGAGACTGCACTTGTGGTGATCATATTTTCTTATGGTGTCTGTAGGCGAATGAGACAATGGCGCTGTAAGAAATATTAACCATTTCTTACATCACCAATGCGCCATTAATTTTGGGAAATACGATATTATGTCCCTTGTGCCTGTAGTTACACTGGCTCATTCACCCTACAAACCGGAACATAACAATACTGAGTACTGCTGTTTAGCGGTAGAATATCTGATGAGTAGTAGGTGGTACCTAGACAGGCTTGTACCCTACCACCAAGTAAAATGTTCGTATATATTGTCAAGACTAGAAAAAAAAATTCAATACTTAAAAAAAGATAACTCAATAAAATCAATATATTGAAAGCTCACCCCGAAAGGAAAATTAAATATTTTAAATAATAATTACGGGTCCTCTAACACTACGTTTAACACTTTCGTTATTGTGAATGAGATTTAAATAAATTTTACGTGACTCTGTGCTTATAACAATAGGTTTCTCACTTAAGCCTTAAATGCACCTATGACATAACTCACTGCTAAATATCACTTCTTAGAGTTATATATTTAGACCAAATATGAATTGACATCAAGGATAACTTGTATACCACGAAAATATATGATGTAAAAGTCTTAATGATTTAATCATTTTCTATCATATAACCTTAGGCCAAAATAAAACGAACTCAAGTACGTTTAACATAAAAATAAATCTACATATCGTCGGTGTAAAGGTACAGTCCCAATGGCGCGTTTGCTTTTCTGCCTTTCCGCGAGTTTTAGTTAAAAAAGTAAAATTTACCGTTTGTAAATATCCCTTTGCTGAACAAAGGTGACCTTTTATCTTAAAAATGCTTGAAGTGGTACCCACCACGCTTATTCATTGTGAATCAATTGTTAATATACAATGGACAATGCTACTATGGTTGTTTTATTCAGTTAATGCAAATAATACTTTTAATATATATTAAAAGAAAGTATCAAAATCAACGGGTCATGCTATATATATATTGAAATCGCCTCTACTATGATTTTAAAAGGTCATAACTCATAAGTAAATCTACGACATGTTTCGAATTTGTTACTTTATTAACCTCAACACAATATTTTTTTGAATTATTTAATATTTCTATGTTCTATTAGTAATCATTCAATATTTTATCAAAACGAAAAACTCTTAAGTCCATTTTATTTGTGATTTGATTTGTCTGATACGTTTAAAACACACGAAATATTTTTATAAACACACTGAATTTGTCCATTTTTACGCTAGGTCAAGTTCAAACTAGTCGTAAATCCGGTTTTAAGTTATGCATCTACTTTTAGATAATCTATTATCGTTTATGTAAAAAAACTAGAATTAAATGGACGCTGTCATTAAATTCTTACTTGACATGCATTAACATGCAAGGAATTTTGGAGTTTAAATTATAATAAATTAGCCACATCAAAGTTATTATAAAATGCACAACTATAAACTGTTTCCCGTAACTTTGTTTGTATCTGCTTATTTTCGGATATCCCAAAATAATTACGATATTCAGGGATCGTGTTTCTAAACTACCACGACGTCAAATTTCATTACGACCGGTCGTAATTGAATGGTAACTAACCAGAAGGCAGATTTTATAATATGAATTTAGACATAGAATTGATTATAAAACAATTAATTAAATAACAAATATTAATTACATCAAAAATCTAATCAAATTTCTTTATTCGATACAGAAGCATTACACTTACTTATTGATTGTCAAATTAAACACTACCACCGGCTAGGAAAAGAAATTACCCTGACCTGAGACCCGGTGAAAGAAAATCAGCGTGTTTTTTTGTCAATTTGTAATTGTTTACAAATATATCGCGACATTCATCATACAATGTTACGATCTGACTGCGGCCTTTACCGGTTATATTTTAGTTTATCACGGATTGGGATTTATTTCGTACTCATTGGGTACTTCTCACTTTTTTACTTTAGAATATTGTGAGTTACAGTCGTACTGCTTTTTATACGTCTAATCAACCGAATAATTTTAATCATAATCCGTTCTGTAGTTTTCGCGTGATGCTCAAACAACAGACCATAAATTGTTTTATAATTTAATTGAGAATATAATTTTTGGGAATTAATTAACAGTTAAATTTATTTTTAACGACCTAAGGTCAATTAATGTCTTACATCATATTATAACTAGCTGATATCGACTACAAGAAGTTGCGTAGTTAGTTATGCGTTCCATATAAAAATTGAGCCTTTGCTAAATCTTTAGCTTAATCATTGAGATTTTTCAAAAAATGAATGAGTATTAACTTTCCGTTCCAACTTCCTAAGAATGAAATACATACATTGTTCCCATCCCTCTTTCTTCCCTTAAAGTTGAAAAAAATCCTTTCTTTATAATTTTATTATTGTAGATTTAATTTTGTGTTTTAGTGAGGTATGTTATCTAGTGCATTTATTAAGTAAACAAAATACATGACATTTCAAATCCTAAAACTTATGTAAGTTTACAAAATATCGCCTTAAAATAAAAAAAATAAAACCTCTTTTTTAAAGTTGTTATAAAATGTGAATATATATTTGCAGGTATGTTATAATTTATATAACAAAACGGATTATCCATTAATAAAAGAGATTCATGTAGATGTTCTATTAGCATAAATTTATTAATTATGACACAGTTCCACAAAGCTTATACAGATAGAATGTCGTTTTATCTTACTCTTATTCAAATTAACTAACATAATACGTTAAATTCAAAAATAGAATAGGAATAAAAATCAAGAAGTTTTAGATGCGTCGAATAACCTTTTTTGTAGACGTTTTTTAGATTAGTATTATTAATAGAATGTCATTCAAGCTATTAGTGATCACTTTATTATCTCGTGGAAATTGGGCCTGAATCTAAAGTTATACAAGGCCGAGTAATATGAATAATTTAAAAGAAATAATATATAAAATATATATCACGCCTCAATAAATAAAAATGAAAATTTTAATGCCTAATGTGTTCGTTTGTTTGAACTCACTAATCATACGATCAAAGATTCTATTTGCAAATAAATCCGATAAATAGTACATTTCTTACGAAAGGTCTAGATGTAATTTATGACGTTACGCTTGGATCCACGGTCATGGAGCAGCTAGTTTTAAATATCTCCCTGCTTCAAAATTGTGGTATATACGTATATAGGTACGCACACTTTTCAATTTGGACGAGTAGTTTTGTATATATTACCAGATGTTGAACGCGGGTAAGAAAAATACGCTGTGGTTTACCACACTCAGCGGTCCCGTACATCTTAATGTTTTAGCATTAAATACCGACCGACAGCTAAGGCGCTATCCTGGTCGTTTTATTAATTATGATCTCGTTGATCTAGTGTTATTATTTAAGGTGATAAATTCAGTGGGGGAGTCAATTTAAAAAATATACATTTATATTATTATAAGGACTTATGTTAGTGTTAAATATTTATAGATATATTAATCGTATCTGGGCGTGTTCAAAAGTGAATCACATTATAATGGCGGGACGGAATCCATTAAAGTTTGGAATGTAAATTTATCATGCACTTTTTAATTAGACCTTTAAAAAACTTTACGAGCGAAGCGAAGATCTAGCAAGTTCAACACTTTTTTATTTAAGTTCATCTGTAGAAAATTTGCCGTGAATTACTGACGAATGATGTTTGAACTTTAGTTCGCATTTTATAGTCAATCGTATTATATTTATTTCCCGGGCATATTTAATAGGCTTGGCTGATTTTATAATTATGTTATAATATATGACCGTTGAAAACGTTCGATATTTTTGAAATTATATAATATTATGTAATAGGTCAACGATCATACGCTTGAATTCAAATACTTGATACTCGAACTCAAGGTAACTATAATTTTAATTTGAAGCCTTTTTAACGTTATACGATATACGTCATAATGTTAAACGTACTGAATGGATCACTAAATTAAAAATCACAATATACTTAAAAACAATAAAGCAATGTGATCTTTAAGATACTGATCTGTTATGAAATTAATAGCTATAGCTCTGCGCTGCGGTTTCACCTTCACTTAATTTTAAAAAAAAGCATACTTTATTAACTACTAGTTAAACCTGCAGCTTTACACGCGTGAAATTTATGAAGATTTACTTATAGCAAACAAACTCTCACACCCTAATTTACCCTCTCGAAGGGTGAATTAAAAAAAAAGTAATCTACACAAACTATCTAATTACTAAATTTAATCTATATCGGTTCAGCGGTAAAAACTTGAAGAGGTAACTGAATTACTTTCGAATTTTTTATATTAGTATGGATTGTTTTATGTTTAGGGTTTCTACACCGTTTAAAATAAACTGACTACCAGTTCGATATGAATTATTCTTCCAAATAAGGATAACCAATTTTTTTAGAAGCCTTACAATTTAATCTTGGTCTAGGCTTGAAAAAAAATCGTCACTTCAATAATCCGACCGGATAGTTCTAAGCTAAGCTATTAATAGTTCTAAGCATATCAAGAGAAGATATAACGGAAAATAAGTTAGTATTTAGAATAAGGAATGCAGTTGTTACTGTTTTAAAATATAAGTAATGTTGAATATGGACTAAGCAGAGAATATTTTTGTGATTAATTGTATAAGAGAAAAACTTACCTTACTAAGGTTATTCTTGTCAAGGAAAAGTGGTTCGAGTGTGAAAAACGTTAAATCCGCAAAAAATGTCATCGACATCCCAAATATTATGTTGTCATAAACAAAGTCTTTTAAAAGCGTTAAATCCAAGTATTCCGCAATTGTTTGCCTAAAACAAGAGAATTTTACTAATTTACTCACATAACAAATACATTATTTTGCAGTTTATTTTGTATGTAACTAAAGAGCAATAAGTACAGAAAGCCAAGGAAAAACGAGAAATAAGACAGACGAAGAATAATTTATATTATATAGATGGAATTTATTAACATAATCAAAAAGGAAAACAACAGATCTCGAAAGCGGTTTGTTAAAATTTTGCATTCCAAGATTGTTTTTTAAATATAGAATAGACAAAAAAATTCTATATAAAAACACTCTAAGAAACATAAGTTATTCTTTGTACTGTCAACTCTCTGCAAATTATTGGATCTAAGATATATCTTATACCTGTATTTAACACACTAACAATTCACGCAAACACAGACATAAAAAATAATAAGTGTTAGCTAAGATGGTCCAGTGGTACGAATACGTGCATCTGAACCGATGATTGCGGGTTCAAACCCAGGCAAGCACCATTGAATTTTCATGTGCTTAATTTGTGTGTGTAATTCATCTTGTGCTCGGCGGTGTAGCAAAACATCATGAGGAAACCTGCATGTGTCTAAGTTTAAAGAAATTATGCCACGTGTATCCACCAACCCGCATTGAAGTAGCGTATTGGAATATGCACCGAACCTTCTCGTCAAAGGGAGAAGAGGACCAGCAGTGGGAAATTTACAGGCTGTTAATAATTTTAATGTTGTTGTTGTGTTGTGGTTCAAATAAGTCATAAGTGGTATCTACCCACGCTTATACATATTTTCTAGCATAGGTTAAATTGTTAAGTTAATAAATCAAACTCACCACTTGCCTTCCTTGTTCTTAATGATCGGCATTGGTTCCACGACAATGTTACCAAAGTTGCCCAAACTGGATACCGAAGCGGCTTTAAACAGGTTCTCTAAGTATACATTGTCACTAGAGTTGAATTTGCTGTCTGTCCTTGCATCGCTTGGGATCAGAACTACAGGTATGCTGAGCCTTCTCGAATCTGTTAACTTTGGAATGAATAATAATCCCGATTCCTTTTGATCATCTTCATAAGTTTTCGTATATATATTTTGAACGGATTTTGTGTCCTGACTTGCGATGTTGTTGGATTTTAAGAAGTCGAATTTGTTATCGTTATCTTCAGAAGCCGGTGTTGGTGGAATAACTGCAAAATTATACTTAATTTTAGGCATATTTTACTAACAATCATAAGGTCATCTATAAAATTGAAGATCTTTTTCTGTAATAGCGTATTTACGCTTCTTGTCTCTAAATTAATTGGAGCGATTGTTATTTGTTTCAATAAATCTTCCTCTATCCTTTTTGTAAGTTTTTGATCGATGTCACGGTAGTGCATATGTGTGTGTATGCAAACACAGTTACGCTCTCTATGTGTTCGCTCTCGTATTCGAGAGAATGGCAATCTGACATGATCGGAAAGAGGTCCTGGACCAAAGGCTTTATGTGTTTTTTTGTGACTGCAAATTACTGACTGTTACCAATGTTCGAATAATGATCACTATCTACTACAAATTTCTCAATCTAGAATTTTACTATATTTGTATTTAACTAACTCGGGTTTTAAACCCAGCTATGAGACAGATAAGGCAGTTACAATTTTATCATATTGTGTATATGTAAAAGCTCGAACTAAGGTAAATCTTGAGATTTTCCAGTAAAAACCTAAGATTTAACGACATGAGTTGGTAAATGTAAGTATTTATTATAGAGGGACGACTTTTTTCGGACTTTTAACATTCCAACCTAACCTAACCTAACATGTAAATCCTAAGATTTACCAAGTGAATGATGGTAAACGTTCGAATCCCAAAGTTTTATGGACATTTACCAGACATAACACGGTAAATCTTAGGTTTTACTGGAAAATCTTAAGATTTACCGTAGTTCGAGAGTTTACAGTAACATATAGATTATGACGTATGTATACTTACGGATAATTTTTTCGCAAGACTTCATTCTTTTCACCATATGCCATTGCACAGGTTGCATGACTAGGGCACCAAATATGCTGTGAGCGGAGATTGCACAAAGGATAGCCAACGTCCCTCGAAACCCGTACTCCGTTATCGTAAACTTTATGAACAATGGATATACCATCGTTATCAATCCAATTGAAGCTTTACACAAACTTAAATAAAGCACTTTTTTCCTTGTAAAGTAACTATTGAAACTAGTATAGGATACTGGAATAAGTAGACCCATTCCTAGACCTTGAAGGAACCCATTTGTTACAATTAATTGTGTTGTAGATGACACAAATATAGCTAGGAATGAGGCGAATGTGTAAATAAACGCTCCGATAAGTCCGACTTGCCTCAGTGATAGTTTCTTGAGGACGATATTCGATGAAAACCCTGAAACAAACGAAGTTACACGTCGTTAATTTTCTAACATTGCAACATTATTTTATTATTTGAGCAAGAAACCGATATATATATTTTCGATTAAATACTTTTTCTCATTAAACTAATTGAATGTCAGGATAATCAAACATATCGTTTTTTTGATGGGTTAAAAAATAATTTATTTTCATTCAAAAATAATTTGTATTCATGTAATAATGTGAGCACCGTGGTTCAATAAATGTCAAACTATGGTCGACCGAAGGTCTTTTTTTGATTGTCTATTCTCAACCTTCGACCGAATCCGGTTCTAAGAAGATTCAAATATTTTAGGATTTTTTAAAAATACTTCCATCCATATAATTATCAACCCACTAGTTAAACGTGTTGACACAGAGTACGTACTTTTATAGAAATATACGTAAAGACAAATAAAGATAATGATGTAAAATGCTTTATATATAAACGTAATATTTTGTTGCATGTTGCGATATCCGCTCTGAAATTATTAAGATATTATGAAGTTAATTTTCCGTATCAATCGGATTACTGTAGTTATTAATTAAAATAAAACAAAAATAAAAAACTAAAGTAATTATAATTCATTTTCCGAACCAGTAGTAGTTTTTAATTTGACAATCAAATAAGTATGTGAAATATTTCTGTATTAAATAAAGGAATATTATTTGGATAATTATACAGACACATACATGTTAGTATAAGCATTTTTAAATCCTCATTTGAGAAGACAAACTAAATTTAATACTGACATTGCTATAAATGACAAATTATACCACAGTACATCAAATCTCACTTATGCGAGTGTTATCAGTCGGTAAATTCACATAAGTTCATTCTACCGATAAAACCGGAAATAGAGACTCATTAGTAACTCTTTTTTTATTTGTAGATGGTAGACGGACGAGCAAGGCAACCTGATGACAAGTTCTCACCACCGCCTAAAGACATTTGCGCGCGTAAGAATAACCAGTTCTTACATCACCAATGCGCCACCGATTTTGGGAACTATAATATTATTTTCTTCTAGCACCAGTTACTCTGGTTCCTTATTACTACAATACTAGTATTGGTGAGTGGCTACCCAGAAGGGTTCGCACAAAGTTCTGCCACGAGCGAATCTCTGTACACTTTTCAACAATCATAATTTATTTGTTATCGTTTGATTACTTTTGCAGTGTCTGGAAGTGAATACGTTTCCCTCTTTCCTTCTTACTGCCAGCTAGGCCTTAAAACATTAGATAATTGTTAACCTTTTTACTTACGCAAGTTGCGCTTCAACTATTTTACGTTCCCGATTTTAGATTTTTTAAAACCTATTATTTCGAAGTATGCAATACACTAAATTACGTTGAATAGTTCGGACGTAAGTGTTCATCCGGCGACTAGCTTTTGTGCACGTAAAAATTAACAACATGCTGATAGTTTTAACAAAACCAGTTGGTTAATTAGTTTTATTTAGCAAGATGATTATTTTAATAGTAATATATAATTAATTAAATAGTATCCTGAATATATATAAATAAAAGTATTTTACTTGTTTTAAAAATAAAGTCGTGTAATCTGAATCTGAATAAGATTATCTAAATTTAATCTAACATGTTTTTGCTTTGCATTTATAGAACTAGTTTAGACAATTTATTCATTCTTAATTCCCGTTTCCTTATAGATTATAATCGTTTTAGGGTTCCTTATTTTATATTAAATCAGTAAATGTCTGATAGAAACGCTACCGTCAATTTGATGGGATCTAAAATACTAATGTTTTAAATAAAAACATTATAATATAACACGATGTTTTAACAAGAAATCGTATTATCTTGTGCTTTATACGTTATTTACCGCGTGTACTACCATTTAAGTAGTAGTTTAAATTAGTTTTATGTATGCATTGTGAGTTAAACTTCCTTCACATACTACTTAAAATTAGAGTAGAATTAGTTTACTTAATATCAGTTGCAGTTCCAATGATCTATAAAGTTTTCCCCACTCCTTTAATAGCGATATAAGTAGTTTAAATTTGATCGGTTTTCTGATAAGTTGTGTCATAAGTGTATTTTTTACATTTATTTAAATAAAATGCAAAGGTATACATCATACAGCCTAGTCTTCGGTAATATGATTTCTTAATACTATACAGAACACTTTAAAGAAACACGAAAGAAACAAGAGGCATTTGGTTTTTTTGCGATATTTCACACGAAGAAACAAAGTTGGCTGCATAAATAAACGGTAATAAAATATTCATGTAAAAAGCTTTTGCTATTTGATATGTTAATTCAATATAAATATAAATATTTTATATAAAAATACTTCATAGTGTCGAATCATTGATTCGAATGGATCCTGTATTTAGTGACAGTTCTATTTTAGGCTCAATGTTAGAAATATATCAACTAATTTATCTAATGTGTCCTTAAACATTAGATAAATTAGTTGATATATGTTTTAGATATATTATTTTATGCATCAATTATAGTTTTATATTTAAAGTATATTGTAAAATAGCTTGTATCATATCTATTTTAAATATTAATGTTTCAAATATAGAAAATTTCGAAGGAAATAATAAAAAGATAAGATCGTTATTAAAACCCAAAAAATATAATTATACATTTAATTTATAATGAGTAATTATAATTATTGAATAAAAGGAACTGTTTTGCATGTACTATATAAAACTAAGAAATAAATCTTTCATGATACATAAAAGCGTTGAGATAATTATTTAGCTCAGAAGATTGAGTCTCATCCGAAACTTGAGTCTTTAGTTAAATAAGGTATGTTTGTCGATTGGAAAGGTGTTCGACCACTGGATGCAATTATAGCGAGATAATATTGTAATTCGTTACAATTATGGCGTTGGTTTTTTATTACTTTGATTTTTTCTCATTGATTCAGATTTTTATCAATATAATATTTAAAATTAAGAAATGCCAATTAAGTTATAATAGAGTAATATTTTATACGGTACATTGATTTAAATTTAAAGAATCGTAGTAGATAGACTTTTATAGAACAATTTATTAATAAGATAAATTTATTAATTGTTCAACAAAACATTTTGTTTTTTTAACAATTAAACTATTAGGAAATCATGTAACTTGTTGACTTCCAGTCAGGAGACATAACATACATATATTTATTTGACTAACATGACTGTATTTTTAGATGTTTAAAAAGAGTAAATACTGAGTTTCTTGCCGGTCCTTCTCGGTAGAATCTACATTCTGAACCGGTGGTAGCTTTACTTTAAATAGTTTGTTAAATGACTATTCAAAAGTGCTTGTAAAAGCCTACTTGAATAAAATATATTTTGATTTGATTTGATTTGTAAAATTTGATTATATTAAATGCAAATCATTTTTTTATTCGTTAAAATGTATTTATTGAAAAGTTAGTGTAAAAGTTAAATCTGAAATGTTATGACATACGAAGATTTAGTGTCCGTTATAAAAGCGATACAGACATCGATTGAAAAAATGTTTTATAGCTCTACCTTGCGCTACCTGTTGCTAGCTTCAGTGGACTTTCAATCTGTTTTTGCGATCTTCCGACACTGTCAACATAGACACCGAAATTCCATTAACACTTTTAATGTAACTAAACTGATTTTCGGCTTTGACTGAGAGGAAAGTTAACTAAGTTTTGACGAGATGATATATTTACTAAGTAATCCGACACCGATATTACCATAATTTTTTTTAGTTAATTTACAGAACGAGATGGCCCAGTGGTTAGAACGCATGCATCTTTACCGATGACTTCGCGTTCAAACCCAGGCAAGCACCACTGAATTTTCACGTGCTTAATTTGTGTTTATAATTCATCTCGTGCTCGGCGGTGAAGGAAAATATCGTGAGGAAACCTGCATGTGTCTAATTTCAACGAAATTCTACCACATGTGTATTCCACCAAATCGCATTCGAGTAGCGTGGTGGAATATGCTCCAAACCTTCTCCTCAAAGGCCTTAGCCCAGCAGTGGGAAATTTACAGGCTGTTAATGTAATGTAAAAATGTACAGCAACCAAAGTGAGGCAAAATGAGTTCTATTTGTAATAGGTAGAAATGACAAATGAGCCTTCAAATCAAATATAAATATATTCTTTGTCAAGTTTACAATATCATAGAATTTGACAATTTTGAATCGTCATGTTACATTATTGAATTAAATGTATAATCGCACAGATTCGGAGAGTAGATTTCATCGAGAAAGACCGCCTAGAAGTTACTCTAAGCCACCATTTTAATTAAAAAGTTTGTGTCTAGAAATCAACGTATCAGCTCCACGCTTTTATTATCTATAGAATCTTGTGTCGTATAATATGCCTTATTTATCATTTTTGTCTTAATAAACGATTTGAATTTCTGAATTGATAACATGTGTGATTGGCGCATTGGTGATGTAAGGAATGGTCAATATTTCTTACAGCACCATTGTCTATGGGCAGTGGTGACCACTGACCATCAGGTAGTCCATTTGCTCGTGAGCTACCGACATCATAAATATATATATTAAAACACCACTAGGACTCATTTTCTGTAAATAGTTCTGGGGTCTTATCTCCTCTACTATGATTTTCTGTGTCTACTTGATGGATACAATTTAATTTGTCCTCAACAAATCACTATTAATACGTATTACATATAACAAAACATATTACTTGTCATTGTCAAAATTTTCAGGTGTGATCATTTTCTTGTTTAATACTATTTAGTGCAGTTTGTCAGTAGTTGGGTTTTAGTTTTTGTACTTACTTTTTGTATGATTATATTATTTTGCTCTATATAAAAGGTATTTCATCGAGAACATGGACTGAAAATTGCGATGTTTAGGCATCGGTTATTACGTGATATGGTTCACGAGAGACTAGAATATCGAAATTTTCCCACAACACGTGAATCGTAAAAATTGGCAATACTGGGGATCAGTGATGCGAATGAGCAATATCGATAAGGTAAGGAGATACATACATATGTATCTACCTACCTGTGTATGTACGGAACGAAGTACATGATATTTATCTGATAATATTTATTCATTATTATTTTTATGTTGAAAAAGAATAGATCGACTATTGGCGGATTTCCGTGTTACGACTGATCCGAATGCCGTGACACGTCAAACGGCATAACGCTCTTATCCTTATTTACCGCCGCCCTCCACCCCCACATGTATGCAGGGCAGGTATATACTTCGATGCTATTATTATAATTTACAAAAAAAAAATGTTATCAATCAAAGTATATTTTTATTTATTTATAAATAATTTCAATCTCGATGTTGAAAGTTCTTTTTTATGTAAACCTCAGTCGTTAGCCTGAAGTTTAATCACGGAAACGGGCTGAAGCCAAATAAATAGGAAGTACAATTTTCGTATTGAGAAGTGACGGTTTAATTGGATGAGGTCAAATCTATTGCAGTCACGAATTTACGAACTATTCTACACATGTTTAAAATGACTGATTTTTGCATGTTCATCGAAGTATGATTTGGGATATTTAACGTTTTTAAATATTGTAGTGCTATGTTTATGGATCGTATCTGTTGTGGAAAGTTTAGTCTCGTACTCGATTTGTATAAATAGTTGTACTTGTCAATCAACTTGTCAAATTAAATAAATAAATAATACAAAATTCGTGAATTCTAGAATAAGGATTTTTATTTATTACAATAACTCACGATAGAACCTCTGTAATTCAATTAGGCATCATTTCTTAACCAACTAATCAGTATAATTATTGACTAATTGGAAATAAGGTAATCGCAACTGAGCACAGATTATATACAAAATAATTTCTTTATTAAATATACTGTCGTGTAATGTAAATAATTAAGTTTATTAAATAATGCAAAGAGTAATTGCTAATTATGTACAAGTTTTAATGATTAATTAATACTTTTTGTTCTTTATATATGCTCAGGGGCTATTTTACTCAGGTATTTAAATAAGTAATATTAATTTTGTAATGAAAAAAGAACACCTTTTTCAGTTCTCGCTATCTAGTCGCTCTATCTTTTTTTTATTATATTCGCAGTGATAGCTGTTCATATTATTTTGTATCTATCAATATTTCGTAAGGGTTCGTATTCGCATTCAGTTTTGTTTTGAATGTTTAAAAAAAGAAAAACATTTAAACACAGAAACAGCACTCGGCAAGTCAAGTCAAGTTTAGTTTTCATAAAATGAAATGTGGATTAAAAAAACCTTGGATAACGATAAACAACCGAAATATTATTAAATGAAAATAATTTTAAAAGAAACTTGAATATTTAATGCGTAGGTGCAGAATATTTTACAGCTAAAAGCTCGTGCACGTCATTTAAAAAGTAATTAAATATATAATTATTATTAACAATAAGATATAGAACAAGTAGGAATGTAGAGAGCCTGGTAACAAGTGACATTTTAATTTATATTTATATTATAATTGTTTTAAATTAAAATAATAACATGGCAGCAAGTGCTGTTACAGTTTTCTGCGGTTAAAATAATTAGTTAAATGTAGGATAAATATGAATACCAGTAATGATATAATGAGTGGCTTAACCAGGCATTACAAGACGCCATGTCTGAAAGCGATAATAATTAACAAAGATTTATAATTTCTTTAAGATCACGAATATTATTAGTAAGACTGTTCCGTGGTCTTATTACGGGCAGACGTGATGTGAGTTAAAATGACTCAAGATAATATCCAAATATATGTTTGCACATAGCAGAACGTTTGATACCTTTTTTGTTTTAATTTATTTAAAAATTTGAGTGCTATGTTAATAATGTTAATATTTATGAAAGATAAACACTCAAAAATATTATATGATATGATATTTGTAAAGTTTAATAATTTAAGAAGACGTTTTAATATATGTTCATTTGTTAAATTCACTTATACTTTTATCTGTAACCAAAATTAGACAGATACATAAAAAAACATGTCAAAAGAAAATTGAGTAATAAGAAAATCGTCCTACATATAGTTTACAAAAGAAAAAACAATCATATTAAACGAACTTTCCGCGTGTATGTTCGATTTTTTCGTTATTATGTTTTTCAGATAATTTAAAATATATATATATAACATAAGCAGTTAAAAATATGTATTTTAATATTTTTACTTGGAAAATATATATTTTTTTTATTTTTGTATTTTATGTTATTTTGAAAATTATATCACATTTCTTAATAAATCTAAGCATTTCTTTTTACTGATGAAAGATTAAACTTGGTCTGTAAAAGAGTATTAAACAAACAAACAAACTGTATTAAAAATGAATACAAGTTGTTTGCCTTAAGATTTAAATTTTTGGCTTCATAGATGAATATTTCACACCACCAAAGTGATTATGAAATACCATTTCATTAACTATCTGCCAGAAGCGCTGCTCGTGTCCCAATTAATATAATAAAGGCAACGTGATAAATTGAGCTTACAACTCGTACTACTGACGTAAATACATTAAAAGGTCCCGTTATTCGGTTACTAAACCATTCTTATGGTTAAACAGAAATGCGAAAATTACGTCATACTTGGAATTATATCATTGTACAAGTCGAGATTTTATATTCGTGCGTAAATATGTTTTTTTTTTATAATTTTGACGTGAACCACGTGTCCATTTAAATCGCAAAAGTAACATTACGCGGTATGATTTAGCAGCGGTGTAGCCTTAGTTTTGTGATAATGTCCAAGAAATACTTATGCTTTCAAATAGGGTGGTTTAGCTGGTTTGCCGGCCACCTTTGGTTTTCGGCCAGTACGGAGTTATATCACAATTATAAGAAAACTATACACAACACATTTAAAAAAACCATGCCTTCTGCATTTTTGAAATAAACCTTCTAAAATTTGTAGCATAGTAATGTCTCGATTGTATCGGCAGTAGGCCTTCGAAATTCAAGCTGTGCATGTGTGTGTCTAAAATAACAAAAAAAAAAAAAATAGCATGCTCAATTTATTCTCAAGGTAAGTTGCAAAATTGTTTCTTGTTTAGTAGATACAAATGTTTTTAGTATGCACTGGTAAAGACTTAATTTGTATGACATTGGTTGAAAAATTAAATTAATTAAAGGATATTACTTATTTAAAATTGATGGTCGGGTAACTAGATGCGTTTAGAGACGGCTAACTGTTTCTCGGCTGGCATGTCGAAAACTAGAATATGTCCTATTAAATTTAATTATTCTTTTTACTTTCATTATGATGTTCTTTAAAAAAAAAAACAGTTTAGTATACAATATAATACCTCCTTATTTGTGTGGTCAGATTTCGGCCGCATATTTAAAGCTTATAAGTGATGAAAATCATTTTTTAAATGTTTTGTATTTGACGGCCGACAAAGGGGTTAAAAACATTTACTTATCGGACTAGAATAAATGATGTGGCCGTAATATAATAATATTGAAACTGATTCTCAGCTAGTATAAAAATATGGCACTTAATACAATTTTTTTTTTTTGTTATTACGTATATAATATAATAATGTTAATATTTAAGACTGATTATTAATTATTAAGAGAGTGATTGAAAACTTTGTTGTTATTTCATTATTAAAGAAGATTAAATAAAAAACTTTGATTCGTATAATTTTATAGTATAGTTTTGTTTTAAAATTAATAACAGAGCTTATTATAGAGATTATAGAGATCACATTTCAAGTTTTATTATAGTGGTCGAGAACTAACCAAATTCATGGCCGAAATCTGAATTTAGTGGCTGAAAACAGCCTAAATCGGAACTTTTAGATATTTATATTTTTAACAATTTATATATGATACTGGTAAGTAAATTCGATTCAAATATCAAAACTAGATTATTTCTTGACTTCAAATAAAAATAAGCTACTGATCTGGGACTAATATACATTTAAAAAATTCATTTCGCAGTCATACATCTGCTTAAATGGCCGAAAATAGGCGAAATCACCCTATGCGGCTTTAGAACAAAATTTCAAGGTTAACTGTTGCCGTAACTTTTATATAAATAACACTTTTGTTTATGGGCATCCTGTTTTTGATACAAAGACTTTCTCTACAATATTTTTTAGAAAATTATAAATAAAACTATATACGTAATTGTTTTCGAATCATATATTTGGTACCTACTGCAATTACTGCTTAACTGTTATTTATTTATATAGTCATACTGAAAGTAAGACTCACCAGCAATGGCCAGTGTAACTTGGAACACCCCATATACCACTGTCACAGCGCCTGTACCCACGCCCAGCTCGTCGAGAAAGTCATTGTATATAAACCCAAAGACCGGTTGGTGGGCTGTACCAGCGATCTGAAACAATGAGTTTTATATATCAATTATAAAATCGTAAATAATCTGCTTTTATAATCTGTTGTGATTTATAAATAAACATAACAGTAATAAGTAACAAATATTATCGTTTAATAAAGTCAAGGTCATCTTGAATATTAACCCAATAAGACGAATACTGAAGGTATATACATATTAAAAACAGTAAATCTTTGAGAATATTTTTGGTCGTTTTCTTAACATTTCAAAATATGTATATTATTTTCTAACTTATTCCTATGCCTATGAAATATTATCCTCCGATACATGAAGGTTTCCTAACGATATTTTCCTTCACCGCATCTCATCATCATCTCGGATCTCGGTCATGTCAGCTCACCAGTATCAGTATCATGTACAGTTCAATATATATAGTACATATAGTTATTTTAATACAATTTATTTATAGCATGTTTACTGTTTGAGTAATTATTGTGTATTGGAGTTGGCAATAATATAGTTCTAGATCATATTTATTTTATTTAAAATTATCACAGTAATATTAAAGAGCGTTCGTTTGTTTTGATAAATATAATAAAATACATAATCCATAATATACAAAATAAGAATATTATAATATTCATATAAAGTTAATTAGTCACTTATAGTATTGTTTGTTATGGTGACGTTTTGAAAAGGTTATATCAATAAAAAAATTATCGTTCGATAAATTGATGCTACTGGTTATTTATTTGTTTGTTACGCTTTCACGTCTTAACTAATTAACTGATTATCATAAAATTATGCTTCCACATTTAACAGATATGCAGAAAATGCCATAGAGTACAGAACAACGTGAAACAGACATCCAATACGTTTTGTTATTACTTTCGCAAACTCAGATTTTAGGTCATAGTAATAAATTATTTATCCTCATTTAAAACGAGTTGGATCGGAAAGAAATATTTTTGTTTACTGAATGAATGGGTTGTTTTCTTGCAACTGATTAAATGAATACACACTTCCGTAATCAAGGCTTAAACTTAATCATATTCAAAAAGTTTCCGTTTAGACGCGTTCCTATTGACACCGTTACGTTAAGTTAGTTAGAAAACTCTTTGTTTACGTTCTAGTTTTTTGTTGTTGATCGGGCATTAGCATCCTTTTATATGACCATTAGATAACGGCTCATCCGATTTAAAAACATTTTTATAATACAAAACTGCTGCCTTAAATTTTATGGAGAAAAGTTTTAACTTAGCTGTTACTTGATTTTAATTGTCTCAAATATAATTTCACCTCAAAAAATCGACAAAATAGTGTATAATTATTCAACAGTTTTTTTTTAATTACATATCTCTTAAATATATAATAGTAGCTATATACTATTAAGTAGGTAATTTTATTTCATCTATACTAATATTATAATTGTGTCTGTTACCTTTTCATGCTTAAACTGCTGAACCGATTTAGATGAAATTTAGTATGGAGATAGTTGGAGTAAAGGAGAAGGACTGCTTTTATTTTTAATTCACCCGTCAAGGGGGTTAAATGAGGGGTGACGGTTTGTGTGCAGGTTATGTTTTATAAATAAGGTTCGGCTAGTAAATACTTATAACACATATACGATACAGGACCGTAGAATAATGATTTTAGGTAGCATATAACATAAATTTAAAACATTTAAATTACATTATTTTATTTTTTCTGATACTAATTAATTATAACCCTGATAATAAAATGATAAGACTTATTATAATATAATTTGGAATTATATTTTTAACAAATGCTTTATTAAAATATGATTCACTATTTTTTATAGATATATAATTAATAAAACCAAAACAATAAATTATTACATTTCCCGAGCTATAAAAAAGCTGTTTATTTATTTATTTAGTCTTATTTTACATTTAATCTTTAAAAATTGTGTACTTAGATTTCGGTAGTATAAGTAAGGGATTGAACACACTTACGCACAAAAGATTATACGGAACAAAACTATTGTTTATAAAGCTATGACCATACTTGTGTGACTACATACTGCGAACGATAAAATATAATTAAATACTGTGCAATTTAAATGTTACATATTAAAACGTGTTACTACATAGTGAATGTAGTTTTAGAGAAAGGTATTATAGCAGAGACATTTCTTGAAGGTGATGTTATCTATACATACATACATATGTATATTAAAATGAATTAAAACATATATGTTCTACATAAATTATCTAAAATAACGAAACAATGAAAGCGCTTGATGTTTTATTATTTACAAAACTTAAAAAAAAAAAAATTTAAATTCTTTTGATTTCCTTGTTTATTATTATTTACGGAAATAAATTTAGCACCGAATGTATTTTTAAAATCCCTTTCACATTTAAATGAAACTATTTTTAAATGTTTTTATATTATATGTTAACATAGTTAAAATAAAATAATTTTAATTTATAGTCCGAAATTAAATCCGAATTTTTATATTAGTAATCTTGGAAAATCTTATATACTTGGTGATAGAGGCTTTGTGCGTGACATATTTTATCGTCAAACAACGATATTCTGTATTGTTTTGGTCCGATTTGAAGGATTAGTGGGCCAGTAAAACTACAAAGGGTCATAACATCTTAGATCCCTAGGTTGGTGGCACATTGGTGTAAGTCTTTGTTATTAATGTCGTAGAGATATATATATATATATAAATAGCGATATAAAAAGTAAATTAGTTAAATGTATACAAACATTGGTTATTTTATTTTATTAACAATATGTCAAGATGTCAACATTTAAAAAAAGTAATCACTTATTTAATTATTAGTAGTTACTCTGTGATCGGTCGTTGTCCTGTCAGCCTTTCGGCCCCAATAAAAAAAAACACTATCTTACAAATGTGAAGTACGTTCTGGCTTGGTATTGGAAGATTAATTTATGTCTTTGCTCTTGTCATTTACTGCAATTGTATATATTAACATTTGTAGCTGTCATTTCGTTAAATTATAGTCCGAATATTTTTTTTATTACCTTAATATCTCTGTTATTTGAACTGTCTAGTATTCAAAAATGTAAGCTATTAAATATTTATTTAGAAATATAATATCTACTTAAACTTATGCAAATGAATTCCTTTTTTTATTCATAAAAGTAAGCCACGACGATTGCCACAGTAATAATTCATAAATTCAAATTTTCATTTAAAAAAAAATTATAACTAAAAAAACAATAAGGCATATTATTCAACGTAAGATATATGTATATGATAAAAAAGCGTGAAAATAAGTAATATAATGTATTTCAAATGTTCTTCTCGGTTCTACATTCAGAACCGACGGTATTTCAACTTTTAATATATGTAGTTCTGCAAAATTACGATTCAAAAGTGCTTGTAAGAGCCTGCTTGTTTAAAGAATATTTTTATCTATATTTACTATAACTATTACCTACATGTTGCATTTACTTACTTTACTAAGAATACAATATCATTGAGGGTATAATAATATTGTTTTTAACTAATATTATAACTGACCATTGAATGCTTTATATCCAAGCTGCACAGTACCCTACCACTAGTTAGATGGTAAACATGATATTTTCCATATCAACATTTATTCTTTTAAGAATGAGCGAGTTTATCTTACATAAATTAGTAGGATTTCTTATTATTAGATATATTGTTAAAACATCTTGCCTGTTAAGATAATTGACCTACTATTTAATTTTGATGGACACTCATTTGGAGGTCTCGACCCTCACATTAAGAACCGTTTGCAGACTGATGTCGAATTATAGGCCAAAGGGCTTATCTCAATAAAATTGATATAAAACTATAGCAAGAGATTATATAAATAAATAGTTTAAATTTATTTATTTATTCACGCTAATATTATATTTGAAACTCTATATTTAATTAGTGATAGAGTTTTATGCCAGCTGGCTTGAGTAGGTACCACCACATAACACCACACCACCGAACAGTTACCACAAATACGTATCATTGTTTCATTCCAGTTGGAATTATTTTTTCAAAACATATTGCATAACTTAACATAGTGTACATATCAAGTCGTGTATTCGTCTAGTGTGTAAAGGAAAACATAGAAAAATAAAGCATTAAAAACTGTGATATTATTTAATAATTAATATAATAATGAGGCTGATTCAATCCAACTTCACGTCATTATTATTTATTACATAATAGATATTTACATATAAAATCGTGCAATGCTGTTTCCAACGACTCTTAGTGCAAAATATAAATAACTACAAACCATTTCAGTCGCATCATGTATTGAATAATAATTAATTATTATTGAAATAGGCTCATCATACAAGTATGATATTATTTGGTTTCCAAATTTGAGGCCAATAGAAAGAAACATGTAGATTTAAATGTCGCATATTCAGATCCCGCCAAGCATAATTTGTTTTATATGCTTAATTTATGTTTATAATTAAATCAACTTTAAAAACCTCCTTTAGAACAGATGTAGGTGTTGCCCAATATGTTACAGTTAGTACTTATGGAAAATAAATTTTATTACGAAGAACCCACGACGAATTCAGTAGTAATTTGCAATTTAAATTTTATATCCTACACTAAAATCAACTCTACGCTTTTTTAATGTCTATATTAATGATCATTTTCTCTTAGTAATACATATGTTTTCCTTTTCTTATGTCATCGGGAGTTATGTTCATTTTTAATAAAATTGTACTGAGTAAGATAAAATGTTAATCGTTAAATATTTGACGTTAACACGAATTTAAATTGTAGAACACCTTGTTAAATTAGTAATGTTTATTTTTTTTATTTAAATGAACTAAATGTCGGGCTCTAAGCCGTAATACAAATGGACTTTTTTTATCGATATATATTTTTAAACGAGACAATTTATTCTTATACCTAATATGCATAAAACTTATTCTAGAAATTCAGCGAGTTTCGAAGGTACATAATATTATTATATAAGTATTTTAACTCGTTTTATTTTATTATCTTGTTTATATAATAAGAATAATTATGCTGTGGTGATATTTTTGACGAAAAAGGGAATTTTTATTATAAAATAAAGTCTATTTGTCTATTAAATATGATAAACATGATACGATTTCGTAAAGTACTGGTTATAGATCATATATCAAGTAGGTACGTAAGTGGTAGCGCGATTCGCATTACAATTTGATGACTCAGTAGTCAGATGATAGGCTGGGGGTTCGATATCTGCTCGTAGTACATACATTCAATAATTTATGGCGGTATGTTGATTTATTGGTTTGTATAATTGGTTAGGATTCTATGTTAAATGTTAATTATCATTGAATGCTATAAAATGACGTGAAAATAATATAGGTTGAAGTTGTAAATCACAATTTTCATTTTATAAACATAAAACGTGTTACGTCGTATCGCTTATAATATAAAACCTAAATTTTATTAAAACACAAATGTAATCTTTACATATTTTAACAATTAAAATGCAAAAAGATATTATCACTAGGGCGTATTTTATTATTATATATTAAAATATACATTTGGATATATATGTTCCAAAATATTTTCTCTATCAGCATATCATGCCAAAAGGACTTCCAATGCATGCATATCATCAACACACACATAAACACACAAAAATAGTGGTTCAAATTTTAACCCAAGATTTTTACTCTAGACCAACGTGTTTTTTAGCTCTTTACCTCTCGGCTCTACAAGATTGAGATTTAGATAAAACCCGTCGCCTTTGATCCCATACCTCTGCTCCGAATCCAAAGTAAAGCTCGTATTACAGTAAATCTTTTTCCAATTAAATCCAAAAACTTGAAAAGTATCTTAGTAATTTTTGCTGTATTACTTTTAAATATGTATAAACATATTGTATTATATTTTTAAATGAGGTTAAATTCTATGTGCATTATATTTTTCGCTTACAAAGTATTATTACTCGATAGGATATTTTTTATGGATTAACAAAAATATATCCTAATGACAATGTAGCACGGGTGAAAATTATTTGTGTTCAAAATATATACGTGATACAAAACGTGAATCTCTTGTTGTTAGGTAAATATGCAAAATTTAAGTATTAAGATTTTGTTAATATTTTTTTCAGATTTTGATAAACAATTATTCATAAAAGTAACAATTCCTATTGAATTCATATAATTTAATATTAATATGTTTTTTTAAAATAAAAAAAAATACATTTAATTTATCTGTTTTGAAACATAATTTAATAAAATTTAAAACATATAGAAAGAAATAATATTAAAAGTTACTAAAAAAAATTCATATTCCATAAAAAAATATTCGCGACCGTAAATAATATAAATTTTGTAATGTTTACATATCTAATAATCACAGTTACTTTTGATTTATAAATAAAGATGATAAAATTAGAACTATTATTCCGAACACTTCAATTAAAATATAATATTACTTACAAAAATAACAGAGAGGCCAACGCAAACCGCATACCCCCAGCCGCCCTCGGGAGGCACCAGCTCATATTTCTTCTCGTCACTATCACAGCTTCCCAGGCTACTTTTACCTTGCGAACTCATTTTACTTAACGCCTCAACGATTAAAGCGTATCTAAGAATCAATTACGACAACCTTTCTTTATAAAACAACCTCGAATAGTGGTCTCATAGGTTTTATAAATAAACAGCTCCGATTTTGTTTGTTTAAGGATTAAAATATATCACATTAATAAAGGATATATTATAGCATAAGACCGTAAACAGAAATAACGGATTTCCCAAACGTAAACTGACAAACAACTGATAAACCAAGAAATATTCTTGTCAGTACAGCATCGTGCGCTGTCTTACAATGAGCTAAGCACACTACGCGATCTTCATAAACACACTGATCGATTTATTTCATTATGATTATTAAAAATCGATTTTATTATTCAGGGACGCGTCTCTCTTTTACTTCCATGCGACATCAACTGCCACGATTTCATAATATTATATTCAATATCAGTTTTCGGACCAAATATGTTGACAGAAAGTTTTTACAAGCGTCCAAATGGTCGTGTCGAGTATTTTCATTCATACCGCATTAAATACCTATCAAGCACACTTATTGGCATATTAATTAGGGAGTAATTAGACAGTTGGATAATAAGTTATTATTTCGTTGCTGCTTCCACAAGAATCCGTTGCTTATGTCTTACTTGCTACAAAAAAATGTTATACAAAAGAAAATTGAATTTGAAAAACCTTGATATCGTTGAAACTGAAAGTAATTAATTCACTCACTTTGTACGTCTATTTTTAGCTCTCGAAACGGTTATTCGATGAAACCTCATCTATTATTATATTTCTTAGATTATTTTTAAGTATCCGGTTTATGAAAAAAAAACAAGAATCTGTTTATTTTATTTCATTAATTATTAACATCATCAACTATGTTTTATTGCTTCAGATGTTTATTTTTTTTGCAGACAGTTTTTGCATAAATTAGGTATTTTTAAATTTTATATATATTTATAATATTTATTTTATATGTATTTTAATAATTAAATTGTTAAGATATCATGAGCGTTTTATTATTAATTTTCCCATGATTAAAAAAAGGCTTATAATATATTCTTCTTGTTTGCTAATGTAAAAAACTAACAATCTAAAGATAACATATTTAAGTAATTATAAATATAGGTACTTTATATAAAACTTCAAAAATATAAGATTTATTGGGAGCGAAACCATTTTCAACGTGAATGGATTCCAATTCCATAAGCATTTAATGGCTTATAGCTCGTGTATGATATATATGCCATAATTCAGAAAGCAATTCAGCCATAATTTGTTCTTGCCTCAGAAGTCTGAAAATAATCTGTGTTTTGGTTGTTATTGAAATATATTGTGTTTTAAATAACTGAGGTCAGACTTTTTAAGAATTTTGACGTAAAATAACATATTCTCAATAAGATCGACCTAAGTTTTTAGCTGTAAACCGAGAGAGTTCGAATTTCGAGTCTTTGAAAGTTGTTGAGTTTTTCTGTTAAAAAAATAAATCAATGAGAAGTCAGTGTGAGGAATTTGGCAGTGTAACAATCCCGTACATCTGAAAGCAAGTAAAGCTGTTGGACCAGAGCCTCTCTTTTCGTTCGCGTTGGTTTACCGTTTCATCGGATTGTGAGAGAATCTCCTGCGTTTGGCTACTCATTTAGCTAACTTTATCACCCGAACTAAATTAAATATAATTTAGGCAGTTTATACATAAAATATGCTGGATAATTTAAATATACCTTACCTATTTAGTTACACACTTTATCGTGTCCATGATACTCAACGAGATGTACCGACTTGTGCATAATTTCTCAAAAACGATTGGAGGATCATAATATTAATCATAAAACTTGGTAATACATAGATCATTTTTAAGAATAATAAAAATCGAGGTCTATAAAAAGTAAAGAAACGCACCTACACACGTTTTGAGAGTTTTATAAAAAAAAAATGAATATTTAAATTAGACCAGTCTCCCATGCAGCTCGATTACATAGCTATTAAATGGTATCTATTTGTTGTTTAAATGGTAAAAATGGTATCTAAGCGCTTAGATTAAAACAATTGATGCATTGCAAAAATTAAGACTGCAATCTATACAATATATCGAGATATATAAACTGTAAATAGAGCAATCTATCTCGACCATCACATAAATATAATTAAGTCCTCCCGCTGCGCCCGTACGCGATAAACTCGAAAACTATCAAATTGATTTTAATACAGCTTTTACTAATAGACGAAGACATTAATGAGTAAGGTTTATGTGCATAATTCATTAAAGGTTTTGCGTGAATTGGTGATGATGATGATTGTTAAAGTTGTCAGAAAAATATATACCGATCAATAGAGATCTATATTATTATATAAACATTTTATGTAAACCCTTATGTACTTTAATTTTAAGCTAGCTACCAGTACATGGTTGCTAGTATACATAAAAAATCAATAACTTGTAATATTTTAGGTAAGGTTATAATTTAACTGAAATTGGCCCGTTGTATCATTTTAAAATCCGGCTGGGTTTATTATAAGCTAACGGTTCATCATCAGCCATCCGTCTTTTTTGTAACTTAGAAACAGTTAATACTAGTTATACAGTATTAACTGTTTTAATATTATAAATACTTCCGCGATTGACGTTTGGTAAGATAATTGCCGTGAGCTTACGGCACTTAGTAGTAAAATTGCTGTGAACTATTTCAAATTTATTATAAGACTAGACTAAGACGAGCGGGTCGCACGCGAAACCCTCGCGTTTATTCAACAGATTTTTACAAATTTCGAAAACTATGACAGTTTTGATTTTATGTCATTGTAACTGTCGACGTCTGTTTGCACGTTTTACATTAGTTTTTTTTTTATACAGCCATAGCGCCGCTCTCTCCCCGGCCAGTAACTTTTTTCGCTCTATAAAATTAATTCTTTGTTAAATCGTAACAATTTAATAAATTGCAATCAAGAAATCTCTTTAATCTTCTGCACATCTAAGGCTGAAGCTCTTCAAAATAAGAGCATAACCGATATTTTATGTGCAGCTATCGTTTCATAATCACTGGGACAAAATATACAATCTATTTTATATGTCGAACCACCAACAAAAGTGTCAATATTTTAATTAATAGAGATTGAATATAAATTATTGAATATAAATTATTGTAATAAATAAATTGCACTTTTAATTCCAAGCAGACACTCAAAAATATATTTAAATAAATTACATACATAAATAAAGTCTCATGCAATTATTAGCAAATCTTACTTATCCATTTTCAGAATTGACCAATAAAATTGACACAATTCTGTTTTCTAAGTAATAATTTTTCAGTATATTTTCCTTCCACAATATGAATAAATTAATCACTTTATCCTATTCTACAATTTGTTCTTGCGTTATACTTGAACTTATGCATAGTTATAATAGTTTGTTCGAATACTTACCTACATTTTAGGTTATACCTACTTTAAATTTCGTTTTGCAACTGTTTATCTTAACGAGCGATAAAATCTTTAAGCTGTTTTTGTAGGATATAATTTGAGTATATTATAAAGATAATGTAGATAGATTATATGTTAAAATATATGTCTGGCTTTATGTTCAATTAACCATATTTTAAATATATATCAGTGACAACAAATCAACGTATCCGATAATAATATGATGAGCGTGCAAATTAATATATTTGCTTACAAAACTAAATCAATGAATCGTTAATTGTCCCGTGTGAACGATCGCAGGAAATACTACCGATTGTAGAAATTCTTAATTATTAACAATGGAAATGGAATTGCAGATGACACCATTCTCTTATACCTCTGAAGGTTATTTTCGCAACGTGGGTGTCGACAGCTAATATTTTCCTGAAATTAATATTTACACTTGACAATAACCGACTTTAATGTTCATTGTATTATTTTAATTTTTGTACTAGCGTGTCTGCGTTTTAATGTGTCCTGAAGTTTGGAGATCTTTTGCGTGATTTCTTTGGACCAATCCACTAGATAGGCTTCATCTATCATAATTCATCTACCGGAATAGAATTTGAAGGCAGACAAGCAAAATGACAGCTTGAAAATAAGCGATGACTCCTGTTTATAGATATTGTCATTATAAGAAATACAAATCAATATTTTATATTGATTCTGTGGTGGTCGTGTATTGAAAGACAGTTCGTTAGATATTTTTAAATCTCGAGATCTTGGTAGCTATAGTAATTAATATTGCATTTATTATATGTTAATGAGTATTTGGATATTCTAAAACTGTCAATGTATACGAGTTTCTTATAATAGTTAATCCAATCTCCGCAGACTTTTGGATTGAATTGCGCTTTTTTTCATAAATTTGAGCGTGTAATTTGAATATTCAAATATAAATAAAAGAATGTCCTGTACAGTTCCAAGACTATATATAGGTATTCAGATGAACAGCGGCAACGTAACGACGCAGTTTCATAATTTTAAAGTTTTTATACAAGATATCCCTTTTTTCAATACATTTGAACAGATGTATATACAATGGAATATTAATATAGTGTCTAGAATATATTTTGCATCGTCACTGCATCATATCCCCTCCCCTCGTGCCTGTCTGTCTATTTGTCTCGGCGTGATAAAATCAAAACCAACCAATCGGATTTTTCATACGGTTTAACGGTTACCAATGACTGAGTGATCATTGAGAACGGTTTAGGTGTATAATTCGTTGAAGATTATTGAAGATTTTGGGTTAAAGCATTTACTTTGAGCTTAAATTATCTCTTTAATTTTATGAATTATTATTATTAAAATAAATTTGAATTTCGAATGTATTCTTTAAAACATATCATATTTATACTGTACGTAATTTTAAATGGGCTAGTAAAAAACTGCGTTTTAGTTAAATATCATAATAATTGTGTACTTTTATTATTAAGATGAATAGAGTTTACTGAATCCCACGCAAATAACAGTGTGTATGGAATCTGACGCGAATAGCTTAAGGTTAAAAATGGTACAGTTTTTACTTGTAAAGCTGTGACGTAAAGCGAAACAATAAATTATATATATAATATGGCCCAGTGGTTAGAACGCGTGCATCTTAACCGATGATTTCGGGTTCAAACCCAGGCAGGCACCACTGAATTTACATGTGCTTAATTTGTTTATAATTCACCTCGTGCTCGGCGGTGAAGGAAAACATCGTGAGGAAACCTGCATGTGTCTAATTTCAACGAAATTCTGCCACATGTGTATTCCACCAACCCGCATTGGAGCAGCGTGGTGGAATATGCTCCATACCTTCTCCTGAACGGGAGAGGAGGCCTTAGCCCAGCAGTGGGAAATTTACAGGCTGATTATGTTATGTGTTATGTAATATTTTTTCATGTATATTAAAAAACCTTTTTTGTTAAATATATAGTTAGGCTTATTTTCCTAGTTTAATAAAATATAAGTAATCTTATTCAGTAAATCTTTATCACCTATCTAATTATTATCATATTTTTACGATAAAGTATTATTATTCACGTACAAAACTTGATTTTAAACTCTTATTTCTTTCTAGTAATCTTCAGTTACCATCTTTGTCTGAGCGCCCCAAGCGGAGTGCGCCTCACAAGGGGGAAAGAGAGATTAAAGGGGCCATTGTCTTCGTACCTTTTAAAGAAAAATCCGTTTGAAGTCATAATCCACTCATAGTATTTATACATTCAGCCTTTGTGCAGGCGCACGTCTGTGGAGGTACTGTATTTTCTTAATTGTTAGCTGTCACGTTGGTAAAGTGAATAACTTCAGATTTGAGGTCTTGAATTCAAATCCGGATTTTTCTATAGAAAAATTCACAATACTACAATGGCGTTGCCTGTGTTACCCTTAAAAATGACGCAAAATCTGGGTACTGTACGTTGATCTTTTGCTGGTGGTGTCAGATAGCCTTTTTAACTGTTTTACTTCTACCGTCATCAGACTATCTAATGTATGGAACTTTATATTAATATAATTATTGTATAACGTCATCGGAAGAGACTAGCGTCTGAGACACAGGCTCGGCCTAGTTCAGGCGCTTGTACTCATAGAATAATTGCACGGACGAATTGTAATATTGTTCATAAGGTGTGATACATGCATGTACATTATTTGGTTGTAATTTCTAATAAACAATAAACTATGAGAGTCAGGGAATGGTGTGTTGACTAGTGTTGCGAACACAATAGTGCATATTAATTTATGTAGCTTTCATTCCACCGCAAAACTGCAATATAATAGGTATATTGATATCGATCGATTATGTTGCTGTGTTTCGGTTTGAAGGATCAGTGAGCCAGTGTAATTACATAAGGAACAAATATTTCATATTCGATGGTTGACGGCGCGGTGAAGCGTGTAAGGGTTGACTTATCATCGTACCAGTATCTATGGACGAAGGAAGGGTAAGCCGATCATGCATCGTACTTGTCATAATTTCCTAAAATATCTTTCATATATAAATCTTCTAAACGCGTGTACGTATTGATCCCCCTCCTGAATGGTTGGAATTTGACGTTTTTTTTTGTATATTTGATTGGGCCCCTGGATATATAAAATTCTTATTTCACTCGGACGGAGTCGGGCGTTCAGCGAGCCTACCTACCTGCCAAATTTTAAGTTTGACGATGTCATAGTTTCTGAGAATCGTGATTATTCAGTGAGTGGTATTTCGTTTTTATATATATAGAAGATCCTACTTTATCAATTTGTTAAAAACGCACACGGCTACACACCTATAAAAATATCATAAATACATTTAAATAAACAAAGAGACTTGAATTTAAACTAGGATTTTGAAATTAATTGAATTGTAAACATACGGGGACATCGTGTTTGTTTTTGATCCGGTTCTATATCTAACGTTAGATAATGCTTCACTCTACTTCGAATTGAAGTTGAAACGACGATGCCGCAGTCCATTAAATTATCTCCAAATATTTCTTAAATAATATTATGTCTTCAACCTCGGTCGGGTTTAAGTCGGTTCGTGCGTTAGTTGAACTTTAAAATCTAATGTTATCATAAGTACGCGTGCTTAGATAGTGAAATGTTATTATTAATGTTAATTGTTAATGACTATGTAAAAATAACCCTAGCATAATGAAATTAAGTAATTAGTGATTGTTGTGAAGTAATTTTAAATTAAGAATACTTTGACTCTTCAACTTTTTTTTTTATTATAGGGTAAACGTCATACTGTTGTTTTTGTTTCGAATACCAGGTTATATATTATTCTTTCTGAAAATGTACTTAAGTTTTTAAATAATATTTTAGTTTAATGGTTAGTATTAAATTATTTTATATAAATAAATTACTGATATTTTATATTATTTGCTTATATTTCGGACCTATATTTTTGGGAATAGCTACCGCTTATCTAAATAGAGATAAAACTGCCTGTCTAAGCATTTCAGGCGAACAGCTTTAGTCAATCTATAAATTTATATCCATACTAAGTCAAAGAATATATTTTACAGCTATCTATTTTTTTTTTATATTTTACGTTGGTAGCAAAAGAAAATAACTTTAATAACAACACTTTGTAAAATTTGGAAACGAATCAACGATTTTGAACAAAACTGTATTTTGTAATCATCAATCTGAACCAACATACCTTCACAAAAAACATGTTTTCGAGCAATGCAAAAACACGTATTTTACTTATTCAAACTTTTTATACATATTTTGATATAATTATTTATTTTTTATCGAAAGCGGTGCACTAGTCTTAATTATATGGCACCTCGCGCAGCTTAAATTGTTATCCACTTACTGACCTTCGACTTACCTTCAATTAATATAGTCCTTCCATAACTTGAGCTTAATATTCATTTTAAACATTTTTGTAAATTAATAATATTATTTATCGCAATCGGAACAATACTTACGGACAAACAATACATAGGTACATTTTAAAAAATGTTTACAATGTATAAACTATGTTACTATGTAACATAATAAATATATTATAGATTTTTTCTTACATTTGCATTTCGCTTTATAAAAAAGTTTAGTATTTTAGTTTTAAAGTATAAGTTACCCTGCTAAGACCAATTTCCAATTTAGTTCAGTATATTAAGATATATTTATATGACATATAATACGACATATTTAGACATATTTATTCTAACACCTGAGGGATAATAAGCCGTCCGATGAGGTACCGTTAGCAAAGTAGTTACAGGCGGATAAATCATTTACTACGATAAATATTCTAATATTAATAGTATTGGTTCATTACCAATTACAAAAAATACATATATATCATGGTATATACAAGTATACAATCTTAATTTAATCAAGTGAAATCAACTCGAGAAGCAATAAGATAAAGACCGAACTCAGAAAAAGGTAAACGCTTTTAATTGAATTTAATTTATATATCGATATTCGAAAACGAATTCGTCGTACCTTAATCGGTTAAGTGACGGAAAGTTTTTGTTTTTCAGAACCAGTTGAAGTTGAACCATCGTCGAACCCGAACAGTCAAGTTCGAAAAAGTAAAAGTTTTTTATAAAGGTCACTTTTCGTTTTGATAGCACCGTTTAAAGTAAATGTTAATTTTGTTTTTTAATCATTCAATTTTTTTTATTTGTTTTTTTTTTTTTTGGATAAAATTTAGTTATCATATTAATAATACAAATACAAGTGGATATAATTTAATTATTTGATACTTATATATGTGTTAGCTTAATCTTGATCTTGATGATGTTGATGAGGTCTTGATGATTACAGAAAAGTTCGGTTTAGGTTTATACAACTATATTCTTACAAATATTTTTCATATATAGGCGGACGAGCACATGGGCAAGTGGTCACCACCTCCCATAGACAATAGCGTTGTAAGAAATATTAACCATTCAAACTTCAAACTGGAACACAACATACTGAGTACTGCTGTTTGGCGGTAGAATATCTGATGAGTGGGTGGTACCTACCCAGACGGGCTTGCACAAAGCCCTACCAACAAGTGAAAAGTGAAAAGCGTGGTCGTTAGTAAATGTTAAAATATTTATAAGAATGTCGCGTTTGTAACGCTACAATAGCTTACTTACGATGTACACACATAACAATAAATTGCAATTGACTTAATAATATTCAGATGGTCATTATAGGCGAAGTAGCCGGAGTCTTATAATGTAGAAGGATCGGAACTCAATCTACCATAACAATGTTATATATACCAAGCTATTTTATACTTATGGGTTCCGGAATATGTATAGGTCAGAATATCGTCCGAGTCTGGTTTGAAAAAGCATGCGCTTGTTCGAATTTGAACCAGTGGCGTTATCCAGTTCTACCGAACAATCCTAGCTCTTTACAAAGACATTATAAAAAACAAAAGAATACGATTCTTTGACTACATTTTTAGTTACTCGCATAATACTAAATGTTGAGCAGTTGGAAATAATTTACAAAAACAACAAAGTCGAAACTAAAATTGCATTTAATCTACAAATTTCAAACAATAGCTATACGTATATATTATTTTGCTTATGTGTGCTGTTTATTTTAGATGACAATGTTAATGTATTAATTACAAGTACATAAGCACACACGTTAAAACTTACTATCTAATGTTAACTAATGTTATTACACGTGCCAAGTGTGATTGTATCCTCAAGTTTTTTGACATCAAATAGTATCTAAGGGTTCATCATTCCAGACCATACTTGACATACTTCCTAACTTGATTGGATTACATTGTTTCTCAATATGTGCTGATAACCTGCGAACTTATGATGGATGTTAAACTTTGAACTTCATTGAGGGACACTTATCTTGTTACTAGTCCTGTTTGACATCATGAACGAGGTGACCCTCTTCGATAGATTTAATAGTATGTAGTATAAAACAAGGAAATAAACTATTGCTTGGTAGTAGAGTTTTGTATAAGAATTTACGTTAAGAAGGTATCTATTCAGAAGCGTAGATATCACTCGTCAAATATTCTACCAAACAGTATGCTTAGTATTACTGCGTTCCGGTATTAAGGCGAATTAACCAATATAACTACAGGCGCAAGGGACATGACATCTTAATTTTCAAGGCAGATAACGCAGCCACTTTGCAATAAGTGGTTAATATTTCTTACACAGCCAATATCTACGGACCGTGTTACTATTTTGCATTAGGTGACCTAATTTTCAATACGCCTACCTACTTCAAATTTTATATAGGTATATATATTTTCTTTACTTTAATTCGGGTGAGATATCGGACCAAAATAACGTAATACGATTAGTTCTTAATAAGCGGCATATTAAGTAGTATCCTGAATAAAAAAATTCGCAATAAACATAAAAATAATAAATTTTGTTTAAAAAATTCAAGGCTTATAAAACAACCTTCTTTGAAGGAAATGCCCTGTATTAAAAAGGATAAATTATTCATAGATGCATTTTTTTTATTATCAAGTTTACAAATGCCATTGAAATTCAAAAGGGAAATATTGAAATTAATTTTATTGAACGTTTTTTTTTAACTCAGTCTAAAATTGGCTAATAATATTTTTTTACGAACTAGAATGTTCAATTGTTGTCGTTCAATGTTTCATCTTAATGTTCAACATCTGGTTCATACTGCTTCAAACCAGAACACTCAGGATATCAATATTAGTTTTCTTTCATTGTAGTAAAACTTTGCTGACAATGTGTGTACATCAAGGTACTTACCACAAGAGCGTTCCAGTGAATTTCTAGACTTAATAGAACAAGTTTTTATTACACTGGCAACAATGAAACGCCGCAAAATATTATGAAGGTTTTGTTTTAATTTCTGCATTTAAGTTGCCATCAATATCATCGTATTGCATAATAAGGTAGGTGTTAATGCTTGAAAATATTTACCTTTTAAAGGTTAATTATAGTTGTTCACATGGTGGTAGGACAAACCCGTCTGGGTAGGTACCAGCTACTCATCAGATATTCTGCCGCCAACCAGCAATACTTGGTATTGGCACGGGCACAAGGGACATAACATCTTAGTTCCCAAGGTTGGTGGTGCATTGGCGAAGTAAGGCATGGTTATTGGCCCATTTGCCGGTCCGCCTACCTATTACATAAAAATGTAGTTTTGTTGGTTATATAAAATAGATAGGCGGATACACAAATGAACAACCTGATTGTAAGTGGTTCCGTTCATTAACCTTCCCATTAACCATTCCTTATATCGTCAAATCCCCGCCAACCATGACAACTAAGATCTTATGTCCAATGTCCCAACAGTTACACCAGCCCACTCATTCTTCAATTCGGTAGATCCAGACGGGCTTGCACAAGCCTCTAACAAATATAAAATATATTTTTGCCAATACACCTATCTGTACCCGTAAAATACGTTGTTACCCACGATCGACTCGATCGATATTATTATTTTAAACTTCTTTGGAATTTTTATTATGAGAGAGATATGTTTGAGTAATTACATTTTTTGTTACTGACAGTCCGTTGATTTTTTAAAATAAAATGTTGTCAAATATGAACAAGGCCCTTTCATATGATTTAATCAATGACGATGAGAATAATGCTATATAATAATTCAATTTAATTAAAAAATGTGAAAAGATGGTGTATTATTTAATGGTGTCTTTATAAATGTTAAGCTTTAATAAGGCTCTAATATTAATAAGTTGGTGGGCTCTGCAGCATTCGCGTTTAATGAGACTGTTGACTGATGTGGATACGGCGCGCCTTAATATAAGGTTTAGTCACTTTTACAGTACAATCATATTTGACGTTTTACTTCTGAGTAATGGAGTCGATTATTAACGTTAAAGTATTTAATCTCGCTTTCCAGTATATATTTATGATAACAGGATGTACGAACACGTAAAGAATTTTATTTTTTTTATCTAGATATAGAAATGAACCAATTATAATTCAATTCAATTCTTAGTTTAATGGCTTTTAGTTGTGCCACGAACCAATTATAACGCAAGGACTAAGCATAATGACATTTGTTACTTTGACTTTGACTTTGATTTAATAGTATGACAATTACATGAAATCTTCATCATCTTTGATTACAGACTATTGAAATTAATTATAGGTTTAAAGAACTTTATTTCTCAAGAACATTACAGTTCACTTATGAGTACAGAATTTTACACATAATGCAGTTAAACATGTAACAAATAATTCGACCGTAAGGATATCAATTGGTAATGACTCAAAAAAGCGTTGGATAGCAACAAGGAAATTATTTAATTAATTTTTTTTTTTTGGCTTCGCATTTATTTTAAACTATAAAAGTATTTATTTGTTTAATATGTATTATTAATTTTAGCTTTAGTCTAGTTTATATTTTTGATTTGTTGTGGGTAGTTTGATAGAAAAAAAAACAAATTACGAATGACTTTATAATTTTTAAATATATACCTAACAATGTGATTTATTTTAGATTTTACGCATTACATTTGAAGTATGTATTATTTCAATTTACTTTTGAATATAGAAATGCTTTCGCACATTTTTATTTCATTTGGTAGTTTATTGTATCTCATGACACCGTCATGTAAAATGTTTCTTTTACTGTAACCTGTTCTCGCTGTAGTCAGTATTATATATATAATTATGACTAATGATCTACGGATGTCGTGGTTATCTTATCGTATTATACAATTGAATAATACTGTGTAGTAAATTAATGTTGTTGTAGTTTTTTTTGGGTTTTTCACAAGAAATAAAATATACAATCTAAAAATATTCCAAAATTAATACAATATATGATCACACAAGAAATATTAGTGAATTCCCGGCACGCCGTTCCCTTTTTTTGTAAACAATTGTCTAATACGGTGCGACACCTTTATGAAAGTGCCGACTATACAAAGCTTGAACTCAATCGGTTGAACGATGCGTGAACGCATAGATTATGAGCAGCAACAAGCAATTATCTGTTATATTATAAAAAAAAACACAAAGCTACTCTTTAGTATGTTACAAGCCTACCGGATGTGTTTGTAAAAAGTCCGTTACATAAGTAAAGCAGGTTGACTGAAAGGTAAATTAATTTATAGAAATGACACACGATACACGATTAATGAACGGGCAACACATCTGTGGAAATACGATTATCAACAGATAATAAAATAAAAAAAATATATATATTTATTATATTACATATTAAATAATACATAAATTTGCTTAAAATTACTTATGTTAAGATATATATTCTCGTGACAAGCTTGTATTGAAATGTTCTAGAACGGAGACAATAAGCATTTATTTCAACATATATTAGCTTATTGTTCAAAAATGTAGCTAAATAAACTGCTAGGGAATGAATGATGTCGCTAGTAAATCATTTGTGTTATTAATAAATGTTTTATGATGCCGCTAGTAAATCATTTGTATTATTAATTTATGTATTAATTAATAAATGTTTTTTATTTTTATTTAGTGGAGCTCGATATTTCGACATTATCTACGAATGTCTTGTTCACGTCTCGTGATGGTAACATGGTAAATATCCCGTTTTAAATACTGTTAGTAATAAAAATAACCATGTTAATTTAAAATCTTACATTTGTATTATATTTAGCATTACTACTAAAAATAAATAAAACTAATAAATTATATGGTTTTTTGTTACAACGAACAATTTAATTATAAAGTATTTTAAGCAAACGGCTCAGACAAGTTTTTTGTAACCTAGAGGTCTGTGTGCCGTCTATTTTGAAGTTGATTGATCGACTTTGCCGGATTTGTTTAGTTTTAGTCAAACAAACAGGTCCTATAAAGTGGCTTTAATACTAAATATTTATATCTAAGATCTTAAAACACTTCGATTTTTTTATGTATGAATTTATTATATGGATGTATCTCGCCTACACAATATGAAATTTATTTTCATCAGATCATGGCAATATCCTCGTATACAGGCCATATACATATAAAAAAATAAGTTTCTTTTTTTTAAATATAATTTGTTAATAATACATTTTTAAACTTTTTTATCTAAATTTATTTACATAAGAATTATTAACATAAAGCCTCATCTGTATACAAATAATAATTCAAATTATTTACTCTACGAATCATGACCGCGTGGAAAGGTGGCTAGAACCCCCGTTGAATCGCAATTCCAATAATCTGGGCAAAAAATGAATCTCCTCCTTTCACCAGTGGAGGCAATAAAGCGAGATGTTATACTTTTAAAAAGGTTTTTGCACTACGATTTTAAAACTATTAAAGTTTAAGTTTACATATTTTCGAGAGAACAGAGTTCGTTAACATAAGAAGTTGTAAACATTAGCATTCACATTTGAATTATTATAGACGAGATTTAAAACTCTTTAAAGATTGACAAATATAAAATATGTATAGCTTGTTTTATCATAGTAAGGATTTATTGACTTTGCGGCGTTGGAAACTTAGTAGTATAAGTTGATCTTTACTTCTCGTGTTTATTTAACGATTGTCTCTGACTCGGAGACAATAGTTAAATATCATGATAAACATTTTTGTAAATATATATATATTTTTAGAACCAGAAATAAGAATTACTAAAAGAAAAAAAATAAACAAATAGGCTAACCTTTACAACAATGACCTTTAATTTACAATAACAATCAATCTACCACAAAAGAAAAAAAAAACATTTAATTTACAAGAGAAATAACCATCAACACTAAGATTTAAGTGCTAAGTATAAAAACATACAAAGAATATAAAGTTGTTACAATATAATAGCAACAGTGGTGATAGTTAAAAAAAAAACCATCAACACTACACAGTCAATATGATAATTGCGATCCAATCTGTCTGCCGCCAAAAAACAACTCCCGCCTTTTTTTTTTTTTTTAAAGTGTATTTGTTTGACATGACGCAGATGTCGCTCGGCTAAGATGTTTATTCCAACACGGCCTTTCCTGACGGTGCGCCGTCCTCGGGCACCCACACTGTCTCTTGATCGCTGATGAGATTCGCAGAAGGCCCGGCTATAGCGACATCCACGATCTCATCGTCATCATAGGCACCTGTCGAAAAGAATTTATTAAAAATAAACGAAATAGAAAAATATTTGCCGAATCTTTCATTCATCACACTTAAGCGGCCCTTTTTCACTCAGCCATTATCTATTTCGTCAATCACACTAATTAAGCTCGTGGTAAACACACAAATATAAAACTTATTGGACAGAAACGCAAGTCCTGGGCAGAGGCACTATTACGCGATGCCCACTTTACTTTACCTTTGGGCAGAGGCAGTATTACGCGATGCCCACGATATAGATCCATCGAGCAGAGGCAGTTTACGCAGTGCTCATATTTTGACATGATGAGATAACGTTTGGCACACTTTCAGGTGGCTTACTTGAGAACTTCGCTTTACATTACTGTTTTACCAGTCAGACTTTCATGGTTCGCCATCGTTTGCATTACACATAAACTCATAGCTGTAAATAAAAGCGATTGAACTCACCCTCGAAGAACGATGCGCAACTTTCAGGGCACCATTCACCCTTCCAAGGTACCATGTATTGGGCCGCCGCTTGAGTGGTCTTGCCACGAGCACCACTTAGCAGTTTTAATTCATAGCGGCCACCTGGTAAAACTTTGATAACACGGTATGGGCCTCGCATCCCAGCGTCGAGTTTTCCGGTTGACTGCGAATATTTTATGACGAATGCACAGTCACCGACGTTAAACGTCTTCGGAGGTCGCCGGTCTTTGTTAACGTAAGAATCTTGATTATTTCGATTCTTCTCTAGCAGTTCGCCAGCTCGGCTTCTGCGCATCTCTCGCCAAGCTTCCCGAGAAGTGGATGTGTTTTCAATTGCGACGTCTCGAATCAAGCTTCTAATCACGGGCGTGGTAGCTTCGATGCCAACTAACAGATTTAGGGCTGACAATTGTGTAGATTTCTGCCTGGTTATATTTAGCACAAGTTGAATTTTAGATAGAGACTCTGACCAAGACTTATCACTAGTACTACTACCGACGCGTATCAAGTTCAGGACTGTACGGACGTATCTCTCAGCTTGACCATTCGAATGATGCATCCCGGGCGTCACATAATGTATGTCACACCCGAGTGCAGATATCCAATCGGTGAAGTCAGCGGCTTCGAACATACGTCCGCGGTCACACACAACCAGTTTCGGAACTCCGAACAGAGATATCGCATTGTCGAGGACGTGTTTAAGTTCACTGGTGTCCTGGCGATAAATGGGATAAAGCAAGCAGAATTTTGTAAAAGAGTCCACCAGAACGAACACAAATTTATACCCGTTAGATTCAGGCAAGGGGCCCAGGACGTCAACGTGGATTGTATCAAAAGGAACATCGGGCTTACGCCACGATGTGATAGGTTGTCTGGGGGCCCTAGGAACCCGTTTCTTGGAAATGCAGATGAGACAATGCGAGGTATATTTCGCGACAAACTGCTAAGGCCAGGGAACCAAAAGTGCTTCCTGATAAGGTCTAGTGTCTTATCAGTGCCAATATGCCCATGTTCGTCATGGAACACGCGTAAAAGACTTAGCCGGTGACCTTTGGGAATGTAGCACAAAAGTCGAGATTCCTCGCCGACTGGTGAGTACCGATAGTAAAGAAGACCGTTACGGCTTTCATAGCGTCGTGAATCTAATTCACCTTCGCTAAGCTTCCTAAGAAGGTCACGGGTTTCGTCATCAGCCGCCTGGGCCATCTGAGCCCAGTTGGCTGGTTTATCGATGTGATTAATGTGCACTGCTAGTGGATTCCTGCTTAAATAATCAGCGTGCGTCATCATTGCACCTTTTCTATACTGGATCGTAAAGTTAAAATCTTGCATAAAAATCCACCAACGAGCAACGCGCGGAAGCAGGTCCTTCTTTCGCTCGGTGGCCGGTTCAGAGCGTCGCAGTCGGTGACAATTTTAAACGGGATTCCAATTAAATGGTGCCTAAAATTTTGCAACGCCCTGACGACCGCCAGCGTCTGTAACTCGTACGAGTGATACCTGCTTTCAGCGCCCTGTGTCACCTTACTAAAATAAGCTACGACTCTCTTACAGCCATCATCCTGGACCTGCATCAGCACGGCCCCGTAGCCTGCGCTACTGGCATCCGTGTGAAGTTCAGCCTCTAAACGAGGATCAAATATTGCGAGTATCGGTTCACTAGTTAATGCTTTGATAACATATTGGCGAGCCCCAATTAAATTTAGTGTCTTTTTTTTTTAGTTTTCGCTTGGTTTTCGCTTTTTAGGGCAGGTATGGCGCGTGTGTCCCGTGTACAGATGTAACACTTAATGTTAGAATTCTTCGAGTCACGCTTCCTAACCTCACTAGGCCTAACTCCACGGCTATCTATTTTAACGTTGTGATTCGGTTTTACATAAATAGCAAGGAATGAAACTAAAGTTTCTACCGTCAGATTAGCGTTCATGGCGGCCGCCCTAATTTGTGCGTCAGTAATACCACGAATTACGATTTCAACCCTTAGGTCCTCACTCAACCCATTAACTATGCGCAGTCGCAACAAGGAGCGGCGTGCGTATTCGGCATACGTGGGAAACTGATCAGAGGTAGTGGTCATAACCTCAAAGAGAATATTTGCCCTGTTGATCCTTTGTGGGCAAAGAGACTTAAACTCCCTCTTGAAGTTCGACCACGACCGATCATTTGTTGTCCACTCGTCAAGCTAAACCCTCGCGTCCCCCTTCAAGCAACCCGCAACTCGAGATAAACATTCTGACTCACCCCAGTAATTCGCAGATTTAGCACGTTCCACTTCGTCAAACCACACCTCAAAATTATGGATAGTCGGATCAAAATTAGACACATAATAATCACGTTGCTTATTGCGGGTAATCGAGAACAAAGCGTCAGCGAAAGTATGCGCTGATGAAAGTAATTCGCTATCATTCTGAGATGTGTTGGGCACGTTACGCGGAGGAGGCGTTTGCGAGATATTCGTTGTGTTTTCCTCAACCGCATTTAGCCTAGCTATGATTGTACTTAACGCCTGTTTCACCGAACTATCACGTTCAATACGGCGAGAGAGATGGTGACGAGACCGAGAACGAGAACCATGCCGACGCGACCCTCGTTTCGACCTACCGCGAGGTACTTCGACCGAATTACTACGCGAACGCGACGTATTAGACATAGCAAAATAGATTGATGGTTATTTGCTAATATTGGTACCAAGTGGGCACAGGCGAATCCCACTTCTGATTTTAGAACCAGAAATAGGAATTACTAAAAGAAAAAAATAAACAAATAGGCTAACCTTTACAACAATGACCTTTAATTTACAATAACAATCAATCTACCACAAAAGAAAAAAAAACATTTAATCTACAAGACAGATAACCATCAACACTACACAGTCAATATGATAATTGCAATGCAATCTGTCTGCCGCCAAAAAACAGCTACCGCATTTTTTTTTTTTAAAGTGTATTTTTTGACATGACGCAGATGTCGCTCGGCTAAGATGTTGATTCCAACAATATATATTGATAAAATATATAATATATATACTGATACAACGGTTATGTTTTTAAAATAATCTGCAGAATAAGTTTCATAACGTTTTTTTTTGTTTCTAAGACAATTTTGTGGAAAAAAAAAATTGAAATAAAATCTTTTTAGGTCTCGTATTTTTAAATTTGGACCGATAATTATTGTTTTAATATTGATAAATAACCAGTCTTTATTCGTTTTTATAAATCAGAAAAAAAATTAGATTTTAATTGATACTTTTTTTTAAATAAATATTTGAAGTTGCATTTTTTACTTATATTGAAAAAATCTAAAAAATGTAATAACTCAAAAATGGTTCACTTTTGCATTATGCAAATAGGGGTTAAAATTATCACAAATAATCACCCCTATCACCTCCTAACGGGAATACGTCGAATTACCAATAACCCTGTATATATGTATATTAGATTTTTATTAATTATTATTTTATTGTTCGCCATACCTATTGTTATTGGAACATACATATATTGAAACAAATTTATTTAAAAAAAAAGACCCAATTAGGGTTTATTTTTTAAATTGATTGGAAAAGTTTTTGTTCTATCTAGATGGTTTTTACGTATGTATCACATTACAATATAAATTTTTTTTTGAAAGTAGAATTGATCTTGATTAAATTATTTTATGCAAACTATCTTGACTATGTGAACTAACAAAACTATAATAATAAATTAGTTGTTGAAATGGTGAAAAAAATCCACAACAAAGTCATATTTATAGCGCTTCGCATCATAAGTCGTTCAATGACATAAATAATAACAGGAATGGATACATTTTTTTTTCAATAGGCGCATAATAGTATATTTCTATTGTTTTACCCGAAACAATACTTACAGACACGTTTATAAAACTATTAGTATTGTTATGAGACTCACTAAATGTTTGTTTATTTGTATATACGTCTGAAGAGTTAACAATAAAGGAATAAACTTTAAGATATCCGTTCTAAAGATATATTTGCTATTCTCCGTGGGCCAATCCGAAAGAAATATTTCCACCTTTATTTAAATTTACTGTAAGAACGCACACAAGCAAACGCACTCCTACAATGATAAGTTTACCCACAGATTATGGCTTTGTAAAATATATACAATAAATTTTATACCTTTAATGCGCTTCCAAGCAAGCGGTTTAAGATAAAGAGGTTTTAGTGTATGATATTTAAATTCTTAGACGAACAACCAACGTCTTCGTCAAAGCCTCAATCTTCGTTGTTTACATATTTTGATTAAAATTACACAATACAGCGAGTTCGAAATTTGAAAATGTTTTGTTTGTTTTTTATCAATACTCTCAATTTTAAATCAAATCTCAAACACACGAGTTACGCTACAATACGTGTTTGTCTTCTCATGTTGACATACCCACGCATATTTACAACGTATTTTGGTTTCGAATCCAAGACAATATAATATGACGGCTTAGAGTCGTTATTGAGGTAAACCCCACACGACTTTACTGTTTTATTATGTTTACTTTTCTTAATTGTATAATAATATAATGCAATGGAAATTTTGCAGTATCTAAATGCAATCAACATATAAAAATACATTATTATTTAATATTCAATACTATTTGAAACTGTCTTGGTAGTCCAGTGGCCACAGATACCGGGGTCGTCGATCCAAGCTTCGGCTCGGGCCATTAAAAAGTTATTCGGATTTTCTATTGAGTATTTCATACCAGACCGAAATCTAGAATTTGACAGTACCTGACCTCGGAAAAAAGGTAAACCATGCACCGAAACTCACATACATCTGTGTAGACAATGAAGCACTATAATATTTCCTAAGCAGTTAGCCAGCAGATAATTTTGTTTTTTTTTTTAAATATTTTGGACTATTCCTGCGTTGCCAGACAAGGAAAACAAACATATTTAAATATCAACACATCATATCATTTCATATTTAAATATATTTGACATGTCTTGTTTTCCTTGCCTTAACTGAAAAAAAAATATTCTTGAAATATTTTAACTGTTACATAAGAGTTATTTCATGAGTTCAATAAAGCCTTATCGCTTCACAAAATACTGAAATTCCAATTTTTCCAAACCTTTATATATTTTCAACTTAGTATAATATCAAATGTTGAGGCTTATCATAAATTAAGTATCAATAATTAAATATCGGAATTAGTTCTCATAGGTGAAGATATCTCATACAAAAATACGAATAGATAGCTCTATATTTTTTAAAGTCAGATAATAATAATATCTTAAGTCCTTCCAAATTCCACTTATGTTGAATGTATACGACAAATAGTTTAGAGGGTAACGACAAGTCTTTGGTGTTTCGCATAGTGATATGAACGTGATTCAGATTTAATGAATATGTCGAAGCATCAAAACGTTTAGTTAGGATTTATTTATATCGTACATGCTGGCAACGTCAGTATGACGTAGAAAAACAAGTGACAACCGAAAAGTGTGATAGTTGATGGGAATATCGAAAATATATTACGAACGTGAACGACTAGAATTAAATTTTCGAATATCATCATCTCTGATAACGAGTTGACGCCTAACCCCTTCGATAAATTTATAAATTATTTGAAACATTTCGAATGAACTTCGGTTATCTTTTATGGGACAACTCAGTGATACTTTTATATATATAATCATAATTAATAATGAAAATCCTTTATCTGTATAATCTACTTATTAATAAAATTATAATATAATAATAATTATTAAAAGAAATATAATTTCTTCATTTTCATCACCTCAAAACAGTTAGTTATAAATTTTAACATTCATAATTTAAATTTATAATAAAACAAACATTGTAAAATAAGATAAGGAGTGAAGCTGTCTATTTCTAGTGACTTCACTCAATAATTACTCAAAATAAATCAATTAGATTTAACGAGCAACTTCACCATATAGATGTCGCGTCATTTGAAAAAATCACTCTCATCCTTTTTTCACGTGTCAAAATCAGTATAACTTCAAAAATATGTATTCAATATTTCTATACCATATTGTGTAAGTATAATTAATAATAATAAATAAACAAGACTTCAATATGGATAACAAGAGCAATACCTCGCGATGTCGTGCTTTAATCGTCTCTGTTTCTTGTTCATTTCTATGTTCTTTTTATACGTGTATATCAAATATTACGTGCAAGATATAAAAGCTATGACTAAAGACAAATATTAAAAATTGAAAGCGTTTGAGTAACTAATAGTATAAACCCAATAAAATACCTAATAAAATGCAAAAATCTAGTATTAAATTAAATTGTGTCAGCATCTTTCTGTCAAATATTTGTAGCCTAATCCAATTGCGGAAGTAAAGATAAATAAACGACATGAGAAGTCTATAAGTAGTATTTATTATGATTTTGTAAAAAAATGCCGTTGGATGTTGCTGAAATTGTTAACGGAATTCTTTAAGAAAAATTAGAGTAGATATAAATTGTTAAGTGCACTAGTATGGTATTATAAATAAGTATATATTAATCAAGAACTGTTTGTAGTACCTAATACCTATTAGTAAATCGAATGAAATATATCAATCTGAGGTTTGACTTGTAAAGAGTTTATCTAAGTATCATAATGTCAATATTATTAAATAAATTCTAAATATGACAAGGCAAGGCAAAGGCTTAGAACGGGACGAGCATTTTTGCAGAAAGCCGCACTCGTTGGCGCACTGTCAGGAAAGACGTTAAGGGCGGAAACCACTGTAGAAATAACTAAAGCCAGAAAGGCGCAAATATATACATGTCACTTATATTTTATTTATTCCATAAAATAAAATAAATTGTGATTTGTATATATAGTTTTACTTTTATGTTATTTAAGCATTCATGTTTGCTTGGAACCACTGAAAAAAATACTTTTTAACTTCTCTTTTTGAAGATTTCTTATTAATACTGTCACTGTATTTAAATAAGTAATTTTCGGAGAGTTTAAAGCGTTGGGGATACTATTATTAATGTTGACCGGAGAGACGAATCTCGCCGCGATTGTTCAAAATATCACATTTTTTAATTATCATAATTCTCGTGACAATAAGGCATTGCTTAGGCTCATACATCAATTGAAGTTTTTAATTATAAAAAAAATAATACAATTGTTATAACATTTTTAATATAACAAATCAATTGAGATTTACGCGCCAACACTATTATTAGAGCCAGTCAGATGAACATAATTTTTTGGCAGTCCGTCAACAAACAATATCTTCAGAATAATTATATTTATATACTAGCTGTGCCCGCGACTTCATGCGCGTTTGAATTTAACAAAAAAGTTACATGAAAGTACCGTCAAATCCGTCGAGCCGCTCCAGAGATTAGCCGAAACAAACAGACAGACCGACAGACAAAAATTAAAAAAGGTGTAATTTTGGTATATGCCGTGTACATATATAATGCATTTACTAAAAATCGTTTATTTTAATATTACAAACAGACACTCCTATTTTATTATATATATAGGTGATTGCAATTGCTATTATTATTTATTTCAAATATTAGGTAAGTAGATATATACATGTACATATTAAAACTCTAACTGGAAATGTCCGTTTATTTATCGTTTTGCAGATACGTGTTCTACTAAATTTAATAATTTACACCAAAACAGTCCATATCAAGCCTGGTAGTTAGGTCCAGTACTAGTCAAACGATATAAATTTCGTGGCTTCCAGCGATAAGCATTCAATTGCTCATGAATATAAACCAGGCACTCGTATCCAAATCACTCATCGTGTTTAAAGACAAAGCATTATTCCCGAAAAATCATACATATAACTTACCATTCTATATAATAAAATATTGTATACATTCATAAAAAATCCCGAAGTCTAAGTTCAAGACGAACTTTGCAATCAAACGCGTAGGAGCGTACGTGATTTCTTTTTTCGCTTTATTCGAAGAGTGATTGGAATAAATTTCGTTCCATCCAAATGTTAATAAGGGTTGTTGAAGCATAATTATAATCAATACGCCGAGAACACACAAAGAACCACTCTGCAAAATGCATTACATAAGTATTCAGAAATAAGACGACTATGGAATTCGAATTATCTGGAAACAAAATAGAATGTTTCTATAAACAAATATAATGTAAACAGTAATGTCCGATTGGTTGTTTTTTTTCTTACGCGGTTCAGAGGTTCCAATTATTTTCGAAATCGCCTTACCAAGTATATTGGAAAAAGCCATCGAAGTTTAAATTACTATGAAAATGATTTGTAATCGAACCGCACAGTACCGACCTGGTTTTATTAACATGGTATTGACAATACAGTTTGCTAGGTACTATAAACTTTGGTCTTTTGCGTTATGAAAAGTCCTTGCATTTCGCTGTGTACTATTTTGGTTTTTTATAGAAGAAAGCCCTTCTTGGAAATATATCACAACAATACTTAAAAGTTAAGTCAATCGGATCAAGAATGTAATAACATTCTGATAATTTGTTCTTCGTCTTTAACATTTGATTACTGAATTGGTAACTTGATGAGGTTTTCGGGGTCAAATTATTTGTTAAATTCATTTAAATCTCTTTTTCTTCGTAGTTTATTTTTTACTTAATAATATCAAAATGTTCTTTCTAATTGATGACTGAAAAAAATTTTCGAATATTTCGATATTATATTTTACCAGTGTTTTTTTTTATTTCTTGAGCCGAGATGGCTCAGTATTTATAAAAAGGTTATCTTAACCTATAATTGCGTGTTTAAACCCAATCAAGCACCAATGAATTTTCATGTGCTTAATTTGTGTTTATAATTTATAAGCGGCGAAGGGAAACATCGTAAGGAAACCTGCATGTATCTAATTTCAATTAAATTCGGTCACATGAGTATCCGCATTCGAGCAGCTTAGTGGAATAAGCTCCAAAGCTTCTCCTCAAACGGCGAGGAGGCATTTGCCATTGTGACTAAATTTCGGATGTTACTTAACTTTTTTTTTGTATTTATTTATTACAATATAACTAATATATCGTTTCCTTGTCCTCAGGTACGTCAGCGTTTTCATGTGCTACTCCACTGGCTGCATCAAGCCCATTCCGATGATATTTTGCCGCGAAACATCTGATAAAAGTAATAAAATTCCTCTAAATCTAAGCTTATCTCATATTTATGAGACGACAACAACGACATCTCTTGAAATGATAATTCAGTGTTGTTTTAATGTAATTTATGTTAAGTTTAATTAATGTAAGTTAGAATACCCTGAAGTGTTATTTTTGTAAGTATAATTCAAACCCTATATATAACAACAAAATAACAAGTAGTAATCAGTTAATATTATAAAGTTCTACGAAGATAAATATTGCTTAAGGACGATATTACGCAAACAATTGGAAGCAAATAAAACAATATCCAATAACAAAAGGTACAATTGAAATAATATAATAACCCTTTTGTTTGTACAAAAGAGTTATTATATTTTACTAATTAAACATACTTATAATTTAATATTGGCAACTATTTGATATATACTGACGCTTTTTAATGGATCGGTATAAGACTGATCAATCAACGCGGAATCATACATGGGCTATTATTCATAATTTTTTGAGTTCCGTTGATCCATCTCCATTTATGACCAGCTGCAGATATATAACATGATAAACCATCGTCGGATTGGAGCTGTTGAATCTGTGAGGTGTCTATAGAAAGAAAATTAGAATGAGGCGATCCTTAGAAATATTATTCGGAAAGAATACGCCTACATGGAAAAAATAGTTGTCGTTTCAAAGTACGAGTATACGTATTATTTCTGTTTATTATTAGGTAAGTGAAGTCATGAAACGTGAAAATACGTTACTAAAGAGAGGAAGCCGCTAGCAATGAGCTTTTACTGTACAGAGAATAGTTTTGATCAAGAAAAATATATAAAAATACTAACCCACGACGGTCTGCGTGAAACTGACTAGGAGTCTCCTCTCGACAAAGTACTTATTCAATATTGTGCAGAACAAATTGTATATCAATACATTAACAAAACTATTAAACATAAGATTTTTTTTTTTACCTTCTTATAGTTATGACAACTATCACAAATAATACTTTGACATTCTTAACAATTATTTGTTTCTTAACAATTCGAAATTGTTGATATAATTTTAATTATACATGTAATAGTATAAAACAAAGACGGTTTCTGTTTCTGTCTGTATCTCAACTTCTAAACCATTAAACGGATTTTTATTACGGCTACTATTAGTGAAATAGAAAGAAGCATAAACGAGGAATGTTTTAAGTATTCAAAGAACTGTTTCCGTACACTTGGCTTTTCTAACGCTGGATAAACTTTAGAAGATCATCAAAACAGTGTACTAGAAAATTGTAGGGTATTAATTTTAATAAACAATTACACAAAACATAGGTATTTACCTATAGAAAATACATAACTATTAAAAGTGTATATCTGTTAAGGTACACACATAATAACTAATTTAATCTATTGAAAATTAATACAATTTTATTTTGTGATGTCATATTTTTTTAAATTATTTTTGAATGCTTATTCAAATAAATATTTTTGTTACCATATGCATTTAATATAGATTAAAAATTACTTTTACACTATAACATCCGAATGAATACAGTAGATACTACCATTTCCGAATTATGTCCAACTAAAAAAATCGTTCGCTGCGGGTGATCGGATACGTGGTTGTAACAATTAATCCGATATTTTGATCAATGATTCACAATAAAAAAAAATATTAATAGTTTTAATACATGACATATTTATATAAAGTAATATTAATTAAAGAGATGTATTCATATACGTATCTATAATTAATAGCAACCGTGCGAGCTGGGTCGCTACTATAAATAAAAAAAAAAAAAGGCTTAGTATTGAGATTTGTTTTTGTGATCGTCACCAAAAATAATACTTTTTGGGGTTCATACTTCTATAAGACGACGATTTGAGATTGGATAGAATAATTAATAATAACAAATCTCTAACCACAGTAAATAATATATATATATATTATAATATAGGGGGCAAACGATCGGAAGGCTCTCCTAATGGAAAGTGATTACCAACGCACATAATCCTTAAACTCTTAATTGCCCTTAAAGATTATTGTGTGCATATAACAGTCTAGTCTTGTGAATTTCAATTCAAAATAAATAATCAAAAGTAAACAAGAGTTAATGCTTCGTTACAAAAGGGACCTGAAAACACATGAAGTGTAATGAAACTGAGTACCTTATTTACATGCGAGGGAAAAGTCATTAGTAAGGTCAACAACCCGACCTTCTTATGAGTTATAAAATTACGTACCGCATCATTTACGTTAATTATAAACTGGATATGAGAATAGAGGACGCTGGCACTTAACTTTGATAATGTTACTGTGTTGTTTTGCATCTTTAAAATTCGAATGCAATTACAAACTTCAAATATTTTTGGCATCAGGAATTACGTTATGCACTGCCTCAGCTTACGTAAATACCCACAAATCAGGACAATTAAGCAAATAAGCGACGAGCTTTATGATTAAGAGCACGAATCACGAAATAATAAGATAGTATTCCAAAAGAGTTCGTTAAAACATACAGCTGAATAAATATTTTCTTTTTTTTATAGTAAAGTTAGGCAGACGGGTTGTTACCTTTTTCTGCGGGTATGGATTTGAAGAAAACAGTTTTGTTATATTACTATTTAATTGTAGAAACCAAAATTTATAAATCAACAGTTACAATAAGTTACTTAATTTAGTTACAGTTTCTGTAATATGGATAGTTAAAAAAATATGCCAGCTAGATTCAGCGCGGGTCACTTGGGATATAAAGGAATGTTTGAAAATTCAATGCATTATAATTTATCTTATTAAATATTAGTATTTAGGCGCCACTGACGATTTAAAGATTGTATATTTGATTATTTAGTACACCGTTCGCCAGGCCGGTGTAACTAAGTTTATATAAAAAATTTAAGTGGGTACATCACCAAATTTCCAGCTACATGTGGATATTGATTATATCTAAGGGAACAGGCATGCCATCCTTGGAGTTGCACCAGTAGCTATCTGGACACACTCAACCAGGAAACTGCAGCCGTCCACACTTAATATTTCAAATCCATGTAGTGGGTAAAAAAAAATACCTCCTGCAATACGAAATATACAGGTTCAATAATCAAGTAAATAACCAAGAAATAAATACCTTTAACGAGGGATGTAAGCAGTAATTTACCTTCTGGAGGTTCAAAGCCCTGCTTACTTTAAATGACGATTTAAACTCCGGAGAATCATTCCAATGGGTCAAAAATCACTGTAAAACACAAATTAAACATGACTACGACTTACTGAATTACAAACCAACGTATTTAAGCAAAAACAAGAATTAAAGACTTACAATTTTTTAAAGTCGGTAGAAATATGTTGTATAAAGTTTTATCAAACTTCAAAACTCCATTATAAATATATTCTGAAAAGATATATGATGTTAAAGCACTGAAGTAATAATCAATCACAAATTAAGAAACTCAACTATCAAGGTAACTTACCGATATATTCAGTATATCGAATATGAAGTTTGAATTCGGTGTTAAACCGAAGATGTAAAAATGCAAAAAGAACGAAATCGAAGGTTCTTGAAACTTTGAAAGGCGCGGGAGTGTGACCAGAATCACTACCAGAAATACCCTAAATCAAATAGGAATTATATCCATATTTAAATCAAGGAAATAGTTATGGAATGATTATTTAATTTAATAAAAGCCAATTATAAGGCATTTACATAAAGATACACTGACCTTTAAATTGGATGACAACTAATAAATTAATCTGAAACGATGCGAAATGACTTCCAAACAAATACAACAAACGAATTAGATAATAAAATCTAATTTCAATAATTATTTCACTGTACTGATAAAATAAATATAATAAATATAATTTATTTTATTATTTAAATTCAAATAAAATGCCAAAATGATGTATAGAGCTAGCAATACCGATATATGGGAAGTGGGAAATGGGTTAACGGCACGGATTTTAGCGAATTGAGACTTTTGTGACGTTTTATATAATTTTAAAAAAAGTTAAAATTATAAAAATAATTTTTAATGTAACAGGGTAAATGGGCCACCTGATGATAAATGGTCACCAACACCCATATACATTGGCGCTGTAGGAAATATTAACCATTCCTTACATCGCTTATGCACCACCAACCTTAAACTAGAAGCTAAGATGTTATGTCCCTTGTGCCTGCAGTCACACTGACTCACTCACCCTTCAAAGTCGCACACAACAATATCAGTGGGAACCCAGATGGCCTATCACAAAGCCCTATTAACAAATAAATGTAAACCAGTCGAGTGAGTAGATGCATTTATTTTTATAAACGATTTCATATCCTTAGACATAAACGGGCAATAAAAAAATATAAAATTACCGAATTTTAATTATATCTACAACAATATACCTGGCCAAAATATGTACTGTATACGTTGAAATTATATTCATATTTTAAACCTTTACGTCCTTATAAAACTATTAGTTCAATTTATTACTATTAATATCATGGACTTAAATATTATTAGGATTACTTATATTTATATAATATAATTCTGTTCATTGGTCTAGGCGATATTGCATTTCTACATAAACTTAGTCAACTGAGGCTCTGGATACAAATACCCGACCGAACCAATAAAGAAGATTTTGCAGTCAAGAAATTCTCAGCAAGACCGGAGTTGTTTGGAAGGTGGCAGCATTTGCACTCCAATGCCTTAGAAAGGTCTTTAATCACTAAAATATATTACGAAGGGCTGTGTAATGAAGTTGGCGAATCAAAGTACATAAACTCAAAGCCGGGTCTTAGTTCTAGTTGCTTGTGAAAAGTTCAAATCAGATCTTATTCAAAATCAAAATATAACTTTATTATTATTCAAGTTTTTAAAAGCACTCTTGAATCGTCATTTTACAGAATTATATTAAATGTAAAGATACTACCGGGTAGGAATGTAGATCCTACCGAGAAGAACCGAAAATAAACTCACTAGTTTCTGTACTTTCCAACATTTTTCAATCGAATACAATTACATTTTTATAATATTATATCGTGCCTGAAAGTTAACAAGCACTAGCTACACGCTTTTTATCTTTATCTACATATAAAATATTGTGTTTTGTTAATATGAGTTTTTTATTATTGTTTTATATCCAACGTTTTGTATTTATGAATTGGCCAAATCATGGCCGGTGGTAGCTTTACTTTAAATAGTTTGGTAAATGACGATTCAAAAGTGCTTGTAAAAGCCTACTTGAATAAAGTATATTTTGATTTTGATTTTTTTTTTGATTATGTCATCATTCATCTCGTCTGGTACCAAATGACTTTTCATCCGTGTGTATAAATTAAATTACTTATTTCCGTTTTTTTTTACGTTAGCGTTTCAACAGCAAATGGGTCAAAAATAATTTGTAAAATAATTCCTTAATATATTGAGGTATAATTTATAGTGACATCTCTTAATTGTTTAACATTGTTCAAATTGTTTAACAAAAGCTGAACACTGAACTACTTAGCGAATAGATAGATTGATTCAATGCTGATTGTTAATATATAAAGGGTCCCGACACTTAAATCTTAATATAATAACTTAATTTTAATTAAAGCGACCAAATGTGTATCTTGTTAAAATACACAGCAGTTAAACCAAATCATAAAAATAACATATTTCTAATTTCATTTATTAAACATTGTGTTAATAATTACAATAATGTGGAATATAAATAATTCTAATTCATAAATAACTTTATGAGCAAGCTTTAGTATTATCAGGCTTCTATCGGCTCTTCTTTCGGTATCCTCTTGTGTTTGTTCTTTTTATATATCAATTCTATGGTCCAGAACATAATGACTATACCAAAACATGATGATAATATGTAGAAAGCTGTCGAGTAACTATTTGTCAAGTCCCGTATAGCACCTATAAAAAATATCTTAAATTAGGTTGGCAACATTGATAAAATAAATTAAAAAAATAAACTTTTGGCTGTGTGTTGATGTTGCCGTCAGGACTAAGGATTTAAAAAAAATATATTTGCCTACACATAAATTATTTGTGTTCATGTATCATGTACCTGAACTCAGGTGGTAGGTACTTATTATTTTTAACTGTTTTATTATAACGATTAACAGGCGTAAAATCTTGGTTTGATACCTCCAAGATTTTACGGTATGAAATGCAGGCTTAGAACTAAAAAGTTCATTTACAAGGAAAATTATATAACAACTTACCTATAGAGGGACCGACAGACAAATTGAAGAATCCAAATAATAGTAGCACTATTCCCATTGCAGAGCTAAACTTGTCTTGATCTACACTGTCCGCTACTACTACTGGTAGAAGCAACATTATAGTGCAACGCGGTATTCCCATCATTGTTATAAAAACTGTCATCACCAACATATCATCCGACCAGAGCATTCCTTAAAAGAAATTATAATATTTTAAAATTTACTTTCCTTCATTTACATTCCATTTTCTTGTCGTAAATTTATTAATCATAAAATTTTTAATCAATTTTATTTATAATCATAGCGTGATTTTCTTATCTTTCTGATCTATTTTTGGCAATGTAGGTACGGATTATAGTCAATAACTTATTATACAACAGTTCATACCAAGCTTGGTAACTAGAGCCAGGACTAGTCCAACCACGTAAATCTCATGGCTTCCAATGTTAAGAAGCCAGCTGCTCATGAATATAAAAAAAGCTCTCGTCCCCAAATCAGTCACCGCGTTTAAAGTCAGAGCCCAAGCTATATTTCCCTAAAAGCAAATGCATTATAAATATTTAAAATCTAAAGCTAATGTGCCACTTATTTCATGAATAATTAACCAGTTTCAAGTTGAGCTTTGTGAAAGAAAGCGAAAAAAGAAAATTATATATTTTTTTGACTCGTATAAAAATTTGGTAAAAGTTACCTCATTCCATCCTAATGCGTATAAGGCTTGTGGAAGCATAAATATAAATAAATATTCAGAGAACAAACTTAGAGCCACTCCGACAGCTGCATTCGATAAAAGAAAGGTCTTAAAAAGTGAGACGTCTATGAAGTTTGAAATGAAATTTCTGAAAAAAAATTAAATTGTTTCGTTACCTTAAAACTTTATAATCATAATGGGTACAGAAATATCTAAGTTGCGTTATCTAAGTAGCTACTAGCGTGGAGGGAGTATATGTGTTTGTATTTTTTCAAATATATTATCATTTCATAAAACGTAAATTTCAATATTATAACAGTTTTACATAAAAATAAAACCGATATTATGTGCCGAGAGGAAAACATACAGCATTGCTGTAAACATACAGCATTGCTGTGAAGAAGCAGTCGTGTACTTACTTATATCTGTGGTCGATTGTTACCTTACACAACTTAGTTCACCTGAATGTCACTAGGTGGCGTTAGTTAACCAGCAAGTGCGCGGGAACCGCCGCCATATTCCTTCATAGTCTTCACCAGGAAGTACTTTCTGCAATGCTGTATGTTTTCCTCTCGGCACATAATATCGGTTTTATTGTTATGTAAAACCGTTATATTGATGTGCCTTCCGGAAAACATACAGCATTGCTGTGAAGACGTGTTTGTTATCTGCTGGTGAAATATGTATTGTTTTTAAGCACAACGCTATGATGAAATTGATAACTAATGAAATTAATAAATTATAAACAACTGAAATGTAATAATCATTTTAATGTCTTTAAATGCTTTGAAAGATACAAAATATATATAATATAACATTGTTGTCTTTATTATCCTGGCTTAAGAAAGTATTGTAGAATTATGTGACATAAGAGCGATAACATTTGGTAATTAAATTTATAATATATGAAATAATATATTGTTTTCCTTCCATTACTTACTATACAAACAAATATACTCATTGAAATTATTATCATTAGTTTATTATTATTGTATGTAATTATATATATATAATAAAAAATCAATTCGGTGTAAATGTTTTGAAAAAAGAGTTATGACTAACTTTAGTTTCTATTATACGTCAGTAATGATAAAAGAATGTGCTGGATGATCTCCAGTTTCCACGTGACAATATCTCAACAATCAATTGATTATCTAACCACCCCAGGGAAGCTACCGCTGACCTACAGCTTCCCGGAGGTCCCCTAATACTACTGTCCTGAAGAACTGTACGCACCCAATTCCCGATTACAGTTCGAGAGGCAGCCTTAATATCACCATTGACAGTGATGAAAAGGTTATTTAAATTGATATTGCTAGTAAACCGCCTAATTTGTGTTCTTTGTATGAGTGCTCTAACTAATGTGACGGGACATATGTTTTGATCATCATGTTTAGAGAGTTTCCATGCGGATTGGCGATAATTGTGAGTATCCGCTTTAGACCCAAAGGCCGGTATTAAAATGATGCTATCTCCGTTATCCTGCAAACTCTCTGTAGAAATTTTTAAAAGGGTCAGATCGTGGATTCTTCGTCCCGAGGCTACCAATAGAACTGCTGCTGTCCTTCGTGACAAGTCGAATAAGGTGTCTTTAGAGGGGTTAGCCGATAACCAATTTAGGACAATTCGAGGATCCCATATAAGTGCTCTCTTTATAGCTTTAGGTTTAACTGTACGAATTGCTTTAAGGACATGTTTGATAATGAAATCGGAAAATTTTTGATGTTCTACGTTTGGCCCACAAAATGTCATAATTGCTGATTTGTGCACCAGGTTCATGTTGTATGCTAAATTTTCTATTAGAAAAAGGTGTATCAGAAATCTAGCTTAATAGCAAATATCGGTAGACTGGTGTTTAGTTTTTTTTGGGTTCACCAGTAAGCTGGAGCACCAAGCTAGCCATCTCTTTATGGTAGGAAAATAGGTAGTAAGTGTTGATTGTCGCCAACACTTTCTTAATAATTATTTTTCTTGTACCGCCCAGTCTTTTATTTGTTCGCCCCTCCCCCAATTTTCCAGACTTTCAGGCCTAATGTTTGCACTTGTGGAGGAGGTTGCGATGTTGTCACATCTATGAGCACTTCCGAGAGGTTCTGTAGCTCGTGCGGTGGCTCTAATGGCGTTGTTCAGATGTGCTAATACCCTGGATAATAGGCTGGGAGGTAGAAAAACCCAGGCGACCCGGTAATTCCAAGGTCTGCAGAATGCGTCTGTATAACATGCTGATCGATCTTTGCAGTCTATTGATACGTAGTTTCGTACAACAGCTGTATTTTTTGACGCGAACAGATCTATTTCGGGATACCCCCATTTTTGGAAGACTTCCGCTGTCGCATCCGGTATCAGGTGCCATTCCGCCGGATGCTTTCCTCGTGATAATCTGTCCGCAATTATGTTGTACCTCCCCGGGAGGTAATATGCTGACAGCGTTATTTTGAATATGTCCGCTAGTTGGAGAAGTTTGAATGTCAGTTCCAGCAACGCTAAAGATTTGGTTCCGCCTTCTTTCCGGATATACGCTATCAGTGTTCGATTGTTGGATTGGATCAGTACATATGACTTTACTAATATTTTTGAGTTGATTTTGATAGCAACGAAAACGGCGAATAATTCTTTTTTGTTGCTGTGCCACCTCCTTTGGTAGAGTGACCAGCTCCCTGACATCACTTTTCCATCCAGTTGACCGCCCCAACCCACGTCTGAGGCATCCGTTGCCAGGAAGTGGGTAGCTGGTTTTTTGTGTATCGATAACGAGTGATAAGTGGCTCCGCGCCACCACACCATCTCTCTGTAAACATTTTGAGGGATACGTTGTACTTGACGGGGTAGTCTCTTGCCGAAGCGTCGCAAGAATATTTGGGAATTGCGACAGTGTAGTCTGCCCCGTTGAATGACAAAGTTGGCAAAGTTCAGCTGCCCCAAAATTATTTGTAATTGTCGTAGACTCATGTGTGGCTTTTGCGTAATCTGTTCTAGGGCGCTGTTGATGCATTTTACTTTCTGATTTGGTAAGACCATTTTGTTCTTGGCTGTTAGTCATCGTATCCCTAGATATTACAAGTCTTGTGTTGGAGTTAGGACCGATTTCTGGAAATTCACTTTCCAACCCAACAGTTCCAAGTGTCTTACGGCCTCCGCAGCCTGAATACTTAACTTGGTTTGGTCTTGTTGCACCAGAAGAAAGTCGTCTAGATAGACGAGCACTCGACAATCTTTCGCACACAGGGTCTCCGCGACCCAGCATGTGATGGAAGAGAAAAGATGCGGAGCAGAAACTAGACCGAAAGGCAGGCACGTCATCTCGTAAATACGGTTCTGATAACTGATTCTGAGGAAGGGTCTATGTGATTTTGCCATAAGGACATAAAAATAAGACTGCGAAATGTCGATCTTTATCATCCAGTCTCCAGGTTGGAGAAAGTCCGGCACATCTTTATGGGAAATCAAATGAAAGTGTTTCGTTTTTACATATTTGTTTAGTTCCCGAAGATCAAGTATTGGGCGCATCGATCTATCGCTTTTCTTCCGGAGAAAAAGTTTTGTGATGAAACTCGGAGATTTTGCCCCGACTTCTTGAAGAACATTTTGATCCACTAGTTCAAGAATTACTTGAGTCATGGCAGGAGAAGTTTTTGTTGCATACTGGTCCATTATAATTTTTGTAGGCCAAACAAGAGGGGGTTTTCTGAATAGGGGTATTCGGGATCCCGTGATTGTCATCATGATAAATTTGTTTGCATCCAAAGCCTGCCATCTGTCTTTGAACTGTACAAGGTGACTCCCCTTGAATGATTGTGTAGGATAGTAATTTTTTCTTATCTCTGTTACGAAATGTAAAGTTTTTAGTTTGCTTGTTGTTGTTAGTCTTGTTTTTGTATGTATATTGTATATAAATTGTCGCTATTTAGCTCGCTTGGGTTTTTAACAGCCCAATCTAATATTTCTTGTAAGCCTGATTGCAACAACTCCTTTTGCTATAACAAAGCATTGGTCAATCCCGCAACAAATAGTTCGGTAGGGGCCAAAAAGTCTTTGCCTTTATTGAGGCAGCATAATTCATCATTGATTTTAAGGTTGCAAAATCCCGGAGATGCAGTGACTTCAGCTAACGCTTTATTATAGCGCACGTGTTGCCATAAGGGTGTGTTAAAATGATGTAACTCTTTAAGTTGTTTTAACCTATTCCCGTCGGCGGATTTCATGCATTTTTTGTCATCAAACTCTGTCTTATAATTTCCGAGTTCTAGAGTCTTTGCTGGCACCGAAGGGTTGGTTAAAAATGAACTAGCATTTTTTACTTGGTCTGAGTGCACGTAACTACTGGATTTGTTGCTATCAGTCCCACATTGTTGATGCATTATTAAATTTGTGAGAAAACTGACCTGGTCATATAATGCGTCGATTCTCGGATCGACCGTTACCCGGGAGCCGGCGTTTCTTGCTGGGAGTACCCTCACTTTCGTTATCGTCGCTTGAACTGCTTGAATTCGAGGTATCGTCATCCTGGCAGCATTCATTTTTTTCGGTACAAACATCATCCGAAATAGGCACATGCGACTCACTAACTTCCGCGGTTTTATTCGGAGGGCGATCCATAATTAGAAAATAAATCAACTCGAAAAGTCAACTCAAAGTTCGCAAAATACAATATGTTACGATTTCGAAAACACTTAGTTAATTATTTTATTTTTATAAAATTCACAGATACATGAATTGTTCATTGTAACTGAATCACTTTAGAATTATTTTTTACGAATTTCGACCAACTTGGCGAAAGTACAAAACGCTATGAAGGAATATGGCGGCGGTTCCCGCGCACTTGCTGGTTAACTAACGCCACCTAGTGACATTCAGGTGATCTAAGTTATGTAAGGTAACAATCGACCACAGATATAAGTAAGTATACGACTGCTTCTTCACAGTAATGCTGTATGTTTAAAGCAATGCTGTATGTTTTCCGGAAGACACATCAATATTCGGAATTGTAATGTTTCCAAACAGTACCCTCCCCTAGTCTCCAATATACCACCAAAATTCTAACTTCGATTTTTCTTTACATAAATGTTTATGTTATCATATGTATAAAATTATTTGCCGTATTGAATTATTTTGCGTGCTATAAAAACGAAGCTCTGTACTTGTATTACTAAAAATGCTGTTCTGTACATAAAGACGATCAGATTAAGATCTTACTTTCTGCCTTGATACTCATCATTTTTTGTATTTTCAACACTGAATTTCTCATTTGATTTCTTGATGTCGTTTTCGGGTTCAGATTTGTTTACTGGTTTTAAATCTTCTTTGCCTTTGAAACCTTTTTCTTCCGAAGCCAAAAGGGACTTAGTTTCTGAAATATCACAGAGATATTAATTTTTGAATTATGAAATATTTAGGTTAGATTTTGAGAATTGAATTATTAATAATTATATTATAATCATCGTAAATTTGATTTTATTTCACATCTAGTATTTTTTACTATAACATAAGTGGTGGTGTGGTATACCGTTTTCATTGTCTTCGGATACTTTAACCTTTTTCATGTGCCACTCCACTGGCTGCATCAAGGCCATTCCGACTATATTTTGCAAGGAAACAGCTGATATGATTAATAAAGTTCCTCTAAATCCAAATGTTTCTAAAGTCCACTTGACAAATTGAGGTGAAAATAAGGCGATAACTCCTAGAAAGATAACGTTTTAGATAATTTACTTATTTCATTAATTTTATTGAGAAAATATATTTAAAGTCCTTAATTTTTGGAGCATTCGAACTCATATTGGTATTATGTATTGTACATGGCTCAGTCTACTACTACTAATTATATAGTAGATTCTTGTTTTTTTTTCTTGGTTGTTTTGAAGTAAAAATAAGTGAAATCTCACCGCTTGTTCTTACATCGCTTGATCTAACAAAATATAGCAATTTAATATAATGCCAAGAGTATTTTTTTATATTGTCATATATTTTTAAAATATAGTATTACGAAGACTAAATCATTATTGTATCATAACAAAAAATTTTTTTGCTAAGAAATAACACAAATTTTGTTACCAATAACAGTCTGCGTAAAACTGACAGCCAGCAGTCGTCTCTTAACGAAATAGTTATTTAATACTGTACAGGATATATTATATATCAATCCATTACCCAAACTCTGAAATACAATAAATTAAAGAAATTTATACTACGATATGATCTTACTGCTACTAAAACATTTCGAGTTTTTTCTGCACATTTTCTTTACCTGCATCTCAGATCAACAATAATTTTCTGATTTAAAAATAAAAACACAAGAACGGCGCAAATACGCAATACTTGAAAGAAACAACAGAATTCCTTTGTTGTGATATAAAGACTTCAAAATCTCTTCTCTTCCTCATGCCTTTATCAAAGCTAATAAATATAACAAACTTTCTCAGATCTATTAAGAAAATGGGCGTTCCACGAGGATTTATTTTAGGTCCCTTCCTATTTTTTATATACAAATGTAATTCATCTCTTTTAATGGCATTGCGATTTGAAATTATTTGCTGCTAATACATCAATACTTTTAAAAGTTATCATTAAATAAGCACTAAACTTAAAGAAAAAAATAAAAACAAGTTTCCAATTCCTTTTATATATCATTACCTACATAATATATTAACACAAGTCTATAGAAAATTATAGAGATGACAAAACGTCATGAAGTTACTATTATTATTCTCATATGCAGGTGTTTAAGTAACTTAAGCTGTTTAAATATATCGACATAGTTTGATGGTTAAATAGAGTAAATGAATTTAGTTCATTAGGAATTGGTAGAATATATATTCTGAAAGTAATAACATATTATTTTTTATTTTTTTAATTGTAAGTGTTGTACGTGAATAGTATGATCAAATTATTTTCTGTAATTATTCATTTTGTTCCCAAAGTACCACTTAAAAGTTTACAATATTTATAGATTTTGATGTATTTACCTATTTTTATTTAAAATAGTTATAAAAAGTTTACCTGTAGCACTCCTAAGCAAAGGAAAAATGTCAGTTTCGAATTCACAAAAACGTTGCCAAATATTCCCAAATTAAATATTGTCGCAGCAACCAGGCCGAGTTGACGTAAAGATAGAAACTTTAATAGAGGATTCACAATCATTCCTGGAAACGAAAACAGTGAATTTATAGTGAAACGGAAAAGTAAACAGTAGGATAATCTGACTTTTAATAAACATGCCTTTTTTATATAATCAAAGTGTTTTAATAATATATTACAAAAATATATTTCAGGATTTGGATCTTAAAGTTAATAAGGTTAAATTAAAATTTGCCATGCCATAAAATGTACCGTAGCATTTACGTCTAATAAAATTTAATAGGTCCGATGTTTATAATTTAATCTCAATGAGACGTCCAGCAACCTTTCTATTAAAATCCAGACAAACAAAACAGCTTTTTCTACTAAATTAATACAACGAAGCTTGAGCTCGTCGATGAAAAAAATTGTAACTAACAGAGTAGTGTGGTTTAATATATTAACAATAAACATGATTACGACAAAAATAGATTTAGTTATATAAACACCTGCTAAAGCAGCACATAGTGCACTAACTCCATTTAAAAAAGTAATAGTAGTTGAATCCATGTTCAGTTCGATGAAAAGATCCTTAAATATCATTCCAAAACTAGCCAGGAACGTTGATATGGTTACCTGTTGAACAACAAGTATTGATAAATAATATTGCGAACAGAAAACAAAAGCCATAAATATGAAAATTAACGGCTTAAGAAAATACTATCGGTCTTGCAAAAATTTGCCTGTTCTGCTCCTCATTTTTAACCCAAAATATATTAAGCATCTAATCTAGGCAAAGAGTTCAAAATATTTATAAGCTTAAGTCTTGAAGAAATATTAAAATCAATAAAACTATATCTACTTGCAAAGTATTTGTAGGACTAACAAACTGAAATTCATGTGAACTAAACAATTTCTAGATCGTTTACGTCAGTTGAACGAAACGAAATGGATAAGGTAAATAGGTAATGTTGGCACTCGTCATTGATATTGCTACTCTTTTTATAATTTATAGGATAGCACGATATTATAATTTAAAAAAAAAAATTAGATCACGATTTTCATAATGTATTGGCGAGCTCATAACCAGGCCAATCCACCAACCACTGTATATAACAGGTAAGTTCGAAAATATGTATGTAGATAATCCCTATTATAACTAAAAGTAACAAAATATACGAATGGAAGATAATTCTAAAAGCAATTAAAGTTACTCGTAATCATTATTTATTTATCCAGATCATTTTTGATTATTATTCAAAGTCAGTTCACTTTTGTAAGCTGATTGCTTTGAATATCTGATGGTGTAATTTACTATTTTAAAATAAGAATTTAAAGTAATTGAGATTCCCTAAGATTTAAAAAATGGTGTACAAGATTTCCGTTGAAGTAAGGATATTTTTGCAGCATCGGCTTATCAGCTTAGGGCATAAATGTATCAACATCACATATATTTGGACTTAAATGTGTTCATAAATTATCTAATATTCTAAATTAACTCACCAAATTTATTATTACGCCTACACCAATCATGTAACCCCAACCACCATCTGGCGCCACCAATTCATATTTCTTACCGTTTTTTTCTTTGACGCCCATGTTGGACAGTTACGTCGAAATGCTGACGATAACTGAACCTTGCATCAAACAAGTAATCATGTGTCTTTATCTCATGTAAATAGTCTTTAGTATTGTATGAAGTTTGATTACCGCAATTACACTTACTTGTCGACTTTTAAGTTTCGTATTGTTTAATATTGTACTGTTAATGTCTTCAACTGTATTACTTTCTCCTTTAAACGGCTCAATAAAACTATTTGCAAATTTAAAGTGAATATGTCTAATTTTAGGATAGGTTTATTGTTTTTGCAGCGCTAATGTAATATGGGCAGTGGATACCACTTACTATGTGGGCCCATTTGCCCGTCCGCAAAACAAACCAACAACCTATATTTAAAAAAAAAAACTATGATATTAACGATTATTAATCCTCTTTAAGATATTAATTACAATTCCAAATTAAAATATAACAATGAGTTTTCTTTAAAGAGATCAATTATTCATGTCTTGTTACCTTTCGAGATTTCTTTAATATATGAGCACCGTCGTGACAGCAACGCAGCAAGGACTGCACGCAATATCATCTTATGATAGGTTATGTTTAGGAAACAAATTTCCAGGCAGGTCAGACACGGGACTCATCTCAACAATGATTCTGATGTCTGACCTGAGACGAAATTTGATAATGAAAGTCACAGTGGACGCAGATTCACTTCAAACAACGTCGGATCAATGTATTCAAACTGCCGTATTATTATGTTCTGAGAATCTCTCAGAACGTAATATCTTTCAGAACATAAATCACTGATTAGTGGTCCCAAATACGATTTATTTGTTATAGATGTTTTATTTTTTAATTTAAAATATACAATATTTGAGTAGGCTTTTGATATCACTTTACACTATCAAATATAATATAAAATCACAGTCATAATATCAGCCCATAATATACATTACACTGAAAAGAATCCGCTAAGTAGTTATCATCCACACTATATATAATAAAGCTGTTTATTTAAACGCTAATCTCTAGAACTACCAGTCGGATTAGAATGTATATTTTTGCATTTGATAGCCATTAACTCTTGAGGAAGGCTTGATCTGCAATCCTTGGTTAGATTCACGTGTTGTCCTTCATCTCCGCGGTCAATTGGAAGGCAAAGCCAAATTGGCATCAAAAAAGCTCGCTGTGCTCAGCAAGGCAAGACAGTATTTCACGTCGGCCCATCGTCTAAGACTCTACAAGGCACAAATTCGGCCACACATGGAGTACTGCTCTCACCTCTGGGCGGGTGCTCCCCAGTACCAGCTCCTTCCATTCGACCGTATCCAACGTAGAGCGGCTCGAATTATCGACGATCAAGCCCTTTCCGATCTGCTTGATCCTTTGGCTATGTGTAGAGATGTTGGATCGCTCTGCATCTTCTACAGAATGGAATGTTCCGATGAATTGTTCGGATTAATCCCGGCTGCTGAATTTCACAGTCGGACATCTCGCCAAATTTCAAAATATAGGAAACTAGAGGTCCGAATCCACAACAGCGCGATTTTTAAGACATTTTCTACCTCGCACAACCACTCTGTGGAACCGGCTTCGCCGGCGATTTTTCCGCACCGATACGACTTGGGAACCTCCAAGAAAAGAGCGTACTCTTTCCTGAAAGGCCGGCAACGCACCTGCAAGCCCCCCGGTGTTGCAGATGTCCATGGGCGGTGGTAGTCACTTACCATCAGGTGAGCCTCCTGCTCGTTTGCCACCTCTAACATAAAAAAAAACGAATAATAACCCTTAAAAGTTTCAACATATTTGTTAATATAACTATATACTAATATTGAAAAATATATACATATACGATGATAACGAATTTTACTTTAATGTTCGTTTCACATCCACAAAAAAGATAATGTAATAAAATAATGAACAATGAGTACAACTATTATTATTTCTTACAACTTTCTTATTATTTAGTTGGTACCGATCGAAAACGAAACAACCAATGGCTGGTCATTACTAGATTGGAATGCTTGTTTAAATATGTACATAGCTATACATACATTACTATATGCGTACATGTTTGTTAATAGATAGCAACTCACGATGATACTTACAATTAAATTTATTATTTTCTTTAAAATACTTAAAAGTCTTACTAAAATGAGCCATCAAAAATATTATATTAATTGAATATTTCAAAGCTACTCCCGCAAATACTGTTTGCATAGCATTGCAAATGTTGGATTTATTAAGGCGATCTGATTCACTTGCAGATTGAATCGTATTACCAATCGCCTGGTCCCGTTCTCGTCATTTACATTTGTTGTTTAACTTTCAAAAACTTTACACAACAGTCTTATTTCTAATGTGATAATTGTTTTATTCTATAAACATCCGACTTTAAAATTACAATGCATCTATACTAATATTTTGTTTTGTTGTCACTTTTAATTGAATATATATTCATTATTATAACAGAGGAATTCGATATAGACGTTGACCCTCTTACATATCCTTCTGGCGTACTGTCAAATATAATAAATAGTATATAATAGACTTAAATAATCAAAGACTACTTTTTATTAATTTGAGATATTCCTAATCAAAGTCTAACAGAGTAACGTTAAGAATGTATTTAAAGGCTTTAATTGAAATCTGCTGCTAAGGAAGTAGTGTTAAGGGGACTACATGAACTAAATGCAAGTTTTATAATGCAAAAAAGTATATGATCCAATGCAGTAAACCAAATGAAAAAAATATATGATAATCTTCAGGATATTTGCTAGTTATTTGTTATTTTGACAACATGATGTAATTAATTTGGTACGATAGAAAAAAATCACAAAGTCACCTCTAAAAAAATCTTTTAACAAATAATAACTATACTTATATACATTCAATAATTCTGGTTTTTTGCCAGATTATTCTACAAGCAATATACTACTATACCCCTGTGTCACTTTTTTTAGTAAATGTATGTAAAAAATGTACACGGCGTTTACGCACACATGCGTACGCATTTTGTTCGAAAATAAGAATATCTGATTTTAAAAAAAATCTATTGATTTTACTAAAAAAGTGACACAGAGGTATAGTAGTATATTGCTTGTAGAATAATCTGACAAAAAACTAGAATTATTGAATGTATATAAGTATAGTTATTATTTGTTAAAAGATTTTCTTAGAGGTAGCTTTGTGATTTTTTTCTATCTTACCAAATTAATTACATCATGTTTTCAAAATAACAAATAACTAGCATGTATGCTGAAGATTATCATATATTTTTTTCATTTGGTTTACTGCATTGGATCATATACTTTTTTGCATTATAAAACTTGCATTTAGCTCATGTAGTCTCCTTAAGCGGACTTTTACAAACCACCTGAAAACGACACATGTTCGTAAGAATCGATAATGCGCAGTAAAAATAGTAGTGCAATTATTATAAACAGTTTTGAACTAACAATAGTTTATCATCAGTAAAAACGCTTTAGCAATTTAAGATAAAGTATTAGTAAAAAAATAGCGATGGTGTGAACGAATAAAAGCAAACATTAGTAGGATATATAATGATATATCTGTTTTACTCAGTTGAATGCACATTTCTAACGGTCGCTTTACATTCAATTTAATCCTGTAAAATAACATTCATAGCGATTTTGATTTCATTATGAGCCTCTCGATCGACTCGATTACGTATATTTTGATTTTCATAGTTACTTCACGAGTATACACCAACGTTAGAGCAAAGAATGAACTCCGCAAGAAGAGCCTTTTGTCCAGTAGTAAAATATTTACTAGTAACCTAACTTATTTTTCTAAGATTATTAGAACAAACATATAAAGGCATGTTTAACTTTATAAATATTTCCATAATATATTCAATTACATGCGCTGCTGAAAATAAAATAATCATCTTTAGTAGCGAATATGCTCGTTACTTGACAATGGATCAGATCTTATCAGTGTTATAAAAACTACTGCAGTATTTTAATTACTTTAATGGTTATTTTTATTATTTATGTGACTAACAAATATTTTGTAAAACGCACTATTATTAAAAGATGTTGTTGGTTAAGAAAGTAAAGGAAGTTTTTTTTTGGAAAACAAAATTGTCATTAAGATTAATTACCATTCATAATCATTACGTTTCAAATGTATTAACTATGCTGATGAAGATGATGTCCTCTTCTAGCCAACTGGATGGGACGTATAATAGTGTAAAATTGTGCGCAAACACAAATACTTTTCTATGAATTCACTCTTACAATAATCTCTTTCCAGGATTGGAACCAATGTAAGTTACCACTAACTCCGTAATGAAAAGTTCTTTAAAAACAACTTTTTTTATTGACCCGCGAAATGAACCCAGGCCATTCGGGATATGTAGCATTATACTTACCACTAGACTAACGAGGCACTGAACTATGCTAATAATTGATTTTAAGATGATAAGATATGTAAGCCATATCTTTCACGACAAACATTAATTAAGCATTTTAATAATAATAGTGACTGTCAACTGCTCGGTAATATTAAAATAAAGAATTTTTAAACGGCATAATTTGTCGACTTGACAGAGTGATGGCCATGAAGACTAAGCTTCAGTAAAAAGCAGAAGATATTATATTGTGTACGAGTTTTTGAAAACAATTTCGGCAGCTCAACTCTTAAATCCTTCCATAACCACAAAAAGGCTGACAAGAAATAATATTTTTAAATAGGCAGAAACGACGCAGGCCTCTTCGCCTCCGAGTTTTTACTAGTACCCAACTTATTTGCTTTTAGACTAACAATTTAGTCTAACAAAAAATAAAATGGGCATAACTAGTGCACTCTTCCCTACCTGGGAGAGATCAGGGATATGATTATCAGCTTTTCAACCCAAGATAAACACGACACCTCAGAATTCCAACCCAACATCTCATTTTAAAGCCTTATTAATAAATTAATTAAAAGACCAACGAGACATTCAAAAAGAATATATGCAAATAAGTAAATCTATTTTTGTAAGTTGAAATAATTTTAGAAGAGATTACTTATTATTACACATAATTTGCTGCATTTCTATAAAAGGAAAAATAGTAACCTGTGTGTTGTTAAAATATGTCGCTGAAACAAAATATATTTTGAGAATTATTTTGAACTGTTAACGAAAATGGTACTAATGCTGATCTATTGTTAATGTATTTTTTTATTTCATTTGTTTGAAACATCGAAATGACAAACTATTTCAATGCAAACATTATTATGGCAGATTATACTTCTGCGCCTGTAAGAATCTTAGTAGCAGAGAAGAAGGAAAGCGTTAACAATATTGCTTAATATCTATAGGAAGAAACTTAAAAAATAAATATCTTCCATTCAGTTTCGTATTTGGAAATAGAAGAATGTTTAAAAAATACTACTTCAATTAAATTTCTCATTATTAATAAAAAAAAAAGAAACTCTTTATATTACAACGCCACTAAGTTGTAAAATATTGGCAAATTGTGTTAACGTGCTTTATCCTTACCGAAATATAAAAAAAAAATTATAATACTTTGTTGAATTAAAACTCCGTACATATTTTCCCTTTAGTACAAAAAAGGTTTATAAAAACGAATGAAGCGTTGCTTTAAGAAAATGAGCCTAAAAGTTTTCCAATTACTTATAATGTAAACCTTAACAAAAGTTAATAATGTTAATATTTACTGGAAATATTAAAGTATGTAAACAATGAAACTCACTAATCCTCTTAACAAATACTGCAGACATTTATGTAGCGAAATGTCTGTATCAAAGTCTCTACAAAAGGCAAGGGTAGACAGATTATCGCGTGCGCCCCTTTGCGGTGGGCCCTGCCCTGCCCTATTTACAAGAACGCTCGCTAAGTTATAAAAAGTCGTGATTACCTCACTTAAATTCTCTGCGCTTTTTTAAGCAACGATTATGAAACTAGGTTAGGTTTTATGCCAAAAATATTACTCAAACAACAAAATAAAAATATTACAAGTCTAGTATTTATTTCAGTTTTTAAATCAGAATTACGTTTTTAGATTAAAATTACACTTAAAAAATAAAATGTACCTATGTGTTTAAAAAAAAAGATTTGAAACGGTGGATATTATTAATTAATTATTATTTAATTGATCGCTAAGAAACGTCACGGTAACACGTACTTGAAATTAGCAGAGGGTACTCGATGAAAAGGATTGACTAACGTCTACAGAGACATCGACGAATAATGTGATCGAAGAGATTAACAGCTTGAAAATACGAAATGGGGTACAGAACATTTTGAGCTGTCAAACTGTGTGAAAATATACACCGTCGTCCATTAATACCATTCCAAGATCATCGCTTTTCCTGATTTACTCAGCTTTGTATTATTTCAGTTATTTAACGTCTCTTAGAAGATTAAACCGAACCTTTGTCATATAATTGAATGTCGTTACTCGTTTCTTTGCTACATGACCATAATTATTTATTTTAGTATGCCAAGATTTCGATCGCATCTATTATATAAAGTTAAGAACTAGGGAGGTGCAGCACCGGTCTTCAAACCTGCCTCTACGCTAACGACCAATTTCCTTCCGAATGTCACAATGCCCAATGCCATGTGCTATAATTTAAACTCATCAGTCAGAACAAAGGTTTATATATATAATATCTAAATTGGAAAACAATCATAAAAATGTGAGTTATTTAAGTAGGAGGTGACGCTGTAAGTGTGAGTTGGAGGCTTATAATTAACCTCACCCATATTTCTCGCGCACGCTCCATTTTTTCAGAAAATAATGTTCAACACACAATCTTACTAGTTCTTTTTATTATTATTTTGAAATGAGAACTACTAGCAACAGAATAGTTAATAATGCAGACATCTGGCAAGAAAATATAAAGGAATTAAAACCAGCGTCTTGGCCATCGATATAAAATGCAGTTTCACTAACTACTCAAAAGGCTGTATTCTATTTCGTAGCGAATATCGTGACTCACAACTCTTCAATATTTCTCTCAACCCACGAAATAAATGGATTGTAAACACAAATAAAACACTCGAAAATGCCATATTGCTTATCCGTATTTGATACCTCGACCTAAATTTCGTGACCTATTTAATATTATAATTATTAAATATATAATCAATGTAAATTCTACCGAGAAGAACTGAACAAGAAAATCAGTTGGTACTCTTTATACAAGCTTTTATTTAACTTTCAATATTAGTTTGTTTAGGTCAAATCTTACAAGCCCAATTAGAACCACTCGATCTTATCCTACGGATTTGAAATATTGCTTGTTGCCTCAGGACCGATGACAATGCATTTTTATTTAGATTACTAGCTACCTATCCCGACTTCATATGAGTACGATAAGGGTCTATGTACAAATTTTAGATTGAAGCACAAATATGTATAAAAAGAAAAAATCTTATGTTTTTCCGGCTAGGGAAGTTGAAATTCACGACTTTTCTCTACTAAAATATGCAAATGTACATATAAACTTTCCTCTAGATTCACTTTGTTTATTGATGAAGATCGCATTAAAATCCGTTGGGTAGTTTAAAAGATTTAAGCGTACAGACGGTGGGAAGCAACTTTGTTTTATACTATGTAGAGAACTTTATTTATTTAGATAAGAATTATTAACATGAAGTCCTTAAATTTATACAAATATTAATTAAAAATAGTTACTGTATAGATTTTGATCGCATGGAATGGTGGCAAGAATGCTAGCAGCATATGTAGAGATAGGTTAGCGAAGTAGAAAATAGAAAGTCGTCACCACCGCCCGTAGGTATTAACACTGTAAGAAATTTTAACCATCCATTAGGTTGCTAATGCAAGTTTGGGAACTAGGATGTTATGTAGTAGCACAGGCACAGTTTGCAGAGTGAGTAAGCCAGTGGAACTAGAGAGCTACAATGGCTTACTCACTCTGCAAACTGGAAAAAAATATTTTTGCTGTTTGGCGGTAGAATATCTGATGATTAAATTATACCTACCCAAGCGGGCTTACACAAAGCCCGACCACCAAGTAAACCACCAAGTAAATTAATACTAAGCAGAGCGATAAATTACTTGTAAGACTTTGTAATTAATATTAAAGTAGCTTAAACGTACAAAAGAGATTTCATATATTTTTATATTTTATCAAAAGACAGTACAGTATTACTTCGATTCAAGTATATTAACAGTTGTAATTGTAAACAGTGTGACATTAAAACCTGAATGACAGAACAAACAATACAACTTGTTTGATATGTGCCGGCTCGTGCTATGTACCTGATCGATAAATTAAATACACCGACGACCATGGCGCGGTCAGGGCCGGCCTCTTGTAGATAACGAACGATGAAACTTCAAAGTTGTTGATAAAGGGAAATCAGGGAACGAGGGAAATTGTAAATTGTTACTGTTGCTATAATTTTCTTCAATAACCATTTGAATTCATAATTGCGATCTCCATTCCACGGTCATAAAGAAATAATAGATATAATTCGAATAAATTTTATTGAAGAGGGTTTTGTATGAAATTTAATGACTGTCTGGTGAAGAAGTGAATTTTATGTTTGCTTGAAACGATTCTAAGTTGAATTTTATTACAATGAAAAAAGAAATATCGGTTATATGTTTTTCTTGAATTTCAAGAACTAATTAAATTTTAGTATTATGGTTCCTTGTTTTTTTGAGTAATTTATTACAAAAATAGATGTATGCCACCTAACACAGTCCTTACGTACTAGTAACTTACTAGGTTTTGGTTCCTAACCCTTTATGGATGAAGTCCTCCGTATATATGATATATAACACCATAAAAGTTTTATTTAAGTGATAACTATGTAGCGTTGAAAATAATACATTTTTAAATAAGATGGCTTAGTGGTATCTTATACGTGAATTCTAAATGAAGATTTAGTGTTCGTACCATGGTTAAGAAACTGTTATGTGCTTAATTTGAATTTATAATTAACATCTTGTCCTCAGCGCTGAAAAACCCCTATAGAGTAAACTTGGGTTGAATGAAATTCAGCTACACGTATATCCATCAACCCGAATTGGAGCAGTGTGGTGGAAAAAAATTCTCGTCAAGAGGAGAGAAAGCCTTGCATAGCATTGGAACCTTAACAGACTGTTACGTTTTTATGAATTGGCCTTTTATTTGCTTTTTATGAATTCTAAGCTCTGGGTATTGTAAGTAGTCCAACGCTAAGACGCTTTTTGTGAGCAGAAACTTTATATTACCCGGCCTTCTTCTGAAGAGGGAACCTTTCTAAGAATTATGTTGCTATAAGCCCAGGATAATTACAGATATGCCTATTTTAGTATTGCATTGTCAATGGGGACTGAAACGTTTTTTAATATTAACTAGATTCCACATGCGGCTTCACCTCCTCGTCATGTATTAGATAACGTTTGTCAACATGTATGATTTTCGTAAAGATTTGTTGAAAAGTTAAAGCGTCACAAACGCATAAATAAACAATCCGTTTCACTTCTGCATTTGTAATATTTATTAGTACTATTTTTATTTGAAAAAATAACAAAACGATCCTAAATTATTCGATATTATTGCTCCTAATCCTTGAAAGGGAATTGATGGCTCCTTTCTCGACATCAGCCTGTCTACACGTAAATTAAATAATAGCTTAAAAAATTTAAACTCAACATCCGCTTCATATCTATAAAATGTTTTAGTATGGGAGTCACATTTAAGAGTAACTTATATCAATATATATTAGTAAAATATATGAAACATTAATAAAAAGCAATTAAGACTGGACTATAAGAATATAAGATCTCGTTACACGGTCTCGTAGCGGTTTCATTTCGGTTGACGTCAGCATTTCTTGTTAAATGAGAAAAAATGGGTAAGTTGCAACATTTCGACAGTTAAACGAATTTATATGATTTTCGAATTTTTAGATGATATATTCGACCACATCATGTAATTCGAGAATACGTATACTAATATTTCATTCGAAATTCAAACAAGCACTGGTAAGCTTTGGTTTATAATTATGGTATTTAGTAGTAAAGAAAACCTTCACGTGTTTGGTAAAATTATTATGTTACTAATCCATAGTAGAGCAAAGTGATTGAATATGCTCCGAGGAAGTTATTGCCCATACGTGAAAAATAATTGTTTTTGTACCGTAGTTTTCGTTCCTTTATTGGAACTGACGTGACGTGAGATACGTCTCACTAGTGAAACGATAAAACGGAATTATGTCGTTACGTCATTTTGATGCATGTACTCTTATACATTTCGAAAAGAATATAGTCAATGTCCCATATCACATCCTGACATTTCACGTTCGTTTTCTGCAGTGAGTTTCGAGATTGTCCTTACAGAATAGATGTACAGGTGTCACGTTTTATTATATACAGCAATATGATTTAATGCAGTTGTTACGGTTTGCATTGTTATGTCAAGTTTGCACAATAGGTGTGGTCTAGCATTCGCAGTGCATGATCAGTATATTGCCGTGACGTCAGCAACTCGCAGGGTTGTACACAGAATAATCGTGGCTGATATTTTTAATAAAATATAATATAAATCATTTTTTTAATGTAGTTAATCATTTTAATAAAGATAAATATTATTTATATAAGCAGTTTGGAGTTTCATAGACAGTGTTTTGTTTCAGAAACAACTTTGCATATCAAGATAAGAAAAACTGAGGTTTCTAATAAAATCATTACAAACATTTATATATCTTTTTTGTTTTAAGTTCCATAAATGGGAAACACAGTAAGCTTAAAGTATTTTAAAAATGAATTCCACGCACTTTTGTACTACTTAATATAAAGTTTTACACGAACGAACTAAAAATCTGTTCTGTTGCATGACTACACTCCAACTAAACTATGAGCGATCTTAAACGCAAGACTGAAGCGATTTAACGTAACAGCTACGTATATATTGAAACGATGGAATGATATACCGTACCTAATTTATACACGTTCAATGTGACGTAGCTTTCATGGGGTCGGTGGTGGCAGTGGTGGCGCACCACCATACCCGATCCGACGTGTTTTCGCGAAGGGAAAATTCTCGATTTACTCGTTAACTTTTGTTGAGCTATCTTGACGTATTGAAGTGAGTGATACAAGTATTGATTGCGCGAATTGCGTTGAATTGTGATGGAATGTTCTTTACTGAATTTTACCGTTATAAGTGAACAAATAAATAGTGCCTTTATTATATACATATATAGTGTTTTATATATTATATAAAAAACAGTACAACCATATTCATTGATATATGTTGTTATTATGATATATTGATGTTTACGTTCTCAAATGTTAATTTCAGTGAAACAACTAAATACGGAAAGTTTTAACCGTAGCCAAGCAGATTTATTAAAATATTCAAATACCTAATTTCATTCATGCTGAACATCGGACTCGCTGAATTTAATCCGACTCGGGTTTAAGCGGATCCAAACTGTCAAACTAGATAGAACATTGCTTTGAGGTATTGTGCACCGTTGCATATAGTCGAATATTTAATCTTGTTTCATTTTTTTTTAAATTTTTTTTTTATATATATATTGTCAATGATTTCATGATTATTGTCGTTTAATATTTTACTTTATTGATAGAAGTCTCTAGAGACTAGTTTTCCGTGATTATAGTTTAGCTTATGTACGTATGTATTTATATTTATTGACATATTTGCAAGCAACGTCACATAGAAATAATAGGATTATGTCATATAATATTTAAACAAAACAGAGGGTGGGCTTTATCAGTATACGTAATCGCTACTCTATATGATAATTAAGAGGCATTTTTTATACTAGAATATATTTAAATAAGTAGGTTAAAGTAAGATTTATGTAAGGATCAGGGGCGGATTTATTCAAAACCAGTATTCGCCTCATAATTGTTTGAGGCAGATGTTATCCTCTGATCTCTATATGTCCTTATGCTTGACAATGTGTATGCTGAACTTCATGATCATCGGTTAAGTAGTTAAGACGTGAACTCGTAACAAACAAACCGATACATAAATAATATCATTTTCGCATTCATGGTTACAATTACTCCTAAAGTTTATAACATTTTCAAATACTGACAAGTTGGCGACGCCATTGTGCAATGTTCCACAATTCAATCATATGGTTTGTCTCGGTGAAGATCGGATTCTATTGCTTCACGATGTCCAAGCGTTCGGTTATTAGACTAGAGTTTAGATATCGTACTACATATCCCTCTAAAACGGAGCCAAATATGAAATACAGACAAGTTAAAGATTACTCCCTGTAAGCATGAGACTTCATTCCGACAGCCTAATTTTATATATTTAATACATAAACTTATCACAAATATATTATAATAATAAAACATAATAATATGTCTAAATTAACTTTGTATCGCAACAATTATTATGGTACAATTAATTAATTTAACTTTGAACATTTTCCGATAACTAATTTAACTAAATAGCAGTATCCGCAAAATATAAAAGGATGTGACGTAACAGATAATTGAGCATTTCCAATAATCGTCCAATACCGATCTTGTAATTAAACGCCATATTCGAATAACGCTAAAATCGTATTAATATATATGCACGTGTTCTGCTTTAATTAATTTCAACTGATCTAGAAATGAAAATTTCATATTAAACTTTAAATTTACGAACTAATATTTCATTATAATAGTAGTATCATTTATTTTTCGCCACTGAACTGATTACAAAGTCACATGTTATGAAATGTGATGGGAATATAATGTAATAAAGTGTTTGTTTCTGTTGAATTGTCTATGTTATTTTTAAATAGCTTCCTCTTTACTGATTTTTACATCTGTAGTTTGTAAGTACGTCACTAGATGTCATATTCATAATTTTAAAAAAATCGAATTGTATTTCAGTTGTAGAACTTGCTGTTAAATAAAAAACATGGCGGGCAATTTTAATTATGTTTTATTTCACTAAAAACAACAGTTTATGTAATAAAATTACGCAGATATTTTTACACAAGGTTAAACAGATCATGTTAAAAAATTTTAAGTTACTATTTTCGTGGATTTTCATTATATAATATACTTCGAACGGGTACAATGCTGATACTATATATATTACATAATGTCTTTATATACAACGTTCACAGCTTTATTGTCATTAGACAATACAAACCGCTATGGCCCTGCATTTTATATCTGTAATATCTTCGAAAATATTTATTTAAATTACAAGCACAAATGCCATATTGTTGTATATTAAATGCATAATTTATTTAAGGTACTTAATTGGACAAGGATCAATGTTGTATTGCTTTAAATCGCTTCGTAAACAAGCCATTATTTCTCGTAAAAAATAAAGGATAAAAAATGGTTATTGTGGGTTATCCCTAAGAGATAGACATATACCATTTTGGACTTTTTTGTTGAACTTTTTAAGGTGTACAATACTGTAGTAACTACATTATTTTTATCTACATCATAGGGTTCAGCCATCGTTTTAAATTTAAGTGCAAAAAAAGTTTTTATATACGACATCACATTAGAAACCTCTAAAATTATCAGTGTTTCCTCTACTATATTATGAATGTATTACACATATAAACCTTCCTTTTGAATCCGCATCAAAATTCGTAGCGTAGTTTTAAAGATCTAAGCATATACAGGGACAGACAGACAGCGGGAAGCGACTTTGTTTTATACTATGTAGTGACATAATTCAATTCACACCTATTTAACTTATTCGATCAAAGAGATAGGGAACAAAGAGATAGAAACTGCAGAGTTTATTTCTGTTCTTCTAAATAAAATATACGTTAATGACCGTAGATAGCTCGACGATTCATAAAATCTTGTACATTATAGTCAATAAAATATAATTCTTGTAAAAGCCTACTTGAATTATAATATATTTTGATTTTGATAGATTTTTCATTTTTTATCTATTGGTATATCATCAATTCTGCCGATGATTTTTGTTACTATATTTAAAAAGAAATATTTCAAAATTAAAACGGAACACATTAGAACAATTGATAAAATGAGCCAATGCTATTAGTGTCACTACACACGAGGGACACAGCATTTTGTATAAATTTGTAGCATGCTGTTTGGGTATATGTTAAACAAGTTGATATCAATAATATAAGCCCAGTGTTACGAGCCTTAATAACGCTTAAACCCTTAGCTGTTAAAGTTATTTATGGTGAGCGGATTTACGGCGGAGAGGTTGGTTAATGGTAATTTAAGGGCGAGGAAAATACACAAATTTCGAAATTTAGATCAATAAATTCGTTGCTCAAATATTTCATAAAATATATAACGTATCACTGTTTATACATAACTAATAAAAGCATATTTATATATCTATCCATCTGTACCAATAAATGAGGAGACGTTTATTTATAATTCCTATAATTATAAATAAAACTTCACCAAAATACATAAAAGTTATACCAGTAGACGTAGAGTGTTTCTGAGGAGGTACGTAATACCATTATAGGTATATAACTATGATTATAATTTTCATCCGCTTTTAATTCACAGAAATTGACGAGACAAGCTGATTAAGATTTTATTCTCACTCTTTTTAGATTAAAATGATTGAACAATAATCAATCTCTTTGATGTTTACTTTTTTAAATATATCATTACATAGTATAAAACAAAGTTGCTTACCGTTGTCTGACCTATGCTTAGATCTTTTAAATTACACAACGGATTTTGATTCGGTATTTTTAATAGTTAGATTGATTTAAGAGGAACGTTTATATGTATAATACATGCACAATATGACAGAGAAACATTGATAATTTTAGAGGTTTCTGATGTGATGTCGTAAATAAACATATTTTTTGCGCTTACATTGCAAATGCTTGCCCAACCGCAAGAGATAGATCGTAATAAATAATGTACTACAGTATTGTACACCTTAAAAAGGTCCTCAAAAAAGACCGGTTTCTATTGTCTAACGTTTGAAAAACTTTGAACGTTGTAATACATTCTGTAGTATATTTAGTATCAGCATTTCACTCGTGCACCCTAGTGAATTATTTTAACACAATTTCTCCCCTCGGTGTACTTTACACGAACCCTTTAACACCTTCATTATTTTATATGCATTCTTTGTGTATGATATTGTCATACACAATGTATTAGTATTTTATATAATAAACAATTGTACATTTAATAAGCTTGGCAACAAGGTTTCATAGATTTAGTTTCACAGTATAATTAACGTTAAGAACTATTGAAATTGCGATAAATTATACTCTATATTAGACGCGTACGTAACAGCGTAGCGTGTTCGGTAACTAGAAATATATGTTAGTAATAGAAACCGGGAATTACGGGCTCGAGCCCTGGCAAGCACCACTGAATTTTCATGTGCTTAATTTGTGTTTATAATTCACATGGTCCTCGGCGTTGAAGGTATATAATGTATGGGACATTGTGAGGAAACTTAAATGTAGCGAATTAAACTGGAAAAAATATGTAGTATAGGAAGGTGGACAGGCATACAGGTCATTGATATCGGCGTTATGTTAAATATAAATCATTATTTATATCGCCCATGCGCCACTAACCCTAGACACTGATATTATGTCCCTTGTGCCTTTAATTACACTGGCTCACTGATCCTTTAAACCGGAATACAAAGTTGCTAAGTTTTTCCGGTACAATATGTGATGAAGATATGGTACCTAACCAGGTGGACTTGCAAAAAACTCACGAAATAATATATAACAACCCACATTGAATCAGAGTAATGTTATAAACTCTCAACTCCAAAGCAAAGGACTCCTCCCTTTGCTCATCAGCGGGTAAATTAAAAGCCGTTACTTTATTTTATTTTAACACTTAAATAATTGAAATAAATACATATGATTAAAGCATATATTGTGCACTAGGCTTTAAAATAAAATGAACAATTAATCCGTTAATCCGTGTGTGTGGAGACAAGTGGTGAAAATGTTCAGTAGTGGAGATACTCCGTTGATGACACCGGATGGCTACAGCAGCATATCACAAGGTAATTATTGTTAACTACGAAACATATAATTATTAATATTATTATGAGAAATAAGGTCAAGTTCAGAATCAAGTTCAAGGAAAATAATTTTTTTTTTTTAATGTTACTTTTACATATAAATACGAATGGTACTATTGCGTACCTTCACGATCAAAAGTCTCAATTAATTAGAAAATAGATACCAAACTGGCTATCCTTTTTTAATCCCCCGTATGGGAAAGAGATAGTGATAGACATATATTCGCTACCGATATCATCCGATTGTTTCTCACTGGCTGGTAGAAATTTAAATATTTTTTTCTCAGAAGAAAAGCTTTTAACTTATTCCAAATAGTTTATCGTTCCAGTTTGATTTACAATTCCAAGCACAGAACCTTCTAAGTAGCTATCTCAAGTATTTAATTGCAGAAGGGGCAAAGAACGACTTTTTTCATTATCTGATGGGCGAAACGGTTACACTGATCTCGTTACAAAAATAATACAATAGTGACGTGAGGATTTTTTAAATATAGAACATACACTATTATTATTACAACTTTTTTTTTTATAATATATATATTTTAAAAATAACTCCTACAAATAACCGTATATGTTCTAGAAAAAAATTGGCTAAGAAATACGTCGTTATTTTGAATACCTTTTACATCAGCGACCATAAGGAAGGTAAACTGAAGTAAAAGTTATTATAATTAAAATTTATACCAAAGTTATTACCGTATACAAAAAAATTAACTTTTTATTTTTATTTATAAAATATAATTTCAATAGTGCGTTCAAAATGTCCTCGGTAATATTTACTATTAAAAAAAAAAACTTGGCTACATAAACTAATATGAAAATTAAAAATTATACATTTTTCATTTTATATTAAGCTTTGATAATATTTTTGACAATCGAGTCTGTGATTAGAACACATGTATCTCAACCGAATATTTCGGGTTCAAACCCATGCAAGTATCACTAAATGTTCATGTTTTAAAATTCATCTCTTCCCCCTATGGTAAAAGAAAATTATCATTCTGTTACCCATGTATCCACCTATCTAAATTAGACCGTATCCTTACCTCAGTATTGAGACATATACGTTTTAATATATGTGCATATGTTATACATTAGATAAGATCATACATTTTTCAACCCCTTTCAGTTTTATTATCGGGCGGTAATATTTATCACATTAAAGTACAAAGAGTTAAAATATACCTTATTTTATAGACTAATTATCTTTTTAATATAAATGATATTCGTTTTAATGCAAGATATTCACAAAAATAGTCACATTTAAGTTTACATGCTGTTAACCAAAATGAAAAAGCTGTAGGAGCTGCTGACGGTACCTTTACTACTTACTTACTTATTACTTCATTCTTAAAATCAACACTATTTTATGGTGCGATACTTAATCGTCATCGAAATTAAATTAGTTTATAATATATTTAGACCATTTATAATCTTAAAGATTTTAAGATGATAGTATTATATACTAATAACAACGATCGTTTTATAAAATGCTTAGTACACTATGGTGTAACAGGACCATGTATTTTTCAAGGGTTATCTACATAACCTACGTAACAATTTGACTGTTGCAACTTTAAATTTTATGGAATAATAATATATAAAACTTAAAGTAATTCCAATTTTTCTCTTTGCCTTGTAAAAACTTGATCTCGTTTCTCAATATCAAGCTCAGTTGAAGTTACCAATCAGAAAAGGCTCCCTAATTCTGTTTTATACAAAACCTTCTATTTCTTCTCTTCGTTTTTTAAATTAAATATTGAAATAACAATCATTTTATGTATTTTTCTTATAAACTATTTTTCATGGAAACTTCATAATATGGTATGTTATAGCTTGGAGATGACTAATTTTTATTGACAAAATTGTCGGATTAGACTCTTTCCATGCTAACGGTCCCAAAAGGATAATATTTATGAAGCATTTGTTTTATTCAAACTAAAATTATTTTTTAACTTTGCGTTTTTGATCTATAGTTTTATTTTAGACATGACTCGCTCCGCTTTCTCTTTTCACCCCATAGCACTCAAGAGCAATGTAGATTTCCACCAGTACAATGAAATTTTTAGAATTCGATCAGATCTCGATTCCAGAGAATACCTTGTATACACAAACAAATTTTACCTCTTTATAATATTAGTGTAGGTAATATTAGTAGATTTTTAAATATGAGAAAAACATACGAAAGAACTGAGGGTGTGGAAAAATGATACTAATCGTAGTTCGGTAACGTTCGATGTATATATTAATTCAATATTTATATTTATCTGTGTGAATTCGGGACGCATAGCTAATCTTGATTAAGTGTTCGTTGTTATCAAATGTGCATTGTGTAAACAAACATGGGCTATCATAATATGATGTTTGACTGAGCAGCTCGTTAATCTAGCTAGTGTCTAGCTAGTAGAGTCCTGAGGGTTCAAGCCCGGGTCGAACCTGAAAATAGCCATTGGGTTTTTCTACCGAGAAAATCACACGGAGTCTGAAAGTAAGCAGGGTATGTATTGACGTGCCTCGAAAAGCAAGTAAAGCTTCGGTCGCCTGAACTCTTTCCGGTCTTATCGGATCGGATATGCTATTTTATCGGATTATGATAACGAGGGAATACATTATGCCCTATAGCCATAGCCATGTGCAGTACGCTAGTCTAGCATCAGATTGGCCGAATCGCTCACGAGGAAGTCAATGTTAAATGAAATAGCATATTTAAATAAAACGAATATTTTATTCAAATATAACAATTGCAATTTATAATGTATTTTTGAATTATTAAAACCAATACACATAGAGATAAAAATGTAGATAAGAATGTTCATCAATAACGTCGGACTCATTAACGATGTGTTAATTACGCAGACGCCATCCTGTGATTAATCATGACCGTCGTACCAAGCATATGGCCTAATTATAAGTATGTAAATTGTATCTATCATAGTATGTAATACATAATATATAATAATATCATATTGATTATTGTGACATCTCGCCAAAATTCAAAATATCACCCACACCAACTAGATGTCCGAAAATCCAAAACAGCGCGATTTTTAAGACATTTTCTGCCTCGCACAACCACTCTGTGGAACCAGCTTTCGCCGGCGGTTTTTCCGAACCGATACGACTCGGGAACCTTCAAGAAAAGGGCGTACTCTTTCCTGAAAGGCCGGCAACGCACCTGCAAGCCCCCGGTGTTGCAGATGTCCATGGGCGGTGGTAGTCACTTTCCATCAGGTGAGCCTCCTGCTCGTTTGCCACCTATAACATAAAAAAAAAAAAAGAAACAGTGGCCTTCACTTGGTGGTAGGGTTGATACCACCCACTCATCATTATTATATTCTACCGCCAAACAGCAGTACTCAGAATTGTTGTGTTCCGTTTTGAAGGGTGAACATCTCAGTTCCCAAGGTTGGTGGCGCATTAGCGATGTAAGTAATGATTAATATTTCTTACAGCGTCATTGTCTATGGGCGGTGGTGACCGCTTACTATCAGTCGACCCATGCTTTCGTCCGCTTACCTATACCATAAAAAAATACTGGCAAATTTAGTGTAAATACGAGAAGTAAAGAAAAACTCGTAACTTCTGGTTTTCGTCTCAGAAAAGTAAATTTTTCTGCCGCAGGCAAGATAATAAAAAATAATCCTCAAATACTTTTATATTTGCCAATCAATATATTTAAATGACATGATAAGAGAACTTTGATTGATAAGGCGTGTAAATCGATTAACGATTAAATACATGATAAAAAGTGAAGATTTAGTATTCGTCGATTTCGATGAAGGATAAGACATAATTGAGTTATTGTTTTTAATAATCTAAATAATTGATTGTCAGAAAGGGTAGCTACTGAGTTTCTTACCGGTTCTTCTTAGAATCTACATTTCAAACCGGTGGTAGCTTTAAATTTAATGTAAAATTAAATGATGATTAGTATCAGTATTGCACCCGTGCGAAGCTAGGGTGGTTCGCTAGTTAAATATATATATTTAAGGTGCAATCAGTGTTAGAATTCTAAAGCGTACACAAAGTTTACGCACTCTATAAAATTCGCTAATGAGGACCATGTTCCAAAATCAAAGTGCATCTGTTAAATGTATCTAGAAACACTATACAACTATACTTGTATTTTTTAATCAAGTAACTCTGTCAGTCTGTCTGTTGCTCTTTTACGGCCAAACCACTGAACCTAATTCAACGAAAATGTATATGACGCAAGCTTCAAGCAAGAAGCGAGCCCAAGGAAGGACAAAGGCTACTTTTTATACCTAAAACCTGATGATCGATCCCTAAAACGCGAGCGGAGTCGCGGACAACAACTAGCATTACATAAATTAATCACAGCTTTTCAATTTCTTCATAATAACGTAAATAGTAGGTATATTTCCAGGATCTTGAAGCTCAGATTTGATTAATATGTTTGAGTGAACACCATCTTGTTTCTTCTTCTTTCTTACCCGTGATAAATGCATACACCTTGACCCAGGGAATTATAACTCATTTTTCATTCGAACTTCATATATTAGTTGAATAAAATGTATTAGTGTTACATACCATTCATATTTCGTCGCGTAATATATAATATTTCGTTATGAAACTATATATTGTTCTTTTATTTTAGTAAGTTAGTGTAATTAGTATTATTAAACTATAAGTTAGTAACGTAAACGATTATTAATAACTTTTATAATTATAAACAAAAATACACAAGTTATGCCAGACTTTAGGATTGAATGAATTTTGTTTTCATTCTATGTATTTATAGGACGGAGGCAAATTTATCATATTATATCCGCTGATAATAAGTGATGTTAATATTGACATGGTGAATAACGAAACGTATGATGTTAGTTTTTTGTTTATAAGCGAATAAACTTAACAATCATTTAAGGATTATTATACTGTACAGGATAAAAAATTATTGAAAAGCTTAGAGTTAGTATTTTTTTTATGATATAGTTGGCATACGAGCAAGTTCACCTGATGGAAAGTGATTACCACCGCCATGGACATTTACAACAAGGAGGGGAGGAGGGGCTTGCAGGTGCATTGCCGGCCCTTTGCTTGAGAGTTCCCAAGTCGTATCGGTAAATTAAGTATTCGTTGATGTTCATACACGATATACAAATATAATTTCTATGTTTATGATTACTACATTTATATTTTTTTGATTAATGACCATGACCATCTTTTGACCATGACCAGTGAATACTTGTAAGATGCCTAAAAAATATTCAAAACCACCTTTGAGAGTCTACTTGAAAAAAAAAATATATTTTGGTTTTTTATCTTCCTAGCTTTTCTTATTCATAATTATTATTACTTAACCCCTAAGGTATATCAGTCAACTATATTTCAAAAAATTATAAAAGTTATATTGGCATTAGGAGTTATTTAGTAGTTTTTGGAACGTACAATAAACATTTATTGTACAAGAATTAGTTGCTCAATTTAATTTTGTAGGATATTCAGGCGTCAAAACCGTTAAAAAAAAGAAATATGAAAATATAAAGATAATATAAATTTATATTAATATAAAATATTATTGTTTTAAATATAATGATTCAATCAATCACATTTCGTTATCGTCTAAAATTAAAAATAGGTCTTAAGTGATAGGCATAATGCCTGAAAAGTTTACATTTTTCCAATCGACGTTCAATATAAAGAAATTTATTTATATTGAACGTCGCTGAACTAAAAAATTAAAAAAACTATTTAAGGCTCCAAAGCGCACGGTACTCTCAACTTCCATTTTCATAAACCTAACTTTACGAATAGCTCGAGATAAAAACGTAAGAAAAGTGATTTTATATTGCATACATTAAATTTAAATAAATTGTTAATTATTTTTAAGAACTATGAGGTTTATATAAAATTTTCTATTATTTAAAATATATTTTGCAGTTAATCACGTTACATGTAGGTTAACTTTACAGGGTCAGGTAGCTAATGTGTGTCTCAAGTTCATGTAATTCGATGAAAGTGAAACATTGTCCCGCGTTACAAAGGGCTCTTTGTGCTACTGTTCCTTTTGTCTGTAATGTAGTTCACTTTCAAAGGCGAGTCTGTTAATGACTCTTGATAGTAGGTAATCTATCGTAAACTACCTACTGCTGACAGTTATCCGAAGAAAACATCACGCCGGGGTAACCAATGTTATGTATCCGAATAATACGGCATTAAGACAAATGAAACCGTGCAAATCGAATGACGTTGGAAGAAATCGTATTATCAGAGGTATATAAAATTAAAAAGACCTTTAAATATCCCCAAGTATATGAGAAAGATTAGTTTTGAAATACAAAAATCTTTTTACATGCAGTTATATTTATTTAAAATGCGTGCTTAAGATACAAAAATCCACAACAGCGCGATTTTTAAGACATTTTCTGCCTCGCACAACCACTCTGTGGAACCAGCTTTCGCCGGCGGTTTTTTCGAACCGATACGACTTGGGAACCTTCAAGAAAAGAGCCTTCCTGAAAGGCCGGCAACGCACCTGCAAGCCCCCCGGTGTTGCAGATGTCCATGGGCGGTGGTAGTCACTTTCCATCAGGTGAGCCTCCTGCTCGTTTGCCACCTCTAACATAAAAAAAAACATCATTTATAGAACCATTCTGTAAGAATAAACTCAAATCCACCGTAAAATACGGCAATCAAATTTCAGAAAATGTTATGCACTATTAAATTTAAAAACTTATAATATTTAATTGATACTTAGATCAATATATACAGTTGTCGTATACGTAATACATATACTTTTGCACACTTTGAGTCGCTTTTCAACATTTAACGGCTGATATACGAAGACAGTTCTTATAGAACAGTACAGCTGTTAGATAAGGTAAAGTTAGATAGAGAACCCCTAGGAGACCTCCGATTAGCCGCAGGGGGGATGCGTTACATCAACATGATCCCACAGCCTCTCCGATACGTGTCGAAAACGGTCCAAGTAGCTCCAGGGCCCGAATACTATTCGAAAGGTTACCACAGAGTGAAAGAAAAAGTTGGAGTTGGAAGTTTTATTCCAGAACCACAGACTATCCATGACCAAGACGCAATAAAATTCAAAATTATTTGATATTTCAATTTTTTCCTATCACATACCTTAATATTCCATAATTTACTTGTGTATAGAACAAGGCGATTACGATGTTCAAATCCCTATTGTAGCGAAATTCTTAACTCGTATCAAGTTTGAGCTCCCATAAATACGTGATCAATTTCATCCAACGTCAGCCAGCCCGCAAACCTACATGGAGAATATACCGTATCATAAACCGTATTTTGCACCAGATCATTTCACAATTTTCACCTAACGTAGTCCCTTGCTATGTATCGACCAGATAATATCGACAGATGAGAAATATACTAGATATTCCGAATACGCGCAGCAACATTTTGCAATATATTATATGGGTTTCAGTATGATTATAGATAGAACGTTCACAAAAGAGCTGTGATAAGGAATATTTAATATATAAATATAAACCATAGGTGATAAAAATCATGGAAGTGGAACCACTGTCAACTTCCAGATTTCGGGTCTCTACTGAGAAATATTCGATCGAAAAACCAAACTTACTTTAGTCTGACATGGAAACCCTGGACCTACCAGATCCAGGACTGCAGAACCACTGCGTTTTTATAAACTAACCTATTTAACCAGATTTATAACTAACACTAACGAGGTATTACAACAAGCCAATTAACTGTCATGGAAACCAGCAACACAACCAGTAACCGTACAGTAACCTTCAAACACCAAGGACAATAATGACGTCTTCCATATGATACAAACCTTGCGTTAATACTTAATGTTTTCATAACGTCCGACTCGACTAAAAATAACCAAAGGTCCACTATCCAAGTATAACCATAACTCCTACTGAGTGTTCAAACACTAATAATACGATAACTATGTTAGACAAATAACTATATATTTACATGCGACGTCGTATTTCCAACGATTTTGTTAATGCTCTGAGTACGTACCACCCACTTCACATATTCTACCGCCAAACAGAAACACTTATTGTGTTCCAATTCGAACGGCACCTACCAAAGTGATGGCATCTTCTGTTCCTAAGATTGGCGGCGCATTGACGATGGAAAGGCAGTGGTAACCACTTACCATCGCGTAGCCCATTTATCAATCTATGTTAATTAATAAAAAAAGAAGTTATCATTATTATAATAAATAACAAACAATATACGTTTTCATTTTATCACAATGTAAAGTTTGTTTTTCATTACGTGTCACTAACAATACGGCGACTGCTATTTCGATCGTACGTCGTTCAATAACAATATCAAGGACTCGCATGTCATAAATCAATGATATATCAACACGCCAATGTCAATCCAACATTTCAAGGTCCTGAAAGCGATATTTTGTCATATATGAGCTTAAATATAAATGAATGAATGAATTTGTTGAGATCGATATATATAGATATATAATTATTAAGAAAGTAAAAATGGAATGTCAATGACCTAATTTTTTTTTGGTTTATACTTATTATTGTATTTAAAATATACATATATATAATATACATATATATATATATATATATATATATATATATATTTATAGCTAAAAAATATCGTAATCAATTTGTTACGTTTTGTTATACTTATAAGTATTTTTTATAAATGTCTGATTTTTTTAACAAATGAACGAAAAAGCAAAAGTCTTAAATAACACGATGTTTGTCGCTTTTATTCCCTTATAAATAAACTCTTTTTGTGTTTAAAATTTAAATAATCCAACGACCCTTATTATATAAATGTCTCTATTACGAAGACTCGGCTTGAGTAATGGCATAATCTAACATTTAATTTAGTTAATTTGGAGTATTGTAATTTACAGTTTCATTATCCAAAAATTAAACAGGCTTACGACTGTACCGCGTAGCCATAAAACATTCAGTTTCCCGAAATAATTCCAGTCATAATTTATAATTTTAAATAACGAATATTTGAATTCTCGAACACGTTGTTATTAAAATAAACCCTATTGTGTTTCGAATTCAAATAAAACAGCCTTGGCTTCAGCCATGACCGTACCTTAATAGAAGCTATAAACTGCTCAATGCTGAGGCATACGTAGCAAGTTCAAGTAGAAAATCGATCCAGGTAGTCGGGCCTCGCCGTGCCCGCTCGGGTGTTTCCGCCCGCTGACATTGGCTTCCGTTACAACAGACGGAAAATTTAGTCAAATGAGTTGCGTTCACAAATTTAAGACCTAAGCTTTATCAGTTTAAAAAAATATGTTTTTTTTAATATTTTATTTTAAAGCCTTACCTTGAAATTTTACCAGTACTATTACAGAATACAGAAATTTTGTTTTAATTAACACATCAATGTTTTAACCATTACACTTGTAAAATTATATCATAGTATTATTTGCTGATACTGATTGTTTCTTAAGTTCTCGTTCGAAAAGTACCCGCAATTCTTTATAGAATTTTGTTTTCATTCATTATCATTAATATAAAATTATAATAAAAATTATACCACTTGTATTTAAATTATGTTGCATGTTGGCAGAAAACCGGACAGACCTTATGGAAAACATTTCAGTGTCACGTCAAACTACACATACACCGATAAGTTTTCGCTGCGTTCGTCCAATTTAAACTATGTCATAATACAACATTATAGATATTAATAGCGTAAGCCGAGTGAGTCCCAGTGATTATGGGATGATAGCTGCATATAAAAAATCGGTTATGGTCTTATTTCGAAGAGCTTCAGCCGTAGATGTGCAGAAAAATAAAGAGGATACTTGATTGCAATATATTAAATTGTTACAATTAAAAAAATAATAAATTTTAGAGAGCGGCTAAAAGTTACTGGCCGGTTAGAGAGTTACGGCTGTATAAGAAAAAAAAAATAAAAACGTAAACAAAATTAAATTGTTATCGACAAACTCCAATTCTAACTTAACTAATGTATAATGTATTTGACATTAAAAAAATCATTTAGATAAAGTTTCATCATTTTGATGCCAAATGTAGATGAGTGAGTCGTACCTACCCAGATGGGTTTGCACAATACCCCCACCAAGTGAAATATAATCGTATTGTAATGACAATATAGGACAATTAAGTTATTTAATAAAGCGTACGCATTACACTTACTTTTTGATGGTCAAATTAAACACTACCACCGGTTCGGAAAAAGGAACACCCTGACCTGAGAAGAACCGGCGAAAGAAACTCAGCGGGTCTTTTTTTTGTCAAATTAATTAGATACATAATTGTATATGAATAGAAACAGCCAGGAGGCGATCGTTTCATTCCCAAGGTGTCTATCAAACATAAACTCACTAATTGTATAGTAACCTTTCGCACACAAGCGTTCTTTAACAATTTTTTTAAATTTGGAAATAGAAGCATTTTGAACGCTTTCTGGGATCCTGTTGTAGAAGCGTATACATTGCCCCACAAAAGAGTTACTGACTCTATGCAGTCGAGTAACAGGAGTAACGAGATTGTGTTTGTTCCTTGTACCAATGTTATGAGAATCACATTTTCTCATAAAAATAATAAAAAAATTCCGTACATACAAAACATTACAGAATATATATTGAGAAGCAACAGTTAATATCTTAATTTCTTTAAATTTATACCTTAATGATACCTTGGCTCCTAGGTTATAGATTGCGCGAATAGCCCTCTTCTGCAGCACAAATATAGTATGGATAGCGGCTGCGTTACCCCAAAGCATAATACCGTAGGACATTATACTGTGAAAGTAACTGAAATAAACTAGGCGAGCCGTATCAACATCGGTAAATAATCTAATTTTTTTGACCGCAAATGCAGCAGAACTCAGTCTACCCGCCAATCCGTTTATATGGGGGAGCCACTGTAAATTGGCATCAAGAGTAAGGCCAAGAAATTCAGTTGTTTCAACTGGATCCATCGATCAGGGATGTGGATGGATTCGAAACTTTGAAATCTGTGAAAGTTTTAAACGATATTGCGACCGAATATTATTCGATTGGCTTGGCTCTGAAGCATTCCCAATGGAGACATCGGAAATGCCTGCAATTTACCTCTATGTGGCAAAGTTATAAAAGCTTTCAACCCCGCACTTTTATCTGAAACTGACTGAAAGTAAAGAGAAGGTAATTCTAGTTCTAAGAATAAAATACATTTTGCTTCATTATCAGTAGAGAATACAATTAATCTTAACTTCATTAACTTTAATTTTTTTACTTTTCATATAAAAACATTTTTTTTAAGAAACATCAATTATATGTTATTTTTCATATAATTGGTCGCAAATATAATATATCGCTTATTTAAATCCAAATATCATACTTTATTTAAAGACTTTTACACGCGCCAATTTCTTTGAAACGTCATTAAATAATCACATATTACGTTGAAAAAACAACATTTAAGGTAACATCAACTGTGAAACGGGTAATAACCGTCGGTAACTCTAGATTTAATTACCACCCGCCCAGTCTTCACACGGTTGCAATTATCAGTAAATATAATAATATATGATATAGGTATATAAAATCTATACTCTATAATCAGGAACAATGTAGAGTTCTACCAACATTTTTTTTAAAGAATTGGACATTTAGTTCCGGAGATTACTTCTACATACAAACAAACCAATTTTACTTCTTTATACTAATGTATAAAAATAACTAAATAATAAGTCTTATAATTCATTATGTACGATGTATAATTTTTATATAACGAAACAAAGGAACTTGGAACCTGTAAAAGTCTATTTAAATAAAAAACTTTTTTTTTTTTATTTTAATAAAATACTTTAATGTTATATCTGTGACGATATTAAACATACATACAATTAGATCTGAAAATGTGTAATTGTAAATTAGAGGCTGAAATATTGTAATTATGTAACTTTATTGGTAAAATTATGAAATCTAAAAGCTTATTTTGTAATCGTATAAAATCACCGACCGGAGAATCACATACATGCATATTAGAACATATATTTGGTACATAGTTTATATAAAGACATGTTACATACACAATATCACAGTACCTAAACATTTTGCACTGAGTTAAATTAATTCATCATGTTTATTGCGTATACATTATCGGTAATGCAATTATATAATATCATATGAAATTAAGAGGGCTAATGTTAAATGTAACGAGAACTCTTGAAACTGGTGAATTGGCAGTCAGTAGTCTGGTCTTACCAAAATAATATTTGAGTATTCTTCAAGATAAATTGTATGTTATTAGCAAAGCTCTGAAAACATATCATTATTATGAATATGACTCTTTATTTTACTTAAAAACCGTTAGAAATTTTTAATTATCAAATTCTCATCAAAGGCATTCCGACATTCTATTGACACAATTTGTAAAATAAACGTCACATATACCAAAGACTTAATGTAATGTGCACAGACAGATAAAAATGTCGCTGTCACGTGACGGGATGGACGATGAGAGACATCTAATATGATGTTTATGAAATTAATTTATAATTAGAGAAATAAAATTATAATGAATATCGAAAAAGATATGATTTTGATAATATGTGGTAGCAAATAGCACTTGATGGTAGGGCTTCGTGCAAGCCTGTCTGGGTAGGTAAAATATTGGTTTTAATTTAGTTAAAAATGAGTTTTAAAAAAATATATTTCTGAGTTTTATTTGTAATAGTGTACTTATTATTAATTTGCATTATTATCAAAATTACACTTTATAACAGACTGGCTCTTTCATAACGTCTAGTGGCTCTTTCAATACCGATATGTTATGAAATAGCTAGAAGACCGATTTTTTTAAAATGAATATTTCGGTGATTTTTCAATAGTAGTTAAGGTTTTTTCGTATTAAATTATCTTCTTTAAAAAATCTTTCATGCCAATTCTCCCCTATATATTGATCTAATAACAAAATAAGTGTCATGAGTGCGATTTGATCTTTCCCAGGAGGACCTATTTGAAGATAAAATCATGAAATAGAAGAAATTCTTGTCCAAGTAAATCCACTAAAGATTTGTGAATTATCATACTTGCCAAGCCTTATTCCGAATGAGGCGTTTTGGGGCATTTACATGCAGTGTCTATTAAATGTGATCTAAAGATATAAACTTGGAGATATATGTATACTTAAATAAATTCAGTATCAGCTGAATACGTTTATGTATTTCGCTACGTAAGTTATTCGTTTAGAATTCGTATTCCAAGTGAAGGTTTTCAAATCATAGAATCCGCTCGGAGTGGTTCCACTTTAGCTCTACGGGTATTTGACGCTGTGAAATTTGAATTTTCCTTGCTATTTATATTCCTGAATAATATAAGATATCTGATTTGTACTAGTCCATATCACGTATTTATATTTATTGATTTTTTTAATATAAAATATGCTATTTGTTTTCAATTACTATTAACAAAAAAAAAAAAATTTTAGTACAACTTGTTAAAATTAAGTTTTTCGAGTTACGTCTTGTCTCTTGTCTATATATAACTACAACTACTATAAAAACCTATAAATGTCTTACTTCTAGGCTAAGGCCTCCTTTCAACTTAAGGAGAAGGTTTGGCGTTACCATCCGCTTCCAACACGCTCTTCCAATATGCTTTGGTGGAAAACATACGGCAGGATTTCATTGAAGTTAGACACATTACATTTTCTCGCGATGTTTTTTTAACTGCCGAGCACGAGACGAATTTTAAACACTACAAATATATATTTAATATAACCTCATTAACTTATTTTAATAACGAAAACCTATTGATTAACTTAAACAGCTTAATCTTTAATGTAGATATATAAAACCTTATATTTATATAAATATTTCAAGTACATTATTATGTATAAGACTAAATTCTTACATTACACTGGATGATGTATGAATAATCACTAATTACATACGTACATTATACATATTAGTTATAAATAAATAAATAAATATTGGACAACATCACATACATTACTCTGATCCCAATGTAAGTAGCTAAAGCACTTGTGTTATGGAAAATCAGAAGTAACGACGGTACCACAAACACCCAGACCCAAGGCAACATAGAAAACTAATGAAGTTTTTCTACATCGACTCGGCCGGGAATCGAACCCGAGACCTCGGAATGGCGTACCCATGAAAACCGGTATACACACTACTCGACCGCGGAGGTCGTCAAAAGTAATAAGAGCCGTAAACAAAATAAGAGTAAATAAGAATATATTGAAACTCTATTCATTGTGTATTTATTACATATTATGTAAAAATAATCATAATATCTACATATACACTACCATTGAAGTAACATCTGCCCTTTGTTTAACAATGGTATACGTAGGCCGCCAGCTTTTTCAGACACAATAAGTCATTTCGAAATGACCTTGAACACAAACCGTGCCTCTAAATCTCACGTGCAACTTTAACTCAAAGCGAAACAAAAAACCATGAGAGTTTAAGAAAACGCTGATAATAGAATATTAATTATATTAACGACCTCCGTGGTCGAGTGATGTGTACACCGGTTTTCATGGGTACGCCACTCCGAGGTCCCGGGTTCGATTCCCGGCCGAGTCGATGTAGAAAAAGTTCATTAGTTTTCTATGTCGTCTCGGGTCTGGGTATTTGTGGTACCGTCGTTACTTCTGATTTTCCATAACACAAGTGCTTTAGCTACTTACATTGGGATCAGAGTAATGTATGTGATGTTGTCCAATATTTATTATTTATTTATTATTATTATTATTCGTTACAAGAACAAGTAATTCACGCTTGTCACGTTAACAGTCTACATTTAAAGCGGGTTAAGCTGCGAAACACGATACTTATAAAATTATATTTAACAAAATCAGCGCTAAACATTTTTTAACTCTGATTGGCTTATTAAAGGACTTTTGAATCATCATGCTACAATGTTTGTTTTAAATTTAAAGCTAAACCGATTCGAAAAGTAGATTCTACTGGCAAGAACCGGTAAGATACTAATAGACTCTTCTCTACGATTTTAATAACAGAGTTTTATCAGTTAAATTATTACATATACTTTTTTATAATTAATATAATATTGTAATATGTAATATTTTTTTGTTATGACATGGGATTTAAAATTGTTAATTGACATAGTTAATCGTTGAACTACAAAACGCGCCGAATATTGAGGTATAAGTTTTATGTATTTTGGTTTTATTGGTTTTTCTAGGTACCACCCCACCCACTCATCAGATATTCTACCACCAAACGACAGTACCGGTATTTTTGTCTTCCGTTTGAAGAGTGAGTGAGTCAGTGTAACTACAGGCGCAAGGATCATAACATCACAAAATTGGTGGCGCATTGGTGATTTAAGAAATGGTTAATATTTCTTAAAGCGCCATAGTCTTTAGGCGGTGGTAACCGCTCACTATCAGATGGCCCATTTACTAGAAAAAAAAACAAAACAAAAAAATGAAACGTTTAAATGTTTTTTTTAAAAATAAAATCATAAGTAATACATCATTATCTCCTTTCAGGTACGTAAACAACTTTCCAGAATGAGAAGGGCTGAGTCACGCTGTCTTTTGGGGTACTCGGTGAGTTTACAGATGAAGTATTTATTTAGGCGACGATCGATACTTTGCAAACTTAAATAAGTTTAGTAAAAAAGGTATACCCATAACTCAGGAACATTATACATTAATGCACACGTCGATATCCATATTTACTTAACTTTATAGTTTGTGAAACATAATTCCATAATTACATTGTACTATATATATTTATGTAAAATCATTTATAAGCATATAACTCCTTTTACACGCAATTGGAATTTATATGATAACCATATATTGAGATTCGTATCATTTAATATCCTAAAATATTTTTCAAACCATTGTTTCAAGTACCTATCCTAAATATTAACATATAAATTATGTTTAGGCGAACATTGGTTAATATTGTGTCTTCGTCTTTCGACAGTCAAGTCAATTGTGTTAGAAAGAGAGAAAACAATGTTTAATAAAATACCCGTTTAACAACGTTTTCAATGCCGTCATATTTTACGCTGATTTTAGTGAATTAAAATAAATTATTGTATTAACATAATTTGTTAATAATTACTTGATTTATGTGATGCAATAAGAATGGACGGGTCTCGGGTTATTTAAGGAAATATTACGAATAGAATTTTAAGTGTACAAGTTAATCTGGAGTTGGCTGAGATCTGGAGTTGAATATAAGAGAAGATTCATAAGAATATACACTCAATATAACTTACATAATCTTAGGTCTAATTTGTTTTTAAACTATTAACTTAAAAAAAAAGTATTTATCATCTTATAAAAAAAAATTATGTACATGTTTTTTCTGGCATTCATATATGCCAATTGAGCGCTAAATATTCTGCCAATGTAACATATAAAACAGATGACGATGAAGCTTCGGGCGACAATTAATTTAAAATATATAAATTGTTACCATTGATTTGACCATGCAAAGCAAAATACATCATTGTTCACTAAACACTCGCTTATTAAGCGAGTATAAGTGAAACCGTATAATGCTTTAAATATTTATCGTAACGAAATATTTCATTATAAGAAAATGTAATAAAAAAAGACATTACGTTTCTATTTAATCTTACGTATAATCCAAAAACTAGACCGCAAGAAAAACAATGTCTAACAAGCAAAGTTGGCAACCTTCCATATTTCTACTTAAGCTGAAACGAAGCGTGCCACTGCTACGATATTTTACGTTACCCGTCTATTAATAAGTGTACAAGTAAACTTTGGTAAGTGTTGTTAAGAAACCCAGCAATGAACGAAGATATTAACATTAAAGTCGCTTTTCGCAAAAACTCTGAAATGTGTAATAGACGCCTAAGCTTGAACACATAAAATATCTCAGCAGCATACACAAGTTTATTACTAAACTTATAACATATTATTTTGAATTTTGAATAAACGATAGAATCTCTCATTTATGATGTATGAATATATTTTATGTTGGCGCAGTTATAATATAATTATCGCTGTCGAAAATTCAATGGGTGATGAATATTTTTTTTACATTAAATATATTTATGATTAGTAATATGATTCCATTTTTATTAAAATACGGTTTCAATAAAAATTACAATAAATAAAGCAATATATAATTTGTATAATAATAATAAATATGAAGGCAATTATGATAATAATAAATATGTATAATAATAATAAATATTAATTATATACAAATAAAAATTAAAAATAGTTACTATACAAATCATGACCGAATGCTAAAACATGAACGAGCCGTCCTGTCACCAGTGGAGGCAATTAGGCAAGATGCTATACTTTTAAATAATAAATTATAACCTAAAAACAATCGAAAATAATATTATTAATATATCTTTAGTGACATCAGAATAGTTTAAAAATATATTAATGTATTGACAAATATGAGTCTTAGAGATAAAAATAACAACTGATAGTATTCATTTATAACTAGACTTGCAACATTAATCAATATTATCTTATGAATTTACAAAATAACGGATAAGACAACAAATACTGTCTGACATTAAATTCGTTATCCCAGATTATAAACTAAGCGTTATTATCGATTGATATTGATTGCAACGGACAATGAATTAGATTAACACATTTCGTTACAATAATTCTACTACTCTATTAAACTGTATAAACATATCGTTATAGTATCTAATGAACCGTGATCGGAACAGGATCAACTTCATTTTTTTTAAATTAAATATTGTCTAGCATACTGGAAAATGGGCCATCTGTGTACTACAGTTAGTACAAGCCACAGACTATCCAATACACCCCATTTATTTATTTAGTAAATATATTAAATAACGGCAAATCAATCGTTGACGCCTCCGTGACACCTTTACAGTTAAAACTATCAAATAATTTCCTGCCGCGTGGAATTCGTCAGGCTAAGCCATACAGATATGTAAAAGTTGTTTGTGTACTTATTACCTATCAATGAAACTTTATCATATTACATTATTACGTGTACGTATGCATAACATTTGTTTGTGTGTGTATTATATGTATATTAATGTGCGTATTTCTTATATATAACGTTTTATTGTTAAGTTATTTTGTTATCTAAGTTATTTATAAGTGAACACTTTGCCGGATTTTTATCCTACCTTAATTCTGAATAGAGGTTTCCTGAGAGCGATCACTCTAAGTGATAAGGTCGCCTTTGCATACTTTATAATTTACCTGCTCTTCTTTTTATATTTAGTATAAATCTTGTGCAATAAAGATTTAATAAGTAAATAAAAATACGTGTTATATAATAAATAAAAGCATGTACTTATACTGTTGATATATCTTTGTAGCGTTTTTAATAAGACTAAATAATTACGCTTGCATTTACTTCATTCTTTTTAACAGCAATATTCAACTATTTTTATCAGATTTCTTGAAAATATTAAGAATTAGAAAAAAGGTTGTTTTCAAAAAGGCCTGTAATGAAAATATTCCATTGCTCAAAAACTACACGATAAGACACAATTTTTCTTTAAGATTTTTTTAAGTTCAAGTTGAACAAGTTCCATCGTGACACAATGACACTCTCAATATGCGCACTGAATGTAAGCATGTTAAGCAATATACTCTTGAAAACTTAATATAAAAATATCATCAATTAACATTTTTGCCAACCAAGAGAACTCCTATCGACAATAGCTTAGCGCCTAATGTACTGCAAAATCGTAATACAAAATTTTATCATTCTTATATCGCCACTGTGACGCCATATATATAAATACATATATAAAAAAAATTGTTTATTTTTACTTTTGTACTGTCAATGAAATAAAAGTCAACCACGTGAATACTATTGAACGTATTAGTACGAGATTGATCGGTCAATCAACGCGAAATCGTCCCTAAATGGTTAAAGGTATATTATTTTTTTGAGTTTCGTTAATCCTCTCCCATCTATATATTTAATGTCCAGTGGAGCGGTCGGGAAACAGCTAGTATGTTATAAATACTTTTATAAATAAAACTCATATAATATAATTTCTTATCATTTTTAGCATTTATTTCAATTTATTTAATATCAATGGTTATTAACAAGTTTATGTATTAGCCTGAATCCACGGAGTGAATCGAGAAATGCGCGTATTTACACCTGGGTAACGGGCTAACCCACACTGGTGACCCCACGAGCTAACACCGATGATTACAGAGTTATGGACGAGAGGACCGCCAGCGTCGTCCTGGCATTGGTCGCGGCCGCCAACGTCGAGCCACCCAGAGCAGAGCATGTTATCTGTGATAGAATACATCAGAGCAGCATAGCGATTCTTACACTCCTGTTGGTTTACAGTCCAGATCTGCACGTGCCGAAGCTGCTCAGACTTGGCACCTCCAAACTGTAAAAATATTATTAAAAAAACATATATTTAAATTATAAGGAAGTAAGTGGCAACACCAGACAAAGTAAGGGTAAGGATGTAACGTAAGGTAACTGTTTACGTCTTACATACGTAAAACTTAGTAACCGGTAGACAACTTCAAATATAACATTATGAGACGAGTAGGAAAGCACTCCTAACATCAGTCAGTTCAGTATTGGATTCTTAATAGTTCAGTTTCAAAATTATCACCAAATTGTAAATATTTTTTTTTTAAATTTTATTTTTAATAGTCTTTAAATATTAATAATAAAGTATTGACAAACAATTGATAAAGTTCAAAATTTAATGAATATATTTAATCGTCAACGCCTGAAACCATTTATTCTGTTTCATGTAATAGATTTAAGCTGAAACATCTCATCACGTATATCATTACTTTATTAATTGATAGATCACCTCGATACTGAATATGGTTACAAACATTGGCCATGTTGGTCGTAACTATGGGCCATGTCGGTGCACTTTCTCGTGCACCCGTCGAACTGAATGATACAAAACATTGTTAATTGGAATGTTTATTAAAATTCTGTGCTTGTTTTTTGGGTACTGAATTTGATCTTTATCTAATCCGATACATTTACAAGCTGGTATGGCTGTGCAAGCTCATGTGAGTAGGTATCACACACTCATCTAATATCCTACCTATAAGCAGCATTACTTAGTACTGTTATGTTCCAGTTTGAAAGATGAATGAGCCAGCCACTGGCTCATTTACTCTGGCAACGTAATGGCTTCTAAGGCTTATGACATATTGTGGCTAATATTAGCCACAATATGTCATATTTTAATTACTTAATTAATATTATAATAACAATATCAATAATTACACAATTAATATTATAATAATAATATCAATGGACGGTGGTGACCACATACCATATAGTGGCCCATTCGGCTGTCCGCCTAACTATACCATGGAAATCATGCATTTTCTCTTTATAATTATTTTCCTATTACTACTTTTAACTGATTTTTATAAAATGGCATGATTTTATTATGCTCACCGAAGTTGCTCCCCATCCAACAGCCCACACAGCTTGATTGTCGAAAATCTGATAGGTAGTGCCAGCGATGGACCCGACGCGTACGGTGTTGGTGATGTCCATAGGCGTAGTAGTTCGAATAATGGCTAAATCACTGTCGAACGTGCGTGTATTAAAATTAGGATGGAGGACTATCTGTTCGGTGAAGTAAATAGTACCACCGCTGTTGGCCCACGTGGACCCAGCCCTGATTCGCCAATTATTTGTTGTATCACCACTGAAAAACCAAAAATAAATAAATAAGTAAATTTTCTTTGACTAGACCAAACAGCTTTTATTAGAGGTCGTTCGAAATTAGAAGCGGTACGTCACTAAGTTTCAACTCATCTACGTGACACACAAACAGAGACGCTGTAAACTTACGTTTCATAATTAATATTATATTGTTATTGTATTGTATGTATATAAGTGAACCTATTATATACCTATTTTTTTATTAATAATATCACACGAACAATCTTCTAAAGTTACATTACATAACAACAACAAAATAATTACATTAGATAATAGCTATGTTTAGATTATTTTATGATATAATATGTGAGTGGGCGACATTAGCCAATGTGCCACCAACCTTGGGAACTAAGATGTTATGTCCCTTGTGCCTGTAGTTATACTCGCTCACTCACCTTTCAAGAAATACAGAAATACTAAGTATTGCTGTTTGTCGGAAGAATATCTGATACTTATCTGGCTGGTGACCTATCAACCGTAGCTTTTATTTTTGTCACTTAACAAACTAAACAAAAGTCACATTATTACCGAATTCAAAATCATAAACAATGCGTTGAATTAGTGCCGATTGAGCCGAGATGGCCCAGTGGTAAGAACGCGTGCATCTTAACCGATGATTGCGGGTTCAAACCCAGGCAGGCACCACTGAATTTACATGTGCTTAATTTGTTTTTATAATTTATCTCGTGCTCGGCGGTGAAGGAAAACTTCGTGATGGAACCTGCATGTGTCTAATTTCAATGAAATTCAGTCACATGTGCCTTAGCCTAGCTGTAGTGCCGATTGATTTCTCAGAGTTAAAATTATTTAGTAATTAAAATCTCAGTTCAGTAATCAGAATCTCAATTCTGAATCCTTCTTAAAGAACATGTGAAGTTTCTCAATGATATATCGATTCTATGGTTTTAGTGCAGACAAACAATTTAATACAAATTCTAAATCGTTTATGCACCAAAACTATTAAATATAATTAATAAATAAATGATTCATATTAACTTACATGAAACACTGAGCGGCAGACAAGATGTGTCTGCTGGTAAGAACACTACCGGCACATGTCTGCCTATAAGTCACCATGTCTTGCGAACGGAGGAGTGAAGTAATGTATGGATACGACTCGACATTTGTGAGTGTCCCACCCATTATCCTCATTGATGCCTGGGCTGTAACATAACATTCTATACTCTAAGTATTATGTAGGATTAAAAATATGCTATCAATATCACTAATCGTCCTCACAACTTAGAAATAAAAGGTGAATTTCATAAAGGTGATACAGAGTAAACACATCCATAGACATTCTTAAAAAATACAGATACGATACACAGAATGATTTGTCATCTCATATGCCTCGTTAATATAATCAAAATAACAGAAAACACAAAATAATGCTCGCATCAAGATAAATTGAAAAAACCTAAAAGATCGGTAACGATATTCCATATCGTCGAAATAAATGACTAAATGAGATTCCTGCTTGCATCAATATACATCGACTTGTCATGCGGGTAAGAAACATAATAGATGCTAATTCTCTAGTCACCGTCTCCATAATCGGTCAATATTCGTAATATTATATTAAAGACGAGTATAGCCCTCATTCTAACAGGAACCTTAATGGTAAAGTCGACGGCAATTGAACAGTACTGAAGACTTAATTCTCGTACGATTCGGTTTGATGCCCTTAACGATTTCTGCCTTGACAACATATGGTATTACTAACATCGATTTTACGTTCAATTGGTACTTGAATTCGATGCTATGCGAAGTGTACGTTATTGCTTTAGCTACCAAAGGCCCTTGATACGTGCGGTAAACTTGTACTATATCTATTTTGTACGTATTATAGTCTGATTACTGATTGGTAATTAAATTACATATGAATGCAGTCAATTGTTGTGATTTTATTTAGAAGTTTTAAAATTTGTAAATTGTGACCCTTTGAAAATAATCTAAAGAGGTTTTTTTTATATGAATACTTAAGAAACATATTTATATTTAGCTATTAAAGGCTGTAAGATCATCTGGGAAACTCGTCCCTTCAAATCGGAACGCAACAAATATAAAAAAAAAACTTTTTTGGAATAAATATGAGTGTCACATATTTCTCTCTTGAGATTGCACAAATCTGTAATCTCAATAAAAATAAAAGATTTTAGCTCTACGTAAAATTTACGTACCTATTTGAAACATTATCATCCGAATATAAAGTATAATTATTTTCCTATCTTTGAATTAAAATAAATCAAGGAAAAGTAAAGTAGAATTATGACCAAAATATAACCCATAGGATGAGAATTTTTACAGCTGTACCGTTTTAGAAGAATTTCCATCATCGACCTCAAAGGAAGAATTGTATTAATCATTGTCATTGTATTGTCAGCATCCTAATCATTCATATTCAACTTCATAATGTAATCCTGTCATCCTGTGCGCGCGCATCATAACAATTCACTGTCATTTTTTTTAAACGTGCGAACATCTGCATTTCATTGATGATGTGATTATTATGCGTACAAACTGAATTGTGAACATAATAATAAAATATTCGAATTTTTCGAAAATTTGTCGAATATTCTCTAAATTAAATAAATTTTTGAATTGTTACTCAACACGGTTCGAATTTTCAAAATTCCTTTTGTATACTACACTGCACTGATTCGTTTGCACATAATTTCTTATTTGACAGCACTAATAACTACCCCTTTAATATCCACGCGTGAAAACGACATATAAAATTTAGTCTATACTCAGCAATATTTTCTTAACCTTAGAGATAAGAATAATAAATAATTTAAGTAAAAATAAAAAGTAAAAATAAAAATATATGTCAAAATAAAAAAGTAAACTCACAGCTGACGGTGGCCAGCCCCATGGCCAGAAACGTAAACATGAAAACACCTCTCATTTTCACTGTACAAGCCAACTGCGGTTGTGTCACATCTGTCTCACAATTTATATAGAGAGGTTAATTGATTAAAACCTTACTAATAGATAAGTGATACTATCTGTCATTTCAATTTAATCTTGTTTCATTTATAAATATTGATCATCTTCATATAATAATACAAAATAAAAAATTATATCCGACTGTTTACCTATATTTTTTTCTCAAGGAAGATAAATATGAATATATATTTTTTTAATTAATATTATAATGTCATACGTTTTTAACGTGTCCTCATTAAAATTTAAGATTACTAGAAACTTTTTTTGTTTAGACAGTGGTTAAAATTATAGAAATAGCTCTTATTGATATGGATTCGTATATCTGATGAAAATAAAATCTATTCAGGATCACTCCTATCTGTCCGTTTGCTACTGTAACAGTAATTAGATTATTTATTTGTTTTACGAGATGTTTTTCATATAACAGTGCCAACAACCTTAAAAATTGAGATCCTATATCCCGTGTAGCGTTAGTTCACAGTATACACACGGACTTTCTTACCTTTCAAACTGGATTTATTTAGATTCAGAGGGGGTATAAAATTAATAAATTAAATTTAAACATATACCTAATTGCCTTACCTATCGAGGTGATGCATCTATACTAAGTATTGCTCTTTGATGGTAAAATATATAATGAGTAAGTGGTACCTACATATAGCTATTACAAAGCCGTCTCACCATAAAAACCATCAGATTTTTGACTAAGTAACCCAAACCCTATTCAAACTAGGTTCCTAACAACTAGGCGGCGAGCAAAATGGTGAATTTTACTTTTGAAGTATAGTAGACCCAAAAATGTGTGATTATCGCCTTAACTCTCTTATGAATTTTCCAAGGCGATACGCATAAGAAACTCTCACTCCAAAATCTATTCGTCATACACAATGAAGAGTACTTGACAGACTCGTTCGAGAAACTAATAATAGCTAGAAACCAATTGTTTATTATCACATTTCTAGGAACTTGATGACGTAAACATTTACGATTGGTTTATATTGTTCGATTTATTTTAAGTTAACCTATTTAGAAAAAAAAATATTGTCAAAAAAATTAAACTTTCGAAGTAAATTTTATTACTTTGCTTTATTTAAAGTATTGACTAATACTTAAAATTTTATTGTCAAAACTCGAACAGTTTTTGTCATGCTCTTAGTTTTTATTTGACACTTGTGAATTAAATTTCCCACATATATTTATTTTCCATAAATCTACTGAGACAAAACAATGTTTTGTTAACTTTATAACTAACCGAAATATTTATTTGATACACATTTATTGATTACATTATTACTTGTTAGCACCTAACCGTATCTCCACCGAACTAAAAACAGTCTTATCTATCCAAATATTATAAATGTGAAAGTAATTCTGTCTGTCTCTTACGCTTTCACGACCAAACCTCTTTATCGAATTTGGCGAGATTCGTTACGAAGCAACCTTGAACCCCAAGGCAAGATATATACCTAATACCTGACAACCAACCCCTAAAACACAAGCGAAGCCGAAGTTGACAACTAGTAGTATACAAATCAGGTAATGTACATATGTATGTAAAAATAAAATGTCTTTGCATATAGATAGCATACCCAATATTAGTAATGTTCGTAATAAAATTGTGTTATTAAGTAAGAATAAAAATAATAATCCGCAGGAATGCTTGTTAAAGTAAAATAATCTCTTTTGTTCCTTGCTTTATCTCATGTTGCAAATCTTTCAATTTGTGTTCCAACCGAATGTTATCCGAAATTAATTTGCAACCGCTTTTAATCCCGTAATACTTTTATCTCTCGATTGAACTTCAATTTATATTCAAAGAACTGACCTACCTTTAAATTATTTAGTAACGTATAAGATACGGATTTCAATGACCTGAGGTAACGATTGCAGTTTTTTTTTTCGGAATTTGGCGTGACAAGTGCACACTTCGTGACGGTGTTGATATATTTTATTCATTTACATCAGATAATCAAGGAATATTATTTTGATTACTAAAATTACCAGTATGATAATAATTCTTTTTGTTTTTCACTGTTGTTTTCGTCTAGAGACTAATTGAAAGACTTCAGTTTCCCAGTTCAGGTCTCGGATCGAGCGCTCTCGAAGAAATTATCAGCTACTCGAAGTTTGGAATTTGCTAATGTTTGTCCTGCGCCTAAACTCACTCCGATCGTATCTGATTGCAATACGATCGGATTATGAGAGTAAGGGGATTGAGATTGCGGTATTCTCGTATAGGCGGGCATACGTGAGCACTAATATGTTTTCAGCAAAAGGTCCTTTCTTTGTTGTTCATCCCATACTCTTATATTCTCTGTTTTATTATATATGTTGGATAAACAATAGACAAAACATGATTTACGTTTTATTGGAAAAATGAATCTGATTGAACCAAACATTTAATACTTATTCCAGATACTCCATATTCATTCCTTAAAGGCCACCAACGCATCTGCTGGCCCACAGATGTTGCAGATGTCAATGGGCCGTGGTAGGCACTTTCCACCAGGTAAGGTAAGAAAAAAATGAATATCTGAATGTATATGGGAAATTTTAATTCGTTGCTAAACTTTAAGCAATCGAGTTAAACTATCCTTGGAGCGACATTGCTATATATATATATCATTTCCTTTAATTTTACTTAACGTAATTAATTAAACGTAACGTAATTGTGCATTTGTAACCCTTTCTTAATGCATTACTTTTATTACTTTACTGATGTGTTGACTTCTGATGTAATTCTGTAAAATTAATGTATAGTTATTTTTTATTTACAATGGTATAGGAGGACTGATTTAATTTTTACCATTTGAATAGAAATGGTGATTTAACAGGAACATTCAACGCTTGTTAGTTGTAACCGTTTTTAAGAATTTACTTTACCTGTGTAGTAGATTGTTATACTTTTACCTATGTAATATCTATGTCAGGGCTTAATAAATAAATATTTGTATTTTTGTCTTTAAATATATTTTCTGTTTTATAAATCGAATTTACCGATATGTGATGTTTTAAACAGTGTATTGCGTAATTTATAATTTCCGCATAAACAATGAAAATTTTATTAAAATAATAACAAATATTAAAAATAATAATACGTAATTAAAAAGTACAATTGTAAAATCTCCCCGCAAGTGAGGTTACGTATATTTAAATATGCAAACTTATATTTTAGTAGAACACTTGTTTATTTTTTTGCTTGTCTGGTTGGAAGGGTAAGTGAGCCAGTGTTTATACACAATTCGTAACGTCTTAGATCGTCGTTGAAAGCGCTTTAAAATCGTTTGAGTAAAGATCAATTGCATATCAGTTATTCTATCTACTCGTCTACCTCCCTTAAATATAAATCAAGAAAAATAAGAAATTTTAGTCATACAAAAGAATGCTACCACAACTAAATATATTTCATATATTTTTTATTTTTATTTTTCTCTAAACTCGATCCATCAATTTTACAAATATTGTATAAACAAAAAGATCTGCTTCACGGTTCATTCTGTCGCATATCTAATATTAATCTAAGTTGGTATATGTGATGATGCCGTCCTGAAAGATTGCAGCTATGGCGGCCAGTCTCAAGGGAGACCAGCCAACAACCCAGGACATATAATAGTGCACAAGAGCATGCGTAACTACCGGTGTAGTCTCTATTTCCTCACTATCATAATCCGATGAGACGGCAAAAAAAATCAAAAAAGCTGTGAACGTTGTAAAACATTCTGTAGTATATTTAGTATCAGCAATGCGCTCGTACGAAGCCGGGGCGGCTCGCTAGTATTATATATATATGTACATATATATCATTGAGATGATTATTAATAAAACGAAATAAATTTGTATTTAAAATAGATAAAATTTCTCAAATAATCAAGTCCAAAATCTTCAAGGATAACTGCGTGCCAGACTAGCTAATAGATAATTGTTTTCTACGATATACCTCTATACGATACGTGGAATAGGATGTTTTTTAATATTATTACATTAAAGTTTAATATCTGGACTATCGCTGAACAATGAATATTGTTATGAGTAGTAGTATCATATCTGCAATAGATCTACGTGACTCTAGTTATGTAACGTTATATCGTTTAAGCCTTCTTTTGTAGAAATTATCGGGTTAATAGCAGTTCGAACAATACGCAAGATTTGTTAGCAATCGTTTTCGTGTTATTTCTATTTCGATACTTTAAGATTTGCAGTGATATTGTAAAGTATATCTTAGACCGTGGTAGAAGATATACTTTAAATATATGATGAAAATGTCTGTTTACGCATACATTCAAACACTACTACTAATATAAAAAAAAATTAAACAGTTTTCTAAACACTTATAAATATATATTTATAATAGTACAGTATTATAAAAACTGTTCTATATATGTTCCATAAACACCGTTAAAAATATTTAAAGATAAAATTATATATTGCATCAGCAATAATTAATCTCTCTTAAATCTAGTGGTTTCTCATAAGAATATGTTTGTAAAGATCTTTTTATGAGCTGTAACTTACTACAGTGTAACTGCAACCTTAATGGAAAATTGGATGACGTGATAAGAAAGATCATTTGAGTTTGGATTTTTTTAATTTAAGTGATATAATTTTTAATTTTTATCTTCATTTTATTGTTTATTAACTAAAAAATTCACCATATGGTCTGCTGAAAATAAGTAATCTTGTAAACTTTAGCTATGGGAATCCTAGGTAACAGTGCTGAATTATTTATGTATTTAGTTCAGACACAGTTGAATGATTTGTTGGATGAATTGTGATATGGAATTAAATTAATAATAAAAAAAAAATATTCATTTTTAGAAATAACTTTGAAAACGTGTTGCTTAAAAACTAATTTCGAAAAAAAATATGCAATTATACGATTATAATATTTTATTTGAATCGATTCAATATGTATCATTGAAAATTGTAGACCGTGGCTTCGCTCGCTTTTAAGGGGTTGGTTGTCAGATGTTGGGTACGTAAGATCCTATTAGTAGCTTATGTCCTTCCTTGGAATTCGAACGTAGGTACTTCATACCAAATTTCATCAAATTCGTAAAAGAACAACAGACAAGCAAACAGAGCTTACTTACACATTCATAATAGTAGTTATGATAAAAGTAAATTAATTATGTTATAAAAATGGGTCTCAGCTGGCTATATAGCGAGTGTTAGTAAGTTGTCTATAATTGGATTGAATATTAAATTTTAGTTAAAATCCGATCCGTACATAATAACCCCTCCACTGTATTCTAGTATTTCTCTATAAGGAAAGCCGATTGATTCTTGATTGTATATGTTTTTATTCTATTTTTGTCGAAAACGTATTATCTAAAGATTAAAGATTATACAATTCTCCTTGTTAAATCAACTGATCGTTTTGATAATCATATTTATAACACCTAATCAATTACATTTTGTGTCGTTGTGCATGACTAAATGGATTACATTGCGTCGCATATTACTGATATGAGGTTTTCGACAGTCACCTATTAAATCAGCCACTAAGCTGATTATCTATTGATATTACAGACATTCGCAGACATGTTACATACTACACAGGACAACAGATGCAGCTCGCACTATTAAAGCTTCGATTTTGCTAAATAGATACGTTCAGTGGTCCGATTCTAACCAGATCCTGTATGGCCAGGCTCACAAGAGCGTTGGTACGATTTATGACTTATGTGCAATCTTACAACCACATCACACTTACGAAACCAACAACGCCACTACTTGAATGTTAAATATTCATATGTGCTGGAAGAATTTTTAAACAACCGACTCAACCTAACCAAAATACGAAAAACATGCCAATTGTTACGTATGGTTTTTTCACATTACACGCACGAGCTTCAACAAAAAGTCATATTTCTTGAAACAATGTTCCAATTAACAAAATATTTATTTTTGTACTGAAATAGGTAAAGCTTTGTACAAGACCGTCTAGGTTGGTACCACGCTTTCATCAAATGTTCTACCCCCAAACATAGCGGGCTATATAATACTTATGTTCCGTGAGGCAGTATAACTACAGACACAGAGATATAACATGTTACTTACCATGGTGGGTGGCGCATTTCGGAGTGGAATATTTCTTATATTATATCCGTCATACAGTTCACCTAGTACTAAGGGTAATAATATTCATCGAACTTGAGTTGAGTTTTAGACATTATTTTAAATAACTTAGAGTTACATTTTCAGTATACCTTGTAAAATAATTCTTATATGTATTTACTGTAAATATTAGTATTAAGATAACTCTTTAATGGGTTAAATAAAAAATTAAAAAAAATTATATATATATATATATATATATATTATATAACTATCATTGTCTATGGAAAGCAATGACTACTACTCATAATCAGGTTGCCCATTTGCTAGTCCACCTACCAATATGATATAAAAAAAAAAAATACTTTCGTATACTTTTGTAAAAGACCCACAATAATTTCTTCTATCCCAAAAAGAATATTTTTAAATGTTTAGATATTTTGTTCTACGGCAAACCTATTTAATATATGTTTTTTAGTTTCAGATAGATTAATAAAAAATGTTTGTTTGTTTTTGTTATATTTTTATTGCACGTATATATGATTCCTTTTTAAAATTATGCATTGCTTTGAATCCAGGATGTGTAGCGAGATACACGAACATTAACACCAGGATAACGAGCCAGGGCACATCTCTCTCCCCAAGAGCAAACACCGACGACAACTCCATTATGGAACAGAGGACCACCAGAGTCTCCCTGGCATTGGTCACGACCACCGACGTCGAGCCAACCGGAGCACAACATATTGTCAGTGATAGTGCGACGCAGCTCGGCGTAACGAGTTCTGCAGGTAGCCTGGTTAACAGTCCAAACTTGGACGTGTCGAAGCTGTTCAGAAGGACTTCCACCAACCTGAAATAAGGAAATTAATATATCAGTTTCGTCATAATAGAAAAGTGCAGAAATATATTCCAAATTATTGTGAATTTGTGCGGCGCTATTAATTACAAATTATTTAACATGTGCTTTCTATTTATTTAGTAACATATTTAATCTCGCATGGTAATACAACTGTGAAAATCATCCAACACTTTAATGAATACTTTCAAGCTCGTAAAACTTACACTAGTAGTTCCCCACCCGATGGCCCAAACGGGTTGGTTGTCACCGAGATTGTAGTTGCTGCCTGCAATTTGACCAGCGCGTACATTGTTATTGAAAGAGAAACTGCCGACGATTTGCAAGATTGCTATATCTTGGTCCAAAGTGCCCGTGTTGTAGTTGGGATGAATAATTATTCTGCTGGTCGTGTGAACAACTCCACCGCTGTTGGCATTGGTGGAACCGACGCGACTGCGCCAGCGTGCAATCGGGTCACCACTGAAATGATTTCATAAACGAAATAATAAGTTAAGTATCGAATTATAAAATCAATGGGTTTAATATATTGAAAAATATTTGATTGTATTAGTCAAATCCAGAAACAGCTCTACATACATGAGGCAATGTGCGGCAGTAAGTACGGCCCTGCTGTTAATAATGGCACCTCCACAGGCCTGGAAGAAACTTCCAGATCCAGTCCATGAGAAGAGAAGAGACACACCACTTGGGTACTGACTAATATTTGTGACTGATCCTCCGATAATCCTTTGCGGATTGGAAGGTACGGCTGTAGCAAAAATGTAAACATTTGAATAATAATTTATTGTACATTATATTATTAGAAAATTTAAATGTAATTATTAACACTTATTCATACCTGTAACCGCAGCTAGGCCTAGGGCCAATAATATGAGTGCAGCACGCATCCTGAATGAAACTCGCTAATACTGTGATATCCTACACTCGAGACGGTAGGTTTTTATACCTACCAGTCGAAATCGGAGAATTATCAGAAGATAAAAACACTAATACTAAATCCCTCATTAAGCCCTTTAATTCTTTCTATAATGAATTATAAATATTACAAAGGCATAAACCCGTAACGATAGTGATGTGTTATATGAAATCTAAATATATTATATCTGCTATACTCAAATAATAAAGTTAATTGAACGACAAACAGGCTCAAAGCACGTTGTGGTCAAATTTAATTTCAATGTATAACATTTCCATAGCGAAATACATGATATGGTTCATATTAAAAACCCCCATGATTCATTGGAGCAAACATAGAAAGACGTTTTCATTGGGAACAAGCGAACAGCGAGGAGATTATAGCAAACCGGCGTATACACAAACATAGATGCACTGTCCGTTTTTCCACTCGTATAATACGATGGTATTTCAACAGAAATGATAAACGGAATGGGCAATCCAACGCTCTCGGAAAAAGTTTAACCAGTAGCTTTACATGTCTTACAAGGCCAAGGAGTAACCTTTAGTATAATAAAATGTTTATTTAAGTAGTCTAGTAGTAAGAGCCGAGATAGCCCAGTGGTTAGAACGCGTGCATCTTAACCGATGATTGCGGGTTCAACCCAGGCAAACACCACTGAATTTTCATGTGCTTAATTTGTATTTATACTTCATCTCGTGCTCGGCGGTGAAGGAAAACATCGCGAGGAAAACTGCATATGTCTAATTTCAACGAAATTCTGCCATATGTATATTTCTCGCATTTGAGCAGCCTGGTGAAATAAGCTCCAAACCTTCTCCTCAAAGGGAGAGGAGAAAATATACTTTATTCAAGTGTGTTATAAGCACTTTTGAATCGTCATATTACAGAATTGATTGAACGTATAACTATCATTGGTTCAGAATGTAGATTCTACCAAGAAGAAACGGCAAGGACGTCAGTAGTAATTAGTAACTGTATTGAACAATTATATCGTAATCGCACCATAGTAATATTCTCCAATCCAACAGCTGGAGAAGATACATTTATCTCGTAAAATTTGAACATAGCTTATGCGAATATATTATTAAATGTAATTAATCTTTTGCCAACAACAATTTATTTACAATCGTACAATAACTGTGGGACGATCGGTTCTTTCCTGATAAAGATTTATCTATGAAAATACTTATATACATTATAACGTCCAGCACCGATAAACTGCGATATGAGCCGTCCACAAACCATCCATGAATTGGTTCCTTTTAACTCAAAAATTGGTAAAATCCACAAGAGCGCGATTTTTAAGACATTTTCTGCCTCGCACAACCACTCTGTGGAACCAGCTTTCGCCGGCGCTTTTTCCGAACCGATACGACTTGGGAACCTTCAAGAAAAGAGCGTACTCCTTCCTGAAAGGCCGGCAACGCACCTGCAAGCCTCCCGGTGTTGCAGATGTCCATGGGCGGTGGTAGTCACTTTCCATCAGGTGAGCCTCCTGCTCGTTTGCATCCTCTAACATAAAAAAAAACCGTCAAAAAACTCTTTGTAGTTACTCTTTTTCAACGTTTAAAAATAAAGTCATGTTAGTTAAATACAATTACATATGTATCTAATATATCCTGCCTGAAAGTCGACAAGTATTAACTCCACGCTTTTTTATCATCTTTATAATATTGTATTGTGTCACGGGAACATAAAAAACATTTATGTTGGTTAAACAAGTCTTTATTAAAAAAAATATTTTTATGAAATAATTCAATTAAAAAAATATTTTAAATTACACAAAAATCAGGGGATGGGCCGTAGACGGTATCTGGTCATGAAAGGTATTAACTAACTAAGGCATCAATACACAATATAATGTATATCAATCTTTTTGCTTATATACTCTTTTAATTAAGCATTTAAATAATTAGGAATTAAGCAAACTATCTAAACAAGATGAGCAATAATATGAGATGGCGTTCGTTTTATATTTCGAATTAAAAAAAAATAAGCAGGATAGTGCAAACCCTGAACGTAGCGTCCAGAAATGAAATGAAACTGTTGTTTATAAATGATAAATGTTCATAACGACAAATACAATATTTTTATTGAAATAAAAATATTGCAAAAATTTAATTTATAGGGTTACAATTGAATAATATGCCTTCTTTATCAATGTATTTTTTACAAATGATTTGAATTTATGTTAAACATGTCTGCGGAATTTTATTATAGAAACGGATACCTTGTCCCAAGAAGGATTTTTTGACTTTTCGGAATTGGAAACTTGGCGTTATAAGCTTATCCTTACTTCTTGTGCACATACAATGATTATTATCATTGATTTTATCAAAGTGATCATTGCTACTGTGAATATACATAATAAATATAATGTAACGTAATAGTGAGTATTCCTACTTTGTTAAATATATCCCAAAGAAAGTCTCTAGCTCCAAGATTATAAATAGACCGGATTGCTCTCTTTTGTAAAATTAAAACAGATTCAATATCTGCAGCGTTACCCCAAAGTAATATGACATAATATTGTGAAAATAATCAAAATATACTAGAGCGGTATGAATATCATTTAGTTGTCTAACTTTTCTGACCGCATATGCTGCGGAGCTGAGTCTTCCTGTCAGGGACGATAAATGAGAACTCCACTGAAGTTTGGAATCCAATGCTATTCCCAAAAACACCGTAGTATCGGCTACATCAAGACGTCCACCGTTTAAAGATATATTATAAGCTCAATAATGACTGACTTCAATTTTAAATGATCCGTTATCGGGAATGTGTTCTCTGAAATGATTTCTTTCTTGCTTCAACTGATATACACCATGAGCAAATCCAAATTCATTTTCAAATCCAGATTCATGTTAATTCTACGAAAATCTGCAAACTAGCGTACCCGTTGTCACAAAAAGCCGGTTAATTAGCATCTAAGGTTCTCTCAAACGTCATAGCTATTTTTAGTATCAACCCAAAAATACAACCTACATATTTAAAATTAGTAACTCGTTGACTGGCTGATGATAACTTTACAGTCTTCATGGATGTGAATTTATTGATTGTCTTATAAAGCTTATCAGAATCAAGATGTTATAAATCAACTCTTAAATTAGCCAATCAGAGGTCAAGTACCAATTATCCTAAACAAACTTGTTTTCTTTTTTTGCAATGATCCACAAATAGCTCGGACGATTGTAATAACCTTACTTAGATTCCAATTATCCGGTCGGTTGATATGATTTTTCCAATTATTCCACGATTAAGTACATCATGTTATATGCATATTATGGTTTATGACCTAAGCTCGATTATTCAAGATATTTCTCTCCAATTCTTGGTTTAGATATTATTATTACGCCAAGCGATTAAAGACTATAAATCTTATAAATAAATTATTATTATTAAAAACTTTGAACGATAATGTGATTAGAACAAAAAAACTAAAAAAATTGGTCTGAGAAACATTTCATTTAATTAAAGAGTAACAGATTTTTGAACTCAAATAAATTCAAGGTCCTATAGCTTGGTGTCAAAATAAAACATGTTTCGGCAAATAAGTTCCATGATAATGTAATTTTTTTTTTGTTGGCCCGTACTTATACATATGAATCAAAAATGGATAAATAGTATTTTATTTGTTACCTAATTTTTTGAGATGTATCTAAATAAAAGATATTTTGGTTTTCTATTTTTTTATTGCTCATAACAGTATCGTTTCCTTTTTAAAATTATACATTGCTTTGAATCCAGGATGTGTAGCGAGATACACGAACATTAACACCAGGATAACGAGCCAGGGCACATCTCTCTCCCCAAGAGCAAACACCGACGACAACTCCATTATGGAACAGAGGACCACCAGAGTCTCCCTGGCATTGGTCACGACCACCGACGTCGAGCCAACCGGAGCACAACATATTGTCAGTGATAGTGCGACGCAGCTCAGCGTAACGAGTTCTGCAGGTAGCCTGGTTAACAGTCCAAACTTGGACGTGTCGAAGCTGTTCAGAAGGACTTCCACCAACCTGAAATAAGGAAATTAATATATCAGTTTCGTCATAATAGAAAAGTGCAGAAATATATTCCAAATTATTGTGAATTTGTGCGGCGCTATTAATTACAAATTATTTAACATGTGCTTTCTATTTATTTAGTAACATATTTAATCTCGCATGGTAATACAACTGTGAAAATCATCCAACACTTTAATGAATACTTTCAAGCTCGTAAAACTTACACTAGTAGTTCCCCACCCGATGGCCCAAACGGGTTGGTTGTCACCGAGATTGTAGTTGCTGCCTGCAATTTGACCAGCGCGTACATTGTTATTGAAAGAGAAACTGCCGACGATTTGCAAGATTGCTATATCTTGGTCCAAAGTGCCCGTGTTGTAGTTGGGATGAATAATTATTCTGCTGGTCGTGTGAACAACTCCACCGCTGTTGGCATTGGTGGAACCGACGCGACTGCGCCAGCGTGCAATCGGGTCACCACTGAAATGATTGCATAAACGAAATAATAAGTTAAGTATCGAATTATAAAATCAATGGGTTTAATATATTGAAAAATATTTGATTATATTAGTCAAATCCAGAAACAGCTCTACTTACATGAGGCAATGTGCGGCAGTAAGTACGGCCCTGTTGTTAATAATGGCACCTCCACAGGCCTGGAAGAAACTTCCAGATCCAGTCCATGAGAAGAGAAGAGACACACCACTTGGGTACTGACTAATATCTGTGACTGATCCTCCGATAATCCTTTGCGGATTGGAAGGTACGGCTGTAGCAAAAATGTAAACATTTGAATAATAATTTATTGTACATTATATTATTAGAAAATTTAAATGTAATTATTAACACTTATTCATACCTGTAACCGCAGCTAGGCCTAGGGCCAATAATATGAGTGCAGCACGCATCCTGAATGAAACTCGCTAATACTGTGATATCCTACACTCGAGACGGTAGGTTTTTATACCTACCGGTCGAAATCGGAGAATTATCAGAAGATAAAAACACTAATACTAAATCCCTCATTAAGCCCTTTAATTCCTTATATAATATTAATCATAAATATTTAACGATATCACTATCGTTAGTGATTTGTAATTCAAATGTATTATATGTACTAGGATTAAAAATATAAAAATGCCTTTTATGAAAACCACCATGATTTGCTTTGGAAAACATGGAAAGGCCACATATTCTCATGGTGGCAATGAAGAATTTATTAATTTTATAAGAATTTTATTAACAATGCAATATATACAGGCTTATTGGTAATTTGACGTTTCCCGTTAGGAGGTGTGACTATTTGCGATAACTTTGACCCCCATACGCATCATGCAAAAGTGAACCATTTTTGAGTTTTTTTCCAAAATAAGTCAAAAATGCAACTTCAAATATTTATTTAAAAAAAGGGATCAATTTAAATCAATTTTTTTCTTCTGATTTTTAAAAACGATTAAAAACTGGATATTTATCAATATTAAAACAATAATTATCGGTTCAAATTTAAAAATGCGAGACGGAAAACGGTATTAATTCAATTTATTTTTTTTGAGCTTTTTCCACAAAAATGCCTTAAAAACAGAAAAACCTTATAAAACCTGTCCTGCAAATCATTTAAAAATATTACCGTTTTCGTTCGTTGTCGTTAGCTTTTCAAAAATGTATAACAACTAGGAATTTAATTCAAAGTAACAGAAATAAAATGACCACAACGGACAATTCGTATTCGAACATGAACGAAAGCGGACTAATGATAATCGTACTTTAAAATTCCCACAAATTTAATTAAAAACAATACCCAATGTAAATAAAACTAAAATAAAATTTACCGACCGATAATTATTGTTATAATATCTATATATGTTTTAAATCTATATCTATATATGTTATAAATCTTCTCTTCTTCTTCTTCGTGTACTTCATTACTGAAGGTCGTGCTTGTCCTGAAATACTTTCACCGATGTGTCGACTAGCTTCCTTCACGCCACTCTGTCCTCGGTTGGTCTCAGGGCAGTCGGAATATTGAGTCCCGTTATATTTTGAATCTGGTCGGACCAGCGGATAGGTTATCGACCGCGTGATCTTTTGTCTTCGATTTTCCCAACTACAACTAGTTTATCCAGAGTGTCTGGTTGTCACCGGGCAATTTGACCAAAATATCTTAGAACTCGTTGGTGGATAGCCTAGTAGTAATCTCCTGTTGGTCGAGAATAGACTTGTTGGTTCTTTTTGCTGGCACGGTATACGCAACATTCGTCTGTAACACCACATTTCGAAAGTCTCGATCTTCTTTCGGTCAGCTACACGGATTGACCGTGATTCGGAGCCGTACAGAAATATTGAGAAAACTAAAGTTCGCACGAGTCTGGTCTTGATGGTATTCGACACTTTTTTGTTTTCCCAGATTCTAGTTAACTTAATCATAGCTGTTTTGGCCATCTGGGTACGTCTGTGAATTGCTTTGTCACAGATTGCTTATAAGTGATCCCAGGTACACGAACTCATTGACAAACTCCAGATCCGCGAGTTCTCCAGTTCGTGCAAAAGTTCCAACTCGGTCTACTACCAGGACTTTAGTCTTCAACTTATTAATGGAAAGACCAACCATCTCACTTGTGCGCTCGACTCTTCAGCCATTTCCTGTTCTGAGGAAGCCAATAGTGGAGTATCATCGGCCTACCGGAGGTTACTGAATTTGTTGCCTCCAATAGAAATGCCTCCATCCCACTCTTCTAGCGCTGTCCTCATGACATACTACTACCACTTTTAGTAATATTCCAAATATATATATTAATAAAAGTAGAAAACAAAGCACGTGAAGCCTTCAATAAGATTTGAAAAGAGAGCACAATAGTTACAAAGGGTTAGATTGTTATGACATTGTTCTAAGTAATTTGTTTAGTTCTAAAACGCAAATAAATAAATAAAATGTCGTTTAATATTTCAATCTGTTAAGAGCTTCATTTGAAAGTCGGTATCATATAAAAAACAACTAAAATTGCAATAATATTAATATAACACACCTTTTATATTTATATACTTTTATGTCACCTTTAATGTCTACTATATACATTTCGCAATGAAAATGTTATTTCGTACAAAAAACGAAACAACAGTTTCCTTTTCGGCCGAAAAAAAATTACCAAACATATTAAATAGTTGGTAATTATTTTTAACAAAATATTTACTTTCTAAATTTGCATCTGCTTGATTGCTTGAAGTCCGAATACTATGAAAAAAAAAAGACTTTTTATTTCATTTTTGAATAAATAAATATTGGACAACATCACATACATTACTCTGATCCCAATGTAAGTAGCTAAAGTACTTGTGTTACGGAAAATCAGAAGTAACGACGGTACCACATACACCCAGACCCAAGACAATATAGAAAATTAATGAACTTTTTCTACATCGACTCGGCCGGGAATCGAACCCGGGACCTAGGAGTGGCGTACCCATGAAAACCGGTGTACACCCTACTCAACTACGGAGGTCATCAAATGTAAGAAGACGACAGATATTTTACCGTACTATCTAATAATCGTAGCAAGCCAGTAAAACTTCCGAATAACGCTTCCTTGACAATTCTGCTATCCGGAAGTAAACGAACCGTTTATCGCCGCTTGTGAATTACGGCGATTGATTCATAGCCCCTATTTTTTTTATAGTGATTAACGGATGCAAACCTGCTTTTCTTTCATATTTATTAATGCTGAATTATTACTTGTGCCTTTCCTGCATTAAATTCATCATTTTAAAACATTTTTGCCATAGTTCGAGTGTCATTACCCAACGATCAATTTATGAACAACATCTCTAGGTAATAGGACTTTGTGCAAGACTATTTGGGTTGGTACAACCCGCTTATTAAATATTCTACCGCCAAACAGAAATACAGTTTTGTATTGATAGTTTCGGTTTGAAAGTAGAATGAGCCATTATAACTACAGTCACAAGAGACATAACATTGTAGTTCCCAAGGTTGGTGGCGTATTGGCAAAATGTACTTAGTACTTAGTAGGCAATGATGGCTACTGAGCGTGTAGACTGAGATGACTAATGTAAAAAAAGACGTCCAAATTGACATGATATTTGTTACTGCACGTCGATAATTTAACAAGGAGCCGCTCGGCTTCGTGAGTGAAGTACCTAACTCATTTAGACCAATTTACATATGTAGGTTATTTATGTTAATTGAATTGTCATTTATTCTTAAAAAATATATTTCATAATTCGAATTAAGTATTCAGAAAAAGTATTTTTTTAAAGGTTGCCGATAATGACAACAATAAAGACATGACAAATTTTCTTATCACTGTCTATTTGAGCTAGTTTATGAAAATAAAAATAATTCAATTTCAAAAAATATACTTCTATCAACGACGTTTGATTCAACTCAAATTAAAATTTTACAGAATATGTAAAAGCAATTAACGGCAAAAACGCCTATTAATAAGCTCGATATAGTCGTATAATGTGTAAAAATTACAAATTAATAAATCTACACGTACCGTTTGTGGATGTGATAAGATAACTATAAAGAACTGGATTAATATACAAACGCAGTAATCGGTGATTATCGAGTTATTTATGCAGGAATCAAATAATATATTACTTTAATATCGTATTAATATAATTTTATCATCGTCAAATTAGTGTACCACCTTGTCAACGTAATTAAAACGAATATGGTACCCAACTTGCATTATTGATATTTTAAAATATGTACATTTATATATGCGAAATAGATTGATGGGCGTTGGCAGATTTTTGACAATCGATAAGCAACTGTAACGCTTCTATTTTGAATGAAGATTTTTGACTTTTGACTTTGATCCGGTCGAAGTTGCAGTGTGTAAGATATATTTAGGTAATAATCAATTTCGTTAAAAGCCCTTTAAAATAAAAAAATCTTATGTAAAATTTAATACTCCGTTAATGTGAGGTGATTAGGTTATTGTTCATTTTTGATATAATCATAATCATTATATATTCAAAGTGAAATTCCCATTTGTCTTCTCTCACACAACTCAAGTCTGCAGCTTACGCGGTTATGAAATTTAAGCAACTATCGATGATACTGTCCTTATAGTATTTAGGATATTTTTATACATAAAAGATTTATTCATATTTTAAAAAAGTCTACGCAAAGTCATAAGATTCATATTTCCGCAGGCAAAGGTTTCATTTTTCATTGTTTCATAATGAATGAATTATTACGAGTAGATAGGAAAATTACCACTAAAATCATTCCCGAGGCGGTTCGCCATCAGAAATACAATTGTGATAGTCTTAAAAGTCAAATAGGTTTGATGATATTTAGACGATGGATACATAATTCAATATGTATTGATGCGCGTTGGGAGTAGAATCGGCTCGTATGTCGTGAAGGTAAATGGGGCAACGTTTTTTCTTGCCATCATAGCTCGTCTCCACCGATGCACTTTCGTTTGTTGTTTTATTATATTATTATAATAATATATATATTATTATAATATACAATATATTGTTATAATAATACAACGAATTAACAATTTACTTTATAATTACTTATTGGTTCTCATTAATTATAAATTCACTCATTACTTATCGGTCTGTCAGAACGAGCAAGTTGTTATTTAGTGTCTATAAAATACACTGCAATGTATAATCATGATAATGATATTTATTTTTTATTTTTAATAGTTATCTGTACCAAACAAACGAAAATTAACCAAGCAAACTCTTCTTTTATTCATTCTTGTTAATTAAAATTCTCTCTTATGGTTGAAATCAGATAATTTTAAAAGAAAATTCAAATAGAGTAAATTTATCCGATTACTTTATAACAAAACTAGTTTGACGACAAATAAAAGATTCTCAAAGAGTATTTTTATTCACATAATAAATCATAACTATACTATACTATAGTTTGTATCGTGCAAAGCCGTACTCTAGTTTCATCATTCCCTTTCTTTATATGTTATTATATTATCGTAATATTGCCAAAACAACAGGTGTAAAAAATAATTACCTTCCATTGAGCCAAATTATAATAACAAAATATAGTATTTGGCTAATGAAAGAGCTGATATTACTGTCAAATTGAAAATATTTTTATGCATTTATTTATATACTTATTGCAATTAACGATTTTTCGAGCGATCGCCAATAAGAGGGTTATAATTTGACTGCTTTAGCTGGAAAAAAAACAGAAATCCTCAGTATCGGCTTTTTGTTATCAGTATGATTCGAATTGTTTCATTGCTTTAACGACCAACTTATATATTCAGGATATCGATAGTACTATCGATAGTATCGTATTGATCGATACTATCGATAGTATCGATAGTTCTCCGTGAGCAATACTATCGATAGTGGCAATACTACCGATACTATCGATAGTATCGCTAGCTCTCTGTAAGCAATACTATTGGTAGTAGCGATACTATTGCTACTATCGATAATATCGATAGTGTTGGACTATCGATAGCTAGCGATTTTTTTATAGTATTGGTTTTTTAATGTAATGTATTCGTAATGTATTCTAATCGCTACACTCAAGATTACTACAAAAGGTTTCATTGTAATTAATATTAAATAAATAAATATTGGACAACATCACATACATTACTCTGATCCCAATGTAAGTAGCTAAAGCACTTGTGTTATGGAAAATCAGAAGTAACGACGGTACCACATACACCCAGACCCAAGACGACATAGAAAACTAATGAACTTTTTCTACATCGACTCGGCCGGGAATCGAACCCAGGACCACGGAGTGGCGTACCCATGAAAACCGGTGTACACACTACTCGACCACGGAGGTCGTTCATTGTAATGCCACCGTCCTCCTAAAAGGTTTTTTAATGTTATGAGTATTTATAATGTTTATTCATAAATCAAACATAAAAAATATTGACAACATTTTTCACATTAAAATTTTTCATTTTCCTTATTCCGCACAAAATGTCTTAATTCTAAAAACAAATATTGTGGTAAATTTCATTTAATTTATTTAAATATACACCATAGTTGGCCTACTAAATTACTTATCTTTAGAAAGTAATACTATCGGAAATAACTGGCTATCGATAGCACAAAACTATCGATACTATCGATAGTTTAGGTTAAATGTAATGGTTTTTGCAAAACTATCGATAGTATCAATAGTATTGCTCATGGGAAGCTATCGATAGTATCGATACTATCGATAGTATCGCTTTCACCTTAACTATCGATAGTCTATCGATAGTCTATCGATAGTGGACTATCGATATGCAACACTACTTGTAATCATTGGCTTGAAGTTTCTCGTCCGGTCAACTTGTGCACTAAAAGTACTTTTCAATTTTAATTTTTGTTTCAAAGTGATAATTGTGAAAAATCCAACATGTAAGTTGCACTTTTATTTTTCTACCCTATTTTATATATTGTGTGTACTATCTATTACAAAGACTTATTTTCATTCCTTTTAGACTAGTAAACGCTCAATAGTTGTTTTATAATGGATAACGATGTTAATAGTCCTATTGAGCGAGTTGTGGCGGGTACATCGGGTACTAATTCGCAACGCGATAGGCGGCGGTCAACCTCTAGTAGCGACAGCAGTGATAGCTCTTCCTCAACTTCGAGCTCGTCTGAATCTCAACGAGTCTCAAAGAAAAAGAAGAGGCATCGTCACTCCAAAAATCATAAACGCCATCGCCGTCTTTTAGAAAAACTTTCTAAAGAAGTTTGTGATTTAAAGCAAAATGTTTTGTGTAACGAACGAAATAATTACTGCGATAATGATAATGAATCATTTTTGTCAGACGTGAGTCGTGAACTTTATAATAATCAGTCGATGCAATACTGTAGTGATCTGAATCCTGAAGTACCTAATTTATCATTTGATATTGAAACTAAAATTAAGGATCCTGTTATACCTACCGCCCCTTTGGAATATATAAAAATGTTGAACGAAGTTCAACGATTTGGCAGCGAAACGTGGTCTGAAGTACCATATAGTGACACACAAAAATTATATAACCATTCCCCTGGATTTATAGAGCTTGAAACTAATAATGAGTTAAAGGGGTATGATAATTTACGTCACTTGGTACACTCTGATAAATCTTATGCTGCTTTCACGTTTTGTATTTTAAAACAAAAAGAAATGTTCTTAAATAGTTGCCGAAATTTATTAGTCTGGTCTAGAAAATCAGATGCTTCGCTTAGCAATCTTAATGAAAAGATTGATGAAATATTTTTAAAGGGTGATTTTCAAAAAGTCTCCGCGGCCCTATTGCAAATAGCTTGTGGTCACAGATCAGAAGCAATAGAAATGATAATGGATAGCATTTTAAAGAGCGTTCGTGACCCGCTTATAAAATGTAGATTGAATAAAATTCTTCCTTCTAGTACTCACATTTTTCACTCTGAAAGTCTCTCTGCTGCGTTAAAGAGTGCAGGTGGTGTGAGAAAAGCTTTTTGGCCCGTAAGCCAATCCAATAAAGGCAATGGTACACGAACAAAGATAAGTACTACACGACTACCCTCGCAGGGGTATGTCTCTCATACTGTACCATCGCGTGGTACTTTTACAGGTTATTGCCGAGACCATGCTACTGTATCTAATTCCAGTGGCCATCGTGACCAGCCCTCGCGGGGCAGTTGTCATAATTGCCTTTCCGTTGGCCATAATAATGTTAGCCAGGGGCAAATTGTTGGCCAACAAAGAAAATGAAAAATTAAATCCGGTGTATTGGATAAATAGAACGATTTCAATTTTAAATGAAAGACGTAGCAAGTCAGGGAGTTCTAATTTGTTTATGACCCTACGCGGATCACCATCCCCAGCCTCCCGTACGGTCATGGGATGGATAAAAACGCTTTTGAGAGATGCAGGCATTAAAACAACTCCAGGAAGCATACGTTCCGCTGTAGCTTCGAGCAATTAGATTAACAATTTTCCTCTTGATGATATATTGGCTCGAGGAAACTGGAGATCAGCTAACACTTTCCAAAAATTCTATCGGCGTGAAATTTTATCTTTTTCGAATTTCTAAAATTTCTAATATTCCTTAAATTGCTTCAATGCACAGGATTAACTTCCCTGTTTAATCCTGTGCATTGAAGCAATTTAAGGAATTGTTATAAACTGAATTGATTTAAATGATTCATTTTCATAGCTTAATTATACATATCTTACTTGTAAAAGGAAATCGTTTTCAAATATTTTCATTTGAGTTGAATTATATATAATTACTTTTTCAAATTAAATATATTCGCACATTAATTTTATTAAGTCACATTGGCATCTTTTCACCAGGCGATATCAAAAAAATATCATTATTTGAAAGAAAGAAAGTAAGAAAGAAAAAACATTTAATGACATACACACATATAAAGAAAAAAAAAAGTTTCTAATAACGGTCAAGTGGTTTAATAGACACGTTTTACCTAAAATAAAACGCATATTAAACTACTTACCTTATAAGAAGCTTAGCTTCTATTTCTGCCTGGTGCATAATTACAGACAATGATTACAAGGGAATCGCTGACTACTACCAGCGCTTCCTACCAGGCCAGGTGAAAAGAGAGGGTAGTGCGAAAGAGACATACATACCTGGGTAGAAAGAGAGGTAAAATATGACGGGAACCGGATGTGCCTATCTCATTATTTAAGCTTCTAATAAGGTAAGTAGTTTAATATGCGTTATATTTCAGGTAAAAAGTAAAGCGTCTATTAAAAAACATTTGGTTTTTCTATGAGAATTTTCGTAGCAGTGAAAAGCCTGGATGTTTGTAGCGTTTACGCTGCGATGGTACGAAAAGCGCGTTAAACCCTTGGTACAGAGTGCACCTGGATTTGCGCACACATTTGTGCACTATAATTTACTCTAAGCATTTAGTATTCCGTTGAGAACAGACGCGATGGCCGAACTCTGCAATCCTTTACCACCTAATACATAAAAAAAAATCATAACTATGCCATTTAACAAAAAAAATTTAACATAACATTTATTATCACATCTGTGAAACAAATAATATATTATCAGTAATATGCTCATTAATATATTATAATAAGCCTACTTATACAGAGGATGTTGATGGTGATAAATAAGCCTACTTATACGATAATCAAATCAGATATATTTTATTCAGCAAATGTTACTCCAGCGAGAAGGAACGGCAATTAAATCGCATTATTTCCTCTGTTAAATAACCAGATTCACATTGATGTAAGTATTCTTATATTTCTATCTCTTAATGTTTATTCAAAAAGTATTATTTTAATTAATAATAAGATTTATGGATTAATTTTGTCTTAATTAAATTTTTAAATTTACTAAATTATAAAATGATTATGTTTTTCGGTATTTTAATATATACCTTTGCGTATACCACTGCCCAAAATCGTTCTCTTTACCGTATCAGGATAATATATATACAATATACTAGTGGGTCGCCCGTGAAACTTCGCGTTTATTCAAGAGATTTTTTGGGAGTTTCAAAACATATCACAGGTTTTGTTTTGATTTCATTTGATTGTAAACTGCAAGTCACTCATCTACATTTGGTGCCAAAATGATGAAACTTTATATGAACTTATTAGTTTATCAATAACAATTTCCTTTAATTTTGTCTGTTGTTCATTTTTTTTCTTATACAGCCGTAGCAAAGGTCTCTTAAAGGCCAGTAACTTTAATCCGCTCTCTAAAATTTTTTTTTTTTTTATTTGTAACCATTTAGTAAATTGCTATCGAGAATCCTCTTTAATTTTCTGTACATCTACGGCTGAAGCTTTTCTAAATGAGACCATAACCGATTTTTTGTGCTGCTATCCTCCCATAATCAAGACAAAAAACGGCTTACGCTATTAATATATAAGAAGATATATTTATGGTATATTTTTGTATATTCTTCCGTATAAAAATTATATTACCATAAATTTATTGTGAAGCAACCGTTAATACACTACAATATATCATATGAAATTTACTACGTCATATTTTTAATTTTTACCTTATTCAGTTATCAACTTTCAATTACATATCCTACCAGTACATTGTATCTTTATTCTACTGAAGTGGTTAAGCACGACTGTTTTCTCAACCGTTCAATGTTCATAAGGACTTCTCAATCTAGAAATTTGCTATAAAAAAATGACAGGCACCAACATAATAAAATTAAATTTAGAATCAGGCCAATGTTCATAAGATGTTGAACCTGATGCTGCATAAACGATTTCTACTTTATTATAATTATAATAAAATTACTTGCTTTTATAATTTAACGTTTGCTTAAATATTGTTTTAAATAATAATTTCATTTAACATTCGAATAAGACACGAAATTTTAATATTATACAGACATTTTAGACTAACTCAAGATCCCGGGTAAATATTAAATTATATGTTATGGCGTCCACATTCTTGAGTTCTGACTATTAACATTCCGCGTTTGTTTTTTTTTAAATATAGTTACGGCACAGAACGGCATAATTACTATTTTTGTTTGTAAGTAGACGAACTACGCCCTAGAACAGGGCTGCGATTACTGTGCGTTGTATTTCTACGCACTTCATCTCTAGTATTCATTGGGCTGAGTTATTTTGTTATATAAAAACTGTTTATACAACTTTTTAAATGCAAGCAACATAATATATTGGTGGGTTTTACATATTGTTATTACAAAAACTGATCTTAAATTACTTTTACAGTTTCTAAATTTAGTTATACAGTTCGACACTTTTGTGACATTTTAGATGATTATTAAAAAGTTAAAATTACAAAAATATTTTTAATGTAACAATTTTAAACGTCTTTTAGCTTTATCTTATTTATTTAAAAAAGACTTAATGTAATATTAATTTAAATAATGTTTCCCTTAGTAGTCTAGAGAATCATGCAAAAAAATTTAAACTTTTACTTTTAACATTTTTATTAACTACTTCATTTTTCCTTCTTCATATCCTACATTATTTCAATTTATTTAAACTTCCTGTTATTCCTCCCAGGCTCTAAAATAAGTATTTATTACGAGCTCAACACCAGCATCGGTTGTCGAGCGACCCTCTGTCAAGCCAAATTAATTTAAACTTGTATTTGTCAAAATATACATCTAACATTTGATTTAGTATTCGTTTTTCAAAGATCTTGCAAAGAGTCGGTACTACAGAGATTAATCATTGGGATCTAAAGTACCTGATTTAAAAATTGGAACTTCCATAGTGCTCCATAATCTCAGAAATCACGCCACTCAAGATAGGATTTAAGAGGTAAGATGCAATCGCATTAATTATCGAATTGACTGCCTTCACAGAGTTCCCCAACAAAGGTCGGTCGTTTTCATTATATTCAATAATTTAAATGAACTTATTACATCTTTAACACTTATAGTAATAAAATTAAAAAGAAAATTACATTCTCTGGCAACGTTTTTTAGTAACTATTCAGCGAAGGTCGGAAATGATATGAGAGATTCGAAATTAAAATATCAGCAAATAGGTAATAAACACAGTAGCGAGATTCCGAGCCGAAGTAATTGGCTTATTGTTAATAGAGAGTTTGAAACGGGAGATATTATTTTTTACTTTTCCAGTTTTACCAATTAATTATTTACCACGTCATCATTTTAATTTCTGGTGCGGCTATTTTTTTTTCTTATATGCATTAAGGCTGATGGACCACACTCTTTTGAATAAATTAGAGTATTTATACTTTTCTTTTGTTAAATATGTCAGTTATAATTGACAAAAGAAAATACGTGAGCGTCTCGGGACGCCCGACAGTGAAATAAGTGATATTTTAGACTAATCGATGCCGTATGCGTAAGAGAAAGGGAAGCCATACTGACTGGCCCCAAAATTGTGTCTTTTTTTGTGAACCTTTACCTACTCTTATGAATTTCGACAGTCATTTCGACAATCATGAAATCTTAAAAAATATATACAAATTTTCTCTAACTTTCGTAACGTGATTCGTCTTACATACATGACGGTATTCAAGTTCACATACATAACGGTATTGAAGATCCAGTAAACAAACACCTCCAGTTAGATAGCGATAAATCCGTTAAAAATACAGACTGTGTAAATGTGCACTGATGATGAAAATATAAGGTAGATTAGTAAATATTTTTTTTACATAACTGCTGTATTAAACTAAGTATATTTGTTACTGCAAATTATAAAATATTGAACATGGAAAAGTAAAAATGTTAAAAGTAAAATTCAAATCTATTGCATGTTTCTCGACATTATATGTTACTTTAAATACTTTAAAATAACTCAGACCAATCAGTGATAGAGACGGAATGCGTAGACAAATAATAATAGGTTCAGCCAACTAAGGTAACAAATACAACAAAATGCAAGGTATTTCGCCCACAGTATTCGCAGCCTCCATCGGGAACGTCGTTCGTCTCCTTACAAATAAAAATAGTAATTATGCCGTTCTCTGTCGTAAAAAAAATTTGAAAAATACAATAGGAAATTCAAAAACGGATATTTGGTTTTGATTTCATACAATACAAAAAATATAAAATATGGGAAATACAAGTTATAGAAAATACTATATTCTAAACTTTACATAAATCTTTATATTTTATATTATTATTGCATAAGCTCAGTCCAATTTGTTACATATTTATATATTCGTTTTCTTCCTCCTAGACGGTATGTCGATTGCTAGCACTCAAGATTTGTGATTTTTACAAAATTACAAACCTGACAAAATTTCTTATGTTAATAGTTTTAATATTCTGATATCTTGAATTACGTTAACTCCCTGTATAATCTTAAAATTTCGTGTCTTATTCGAAAATTAAATTAAATTATTATTTAATACAACATTTAAGGAAAAGTTAACTAGGTAAGTGATATTAATATAATTATAATTGTTGAAAATAAAGTTAAAATTAAGCAGCACTAAGTGTTAACATTAGCCGGACTTTTATTTTATTTTTATTATGTTAGTGCCTGACAACTTTTTATAGCAAATTCTCAGATTGAGAAAAATATAAACATTGAATGGTTGAGAAAATACTTGTGCGTAAGCCCGACAGTAGAAGAAAGGTACTCGTAGGACACATAATAACTATTTGATGGCAAAATAAAGTAAAAATTAAAAATATGGCATTATAAATTTCATATAATATATTTTTGATTTTTGTATGTTTCAGAATAATATTAATCCTACCAAAACATTTTTATGTAAAATATTGCCAAGGCCCCACCATATGACTCGCACTATCAAAAGGTTATCGGATCCAAAGGGCCAAACCACATATTTTGTCCAAGGTCCAATAACTTCACAAACGCTACACCTTTGTAAAGTCATGCCTTGTAGAGTCAGGGCGTATAGAGTTGAAAGCTTAGCTCTACATGAGATCTGATAACTTTTTGACTGTGTGGATCATATGGTCTCGTCTGAGCAACATTTTACGTGAAAATGATTTGGGTGCAATTTCATTTATTTTTGTAAGTTGCCTGTGACATTTTCTTTTTTCCATTTTTGGGGTGTATTTCTTCCACATCAGAGGCGCCCTTTTAATAACTCACTCTCTATTTTGCCTTTTTATTGTTTACTGTTAAATAAGTGATAGATCAGGACAATACTTGGCTCTTAGGCAATAATATTTGGCTATAAATGACTATTGTGCTTTAATACTACAAAAGTCAATATTTTTAAGGTCACACTAGAGTGTGCTACACACCCTGCCCACAGGAGGACGCAGATGACCCAATATCAATGAAAGCATTATTACACTTAACCCTTGACTTTTGTTTACTGTAACAGCATACAGATTGGATACTGTTCACAGTAAACGAATGCTCTATTGACAATTTCAAATTTTGATATATATTTATCACATAAAGAATATGTCGATTCAGATATATTTTTGTTGTTGACAATAAAGTATTACATTTATTTATTTATTTAAGCCTCATTTATTCCTTAGTATAATAATAGTAATAAGAGTTTCTTTTTTTTTTTTATATATCTAATTTTAACTAAGGACCTCTCGACGAGTATAGGCCTCCTCCATCTCACTCCATTTTTTTCTATCTTGAGCTATTCTCATCCAGACTTTGTTTAAGAATTTGAAAAGCTCGTCTTCCCATCTTTCAAGGGGGCGGCCTCTTTTCCTTTTTCCGGGAGGGCCAGCCCATCCAGTGATTTTTCTAGTCCACCTCTCTTTTTCCTGACGTGCAATATGACCAGTCCACTTCCACTTTAGTTTCTTGCAGTGGGTTAATGCATCAATAATTTTTGTCCTGTCTCTTATTTCACTGTGTCGTTTTTTGTCACTGAGTTTCAGGTTTAGAATGCTTCTCTCCATGGCTCTTTGGCATTTTTGAATTCTTTCCTTCGTGTGCGTATTGAAGATCCAGGTTTGACTTGCATATGAGAGGCAAGGTAAAATACATGAGTCTAGAACTGTCTTTTTTAATCTTAAAGGTAGATCCGATTTTAAAACTTCTTTGTGGCTCCAGAACTTGTTCCATGTCATTTTAATGCGTCTCTTTAGTTCGTCACGGTGTCTTGATTTTGAGAAAGATATTTGTTTTCCTAGATATATGTATTCATGAACATATTCCAACTGTCGATTATCCACAAATATGGGTGTTTGTGTTTTGTTGCACATGATTTTAGTTTTTTCGATATTTAATTCAAGTCCAATGTTGCGACTGACGTAGTTAAGTTCGTTGATCATTTCTTCAAGTTGTATTGTGGTTTCTGAGAACAGTACGATGTCATCTGCAAAACGTAGGTTGCTAATATAGCGTCCTTTAATATTTATACCTTTTTTTTGCCAATCATGTTGTTTCATGATGTCTTGTAAAACAGTTATAAACAATGTCGGAGATAGGGGGTCGCCCTGTCTCACACCTCTGCAGATGTCTATTTCGGGGCCAGTTTTGTCTAGTTTCACTCGGCTGACACTTTTTTTATAGATATCTTGTATCAGTTCAATTGTTTCTAATGGCATATTACATTCGTGTAGAGCTTTCCATATGCTAGTATGGGAGATTGAATCAAAAGCTTTGGCATAGTCGATGAATGCACAGTATAAGGGGCGTCTTTGTTCTTCGTATTTTTCTATTATTTGCTCTAGAACATGAATGTGGTCTATTGTAGAGAAAGATTTTCTGAACCCGGCCTGTTCTACAGGTTGGAATTTTTCAGTGATTTTAGATATGCGTTGTTCTAGACATGAGACGAATAACTTGTAGAGGCATGGTTGTAGGCTAATTGGTCGGTAATTTGCAATATTTGTAGGATCTCCTTTTTTATAAAGTAAAATGATGTCGGATTTGGCCCATTCTTTTGGAATCTGTCTTGAGTCTAATGCTTTATTAAAAAGTGCGGTTAAATATGGTGTCAGTATATATCTACCTGCTATGATTATTTCGTTGGGTATGTTGTCAGGACCACTGCTTTTACCTTTCTTTAGAGATTCAATTTTCATAAGGATTTCGTTATTTGTAAATCGTTGTAGTGGTGGAGGGTGAGAAGATGGTCCGTTTCTAGTTGTTTCACATGAATAGTTGTTTGAAGAGTTATCTTTACTAGAATATAAATCCTTGTAGAAGTTAGTGACTGTCTCTATTATTCTTGACCTCGAGGATATTTCTCTATTAGAAGATTTTTTCTTCACAGTCGGAATCCAAGTTTTTGTCAAATTTAGTTCTTTGAATCCTTTCTTCAGACTTCCGTTGTCAGAGATATGCTTTTCTATTATCTTCAGTCTGTGGGCTTCGTACTCTTTCTTGATTCTTTTGTGTATATTTTTATATAGGTTACTAAGTTCCTGTTTTTCTTCTTTTGTTCGTGTTTTCTTGTTTTGTAGATCTTTCCTCCTATTCAATAGTAATTTTGTATGTTCGGATATAATTTGTCTTGGTTTTTTTATTGTTTTCTTTATAATGGTTTCAGTGATAGCTTTTTTTATATTTGAATAATATAATTAATTTTTTTATATTTCTAAATTTGCGCATGTCGATAAATCGGTCTCTTCTAATCTCTGTTTTAGATTTTCCAAGAATAGGTTTTCGTCATCCATTGTTTTCAAAGTGCAGTTTGTTATGTTATATTTTGCTCTACTTTTTTTTTGTTTTTGATATTTGGAACTCACTTCTTATCAGGCGGTGGTCGCTTGGAAAGTTGATTTGGTTTAAAATATCTATGTTCGTGAACTTTTCTTTTATATTAGACATAATATAGTCGAGTTGATATTTATTTTCTTTAGGTGACATCCATGTCCACATATTCTTAGTTTTCTTTTTGAATATGCTGTTGATTACTGTTAAGTTATTCTGAAGAGCAAATTGTACCAGTTTTTCGCCTCTTGCATTCCGGCTGCCATAACAGTATAATCCTAGTATTCTTTCTTCCTCCGCCTGTCGTTGTCCAATGCAAGCGTTGAAGTCACCCATTATGATAATATTTTTGTAGCTTTTTTCTAGAGCTTCTTGTAGCTGGTCGTAGAAGATGTCAGAATCATCATCACTCACAGTGCTAGTTGGCGCATAAGCTTGTATTATAGAGATATCTGTCCTGTCTAGTTTTAAATTTAATATGCATATTCTTTCTGAGATTGCAATAAACTTTCTATATTTTCTTTAAGTTGCCTTTTCAGTAGGTATCCCACGCCATGACGGCCTTTGGTTTCACCGTAATGACAGAAAATATGATCTTGGTCTTCCAGTATTTTGTAGCCCGTTCTACGTACTTCAGCGAGTCCAATAACATCAAAGTTTATTTTTGAGATAGCGTCTTTGAACTCTAAAAGCCGTTCGTTAAACAGTAGGGACCGTGTATTGTAGGTACATATATAGAGTGAATTAATTGGAGGGTTTTGGTCGTTATTCCCCACGGTGACCGGCCGTATTGGGGACTGTTGTGGAGAGGTCGTTTTATGTCAGTACTTTTTATTTTTGTTTTGTTGTGGAAGTACAGTAGAGGTGTTATCTGTGTGGGTGGAGAATGAAGGTAGGTCCTTGTTCTGGTTAGGGTTTTTTAGCATGTATTGCTGTATATTTGCATTCTGTTTTTTAGGAGGTTTTTGGGTATTATTTTTTCTATGGGATCCGTCGGTGTTCTCTGGGGATTCGAAAAGATTCCTTTTATTAGAGTTTTGAATACGTTTAGGTTTCTGGAATTGTTGATTTTCTTGTTCTTCCTATAATATTAAATATTCGGAATAATAATAAGTTTATTGTATTACATTAATATTATTATATTACATTTTTTTGTATTTGACGGCGCATCGCAAGCGCCATCTTTTAAATTAAGAGGAAACAAGATTTTACAGCTAGTCGGTCTGGTGAAGCGTCGTAGCGATGGTTGGCGGGAATGTTGAACGCCATTATTGTGGAGTCAACTGTAAGCGCTACCATGTCTGCGACGAATCGCCCTTGTTTCTCATATTGTGTTATTGTAATTTCTTAAGAAAATAATAAACAAATGGTTTACCCTGATAGGTAGGTAGGATAGTTTTTTAGATAACAATAAAATCTAAAGTATAGGTACTTTTCAAATATAATGCAAACCTAAATTATTAGGATAGGATTCAAAATGAGCGTTACCGTGCCCCCAGATTATATTATATTATCTATTAAGCTATTAAGTTTTTTTTTATTTAAAATAAATAAAAGTATAAAATAAAACTAACATTAACTTTTAAATATCACACTGGTGGACAATTTTTTTATCTCCTCTTGAGGAAAAACCTTTGTAGCTTTTTCATCATTGTGAGTCGAGTAGAATACACATGTGGAAGAATTTTAGTGAATTTGGACACATGCAGGTCTCCTTGCGATGTTATACTTTACTGAATATAATTAAACACTCGAAAACTTTATGGTTCTGGCCCGGACGGAATCTTTGGTTATGATTTACGTGTTCCAGCAACTGAGCCACCACTGCTTTAAAAAATTGACACCGTAACGTAATATCGATAACAGTAATTTAAAATGTACAGCAATTTACTTGGCAGTAGGGCTTTGTGCACACCCGTTTGGGTAGGTACCACCCACTTGTCGTTTATTCTGGCACCAACCAACTATACTCGGTATGGTTGTATTCCGGTTTGAAGGGTGACTGACCCAGTGTAACAGTGTAGTGTGTAAGGTTTTCTTGAATCTGTGCTCTGGCAGCGTTTTCTTGGAAAGTGCGCCGTAAATTTCTTCACTTCTCTGAGCCCTTCGAAAATAATAACATACTAATATTGTAAATGCGAAAGACGGTTTTTTCATTTTTTGTTACGCTTTCAAGTTTTGACTACCCAATGACAAAAATTGTCATAGGGTATGTCATAGGGTTGTTAAGATAACTTTTACATGTGTGTGTGGCTACGTCACCGCCGCGCTTGCCAGTGTTCGCTTTTCTAGAAACAACGGAATTCTGTGGTATCACTATAGATTATAAAGTAAGCCCGAATTCGTCATGCCAAGCCCAATTTGACTCATCAATCTATTCATATGGGAAAACCCTATATAAACAAAGTAAGATTGATATTTTGTCTGTATACATTTTTACCACGTTCCAGAAAATGTTCAAAAATATTAAATTGATAAAGAATTGTTTGTGTGTGTGTAAAGATATTACAAAACTAAAAATTTTTAGATGATTGTACACCTTTAAAGAATTTTGATAGTGCTACAAACACATAATTGTTAAATATACAATAAAAAAGAAATCCCACTGAGATTTTCGTCGATTCTTCTTATATTTGATAATCAATAAGCAAGTTTAACGCTTCTTTATTGAATAACAATTTTTATTTGACCATATTATTCCTACCGGTAGTAGTTTAATGTATATCAGAGTAATTTGTATTAATACTTTTTAGTGTTTTTATTTACAACCTTATGCCATTCAGATAGATGTATTCTATAAATGTTAGAAGAACTTTACTACAAACATTTGACATTAAAACCTAAAATACATTAAAAACTTAATAAAACGTTGTTTTTATAAGATAATTGTTATAATATTTATTTCAAATTATACAATTAGACATTGCTTTGAATCCATGAAGAAACGTGAGTTACACGACCATTAACACCGGGGAAATAAGCCAAAGCACATTGCTCTCCCCAAGAGGTAATACCGACAATAATGTTGTTGTGTAGCACGGGACCACCTGAGTCGCCCTGGCATTGGTCGCGACCGCCGACATCGAGCCAACCAGAGCACAACATGCTATTAGTGACGACGCGTCCAATCGTGGCGTAACGGTTTCTGCAGATTTGCTGGTTAATAGTCCAAATTTGAACGTGACGAAGCTGTTCGGAAGCCGGTCCATTCACCTGAAAGATTATTCATCATTTAATATTAAGCACTTTATATAAAGCAATCAACATTCGTTAGAGCGATCACTAAACGAGAGCATTCGCCTGTATTGTAACAGCAGTGTGATTCTGAAAGACTCTGTATTCCACTCGTGTATTGTTTACAACCGACTTACGATTATATGCCATTCGGATGAGTGTATTCTATAAAATTTATGAATACTATATTCAATGCCTCATATCACATTATGACATTTCACGTTCGTGTTCTGCGGTGAGTTTCAAATTTGATTCTTAAAGAATAGTACCTCTATAATAGTTCAGATTCAAGCATTAATTTAGTGAGTGTAAACAACTGAGTATTACAGTATGGAACCTATAATACTACAATTTGTAACATAACATCGCTGAGAGAAGAAGCAATACAAAGTCAGCTTTATTACGCCGAATTTGAAATACGTTGTGACACTAAAATCGTTTCTTACCAACGAAAATAATGAAATCAAATCAGTATTGCCGCTCAATAGGACCGCTTCGTCTGAATAAAAATGAATTTTACAAACAAATTAGTTGGTACCATCTGCAACCAACTGTAGCACCACGTACACTCATTGCTCAAATCAAAGAGCGCGTGCTATGTTACACATTAACAGCGGACTCAATTTCGACTGACTCAAATTATTTCACTATTGGCGAGTGCTGCTGGTGAGGGCTTTAGAATTTAAAGTGACGCAGTCGGAAATTTGGAAAATATAAGCATTTATGGATAAATTGTTTTCAAACGGAACACAACAATACTAAGGATTACTGTTTGGTGATATAATATGTGATGAGCAGTTGGTACCTACTAACCAATCCTAACCTACCAGGACGAACTCGCACAAAGTCCTACCTTCGCTTACTATAGTTTACAATACATATTATACTATGCAATAAGTGCAGTAAGTTAATATAGAACTTACATTAATTAGTCCCCATCCGATGGCCCACACGACCTGGTTATCAGCCAAATAGTAGCTAGCGCCAGCCATACGTCCCTCACGTACGTTGTTGTTGAAAGAGAACGCCCCATTAATTCTTACGACTGCGACATCATAGTCTGCAGTGAATCTATTATAACTGGGGTGGTTGATGATTACGTTTGTGGTATGCACTACACCACCACTGTTGGCATTGGTGGACCCAACGCGTATACGCCAAAAAATAGTTGAAGGATGCGAGCTAAAACGAATAACAGTTATTTTAGATATAATATAGTTACAACAATGTTGAGTGTAAATACTATTTTATTATGATTATAGATTCAAATAAATAAACTGCAAGTAAAAGACTATACATTTGGTTTTAGTTATCTATTTGCTTTTTTTTCAAAATCAATAAAATCTGACTGAAATTTGTCGGAATTTACATTTGAACTGAAGCCTGAACTAGAATGTCTTATACACAACATATCCCAAAACGATTTAACAAAATCATAAATAATATATACAGAAAAAATTCAGAAACCTCTCCTATTGAAGTCAATTAAGTGATTATGTCCAGTAAAAATAATAAGTAAAAATATTAAGGCAAATTCATGAAGTTAGGAAAAAATTGAGAAGTAATGTTCATTTTGTAACATTTATATTCTGGCCATATGGTGCCAGGTGAAGCAAGCAAGCAAGATCCTAAAATAATGATGGTCGAGGCATTGTCCATGAAACACATATCGTTCTGCAGCAAAATGTATCGACGTCATTGCTCCTTACAATCATGGCTGTCATCTGGACACAACTGGAGAGGATGATGATGATTATTATTTCGGAAACTTAACTTCATTCTTTTCATAATACACATAATACACTCATTAAGTAGGTCGTCCATGAATTTAAAATTTACTCACTTGAAACAATGGGCAGCAGTGAGAACGGATCTGTTATTTATAATAGAACCACCACAAGCCTGCCAGAACGTTCCAGAGCCCGAAGGTGAACGAAGCATAGCGGCAGCAAATGGATACCGATCGATCGATGTCACAGATCCTCCGATAATCCTATCAGCCGAAGTGCTGACTGAAAATGTATATTACATAAAATTTAATAAAATTGCTTTTCCCAACATAACGCTATTGTCTTTTTTATAATACGTGTGGTATTATTAGTGGCACGTAGTAGGTACATCCCACTCAACATATATTCTACCACCAAGAAACAATACTTAGTATTATTGTATTCCTGTTTGAAAGTTGAATGAGCCAATGTAACTACAGGGACATGGGACTTACCATCATAATTCCCAAGTCTAGTGGTACATTGGCGTTATAAGGATTTTTTTAAGGTTTTTGAGTTTTTTCTCTGATATAGGTAGACAGACGGGCAAATGGGCCATCCGATGGCAAGTGATCACCACCGCCCATAGACAATGACGCTGTAAGAAACATTAACCATTCCTTACACCGCCCATGCGCCACCAACCCTAGGAACTTATATCTTATGTCCCTTGTGCCTGTGGTTACACTCACTCACCCCTCAAACCGGAACACAATAATACTCAATACTGCTGTTTGGCAGTAGAATATATGCCGAGTGGGTGCTACCCATGCAGACGGGCTTGTACAAAGGCCAACCACCAAGTACGATGCCAATATCTATGGATAGTGGTGACCACTTATCATCAGAAGGCCTATTTGCACCTTTTGTCCCTCGATCTATGTCACAAAAAATACACAGGAGACTTTAAGTCGATACGAGACCATTAAATAATAACTTCTATGGCATGCTGGTACACAATCGGTTGTTACAGATAATTGCTATTTCTACTTATTTAGAAAGCTAATAAACTCACCCACGGCCACCGCTAGGCCAAGGGCCAAAATAAAGACAGCACGCATTGTTTTATGTGACAATTACAACTTCAGTGCATCTACTACTTGAGACTCTTTATATATACCAAAATCGACTCGTATCGCTCACATTTAATAGGATTATGTAAATCTAGTAGAAAAACGTTATCAGGAACAACGTAAATATCAAGACTAAATTTATACCTGTATCTTGTTATTTAGGGTTACATCTTTATATTTAAACACATTATATAGATTAAAATTTACTCCGTATTGTTTGTAAATGAATACAGACTTAAACTCTAAATAATAATAATTAATATAATGTAGAAGATGGAAGAAGAGTGGGGAAAATATATAAAAAGCAGCGCCAGCACCCGGCGCGATCTTTGCTGTTCGGCTGTTATCGGGTCAACATCTCGGCAACGTCATTCTGTTTGTTGGGTTTTTCGTTAGATTGTTCCGTAATTGTTGTAATAGTTTCGGAGGTCTTACATTTTTAGTTTTTGTTTAATTTATTTTTGGTTTGTTAAATTTAATTGTTTTCAAAGTAGATTCGTTTTGTAAATTGTTTTCTTGAGGGTAGTAATAAATTTGTATTTATAAAAAATAACTTCTGGTCTTATTTCTAAGATCAGAAGTGGGATCTGTCTCATTTAGCCCACTTCATTTGTTGTTTTGCTGTTGTTGATTGTTTTTATCAGTTCGGAGTTTAGGTTTCCTTGTTTACGTCCTAATTTTAGCGAGTGTACAACTTCGTTGCAATATGTTATGGTGTTTAGTGGGTACATCGCTATTTTAGTTCTTTTCGGTCGCTTTGTTGTATTCGTATCCATGTTCAAGCGAGTTTTCAATTTAGTTTTGTTTTGATACGTGATACGTAGGTAGTTGTGTAATGATTGATTTTGCTAATAGATTTTGCGATTTTGTTTTTGTTTCGATTTAGTTACAATGTCAGATCATGAGCGTGATCGTAGTACGAGCCATCGTGGTAGCCGCAGCCCTAGTCGTGAGCGTCGTCGCAATAGCCGTGGTTGTCGCGCAGTCGTGAGCGTCGCAGTGGCCGCGATCCGAGTGATAGTAGGCGTCGTGAACGATCTCCTGACGAGAATACTCGGTTGAGGCTCGAAATGAAAACAATGATAGCTCGTCTTAGTGCGGTAGAAAATAAGTTTAGGGCTACGTCTATTCCAACGCGTTCGAGTGAGCACATGGCGGGTTCTGGTGGTCGTGATGGGTTAGTGTCAGAAAACGTGCACGATAGATCGCCATCGCGGCGCCGGCAAACACGATTGTTAGGGCGCAATGTTTCGCGATCGCCGAATCGCACGGTTTCACATAGTGTACGTCGTCCGTTATCGCCGCGGTGCAGGTTAAGATCCCCTCGGGACGTTAGTCAACGCCGGCGTTCTCGATCCAGATCGCCACGTCGTGGTAGTGAGGTGGATGCGTCGGTGCATTCTCAGGTCAGGTTAGGCCGAGTCACGAAAAAGTTAGGGCTTTGGTTGACACACCTGAACCGCAGAATGTCAAGCAGGTTAGTCAGTTCATGGGTTTAGCCAGATATTTTAGACGTTACATTACTGACTTTATTACGTGACTATTACTTACGTGAAATACGTCGCCAGAGAGCATCCGAATGACTACGTTCGAATCAAGAGCGTCAAGATGCATACGTCACCCAAGGTCGTAATTTGCCTCGTACTTTTGAAGTAAGTAAACTCATTGATTTTTGTTAGAAAACAGGCACAATCTACTGGGAAGCTGGATTCCTGTATGCGAGGGCCTTACCGCGTGGTAAGAATTCTTCCTCACGGTCGCTATGAGCTTCAGCTTGTGACCGGATCGTACGGTAAATCAACGCAAGCAGCTGCGGAATACATGATTCCGTGGCAAGGTGAGTGGACCCCGGATACATGCGAGGCATTCTTCGGGACTGGTGAATGAGCTGTGTTGTCCTGGTGTCCGTGAGTGGCAGCCAGAGTGTCACGCAGGTGACTTTTGTGTTGTTTACCTGATACCCTTGAGGGGTAGTCAGAACGTCACCTAAGTGACCATGTGTGTGTTTACCTGGTACCCTTGCGGGGCAGCCAGAACGTCACGGAGATGACCTTGTGTGTGTTGTCCTGATACTCCTCAATGCGGAGGTTTATCAGAGGGCCTCGGAAGTGGCTTCTTGATTTGTTGTTACTTGTGTGCTCGGACACTGTCTTGGAGTCGCTCAGACATGTGGTCCTGGAGCTGTGTACACGCAGGGTCATGCCACGAGTTGGCCTCTGACGAGTCGTGGTGTGTATGTGCGTGTGTAGCGTATGTCTACGGGGCAAACACTGTCCGTATTTTTATTGTTGTTAGTTTGGGTTGAAACATGCTTTTATGGGTACTGATTCACACATGCAAAGTTATGTCTCATGTAAGTCCGCATAGACCTCTATCGAGTCATGAGGGTGCACTCCCCCGACGGGAACTGCCCCAGGTGATTGGTACTCATATCTGCTTGTTTTATATCCGCTGTGTTTAGGCTGTGCTATTTTGTCAGTTTAGCTTACAAGTATACCAATTTGAATGATAACCTTTAGCGCTGACAAAGAATTTTCTATATTTCTTTGTGTGAATTTTCTCTGTGGTGGTATTTCGTTCTGTGCAGATGCAGAGGATGAGGAGTCGATAACTCCTAGCGTTACCCAGCCTTCCAATGTTGACGTTCCTGGTGACGCAAGTGAGCCGCAACCCAGCATGTCAGGGACGCAGACACGAGGCGAAGAGCCTTGTGTGTCACCCACCTTCACGTCGAGCGATGAAGGCTCAGAGCCTTCGATGCCAATTTTGGCGACTGATCTCCAGAGTGAGAAGATGAAGGAGTCCGAGGACGGTCTCCCGTCAGGAAAGGCCGTGTAGAAGATGGAAGAAGAGTGGGGAAAATATATAAAAAGCAGCGCCAGCACCCGGCGCGATCTCTTTGCTGTTCGGCTGTTATCGGGTCAACATCTCGGCAACGTCATTCTGTTTGTTGGGTTTTTCGTTAGATTGTTCCGTAATTGTTGTAATAGTTTCGGAGGTCTTACATTTTTAGTTTTTGTTTAATTTAATTTTGGTTTGTTAAATTTAATTGTTTTCAAAGTAGATTCGTTTTGTAAATTGTTTTCTTGAGGGTAGTAATAAATTTGTATTTATAAAAAATAACTTCTGGTCTTATTTCTAAGAATAATGTATTTCATCTAATGAAAATTCGTGCTGAAGGTAGTTGTATATAAAAAAATCAACAATGTATACCTTGTTTTATAAAAATACCGACTAAATGTGAACTGCAAGATGGAATATGTAATAATATCGCATGAGTACGTATAAGTTTAAATAATAATAATATAACCACAATATAACAATACCTATAATCAGTCTTAGCACATCTTACTGCTCGTCTAAACATAAGATCAATAAGACTAACTAATAAGACTAGATCATATATAGTTTAGTTTATATCCTATTACTGGGCTAAGGTCTCCTCTCCCTTTGAGGAGAAGGTTAGGAGCTTATTCCACCACGCTGCTCCAATGCGGTTGATATACATATGGCAGAATTTCGTTGAAATTAGACACATGCAGGTTTCCTCATGATGTTTTCCTTCACCGCCGAGCACGAGATGAATATATAAACACAAATTTGTCATTTGTGTATGTTATTCCATCACGGTGGTCCAATTTGAGTTAGAGGATAATAGCGTTACAAAATTTTGTCCAATTTGAGACATGATGACGATTTTACGTCGGCCAATCTCGTTACATATCACAGGGGATACATTGCATATATTGCACAAGAGTGGCTGCAAACAAAGATGCGCTCTCTACTTGCTCTCTCTCATAATATGCTTTACGTGGTTTTCGTGTTATTAAGAATTTTTCCACAGACAAACCAGATAACTTTTAATACTGACCGACTGAACTCTTACGGGCTTTGGTTCTACATAAGAAATAGTTTAATTAATCTTAATTTAATCATTAATTTTGATTTTATGTTCCATATTCAGCAGGACGGGAGGATTTGAGATAATACTTATAAGCATACACACACTACTACTACATAATACAAAATATATATTAAAAATTATGTTTATTGTGTAAATTGTACATATTATTTGATTAGTACCAAGTTTCATTTGTAAAACGAACTAGTTAATCTGAATCATTGAATGCCATTGGGCAAGTCGTTAAACTGCAACTTTATGCCGAACCATTTGTAGCTAAGTCCGACTCGCGTTTCGTCAAATCCAATTAATCTTATCTTTTTAATCTTTTAATTCAATAATGATAATTTAAATCCAATCAAAATAGTTAAATTTGAAAGAATCATATATATTTGGATTTATTAACACACGAATCTAATTTATAAACACGTAGAAAATACATATCAAAATACGTAAAATACGTTAGTCTCGTTGAACACGCTCCTATCTACGGCTGTATAACGAGGACCACGAATATATTATTACCGCTAAAAAAAAATTTTTTTTTTTTTTTTTATTTTAAAAGTTACAATAATCAAGAAACATAGAAACACATTTCAATGAAAGGCAACATTAATAAAATACGAATAAATTAAAAATCATGTTCCAATGATGTACTAAAAGGGTTATCCTTTCTTTCTTAATTAACACGAATTATTTCAGTCAATTTAATCAAAATTATAAGAATAAACTGTGCCTCCATCGTTGAGATAAGTATATTTTACTGTAAAGACTCAATACAACATTTTTCTAGGCTCAATATGATATACATATATACAATTCATAAATACATGTCGAGGAACTTATATATTATTTAATACAATAATATAATAATTATATAATATAATAATATAATCATTATTTAGGTCTTTATTTTGATATATGTATAATTCTAACAATAATGCAAATAAAAACCAAAGAGGTTTAATTATACTATTAAAAATTACGAGCCTGTTGGTGTCTTTATTAGGAACTACTATGAATACTATAAAAACATTCTATAATTTTCTTTTAGTTGCCTCCTTGGTAGGCCTCATTTTAAAGAACGGATGAAGTCGGTAACGTGATTACTAAAAAAAAAATATATAAGTTTCAACTCGATGATCGATATGTTGGGCATCTTAACTGTTGATAGAGGAATAATTTGATGATCCATTATCTTACATAAAACATGCCAAGTTTTAGTTTTAATCTAGGATTTTGTGACTAAGACTGCAAAACTCGAGTCCTAAAACATTATTTTTTACCCGATTCTGGAGAGTGTTGTGTTTCAGCAGGTGTGTTATACATACGCATATGTAAGTATATTCATTTGTTCCCGCATAACTTCTAAACTACTTATCATAATTAGTCAAAAGAAGTTCCGCTGTTTATAGGCTATATGACGTCACTCAAAATTCAAAATGGCGCGCTCTGAAGGACATAAATAAGACATTAACCTACGTACGGTACGGTATTAAAAAATATATATTTTTGGTATCTATTGTGTTAGATTTCAAATGAAAGGGCTAAATCGGCATATAATAAAGATATTACAAGCGATAGATCGCTGCTTTGCTTAAATTAATTCGGTAACACACTTTTTCGTAGTCAGGTTATAGTTTCATGCTTTATTTTTAAACCTATCTATTGCTTAAAAGAGACATTTCACCATGACAACAGAGTAACAAGTCATGACATCACAATGCCATTATGGATAAGAGGACCATCATCTTCCTGTTATTGGTTGTCAACATGTTGTCATTGAGAACGCGAAGAAGCTCGGCGTAGGGTTCCTTGGTATACCCTGGTTAATAGTGAAAAGTTAATAGTCCATCCATCTTGAAATTTTTTAATATAATTTTACCATACAATATTAATATAATTTAGTATTGAATTTAAGAAAACAAAATTTAGTTACTATTGTATCGGCGTGCATTAGTAGAGTGACGCTCATGTTTAGAACATGTCTTAGTGTGCGTGAGACAAAAGTAAAACAGCAAAAAAATACAAATTAAATTATATTAAATGAAATGGCAGTTAAAATTGGCAAAATTTGAATCTAGAAACCGTTAAAAACTCCATTTTTATTACAAATTATGCATGGTTTTCATTTATGACATACTTTGTATGCGCTCAAAAATAAAAAAACATTATAAAATTATTTATTTACTAACAAATTACAACCGTGCGAAGCAGGGGTGGGTGGCTAGTTAAGGATACGAGACAATGTTTCAAAATATACAGCCAATCTCATGACAATTGTCTTTGCCGCGTAGTACGTGATGAGTGATGAGTGATAAACCTAAAATAGATGCATGAAAACGTCGTAGTGCTTTCATCTAATTAACAAACATCGATTATTACACTTAGTTTCGGAGCAAACTTTGTGCGTGCCAGCCCAGCATTATCATATTTTACTGTTCAGTTATTCTACGGCCAAACAGCAATATTTAGTATTTCTGTGTTCCAATCTGAAGGATGAGTAGGCTAGATCAATTACAGCCAAATAGATAAAACATGTTAGCTCCCAATATTGGTTGTGTGGGTTTATCTGGTGGCTATCCATTGGTGGTGTAAGGAATAGTTTATACAGCGCCCATGCCCACAAACAGTAGTACCTTACCATCAAGTGGCCCATTTGCCGGTCCGCCGACCAATTTTAAATTAAAAAAAAACATACAGCCCAAAAGTTATCTTCAAAATTACATTAGTGCCTATGGAATGCTTCGTTCAATTTATATTACTTAGATTAATATTTTGTCCAAACTGTTGTTGGTTTTGACAGCAACGTGAATCATTAATCCATTGTTTTTCATTAGCCGTGTCGAGCCGTAACAAAAGAATTCACAATTAACATTTGCCTCGTTTTAATTGTTATTTGCAGTCGCAGTCAAATTTGTTTTCATTAATCAAAACTCCAAACAAAATGCATCTTTATCATTTTTATTACAATTTTTTTTTACATTACATTAACAACCTGTAAATTTCCTAATACTGGGCTAAGGCCTCCTCCCCCTTTGAGGAGAAGGTTTGGAGCATATTCCACCACGCTACTCCAATGTGGGTTGGTGGATACACATGTGGCAGAATTTCGTTGAAATTAGACATATGCAGGTTTCCTCACGACGTTATCCTTCACCGTCGAGCACGAGCTGAATTATGCAGTATAAACACAAACTAAGCACATGAAAATTCATTGGTGCTTGCCTGGGTTTGAACCCGCAACCATCGGTTAAGATGCATGCGTTCTAACCACTGGGCCATCTCGGTTCAATTTATTAATAATTAAATAATAGCCTTGTCTATTCAGTTTTTGGTCAACCCCTTTAGATTGTTATGAACAACGTATATACTATAAAAAAAAACTAACCTGAGTTGTGTTTTTTTTTTAAGAATACTAGCTGCATAGCAAAAATTGCAAATTGCAAAGGATTACTATTATTTCTTATAACCCCACAAATTTAGCTAAAAGCTTGCGCTAGGAGTAGGGAGGACAATAGCCCAAGAGATCAGGCTTGAACGTACGAGTTTTTACATCGCTAGGTGAATATTGATATAGCATCAATAGCGCATTGGTTTACGGGTATTATTTGAAGCCAACTATCAGCTACAACGAAAGCAGACTCCCACGAGCATAATTTGTCATCATCAATAACTCTGTTGTATGATAAACATAATCGTAACAATAACTGATTATATGTATGTATTTCTGCCTTTATTTTTCTTCATTATCATCATCATCACGTCAGTTGTAAACTTTATCGAGTCTATATGAACATCATAAATGTACATATATGACCTAAATTTAACCAGTTCATCAACCTTGGAAAGGGGTGTAAAAATTGTCAAATCGTAAACAACAACACTGTTTCGGTTTAAGGTTTTCTTGTTATTGTAACAATATATAGCAACGAAGTAAATTATACACGCGCATACGTATATAAGGATGTTGAGGACAGCTGTGTCACGACGGCATAAGAGAGCGTCGTGCAATTTGCCATAACCGCATACAATTAATGTTACACATAAAAACACACACATAAATGTTGAGTTGAGATCATAATATGCCGCCAACGTACGTAAAATTTACAGAAAGTGAAAGAATGAAGAATGAACGAGGAAGATTGATCGGTAGGGTTGTGATTGCTGATTCATTCAATTTTATCAAATTGTGTGTGTCGTAGAAAAACAAAAAAATAGGTCTATATTATAAGGAAAATTCATAGTCTTAGAAAGTACGTAAAACCTTTGATCATGTGCCCGAACCGTTCTTTTTGGATTTGCCGACTTGTCGCATTATGAGCATGACGGAAAACTTATGTTCTATTCTATGCCCAGCGCAGTTGACTAACCTCTCTTTTAAAGTGGTGACTAAAGTTGATCAGGTGAACATAATCAATTTCCAGTTTTCGTTGAATGCGTGGAACCGCTATTCCGGTAAAAATCTATACTAAATTTATAAATGCGAAAGTGCTTATGTCCGTGTGTCTGTCTGTCTGTAGCTCTTTTGCGGTCAAACCACTCAACCGAATTTGATGAAACTTTGCATGAAGCAAGCTTGAACCCCAAGGAAGGACAACGCTTTTTATGCCAAACTCCTGACGACCAACCATTGAAACGCGAGCGATGCCGCGGGCGACAACTAGCACTATATAAAATATTGACACGTTTTAAATGTAATAAGAAATTTTAATTAAGGGGATTACCGTAGTAAGAGGGTATTAATTTAATGAAGATAATTTATACAAATACCATTTATTGTACTGATAATGACTAGTGTAAAAATACAGTAGTTAAAAAGGAATACGTTCCATAATGAATATACTTTAAGGTACAATTATTTACTACTTAGGATTCTTAATTTAAAAAAATCATTCGTTGTCATTTAAATCAAATCATAATATAATTTATTCAACTAGGCTCTTACAAGGATTTCGAATCGATATTTTACTAGTGGTAGTGCCACACTGCATACCTTTGGGTTGCAGCCGAATGGGCCGGCACGCCCGGGGAAGTACCAGTACCAGTCTCTCACTCAAAATCGGCGTAAAGTGGTAGCTATGCTACCGCGTTTCGTCCGGTATGTGAGAGTCCCGGAGGCCCGATCCCCCACCCCCCAAAACATAATGGTTGTGCAGAATTTGGTTTCATTACCCCAGGAGGGTACCATCAGCGACTGCGGTGGAGAATCCCTCTCTGGGCATCCTGCCATCAGCTGCATATCCAGCCTGTTTCGTCCGGAGTACAGTGCCGGTGGCGCGGTACTCACGACCTCGTTTCGTGGGCTGCCGCCGAGTGTGGCACTACAAGTCAGCAGATTGGGATGGGATGCGGTCCTTCTTTGCATCCTACCCATGGGGGCAGGTTTGTTTCTCGCCGAATGATCCGAGCGTTGTTGCTGACTCTGTCGCCGATGTGGTACTTCAGGGTATGGAACTGTTCATTCCGTATTCTGCGGTCCCCATCGGTAGCAAGTTGCAGCCCTGGTTTGGTCGTTTCTGCAAAACGGCTTCACGCCGAAAATGGGAACGCTACCAAGACTGGGCTAACGCATCGGCGTCTCGTGATGTAAATACCAGCGCATTCAGAAAGGAATATAACTCTGTCTCTAGGTCCTCCAAAAACGTGATTGCTAAGGCGAAGACGGAGTACATTGGCAGAATTGGCGAGAGACTGGTGCGCCTCCCTTCAGGAACACGTGCGTTCTGGTCTCTCGCTAAGGCTGTCTTAGGGAATTTCTGTCAGCCCTCTTTTCCATCTTTGCACAGAGACGGTGAGTCATTGGCCCATACCGCGAAGGAGAAAGCTGATCTTTTAGGCCTAGACTCTAGATGACCGAGGAATGTCACCACCAATAATCCCGCCGTGTGTGTGATACCACGATGCCGGAGGTTACATTCCGGCAAAGTGCAGTTCGTAAAGCACTTCTTTCCTTAGATATTCATAAGTTCAGTGGACCCGATGGCATCCCTCCAATCGTGCTACGGACTTGTGCTCCCGAGTTGGCACCGTTCTTAATGCGTCTTTTCCGGCAATCCTATGCATTCGGCGTCGTCCCGAACTCCTGGAAGACTGCTTTGGTGCATCCGATCCCTAAAAAGGGCAACCGCTCAGACCCCTCCAATTATAGGCCTATAGCCATCACCTCCTTGTTCTCCAAGGTAATGGAGTCCATTATTAACTGCCAGCTCCTGCGGTACCTAGAGGAGTACCAGCTGATTAGCGACCGCCAGTACGGTATCCGTCGGGGTCGCTCAGCCGGTGATCTTCTAGTTTACCTGACTCATAAATGGGCGGAAGCAGTTAAGAGCAAGGGGGAGGCATTAGCAGCCAGTCTGGACATAGCGAAGGCCTTCGATCGCGTGTGGCACAAAGCGCTTCTTTCGAAGCTTCCTTCCTATGGGCTTCCCGGGAAATTATGCAATTGGATTACCAGTTTTTTGACAGATCGGAGCATCAAAGTCGTTGATCACCCACTCTGTTTCTTCTGCATATCAATGACTTGTTGCAAATCAGTAACATTCACTGCTATGCAGACGATAGCACCGTAGACACCTCATACACCGGCCGTGCTAATATTTCTCGGGAAAACGTCGAAAAAAACCGGAACAAACTGTTGTGTCTGAAATCGAGTCTTCGTTAAACAAAGTCTCGAACTGGGGCCGGCTAAACCTAGTCCATTTCAACCCCAAAAAGACGCAACTTTGCGCGTTAACTGCTAAAAAAACACCATTTGTCGTATCTCCAGTATTTGAGATGCTCCCCAGTACCAGATCCTTCCATTCGACCGTATCCAACGTAGAGTGGCTCGAATTATCGACGATTAAGCCCTTTCCGATCTGCTTGATCCTTTGGCTTTGCGTAGAGATGTTGGATCGCTCTGCATCTTCTACAGAATTTATCACGGGGAATGTTCCGATGAATTGTTCGGATTAATCCCGGCTACTGAATTTCACCTTCGGACATCTCGCCAAAATTCAAAATATCCGAAAATCCACAACAGCGCGATTTTTAAGACATTTTTTGCCTCGCACAACCACTCTGTGGAACCAGCTTTCGCCGGTGGTTTTTCCGAACCGATACGACTTGGGAACCTTCAAGAAAAGAGCGTACTCTTTCCTGAAAGGCCGGCAACGCACCTGCAAGCACCCCGGTGTTGCAGATGTCCATGGGCGGTGGTAGTCACTTTCCATCAGGTGAGCCTCCTGCTCGTGTGCCACATCTAACATAAAAAAAAAAAACAAGGTTCAGAATGTAGATCCTACCGAGAATAGGCTGGTTCTTCTCGGTGTTTATTACTCTATTCGACCAACTAAATATCATAGATATTTTAATAAAATACAAATATGATGATCATGTTTTATCTTTTATTGAGGACGGTGCAGCGGTGATACGATTGAGCAGACTTTATGGCCGGCTATTTCTGAAATAATGATGGTCGTAATTGGATTACTCAGTTGCCATCACACGGATGGTTGATTTGCAACTGCCAATATATAGAAACCATAGACGGTAAAACCATACGATTTTTTACTTTCCCGATACTCGGGGCTTCAGTTTTATAAGTCACTCGATCAAAGCAAATGCTATCTTAATTAATTTTAATACGATACGTAATAACCAAAAATTCTAAGCCTCATTCGATTGGTCATTCGATTCATTATTATCAATATCATTATAATACAGATGTCACTTTATCGAAACTTAAGCCTTTCTTAAAAAATTCAAGGTTTCTGACGAAGTTAGGATTTAGACTAAGATAAGATTGTGAATAGTCGTTAACGACGATGTTATTTTGGTATTGTAACTGTACCATTATTGATCAATGCCAAGTTAATCCATAAGCTGTTGATATGTCGAATAAAAATTGACAATCGATGTTGACAAAGATGATTAATACATTTTTATTAATTTATAGTAATTAATTAAATTATTACGATTTAATTAAAACCAAGTTTAATTTAGATTATATATTCTGATTATACAGATATATATTCAGATTATACAGATCATGTAGTAGTTGAATCAATGATTAACGCTGCTATATAAACCCTTCATATATAAACGGACTATCTACTAACTGTACTATATTTTATTTATTGTTAATGTCCAGCCTGTTACTGCCCTAATTCTTCAAATCCCACAGTAATCTATCTTATCTCTTTTATTCTCCCTATCGCGATAATTTATTCTTAATAATATTATAAAGGCGAAAGTTTTTATGTACGGATGTTTGTTACTCTTTCACGCAAAGTGTACTGAATGGATTTTAATGAAACTTTACAATAATATAGCGTATACATAAGAATAACACATAGGTTATAATATATAAAGATACTGTCCAAAATATAACGATATGTACTTTTTATAGATTATATCTGACATCCAACCTCTAAAAGTATCGATGTTTTCTATTCTCAAGTATTAAAGTATTATTTATGTCAATGCTCGATTTACTTCACAAATATTTACATATTATCATATTCCCTTGCTAAGTAAACCTTAACCTCTGTCAAACTACCCCCAGACCTTACAACTGCCACAGAAAGAGAGCCATAAAACACATATCAGTATATTTTTCATATCTGACTTTAAGGTTTTGTGATGTGATATAGTTGTATACAATATATCATCATCGATATCCGTAATTTACAGAGATTATGGATGTCTTAGGATTATTAATTTTATTGATTTGGAAATACCCAGAGACATACAGTGTAATAATTGTTTTGCTTTAATAATATTCTCTCAACATAAATCTACACTTTGTCTTGACTTTCATATATTTATATTAAATTATACGTTTTTGATTTTTCTTCTAATTCTTAATTTAATCCAATATATCTCAATAATTACAATAATCTCGTCAAGTTAGTTCGAAAATGTAATTCTATCTAGAAGGATTAAACTTTTATCCTTTCTTTCTTTCTTTCTTTAAATTTAACTAAAAGTGAACATTTAAACTATTTCTCCATTTGGGTCTGTCTTCGCTTTCTTCCAAACCACGCAACAGATTATGATGCAGTTATTACCAAAAGAAAGAACGATCATAGCGAAAGATTTGTATTTATAATTTGTTGACATTTTGAACAAAATGGCTGAATAGCCATGCAAAACCAGGACGGGTCGCTAGTACTTTTGAATCGTCATGTGTTGAATTAGATATAAAGCTAGCACCGGTTTGGAAAGTAGATTCAACTGACCGGCAAGAAACTCAGCAATTACAATTTTTGCTAGATATATGAATTCGATAAGTGGATAATTTTAATAGCCAGGTTCAAAATTTATTGTTACAGTTACCCGTTTCGCATCGAACATGTGTCTACTGTCTACATATTATATTATATAGTAAAATACAATTTTAATCAACGTTATATGCACAAAGTAACTGACATATTTATACTATTTATTGATATGGCTAAAATAATCAGGCCATATATAATAAAAACTAAATAATTTATTGGTATTAATTATAAACTGCTACTTGTACTGCACATCGAAATGTGCACACGCTGAAGTGATTAGAATATATACGATGGTATCTATTTTGATGTTATTTAGGCACCCGCAACCCGCAGATATATAATTATCTGCCGTGCTGCCGATAAGGTAGTCAAGTTTAAATGGAGATATCGTACATAACGTTCAGTTTTTATGTGCAATTAGATATCCCCCTTTATATATTAACGAAAACACACGATTGTATTTGTGCTATAAGCTTTACAAAAAATGTTTTTGATATTGTTTTAAATAATATTTCTCGATTTACAAAATGATATTTGTACGCATTACAAGTGATATTACAAATGTATCCATTAATTATATCAGTGATATTATTACCAATGTTATCATTAAAAATGATAAGATATATAAATAAAAATTACGGTACACTTAAATTGAAAATCGCGCTTTTTTTTAATCACGATTTGAATAAACATTATCCTTTGTAATTAAAATAGAACATTCAATAATTTATACTTATTTATATTTTTTATTATATATATATAAAGGGGCGCAGTTACTTTGATTATTGATTTGGATAATTAAGAAATCGAGTAGTTGGCAATAATGTTTGATGGCTAATTTACTTTTAAGAGCGGGTCACCCCGAATGGAGTTGTAAGCGTCATGGCAACGCAAATCGTTATGTTTTGACAACCGTCTCGAATGCGATGGTTGCTTCCAACCCATTTGCTCTTAATCGAGATGAATTATTGTAATCCTTTGATATTATTGTGTTGTACGATTATCGATTCAAATAATACAGTGAATAGACGATATTAAATACGTTTTATTTTGTGAATATCTACATTGCACGCTCACAAAGTCTTCCAAATGTCCGACCAATCCCCGAACCCGATTAACACTTGTAGCCCGATATATATATATATATATATCCGGCTACAAGTGTTAATGGAAAGAATAGGAATTATATTATTTTCTATTTCTATTATTATTCTTTCCATTTCCCATACAAAGAGAATTTTTCCCAACCAGTTTATAAATCACGGCGTTCTCGGGTAACGAACAAAAAAAAAATACAAACGAATTGATAATTTCCTTCTACACCTTTCTTTCCTTTTTAACGACGTAAAACCCTACTTTAATGGTGCTATGTGATACCATTTATATCGAATACAGAAGTAAAACAAAACACAATTTTTGTTTAATATAGTAGCACTCTGTATAGTCCCACGGCTAGTCAGAAATCTCCTCTGCTCTTGAGAAGCAGTTTTTAGAGCTTAATTAAATACACTGGATCAGAAATTTATTCGACAAATGCATGTTTCAGATTCTTCAAAGCCAAGCATGAGGTTGATTATAAACAAATTATGCCAAAAAAAAGACGAGATTTGAACGTACGATCTTCAGTTCAAATCGTGTTCTAGCCAGTGGTCCAACTCAGCTCTTATGTCGCTTTAATATTTCAGAATAAAGCAGCTTTGAAACTAGACAAAGTTTTATATTCAAGTTTTTGCATATGTGTTTGCTCCATACTTTAAACAGCGACAGCTATGATGGAAAACTGAAGGTTACAAGTCGTAATGAACAATTATCTGCAATTAAAAAGATAAATAATATGAAACAATAAGCACATACAAACATACTTTCGCCACGCAGATAATTGATATAAATTATTTTTTATTTAACCAATTTTTTATTGTTTTGGCTAACTCATCCTTTCAACAATATAAATATTAATGTGTCGTATAAAGCTTTACCAACTATAAAAAATATATGAGGGAAGGAACCCCAGTAAGAATTGATGGTTATTGATATTAAAATATATAATTCAACCTATACAACTAAATTAATAAATTGCAGACTCTGCATTCGTTGTTGTTGTCGACTATATTTACCTAGGGCATACCCAACTTTTAAAAAGAGTTCGATTGCCGTATCCAACTCGGGCAGCGTTTGGGAAGCTTAGTAACATCTTCTCGTCCCAAAGTGTTCCAAGTCGAAAGTCATCGCTCAGTGTGTGTTGTCATTGATGAGTTATGGACCAGGACTGGGCTCTTACTAAGAGCCTCATAACAAGGCTCAATGTTACACAAATAGCAATAGAGAGGACTATGTTCGAAGTTTCCCTACGAGACAGCGGATGCGAGCAGCGTCAGACCAGCTGTTGTGGAGATCCTAGGGAGAAAAATATATTTATCATCTTTAGATGATAAATATATTTTTCTGACAATTTTTATGAAATGTATCATCGAAGTATATAGTTTACGCGCCAGGTACACAAGGGAGTAGAAAGAGTCATAAGAATGCGTCATGCCGTTAGTCGTCACGTCATAAAAAAAATTGCGTCATGTTGTAGTAGTAAGTAGATCCTACAAATTAGCTGTTAATGCGTTTGGTATCTTATGTACAGGGTTCTTTACAATGACAACATATATTTGACTAAGATAATGGTGATTATCTTTCTTGATATGATAGTGATGTATATATAAATGGCGTATATGTTTCGTATTATATTTTGTTTCAATACCTAATTGGCTAGCATAAAGAGCTAAATCTCGAATTTTTTAATTCAGATCCAGGGTCTGAACAATAGTCGCTTGGTTTCAGAAACAGCCCGGATAATCGAAGTATTTAGATTTCCGCGCCTCAGCAAGCATCTAAGTTTTTTGCCTGAAGGCTTTCAGGTCGTGTCGTACTTGATGTTCTATTGGATTGCTAGTCTCCATTTGAATTGAAATATCTTTAAAGATTACTGTTTTCGTTAAATTGATAAAATTTAACTACATTTCCGTCCCGTAAAGCCAGCCATAATTTTATATTAGACAGTAACACTTATATTTTCAACTTAAGAGTATTGTATTATTTTATAAGTTATAAAACTTATAACTAATAAAATTATACAAAAAAATAAATATACTAACTACCCGCTCCGACGGTGAAATATTATATTTATTTTATTGGTTAAAAAATACTTTGTACCCGATCGCGGTGCTATTACGATTAACACAATCGCACTATATAATTATTTACAAATAGTCACAAATATAACCGCCGGTATTATTATATTAATATAAAAAATTGTATATTTAACCACCCAACCACAAGCAAGACTTAAACTTATGAAGGTATGGTAAAGGCGGGTAGAGACTCGAAACTCACAGCAGAACACCATCGTGAAATGTCATATTCGCATGTGACTCTCTGACAACACAGTACGATCGTGTGACTATCGTAAATAATTAAATTGTGATGACCGTTACTTTACAATAAATCTAGACTTTTAGTTGTCGCAAAATTGTTAACGGAGTCAATTTACAATAGAACGCATAAAATGTCGATAGCTAGTCGATATCTTTTAGGTCAATAGGCGGTTGGTTATATTGAAATAATATGAGCCGTTCATAACTTTTCGACAGTTTGCAATCTAGCTAAATTTATTATAAACAAACTGCCATTACTACATATAGTTATCCGGTATCATAAAGGATACACGTATAAAAATGGTGTATAATCGTTGTATTCATCAGATATTCTACATCCAAACTGAAGTACGTAGTGTTCTTTTATCCCGGTTTGAAGGGTGAGTGAGCCAGTGTAACTACAGGCACAAGGGGCATAACATCTTAATTCCCAAGGTTGGTGGCAGATTGGTGATGTAAGAAATAGTTAATAATTCTTACAACGCCATTATCTATGGGCGGTGGTGACCACTTACCATCAGGTGGGTCTTTGCTCGTCCGCCTACCTATATCATAAGAAAAATGTCAATGTCAATGTAGTTCCACAATGTGGGATATAACACTTTACCAAAGGTTGGAGGCCCATTGGCAATGTAAGGGAAATATGTAACCTAAATGCCAGTCTATTAAATTATTTAAAAAAAAGTAGAATGTTATACGATGTGAGGATGATACCTATCCAGCCCGGCTTATACTAAGCCCTACAAAATAAGATAAAACCAAAATGCTTTTGGTATTTGTGATGAATAAAGAAAAACAAATACAAAGACATAGGAAACTATATTTATTACATCATTCAGCAAATATAGTCCACACAGGCTCCAATATAAATCAATTTATGCTTGATCATTAGTATTCGGCACGAAGACCGAGGACGATTTTTGAAATTTCTCCCAAGATTACCGGGCGCTGTACAGTAACACAATCCAATAAAGTGCTCGTATTTGGCACAGCTACGTATTCTGAATTTTGCCCGAATCTAAGAAATAATCATGTAATAAAAAATATATCTCACATCACCGATAAATACAAATAAAGTCTTGTTATTAAAAGTAATCACATCTTCGTACATCGAAATATACGAAAATTTAGAAACATTCTCAACCCTTCCTTTTCAACCTTACACGAGAGAGAGAGATAGCTATATTTTTAATCTTGTTTTTGTTCCGAGATTATGTACAAAAGTATTGGGTAGTACCATAAAATCTACACCTAAATCGCCAATACGGCCGATTTGTAAATCAAAAGCTATATGATCCATAGTTTTATTGTATGAACTTATAAAACTTCATTCGTAAACCAAATTTTTGTTAATAAACCAAAGTTATAATTACAGCATAAAAAAACATTATTTGTTGTGAATGTGATGTATGCTATCGTAATAATGATTCCGTGTAAAGATAACATGAATTGCGTGCAATTAATTTTGGTAACGGACTGCGCAAACATCATCGACAACATAAACATCAAGATATGTGTAATTTGTGGCAGATCGTTATCAGTAAATCATGTGATTTGAATTATATTAAACGCGGCCAACAATGGGACGGTTATCGTCCAATGGCATGCCAGTTATCTGAAAAGAACGCGATTGTTTTAAAGAAATTTGAATAGTTTTTTTCGGATAACAATCTCTAATAAATGAAAATAGTTCTCCTACTATACATTTACACACTCCTTGGAATTCCTGTTTAATTCAAACCTGCCGTTAGAAATGATTAAGAGGTTAATACTGCATTTATAAACAAAGTGTTTTAAAACTAAATTCTTGATCTAGAATTCAATACATGTTCTCAAAAGTTCTTAATCCATATTTTTAATGGATGTTACGAACACAGACGAGTAAATTGACCACGTCATGGTAACTGGACACTTTCGCTAATAGACTCTAGAACTTTAAGAAGTCTGAACCACTTCAAACTCCTTCATTGCACTGTCAACCACGTCATCTATGTTTGTGTTTTTTTTTTCTGTAACCTTGGTCTGGTTCGTTGACTGGAATATTCTGATAAGATTACCTATTTATCTTTAGACATTATTTATATTTGTCAATACCAAGCAATTGAATCGTTGAGCTCAAATAAATGCATTTAATATCAAGATGAAGAGAGCGTAGCGGTATTGTAAACCGACACGTTTATGTATGGCCTCTGTACACGTGTAACTCTCATGTGACATGCTGAGAACATATCGTATAGCTAGCAGCACAACTTAGTGTATGAACTCTCAAGCGCCACTAATTCTCATACAATTTACCATACAGGCGAATTGGCAGGTCCAGCTCGTTAGAGACTGATAAAGTATTCTACAGGGCTAGTCCAAATAATGGAAATGTAATCAATTGTTGTCTTTAAAGCCAGTGCTTTCCAAACTTCAGTGTTTCGAAAACAGCAGTGCCTGATCTTAACCTTATCCTCGTCATTAGATCACTTTGAGCGATCGATCAGAAAATCAGTAGCGTTAACGTTGCCGTAAGGCGGTCTCGTTTAGAATAGTTGTAGATTCTTGTGTCATCTCGGTGTCAGGTTACGTATAAAAATTTAGTAGATAATAATTAGACTGTCGGCTTCATCTATAGGAGAAATATTTAAAAAATACCAATATATTAGTAATTTAAGAACTAAAATTATTCGATAAATCGTCACGAATAAATTGCTGTTCGTTTACCTTTTTTTTCAACAAATATTGCGACTACTCACCACTATAAATTTCAAATTTCTTACATGCATGGATTTTATCTTTGTTTGCTAATCCTAAAACCTTTTAATCCTGCGTTGATAAAGTATGATAGACATAGTAAAATAATGAATGAAAAATAATCCTTCAAAGACATTGACAATGTAAGAGTTGATACTTATAGAATCTAGAACGCAAGTGTATACGCAAACACTCTCAGAGGCACTCTCTAACGCCGAGTCTCTTAGTTCGGTGCAACGGTAAGCCGACACGACCGCGGACAATTCTGGCACAAGACGAGCAGCCTTACTTACATCTCTAGCCACAGCAAATACTGCTAAATTCGAGACGCTACTGAGATATACTCGACAAAATAAAACAAAACGAGATGAGTCGTGGGACACTCGGTTCGGACGAAGTGACGTTTGTTATATTTTGTGTATTAAATGAGATACGATGACTTATATTAATGTTTAAGAATAATTGAATGACAAGAAATATTGTCTTTATTAAAATCCCGTGTGAATTAAAACTATAACAAAAAAATAAATTTAAATGATGTTATATTAAACATTATATAATATAAAGAGACCGAGAGAAAAGATGAAATGTTCGCCTAGTGGGATCATAACGCTTTTTTCCTTACGTGACTTCCCTAGTTCACTCTACTGTAAGCCACGTAAAAGAACTTCGATCGTGTAACTCCTCATTGACCGGCTTGATTTGAACCCTAGCTATTAAACCAACGAGACATTTAAACACTTATTGATTGTGTAGCTTAGAGCACGATACTTACGTAGCAGTCTACGTAAGCATCATTCCATCTCCAATAATTTTTTTTTTCCACACTGCTAATTTTTATAAACAACTATTTAAGCTTACTATTCAAAAATACTTTTAGAATTACTCCTATAATTTGCAATCGTTTCCACCGCACCTGTTCCGAATATATATTTTATTCGATTTGCAATAAACACATTCCTTACTATAAGTCGTAGCAGCTGATTGTAGAATGATTCACGATGCGCCTCGTTTGAACCTAAGTTATAAAATATAAATACAGATAAAACCCAATGAAGTGCATAGAACTTTATGGATGATAACACTCTTACAGTATATTAAGAGCCAGTATTATTTTATAACTCAAGAGAATAGTATTTAATGTGATTACAAAGTGGAATCTTCTAATTGTGCTTTGTTCGATTCCAATAGCGATATGAATTCAAAACGTGGTACTCAAAAATATAATTCAGTTAACACTAACGGTAAGATATGAAAATTTAAATTTAAAAAGTATGTGCCACAATTGTGATAACGATAATATCATCCAAATCAAAGTAAGGAAAGCAAGCTTATAAACGGGTTTGAATTAACATGTCACAAGAGTTACAGCAGCAGTTTGGAATTATCATGTTATTAAATTATATATAAAGTGACCACCGGCTACGAATGTAAACAACCCGCAAGAACCAGCTGCGGTTACGCTTTCCCAATAATAAATAAAAGTCGCGCCAAGAACGATCCTACCTTAGTATTCGAGTGCGCACCTACAAAATTACGTTTATTTTAGCTTATTTTTTTAACGACGCTGTTGTATGTATAAAGGACCTGCTAACTATATCGAATATGATTATATTTTGTAGATATTTTGCATATCTACAAATCTTACACGCAAAATTTTCTTGTATGTATGTGTTTTGGCGGCGTTCCTTTGAAAAGTGAACGGTCAAACAATTTTCTCTCCGACTATGTTAACGTAATAAACTAGTGTATATCAAAATATTTACGCTGCATATAAGTATATATAATAGCCAATCAGTGCCCTAGATTTTTTTATTTTTTTATTAAGAAATGAAACAATCCCATAAGACACAAACATAATTCCACACTTTATAATATAAGCATGATTGTTGTTTCATAAGGATATATAAATAAACACTTTTAATAAAATAAATAAGGAAGTAGAAAGCGGCAGCTGAGAAGGTCATAATGGCATAACAGGGCATCAAACCGTTTGCTGCCAAAGTATACAAATCCTTCTTATATCCAATGCGTGCCACCTAATGTCTCACGTGAAAAAAGTTTGCTGGATGTAATTTTGTCTGCCTTCTTACACGACTTCTTCATTTGATTTCTTAGAGTTATTTTTTACAATTACAAAAACGCGAAGCCAATGAATATATTAGATTCATACATATATATCGATAGACATACGCTTAATACAGACATACTTGTGTTTATAGACGGATGGATCGGGCTGGTTTTTATCGACAGCAGATATTATCTTTTATATTCCAAATTTAAATTCAATCAAAATTAGAGATTGTGTTAATTACAATCATTACTGTCATTTAAATTCCAACCTCCTTGCTTTTAACCGATGATTAAAATCTTTGGTTCATGGCAGTTTATCAGTCACATGCCCAGCGATAACCAAAGGATAACCTACTTTTTCTCGTATAAATAAAAAAATCTATTATCGAAACAAACAGTTTTATAAAGTGATTGGATTACCTTTAAAGTGTATTGAATTAAGATGAGGTTGTTATCAGGGCAAGATAAAGATGGCGGTGCGTCTGAATCGGCTCTTATGAAAGGTCAGTGGCTTGCGCTGGACAAATATTAAATAATATTGCATATTTTAATAGTAAATGAACAATAAGCATTTATTTGACTATAATTAATTAGTATTAACTAAACCATACATCAAGCAAGTTATTTGTCGAGTAACGCTCGTATAGTTACGGTTAATTGCTAATTCTTGGTTTAAATGCTAGTCTCGATTGGAATGCTACTTGAAAATAAAAACATGCACGCACGCAAAACTAACAAACTCAAAGAAAAAGGAACGGACAATACGTCTGTAGAGATTAGCAAGATTGATAAAAATATTTTACTTTTACAATGCTAATATAAACCTCTATAATAAATTATAGTATTTCTTAAAGTTAGCGATTCTAAAATACCTCTACACATGGAAAATTCATACCTTGACATATATTTGATTAGAAACGCACTATTACACTTAAATAAGGTTGTATGATGTGTTATAGTTTAGACACACTTTAACGGTTTCAAAGATAGATTATATTTATTTGTGTTTTTAAAATTGTTTGTTTCCCAAATAAATAAATAAATAAATAAATAAATATTTTTTACTTAAAATTTATTTTACTTTGAGTTCTGATTTATTCATAACGTTAAGTACTCAGACATAAAATTCAACTTCAGTTGGTTATCGTGCCAAATCAATCTCTGAAAGAAAAGTGATTTGATGTATAAGGTGTATGTTTTTTGTTGTAATTTCCATTGAATATAATGAGATAATGGTGACAAAATGGACATAGTCCATATAGCCGGATATATTGAATAAGACGATAACCAGCGAGAGCAAGGCAACTGGGCAAGAAGACAAAAAAAGCGAGACAAGGACATTGCCTTGGTATTTGTTTTGCACCAATTTATTACAAGTAACAATATGTAAATACATCATCATCATCCTCCTGCCCTTATCCCAATTTTACTTGGGGTCGGCGCAGCATGTCTTCTTCTTCCATACTTCTCTGTCGGACGTCATCTCACAAGTAACATTCTTTCTAACCATATCGGCTTTCACACAATCCATCGTTTCTTTGGTCGTCCCCTACCTCTAAATACAATACAGTAAATACAATGAATTTTAAAAATTGTGCCACATACGTTACGTCATATAATTATGACAATATATTATTACGTCTTAAATTAATTTCTGTATTCTAAAAGTAAAATCATAGCATAAAATAAAATTAAGAATGTTATTCAAGTTGTTACTAAATAAAGCCAAAAGTAATTTTGCAAAACTTGCCAAGTGATTCAGATTGCATATAAATTAGCCCGTGTACGTAAAATAGCCAATAGTTTTTTATCCTTCCAATAAAATAATGTTTTTTTATCAGATAAAACAATTGCAGGTATTATGTTTACAGGGAAAATGTTTGCATATAACACGACAGCGGTATCACGTTGCGATACGATAGCTGGATACACAAAATATACAAAATCTATAACAGTACCAGCATGTACATACATATTACACTACACGTAGTAGTTTGTTCGATATTTAATTCCGGCACAGCCAGTAATTGTGTCATCGAAGTGCAAAAGTCTCTACTAATTCACATATGACAGATTTACATCCTCACTTCACAGCATCGATATAACTCACCGAAGAAAACCTTGCAAAGAAATCATTCCTCCATTTTTCTTTTTTTTCTTATACTCTAACGAGCCAGTAACTTTTTTCTGCTCTCTAAAATTAATTATTTTTTAAATTGTAACAATTTAGTCTTATTACAATCAAGAGTCCTCTTTAGTTTTCGGCACATCTACTGCTGGAGCTCTTCAAAATGAGGCCGAATTTTTATGTGCAGCTATCGTCCTATAATCATTGAGACAAAATCGGCTTACGCTATTAATATTCAAGATATACGTATATACAATAATAATCACAATATATATTTATTTATTGTAATAATTCCATTATTAGATTTGACTATACCAATAAATATCCCATAACTTTCTCTCTTCTTGACAGCGGCTGGAAACGTAGTTATTTCGACTTTGCCCAAGTTATAATAAAAGCAACATAAACAAAACAATTCCTAAATGGATCCTAAATCAAAGTTTTAGAGGCAAAATGGAATATTTCGTTGGATTGTAACAAGATTGAATGCCCGTATCGAAACTTCTTGATGAATTTGCTCATTAAATTTACGGACATTAAATTAATAACTTCGTTACGTTTATTGACATACCACGTCTTATTTCTCGATACGGGTATTAATATACTTTTTATAGTAAGATCCCAAAGAAATTTCCAAAATACTTGTAAACAATACCACACTGTAATAACAGGGATTTTAAAAATTTCACTAATATAGTATTTAATTGTAATTTATGTGTATCAGTATCTCAGCATAAATATAAAATTTTGAGAACTATTAAGCTTTTAGAAATGTTTTATGGTTCGATTTTGGATTCTCAATGGAGACGTTATATAGTCAAATTCGCAGTAGAAATATAATAAGGGTAGGGGTACTGAGATTTTTAAAGGATAATCGTAAGGTGTTGGGTTAAAAAAAGTATCCCAAGTACAAACTTGGCATTCAAGCTCGTCTCATACCGAGCATAAGCGAAGAGCAACGAACAGACACAATTAATTTCGCGTTTATAATATTAGTATAGATAAGTATGAAGGATACTTAATTAATTAATTAATTATTACTAAATAAACTGTTACAAAAGTTTAATATAAAACATTAAATTGAATATTTCCTTTGGCAATTTCTGCTCGAAGTCTTTGTACAATTGTTACAATTATTTTCATACTAACTTCTCGTATATATTTGAGTAGGGTCTTAATGAACTTAGCGAAACTTAGAACCACAGGCAAGCTGCAAGCGACTGTCGTATAATATATAATTCATCGCAATAATTCTCTAACTCTCACTCGCTCTTACTGAGAAACTGCAAGACTGGCAAATTATTTAAAACGAGTGAATTCATAACGAGTATTAGTCAGCCATTTACGAATTCCAGAATAATTCTGAATTTGTAACTATTTATAGTATTCTAGAAATTTATTCTATGACAAATTCTGTAGGTTTTTAATGATACTACATTAACAGTCTGTTAATTTCCCACTGCTGGGCTAAGGCCTCATCTCCCTTTGAGGTGAAGTTTTGGAGCATATTCCACCGCGTTGCTCCATTGCGGGTAATAAACATGTGGCGGGATTTCGTTGAAATTAGACACATGCATTTTTCTCACGATGTTTTTCTTCGCCGCCGAGCACGAGATTAATTATAAACACAAATTAAGCACATGTAAATTCAGTGGTGATTTCCTGGGTTTTAACCCGCAATCATCACCCGTTAAGATGCACGCGTTCTAACCACTGGGCCATCTCGGCTCCAATGATATCAAAAACCATGTAATTCATAAAATCCGCCGTTTTCTATTCATAATATTTAATTTAAGATATAATCTAATCTTAATAACTAAACTCCATACATCTTCTGTGTATTTGAGTGCCTGGTTAGTTTAGGTTGTATGATGATTAGAACATTTTTAACCATCGCTTTCGGTTTTGGTTTTGTATTCGCTTTTATTCTTCATTGCGTATGTATTACACTACATCGGATTACAGGTTGATTTTAATCTTATTAATCCCCGATGTCAAATCAAAGTTGGCATAATATTAATGTGATAATCCACACTGATATAGATTAATCAATATCAATCATTATTATATAATGAAAATTATATTTCATTGTTTTTATTAATTCATTCGATATTACTTTTACACTGTGTTAGGGCTTCCTACAACCCCACTCATCACTCAAAGTTGGTAACGCATTGGCGACGTAAGGGATGGTTAATATTTCTTACAATGGAAACTATCAGGTGCCCTATTTGCCATTCCACCTACCAATCTCTATATTGTATAAAACAAAGTCGCACCCACCGGCTGTCCGTCATCAATAAACTGAGTGATTCAAAGAGAAGGTATGTGTTTAATCCAAGCATATGATAGTAGAGTATAGAGTAGAGAAATGTCTGCCTCGTTGGTCTAGTGCCTAATAGTAGTAGCCTATTAAAAGTTATTGGGATTATCTGTCGAAAAATGTGTGCCGTTGGTCCAGTGTATGAACTCTTTCCGGTCGGGTCGTATTTACCGTCCCATCGGATTATGAAGTGACGGAATAGAGAGTGCATCTTTGTTATAACACTCCTTTGTGCACTATAATATGTCCTGCGTTGCTGGTTAGTCTCTCTTAAGATTGTCCGTCATGACCAGGAAGACATCATCACCAATAGAGAAAAACATAAAGCGAGAATTTCAAATTTCCTAGCCGAAGAAATAAAGAATATTTATTATACTCATGTGAAACCGTGATGCGTAGTTATAAACAATTTTATAAAATCCTATTCGTTTACTGAAACTAAGTCATATATAAAAACACACAAATCTATCACAAAGTTAAGGATACGTATCATGTGAACTTTTCTCACCTGAATGGCGCAGACATGCGGGTTTTATGGGAATTTTATGACAGGTCGAGGGCACATTCACTTGCTTTCAAGGGGTCCCGCGTGGAATTTCACCGGGTCGGATGACAGCCCATCAAATAACATATTTAACACACTTCGCTGTTAACAATACTTCGAAATCACCTCACGTATACTCCATCGTTATCTCCCTTTATAAGTCGATCGGCTTTTTCATATCGTTAACATAATCTATGTTCCCTTTAACCGGCATTCTACCACGCTACGATTAAAACTTTTATTCTAGCGAGTTATTTCTCTATAAAGTTGTAAAATACGATGTAGGTATATGAAATCGCTCAACTTTATTTTATTTTTTCGTTGTCTTAAAATTTTATGTTAACAAATTTATAAATAATTATATTTTTTTTTTGCTAATCGGAAATGTTCTTCGGTGAAATAATTTCGTGAGCAATCTAATCTAAAATAAATATAAATATTATTATTAAAATAATTACATTCATTTTAAATAAGGAGTAGGAATATAAATCAGAAGATTTAAATGCTTCAGTCTACATTATAATAACTTAATAAATTTTATATTATATATTCCTTCTTGGGGTACGGTATTGGTCTATATAAGATTCCACCGTTATTTTTAACTTGGCGTATTAACAAATTTAACGCTCATGTCAAAAAAAACATTGATAAATAAGGCATATTACGCAAAACAAGAGTATATCTATACTAATATTATAAATGTGAAAGTAAGTCTGTCTGTCTGTCGCTCTTTTACTGCCAAACCAATAAACCGTATTTGACGAAATTTGGTATGAAGCAAACTTGAACTCCAAGGAAGGATTTTTGCCTAACACATAACCCCTAAAATGCGAGCGAAGCCGCAGACGACAACTAGTTAATGATGAATATTGTGGACTTAGTATTTGTTAATTTCTAGGTAGGATATAAATTTCGTTCTAATTTAATGACATACGCTGTAATTAAAATGGTTGAAAAGATTAACAACTTCGTTACTTGCCTGTTCTTCTCGGTAAAAGTTAATTAAACACTCTAACATGACGATTCAAAAGTATAATAATAGAATAGATTTGTATTTAAAACTTAAACAGATAAAACACATTCATTATGACATAATGATACAATTAATTACACCGCTGATTAAAATTTTAAGTCAACATAATATATTCGAGTAATACATATGGGTACAATTATTAAATAAACACATACAATAATGACTGAATTTGAGGAAAACGCGTATAAATTTTCATTAATATTTTCATTGATAACCCACAAAGAAGCTCATCAATAGTTACCACACAAAAAAGAACGGTGGACAAACACGGAGAAAAAGATAAGATAGATAGATGGTAGGCCTTTGTGCAAACCCGTTTGAAAAGGTACCACCACCCAGTCCTCATATATTCTACCAACAAACAGCAATATTTAGTATTGTTGTGTTCAAGTTGGAAAGGTGATTAAACTAGTGTTACTGAAGACAGAAGGGACATAACATATCAGTTCCCAGGGTTGGTGGCGGATTGACGATGTAAGAAATGGTTAAATTTTCATACGGCGCCATTGTCTATGGGTAGTGGTGACCACTTACCACCAGATTGCCCATTCGCCCATCCATCTACCCGTTATAAATAAATAAATATGTATGCTTGTAACAGAGTCGTAGCAACATAATCATTATACCCGTTCGCTTCACAAGGCATTATTGTAAGGCTTTATCTGTGGGCTCAGAATATAAAGACCACACACTATGGATATCATGGGACGATTTGAGAGCGGCTTTATGTTGAGAACTCAAAAATGTGAGACACTTCTCATTTAATTATGTTCAGGTTTTTTTTTATTATGAACCGATTTTAATGAAAGCGCTTGCATTAGGTGCAGTACAGCTTTAAAGCGGTCCCATCTTAATTTGTTATTGAACGTTGTCAATATTGTTATAATAGTTTTTATTTCAAGCGTACACTTATGCGAATTTTTGAAAATCGATTATTATTTTGTTGAGATTTCAAATGCAAAAAAAATTACTTCTTTTTAACTTACCGACTACCAGTCGGTAAGTTGAAAAATCCTTTTCAGAATAACGCGTTCAAACAAAAAACCATCACTATTCAGCTTTATTATATTAATATAAATAAGATTTCTAACATTCAAATATAAAACTTATACAACCGATATATAATAAATAACATATAAATGTATATAGCGGGATTTATTGCACAGTTACGAATGAGATAGGCCTAAATCCTCCAGAGGCGAAGTTGGAGTTGAGCTCAGACGCAAGTCGTAAATAAAACTCGTAACATCGCCCCAGTACCTACGAGCAGGCAGGCTACACGAAGAGACAGCATAACGACCGTCTCTCGGAAACTACTTTTACGTAGTCTTATGGGATGTGGAATAATATTCATATTAATATTATAACACTAATAACAGAAATGTTACAAAAAAATAATAACTATATCATGTCTAAGTTGTTTTTTTTATTAATTTCATTAATCATCAAGATAAATCCTAAACTGCATTGAACAATTCATATTTCAATAACATAATATTTAAAGACTATATATATAAAATATATTATATGAATATTTTGTACCTTGTAATAGAGATAAATTGTTCATATTAAGATACTATCAAAGATAGGTACTTACTTTTGTAATTTTATTTGATATATTATTTAAATAACATAAGGCTACATCCAAACGTAACAAAGGTTATATTTTATATGAGTAATAATAAGTTTTAATTATGTTAGTATGTTATACTCTTGTAGCCACAAACTGTTTCCATTCTGATTAAAGGACTAAGTCGCGGGCACACCTAGTCTAAAATATACAAATATACACCTTCATACAAACCTAACGTTTACGTTTACGTAACTTAGCGTTTACAATTAACATAAATCTACCTAAATAAAAATTCTAACGTTTAATAAAGGAATAGGAAAGCGCTAAATTAGTTTTGATAACTAAAACCAATTTACAATTTTGGCCCCATCAATTATTACGGTTCTAAGCTCATGCCTCGCGGGCGTAAACCGGATCCGTCACTGCCTACAGAGAATGGAATATAAGCCTGGTGCTGGCGTACTTTGATTGATTAAAATAATTTAACGATATTTCAAAGAAATTATGTATGCTGAAAATATTATGTAAATCTCATCATTTTTATCTGTGCGGAGACAGCATCGATCGGTAATATTGTGTATGACGCCGAGTAATTTTATTTATGGAAATGATTATTTTATGCTGATTAATGATTTAAGGCTTTATATATATGACAGTTTTGTCTCAGTGCTGGATTAAGTCTTCTCCTTTTAAGGAGAGGCTGTGAACGTTGGATAGACGTTTGGTGGATTTTCATCCAGTACATCCAGATTTCCTCAACCACCAGATACGATATGAATTATAAACACAAACAAAATACACTTGAACTGCTCGCATTTGAACCAGCGCTATATTGCCTTGTCCTAACCGCTAAGCCATCGCGATTAATTACAATATTTGATTCATTGATTCTCGTTCGATTTTATATTTGCACTAGCTGTCGCCCGCGGCTTCGCTTCCTGTTTAGGGGTTAGTCCTCAGATTTTAGAAACAAAAAAGTAGCCCACCTTAGGGTTCAAGCTTGCTTCATACAATATTCCTCATACAAATTTCATCAAAATCGGTTGAGTGGTTTGGCCGTGAAAGCGATACAGACAGAGTTACTTTTGCGTGTATAATATTCGTATAGATACATATATTATAGCAGTTTACTAATCTTATAACATACACCTATATATATAATAAAATTGGAGTGTCTGTTTGTAACATGAAAATACCCGCTTTTAACTAAATGCATATGTATGTATACGCAGTACATATACCAAAATAAAACTTTTTCAATTTTGTCTGACTGTCTGTCTGTTTGTTTCGGCTAATCTCTGGAACGGCTGAACCGATTTTGATAGGACTTTAACTGGCAGATAGCTGATGTAATAAGGAGTGACTTAGGCTACACTAACTTTTTTTAAAATTCAAACGCGTACGAAGTCACGGGCACAGCTAGTTTTAAATAAACACACTGGGATTGTTATCGGTATCAAAAATTAATAGAGCATTAAATGATGAACGCCTTTGGAACTAATCGATATATGTCAATTTTGGTGAATTTACTTAAAATATTTGTTGATCCCAAAACTTTCCGCGTGTGTACTCCAAATTTGTATAAATATTCTAAGCTATACCGTAGGAACTTATACATTTCCCCGAATTATAAATAGACTTATAAGATAAATATTCTAAACCGATTTCACCAAATTTAAGCGTCAATAGCGCAATGGCTTACGAGCCGCCTGGCGATGTAAAAATTACCCTTGGACTATTGTCGTCCCCGCTCCAAATGATACAACACACAAACACACAAATGGTAACCTAAAAAGGAGGGGTATATAGGAATATTAATAATAATACTTTTTAAAGATAATAATGTCGTCCTGACCGATTTCGAACACGTCGACCAATCTTAAGAGAGACCAGCCAATTATGCCGTTATTACGTTATAGTGCACAAATTGATGGGTAGACACAGGTGCAATCTCATAACCCGATGGAACGGCAAATTCGATTTGACTAGAAAGAGTTAACACAACACTAACAACTGTTCTTTGTATTGTACTCACTTCCAACTGCCAGACTGAGAATTTTTCGATAGAAAAACTCAATAAGTTTTTATCCCAACCTAGGGATCTAACCACGGATTTCGGGGTGTACGGCCTTATCTAGCCATTAAACCAACGGCGCAGTTTTTTTTTTTAATAAATATCAAATATAGATACAGCTTGCCAGTTAAAATATATACTTCTACATAAACAAGAGTTGTATTATGCGTACATAAGATTCGAGTCACGTCACATGGTGTATACTTAACCGAAATGAGATGTTGCTGAATCATGACCTATTTAAAAAACTCTCGATATCGACGTCATAAATTACATATGTGATCTTTAAATTTGGGTTCTAAGAAGCATTGGAAGTATTATTACTTATTATTATTAGTATCATAAAATAAATTATTTATAATTTATTTTATGATACTAATAATAATAAATAAATAAAATCATAAAATAAATTATTTATAATTTATTTTATGACACACGGAGTTTTTTTATCACTATTTCAAAGATCCTAAAAGAGTATGTATCTTTGTATAAACATTATATGATAAATATTTAAGAATCGTTGAACTACTTATCTGATAATACAAAATATATACATATCGAAAATATAATAAAACCTTGATAACATTTATCTGAATTATAAATTTTATATTAACATACTAGCTGCCCGTGCAGGCTTCGATCCAATTATAATCGAATTATATTTATTTAAAAAAAATCTTTAATCCAACTCTATTGAAGCGACTACCTAGTCCATTCTAAGCCACTTAATCAACACACGAAAAAAAACATCACAATCGGCTTAGGCACACAAAAGGTAAGGAAAATGTCTATAAATGTATAAATGTCTATAAAAATCACTATGATTGTCTAAATTACATATATCATTAGCAACACAAATACTAAGCACGTCTACATAATTTTAATAATATTTATGTAGTACGAACAAAATAATAAATTATTTTGATGCTCATTAATCCCTAATCGGGCGTAGGGAACTATTCCCCCACCCTCCCAAGCTAGCTAAATTCCCAAATATGTTTTTAAATGGCAACTTTTTAGGTTGTATTTTTACACAAAAATAATCTTAGATAAATACATTTAATAATTTTCAATTTCAATAATTTATATATGATTTTATATACACTGATATCCAACATGACCCAAGAATATATTCGTAAGCCATGAAAAACAGATTTTTAGTTCTGCCCGATTAAGGGTTAACTCGTAGGACGAAGGTTACCAGCAAATAGCAGTGACCATTTCTGATATTTTACTTGCTTCATTTGTATTTATAATAAATTCACCTCGTACGCTAACCGGCCTGTTGTCGATAAAAAATCTGCCACACGTGTCCACCAATCCGCGTTAGAGCAGTGTGGTGGAACTAGCCTTCTCCTCAAATAGCCTGAGCCCAACAGTGGAACATTTACAGGCTGTTACTTGCTTTTTTTTAGAACGTATTAAAAATAATGACTTAATAGTGTATAAGTACAGAAGGGTACCGTTGGGTTCAATTTAAAACAATTGTTGGATACTTAGCGCTTACGGAACCGGAGATAGCTGACTCACAGGCTGTTTAACGGCTTAATATCTGCAGATTACTGGCAACTATTTAATGCTAGTCGTTTGAGAGAATATTTATCATTTTCTCGTTTAATTTACTAACTTTAATAAGAAAAATAAATTAGATGATTATTATTTTTATTACAAATAATATTTCCTTTATTCATTTATTTATTTGAATTCATAATTAAATCGAACTAAGATGGCACAGTTGCTTGAAGTCGTATCTTAGACGAAGATTGCGGGTTCTATCCGGGGCTAATCAGTTTACATGTGCTTAATCTGTTTTTATAACTATAGTTAGTTTGAAATATATTTACAGAAAAAATACAAATAAATCATAATTTTTATTTCTATAACTATATACCCGTTATTTCAATTAAAATTAGACGGAATTAAATAAGTCCTGATTACAGACGTCGCAATTTTCTGGGTCGCAAATAAAATTTGAATTCCATTATAGGGTGCTTGCGTCAAAAGTTAAATAAAAAAAAATCGTTGGAATAATTTGAAGACTCCCTCTTTCTCCGGCGGCCTTATTATGAGTTACGTAGTTGACGTAGGTGGCTCCGCGGGCCACTGTATCAGAGGTAGGTCGGTGCTTGGCCTATATTCCTTCTCTCTCTAACTATATGACAGTTACATCACACATCTCGTTTTACCGTGACGTCACTACGTAACCCCTTCACGTGTTGATGTGTGCGTGCTTTAATAATACGCAATAGTACATTGACATTTTGGTCATTATCGCTACTGTTCAATCTGATCATTTTTAATGCTACGATAAGAGCCTGATGAATTTACTTATTGACATATATTAAGCCTTTGGTCCTCTACTCATACATTTTTGGATTAAAAGTCATAATGTAATTTTAGTAGAGAGTCTGTCATCAATGTGTTTTGATTGATTTGGATTTTTTGTGCCAAAAGTTTCAACTGCATTGTTGCAATACGTTAAAAGCCTTTTACGTCGTATTTAAATAGTAGTCACGTTTGCGTAATAGACAATGTGTTTTAAATAAATTGTTCACGCTAGCGGCTTTGGGCGTGTTGATTTGATCAAAATCAAAATAGTATAAATTGTAAATCTTGTCTTAAACTGCTTATGTTTCATCATAAATAAAATAAGTTGATGTTATCTTGATATGTAGGTATTATATTCTATGTATCGATATTTCCTCTAACTTTCTCTTAAATTTATTTACCTTAAAATAAATTTATTTACCTTAAATTTGAATACACATGTGGCAGAATTTCGTTGAAATTAGACACATGCAGGTTTCCTCACGATGTTTTCCTTCACCGCCGAGCACGAGATGAATTATAAACAAATTAAGCACATGTAAATTCAGTGGTGCCTGCCTGGTTTTGAACCCGAAATCATCGGTTAAGATGCACGCGTTCTAACCACTGGGCCATCTCGGCTCATCTCTTAATTTTATCTTACCAAAATCAAAATTAAAATATACTTTATTTTTATAGGAACAAAAAATAAAAAATATCTGCAGCATTTTATTATAGAAGCGAATACCTTGCTTCAAGAAGGATTTATTGACTTTGCGGAGTCGGAAACTTGGCGGTATAAGCTTATCCTTACGTCTCGTAAACATAAAATGATTATCACTGATTCTATGAAAGGGATCTAAGTTACTGTGAATATACATTACATTGTTGTAAATATATTGTGGCGCAAACTGTGAGTATTCCTACTTTGTTAACAACATCCCAAAGGGAGTATCTAGCTCCAAGATTATAAAAAGACTGGACTGCTCTCTTTTGTAAAATAAAAACAGATTACAAAGTAATATGCCATATGACATAATACTATGAAAATAACTAAAGTATACTAGACGAACAATATCAAAGTATATAACAGAAACAGATTTTTTTTTTTTATAATAAAAAAGAATGTTTCCTAACTGAACGTGACTGCTTATAGTTCTACCATAAAAAGTATTTTCAAAAAACAGAATCCTCTAAACATACTTGTCTAGGTCACTATCGTGTACCACACATACTATTGTTATTTAAAGACGCCGGCTATGTTTTATATATACATATAAAACAACAAGATATGGAATACTAATATACATATAATATGGAATATAATATGGAATACTAAGCTACAGTACATTAATTCAACATGGATTAAGATAAATGCGTATGTGTAGTGCTATAACGCGTACAATTCCAACAGAGTTTCGCCTCATAAATGCTAATGTAATAAGCAAATTTAGAATGGAACTATAATAGAATGCTAGTGAGAGCAATCTGAATATATACATGTTTATAACGAATGTACGACTATTTTTAGCTGAATATACTGTAACTGTGATATAAGCGAAGAGGATAATGCCCTTCGTATATGCTCCGTATACATTTGTCAATCAATTCTACTCGTAACTGCCTCGTTAGTGTAGTAGCTAACTTATGAGGCAGAGCTCCCGCGGTTCTGGTTTCGAAGTTTTGGTTGACGACGTTAAACATTATTGACTGAAATCTTTCCAATCTTTTCCGGTGTGCCGCCTTATCAAATTATTATGAAAGTAATAAAATAGAGGGTGAACTTGTGTTTACTCAAACACTTATGCACTACTAAATATCCCTCAAAGCTGGACAGTCGCTATTGAAAATGGTCGTATTATTTCCTCATCATATATCAGATCAATATCCTGTCGTATATAAATTTATTAAAAAAAAAGATAAATTGCCTAAACGGTACCTGATTTATGTAGTGTACTGAATAAGTTGTCCTTTTTTTTATATCTTGATTGTTTTGTCGTCATTAAACATAATAGCATTCGGTATGCAGCTTTGGAAAGGACTAATTTTGCGAATTCGACGGAAGTGTGTACCAGGAAGTTGGGGGGGAAGCGCGCGCTGGAGTGTAGTTCAGTGGGAATTAGGTTAAACGTTACACATCATTAGCAGTTACGCTAATATTTATTTTACTTTTTTATAAACTTTGTTTGCAATATTGAAATACGTATTGCAGTGTATTTTAATGCTTATGTAGAGTTAATGTTTATAGTGTCCACAGTTTTTGACGCGTATCCTATCATGCTTTTGTCAATGATTAGAATTCGAATTTCAAAAAGACTGTATCCCTTGCAAAACCTTTTGTATCTGTGTTTTTAAATCATTATTTTTTTTATTTAATATAATATTATTATTAATAATAAAAATAATCACCAATTAGTAATCCAAAAATTTCGATTATGGTATTGCATTTTTTTTTTTTTAATAATTATTGAAACATTGTTCCCTCTGGAAAGGTATCACCCACTCATCATATATTCTATCACCAAATAGTAATAATACTTTTTGTGTCACAGTTTGAAGAGCTAGTAAGCGAGCCAATGTAATTACAAACAGAATGGATATAATGTCTTAGTCCGCACGGTTTGTGGCGCAATAGTGATGAATTTCTTACAATGTAATGGACGGCGGTGACCACTTACCATCAGATTTTGCTCGCCGGTATTTAAATAAAAATGTACATACTTTGGGAAACACTGTCCGATAAACGTTTGTTAAATTTGTAGTACTTTATTCACAATGTAAATAAACAAATTTTATTTTAACGTTCCAAAATATAAATAATAAACGATCGTGCTTAATTTGAACGTTCCATTTCCCTCGTTGTAATTGAATTGGTTTTGTAATTTTGTGTTCTATCAACATGATTACATTGTTGGGAGTTGTTTAATTAAAAAATTTAATTGGCGATAATTGATATTAACGTAGACGTTACGTGTCAATTACTAAGTAAATTGCAATGATGAATGAATGCACAAATTACATCTAGAGTTAATTTTACTGTTTTAATAGCATATGTGATTGAATCAACATGTTTAAGATTTTGCATATATACCTATTAAAATATTCTTATTATATAACCTTATGCTAGGAGTGAGGACGGTCATAGGCCAAGAGCTCGAGATTGTACCAGCGCCTATATGACAAAGCGACCTGTTAACTGCTAACGAAATTAACACTTAAATTATTTATGCTGCTGCTCAATGCTGGGTCAAAGCCTCCTCTCCTTTTTAAAAGACGGCTTATATCTTAACCCACCTCGCTGCTACAATTTTGGTTTGTAGATTCACATTCAGGATTTTTTTCCAATTGTCAATTTCGCAAAATTCTTACACCCTAATATGAATGAAAATATACTATTTTTTCAACGCCGTTTTCCTAAACTAAATATAACTCGACAAAAACTCGAATTACACGATGTTTTATTGTAACAGTTTTTTTTTATTGAAAAATAAACACCATTTAACAATACGACAATATTTTTCAGCTTTTTACAACGTCAAATAACTTTGGCTTCCCCGTACTATTCGAAGTCAAACATTACCTTGTACATTGGTCGACAGTAATGCCTGTGGAAATGTTTTTCAATTGATAAAAAGTTAAAATGTTCGACGCCAGATGTTACAGGACTTAGCAATATTAGTATTTAATATTTACTCTGAACTTAGCAGAGAAACAAGATGTCTGAGAAGTTCGACTAAGTAAATAAGAAAATAATACCAGCTCCCACCCCCGTCGCAACTATTTACCCCTAATTATTAATATTATTTTATTTTAATAGTTATGGAAAAACTAGACATAGGATATCTGATGGTAAGTGGTCACCACCGCTAATAGATATCCGTATTGTAAGAAATATTAACCAACCCTTACATCGTCGATACGTTACTAATATTGGGAGCTAAGGTGTGATGTCATGTGTCTATAGTAACATTGACTTGATTACCATTCAAATTGAAACACAAAAAACACTGTTTTCTCTGTTTTAGTATTGCTTTTTTGCGGGACAATATGTGATGAATCGATGGTACTTACCCAGGTGGGCATGCTCCAAGGCCTACCACCAATAAATATCATTTCCTTGGCATTATTTTGCATAATATAACAGCTATTTATATAAATACTTTTTTTATATCTTATTATCAGTTCATAATAAATAAAACCTTATTTTCTCTTAAGGTTTAGAGCTTTTTCCAGCAGGTTGCACTAGTGGTGATTGCGAAATAAAGGTACAGGTTTTAATACGATGTTTTCTTTCACCGCCGAATTATAAACAAAAGTTAAGCATATGAGAATTCAATGTGCTCAAATATCAAATAGTGATGCCGCCTTACACACGCACACATATACACAATAAAATAACAAATAAAAATTAAAGAAACGGAGAACATGTATGTGCAGATATGATTAAAACTCATAAAAAATATTTTTCAAAATTAAATCTATATTAGGAGTTTTTCTTTGTGCGTCAATCACGTGAAAACTATTCAACGTATCAGTATGAGACTATGATGAATCGCCGCAAAAACGTCCTTAGATGGTTAAAAGCTATTCTTTTTTTGAATTTTCAACGATAGCTCCCCCTTTTTTACTGAATGTCCAGCGAAATGAGCGGGTAACAGCTAGTAGATTTATAAAAGGAACACAGAAATCATGTTGTAATATCATACCGACTGTACCTCATTCATCCTGAACGGTTCAAAATTACAAAACGGAACAATAATGGGTGATCACGATAAATGACTGTGTCATAACCTCATAACACTGAGCAGTAATGAGAATAATATTGATAGTCGGGCTAATTCATATTAATTACAGGTATTTATTAAAGGTGGGGTCACAATAACACGTGTAATAATTAATTATTGGTTAAGAGAGAATATTCAGACTGCTGCTTCATTTATACTCATATAGTTTGTTAAATTACGTTTCGAAAGTGCTTGTATAAGCCTACTTGAATAAAGTATATTCTGATTGATTGATTGATAAAATATATACGTGCGATCAACCTCGACGCTGGCACTGTAAGAAATATAAACAATTATATAATATAACACTGGCATACTTATAAAAAAAGATCAGAGACATATATAGTGTTGCTGTTTTACGGTAGAATAACTGATGAGTTGATGGTATCAAATCAGACGAGCTTATTATTATATGCGTAATTCGCGCTAAATTTTTCAAGTCGAAATAATTAATCGCGCTAAATTTGGTGTCAGTGTGTGTAGTTTATACTGAAAAAATGCCGAGACATTTTTTTTCTACACACAACATTGATCGCTTGGTATATTGCCGTTGGCCATAGCAGCTCGGAGTTTGGAAGGTGTCAATGCTTACACTACTGTGCTTCGAATAGCTCTTAAACCTATGGTCATCAAATCTTTTCGATCGTATTGGTAAGCCGTCTTACCGATTGGTGAGAATAAATATAAAAGAGTGCACTCTCGTTGATGCACAAACTTGTGCCCTATAATATGTCCTGTGCAATAATAAATAGGTCAGAAGCGTATCGTTATCTCATCATTATCGCGATATTGTAAGACGATGTTGTTGACGTTATTTTTGATAAACTTCACCGGCTTAATTATTCAACGAAGTGCCGTTCAACTTACTGACTCTTAACTAACGCAGGTAATTACTAAATAAATTGTATTAAATTAAACGAACATTATTCATGTCACCTGGAAAGTGATAATTATCTTGGAGAACATTTGTGAATAAATTAACTTTATATGTATTTTACTAAATTAATAACTGTACTTATTTCGTTATGTTGAACTTTATTATACGTTTTTTATTCGAAACTAATATTGGAAACTTTTATTTTATATTTATTTCAACTGAAATTATATGAATTATTTTAATTTTACACAGCTTAAACGCGAAGCGGCTTGGTGTTGCCTTTAATCGGTAGAAATAGTAATCGTTATTTACTGTTTATTTTTTATTAATGTAATCATAGATTATGTAAATAATTGTAAGTATTAATTAAACACTGAAACCACGTGTGTTATATATTATGTATAAAGTCAAACAATTATAAAGCTGGTATGTATTGTATTATTACATAAAAATATGTTTGTAACTGTTTGAGATTAGGATAGCGACACTGTTTGATCGATTACCACGAAAGTTATCTCATTAAATATGCCCAAAAGAACTTATTTTTTATTCCCTCCTCTTAATTACGCTACCTGATGTCGCTGCAGAACATCAACTTTTATACCGTTCAACCGACCGCAATGACTGCTGGTAGGTAGGAATGATATAAAAAACTGCAGGACAATGTCTGTCGGGATTCGGTAGTAAACGTATAAAAAGATACATTGTTAGTCGGCCAACAAACTAGCTTTAATTTAATAGTTACATTTTCAACTTTCTATAGACGGATTAAGATCTTAATACTTTAGTACCCTTTGAAGCCGTATAAGCTCCTTAGTTCTGTGCTCTTAAGTAACTATAAACCGAATCTGTTTTATGAGGGAAAATGTAAATGGCTGTTTCAATACAAACTTTATGTTACGTCATTAGATGACTTTGATACAAGGAACACCTAGGACCTTTATTTCATTATTAACTGCAATTAATAAAAAAAAAAAACATTCATTTTCAATGGAGGCGTGAACGATGAACGTCACACTCAATCCTATTTTTAATTTATTTATTTTTGTTGTCCGCGTGTGACGGGGACGTTTCGGTACCTTTCCTTTGGTTTTTGCAAAATATCATGATGTTTGTCGGAGTAGTTACAATGTGAAATGACATTATTTTTGAAACATTGTTTTGATGTATCTCCTAAGGTTTAGTAAGCGTTAGCCATAAAGACGTACGAATACAGTTTTATAAGTTATTTGCAAGTTATATATACAAACTTTTCTCTTCTATTACGCTATAAATGTTTATAAGAAGAAAGCGGAGATAAACAGAACAGAAAGATACTATATTATACACTATTTATTGCTTTCGATCATTACCCACAATATACCTATTATACAAGGCCATCGACTTTTTTCTGGAATAGATGTTAATTACATAATTTCTTTGAAAATGTTGCTGTGTTACAAAATTAACAGCGAAATACCGAGTTTGTTTGAGTTATATATATATTTTTTTTCTTAAACATTTAAGATCATGAACATATATGAAATGCAAGTAATAAAATCTATTTTTTTTTTCTATTTCAGGTAAGCTTCAGTTCATCATAAGAAGTTAATTCTTTCATTTTTGAAACAAGAAACATTACGAGCACATTGAAGGTTTAACTCATTACTCTCGAAATTATTAAGGTATAAATATTTATAATTATTACACTAATTACATTTCAAGCGAAAATGATAATAACATACAATTTAACACGTAACTATTTTGTAGAGGCTAATACATATATAAACGTATAATTATACAAAAATTAATGTTACAAATAAATTAATTAAGTCAATATTTTTTAATTAAAACATAAAATATCGAACAATTATGATAAAGGCAAAAAAAACTTCCTAAGTTTGTATAATAGCCAGTTTCTATTTAAGGTATTAATAAAATACGTTTAACTTTATAAGACTTCAAAAATCTTTTAAATAAATACATTAATTGAAAATAAATGTTCATAATCTTCCAGCTTTGATTTATATTGTAACTCACACATTTCAGGCATATGTTGCTAACAGCGTTCAGCTATTTAATGCAAAAGAAATTTCAACTCATCAAATTGATATGAATTCGGAATGGATACATACATATCGACACATATTAATATATTACTGATACTGGCGATTTAATATTTTTATAATAATATTTTTTATAATTGTATTTAAAGTCGCAAGAATCGGAAACAGACTTTCAATTTTAGATTTAACGATTGAACTGACCGTCGCGCTTCGAATTAATTTCTTTCAGAAGTTTCAGAGACATTGTTGAACTGAAAATGAAAGATTAAGTTAATTCATTAAAATATTTTCGTTACAGAGCAAAATAAAATAATATTATAAGAATATTAGGAAAATACTGCGATAATATTCAATATTAAATGTTATACGAATTATTTTTACAGTGTGCACTTTAACTGGTACAATATAATAAAATTCGAAACGTTTAATAAGACAAATTCATTGAAACTTCTATATTTTCAGATTTTCCTTTACTGTTCTAGTTAAAGAACATTCTGTATTTTGCACACGAGTACCTGTCACTTTGTATAAACATAACAATACACTACATTTTTAAACTGGCAACATCGACATTTACAGCTAGTCGTTATATGGCGGGATATTAATACAAAAATGTCACTTGATTTTTCATTGATCATCAATTTATAAAATAGATCGATATATTATTTAAATAATTATATAAAAAAATCCTAAGTAAACTAAATTTAGTTCTCAGCTCTATTCCAAGTACTTACAGAATAAATTTTAGTTCAATATAAAAACTTATCAATATAAAGTTGTCCCACTAACGTCAAGCGCATGGCCAACATGGAAGCCCACCGGCAACTTCAAGGCGAACAGTTCCGGCTATTTGGTCAAATAGCATTAAGCCAAACTCCCATCACCAATAGGCCATTATTACTATACGCCCAAGTTCATTCGAGTCGACCCACTGACATCGTTTACACAAAATTAATATCGATGCGATTACCATGAATATTGGCTTCGAATTGCGAAATTTGATATCACGTTTAAAATTTCATTGGCTTCAATTTCAAATCATGTGACGTCATTTTTCTGTAATGTAATATGCCACGTGAAATTAATCGAGTTATATATGACCTTTTAGGCTAAATTTAAACTTTTATTGGCGAATAGTTTGCGATATTCAAAAATGGAACTAAATGTTAACATTATTTTTTTCATCCTTTAAAAAAAGGAAGTGCTTTCGAGTCTACTTTTTAATTATTTTTTTCGAGTGTTGTTGTCTCTTGTATTATAACGAGATATGTAAGTAATATATGTTGGTAAATAAGATTAATTTGATATATTTTCTATAGATCTTATATAACACATATGAAATGTGGCCACTGCTGCGCATAGACATTTACGCTAATAGGCTTAGAGGGCTAAGGCATCCTCTCCCATTGAGTGGAAGATTTGAAGCTATTTCACTACGCTGCCCATAGACATTTACGCTGTAGAAAGTTTTAACCATTTCTTACATCTCCAATAAGCCAGCAACTTTTGGAACTGAGATACTATGTCCTTTGCGCCTGTAGTTACACTGGCCCACTCGCCCTGTAAGCCCAAACACCGCAATGCTAAGTATTGATGCTTAGCGGTAGAATATATAATGCGCTTGTTATATGGTGGTACCTACCCAGACGGGGTTGTACAAAGCCCCACCCACCAAGGCACCAAGGAATTATGTTAATTTTTTTTAAATATTCCGAAGACCAGCCATTTTTAGTGGCTAATATATAATATTATGTATATACTACATTTTTCTATTATTTTGTTCATCCCGCAAAAACATATAATTAAAAATGTAATCTTTACAAAATCTCTGTATAACAACAGCAATATATTTCAAAAAGTGACCTGACATTGGAGTTTACGCATAAATAGAGTCGAAAGAATGACCAAAGTTTTTACTTCGAGCACAAATGTGACCAATGAGATCTATTATTCCTGATGTCAGCCCCAGAAGGATACAAGATATTAATGCTTCTCATTTGTCACTCATGTATGGTGTACATTTTCCTTGCGGCCTATTGCTTATATTTCTTGGAATTAGAAAATAAACCCAAAATACTATGGACACTATTTACAAACTGTATAAAACACACTCGATCATTATGAAATTGATCGTCAAAAATGTATTTTTTAAATATATATATATTTTTTAATATTAATTTAAACGACAGCTTAAAAATGTACCGCTTCACGTATAAACATTATTATAACAGTTATTTAGTTAAACAGGGATTTTTCTGATCGGCCATTATTGATTTTATATTCAAAGAAAAAAAAAACAAATTACTTTAAAAATCATAGCAACAAGTGACAAAAATACTAGCTGCATTAACCTCGTTGAATTGCAATTCCGATTCTCTGAGCGAAAAATGAACAAACCATCATATCACAAATGATGAATAAGAAATATATTTTTAATTTATTACGCTGCTGTTCCAAAAACAAATCTTGTTAAATCTATATACATTCATGTTCAAGATGAACATTATTATTGCTGATGATCCGTATCAGTTTTTTCGCACATGTTGTGTCAAGAAATAGCCTGCTTAGTGCCAGAAATGTGACCCCTACCCATGATGATACTCATAATACACACAATAATGATGATGATGATACAGGGGTAACATGAAAACTACATGTCCAAGTTGCTCGCTAAACTACCAAATAATTATCGAGCCGCTCGAAACATCCTTATCTTATTTCATTACAAATTTAAATTGTGAATATATAAATTACATTAATCTAAATATATTTATATATTTTATTAATAAGTATATTATTATTACTTTATTGTAATCAGTTATTTGCATGCAATTACAATCTATTTTTAAGTACGCCGAAAAGTAGAATTTCTGACGCGTATAAGTCCATTTTTTATTATTTACATTTCATTTTATCTCTCGGAGTAAGCATCCTTGTTTAACTTAAATAAGAGCTCTGTTCAAACTTCAAGCTGAATCAATGACTAAAAGCAATTATACATACCTACTCTCAATATTAGAATGATATTTGTTGTTTTATGTTATATACATTTTAAATACAATGATATTTCAATATAAATTGGAATTCAAATGAAGTGCTTAATAAGTTTCTCTTATTCTTGTTCTTATTTTAATATTGTATACATATTGAATTTAATAAGGAAAATTAGAAAAGTTATTGCTTTTTTGAAATTAACTTAGTCAATATTATTTTTGGTCTGTAATAAAAATTCAAACACCAATTTCAACAAAGGCCTTTGATGAAAGGCGTCTGTTAATGGCTTCGGTCCTGTTTCTACGGGTACGTCATTTCTGAACAATTTGACTCCTTAAAATTCTTACAAACTGCCTAATGATCTCCTTTGTTTTTTGAGTGAACAATTAATTAAAGTCAAAAGATCCCTACGACAAAAAAATACTTGATTCTTAGTTTCGATGGGTTTAGGGAAGCACTCTCCGTTAATGAAGTCAATGAAAGATATCTATGCGCATCTTTATTTACACTTCAATTTTACATTTAAAAATATAATCCAAAAATCCTTTAAATTTAGAATTCATACAATAATGTTATGTATTGGATAAATATAGTACATAAGCCCTAAAATTCACCTCGTACGTATATCATTTTAAATTTATATTGTCAAGAATTTTCCTTAGAGTGAGATATATTAGATCAACTTGAGGTATTCTTTCATCATTATCTATATTTCAGTACATAAAAAGATTTTTTACTCCTTTTAATCATTTTAGATATATGGATAAAGAAGTCGTGCAAAAACCAAAAATCATGTATGTACACATCTTATCTATACTAAAATAAATGCAAAAGTAGCTCTGTCCGTCTGTTGCATTAATTGTTTACGTTCGAACTGCCAATGTTAACTAATCTGCGGTCAAAATATGACAATTCCGTGGATTTTTTATCGCCATGCTGACCGGGTTTCGCCAAGCTAAATCATTATTCTCATATTTCATATTTTTCAAATAACTCCGTAAATTATGGCTCCAAAAATATGTTATATAGGTGCTTCTATGAATATCATTCATTTCTATTAGCAGTGAATAACGTTCGACCGTTGAGTGACAAATCGTTATTATTATTATTACCGCTTTAGTGTTATATATATATTTTTTAAATATATGTAACACTAAAACGGCCTGAAGTATAGCCAGGTGTCAAAAATCCCTACTAACTAAATCATGATGTGAAAAGGGAAATATGTTTCAATATGAAGACGTAATGTACCTTATTTTGATATAATTAAACTTATAATCTTTTTTTATTTATATTTATTTACTTATCACACTTTCAATTCCACTTTAGATCGTACAATGTATAAACAAAGTTATTTTTAATAAAACTAAATCAAGACTACTAGCTACTTAACTACACTTTAACTTAAGCACTGTGAAACTTGGGTGGTAGGGCTTTGTGCAATCCCGTCTAGGTAGATACGATTCATGAGATCATCTACCTCCAAAAAGCAATACTTAGTATTACTGTATTCTGGTTTAAAGGGTGAGGCGATGTAAGTAATGCTTAAAATTTCTTAAAACGCCAATGTCTATGGGCGGTGTGGATCCCTTATCATCCGGTGACCCAATTCTTCGACTACCTATATCATAAAACAAAAGCGCTTATTTGTTACAAAATTTTGAGAAAGTTTTAAGATATGCGAGCACTAACGGTGTCTTTGAGCTTTGATATATTTCGCAGTATAAGTACACTTTGATATCAAATTGTAAATTGAACCGCGTGCTCAACAATGAATAAGCCTAAGATGAGGCTATTTATCGCAACCTTACGCCGACCTCGCTCTATTTTCCTAAGTCATTATTCTTATTATGGTCTTGACGAAAAAATTGCCATGTTTTCTTAGAAAATCCCGACGCCTTATTTTTTATGGCAAGAGATCCTTCATGAAATAAAACAAAACCGGTTGTGCCATCTAAGAAAAAGGAAGATACTCGAGTTTTTTTTTTATTAATTTTATAATTGATTGTATTTTCATCATTCAATGTGCGCAGTTATGTTTTTTAAAACAACTTTCATATTAACGATTTTTCTAAAATACGACAAACTTAAGCAACAATAATATCTCAATATTAGTTAAATTTGATGCAAATTAAATGTTAATGAATGAATCTTTTAACAATAAGAGAAACTACATTTCCAACGACCAGCAATTCAAAGAGAATTTTAAATTGGACCAATTTGCATTTAGCATTGTTGTTTGGTTGAAAAGGTCCTTTCAGTTAATATTCAGATGCGATAAATAACGTTACAGAGCGTCGTGTGCCTCCCCTGCATACACTCACAACTATTTTCACTGCGAACAAGTGTAGCATAAAATAATACGTGAACTCTAAACTAAATAACTAATTTGAATTAATTTTTATTAAACTTGTATGATATCTATTAAACAAAAACGATATGTAAAAAAACTAGAACAAAGTTTCTGAGTATTCGAAAACCTATAACAAACTTTAAAAAATGTGTTGGCATGAGATATTTGTAAAGAATTATTATTGAGAAGCTAAGAATTGAATGCGAACATATTCTATTAACTTGGATTTTTTTTCCATTTTTCTAAAGAACTTTCGAAGTATTTCAAATTTATTTTCATATAGCTCTACGCAGCTCCAAGATGTTTAGCAGTATGTAGGGCAAGTTGAAAGTAGAAATTGAGTCATCAATTTACTTTAATTTATAATTTTTTTACAAAAAAATACCACATTAGGAAATTTGATTTATATTGTTTTCGTTGTAACATTTATACTTATTTGCTTATTACGATCATATTATGTATTCAGTTATAATCGTTAGTTAAATTAGAAAACGTAAACGACGACTATTGCTAAATAATGATAATAGTAGCTTGCGTCAAAGGTATATGAACATAGTTTACTGGACAACGGTTTCCTTTTTTCATATTATATTTTTTAACGCCGTGGTCAGTCCGCGAGAATAGATTCTGCGACATTTTTACCTTTTTTATTCGATTCATTGAGCTCAACGAAGTGGAAGTAAAGAAATTGTTTTCAAACTTGACTTGACTTTGGGTCATCCAGGGATATTCTAGGAAACTTTTTTAACAAACATATATCGAATAAAAAAGTCTTTAATGTTCAAAGAAATAAGTTAAGCACCGATTGGTTAAATCGCATTTATTTTTCTTTTCAAAGCAATCGTAATCTGAAATACTCTTATTAGAGATGTTTACAATTGGAATAATGATTCCGGATTCACCAACTTAATCTATTGTGGAATACTCTAATATTTTAAAGACGGACCTAGTAAAGACACTTCCCGTCACTATGGAGCAAAGGAGAAGGGATAGGACATGATATGGCGTCCCCTCCATTATGGTCGGAACCGATGTCATTCAAATAAATAAGTTTCTGCTAAGTGACAGTAAAAGTTAAGAAATATATTATTAACATTAAAGTTTATTAGGTATTTTTCAAATAACTCCGTAAATTTACAATCAAAAATATTTAAAAGATATTTATAAGAAATTACGCGACGAAATATACATATACATATATTAAAGATATACATTACGTTAATCTAACCCGATAAGTACGAAAAAAATAACTTGGCTTACCTTTGCGTCAATAATCAGTTTTTAAGAACCGAATTGGTCCAGTTTTCAAAGCATATGAATTTTAACTAAAATTTGTGGATTTTAATGCTGGCAAGGAACATTTATTTCATTGACTTCATTTTTGCTTATAACCTATTTCGTGGTCGTAAATAAACTTGTATGTGTCGGAATTTTCTATAACGTGTATAACCTTCAAACCTTCTCCAGAGGTAAAGTTTCTTTACGACACAGGCTATACCTCTGCCGAGTAGAGAATCCCTCTTACAAGCAGGAACTATACTTTTATCATTTATATTATTTCGTTTTAAGTCACTATATAGATTGCGTCACTAACTGGGACAACAACAATGCAATCTTTATTATTGTATTGGAAGCCCCAACGGGGTTAGTTTTTTCTCTTCACGTACCAATTCAACGAGTTTCGAATTTATTCTTACAGAATAATCCACTAGTACTCTATTGAATTCCTCAGTAGTTATATCAAGATAAACTCTAAATTTTATTTTTAAGCTATATATATATTTTTTTTAAGATAAACTCTAAATTTTATTGTTAAGCTATATTTTTTTTATAGTTGTAATGGAATAGGCGTTTGTCTTCCATCTCACCTTATTCTTCAGTAAGCCAGTGTTATCAGAGGCACAAAGAAGAATAACGATCTAGGAATATAGGGTTTTATGGTTAACGCTTATTTGACGGCTTGAGAATGTTAGTTTGCTCTTAAATGCAAATTATGTATGTATTGATATCATTACAAGATTTAATTATAATTTTATAGGATTATATTAAATATAAAGTAACCGATTTGGAATGTAGATTTTACCGAGGAGAACGGCAAGGTAGTCAGTAGCTATTGTTTTCCACAAATTAAATAACAGAAATACATATATTAACAATAAATTATACTAAAACTGAGCAAGATACGGTAATAATTAATTAATTTGTTTATTTATCTAAACTGTATACATGTCGTTACAGGACATGGTTGTCGTAATTCGATAATACAGCACGTTTAATAACAATATTTCAAATACATTACTACGTTATATAGGATAGAGTCCAGATGGCTGGTCCAGATCTTTGTAAGCTCACTCAGTCTGCAACAAAACAAATCCACCCTATCGGTAATCACGTTGAGGGTACGTAACGCGCACATCAATAGCGCCTCCTTGAGCAACTTGGTTCGCCCGTTGGGCACCGCCAACAACGACAGTCAATGACTCGGCCACACATATCTATCTGGGCCTCACAGACTCAACTAGCCTAATACATCAGCATTATAGACGACACCTCTCAATAGCTTAAAAATATAGATTACAAGCGCGAGCTCTCTCCTTACTCGCAGCTCATTGTACCCTACCATACCTGGACAAACAATGCTGGGTACATCAAATAATATATTCCTAAGTAACAAAAACTAACTACACTCACGATATCAATTTTATAATTATTTATAAAGCATTCAGCCGCAGAAATTTGTGCATGAAGTAGGCTCGACCAGCAGCGTCCGTTGCATATTTTATAACCGCTTCGTTTACGCAGAATATATGATGCCGGTGTTTTATGCGAATTTAAGGGTAGCAAGCATGCATTATTAATTAGTTTCATAAAAACAAGCTCGCTTTAACTTTTAGCGTTTTAGTCGAGTGTTTTAACCACGTTAATTATAGACTTGACTATTATAACTTTAATACACCGGAGTTTAATTTTGAGGAAATTATTCCTGAACTGTTTGCAGTTGTTTCTTGCTCACATTTTAATGTAATAAAAAAGTAACTAAAGTATGTATTATAAATTTCGTTTTTAAAATTGTTCCTTAAAGGTAGAGGAGGCCTTAGCCCAGAAGTGGGACATTTACAGGTCGTTACTTTACTTTTAGCTGATGTAAAATTGATCCGCCATGCCAATCATTATTTCGACTTCGACGACCTCCTTGGTCGAGTAGTGTGTACACCGGTTTTCATGGGTACGCCACTCCGAGATCCCGGGTTCGTTTCCCGGCCGAGTCGATGTAGAAAAAGTTCATTAGTTTTCTATGTTGTCTTGGGTCTGGGTGTATGTAGTACCTTCGTTACTTCTGATTTTCCGTAACACAAGTGCTTTAGCTACTTACATTGAGATCAGAGTAATGTATGTGATGTTGTCCAATATTTATTATTTATATTTCTTATTATATACCTAGTTTATTTTAATTATAATGATTATTTCTGTAGTCTGATATTCGCAAACGTATTTTTGTGATGAGTTACGAATTTACTCTTCCAGAATAGCTCTACAGATATTTCGCTAATAAATGTGTTTCGGTTCGAATAATAAGTGAATTCCAACTTCACTGCTTCAATTAAAATACATCACGTACAGACTTTTTGGTAAAATTTAAATTAAAACGTAGTAATCATAAGCTTCTGGATTTAAATACAGTGTTCATAAAATTATAATTTACGCCTTACTGCGCATTGTAAGTACAAGCACACTCGTAAAAAACTAATAAAATTTGATTTAAGACTCTAATTATTTAACAAAGCAGTTTTTATTTCGTCAATGACAAATAATTTTAATGACATTTTTATGTTCTCTTCGATATTTAAATTATAATTGACCGGGTTTTTTTAATGGGACATATAAGCTAGTTAGTCGTTTATATATTTTTATTGTTATAGACAAAATATAAACCGCTATTGAATCGAACTTAAATTTAGTATTTTTTTTATATTTTCTATATTCAAAAATAAAATAAAAATTACCTTAGCAGACAGAAACACTCTTAAAAAGATAATGTCATTATGGTGAAGTTGACCTAATCATTTCGTTTGAAATAGAATTTTGTTAAAATAAGGAGCCTTTGTTACTAGCCTCATATGTAAAATTACGCTTCGTGTCTTCGAAAAATTTTCATGATGGAGTGTAGCGAACATTTCGCCGGCAAACTTATTATACCGAGGAACGTCACATGTCGTCACTCTACAAAGGAAATTACCCCTTCTAACCAGTTTTAATCTTAGCGTATCAGAATTGATAGACAAGATGGCCCAGTAAATAAAACACATGAATCTTTATCAAAGACCAAAAGTTCAATATTCACAAGCACCTGTTTTCTCATGTTCTGAATTTCTATTATTAGATTTCATCTGAAAAAGTGACGTTTTTGTTTTTCTAGTATCTTACGCGTATCCGATTGGACATCTTGTCGGAAAATACTGTAACGTTGGTCAATACTTATAAACGTAAGCCTGAACACCAATTGCCATATATGTAATTTAAAAAAAATGCGTGTGCGTCTCGGGGCGCCCGACCGAAGTGATAACTTAAACTAATCTAAGAAGCTAAGATTATTACTAAAACTTATGTTTATACTTATGTTTATTAATACGATAATGTAAGGAATGGATATTTATTAATTTGATCATTTATTGATTATAAAATATATTTTATTCTTAGTTACAATTCTTAAAAATTCTAATGAACCTATGAATTAGAATTTTGTGTATGTACATTATTAATATCATTTTTGCCTGCCTAGCGCTGCCGTATGCGTAAGAGAAAGGGAAGCCAGACAAACTGGTGCCATAATGCGTAACGGAACGTAGCGGTTTACCCTCCCATAAGAAGTTATCACTTCAAACTACCGAATTTACAAATAAAGTTTTATAACCGATTTTACCTCCTTAAGGTGAATTATCAAACGCTTTAGCTAGTAATAAATGTTTTCTATTACACGAAATCAAATGCTTCTAATCCTTTATTTTAAGCATTGAAAAAATACGAACGTCCATATAAACATATATCCCTAATTTCGCCTACTGAGGTGATGAATTTTCAGAAACTCTTTGACGCACCTTAAATACCGATTAACATATTTGTAACTTTAGAAATAACGAATTTTCATACACTTTCATCCCTCATTTTAAATCATCTCTTAGTGCTCACCTAAATTTCATAATTAATATCTGTGCAGAATTTCTTGATAGATAATATAAGTTAATTAATAATAAGCCTAAAACTTGATTATTATATCAATACAATCAATATTAGCGTGTAGCTAAGTTTATTACATAGTCTCGTAGTATTTTAAGTATATATAGTTAAACGAAGATAACTTCTGCTTTAACCGAGGTTAACAGTTAATACAATTTCGTATATATACGAATTAAAATAAAAACGTTTGCTTCGTTCGTCAATCGTTTTTATGTGATGAAGAAAATCTTATACCGGTTTTGTTAAAGTAATTTAAAATAAACAACGATATATATAAAAGTCGTTTCTATTTGTAAGGAGCAAAAAGAGTAGGTACACGTCGTTTAAAACAAACCGCGTTACTACGGTAATGTGAGTAATATTTTCCGCAGACTCGTAGCGATAAGCGGCAGACTTTCGAGGACAACGTTATTGAGCTTCGTAAGTACAGAATTTGAAATTACCTTTTGTTCTTTATGAGCGAACGTTAGCTACTTGTGACAAGTTAAAAATAACCGTACCATATAAATACATGTATTTAGTGTTGCGAATTTTATACATCAAGTTTTAAGTAGTTTCTATTTTTATTATTTTGTAATGTGAACGGAGAATGGAGAAACAGTTAACATATTATTTTCTTTCAATTAACCGACTTGAAAAAAAGTAGAAGATTATCAATTCGAGTGTATTTTGTCGATTTGAGTCGATTTGGAAAATTGGTTTTCTGTTTGGGAATTGCTTAATGTTTTTAAATTTAATTGGGATCAAATGGGATGGTAAACCCAATATTTCCCGCTTGGTCCCGATTAAAATTGAAATCAGTTTTTTTTTTGTTAAAATATTATATTACAGTTACAGCTTAAAAAGGCAAGTCTTATCACAAGAATAAATATTACGTCGTAAAGAATGCATATAATAACATTTTAATACAAGTAATTGATTTTCTTTTAAATGAGAAGTTTTAATGGATTCTTTATTTTTAAGTTCTATCAGCTTTACACAAGTAATAAAGTAAATGTTATTTATTTACAAGTAAATCCGTAAAATCTGTAAACCTTCTTTCAAATGCTAAATTATTATAATTAGAGAGAAATCACTATTTAATTATAGAACGTTTATAACTAAGGCTTCTTTTGATTAAGTCTGATATAATTTCGATATATGTGTGAATTTCACGGAAGGTAGAAGAAGTATTTTAAATTCCTAATGTATTAACATCGTCGGTCACGAAGTTAATTTAAAAAAAACGCTTCTTAGGCTCATTTATCAAAGTGATATTCAACATAATGACTTAAAACTGATGTCATACGTTTTAGAATGCTTCTTAGGCTCATTTATCAAAATGATATTCAACATCATGACTTAAAACTGATATCATACGTTTTAGAATGCTTCTTAGGCTCATTTATCAAAATGATATTCAACATCATGACTTAAAACTGATATCATACGTTTTAGTACCGTAATAATTGTAACGATTCCTTAAGTCGCCAATGCGCCACCAATCTTGGGACCTGAGATACAATGTGTCTTTTCCCTGCCTACCCGGGCTTGCACAAAGCCCTATCACCAAGTAATATATTATTTACAAACTGCTATATCATAAACATCGTTTAGCGTTTTTAGTGAATAGAACACAATCACATTTGCGTTTTATAAGTTATCCGCTTCCAACGATACAACGATCGGATACTGCTTTAACGATTATTATAAATATAATAGTCTACGTGATAAATAACACTCAGCTTATAAGTAAATATAAACCAATGGAGTGAGAGAAAAGTCAATTTTATACTCATTTCCCCCGTGTAAGGGCAGGTGGGGGGGGGGGGGGTTTCATTTGTTCCTTAACTTTCTCAATTGCTTCTACCGTTGTAATGTTGAAGTTTTTTTCAATCTAAAATAGCAAAGCACCATGTTAAATGAAAGTGAACTAAACTCAAATTGCGTTTTTTTTTTTTTTTATTCTGGTCATTTCATGTAATTTATAATTAATTATTTCACATTCGATGTCTGAATATCCGGTATTTCCTATGTACATACACCGATCTGATAATCTCCGGTTAGGATGCGAGCGTTATTTCCCAAGACACCTACAAAATGCCTCTATAACTACACCTCGAATTTCACCCTTACGTGAATATTATATAAACATACACTAAATATAATCGTTGTGATTGTTAGTTCATTTCATATTATGATTCACGTCAGAAAGATAAGTAAAGCGACAGAAAAAAACACTTTCTTAATGGACTATATTTTAAAGTGAAATAGGATTTTTTATACCGCGAATATTCTTATTTTGCAAAGCGTAACCTTTTAGGTTAGACAACAATAGTTTCAGATGAAATCAAAACGTACAACATTTTACATCATGACCCAGATTAAGCCTACGACTATAAAAAAATACATTTAAAAGAGAAAATCGTCACAATTTTGATACATTATTTAGTATCTAAATGTATTCAGTTGTATAAATCAAAACATTTATTTGTTTGTTTATTTATATTAAGTTTCATAGAATGAATGATTAAATAGTTAATTAAGCTCAGTACGGATAAATATTTGGCGAATTTGTCGACAAAATGTTAATATTTGCTAAAACTTGCCGTCCGAAACTAAACGTAGTACTCAAACCGTTTATAGTTCATATAAAGTGAGCACATCGTTACTGTTACAGTTTGTAGTCATTAGACATTTTACACCTGTCTACTAATGCCTTGCCTTTGCTTCCCAGTGGCATTTCCCTGGCTTTACGCCAAAACGTATATTTGACTGTATCTCTAATTAACAGTTTTCGACTTAGAAATTGTTAATCTTATTATATATTGATAATTTAATCACCTCGAAATTTATTCAACAACTTATAACATTGTTATAAGGAAATTATTTTTAAAGTAACTTAGTTTCTCATTTACAAAGTTACCTTATGTAAATCAATTCAGTAAATATATTTCATTATTTATAGGACCTTTTTTTGTTAAATTATGTTTAATTCATATGTATAGCAATAATTTGAGCACTAGATTGTTTCATTACAAACAAAAAATTGGTCTCAGTTGCAACTACAAACATATTCCGAGTAAACACATGATTAGATGATTAGACCTTGTGTTCCGATTTAAAGGGTGAGTAAGCCAGTGTAACTACAGGCACAAGGGACATAAGATCTTAGCTCCCAAGGTTGGTGGCGCATTGGCGATGTAAGGAATGGTTAATATTTCTTACAGCGCCATTGTTTATGGCGGTGGTGGTCCATTTGCTCGTCCGCCTACCTATATCATAAAAAAAAAAACTTTAAATGTAATTTTATTATTACTATTAATATTTTTATAATGTATGTAATGCTAACATAGATTAAAGAAATAAGTAACAAACATATGGGCACACTGTTAGTCTGAAATAACTGTATAAACAAAAAAATACATATATAAAAATAACATATGACCTTGAATAATCTTAATACGTCAACACAATCACGATTACTTAATCCCAACTTAGGAAGCCGTTGTGAGAGGAATACATACTCATACACAGACTCGTAATCCATGGCTTCCGACATGTTACTGTTAGTGTTTATTGCATTAGTGTATGTTGTATTTAACAATTGTACATAATGTTTACGTTTTGATTATAACATAATTTACAATTATTGAAGTTGTGTATGTATGGAAAATACATAAAATAATTAAATTTAACGAATAGTCTTTTGTATAATAATAAAATATCATTTCTGCATAAAGGTGAAATAAATAAGATATACTCCTAAACTTCGTGGTAGTTTAGTAAAATGTAATTGAATCATAATGAATTCCAAATGATTTTACAATTAAATTTTTGAGGTAACATTTACAACCAGATCGGAATTAAGATTCTGAAAAGAAAAACCGAAGCAAGAAATTTAGAAGTTCCTTACAAACTAAATGAACAAGAATAACACAAATTATAATAAAAAAGACACTTATACGAGAGCTAATTTATGACACGAAATCAAAAGAAAATGGGATTATACGAGAGGAGAAATGCTTTTGAAATAATGTCGACCGGTGACATTTAGGTCACAATAGGACGCCGATCACTAGAGGTTCGTTACGTAGTCAGTAATTTACATTTCGATAGCAAAGTTATTGATGGCGACTCCCGAACGGCTTTGATAAGAATCGGCCGGATGAGGAACGTAAAATCGTCAGTATGCAGTTTGTATTTTGGCAAGTAATTCTTATACCGGAATGTTTTAAATTGATGTTTATGAAAGACGTGTTACCGAAATTTTAAGATGTATACATATGTGTTTATACTACGTCTTACTCATATTACGGAATGTTGTAGTTAATATGTAGGTTGGTGTTTTTGGATAGTCGTTCTTTATACATGCTTACTCTATATATTATTAATACTTTTAATAATATTTTGCGCTAAAAAATCCGCTGTGTTTATGTCGGCAGATTTTTTTCCGTTCCAAAGGGTTACTGGTAGATTTTTGACAATCAGTAAACAATACTTCTATATTATATATATACATAAATTATTTCAAATGGTAATGTATATATTATTATTATTGTTTTCTTAAAATAAACAAAATAGGATAATTTTCTTTTTATAAGCGCAGTTGAAAATTAAATACCAACATCAAAATATTATGAACTAATTAAAATCTACCACCGATTCGAAATGCAGGTTCTACCGAAAAAACGGCAAGAAATAGATTAATAAAAAATATTCAGTAGTTACATCTCAACTGATACCTCAACGGCCGAAATCAAATTGAAACTGCCCCTAGTTAGCCAAACATCATGTGACCTGCCTGCTCTATAATAAAGCTTAAAACCTTTTAAAAATATAATAAAAATCTATTACCGTTTATTCTGAAACTAATATTACTACTACTAATAACTACGTTAATTGAAATAACTCTTGTTAAGAACTCGACTTCGAAACTTCGCATCGATATTATTTTTTACAGCTTTATGAACGAAGTCGCTTCACTAGAAATGTTATTTTATGTTGAATTTACCGCCTCTATGACTATTTCGATAAACAGAAATATTATTTGTTTTTTATTTCGATTAATGAAAATAATATTCATCGAAATGTAGGTTCACGATCCACGATCGACCAATTTCCTCTTAGACTATTTTCTCAACAATTAGGCCTTTTAAGATCTCTTAAACAAAAGATTAAAAAGACAAACTGAGGACATTGTTTGCTTCAAGGTCGATCTTTCAAAAGCTTTCCTAAAACAAAAGCTGGAATCACCCTTTATCTATCGTTTTTATTTTGCTCATCTAAAAACTAGGTCAGCCCTTAGTCTATACCTAGATTCGCATGACCTATATTCGTCTACTTCGCCAAATGTGTTGTTATTTTAGTCAAAGCCACGCAATTATGTAGCCGAAAATATCTCCTTACAAATTTTCCTCAGAGAAAATAATAATGATACACTTAAAAAGGTTGTCACACATTCGAAACATACATAAAAGTTTATATTACCCTTACAGATAAAATCATTAGGGCCTTAATATTTATTTATTAGAGAGATACATGAAGATTTGACAGTACGTGCTTACTGTTTTATTTGAATAAAGTTACATATGCTAACATTAATTACATATAACATTTGATAATTGTGTACAAGAATATATCCTTAGAAATAATATCATAGTTATATTAATGGGGAATGATTTTATTCTCTTTTTTATTTATATCCTTCAAAACAATAAACTTAACGCATAATAAAATTAGATCCACCTACACGTAGTTTTAAGGCGTGATGATAAGATTTTATTCCACACTATTGCATATGATATTCATTAGATATATGTTACTATAAAACTCAAACTCGATATGTTAATAAACTCTTTAAAAGATAACACGAATTAACTTAATTCTGCAAAGTGAAAACCCTAACTGCACACTTAAGCAGCGAAGCGAACGCCGCGATGAGGTGGATTCGATAGCCTCCCATCCACCGTGTCCTCATAATTTCCCCTGATACTAGTGTAAAAAATAAAACCTACATTTCCACTCAGTACCTATTATTATACACTACACGAGCTCAGTATAGGAATATGCTCTAACATAGGGACGCCTCATTAATTTTTTATCGAATACGGGCTATGATGTCTCTTTTTTTTTATTGAATACAGACCACGACCTCAATCGTTGTATTTTCGTTACATGTGATATAAAAACAATTATATTCCAACAATATTAACGTTAAGTCAATTTGAATCATTTAATTTTTACGTGTACATGTTGTAATTATATGCATAGACAAGGATTTTAATTTAATCTCTCTGAATAGACAATATGACCAGCGATTACATGATGTAATGTAATGGGCCTCGGTTAAAGTTTCAATAGATTTTCGTGTATGAACATTAATATGTGTGTATAACTACTGCTTGTTCAAACAAAAATTTACTTCACTTAATATGATGGTGTTTTTTTAGGTTAGTCTCATACGGAAACACACTGAATTTGTAATATTGTTATGTTTATTAAATGTTTTGGTTACACTCACGTTAATGGTCGAGGAGTACTCGATATATTTTCGGGAAATAACAATCCCAATCGTCATGGCGCTGACACCCATCACGAACAACGTTAAACCGGAACATTTATTAATAAAAATAGTATAGACTCTATTCTCAAACGACTCATATTTAGCAAGAAAGAATATTTTAGGATAAAAGAGGATTTATAAAATACAAAACAAGTTAAATCATAATTAACTTCTTAGAATTAGAGCGTTTAAAGCCTTTATTATGAGATAATAAACAAATAAGGAATTTTATAAATACATGTACCATGTAGCTACTAAACAGTTAGTAGCACAATATACACTCCTAATGTTGCATTTAATATAGATTTTAATGTACTATTATGAGAAATATATTATGCGTTATGTGTTGCGGAGAATTTTATAAAGTAACGCAAATTTTGGTAAGTGAATGCTTAGCAAAAGTCTGGCACAGTGACAGCGGGCGTTCGTTTATCGTTTATGGTTACGTTTTTGATTTCCGTTCGGGCAAATAGTTAAGATGATGATGGTATTGCTTTCTATATAAATTATTGTTTCTAAAACTGAATTGTCAAATAATAAGTAAAACCAATAAATAATTTATTCAATCTGTAACTCAGAATCGCAATTTTATTGAGTATATAAGATTATAGATTATAGAGAAGAGAGATTATAATAATGGAAATCTATTGAGTGTTCGGAATTTAAATCCTAACGAACAATAAAATTTAGTAAGTACTCCATTGTACCGACACATAAGGTGATTATATAAAAACACTTTGTATAATTCCACTCCACAGTAATACTAATAAATTAATGAATACGAATGATAAAAAACCGCTTTTGTATTTTTTATCACATGAAAGAATATAAGATTATAACTATTTCTTCAAAGAATTAGATAAACGCAGAGCAGACAATTAAAAAAAAATAGTTTGTAATAATTTTTTGATAATTTATTTTCTTAGCGGTCATTAGTCTTCAAACATTTTATATAATATATAGACAATAAATACGTATTACTTCAGCGATTAAGACTATAATCATCATGAATCATCACGAAATGTATTTATTAATTAATGTTTTCACTGGTTTAATATAACAAGTCATAAATTGTAACAAAGGGTTCAATTAATACGATCACTCAGCGTATATTTGTCATAATCATTTCAATTATAATATGATTGTTATTTGTAATGTACAAAATATTAACTATTTCTTCGTAGTGTTATTTTTAAATAAACCAGTCCTTGATCCGACGCGGATCGATTTGTATTACTAAAAACCTTTTATTAAGTGCGTGGGTCGAATTATAAATGGATTACTAATCAAAGACAAATTTTATCACGAGACGCTATTGTGTTCAAGAAGTAATTACGCAGCTTGTAGATTAAATTAAAAAAATATTGTTTGTATTATATAGCTATGAATAACTATAACTTCTGCACGCGGCTTCGCCCGTGAAAAGGGGAGGGCAGGTTAGAAACAAGTCCTTTTTGATACCCACTCTCATACATATTGTCTATGTATGAGAAATTTAACGATGATTGGAATAGTTGAGACGAGAAAGCGTAAGAAGCAAGCAAACTCTCACATTATATTGCAAATCTTTAAGTTGAATGTAATAAGCAAAATTAATTTCAAGGTCACAGTAATTACCCTCGAGGCAACACTTATACGGTAACGTGTGGACGATTATTCGCTAAAACAGTAAACAGAATTCCTTGTTATACGCATGATAAGATTTAATTGCGCTCAAAGTGTTTATATTTTTAATACTTAATTTGATTGATTAGTATATTATATTGTATTATAACAGCGTCGTTGGTCAAGTAGACAGCTTGTACGGCTGCACATCATCAAGTCTAGATCTTAAATTCTGGTTGGGACTTGTAAAAATTATGTATGATTAGACATTCTCAGTAACAGACTAAAACGGCGATGAGTAGTGTCACAGTATAAAAGTGACGTAAGAGCCTATAAATGTCATAAACATTGCCACTGTAAAAAACCTCACCGATCTTGGGAACTAAGATGATATTTTCATTGTGACTGTAGTTACACTAGCTCATTCTACCAACAAATAATTCCTTCCAACATTTGGCTATGAAAATTCAAAATGAAATTTAGATTTGAACCCCTAATCTTCGGTTAAGATACATCCGTTCTAATGGCCGAGCTCAAATAATGAATATTGTCACTAAAAGCAGACTGCATTGCCGGTGTGGACTAAATCCCACCAGAGCAATTTTTCACATCTCTCTAACGATAGTCACATTTACAGCGGCAACAATACTGTGATCGGTTAAAAAACGCGTCGTAGTTTACAAATAAATACTGTCCAACGAGGATTCGTCTGTGAAAATTGAAGTTACAAAAATTTGTATCAGCTATATATATATAATTGTCCTGAAGTGCTAAAAGAAAAGAGACCCGCCCTAAAATTACGCAAAATATTTTCTTCTTGCGCTTCTAATTTATAAAGCAAAAGTTGCCTTGCCTCCGTCTATATTTAATAAACCTAAGGCTGTGCCCTACCTCTCCAGAACTAATTATTTGTATAGTATAGTACTTTCCACGTACAATAATAATACAAAAAAATAAAAAACGTATGAAATATATAGTTAAAGATTTCAAAATATAACTAAAATTTTCCCTGAAAACGGAAAAGCTCTGAATAAATATAAAAAAATGTGTTACGTTTACATTTAGTTGAGGGCGATATTTAAATGATGGTTTAGATGAATACACCTTACTAAAGAAGTTTGTGATGAAAGATCTGATGTCAACCAGCCCTTGTATGTTAGCTAGATATAATATTTTAATAACTTGACATTTATAACATCATATCAAATGTATCGCATATAATATAAGCTTTTCTCCAAAACGCCCTGAATCTTCGCCTATGAATGTTATGTATTTCAGTTTCGTCGTTTTTCAGTTGAAGAACAAAAGTAATGTCTCCTCATATATTAACATAAATTATCGGTAGAAGAATAAAAAGACAGCACTTGGAATATCTATTGACTTAATTTATCCATGTCTGTGTGTATGTGTGTGTTAATTTACATAGAACGTTTACAAGTACAATAATTCATAAATATTTTGTGCAAGATAATTAACTGATGTTATGATTGTATTTCGTTGCAAAAAATTTAATTATTCTCTTAAAGAACCATGCTATTCACACTTTAGTACTTACACAGAATCATGCATTATAAACGTAAATCGAGTGTTTAAAGCTAAACTATTCTAACCATTCGATTACCAATTTAAACAAACTGAATTAATTAAACTGACATAAATATTTTACTAATAATATTCAATGAAACAAATATACATATGTACTATTTAATATTATATATAATATATATCTTCACCTTGTTCTTGAATTGTGTTATATTTGACTATTAAGTTAGACGTGCTTATTTTACGAGTTTCCGATAGAGATTATTAAGGATTGACAGACACTCAAATTAATTACGAAAGGCAGAAATGTAGATGACCTCCAACCATGGACTCCTAACTATGAATTCAAGGTACCCGAATAATTTCATATACAATTGAGCTTATTTAATCTCTGAGGTCCGGGTAACAAATATCAGCATAATAATGAATTTATAGAAGGTTAGTTTATGTTAATGCTGTGTATTCCATAACGTCTTATTCAAACAATAACTTAATCAACAATCGAACATTTAATTATTTAATGTTTGGCGGCTAGGCTTAAACTCGGGAATTAGTTTTTACAGATCAATATAATTTACATATAATTATTTACTATCAATAAAGCTATATGATCGAGTATCTGAAATTAGAAAATGAGTATAATACATTGTATTATACTATATATATAATTAATATACATATATAATATGTATATATTGCTTAATGTATAATTTCAGTAATACACTACTTATTATACAAATTATGTGAATTATATTTTTCACTACCACCGGTGAACCGCCCCTGTGATTGATAAACGCGGTGGAATACACTCTAATAATTTTCAAGGTGAGAAGACCCAGCAATGGGACATCTACAGGCTATCAATTTAAGCAGAAAGTATAGATAAATAACATAAATAGATAATTATATAAATAACACAAGAAATAAAAACGCGTAGTTACATTATGTTCTGCCTCGAAGTACAATGTCTTTCTTTAAACAAGAAATTTAAAAATCTGCTCATTATAAACATCCGCAGATATGATTTAATGCCTGACAAGCGCAAGAGGCCCAAGCTTTAGACAATGGCAGCCCTTAATACGGGCCGACAGCTTCGCCGTTGTCGCTCACATCGTGAGAATTGGCATTTGGCACCATTCTACGGAAAACCGTGGCCTTTATCACCGCAGGCTTCACTACGCGAATGTATTATAACCGAACAGCGAGATATAACAACTTCTGTATTTTAATACCTGAGCAAAATTGAATTGCTAATGTTAAAATTTAGTAAAACGAAGCATCTTACTAAGAAGTTCAACGCGTAAATATTATAGAATATAACGAAGTTTATCATTAATTTGAATAATATTTAAGATATAAACTAATTAGAATACAGTATTTTTGGTAGATGGAGCCTTAGTTAAGAATATCTTGCTAATAGAAAAACAGATTTATGTTTTAAGTAGTTGACTGTATGTAGAGCTTTTAAGAAGTATATTATGTCCCCGTCAGATCTATATTTGTGCGAAACAAAACGTATTTAAAGAAATGCGCGCCTACTAAGATAAAAAAATAGAACAGACCTAAGCGAGAGTATCGTAAATCAGTGGAGAGGGAATTGAAACGTCGGTCCGGTCCAGCGGCGTCGGGCGGGCGGCGGGCATGAGCTGGTTGCGCGTGCGCGGGGCCAGGGGGCTGGGGCCCGGGGCCGGGGGCCGGCGCAGCCTCCCGGTGCAGCACTCCGCCGCCGCCCGCCGCCCGCATCGATCCCGCCCGGGAGAGCTCGGCGAGCCGGTTGCCCGCGCCACCACCGCGCGCTCATCGCGCCCCGCACGACGCGCCCGAGCGCCCGCGACGCTCGCACGCACACCGACCGCTACCCTCCCTTGGCTGTGCCCGTGCAGGTGCAGCTAGTCGTGATCGCTTACGTAACGGATTTCGTGCGTATTGACAGGTTATGTGTTGAGTGGCGTGACATTTCTGAAAAAAGTTAAAAATCGCGAATGTTAAGTTTTCGCTCCGAAATATTGTAACGAAATATACGTTCAGGTATTTAATCTCGCATATTAAACAACTTTCGACTTTACTGAGGAACTTGTGCCGTTACTCACACATAGCCAGATAATAATACGTGCTTTCGCGCCTTCTGCGAAATAGAACAATCTTTATTTTTATTTAAAACCATGTCATATTTATATAAATCACTTTCATTGTGTATTGTTTGCGTTTTAAGTCATCTCTCATTCTGTATTCATTAAACTATTCACTGCAACATTGTTTTACTTCATTTTCTCACAAAAATAGCTTTATTTAAATATATAGATATATATATACGTTAACATGACCTTTTTTTAAAAATTTTAATGTATAATACAATTAAATATTTGTATTCAAATATTGTGATATAATCAGATCACGAAATTTATAAATAATGTATACAATCAAAATATAAATCGATTGTAGCATAATTTATTCAATTCATCGATTGATACAAGATAATCCTAAAAATTGGGTCATGATTGACACAGGCCAGTACTTTTACGCGCCATGCCCGCAGAGTCGACCCTTTTCAAATTAGATAAAGTACGCATAACCCGAACAAAGAGGCTGTCACATTTCGCTTTAGTTTTTAATGCTGAATCTTTAAAAAAAAAATGTGGCTTTAATTGACAGTCATTATAGTCTTTCTAAAAGGAATACCTTTTATTCCTACCAGCTGATTTACCTACATTTTACATTTGAATTTTAATAGTAATATTCGAGCAAAAACTCTACATACATACTGAATTTATTTTCGTCTATATCTATACAAATCAAACATTAATGATTTTATTCCTATATTAATTAACTCATATCGTTGCGTTAAACATTCATTAAGTCATAGTTCATATTCTTAGACAACAATTTGTTTCATATACATATACATTAAATCATTAAAATATTATATTCTTTTAATTTTTCAATTAATTAAATTTTATTACGATATGGCAAAAATCCGACGGTTATTTCCGATTTGTTTCCAGTAACAATAAGCGTTGTAAATTATTTTTCATTTGAGTTAAAAATTTAACGGGCGTATTATTTAATGTTCAAATTAATTATTACATATATACATTTATAATTAGTATCACGGTTGAAAGCGAAAGTGTACATAAGATGCTTGGAATATCAAAGATTCAGCCACTGCAGATTATATCAAGGTTAATAACCGTGAGAATTCATAATTCCGAAGGTGGATCATTTTTAATTAACCTTCATAATATCAAAGAATAAAATTTATGGGCATAACTTAAACGCACATGTAATGTAGATTTCAAAAATGGAATGATATCTATGCTACCGTAACCCTTAATTACTGAAATCTTATTAAAATTACTCAAACCTTCGTATCCTCTTTACATTTTAATCGGACGTCGGATATTTTTAAATAAAGCTATATTTTTTATTTAAATTCAAAAGTAAGCTTTTCAAATTCCCAATTTTAATAACAACCAATCTGAGTGTGTCATTTATTCATTAACTTATACTAGTTAGTTTTTTATTTACATAAAGATAAAGTGCCAAAACACATAATTATTTAAAATACCAAGCAATTGATCCAATATTGACACAATAACTCGAATACCCATGCATAGCTCCAAACATATTAAAATATACCCAGATATTATTCTAAACCACAATTAAACAACGTACTTTTTATTTATTTATCATTCAACAGGTAATACAAACATCCTCATACGAAACATTTTATATTTTATGTCAATAGGACATCGGTTATATTATGTTTGTATAATTAGTCATAGAAATCACCAAATCAGCGCTCATTATCTTCCTAATTGTGTATCGATGGTACGGTCGAAGGGAGTGGTCGGTAGAAGTGTTGACGGATATTTTTGAAATAGTAATGAAAACCGGCGGAACCGTTGCGTAAGGACGGACGTTGACGGGATTTTGCGTGTGAGCATGTCGTCCGAGAAAGAGAAAATGGCCGCTGCCGAAGCTAAGTCGCCATCTAACAAGAGTAACTGCACTTCACCTGGCAAAAAAGGTAGGCTAATAGCTTAACAGTACAAGCTATAGTTTTAGAGATACGATACATAATTTAAAACTTACTTCGTATGTAAATAGATATTATTTCTATTAACTATTTTTACGAGAGTTAATTTCTTTATATTTTATGTAATAATTTCATTTGAGAATTACTTTAGGTATCGATTTTAAAAGATCAGCCCACGCCAATTGAAGGTGAAGGCAAGGTTTCCAAAATAAACTGACAAGTTATCATTTGAAAGGTTTCAAGCCTTCGAACCGCAACAGTGATAAATCCGTTTAGCCGCGAATGCTATTGTCTATGACCCTGTTAATAGCACTGTTATATAAGTTCTGTTTATAATCATTTTATGCGTCAATATAAAGAACAAGGAATGACGAAAGTCGCTTTGTTTTAGTCTCGACTAGCTCTTCTACGCGGTTATACCCAAGTTTAGCGGTACAATCCGTAGAACGTAACGTGATATTATAATATAGTCATAGTTAGTATAATCTTTCCCAATAATGGGCTATCTGATGTAAAAAGTGTTTTTTTTAAATTAGACTGGTAGATCCTGAAATAAGTGCGTTCAAACCACAAAACAAACTCTTTAACTTTATAATATTAGTATTTTACTCCAAAATTGCTGTGTTGATAGAAAAATAAATTCTCATTTGAACCTATAGTTTTATTGGTCTTAGTATATATATATACTTCGATTTGAATAATGCTCCCGCCGTTCTTTGGCAAATACCGACGGATCTATTATTATTAAAAATGACAAATAATAATAATCATTTACTGTATTCATAGGACTAATGTAGTCCTAACGAGAATTCACATAATAGTTTCCAAAATCATAACAGTCTATTCAATAATCAAATTTAAACTCTTACAAATGCTGACAATATAGTATAATATGATAGTGTAGCAAAAATACTTTTAAAACGAAATTATGGAATAATCATTAATTTTACAAATTTTCAATTCCCTCGCGAATATTAAAAACGTTACTCCAAAGATTAAATTTTATGATCAAAATTATAATATAACTCATCTGCATAACTTACAAGATATATTCCTTTCGAACTTTTTAAATTGATTCTGGTTGTCCAGCCCGAATTATTCAGGATTCCTTTTTATATTTAATATTAAAATGAAGGCTACCCTCGCGGAGCTAAATTGTAAACGCGAATGTCTGGTAATAATGAGAAGCCGTATTGATTTAATAGTTATTTAATTCGTCGAACATGTCGAAGACACATTTTAAGAAATACAAAAACGAAATCATTTGGTTTTAAGTGTTAAAGCGCAAGAGAAGAAATAGTATGCACATATTTTAAGAGCTCATCGGGCCGTAAGTTACGTTGCAAGCATTTATACGCTCGCTCCAGATCTTCAGTGAAGACAGAACATTTAATCCCAACGCCTGGAGCTAACGAAAGAAGATTACGTCTATCCACGACCACAAGTCTTTTCATCGTCGGAATTGGTTTTCAATCCATTCGCTTTTGTCAAAAACCGTTGAACATTGAAATATTACTCATCGCTTAAGCCTTCTTGAGTGGATAGCAAAATCCCAACGGGTTTCTAGCTTATTCCATATATTAAAATATATATATATATATTTCAACTACGTATAAATATGGAAATAATAAGACTTGGTGTCTTATTATTTCCAATTTTAAATTAGAATTAAAAACGGGAAGCAAGGCTAGGTTGTCTAGTGCTTTTGTATTTAAAGTAATCATATACTCTAGAAAACATCGTGAAGAATACTGCATATTCAGGCTGACATTACGACTTATTCGTATTTACCGAGCCGTATCGGAGCAACAGCAGGGCGTTGTGGGGTCTCATTTTTACTGACATTACCATTTACTATAATATAATAGAACACACTATTTGAACTTAACGTGTTTATTACCGAGAGCCGAGATGGCCCAGTGGTTAGAACGCGGGCATCTTAACCGATGATTTCGGGTTCAAACCCAGGCAGGCACCACTGAATTTTCATGTGCTTAATTTGTGTTTATAATTCATCTCGTGCTCGGCGGTGAAGAAAAACATCGTGAGGAAACCTGCATGTGTGTAATATCAACGAAATTCTGCCACATGTGTATTCCACCAACCCGCATTGGAGCAGCGTGGTGGAATATGCTCCATACCTTCTCCTCAACGGGAGAGGAGGCCTTAGCCCAGCAGTGGGAAATTTACAGGCAGATTATGTGTTTATTACCTTATTTTAGTTTTATGGGTTAATACGACTCTTTCTAGTTCAGCTATTATTTCCTTTCTTTTTCATAGACATACATGTCACTTTGATGCATATGGGTGTCATCTTCACAGGTAGTTTGTTATCCCGCGAGAGTGTCTCCATTAGTTACATTTTCTTATCTGTAATCCTGCCTGAGACTGAATAGAGTTAATATACCATTCCGCCATTAATTTTCCGCTGATAGCATCTATTCGTACGTAAGCGAGGGACGCGGTTACGTGAATTTTATGCTACTATTATCTGTTCTCATTTCAATTTGTAAAAGTGATTAGGTATTTTAGCATCACGAAATATATATATAATTAATTTATTATTAAAAAAAAATGTATTAATTTTTTTTTTTAAATAAGATGTCGTAACAATTTATTTGAAATAAAAGCGAATAATACTCCGTAGTTATATACAAATATCAATTAGTTAAATTTATGAATATAGACCACTTTTGAATACATTTCGTTTTTTCATATATATTTTTTGCGTTAGTTGTGCAAAAGAGTTTCATATTAACAGGATGGTGCTCGTATAGTTGTGAAGCATTTTTATAATATTGAAAAGAATATAAAATATAATTACGCCATGAAAACGATTTTTAAACATTTCAGTATTTTACACTATTTAACATAATATACATGAGCTTTGTCATAATATGTAAATAAGTTTACGTGTAGTAAATAAACAAGTATACATATTTATAACGTGTCATACAATGTTAGTAGCAGCGATAGCTCCGCATAAGCTAAGTGATATTAATGTACACATCGTTATTACAGATGAATACACAAACACACACACACGCAAAGAAATCGAATCGCATTATCGCCATTTCCCAGCATTCAGACAAAGCCATTTCGTGCACCAGCCCCGAGTTTTAAATATAATTTTACTTCCCCATTGTGACCTTTTAACATTCCAAGTATTTTCTATGTATAAATGAATGTAGATAGCTACTATTAAATGGACATAGAGTCAGTAACTCTTTCGTGGAGCAATGTATACGCTTCTACAACAGGATCCCAGAAAGCGTTCAAAATGCTTCTGTTGCCAAGTTTAAAAAAATTGTTAAAGAACGCTTGTGTGCGAAAGGTTTCTATACAATTAGTGAGTTTATGTTTGATAGCACACCTTGGGAATGACACGATCGCCTACTGGATGTTTCTATTCATATACAATTATGTATCTACTTAATTTGACAAAAAAGAAAAAGATCCGCTGAGTTTCTTACGCCGGTTCTTCTCAGGTCAGGGTGTTCCTTTTTCCGAACCGGTGGTAGTGTTTAATTTGACCATCAATAAGTAAGTGTGATGGTTCTATGTTGAATAAAGGAATTTTGAGTTTGAGTTTGATGTATAGCATCATCATCTTTTTAACATTTTCACATTGTATGTCTTCCTAGTTTTTCGATTGCAACTGAGCGAATACCTCCCAATTCTTAAGCCATACTACTCATATCCCCTACTGAAACTATTTATGGTCCGATGTCCTGGTGAAAAAACACGGGTCAAGCCAAAATAAATATTGAGTTTTTTCTGTTGAAAAATACTTAATAGCAGCTCGGAGATTGGTAGTTGGCAATGTTAACACTCCCGTGCATTGAAAAACACATAAAACCGTTATACGTACATGCGCCTGAACTATTTTCAACTGGATAACTACCCCGTCGGATTAAAGGTGAAGAGTTTTTACGGATTAAGAGTGCATGTGTATGTAAGTGAACTCTGTTCTTAATGGGAAATAAATCATCTCAAACCTTATGTGTGGGTACAGTCACACACTCAAGCTCTATAATATTTCCTACCCGAGGTTGGCTATTATCCGTTGAGAATGAGCGCCGTGACCGAAAACGTTAAGGAGGACATGATAATTTTTATCAATACCCCTACAAATATCACAACAGCAAAGTAAAAAAATAATCAGTCTTATCCACACTTATATCATCTATTTAACATCAAACATAATCACCAGAACTGACTCCTTAGTATTGTGAGCACGAAAGAGTGACTCACAAGTTCAAATATATGGAACAAATATACATATGTAAACAAGTTAGATTATGCAAATATATGTTTGAGGGAAATTCGTACCCACAATCGATGCCGATGTTGAAAGCTCGCTAACCTGAAAGTTGTCTCAAATAAAATGTTAAAAGCGATCGGAAAATTTATTACACGTCTTATATAGTTATTTCGTATAAACCATTAATAGTGACTTGCCTATAATAAGGAATATTCAAGAAAATATTTTTTAATATAAGTTAGTTAATTTAAATCAATTTTACTTTTTTTTTTTTTTTCTTGGAACAAACAGTACAATAGGGCATTAATATTAAAAAACAATAAAATAACACATAACCTCATCAAGTTTCCACCAATATCTAATACAAATAAAAAGCAGGAAGTAATAAGGCAGACAAGAGTCGTTAAAATCAGAATTTAAGCAATTAATTACAAAATAAAAAAAAAACAATGATTACAATTTAACAATTCATTAATGTTACTTTTAAAACTTTTATGAAAATACGTATATTATAGTATTATGAAAATACATACACAATAGTATTAACTTTTTGTCTTGTGATATTTTGTTTGAAATACCGTTTTTACGTCGTTTGTGGTTTTTCACGAATTGTGTCTATAATGCGACTCTCGCTTGGCGGTGAAGAAATACTTCGTGAAGAAACCTGTATATTGTGTGTCTATGTTAATTTTTCAGCGATAAATAATAATAATTTTAAAATATCGAATAATAATTATTAATCATAATATCATTGATAGTATTTAAAAAAATATATAAATATTAACAATGATTCAAATTTAAAATCATTTTAACTATAGTAACCAACTAACTTGACCTTACCCTCACTATGAAAACTACCATGATATGGAATTAAAAGAAAATGCCTCCGAAGGATCGTAAACGAAATCAAACGAAATTGAGTCATATCTCAAGAATTGAAACGATTGAATTTATAGTTTTAATAAGGAAGCAAAGGGATAAAAAATAAACTACTTACTTTATTTGCAGTCGTCACATACAACCATTTGCTTTTACATTTGATTAAAATCAGTTTCATTTATATAATAAGTAAAATATATATTTTTTGATAAATTATCTTTATAACGTTTAGCTTTTTCGTTTCACATTGTATTTACAGCCTGTATTATATTTTATATTGTGACTAGAAATAGTGTCCCTTAAGCAACTGAAGCGTTAACATGCATTTTTAACAATGTGGCGTAGTTACAGCTAGGCATTTAAAAATTCAGTACTCTTGACCTTTGTTACTGTCTATAGCCAGAAACATAGAGTTGATTATTTAAAATGTCCGCCGAGCACTTTGGACACTTTGTCAATTCCCTTTGTCTCGACATATGCATTTATTCATTCGACATAGCGAACAGACAAATTCCAAAATGCTACAAAGTTATATTTATTTATACATTTACACGTGTAATCATTGAATATATATATTTATATATGGTTTCTTATTATTATCGAATTTAATATTTGTGTACATGATTAATTTGTGTGCCATATAGCTTATGGCTGTCCTGATAATAGGCTTGTAAGAACAAGTTTACTACTCAAAGACCATAATTTAAATACATTAAGAAGCGAGAAATACCGGATTCGAATTAGTCTACCTCGTTGGAAATTAAAAGACTTTTGTTTTCAATTTATTGCGAGCCGTGTCCTTGGAGAAAATAAATATAATAAACACAGTTTATAGAGAAAAAATGCGCTCTTGGAATTTGTTTTTTTTTAAAGTGAAGATATAACATTCGTTTTCTTTTATTTATATGTGTATGTAATCCTCTGTTTTTGTCAGTAAGCTAAAAATATTGCTTTTATTCTTTTAAGCATCCAGCTTATGCAAAGAGTAAGTAAGATATTAGGCCAAGGAGTCAGGATCAAACCCATAACTTCTATAATAATAGATGTAAACCGTTCAGATATCGACACAGATTTTATAATTTCCAACTATATTCCTATACTGTTTCGTCAATTAATACTTGCATTTAAAATTCTAAGCCTATTCTAAATCTTTGAAGAATTAAATTATGTAAAGAAATGGCATTGGAAAATTTCAACAGTATTGTTTAAACTTGACCCTCACCCCAAACGTGCGCTGTGATTAGTGCCAAAAATATTAACCGTACCTACGTTCCGTTGCCGTGTTCACAATAATTTGTCATTATTAACCGACGCTTTTACTTTGTGCGCTGACCTTTTGGTATTTGTAACATATCACGTGTAAGTCAATGGGCGTTGCATCAAGAAATATATTTAATAAATAAAATGAACATCGAAAACCACGTTTATTCCATTTTATTACATTACATTATTTCCAATGAATACGGTATTAATTTGACTAAATCTACTTGATATATCTAGATAATCTACTTGGTATTGATTTGACTAAATCTACGACATAACATATTTATTTATAACAGCCAGGAAATTCAGAAGCCAGCAAAGTGTCCTTTAAAGAACACGTGAGTCACAAGTATAGCATAAGAAAATGATGTAAAAATAATCTTCTATATATATAAAATAACAAGTCCTGACTGACTGATTCATCATCGCCGAGCGTAAACTATTAAAGTTAGGGCCTTGAAATTTGGTGAGTAGGATCGTTTTATTGAGTAGACATCCACTAAGAAAGGAATTTTGGAAATTCAACCCCTCAAGAGGTGAAATAGGGGTTAAACGTTTGTATGGAAATCCGTCATTTTTTAAGTTAGGAACATGAAACTTCATTTTTGAGACACTGATTAAAAATGAGTAGATACGTATTTAAGCATTTCTGGATTTTTTATCGCTAAAGGGGTGAAATAAGGATTGAAAGTTTGTAGGGAATACCGTAATTTTTTTAAGTTAGAAACATTAAACTATATTTTTGAGATACTGATTAAAAATAAGTAGATACATATTTAAGCGTTTCTGGATAGCCATTTCGTATGTAGGTTAGTCTGGAAGTCCGCCATTTTTAAAATTATAAGCATTAATCTTTATTTTTAGGCTACTGATGAGAAATGAGTAGATTTGTTTTTAAGCGTTTCTGGATATTCTACTCCTAAGGGTTGAAAATTTCCATGGAAGTCCTATGTCTATGTCCTATGTCCCCTAGATGGGGCAGAGGGCGTCCACAGATTGCGATCGGTCTTGGGCTTCAGCCTTCACCTCGCTCCACGTCATTCCGATGCCCGCCGCCTCTGCCAACACGGAGCGTCGCCAGGTTTGACGGAGATGGCCACGCTTTCTTTTCCCTTGGGGATTCCAGTCCAAAGCTTGTTTGGGAATATGGTCGGGGTCCCTTCGGAGCGTGTGTCCAATCCATCTTTCGTATTTAAGCGTTTCTGAATATTCTACCCCTAGGGTATCTAGATACACCAGACTGGTTGGTTCTTAGGTCTTAAATTAACGTAATATTTTAAATTATTCTGTAATATAATTATTTTCCACGCGAGCAAAGCCGCGGGCAACAGCTAGTAGTAATATAAAATTGAGATGACACCGGGGAGAGAACATCTTGCAACTGAATTTAATTCCAATTCCAACAAACGCCTTTAAAATACTAGGCTTATTTAATTGAGAAGTTTACTTACTAGAATTATATTAAATAGTACGATTGAAAACCGTTAATAATTTGAAAAAATTATACATAAATGTATTTCAATTTTAATTCTATAATAAAAAATAAGATATGAGTGTATCCAAAATTATGGAGTAGCAAAAACTAATTTTACATTATTTATAATTATATTATGTAATTCTGAAATTGATTTCGGTATAACAGTCGTTATATGTAACTAAAGGGAAACAATGTCATTATCATGGCAAGGAATCTGTACAACGTTGTATAATTCATATTTAACGACCCTCGCATCTGAACGTCTCAATCATCTTTTATTACGAATCTTACATAACAATATTAGTTATCCTTACTTTGGCTGCCCCATTTTATTGTTGACCGACTTTCCCCACTTTCCTCCTGCCCTTTTTCTCATAAAGACCGAAAGTTTCAGAGATCTGTATGTAAGAAGTTATGACCAAGTAATAACAAGGATTCCTTGATGAGTAATACTAGTATGGATACTGAAAAAATTATGACTATTCTTATTGTATAATATATAATGTATTTGTTCATAATATTTTTGATTTAAATACATATCGTAATTAATTTTAAGGATATATATTTCTATACTTTTTGAAATAAATACTTTTGGTAGGCCGACTTGCAAATAGTCCTTTTGACCGATAGAGAATTTTAGGATAATAATCATAAACCACATTTTATATGGTATCGCCATTACGTACCCCGGGTACTCCTCTAGCTTGAAAGCCCGCCCGAAAAGACGGAACGGGTACTTGTTTTTTAGTGGGTATTCCGGTGAGTTGGTGGGCACCGGCAAGTTCCACATGGGGGAAACGCGTTAGAGTATTTTTCGAGCGAAAAAATGCCATTAGATAGAACCTAATATAAGTCATTTTATCCCTTGTACTTTTTTGGACACACTACTACAGGTAGAATAACTACAAGGATAGAAGTGGGTCATATCTACCTAAATGGGAATACAAGTAAATTTAAACAACCGATATACAAGTTATTTCTACAATGCTCAGATAATGTCTTAATTATAAACTTATCATATTTAATAGTTATATCAATATTCAAAATAATTCTAGTTGAAAATAAAAATTAAAAACTGTATAAAATGTAAGGGATAGGAAAGGATTAAAAGCCTTAATTTCAATTTCACGCGGCAGCTATTGCAGTATATTGAATTTGGTTCGTTTATTCCAAAATCTCTTTGTACGAGAGATTTCAGTGTTAAATGATTGGACACATCGCCCAGAATTCATTTAGGAGTCATCCTTTTACAGGATGGTAATCGATTCATTGGCTCTTTTAAAACAAAAGTCTTTTAACTACATAATGTATAAAATGTGAAAGACAAGATATTAATATTTTATACATTTTGTAGTTAAATATCTTGTCTTTCACGCGCATTAACAATTTTATTTTCTATTCTATAATTTTAAATATGAGAGATTTTTTTTTGCTTATGTCATATTGTATATTAGGTTTATTTTTGCTCAATTAAAATCAATAAGGTGTTTAGGAAGAATGAGGTCTTCTGATATAATAAATAGTTTATTGTTATTATACTTCGTTTATATGTATTAAGTATTAGTGTAGGGACTTACCATATTGTCGCTAATGTTAGCAGCTTAACAAAGTCTCTGAGTCTTGTAATAAATATTTATGTATGTATGTGTTCCATATAAGTAATTTTCTCCAAAGTGTTGTTGTTAATTAACTATTTTTAGTTCATTTGGTACGTAAATAACTTAGTCTTGAATAAATTTGATAACTTAAATTTTAGATATACGTGCGAAATCCGAAATGGCCAAGTGGTTAAAACGCGTCCATCGATGACGCGTTCACCGATGACTCCAGGTTCAAACCAGGCAAGCACTGTTAAAATTATATGTGCAAATTCATGTTTATTAATCATATCGTACTCGGCGGTGACGGAAAACGTGCGTCAAGCTACATGTGTCTAATTTCATTGAAATACGGCCACCAAACCGCATTCGAGCAGCGTGGTGGTATTATCCCAGCAGTGAAACATATACAGGCTGATACTTTACTTTACTTGGGAAAGGTTCCAAATTAACAAATATTTTCTATCGTATAATATGTTTAGAGTGTATTCTAAAAATATTGATATGAGATAAATCATACAGACATTCTTTATCCTCATAATCCACTTAAGATATTTGGTCTCGATATTGTCATAGGTCACATAATTTTTAGTAAGAAAAATTAGGGCGCGAAAATGACCGAGTGACGTTTGGCAACCCGCCAGGCCGCGCTATGTACTTTGGTTCGGGAACAAATCTAGTGGAAATCGAGTCCAAAGTATACCAACGTGACCTCAACTATTGGTTATATGTTAAATGCGAACTTGCTACACTAGAACTTCAAAGCCTACTCAAATATAATATACTTCATAGCTCAATAAAATATGAAATCATTCAAGCACTGGGTCCAATCCTCAAAGTAATAAAAAACAGTTAATAAAGTTATACGCGGTAAGCAATAACTACCACCAAAGAATAAAACTACCACCGGTTCGGAATGTAGATTCTACCCAGAAGAACTGGCAAGAAACTCGGTAGCTAGGCATTTTCTCAAATGAATTAAAATATCTAAATAAATATAAAATATATTATTTCAGGTTTCCATAATAATTCATATATTATTAGTTCGAATAATATTTAAAACTTTTATTAAAAATCAGAACGTATTTCTCGTTTTTTGTTACAACTTTAAAAGATAGCATATGAGTTGATTTAATGCGATCTATTTTGATTCTTAAGATATATTACACTTTACAAAGTCGAAAAAAAATTACAAGTAAGAAGCAGAAAAAGCTACGACAGAACTTCAATTAATTACTACTGTTGTTTAGATAAGGAAAAACAAATTGCAAAGAAACAATATTCGCGGAGTTTTTTTACTGAAAACTTTTATAGTAAATGCAATTGGACTTACGTTCTAGTTTTAAGTTCAAGTAAAATAAACAGCCATGTTTTAAAATTACTAAAGGAATTTAATTATGTTAAGTTATGTAATTAATTCTGTTACAAATGTTAATTTTTATATTAGTGATTATATATAACGTGACGATGCTTTATCGTATAAACAAATAGAAAACGTCATTTTTTGCGTTACCGTAATTTAATTATACCTTACAAAGCTAAGGTATTGGAAGGTGCGTTTATATCATATAAATATAAATAACGATCTAAATAGTCGATAAGAACATTGAAACTCTTACACCGCGGATAAAAAAATCTATTTCGAATGACTTTTAGTCTATTTCTCAGTCTCTTTTAAAGGCTAAAATAGATATGGATGTGATAATTTCCTCGTAGTAGAGGAGTTTATTCCTATCTATTAGTTATTCTACCGCGTAAATCTCATATATATTTATCAAAAGCAAGCATTCCATGTGAGTGAAACCACTAGTATACTTATATTAACTAGTCCGTATACGGGTATATTTATCAAATAATTTCATTTACGTATTAGACAGAATAATAAAACTCTGTAAATGTTCCACGGCTGGTCTAAGCTCATCCGTCCAGCTATTGCAGTTTGGTGAATACCCATATGGTGAATTTTCATATAACACATGCAAGTTTCCTCACGATATTTTCCTTAATCGTGATGAGGTGAATTGGGTGCTTGTCCGGATTTGAACTCACATTTTTAGGTAAGAATTCACTTGTTATAATCGCAGAACCATCTCGGTTCTTATGATAATGTCTCAATATATTTAGATTGGTTATGTATTATTGTCGCAAAGCTTATTACAAACTTAAATGAGTAGTTTCTGAGCGGGTCATCTTAATACGAAGTTGAACTAGATTCAACTCTATGCTATCAACGTCGGACTTAGGCGAAGTTTCCTATTGAGAATTTGTTGTACAAAGTTTGTTTCGACCGAAAGCCGCCGTCTAAAACCGGAATAAGTTGTTTATCACATAAGTTTTACTCTGTATTGTCTTATACATTGATATCGTTTTATCAATGATTAAATTTTAAGTAGCCAAGTTATAAACACAGTTAACTTAAATAAGATTAATGCCGTAACTTACCGTGGTACTTGTGATTTATATGCTATTCTATAGGTTTTATAATAATAATAAGAATAATAAATCATTTATTTCTGAAATAAATTATTTTTTATTCTATATGCCCAATTTGTTAGTAACAATTTTCTTATCCTAGTGTTAGTGTATGTAAATAAAACGAAAAAGAAAAACTGTTAATGAAATCACTGCTGCGCCATTATTTTAGAGATTGCACAACAGTGATTGATATACAAGCAGTCAAGTCTGCTGGCGATCATGCTAAGGTTGCTGTTGGTGCTGCCACTGACTTTGCGCACTAGGCCTGCGCAACTTTTACGCGTCGTGGCTTAAAAACAATCGATCCGGATATTCGGCGAACATTCCCGACGCACTACATAATCGCGGAGTTTTTTTTGCCACAGTCACATCCACTATTTGAATGATAGATAATCTAGTTTGATGATTATATGAAATTGATTTATATCAGATTTATATCAAATTGATTTTTTTCGTTATGCACGATCCATCAAATCGTTTCAGTGAGTTGTGATGAGAACCCAATAATCAGCGCAATTATTAATATGCGATATTGGCAATAGTAAACAAAACCGCGGGAAGCCCTCTAGGTATTGGAGGTCCTCATAAAATAACCATCGTCGGTCACCCCCCCCCCCCACACACACTCACAGTTCATGTAAGGGGGGTTAATAAGCTTGTCCAGAAAGAGAAACCAAAAAAAAAAGTTACCAAACAAGCTCTACTGTATCTGGAAGAAATTATATTGTTCACATGAGATGTAGTCTGTAATTAATCTCTGTCAATCCAACATAGTTTAATTAATTACGTTTCTTGCACCATAATTTATAACGCCAACGTCTTAACATCCTTAATATAAACCTTGTTAACGTCAAAGCTTAAACTATCACGTTCAGTAACAGTAATGCTGATTATGTTCATGAAACAATTCGTTTTGCTTACGGGTAGTAGAATTCTCTTTCATAATTTTCGAAGGTGCATAAAAAAACATAGAAATGCCTAGCGAACTTATACTGGAAACCTAGGATAAATATTGCACTCTTTGTTGCTGAGTTTCTTTCGCCGGTTCCTCTCAGATCTGAGTTGTATGTTTCCGAAAAGATGGTAGATTTTTTCTTGAAGAAATCAATAAGTTAGTGTAGCGCATCTATATTAAATAAAGATTATTAATTTTGATTTTTACTGTTTTATATTATATTTTAAGGAGAAGTTTTGGAGTTCGATCAGGCTGCTGCTACAATGCATCTTCGTCGGCCAATGGATATCTCTTACTCAACAAAGGCTATACTTTTTCCTCGAAATTGATTCTTCACTTATTTTTTTGTTTGTATTTTTTTTTTTTTGTTTTATAAGAAACATCCTATCAAAAAATAAATCAATGCATTTTAGACTATTTGGCGTTTGACTTATGGTTTCGTTTTGCTTAACGTCAAGTTGAAGATAAGAAGTTCCTTACTCTTAAAGATAAGACATAACACCGAAAAGGAAGAAAAATATCTGTCACACAATATGAGGGACAATGAATAAATCACAATGTTAAATACATATAAAAAATAAATTACATGCATGCAGGCATACAAAGCCATTAAAAATTAAAGAAAATATACCCCAACGGCATGCACAATAAGTCTGTTACCATGTGACTATTTAAAAAAATATATAATACCACTATGTGGTAAAGAGATATAAACTGACAGATGATTTGTGGAGGTGAAGTATACATTCTGGATATTATTTGCAGGTTTTGTTGCTAAATTAAGAATAGACTTGATAGAATTGTATCCACATTGACGGATTAATAAGCATTTTAATGAGAAAGATTAATCAGAGGTATTAAGTGCAGAGCACAGACCATGAATAGTCGTATACAATGCCCGCTATAATCTGAGAATAATGCGTTGCTGCGACAAAAAATGTTATATAACTTTGGCCAAGCTGCTCACAACGCGGAAAATGAGATAAAAACTTGGTACGCTGCGAACGTTTCAAACTTAATGTTGGTGTTCGTTTTAACAATTAAAATACTACAAATGTGTTTCATAATTTAACTAGAATATATAAACTTAGCAAACCAATAGCTATGCTTGCTTTATTTATTATTTTAATACGAATCTACTAGTTTAGTTTCATTCGAATTTCTCTGACCTCTTAGAATATATAGGTGTTATTACTATTAGATACGACGGCTACTATGACTCACTATTGAACGTGTAAAAGTCAATCCCAGATGTACAAAGATAACCAATATTGTAAGAAATAATCGATTCCAGACTTTCAAGATGCGTCACTGCACCAGACGTCGTTAGCAAGTTGGCTCGCTTAGATACGGTAAAAAGTTTTTTTGCGACTGCATTCGCATTAACTTCGGTGATGATATGATATGATATTAATTAAGTTTTTAAAATACAATAAATATGCTATCAAAGATTAACATACATATGACAAGACATATTAGAAGATACATTTAACAAGAGTTATTTTTTACACGAATATTTTATACGAGTATAATGTTCTTATAATACTTACATCACATTTACATCAAACTTAAGTTTGGAAATGGAAACGAACGAACAACATTTTATAGCATAAAATGAAAATAAAAATTGGATCAGTATGAAATATTCTCAAATATTACATAAAATGTCGAGACATTTTATAAGAGAAGTTTTATAGAGGTCGAATTTTATATTTTATGATTTATATAAACTGTACTTTATTTATGGAACATCAAAATATTATTTCAATGTGTATGCACGTACATACGTTTGTAAATACATATCCGCTCGTCAAAAGCGGTTTCATCTTAAAAATAAAATAAAAAAATGTATTTGTTTTTGATAGGCTACAAGAGATATTTTTAATATTTTTATCGAATATTTTTTTATCTACGTTGTAATTGTATACATATATTTTGTATGTATATAGCATATATTTGCTTCAAACTCGTCGATTACTTTCTAGTAAATGAATAATTTTTCTATAATCACAATTTTACTCTATATGAATATAGTTTATTATAGTTAGACTGATATATTTAGACATATTTATAAATATAATAGCCATAAATCAAAATGATATCTTTCGATATGTTTTATATGTTAAGAGAAGCCATTCCCCTGGTCCTGTGAACTTTGTGCTAGTCAGTCTCGTTGTTCGCCACAACATACGAAACCTGTAACAATTTAAAAGGCAAATCTTAATTTAAGTTTTCATTAACACATATTATATTTATTTGTAACAAGTATGTACAAATATCATATGTACGTTTTTAATTCGGTAAATTATATGAAAACGCAAAGAGAACTCTATAAAAACTCGCACATAGTATTTGATTTCACAGAGCATATTTGGTGCATTTTTCCTTTGTGAAAAACAAACTTTTGACGGTCGGGGAAGCGTAACTGGAAAACGTATTAACTTTGTGATACGGAAGAATTTCGTATGTTTTTTGACCCGACACATTGACAAAAACAAAAAGGACTTTTTAATTCGAACATATTCAGCTTCCGAATTATTTATGAAGAGCAAGGAAGGACAGTTAGGTTTGCTTTTATTTAGGATAAGTTAGACACGCATAACAGGCATACGACCTCAAAAAATAATATTATCACCGAAGATTAACAGTCTTTAACCGAAATGGAAATACTTTTCGGAACCAATTTTGGAACGTAATGTTAACTAAGATGTTGTTCTTATTTAATATATATAAACCAAACCACTTTGCTTATTATATAAATGACATAAACAAAAGAATAATAACTGCAATATCAGTAGAACATCCATATAAAAAAGTCTTGGATTAACGACTGTCGTGTTACTTTGTTAGAATCATTAGAAGCAGGCGGGATCGATAGCTTAGGGTATCTTTCGAAGCACGTAATCGCTTTCACATATCACCGGGCTATGGCTTCTAGTCAATTTATATAATACTAGCTCGTACTAGCTGTGGCCGCAGTTTCACTCGCATTAAATTTGACCTATTTTGAGCTGCTTATATTGAAAATTTATTGCTACCGCTCGACTCTTTAGGGCGTAAGTTTTACAAGCTTCCTCACATAACAGACATTGGAAATCATTACTCATTTAAATTGCAATCATAATTCCTGAGATTATCAGGACAAGCTGTCCAGCTTTATATTATAAGCAAGATGCGCTTGCGGCTAGACACGCGTATATTTGGATTAAACAAATTCCTATTTTATACAATTTGTGATAATAGTTGAACTTAAATATTTATGCTCTGGTCTTTAGTGTCCTGGCTTATAGTTTGTTTTTTTTTTTAACGTATAGGTAGATGGACTGGCAAATGGGCCGCCCCATGTTAGGTGGTCACCGCTGCCTATAAAAATTGGTACTGTAAGAATTATTAATTTCTCTTTACATCGCCAATACATCACCAACCTTGGAAATTAAAATATTATGTCCCTTATGCCTGTAGTTACACTGGTTTATTAACCCTCCAAACCAAAACAGAATAACGCTACGTATAGCTGTTTGGCGGTAGGATATCTGATGTGCGGGTGGTACCTACCCAGACGGGCTTGATAAATATGTACTCTTCCTAAATAAAAGAATGATCTAAAACAAATGTCAAAAAATAATGTTATAAGGAGCTGGTATCTGTATACCATCTCCTTACAACACTATCTTGTAAATGCTTTCAACCATACAAACTCTCCAGCTATAATATAGAATTATACAAACAGTGTATTTGAAAAAGTAAGCTACAAATCTCTGGTATCTGTATACCATCTCCTTACAACACTATCTTGTAAATGCTTTCAACCATACAAACTCTCCAGCTATAATATAGAATTATACAAACAGTGTATTTGAAAAAGTAAGCTACAAATCTTACGTAAACATTTAAGCTAACTTTTTCCATCATATCTACAGAATTCATTAATATTTATAAAATTAAAAATAGATATATTTGAATACAGTGCAAAATATAAAAACCCGATGGAAACGTTATGACGGCGGCTACGTCGATGCCGAATATAATTAAGATTCATGGACTCAATTTATTCCGCTCAAACAAATTAAAACTGAAGACAATTGTTTGGATATCAAATAATTATTATTTTATTATTGCATCGTTGGTCTAGAGATATTTTAAAACGTCGAAGATGCTAAAGTCACAGGTTCGATTTCCGGATGGGACCAGTGAAAAGTTAATTGGTGTTTCTATCCCTCTTACATTTAATCACATATTCGACCGCCCAATATCAATACCCAGTATTGTTGTGTTCCGGTTCAAAGTAGTTCCAAAGGTTGGTGGCGGGTGTACGGAATGGTTAATATATCTATCGACGCCAATGTCCATGGGCGATAGTGACCGCTAATGATTTTATTAAAAACAAGCACAGTAACACTCAGTAACAGTCCGAAGTTAGGAAATTACCAGTCCTACACTCTAGTTAATCAGAAAGCCATAAAGCCGTTAGTTTAACATCACATAACTCTATTCGTGTCGGATTCCATCGATCAACGTTATATGATTAATATAATTATATACATCATTATGAATAAATATATATAAGCCTTAAGATTTTTTTTAAAAAAACATACTTAAATGCTACTAACAGATTAGAACTGACAAGAAACTCAATATTTATCTTCTTTATTGACCACCAGTGTTGTTCTAAGTTTAGGTTAATTTTAAATCAGGTTCCCTTAATTTAGGAGTTTTAGTTTAGTACGAACAGATGTTGCCTTTTACGTGTAATGTAGATTTACTATGACCAATTAACAGTGAACTGGATTTTCACGTTCGGATGTTTGATCACTTTGTGGAGCGGCTGTACAGGAGACTCTAATTAAATTCTGTCTCTTTTCAGCTACTTGATCACGCGTCACCGTAAATATCCTATTTTTGAACTGCACACAGAATGTAATTAATTTCAATATAATTTATTATACATAATAACAATTGTTCCCTTATTTTCTTTATATTCGTGGATTTTATTATAAAATTATTTGTACAATTGACAATGTTTTTATTGTGGAGATACTTTATAATATCTTACAAATGTATTTATATATATTCTGAAATATATCCTCATTTAGTTTGAACTAAATTAGTTGAGGTGATGGATGATAAATTAATTGTTTTCTTATCAATAAAACTAACAGTCTACCTAAACATAATTAATCAATTAAAATCATTAATTGTCGAGCTCATTAAAATATTTACATAGTTTGGCAGTTGCGATGGCCCAATGGTTAAACGCGTACGTCTTAACCGATAATTGCGGCTTCAAACCTGAACAAAGAGCACTTAATTTGCATGTGCTTAATTTATGTTTATAATTCATTTCGTGCTCGCCGAAGAAGTAAAACATCGTCAGGAAACCTGCATTTGTCTTGTTTCAATGAAATTCTGCCACAAGTCTATCAAACCAACCCGCATTGGAGCAACGTAGTGGAATTAGCTCCAAAAGTTGTCCTCAAAGACTGAAAAGGCCTTAGTCTAGTACTGGGACATTTACAGGCTGTTAAAGTCGTTAGCGGTATGCAGTTTTACTTCCGAATTCGTAGACATAGCTTGTCGTAAAAAAATGTATCACGTTTTATTTCTAATTGCATATGAATAAAACACACTATTATGTATAGAAATTCGCGCCGAAGTCGCAAAAATCTCAATATGACATTTGTTATAACCGCGCTGTAACTGTAGCCGGAAACGAATGACGTATTGAAAAAGTTTCAATGATTGCACGCCAACAATCACAGTGTTTTCGGACATGCATTTCGTACTTCACCATTTGAATTTGTGAATACGAAATATTTCATATTTGTTTTGGATTAAAACATTCTATGTTATGAAATATGTTCTAACGAATTGTAAAATAAAATATTCTTAAATAGAACATGTATGGTATTGAAGTATTTGTTAATATCTATAATTTTCAAGTTAACTAAATAGACTATTTATTTTTATTATAACTATTATTGATCAAGATATAAAGATTTTGCAACGATTTTCATTGGCCATTATGTGATTGTAAAACTATTTAAAACGAAATAACTTTCAAATTTATAAAATATCGTACTTTTGATATTTTTATAGAATATAATGTGAGCAAAATTTTATCAACTGATCATATAACTGATATTATTTGTTTAGATCTGCTGCTGTTCTTAACTTAATAATGAATAGATATATCATTTATGTAACGAATTTATTTATTCTTCACCAATAAATATCGATGCAGAATACCCATATTTATATAATTTAGTTTATATTTGTTGTATAGAGTACCCTTGCAATCATGTTTATGTATAAGACCCAAATGAACTTCAACATTAAATAACTTTATAATCAAACTGAAATCGACTACAACGAAACACAATGTACAGTTTTCGTTTTAGATTTAAAAGTTTATTTTTAAACCTAGATTTTATATTAATTTTGCTTTTAATAAGAAATTTGAACAACGCTCTCGTAACATCATATCCGACGATCTCAATATAAGTTGTGAAATTAACAAAGTTACACAGCACAAGTAGCGATAATGTGATCAAGCGCGCCAAAAATATTCGTCCTTTCGACATTATAGCATTAACGTTAGTAAAGGTCAGCCCTTGACATTCTACTGGAATGTTCCTTTTCATATTTTATTCAATTATTACGTTGGCGACATATTTCATTTTGTCTTCGGTATTTAAAATTTTAACCTTTTCATTATATACTCATACTGACAGTCAATATTTAAAAAAACAACTTTCTTATAAACAAAACTATCATAAAATGTATTAAATCAAATAAAATATTATTAATTCAATTTGGCTTTTTTTGAAACATCGTCAAGATTTAATGAAATATTTCTACGGTTAAGAATGTAAAAAAAACTAACAAAAAACGGCAAATACTCAGTAATTACTCACCACCACTCATTTATTTACATGGGTGAGTTGTTAAAGTTTACAAATATTGCTACATTACTTAGGGGTGCATTAGAATAATAAGCGCGAGTGCCTAAAGGGCACGGCTATGTTTGCATTAGTAATTGCGCAAATAATGTACGCGAGATATTATCTTTTCGCAAATAACGTATTTTTCTTTCTCTTTTCTCCAATAAATATCTAAAAATAAGTAACATATTGCTATACATATAATGCACTCCTTACTTTAATTTGGTTTATTGTATATTATAATATAGCACAATTCAGCTCCCATGTTTTATAATTATAAAACACATTGCACAATGCTTTATAAACTAAAACTTGATTAACTTGGTATTGAAGAGAGCCTTTATGTTATATAAGTGTACTTTGAATTGAATTTAACCGAGTTACTACCAGAATGTTTGCTATTCTCAATATATATTTCAATGTATCTTGTTCTTTGACTCCCGTTTTAAAGACGAACTGGGTCGTAAGTAAATTACATACTTTGTTTACTCGCTCCACAACTTGTTGACAATCGCGCAATTTGTACTTAGCCTTTACAAACTTACTCGTGTTCTGGAAGGACCATTTCATTCAAGTCGCATTCATTAGAACTAATTTTCTATTTCGAAAATTATTTTACTTAGTTAATAAAAATTAAGTGATATCTGCTTGATACATATCTTTAGCGTGAATCTTTAAATATATTTTTTACCTCAATTTTGAAGTTGTTTTTATATTATTTTGATATTAATTTCTTATTTAAGCTACTTAATGTCTGAAAAATTTATGATCAGTCTCAGTCACGACAGACAGGTCGTCTAGAGAAGGGGGAGAAGCTTCCTTTTTTATAAAAATGTCAATGTCATAAAAGAAACAATACATTATGAAGTGATATTACAATGTATTCATTTTTTTTAAGACACGTTTTAAACTAACAACCTGCACTAAAAAAGAACACACGTATATATATATATATATATTTTTATGGCATTGGTTGGCGGACAAGCATATGGACCACCTGATGGTAAGTGGTCACCACCGCCCATAGAAAAAGGCGCTGTAAGAAATATCAGAGTAGTCTAGAAACATATTATTAATATTGCATCGTAATTTGTTTCTTCAATGCCATCGATATAAAAAGATTTAACTAATCTCAATTACAATCATTTTTAAGACATTGAGCTTATTGTATATGTAGTTCTATAAAACATTTATTTATATTAAAATTTTATTTACAGGTGACACTGACGAGCATGGCTTACCCAAGGAAAAGGACAAGGGCTGCGACACGACCCTTTATCTATACCATGTAAGTCACAATTATACATTATCCCTTGAAATGATATATTAAATATACTGTAAAAGTCCAATTTCGAGGCAAAAACCTCTCTTTTACTAAGGAAAAGGTTATGTCTAAACGTAAAAAGCTGGTCCCAAGTGGATTTGAGGATATCGGTGTCAAAATTATTTCAGACGAGTTGGGTTCCCATTTTGTTTTCCTTCATCTAAAATCCCATGAGATATTATACATATGTAATTGAAAACCCTTGTGATCTCAGGCGAGTATAGAATTTATCAATTCAAATTACATAATTTTGTCTTAATCATCTCAGCTATATATCTAAAAATAATTCTTAAATCAGTATTTAATTGGTTTAAGTAAAATAATAGATTCAAAGAATTTTATAACTGCCAAATGTAAAATAACTAAAAAATTTCGAAGTTAGTTACAATGTATATTGATATGATTTAACCTAGCTAAGCTAAGCGAATTACAAGCTGTTAAATAAACTAAACTTTAAATAACTATTTATGACCAACTTCCCGATTTGTTAATTATTAAAAGCGAACATGTCGAGAGAAGATTACACGAGGAATTGGAAAAATATAAGTTTCCTGCATTCCCTTCAATACAACAATAAAGTTGTCATTACAAACAGGTTTGCACAACAATCAAATAAATCAACTTCAGACGTTAATAATATATAATTGTTATTTAATTTTTATTTTTTTTATAAAATGAAAGGTTCATTTATTCACTATCATCTGTGTGAATATTTCTGATACGGTATCTTAGACTATTATTAACGGTCAGTAGAACAAACATCGTCTGGGTGAATAATTTCTAGCTAAAATATTAAGCATCCAGATAATACATGCTTGTTTAATAAATCCACAGTGGCGAAATATTTTAAACGCCATTTATGCTTATAATGTAGTTAGTACCATCGTAAATGTTAGGATAATCGCCAGCACGTTGCTCGGCTAGGCAACGGGATCGCATCACACTTAATATTGTTTGCTCGGTAAATATCGTCCAGCCTCGTAAAATGTCGACAAGCTACGACGAAATTTTGGTCGAATATTTGTTTTCTTTTTACCCTGTTTGTAATTTTAATATCACTGTATGTCTGCTGTTTCTTCAGAGCTATAAATCTTACATTTTCCTCCCATCTTGTATATTGCTTTCTTAAAGATTAACTTCATACAATATTCCTTTTTCTTCGTGAAAGCATCTTACGTTTTCGGAAAATATTGTGCGCCCGTTTTTATATCATGTTCATTCATATTTTGTTTTTGATTTATATCACACCTTGTATAGTTCGAAGCTAAAACAATATTTTAAATACACATCTTAATTTAATCTTTATGAATGACTGACTTATAAACAACCTTTTATTCAAGTTTTATGATTCAGCTCATGAGACGGAAAAGTATTTAAAAAAGGTGTTTTATCTAATTTGGTTAAAAACTCCACTTTACTCGTGAACTTTATATTATCGCTGTCCACTTTTACTTTATAAACACGTTTAATAGATAATAAACCTTAAGAATGAAATTACAACGTATTTAATCAAGTATAAAAAATAATAAATTAAATATAAAAAAAATTCAATTATACCAAAACGTTTTTAGATCAGCAATCTGTTAGTGACCTATCGTAGCAATAGTATTCGCGCGTATCGCGTTCGTAGCATCTCTTCAAGGCATCGTAGCATCGTAGTGCTACGACCCAATTTCTTACATGAATAAACTTCTTCGATCTTACGCTATCTTAACTTGAAGAAATTTCAATTTTACATTGCATAAAAAAGCAGTGCATTTAAAAAGATTTTAAAATTGTTCGTAGAGTCGGCGAATATTTCTGTCTCGAAAATCGCAACACGAACGAAAATCGAACGCAATCTTGCAACTTGAGTTTCACCGGCCATAATGAAAAATAAAGTTAATATTTATTTCAGCTTGTCTTATTATACATTATTATGCTATAAATTTCTCTAAAGCCATTTTAAAACTGTAAGAAAAAGTAATAAAAGCGAGATTGAATGCGGGATCCGCCTGAATCCGCGTTAAAGCCATCATAATATGCCAGTACAATGTAATCGAGATTGGAATCGTACGCGAACCGAGAGCATGTCTATAGCGCTCCTTTATAGGCATGCTCCCGGTTCGCAAGAATATATCAATTAAAATAAATCTTCGAACACGTCTCCACACAAATAAATAAGTAAATTTACACCAAGGTATTTACGTATTTTAAAATGAGATGATATTGAACATTATAAACGCTATACAATTTTTCGGCTTAACCTAAGACAGAAGTACAATATGGATCTCATAGCGATGAAGATGACATCCTCCTGATCGATTTTGGTCTGGACGGTCAATCTTAAGGGACATTAGCCAAGTATGGAGGACATATAATATAGTTCAAAAATGTCTCAGGAAACATACATATGTTTGCATTACACATTGTAATCTTTTTCCCTCGTTCTTGTAACGCGATGAGACGGCAAAACCGACCGAAAATAATTCACGCGCAGCACAGACTTCCCATGATTTCCAAGGCATGGGAGTGAATTCTGAACGATTACGACGAACGAAAACGATAAAAAATACTGAATGCCCGCCTTGTAGACTATAGTCACTTTCACGGTATATATATGTTAATTTATTATTTTACTTTATGGCAATGTAGCCAATTTAAATACGACATTATTCCTGCATATGAGAACTATTCGCGGGTACGCTCGATGAGTTCACTTCGAAGTAAATTAAGGAAAAAAATTATCAACTGACGCTTCTCAATATATACTTGATAATGTTATGAATGTCCGTTATACATACATAAATGAATTTTCCAGAAAATTGTGATGCACGCTTTTCATAGACATAAACTTGTTACTCCTGTACACAGGGTTAGCGATTATTTTGTAGGACAGTGTATACGATTTTACAACAGGATCCTAGAAAGGTTAAAAAAACTTCAAAGAACATTTGTATGCTGAAGGTTTTTATAATAACATTAACGACTTTATAGATGCCTTAGGAATGAAACGATCGCCTCCAGGCCGCTTTGAATAATTTATCATTGGAAAAATATATTTCTTACAACAAAAAAATCGTACTGAGTTTCTTTCGCCGGTTCTTGTCAGGTCTGAGATGTTATTTTATGAACGGTGGTAGAATTTTGAGCAATAAGAAAAGGTAAAGTGTTGTATATAGATTTTTGAATAATCATTTAATTTTTGTAACTTTAAAAGCCAATTCTTATAGACTTTTGAAGTTTTATAGACATAGCCCTGTCATCGCCAATGAGATACCAACCTTTAAATCAAAAATGTTATTTGTCTTGAATCTGTAATTACTCGGCTCACTAATCCTTCAAACCAACAGAACAATACTAAGTATTGCCGTTAGGTGAAAGTATAAGTGGTCTACCCTATCTACACAAACGAACTTGCACAAAGCCCTAATATCAAGTTAATGCTCGGTATTGTATTGTCAAGTTTCAAATTGATTTTTATATAAAAAAATATCTTTTTCATGGCGTCGAAATGAAAAAAAAAGTTAGGCTTGGAATTTTTTTACTATGTTGGCGTCTGGCAGTCGGACGATCGGAAAATTCTGCCAATTCTTATCCATGTAGTTAGACACTGAACTGACCCCAATTAAATAAAAGTGCATATGAAAGAATACTGTCTTAAAATAATCAAAACAAATTCATTAAGTAACAATAAAAACCGATGAGAGTTATTTTCTTTTTCATACTTTACTATGTGGAACTGCAGACTTTGTCGACTTTAGATAGTTAGTTACACTTTCGTCGGAAATCCCGGAAAACGCCCAACCATTTTCAATGGTAAAATAGTTAAGAAACCTTTGTGTGCTAATGGTTACTATCGACTGGCGACTTTGTGAATGGTAAAACGCTTTAGGGGTAAAACGATTGCTTCCAGGCTCTTTTACATAAAACCGAAATAAGTTAGCTATATATAAGTGAAATATATGTATATGACTGTAACACAACTTTAACTTAAAACAAAACATAATGATTTTTTAAATTATTATAAATATACTAGTAGTAACGCCCCAAATTAATTAAGGAATTACTAATATTCCGATGTGGCCGGAAGAACATGGATGAGAAAGGCCGAAGATCGGGCGGCTCAGTGGCGCGCCTTGGGGGAGGCCTACGTCCAGCAGTGGAATGACACAGGCTGATCATGATGATGATGATGATGATGATGATGATAATATTCCTATTTAACCCTTCTTTTAAGCTTATCGCTTGTTAGGGGTGGAGACAACAATAGCCCAAGGGGTCAGGATCGATCCTGAGACTTTTTACATCGCTAAGCGGCACCTAAACCGTTGTGCTATTGACGATTCCGATTATCTAACGTCGTTTAAGTAAGGAGATATACATATTTAGATTATACGATACGCACATATAAAATGTCAAGTTATTATATAAGTAATATATCCCGATACAGATATTAATGAAACGACATTGCAATTTCAATTTGTAAAAACTACCGTTATAAATTCAACTATATACAAAACGCGTTAAATTGGCGCTACAATGTTTTGAAACGAGAAAATAATTGAACTCTTGTCCAAACCGTTTATCTGAAAGTCGATGCAATTTCACTGACCTCGTTTTCCGTAGTATAATATTCTTTCGAAAATATTGATAAGTATTTTCCGCGTAAATTCGTTTACCTAGATGAAACCTTGTTATATTGTATTGGTTTAAAGGCGGCCTTTTATTGTGTACATATTATGGCTCTTGGTTTTATTTTATTGTATATCTGTAACGGATTTTTTATTAAATGGGAAATACTAGCACTTGTTCCTGAACAATTTTTTACTATAAATAAATAAATAAATTGGACAACATCACATACATTACTCTGATCCCAATGTAAGTAGCTAAAGCACTTGTGTTATGGAAAATCAGAAGTAATGACGGTACCACAAACACCCAGACCCGAGACAACATAGAAAACTAATGAACTTTTTCTACATCGACTCGGCCGGGAATCGAACCCGGGACCTCGGAGTGGCGTACCCATGAAAACCGTAATGTACATACCACTCGACCACGGAGGTCGTCAATATATAGACTTACTCTTATTTATATTTTATAGTTATCAAACCTTAATACTTAGAACAAGCCCATCTGAGTAGGTACCATCCACACATCAGATATGTTATCACCAAACAGCAATACTTAGAATTAGTGAGTTCCGGTTTGAAGGGTTAGTGACCCAGTACAGACACAAAGGACATAACACCTTAGTTCCCAAGGCCCATTGGCGATGTAAGGAATGGTTAATATTTCTTACAGCGCCAAAATCTATTGGCGGTGGTAACCACTTACCATCAGATGGTCTATTTTCCATACACATATTTATTTATACATATCTTCTCTTACAAAACTTCTGTCTTCTGTCTGGATTGTCTGTGAGAGATCGTTATAAGAGAAAAAACCGCCGTTGCGTACTTTTTTCATTACATGTTGTACAAAGTAGGTATAAATTAATTAGAAAGTAAGGAATTTGAGATTGTTCTTCAGATTTATGTTTTAAAAAGAATATCAAGAGCCTCGTGAGTTCGTGGTATTCAATATGAAAGAAATATATCCTTAATATTCCAAAATTTTATGTACTTGTTACAAAAATGCTATTATATATAAACGACAAGGGCGGATATTGGGCGACCTTCGTAGATTATCTGAGGTTCTCAAGTTGAGGCCGAGGCAAAGCCCAAGAGCCATCAATACCAAAAGAAATGAAATGGTGCTCCGAGCTACTCACAGGGGTCAAGCATTCTTGAGTTACGCTTTGCGAATAAATTACTTAGTGTTCTCAACGTCTTCGCTCTTTATTATACTGCGTGGCTTTGTTCAAAATTTTAAAATATTAATACGAATAAACATATTTCCATTATTAATTTCGGTTATAATTTCGGCTATGTAATCTATCAATCAATAACACGCCACAGATTTAGTTTGATACAGCGTGTTCATACGATAATATGAAAACCGAGCGTATGATCTTTTTTATACCTACGGTGAAGTCATCCCATTCATACTTGAACATCATATTGAATTATTTTAAAATTAATTATGCAACTATCTCAGCAACAAAATTGCTTACCGATGGTACGTAATACCTCCATTGACACATGACTTCTCGATTTAGTATCCTAGAAGAGTTTTTAAAGATTACAACGCCACACTTACACGAAGACAAACTAAAGTAGCAGCGCGTGAAGTCGGGCACGCTTGGCCGGTCGGCTTATGGTATCTTGCCTACTCTAAATCTGTAACAACGAACGATCGAGCGAACTATTATTAACAAAGCTTCTCTACTACGTTGCTTAAAACAAACGTGAATATTAATATTTAAAAAATATATGTAAAGTAAAGAATTCACTCTTCTAGATTCTGAAGCAAACTCAAAACAGTTCGAGCCATATTTATTTATAATCACATATTAAATATATAAACCTTTAATTCACTGGCTTACACTAAATAAATTATTTAACTTAAAGGCCATTAACAACGATTACGTATTGAATTTATTGAATAAACTCGTATCGAATACTGAGCGAATGGACTTGATTAGATCGGTAATCCCAAAGAGATCCACATTTTAAATAAAGTGGTAGGTAACGGTGACAGTACAAATGGAAACAAATAGAAGAAGCCGAGTAATAAATGACTCGTGTTACGGCCCGCTGTTTTATTGCAAGTGAAAATTTACAACGGCTGTAACAGTCACCAGTTTAAAACGTTTCATGATTTATAATTCGGGTTTCAAACAAAACAACGGACAGTTTTAGATAGTGTATCCACATTTTGTTTCAATTATTTAAAGAAAATATATGTATATATTGTACTAAAATAGCTAAGGGAACTTTATTGAAGGGTTATCTTATGACGAATTTAAATTGTACCTTTGTCTCTTTTTGTTTTCAATGAGTAAGAAAGTTTACAGTTTGACTACGGATGAAGATAAATCTTAATAACAGCTGTTGTCGTTCGTCTACCTGTCCAAATATATTTTTTAAATATATGTCGTGTATTAAGCACTGGTTTTATTTTTGTTAAAATCCTATGAATTAAAACCAGACTCCTAGTTGATTGAACGATCACAACGTTCTTTTTAGCTTTGTTTTAACTATATTCAACGGTAATGAAAGTATAAATGTAGTATTTATATAATATGTATAAACATTTCATGGAAAATGTACACCATTATACCATGTACTACATTATAAATAATAAGCCTCTTGAAAGAATACAAATATGTAATAATACATACATACATATATGCATAAAAATTGTCGTCTTATGATATTTCACAATTTTCAAAGTACGTCGTTCGAAGCATACTCAGTTTTATATATAAAACGACGCCGTTGTAAGCGACGTTTCCGGTACTGAGGACCATTTCACCGTCTAAGGTGAACGATGGAAATAGTTCGTGAATAAAAAACGATCACTTTAAAGTCGAGCACAGGTAAATCTCGTATCAACGAGAAAAACGTAGTAGAAAAATTTAAATTGTAGAATTTATTATATGGTTGGAAATACCTGATCAGTCGCATATATAAAACAATTAATTTTATATTTTATATAATAAGGCAATATAAACATAATATTTACTGTGTAATAAAGTTCATAATTTATACATTCATGATCCTTTTTCGAAATTTAATTAAATACTATAGTTTTTTTTACTATCTCATCACAGGAGGAAATCGAAGACCGACCTCGAGCGGCCACATTCCTCAGTTCTCTGGCGGATTACTCGAACACTATACCTACTGCATCAGCAGCTGATCCAGATGCTCCCAAACCGGCACCACCAGCTCGCATGGGCACGCTTATTGGCGTCTACCTTCCCTGCATCCAAAATATCTTCGGCGTCATACTCTTCATTCGTTTAACATGGGTCGTTGGAACTGCTGGAGCTATTCAGGGATTTTTGATTGTGCTTATCTGCTGTTGTACGGTTAGTATCAATTGAAGTTTATTATTTTAGTTATTTAATTTTTATGTACCTATAAATACATTTTCAATTTAATTCTCAATCATATTTCTGTTATTTATCACCTCAGTAGTATTATTATTCATATCATCAGTATTAGTAAAAATATTATTTTAAAAAACAAAGACCTCTTGTCGAGTTTTTGTACAATGAGCCTTTTACTCGTAGACGATGCTTACTGCGATATCGATGTCGGCTATTGCTACAAATGGGGTGGTGCCAGCTGGCGGGTCATACTTTATGATCGGGCGTTCATTGGGTCCAGAGTGTGGAGGCGCAGTCGGAATGCTATTCTACACAGGCACAACCCTAGCCGCGGCTATGTATATTGTTGGAGCTGTTGAAATCGTTTTGGTAAGAAATTATCCTTTATAAATTTCATTTTAAAGATATTTATATTTTTTTAATTGATAGTAAACCTTTCAATTGCATTGCCAAATAAAACCAACATTTAGATAATGGTTGCTATGTAAACAAAACAGCGAATGTTCCTCTCAGAGTTTATTTATCAGGGACTATTGAATATTGAATTGACATTGGTAAATTTTCACTTACTATAAAATAATCGGAAAATACAAACATGTATTATGGGCTAATCCAGATAGTTAGCATTATATTAGAAATAAAATAAAAATAATGGTATTAAATTTATGAGACCTAAAATACAGCATAAAACCGATCATCCTAATATTTTAGCATACACTCATAAAACGGCAGGCTCTGCAGTATAGATGAAAATATTATGATATCATAAAATTATTCAAGTAAACGTGGAATTCCATTCGATCTATAATCTAATTTTGTAAAATACATTTAGATCTCCAACATAGTTTAAAATGTAATGTTATATATTTATATCCAGATTAAAGTCGTTAGTATTTTTTCCTAATTAAAAATCGAATGATCTGATTACTAGACGTACATGGCACCGTGGATGTCGATATTCGGCGACTTCACGAAGGATCCAGAAGCGATGTACAACAACTTCAGAGTGTACGGCACCGGGCTACTGCTTATTATGGGCATGGTGGTGTTTGTTGGGGTGAAGTTCGTAAATAAATTCGCAACGATCGCACTAGCCTGTGTCATACTCTCTATAACCGCTGTCTATGCCGGCATTTTCGTCAACTTCAATGGAAACGATAAACTTCAGTAAGATTAAAAAGCTTCGTACTTAATATATCCATTTCTTTGCATTTTTTCAAATTACTTACTTAAAAAAAAAACAATTTTAGGATGTGTGTACTTGGGAAGCGCTTATTGAAAGACATACACATTGAAAACTGCACTAAAGATATCGGCGGTGAATTACATCAATTATATTGTGCTAACAATACTTGCGATCCCTACTATCAAACACATGAAGTTAGCATCGTTCAAGGCATTAAGGTACTTACTAAATTCCAATTCTTTCATTATCTGTATCTTGTTTTTCTTGATCTATAACTTTGCATTGAATATCGTAACAGGGTTTATCAAGCGGAGTATTTTTCGATAACTTGCAAGATTCATTTCTACAACTCGGTCAGTATGTGGCATATGGAAAAGAACCCGATGATATTGAACAAATGGAACGTCCTACATACAACCAGATTTACGCTGATCTTACTACTACGTTTACGATTTTAATTGGAATATTCTTCCCATCTGTAACAGGTATACCATAATACTTATCACCAGATAAATATAAAAAAGCACATTACACTAATCATTGTTTTTCTCTCTTTAGGGATTATGGCTGGTTCTAATCGTTCTGGTGATTTGGCTGATGCTCAAAAAAGTATTCCTATCGGTACCATCTGCGCTATCCTTACAACATCGACTGTTTATTTGTCTTGTGTGCTACTTTTTGCTGGAACTGTAGACAATTTGTTACTCCGTGACAAGTTAGTAAAATATTTTATCAACTTCAAATATAAAGAATTATTTCACAATACCTATATTGCTATATAGGTATTGTGTATTAATTATTTATTAATAATTGACATGATAATTAAGTTTCGTTTTTTAATATCCAGTTATTAGCTCTTGACTTGTTAAGCAACGGTATTAATTTTACTTTCAGATTTGGTCAATCTATCGGCGGAAAACTTGTCGTAGCTAATATGGCGTGGCCTAACCAATGGGTTATTTTGATTGGATCATTTCTTTCCACGCTTGGTGCAGGATTACAATCTTTGACTGGAGCTCCACGCTTACTTCAAGCGATAGCTAAAGATGAAATTATACCGTTTCTTGCTCCGTTTGCCGTTTCTTCGAGCAGAGGCGAACCTACAAGGTTACAATTTAATTTTAAACTAAAAACATATTTAAGAATTATAAAACTAAGCGTGTTTTATACCAAATATTTAATATTTTAATAAATTAAATAATTCAACAGGGCCTTACTTTTAACAATGTTGATCTGCCAATGCGGCATCTTACTCGGCAACGTCGATATCCTCGCCCCACTACTTTCGATGTTTTTCCTCATGTGCTACGGTTTTGTCAACTTGGCGTGCGCCTTGCAAACTTTGCTTAAAACCCCAAACTGGCGACCAAGATTCCGATACTATCATTGGTAAGTTTATTAATTGATTAAATGGTGTAGAATAAAACATTTCGATAAATCGTTAAAACTAAATATATTTAAAAATTCTAGGTCCCTTTCCCTTGCTGGCTTAACGTTGTGCATCTCTATCATGTTTATGACGTCGTGGTTCTACGCTCTCATCGCTATGGGTATGGCGGGACTTATCTACAAATATATTGAATATCGAGGGTAAGATCAATAATAATTTAATTAATATAAAATATCATTCTTATAAATTACAGAAGTCGTATAAAAATTAAAATGTTTTCAAATTTTTCAGTGCTGAGAAAGAGTGGGGTGATGGTCTACGTGGTTTAGCCCTTTCAGCTGCTCGTTACTCCTTATTGCGTCTTGAACAGGGTCCTCCACATACAAAGAACTGGCGCCCACAAGTTCTTGTACTTGCAAAACTGAACGATGATCTCAATCCCAAGTATCGTAAAATGCTAGCCTTCGCCAGTCAACTGAAAGCTGGTGAGGCACAATTCTTTTGGAACCAGTAAACGAATTAAAAATATTTTTCTTATGTGATATCAAATATATTTCTCAAATTTTCTAAACAGGTAAAGGTCTTACGGTCTGTGTATCGGTCTTGGGCGGAGACTTTACACGCCGGGCAGGTGAAGCGTCTTCAGCCAGGCAGAATTTACGGAAGTGCATGGATGAAGAAAAAGTGAAAGGATTCGTTGATGTCCTTGTATCTCACAGTATTTCTGATGGCTTAAGTCACTTGTAAGGGCATTTACTTATAATTATATAAATATATTCCAAAATTAGTCATACTATGACCAAATAATGAGGTTATGGATTTTCATATTTTTATATTAAAAGTTTTTTTTTTTACACCAATATCAGCGTCCAAACAACGGGTCTTGGTGGATTAAAACCCAATACGGTGATTGTGGGATGGCCGTATGGCTGGCGGCAATCAGAAGACGAGCGCACTTGGCAAGTATTCTTACACACCGTAAGAGCTGTCACGGCCGCGAGAATGGCAATGTTAGTGCCCAAAGGGATCAACTTCTTTCCTGATTCGACAGAAAAGGTATTTTTTTGATCCTATATAATGCATTTCAATCATTATTTGCAGACATACATTACATATTAACGACTTAAAAGATTTTTTCTTAAATAGACTCGCAATTAATTATGTTTTTTATGGTCTTGTTGACAAAATTATATAAATATTTCCTATATTTTTTGTAGGTGTCCGGTAACATAGATATTTGGTGGATTGTTCATGATGGTGGTATGCTGATGTTGCTACCATTCCTTCTAAAACAACATCGTACTTGGAAGAACTGCAAGATGCGTATTTTCACTGTTGCCCAGATTGAAGATAATTCTATTCAAATGAAGAAAGACCTGAAGATGTTCCTCTACCAGCTACGTCTGGAAGCAGAAGTAGAAGTCGTTGAAATGGTACTTAAGATAAAATGTGTTCTAATAATTATCTTTAACTACTATGATAATCATAAAATACCAGAACAATGCACTATACTAGTAACGCTAGTTCATATTATACATATATTGCTCATCTGGGTATAAGCAGATGCACTAAGTTGCAGATAATTTACGTTGTGGTAGGGCTTTCTGCAAGCCCGTTTGAACCAACCAACCATTCATCATATATTTTACCACTAAGCAGCAATACCTATTATTGTTGAGTTGCGGTTTGAAGGGTGAGTGAGCTAGTGTAATTACAGGCACATGGGACATAACAACATAGTTTCCACGGTCGGTGGCACATTGGCAATATATGGAATGGATAAAATGACGTACCGCGCCAATATCACCACTTACTAATAGGTGGTTAATTTGCCCATAAAATGTATTTAAAAAAATTTCAGACTGACAGCGATATCAGCGCTTACACTTACGAAAGGACCTTGATGATGGAGCAACGCAATCAAATGTTACGAGAACTCAGACTAAACAAGAAAGAAACTCTTGGAATGGTAAGTTGAAACGAAATATTTAAAACTTTAATATTAATCACTAAAATCATTGTGGATATAAAGCTAAAATTTTCATATTAGCTGTGTATTTATTAAGTGTGCTATGTATTTGTACAAATGAAGCGTGGCTTGTTCAACTTCACAATATAAAGTTATAAATAATTAATATGCCGTTTGTCTATCGCTGCCGATACAGATGCAAAATTTGGTGGACTATCGTGAACAAAATGCTGAGGAGAAGTTGCCTCTGGTAAACTGGATACTTTACCCTCGATCGAGTCCACTTTTAATATGCATTTTAGAACTTATTCGTTCCCTAATATTTTATCATTAGTTCTCGCATTCCATATCATCATCATTACGCCCTGGCTTCACGATTGTTTATCGTTACATTACTGAGGGTCTGATTTCTTGATCTTTGCTTTCGAGTTGCTTTTGTTACCTTTGCCTATTTTATTGTCTTCTATGTTTATTTATATTCATATCATTAAGCCAAATCCCTTACTCTGATTATCATTTAATGTATAACTGTTTGTTTCTTCTCATCCGCTAAACTGCTTAACATTCACTGAGCATTTGTTGGCTTTCGGTGTTAACTCTCTGTTTTTATTAACCACATATTTTTTAACCATGTCACAATATTATTCTTCTTAATGTGGTGCACTTCTTCCAATTAGAAGTAAATAAATGTACAATAAATACACTTAGATTGTTTTTTTAAGGTAGTTATATGTGTTTTAGACAATATTTAAGTGTTTTCTACTTTAGAAATTTTCTAAAAGTTTTAAAAACTTATATTGTAGTCATTTATGTACGTAAAACTGTTAATTTACAGTAAATATCTCATCATTCTAACGACAAAGTATTAAAAGATATTTTTTATAGGTACAAGCTATCGTAGACCACCACCATGCGGATATCAAAACGGCTAGCAAGGTCCGTTTCGCTGAACCAGGCTCCGAACCTGCCCCTGATGATGCACCATCTCCTCCTCTTGCTGAGATCGATGACAAGGACAAGGACGAAAAGGTGATTGTTAATAAAGTTAATATAACATGTGGTGCGCTAGCTGTAATTACTCTCTTGGAAATGAGATAGGTTACAGAATAACTTGAAAACCACGCTAATAATGTGGGTAATTAATACAGTTAACACGAGATTAATATTTATATGTAAGATATATCGAGTTACTTGTATTTATTTTAATCTAAGGATATGAATGGGTTTACCTGAATCATAATTCCTTTATTTTTCTTTCCGAAATAATTTAAAACAGTTCTGAAAGTTTACTAAATACCCCCAATTCTTCAAACAAAAATAAATTAATCATTTGCTTTTTCGTGTTCTACCAATCGCAGCGTTTTATTATTTTACTTTTCGTGTTTTTGTTTTTTTTTTATTTCTCACCGAGCTAAAGCACCTTAGTCTTTGATATTATTAAAAAATATATAACCACAATAATTATAAATATAAATATTCGATTTTATTCAGTTGTTGAAATAAATTAAATATTGCTTTCAATAACTGAATAAATTTATCGATAAGAGATGTAAATGTAATTAATTGATACTACTGCACTGCTTAATCATTTTATTTTTATGATTATGTTGGTCAACTGCATGGTATAGCTAACCATAAAGAGTCCTAGCGAATTTACACACGGTGGTCATATGTTTGCAATTAGTTCATTCACATTGATTTGTTCACTTTAGTTTCTCATACCACATTAGCTAAGAGTGGATGTTTGAATGTCAGTAGTCAGTGATCGTTTTACAATTTAAATAATATATGACATCCCGTGTTTCATTCGCCTTGAATCCGTCATGTGCAACGCTCGGTACGCGATACGAACAAATTTAAACGAAATTTCGAAATGGAACGATGAAAAAATTGGGGTAAATATTAGGACGAATTTCGAAGTAGTTTGTTGCACATAATCGATTCAATGTGGGACTCGCCCGATGAACGCTCGCAGTGTGAGTCGCCGCCGCCTGACGCCGAGAAACACAAGGAAGGCAACCCCAACGGCGACGTGGGTAACCCCAAGCCCAACATACCCAACATTACTCCGTAAGTCAAACTTTATACATATTTCATTTTAAATAATAATAAGAATAAAATTGTAACATATCAATATTTTTTCTCCATCGCAAAATATCCTCCTATCATATATAAAACTTACTGGTGACTTTGGGAAGCCCGTAAATATGTACCACCCACTTTACAATTCTTCCATTGAGCCAGTGTTATTGCAAGCACAGAGGATAAAACAATCTCTTCCATTGCTTAGCAACGCATTTAATTTATACTGTTAGTAATAATTAGTGTCCAACCGAAATTTCGGTTTCGACTTCGGGTGAAATGGTCCGAAGTTAGGGCCGAAGCTTAAGGTTTTTAGTAAGCGCCAAAATTCAACAAGCTGTTACGATTGTGCAAGAAGGCAATTGAAAATATGTGAAGAGGGTTATACTGAGTTGCACCGGCTGGTCACCATCGCCAGTTGTTAATCAAAACATAACATTCTCAGCAAACTTAACTTGTATGATATAATGATAAGTTAAATGACCGTAACTTGTTGTTGATAACACTGTTTTTTTTTATAATTAAATTATAATTATGACTTTTGTTTTTAATTTACTCATATTTGTAAACAACAACAAACAAATATTTTTGTATGTCCAGTATCACAATTTTTAACCTTCAGTCGGACAATAACTAAAAAAAAAACATGTTTATACTTCACTTTGAAAAACAAAGAGACAATTTATTAATTTACATATTAAACCGACTAATATACTTTTTTATACAGTGACGAGGGCACTGTTCGACGAATGCACACGGCTGTGAAGTTGAACGAAGTGATTGTGTCGCGCTCACATGACGCACAACTAGTCATACTGAATCTACCTGGCCCTCCACGCGACACCAAACTCGAGAGGGAATCTAACTGTACGTTGGCAAATTAATGAGTTTATCTTTCATAAACACAGCTATAATTCTATTTTGAACTACGTTAAAAAAAAAAAATTAAAATAATGTATATTTTTTACGAAAAATTTAATATATGTATGTAGCCGAGAGGACTGGTTCAATAGAGTCGGGGGTTGGAATCCACAATCTTTGATTACACCCACGTCATCTAACAACTGGACCAGATTGGCTGAAAATAAAATATTTTTCTCTAATATTGATAACTTTTTAAAACTACAGATATGGAGTTCCTGGAGGTGTTGACGGAGGGTCTAGAGAAAGTGCTGATGGTTCGTGGAGGAGGACGCGAAGTGATCACTATCTACTCGTGAACGCGCACCGCGTATACACTCGCCTCCGTAATATTAATCTTTTTACTACAAGAATATATGTTGAACTATCAGTGCAAACGTTCGCGCCTTCGAATGCAATTTACAAAAGTCTACGTGATATGTTCGTAAATGTTTCATACTCTGTTTTAAAGGATCTTAAACGGATCGAGATCGCGTCTTGTTGATCGGTATGTAAAATTAACAATCGCATAATAAACCTGCCGTGGATGATCGCAGAGCGGTCTGAATATTATGTTTAATAGTTCGTTTGTATAATATATCGTATTTACTTACGACTACTGAAATTATATTAATGTTCGTTTGACGTGTAAATGTTAGATTAGATCTAAATTTTGTTACATTTGATGCTTAGTGGTGATTTAATTAATAAAAATATATTCACTGTTGTATACATACATATGTGTGAAATATTCGTAAATCTTAAAGAGCCTTAACTTAGGTTAGCTCGACGTTTGTTCCGTTACTATTTAGATTAGTTGTAAGTGGGAATCTGACTAAAGTTACCGACACGCCTCTAAAGATTTTTAATGTATCTCTTTGATTTTTTTTAATAATAACATTTATAATGTTGATGAAATTGTAGATAATATACAATCATGGAATATTTTATCTAAATTAAATTAACTTTGTAAATAGTTATTTTGTTCTAAGAATATTGTCTGCTCAAGTTAAATATAACATGGGACTGAAGATTGATGAAATTTAAATGTTTACTTCCCGGATCATTGTAGAGACACTAGTCTAGTCATTTACAGACGATGCAAATTTGTTAACATTTTGACTATATATTTTTAATTGTTATTTTATTAATCATTTTATTTGAGATTTAGTATAACAAACACAATGTATATTTTACATGATATTCATTTTCATAGTTAAGTAGAACATTGTACGACTTTTACGTTTCGTTTTTATTCATAATGTCGAAACCTGAAAATTATTACGCACATTCGCGTAGTTAGCTGATTTCTTACTGTGATCATTTATATAATGTTTGTGTCATCTCTATTATAATGTAATTGACACCCATATACTTACAAAATGGGTGTTTTATTCATAAGAAAATTATAATTCTTCTTATATATAACGACTTAAAGGACTATGATCCTTGTCAAGATTCTTAGTTATAAGGCCTACTATTAAGAAATGTTCGAAATACTATAAGTAATTACTGATATAAATCTGTCATTATCGGAAACGACTTTGCGTTGAGTACAGAGTAATGTAACAATTTCTTCTCACCTTTATACTTGCTAATGACAGATATTAAATACTATTAAAAACCGGTATTCGTAATATCTTTTAAGTACCAAAGTCAATGTTAGCTAAGCGATTTTAAAGGAATACTATTGAACATTTAATTTATTTGTCATTTAAAAAGACAAATCAATCAAAAACTACGTATTTATATTGTGTCTCGGATAAATAATCTACATACTTAATCAAATAAAATTGTCAATTTATGATTTCGGTATCATTATATAAGAAATTAATGTAACGAGTATTAGGTTACTGCCAAATAGAAATCGATGTTGTAATTCCTAGTCCTTAAGCGATTAGGTAGTTAATTCTAAATTAATTCATCATTCGAAACTTCATAATAATAGTAAATTAGATTGATTGAAAGATAGTTAAGTATAGTGCATGATCAATTTTGCGAATATTAGACTATAAATTTAAATAGATTAATTATTATTAAATCCTCTGAATTATAGAAATTAAAATCTTCGATGGCAGTAACGCTGTTTTGAAAAATAGGTAAACATCTAATTTGCAATGGACCTGTCTACGTTTACCTGAATATATAATACCTGTATCATACAGTATTAAATTGTTATGTCGACCGTACTACTCATAAAATCTAAGCAAAAACATTAGTGCAGGACAGAATATATATCGATTATTGCTTTATTTTTCGAAACATTGATTAAATTAAGACACCTTATTTAAGCTGCAGAATGTTTGAAATTTTGATAATTTTATTTAATATATAAAACTTCTATGTATTTAACTAAAAAAACTGCCCAAAACTACTTGTATAACTAAAACCACAAAATCCGACGAATGTTAGTGACAGATTATAAATATGGTAATGTTAACAAAATTTATAATGAAAACCTTTTTAATCTTTGCATTTTTAATAAATGCTTTAAAAGCGAATAGTGCATATTCTTAACGTGGCTTATATCGATAGAGAAACGATCGTTCCATAAATTATACTTTTTTTTTTAAATATGATTCTGTCACAACATTACCGGATTATTTGTGTTATTTTTCCGGCAATGTGAAAGAAGTATGAATGGCGACCATAAATTGTCAACAAAAAAGTATGCTTGTAGATGTATTGTGCCGTGATTTTTAACGTGATACATTTTGTGATGTTCATAATGGAATGGTACTTGAGGATTGAATAAACAGATTTCACTTAATAAAATTAAGTAGATATTATATCTATAACTAAATTTCAATATATTTAACGGATTCTTTAAAAGATTATAAATAGTAAAGCATATATACGTGGATGTGTTCTTCATCACTTAGTGATATAAAATATACAGAATCATTATAATGTTATAGTTGACATATCTTCATTTTACAAAACCATAAACAAAAATAAATATATTTATGAATAATCTATTCAACTCTTTTATGCCTATTAATAGACACTGATAAATTTTTGAGTCGATGTTAGATTAAACATAACGTCAATTTCTTTTCACGATTTGCACACCAAGATTTTAAAAAAATACATTAAAAAAAGTGTAAATTTTGTTTAATGTAAAACATTTTGACAATTATAAAACGAAAAAATAAAAATTTCAATCGACCGCATTAAGTCCACCATTGTTATGTGCCAAAGTTCAAAATTAATCTAAAAAAATTAGATTCGGTGAGATTACCATAATCTACTAAGTAGAGTTACCATAAGAACATAAAACAATTTAAAGTTCATTGAACTTATGGGTATATTTACAATTGATTTTGAAAAAATATTGTGTGGTAGAAATATTAAGTTGACTAAAATAGTTTATACTTGTACACCATACGAAATGCACATAGATAAACCTAAATTTCAAATAGAAAGAAATATCGTGTTCGTATTTTCAATCTATATAAAGATACCTATTTCTAGGATAATTTAAAAAATAAACATTTAATGAATGTACCTAACTCTATCGAGTGTCTTGTAACTTAATGAATAAAAATTGTCTATTTTAGATTTTAGGCTGTGAGCCAGCGTAAAGTTTAAACACATTCATTAAAATTTTGATATTTCAAGCTAGAGTTGCTGTGATACACCATTTGGCTATAAAGTATAGAGTATTCGTTTCTGGCTATAGCTTTTATTGATAAAAGCTAAATGTTTATCAATAAATGAAATAATATATTTGATTTTACCCAAATCTAGTTGCAAATATCATGATTTGTACTTCTGAACAACATTTCTAAATGAGAAATTACTTTCGTTTCGAAAAAAATAATAAAAATAAATAGTGATGTAGAATAAATTCGTATACTTTTTTAATTTGTTTAAATTAAACCTTTTGATCTACAAATTTATCAAAAACTACATAAGTTTTCAACTGTAAAAGCTATCTAATAAATTAATAAAATAATTATCTATTCAAATAATAATTCTAGTAAATTAGAAAGTGAGTAAATTTAAGGAAAATGTTATGAGTATAATAAAATAAATTATAATAATGAACGAATTATTTATTTAACACCCCCTATTCAATTCTAAGAAAAAAAATTAAAAAAACAAAATACAATTTCGTATAAACTTTGAGATTTTCAATTTCTCTCCATCGTTGACTATGCCAGTAATCTACACGAACAAAAATATGGAAGCAATACAATAGACAAGACGATATTTTAGCCAGTGGAAATGAAAAAGAAAATTCATATCTCATTTGTTCTTACCTTGATTTAGTTCAAACTAACAAATTATGCCTTGAAATGACTTAAAACATCAATTCTTAAAAGAACCGTTTTGGTCATTTAGCTTTTTTCCTTTCGACTGACGATATCAATACTATCAAATAACTTGGAACATGACTATTGTAATGTTTAAACACAATTCCCTACAGTAAGCTAGGTACAATCTAGTTATAAGTAAAACAGAAAGTAATCGAAATAAAAATATTTAGGCATATGTTCAAATAAAACCGTCATAATTTATTAAATGTTTGTATTATTATATCTATGCTAGTAATCGAATACATGACTTATAAAATTGCATGTATATCAGGTATTCAAATGACGATTAGTATAACATTTTACTAACACTACCTCAATACGGAAACAACTGTACATATATATTATTTTAAACAATCCAATAAATCAATTTGTCTGTACCGGACAACACTATAAACACCTAATTCGCCGCTTGAAAATAACGTTTTCCAAAAACGCATAATTTAAATTAACTACTTACTTTTTTTAAAAAAAGGGGTTACCGTTACTCCACAATGGCCGCACTTTAATGGATGCTACGATGATGATATACATAAATAGTTTTATAAATAAATCTTTTATAGAATATCGCTTACGCGAAGAGTTTCTACATTGAACTGAGAGGAAGACAAAGATTTTTGAAAAGTTTAAAAATAGATTATTATAAATTGTTACCCCTCTTAATTGCTCCTTCAAAACAAATTTCAGTTGTTTGATATTTAGGTATTTGTTCAACAAATTTTGGAATTTTTGTACATTATGTATATCACTAAAACAAGACTAGAAAAATAGTTCACTTATTTTAACTGTACAATTGTACCAAAATATCCCATATATATCACAAAGTTGATGAATACTTTTAATATTTTTCAAAAAAAGTTAAATTGTATTTTTATAAAAATACAATTTAACAAATATTCTAACTTTAAGCTGGTGATATTTTCTATTATAAGTTTCAACTAATTCTTCTAACAATATAGAACTAAATATAAATTTTACTCTGAATATACAAATTCAAGTATCATAATTACCACCTTTAGAACAATAATTATCAAAATAGATAAAATATAATCATTAGGCAGGCCACAGGTCTATTAATATGTGTTTGGTTCACTTATCACAAATGTTTGTTTATTAATCAATGTATCTACTTAAAGAAGAAAATACAATGCAAGTAAGAAGCGCATCTGTAAATGATTTAAAACTTAACAAATACACTATTTGTAGAAAAAAATAATGAATAAATGAACTGTTGTTATACTTATTATATATATTATACATATACATCTTCGTTTTATACGCTTTTTTTTAATTTTAGAATTACATTAAAAAGGCAAAATTTATATGTGAACCAAAGTTTAACCCATGAAACATGACATTATAAGATTAAAAGTGCATTAACAAATGATCTGACAACTAATCCACATATTAAAGAACATAATAAAACTGATATATGTTTTATGTACTTACATTTCATTTTATATATAATTCCTGTTTATTTACATTAATATAACTTACTTTATAACTAAGATAATTTTACGAGCAAGGTTCAGCATTGTTGATTTTCTCTGTGAGATATTTCTGAAGTGATACCGTATCATGAGATGTATAAAACTTACTAAGTGATGTGTATTTTAAACTTACTACTTTGATACCCAGTATTTTTAATTGCTTTTTCTTCATGATCTGAGGACCAATTAACTGTTCACAATCAAAACAATAATGGTCAGGCAAATGGATGAGAATAGCTATGCTACCATTTCTTATAGTTGGAGATTTCCAGTTAAAAGTATTATCGTCTTTTCCCACTGGGTGCAACATTACATCAATTAAGTATGTTTCATCAGAACAATAGTTTGGTAACACAATACCTGTTGATAATTCCATAGATACACCAATTACAGATAAAATATTATCCTTAATCTTTTCGAGAATATTTTTAATTCTACAGTCTTGCAACACTGGTTTAAACCATTGATCTTTTGGTAATAATGGACCGGAATATTCTTTACACTCTAATGATAAGGCCGTATCAATTAAATGAAGTTTTTTCAAAACATCATTATTATTTACTTTAGCTATATATTCTGCACTAAATATTTTATATACCAACTTCAATGGGTATTGACCACAGTATATGTACGAAAGAATAATTGAACTCAGATCATCAGTATTAATTTTGTAACAATTATCCAGAAGAACATCTTCCACTGACATCCAAAACTCAGGACTAGGATTTGAGTATAAATATCCAAATGGGTATATAAAAGATTTTAAAAAACTGGATGGCACCTGTTTTATGTTATTTAAAAAATATTGACTGCAGACATTGAGTATATGTTGATTGCACAATTGAAACTGCATACAATAATTCAAAATACCTATGACTAAAACCTGTGATTTGATTTTTGATCCTTTATGTTTCAAGAACTTTTCAACAGCTGCCTCAACTTGCTGATCTGTGTACTTCAGCCGAGTGAACTTTGTAATAATATCTAATAATTCATCATCATCTAAAGCATGGATGTTTGTGAATAACCAATGTCCCAAAACAGGGAAAGACTGCAATGAAAAGTATTTTTCTGTAATGAAAATATTAATAATATCTAGCATAGCTTGAACTTTGATTTTAGACCATAATTCAGATAATTTCTGTTCTAGTAATGCTACAATAGTTTTTTTGCTGACTCTCAATCCTGGCAGAACTGCAAAGACATGCACAATATTAGTTTCATTTATCTCTTTCTCCTTATCAACAAATCCAACCCACAACTTATCAATAGTTTCCGAATATTTTTGTTGATTATTATTTTTAATTAGGAACAATGCGAAGTCACACAATTGTTCTAAAGTTAACTTATTGTCAATTACTCTTAAAAATAACTCATCGCAAAACTTGTGTTTATGAGGTTCCATAACCAATGAGGTTGTCCTAAGTACATTAAGTATTGTTTGGGTGTCTTCAGTCTTCATAACAACTTTTAACAATTTTTCTAATATAGCACCTTTAGCAAAATTTATATGAATATTTTCTGTTTTTGGCACATACAAGTTTCCATCTTTTTCTAAGTCATATATCCTTTCAATAGCTCCTAATGCAATATTCGGAGTAATTTTAGTACATTTTGTTATTAATGAAAAAACTTCACGTAAATCCATGCATTGCTTAAACTCTTCTTGTATCAAATGATAACTGAGAGAGTCATTTGTAGCTCGTGGAGTTTCGGTCGACGGAGGGACATTTAAATCTGCTAGATCTTTCAACTTCCTTACAACCACTGGTAATTCATGTACGTTGAATCCATTCTCTATTAAAATCGTGCTGTTAGTAAATTCTGGATCATAAAATTTCTCGTCACTAAACGTACGAGTAAAATAAGTGTAAATCGATGAGAGCGAATTGCAATTGTTTGCACATGATAAAACATTGTTTCTTGCTTTTGAATACGATCGCCACAAAATAAATGACATTTCTAGTAGAATTGCAAGCAAGCAAATAATAATTCTCAAAAGAAAATTAAAAATGTAAAGTAACTACGACATTATTTATTGAGCCATTTTATGTCAATAAAAACGTCATAACAATAATACTGAAATGTCAAAACAGATAACATTAAGTTATTGATATGTCACTGTCATACTGTCAATAAATCTGTATCCCAAGTGTTGTACGTAATGATTGTGGTAACTAATAACTGAGTAGCCTTATATTCAAATAATTCACTGCTATTTTTTTTAGACATTATAATAGGAATGAGGTATACAATATATGTTAAAATTATATACAGACGGAAATTCACATTGCGATTACAAATTTTGTTTTGTAAGGATTTATATGATTTCAATGATATACAACTGTACAATCACGCTGACAAAGATACTAACTGCTCATATACATTATACAAATCGCAGTTTTGTTCAACAACATAATTATACAGTAACACTTATTCAACATTCGAATACATTTGTATAAAAATATGGTGCATTGCAGTGCGGTACCATAGGTTAATTACAAAAAGAACACTAGAATGTTTTTAATTTAATCTGTAATTAAATAGATTCTGCTAGTTAACTAATGCAATCGACCCCACAAAAGATGCTAACAGGGCGCAGATTATTTTGCCAGAGATGTCAAATGTCAATTTGTCATATACTGCCATTTCTGATTTTTCAAATGTCAATTGTTATATAATATTTGTCATTGTCAGTCGTCTCGTGATTTGTTGTGATGATAGTCGTCAGTTAATAATAAGTACCTCGTAGTAACTATTATTATTTTAATTAGGTAAGTTTTAAGTTGACATTAATTTTAAAATAATGCTTTTTTTACTTCTATAATAACTCCAAATGTCTAGTAATTCTTAATATATATATACATCCTTCTTTATTTTTTTTTTATATATTTTAATTTTGGTTAACGTAAAATAATTAAATATCATTTAGTGTTCTTAAATTAGGATATAAAAAAAGTTGATTTCATTCATCTCGTTATTTAATTAATCTTTAATCTATTTGACTTTTAAAAACATGTTATTTCTATTTAAGTTGTAAACACAAAAAAACAAATCATGTGCTACTGAATAAATTAACTTTATCTGTATATTATATTACAGAAAAAAGAAAATAAAAATATGCCGGAACAAACAAAAATTGTAAGTGAACAAAGTTATTAACGTTACTTAATAATTTGTAATTCTTTTAAACATACTTTAACTTTATATTCTACTATATTAAAATGAATGGATTGCAAAATTTTAAGTGAATTTATTGACTTCATAGAAATATAATACAAATTATATTTATAATAAAAATTTATAAATAATTTAAAAGATGCCAATTTCAATATGTTAAAAAAGGCATATAAATATATAATGATATGAATAACAGAATGATAAATGAGTGGAGTCAGTTTATTGTGCTGATTGTGTTTAATTAACTATGTATTTTAATTGCTAAAAATTAAAAAATACCAGTCTCTTGTTAGTCCTTGTTAATATAATATGATTAATTTATTTCAAATAACTACATTTTGTGTTTATTGATTTTGATGATCTCACAAAAATAAATATTTGGAAGGCAACAAGAAACAGTATCATGTTCTTGTCATTATAGTTTTCGTTTATTATATATTTATAAAATTAGCTTTCTTGTATTCATTTTTTTTAAAAAGTAGTAAATATTTAGTTTTCTTTATTATAAATATTTGTAATTTTGTTTATAACATGGAATAAATGCTATGTTCACAGTTTAACAAACCATCAAAACATTGTCAATCGTAATAAAAGCATTGTAAACAAACATTGTTACAGATATACCAAACATTGTGATAAGTAATACAAACAATTACTAATCAAGGTACTTGACCAATTGAAATGCTCTCTTTTATTGTCAGCAATTATATATAGAGGACATTAATATACAAGGTCTAACAAATACCTTATTCTATGGTAGGAATCTCAGTACATTATTAAATGTAATGCAGATAAGAGGTGTTAAGATTATTATTTATTTATCTTTGATAAGAACTTGTTCTTTTTATCTAATTTTATCAATTTTTTCGTGATATATATACCTGTTATTACATATATGAAAGTGTTTACATAGATGTCAATTGAGACAGTGTTGGGTTACGATAGTTATGTAACTGCTAAATTGCATATTGAATTTCATATAACAGCACAATTGTCTAGAACTCTCCCATATTGCATATTCAGCTTGCTTTATGCTAAGACTATCATTACATATGTAGTAATCCCTTTTATATAAGTGTTATCTTTATACAGTTTACCTTATCATAAGAAATTTGATAATTAAATACAGACATTATAATAAGTGCCAGTCTATGGTGGTATGCTTGTGTATTCCTAGATCGACAATAGTGTAATATTATAATTCGTGTTGAACGTTATTTTAGATGGGTAAACAGTTAAAATGGGGTATAGCTGGAGTGGGTATGATCACTCACGACTTCCTGACAGCAATGGCATCATTGCCGGCTGAACAACACAAGGTCGTTGCCATCGCTGGCAAAGACCTAGATCGTGTTCACAGATTGGCCACGCTCCACAATATCGACACGGCCTATGAAGGCTACGAATCCATTGCAGCCGACACCGACGTTGGTATGTTTAGTGTTATTTCGTCTCTTGCATACAATATGTACATTTTGTATAATATTTCCTATTCCGGACACACCAAACTAACGTTCGATTTTCCTTTTCCTTTTCCTTATCAGTCATTCCTCGCGAATCTAACGTCAAGGGCGCTTAGGGCAATTCTAATTTTCCTTCTATAAAAAAACTATCGCTGGCATGAATCAATCTTAACCTTGCATATATGTATATTTGAATACTAAAACAATATACGATGCCCTCATTATTTTACGTCACAATTATTATTATTTATCTTTCGTTCTTTTTTAATAATTTTGGTTTAATTTTCTGGCATGTCGCATTTTATTTTCAGACATAGTTTTCGTCAGCGTCCTTAATTTACAGCATTTTGATGTAGCAAAAATAATGTTAGAAAACGGTAAACACGTGTTGTGTGAAAAGCCTATGGGTATGTCATACAAGCAGACAAAAAGTCTGGTGGACTTGGCGCGCGAAAAAAAACTCTTCCTCCTCGAGGGGATGTGGTCGAGGTTCTTTCCTGCTTATGATGCTTTAGACAAGCACATTGCGAGTGGTGGGCTTGGAGACATATATCATGTAAACATACAATTTGGGGTTGAAATTAACGACATTGAGAGGAATTTGTAAGACTTTTTTATTTTCATACTCTGCTCATATATCACATATATCTATGGTCTATTTGCTTTATTTAACACATTTATTTTATTCACATCGTTCATTTTTTTTTTACAAATGACACATTTCTTCTAATGTTATTAATTATAATAAAACCATTAATTATTTCAGAATGAAAGACTTAGGTGGCGGCGTTGTGCTAGACTTGGGTATTTACATGTTACAACTTTTGCAATTCGTGTACAAGGAGCCGCCAGCGGACATCATGTGTACGGGGCACTTGAGTAAGACCGGCGTCGACGAGTCCATATCTTGTGCTATAAAGTATAAAGACGGAAAAACTGCGACTATAGCGGCTCATACACGAGCAACTATGGCCAACAGAGCTGAGCTCACGGGAACAAAAGGGACACTTTTGGTAAGTATTGTTAAACTTCAGTAGATATAGGACTCAATTACCTCCTATTTTTTTATAGTTATATATACATGCATAAACTGCCTTGTTAGTTTAATTCAGAGCTCGGCAATTCCTTATATCAATGTGACCGTAGATAGATATTCGTAAAGATTCGTTTTCAGTCAATTTAAAAAAAGAAAGAGCTTACTTGTTTTTCAGCAATTGAGCTGGGATTTGTTTTATTCTTAAATAATGTGACCATTTTCGATTGTTTTAACTGCAGTGTATTTATAGGGATTTGGCAGAGATCACATACTTTTTCATCCAATTCAGTTCATTAGATTCTTAGTAATGGTAATGGATTTAAATTAAAAGTAAGAAGACTAAACACTTACTGACATTCTCCCAATTGCCAAAAACTTTAACGCAAACTATTTGACATACTATACTGACAATATAACTGAGGAGTTATAATTTTGTATTTTAAATTTCATTAGATCCTCCACTCAAAAGCGCAATCATCATTATTCGATAATATATTTTTTTAATAATTTTATTCTGTCAATACTTTAATGACGAAAACAGTTAAGGTAGGAAACAGAGGCAGAATTGCAAAAAAATAGTTTTTTTTCATTAATCTATAAAATCACTTTTAAATTTGGATGTGGTTTGACATAACTTAATTCTGACTAATTTTGTTTTAAGACACATTTCTTTACAAACGTATTTTAATATGCGTAGTAATACTATCGAGAAAGTATTATAATTAATTATATTTTTAAATACCTAGCGGTAAGTCAATTTTTTCTTTAGGCAAATTTTTACTTCTAATCTGATCGTAGATAAGAGTTTGAGTCGGGGCGGTTGCTCTCTGACCTCTGTCTTAATAGCCGTTTTAAGTACAGAATTTAATTTAGTTAAATTATTTAGACGATTCAAAAGCTTGTCCAAAATCTCCTCAAGTAAAGTTTAATATAATTTCCATTGCATGGTATTTTCTTTTAACCTAAGCTTTACGACTATTAATTAGGGCATACATTTAAACTGGGACACCATATTGATATAACCGGTGACGTCAGTTGGCGTCGTCCGTTTCGGCGCCCGTCACCGCCCGTCGCGGCCTGATGTCGCCCGTTGTCGCCCGTTGTCAATTATCGCATCGTCGCTCGTCGCCATGCATCGGACGAAGACACGTGTGATGAGATAAGAAATGGTGGTGATGGAATCCTGCATTATGCTGTGTGTGCTGTGCTCTGTTACAGAGAGTCGTGCGGCCAAGGTGTTTGTCGAAATGCTTCGAATGGTTCATCGATAAATTCTTATCCTCTTAGTAATTAACAACATGGACTGGGAGTATTTCGAATTTAATTTGACGCCTCTGATCACTACCAGTTTCTCGGATTCGCTTATTATAAACTGACATCGAGTAGCCGGTGATTAGGAAACAAACGTGAATAATCTTGCATTGGTTAGGTATGCATTAAACCAATTTGCGAGACATTCAAAGAGCGAATTTAAGTTTTGTTCGAATACGAATTTCCACCAGCGTCCTTTGTGGTCATTTTATTTCGGTTTCTTTGAAATAAATTCCTAGTTGTTATACATTTTTGGAAAGCTAAGAAAACGTTTATGTTTTTAAAATAATCTGCAGGAGAAGTTTCATAACGATTTTTTGAGTTTTTAAGGCATTTTTGTGGAAAAAAATCAAAAAATTTTTGAAATAATATCTTTTTCCGTCTCGCATTTTAAATTTGGACGGATAATTATTGTCTTAATATTGACAAATAACCAGTGTTAATTCGTTTTTATAAATCAGATTTTTATTGATACTTTTTTTTAAATAAATTGTTGAAGTTGCATTTTTGATACTTGATAATTCAAAAATGGTTCACTTTTGCATTATGCATATGGGGGTTAAAATTATTGCAAATAGTTACCCCTATCACCTCCTAACGGGAATACGTCGAATTACCAATAACCCTTTATATTCAATTTTACAATTTAGTTAGGATCAAATATGCGTCTTCCACATCGCAGCATATACAATACTATTGCGCCAATAGAAAATAATTATTGAAACACAAATGTTTGCAATTGCACACGAGCGACTCATTAAGTTTCATTGTAAATACTTTTGTAATCAGGTTATTAAGAATTGTATGTTGCTTTGGTTCTAAATATAAGAACTAATAGTTCGTAACTTATCGCTGATGTCTTTATACATTTCTAAATAGTTATACGTATTTATGTATATTTTCTCATATTGTTTAGTCTTTTCAAAGTTTACTATTCATAAAAAATATCAATATCAATATCTTAATTGTAACTTAGCTACTGAACTGTTTATGTATTTAAATTTTATTTTAAATTTCTATTAAGTAAGTAAGTTAAGTCAATAAGTAAGTTTTTTTACATTGGATATTATTTTGAATTAATGTTGTGGGAATTTTAAAGAGCGACCTTTAGTACGAATTCGGTCATGTTCGAATACGAATTTCCACCAGCGTCCTTTCTGATCATTTTATTTCGGTTGCTTTGAAATAAATTCCTAGTTTTTATACATTTTCGGAAAGCTAAAAATTTATGACATAATATCGTTTTCCAACTCGCATTTTTAAATTTGGACCGATAATTATTGTTAAAATATTGAAAAATATCGAGTGTTGAATCGTTTTTATAAATCAGAAGAAAAAAGTAGATTTTAATCAAAACTTTTTTTTAAATAAATTTTAGAAGTTGCAATTTTGACTTATTTTGAAAAATCTAAAAAACGTGATAACTCAAAAATGGTTCACTTTTGCATCATGTATATGGGGGTTCAAATTATCGCAAATAGTCACCCCTATCACCTCCTAACGGGAATACGTCGAATTACCAATAACCCTGTATATAGATTATGAATCTGTTCCCTGTTGCTTTGCCCGGGCGTGTGGGGCGAGTTGCGATCTTAGGTAGCCTACGTCCTTTCTGTAGGAGTAAACGTGATAGCGTGAAAAACAAATTATTCTATTCAATTAATACACTTTGAAAGGCTAGCGAAATTTTGTTCGACAAAAAAAGCAATATTTTATAGGCATACCGGATACCGGAAATCAGAATTTTGACCTAAAATAGTATAAAGTAACTACGGCACCATCGAGACAGTTGATCATTATTATTAGATTGTTATAGATAATAAATACAAACTAATTTAATGTTATCAATAATTAATGCTATAAAGCCTTCAGCTACAATATTTATACAAGTGGTATACTTTGTATAAATATGTATTTGAAATGATATGTTAATTTTTTTATTTTTAGTTGGACTACTTCTGGTGCCCGACCGTTCTTCACATATCGGCGGCTAACATTACGGAATGGACTTTACCTAAAGGCAAATATAAATTTCACTTCCATAATAGTGCCGGTCTCAGCTACGAAATACAGGAATGTTGGGATTGCATCAGTCAAGGTATATATATATAAGTTTAATCTATCGTATATATATTTTTAGATATCGACATAATATTTTCATGACCGAACTCAAACGATTTCCGAAACTCTAAAGCAGATATGAATATGAGAGTAAGGAGATCCTATTGATTATTTATGTACGAAACATTCGCATCCACCAAATCTGCTTTCGTGGGTACTTAAATATTTTAAGAAATTCTCAAGTCCATTAAAACAAAAACAAATCAAAGATTTTAAATTATAATGCAAATTATATAATATTAAAATGCTCGTTCCAGGTTTGCTAGAAAGTCCAAAAATGAATTTAGACGAGAGTATACTTCTATCGAAGCTGAGCGACACAATGAGGACGCAACTGGGAGTACTCGATAATGCACTTTAACGTAATAAAATAAAGTTCAAAATAAATTAATGCCAGTATAGTATAAATTTAGGCTAGACTCGGTGGATACGATGTGATTACGAGAACAGATATAGAAATTTAAATTCCATTAATCATGTTCACCGTACAAGTACAGTATTTACCTCAACTAACTGTGATTCAAGTGTGTTGTGACACGTATTATAATATTATATATTTTAAAAATATACATGCTAATTTATTGTACTCGAATGTTTTATTTGCAAATGATTGAATACTATTTTTATCGATTGCAGTGTTCTGTGTGCGTTCGAACTACTTAAAGTTTATTAACATGATTAGATGTTAATTGTGAGACACGACGTTGTCGAGAATTCATTTTAAAATATTAAAATTGTTGTATGGGTGTTTGTTGAATATTATGTTTTACAATTAAACTTGAGCGAATGGATTTAAATAAAATTTGTATCGATTTATTATAATCGATTGTCTATTATTTGTTTGACACACATTTGTTTGATAAAATTTTACAGAGAAATTCCTTATAGGACTTATATACATAGGTGAGCACTAAACGAGGATATTTAAAAATTCGTCTGAAAGGATAGTTAAATGGAGGCTGAAAGTTAGTAGTAAATTCATAATTTCTAACTTTTGTTATTTTTATAAATTAAAAAAAAATGTGACAGTGGTTTTGAACTTCCATCCCAATTTTCAACGTGTTGTGTGTTTTCCTGCGTTTGTGTACGCGAGCATTTTCATTTCTTTTACCTTCAGAATCACACGACCGCGGAGAGACACACGTACCATTGGTTACATACTGTCCGAGGCAAAGGAGTGTCCGTAGTCGAATACAAAAAATAAGTTAATTTTGATCCGAACATGTTCGTCGACACCGAGACTGAAGTGTTTTTTAAACAAGTTCGTGTAGTCTAGTCTAGTGAGTCACTAAATACGATATTGCTATAAATAATATACATGAAAATAAAACGTGTTCAATAAAAAAAATATACATAGTTAATACCTGAAATACCATCCCTTAGTGATGTAACATCTTAACATTTACTATTTTTGCCTTGAGTTACCGATATTAACACAATAGGATTTTTAACTACAATATTAGAAAATAATAACTTATTAATTATATAGCAACATTGATTTCCTGTCATTCAAATATCTATTATGATTATTCGTATAATACACGATAGGCTATTTGAGTAGTTTTTAAAATCCATTTTATGTTATTTAGTAGAGGTTAAGGAACCCAGTAAAAGTTGTTTTGTTTTTAATTCTAGTACATATCTGCTGAAAAATATCAAATTAAAAATTCCATATTTGAATAGCGCGCGAAAACGCTACTTTGACAATATGGCGCTGCAATGGGGTCGGTGACGTCACTTTCCTGTATTGTAACTGTGGCACATATAATCCACATACAGTAGGCAATTATTATTTTCAACTATCGTTAATAAATAACCATTTTAAATCTCATAATATATACTGATACTTATATATATATATATATATATACTTATTTTCGCATTTTCATATTGCCTATTATACAATAATATACGTGTGTATGAATTTTGAAAATACCTTATAGTTCTGCATTCGGATGAATGATGCTCAGCTAAAATTATAACGTTTTTATTAAATGTAACGATTCAGTCTGTAGGCAGAATAATGACTGCCCGATCCATGCTTGAAAATGTTATCGCGATTTAATAAATATAGAAACATACATGTATATTCGACCCGTAATAAAATATATATCGACATATATCGACATCGTCGACATCGTGGATTTTGAGTCGGCATGAAATATTTTGCGAAACAGATATTATTATTTAAGAAAATGTTATTTACGTCCTTTGCGCTTAACGACTCTCACACGAAATACAAATGCTCTCCCATTACACGAACTTTAACATATGTATTTAACTAACAAAATAACTACTTTGCTTGAAAAAACAAGATAATTATTATGTTCAAGGTTAAATAAAAAACTTTATTACTTTGTTACTATTTAATGGGGACGTATTTAAATATATAGCTATGAAATCATAATAAAAGTACAATTATTTAGTTACAATACATTTTCAATACTAAGGTACTTGCGTTTTTCTTTATGAATAAATAATATTATGATATTATTTTTATATAAAAAATATATATTAATTCTAATAAGCTTGGAACACTTTCTGGATGATGCTCGCTCCCTGTCTCAGTTGCTCCTCGGAGATGACGAGGGGCGGCGCCAGGCGGATCGTTTGCCCGTGAGTTGTCTTCGCCAACAGACCCGCTTCTTTTAGCCGGAGACAAATATCGTACGCGGGAATACCTTAATTAAAATTATAATTATTACAGAAACATCCCTAAATTCGATTATATTATAATAATATGAGATACGTACTGTCGTGGACATCGATGGCAAACATCAGTCCCCTGCCGCGGACGGTCACCACCTTGGACTTTGGGATCTTCTCCAATTCCTCGCGGAACACTTGTCCCAGTCTCTCTGAGTTTTCACACAATTTCTCTTCCAACAATACCTGTTTTATATAACGTTTTACTTGTGTCATTTTAATCTACTTATACTAATATTATAAATGCGAATGCTTTCACGGCCAATAATTGATGAAATTTTGTACGAAGCAAGCTTGAACTTCAAAGAAGGACATAGGGTACTTTTTTGTCTAACGGCTGATGTCCATCTCCTCAAATGCGAACGAAACCGCGGGCGACAACAAGTTAATATACATATATACATCAAAGTATAAATAGTACCCCTAGGCCGTTTCAACGAATTTTGATAATTGCGTTGCAAGAATAATAAAACCGTAAAAGTGTCATACGATATAATATGCAGTAATCGGAAATCTAATACGTCGAAAGTTAAAATTTGCGAGTGACAGTTTTGCATAATTAAAAGTAGAGTAACTTAATAATTAGGTACCTGATGATATAATTATACCTCATCATACATTTGTCTTGGAAATGTTTAAATTACTAATAACTTTAGAATAATGTATATTTATGTAGCTGTTTAAATAAACTTGACGAGTACCTACATAATATTATAAGTGATAATTAGTGTAACTTTGCGACTATAAATACTTTCCGTGTTACACTTCAACTAAGATTACACTTACAAAAAAATATTACAACTCTTAACGTTACATGTGTAAAAACGAATGAACTCTTTATTAGTGAAGTATAACTCGTTATAGGAGTATAAGAATTCCATAGATGCTAAGTCTCAAGTATTTACAATAAAAATAGAATATAATAATGGTCACTGATATAGGTTCGGCTCGTCTAGTGTATTTTAGTTACTTCCATAATATAACGCAAAATATACGATCTTTCTTCTACAAAAGAGGGTCGTTTGTATATTTTATACCCAGATTTCTTAAAGATTAATAATAATAATATTAACTGTCACGCTTCATTATATAATCAACAGCATTATGTATGTTCATAAAAATATTTTTTCCAAAAATAATAAAATAAAATGAAACATTAATTACCTTAATGGCCTCCGTGGCGACAGCACACGCAAGGGGATTGCCGCCGTACGTCGACCCGTGTGTGCCAGGCTTTATTACCTTTAAGAATATTTAATTCGGTATATAATTTTAACTGCACATTTTCAATGTTATAAAATTAACCTGAGTACCTTGGAAAACAGTATCAAATAAAATTAGACAAAGATTATTTACAGCTTAAATTATAATTGTTTGAATTCCGTAACGAAAGATAAACTTACACCCATGACGCTGTTATTAGCTAAGACAGCTGAAACTGGAAGTACTCCACCACTGAGAGCCTTGCCCAAAATAAGAATGTCTGGCTTCACTCCTTCGTGTTCCACCGCCAACAGCTTGCCAGTTCGCCCTGCATGATTAATAAGTGAAAACTGTAAAGTTATCTAATATATATAAATATATTCTAAGCTTTAGAGATACTTTATGATAAAAATTAGGTGCTCGAGATGGTCGACTCATATGAAGATAAAAATATGAGACGACCAACTCGAGGACAACTCGCGCAGATTGGTCTAATTAAATAGCTCTTCCCAGTTTACTGTTACACGCTTCTGTCCTTTTTTCAGAAAATCAAGCTTACGAAGCGAAAGTGATTGTAAAGATTTTACACTACAATAAATGCGTTTGTTTCGGGAACGAAATATTTTAATACCATATGCGTGTTTCTTGCTCATAAAAGATTACAGTGAAGTTGGCAACTAAATTCATATAAGTTAATTTGCTATTTAGTTATGAGTTCGGTTATTCGATGATTGAAATTGATTCTGGGAATTAATTTCTTTATTTATTGGCTCTCACATCTCACAAATCATCATAAAAATCGGTTCATGCTTAGTTTGAGAAACGAAGAAAGTTCATTGGGCTATTTTCGTCTTTGCGCTTAAATGGGTGTAAAATAGACGTATTAATAATTCGTCGCAAACCCAGATAGCATTATTTAGAAGAAGTACCTACATTGACAAAATACAATTTTTTATAAAAATCATGTGTTTTCTAGACGCAGTCTAGTCTTAATTGTAAGATATAATATAACCTTTGTGTCATAATGCAATTTTTGTGAACCAACTTTTTATTCATTCTTATAGTAATATAATAATAACATTTGATTAATTGTACCTTTTTTTTATATCATCTATCAGGAATCGATTGACTCGACGTCGTGATAGAGATTACTCAGATTCTTACCTAATCCAGTTTGCACCTCGTCTGCGATCCAAAGCACGTTGTACTTTGTGCAGAGTTCTCGAACTTTCCTTAAGTAACCATCATCGGGAATAATTACACCAGCTTCACCTTGAATAGGTTCTACCATAAATGCCGCTACTGTTGGATCTTGAAGCGCTTTCTGAAATATACGTTTTTTTTTTGTCAAACAACTACTATACATACAAATCATATACATATCGAACAAACAAAATGTATAGAAAAACTTTAATTAATTCTTAAATGAGTATGTAAGTATATTATAAAAACATTAATATTATTTAGGTACAGACTTACTAATAAAGGTGAGACTTGCAAATATTTGCGTCTTTCCAGCAAAAGTTTATTAAAATGTTCAATGATATGATATGATTTAAGGATAACTTACGACACTTGTAATTTTAAAGTACATGAACACATGTGTTTATATCATCAAGTGAATCACCTCTAGCGCTGGAATGTTGTTGTACGGAACGAGTTCGAGGCAGGGCATGTAAGGGCCGAAACCTTGGTAACAAACGGGGTCCGACGACGAAGACACGGCCGACAGCGTGCGTCCCCAAAAATTACCTTCGGCAAATATTATCTGAAAAAAAAAAAAGAACAAATCTATAATAATCTGTAAGTAGGGTATAATCTGATAAATACCACTTATTGCGCAAATTATTCTCCCAATTTTAGTGAGCTCCCCCTATGACCTAGTTTCTCAGATCGCTGTACCGTTTGTAATTATTGTCTCTATTACCAAACGTAAATACAAACGTATACATTTTATTATCAGAATTGCAAAACATATGATTCTTACGTTGCATAGCTATCCTTGTGCATAGCCTTCTTTATGTTATCTTTTTAACCTTAAATAAATGATGATACGTTTTAACTGCTATCAATAAAAAAGTATTTTAACTATATTTATCAACTCATAATACGATTTCAGATTATTATTAATAAAGATTGTATAAACGCATAAAATTAATATGCTTTGTAATATCCAATATTTTGAATACTATAGTTAATTTTCACCTTGGCCTGGTCCTTTGGTATCTTTTTGACATCGTAACCCCATTTCCGAGCTATCTTGCATGCACTCTCCCCGCCCTCGACACCAGTGTTCATTGGCAATAGTCTGTCATAACCCAGCAATTCTGTCATAAACTTCTCATATTTACCAAGCTGGTCTGAATAGAATGCTCTGAAATTAAAAAGTCGTCATTAATCATAATCATCATTGTTCGCCTCTCTTTCCTGTTCCCTGATCTAATATTTATAGTCTGCCATAAACAGCTTGGCACTTAAAAAATAAATATACATATAGTCATGGCATTTGTATGCATTTAAATAATATATATGCATTTCCCATAATGCTACCTATCTTATAAAATTTTAATATCTTTATTAATTCCATTGTAAATGAGTACCTATCTAATTATTAATTTTATACGTAAATAGTAAATACATTTATAACTTAATTTCACATTTTATTTCTTGGTGCTGAATTATTTCATATACCTGTTTAAAATACATAACATTTATATATAAAGGTATACGTTTTCATACGTATATACCAAAGTATTTGTACGCGTGAATAAACTGTTTTTCTGTGAAAGGATTAAGTTTTCATTTATAAAACAGAAACGTTTCTTCCTTTGCTTTCTAAGGTCGCCGGATAGAGTATACCGCTAGTAATTAATTCTACCTTTTGTACAACAGTTAAATATAAAAATATTATTATTATATATATAATATTAAATATAAAAATATTCGTAACACATACCTAGACACAAGTGTCAATTTATCAGCCTGTTCCTTGAGCGCTTTTACTATTCTAGGATGGCAGTGACCTTGGTTCACAGCTGAGTAGGCGCTCAAAAAGTCATAATATTTCTTGCCTTCTACATCCCATACGAAAACCCCTGAAAAACAAAATATTTAGTTTATTTTTCAAGTGCGGCATTTATAGGCTGCAAAAATTAAGTACCTATATGTATAATAACCAGGGTTCGAAAAAATCCGATTTTTATAATAAATATCAAAAATCCGATTTTTGATATTTATTATAAAATATCAAAAGAAAACGAAGCGAATTTCATTCTGTAAAGTGTAAACACTTAAAAATGTGAAAGGAATTTGTAAAATAATACAAGTATCGAAATACCACATTTTTTATTAAAAAAAAGTAACAAAGGAATTAGTGTCTATCTATTTGAGAAAGAAATTTTCAATGAACACTTAAAAATCAAGTACCTTTTATTATTATATCTTCATTTGTTTGTGAGATAAATCAATTAATTTTATTTTAATATTAATTTATAATCGACTAATCATAAAAAGTAATCATTCAGAGTCAGGCTTTAAGCATAGACCTAGGAGTGTTGTTCAGAAGATAGGAAAACTTCAATTGATATATATCGTAATATAAACAATATATATATCCGCGAACCCTGATAATAACATAGATATATACAAGCAAAACCATCGGTAAAACATGTCAGAGATGTATAAGGTATAATATATTAAAATATCCAAAACGCGTGTCATAAGTTTTATGTATTTATAGCCTTATATTCTACCGCCAAACAGCAGTATTCAGTTTTGTTGTTTTCCGGTTTAAAGGGTGAGTGAGCCAGAGTAACTACAGGAACAAGGGACATACCATCTTAATTCCCTAACTTGGTGGCGCATTAGCGATGTAAGAAATGTTTAATATTTCTTATAGCGCCATTGTCTATGGGCGATGGTGACCACTGACCATCAGGTGGCCCATTTGCTCGCCCGTCATACAAAACAACTTTATTGGTTTAGTAGTTTTTTAATTAGGCATTACATCGTCTCCTAATTTATTCATTTGAGAAAATCATACAAATATTTTGACATAATCTATATCTTTCAACAGTTAATAGGTATGTTTTTGTAATAATTGACATTGCCTTCGTTTAGAACTTTTCATGTGTGTAAGATATAATTATAACTGTATTTGTTCACTACTTAAGAGGAAGATAAGAAATAATAAAATTTCCAGTATAGTCCGCTTTCTTGAAGATAAAACAATACAATCAAACAACTCTCACTCGATACAATGTTCTAATACCTACATTTAAGACTTATTGTAGCCTTTATTAGGCCACATTCGCACCAATATAAATTAAATATAGTATAATTAACTTCTTTGGCAATTTGCAAAAAAAAATCTCCGAAATCTGCCACCAACATTACTTTATCTTTTTCTACTAATTATTCCAATTTAGGAGCTTGCTATATTCCAATGTGGAATATTGAAGCCATTGGACTGCCTCACAAAAGTTCTATCATAAAACACACACTTACGACGGTGAAGTGAAGAACAAGAAACAAAAACGTTTAGGGTTAACCAAGCACGACATCCCTGCAATATTATTTATATACATTTAACATCTCTTTTTTTCATTCGTTTTGATATGTATCTCCTTTGAAAATTAATTGTATAGTTTTAAACGACTTAATTAATTAGAATTTGTGAAAATACTAAGTCAAAATATACGATTATCTATTTTAAATAAACGATATCTTTCAAACGCGACGATCGATACCGATGTAGTTTGAGGCATTCAGCAGGACGTCATGCTCTAAGTACTTAGTAAAAACCGATATTTTTAAATAAAAATTATAGCTAGAAAACAGTATCAGTATATAAATATTCCTGCTATTATTATTATTTAGGTATCTTTGCTTTCATATAATTGAAAGTACGTTTTGTATTATTCAATACTTTTTATAAAACGCTTACTATCTTAAACCCTATTCAAATAATTTAGCCATTACGTGTTATGTACAAAAACTATTTACTTAGATACTTTCTTAAACAAATGAATTTAAACAATTATCTTCAAATTTTAGAATATTATATATAAATTACTTATTGATTTTCATCCTACATATTTTGACTGTTATTAAACCTAAATCCAAAAAAAAAAACTTAATTATTTGTACTGAATAACATATAGAATCACAGTTCTTACACATACTGCGCGGCTGAGAGCTCCGGAAACAGAGAAGAAGTGCTTCAGATAGCTTGTTTTAAGTTAACGCTGTGATAGCTAAAAGTAAAGAAAAGCAGGGGCAACTGACCTTTGGTGTTTCATCACGCCCGTGAATGATGAATAATTAAAAAAAAAACAATTATTTGAATATGTTTAATGGTAATTGTAGGTACATATATGAAATAGAAATTACCATAAACTAATACTATAACATTAATTTGCTTAAAAGTATAGTTTCTGTGTTAACTAATCAAATAGTGATCGCTACTGGTTAAAACCGAAAACACTGTGATAGAATAATCATTTCATGACTTTGTGACCATAACGAGGTCAATTTAATAATAGATAACGCTCTTTTATTAATAATATGAACTAAAAATAAATTCTAAAGAAAACAATTCCATTTATAAATATCTATATACATATATTTAAAAATGGATATGTTGTACTTATTATTTAGATTTTTTTTTAAATTTAAAACACTAATGTGCTTTTTTTTTTATTGATATATTTTTTTAAACTTAAAGGGAAACTTGACAACTTTTGCTGTTGTGACAAATGAAAGTATGAAAAAATATTAATTTTACCGGTACAAAATGGCGTAGAATTCAAATATTCATATAATCTCATTTGAATAAGAAATATTTTTGATTTGAATTGAAATATTTCACATAATGTTCTATCAAAACGCCATATGGATTATAGATCTATTAAATAAATAATAAATTTTATTATTATTATAGATCTATTGGAATAATTATTTAATAATAATATGCCTAGCATAGAAAAATAAAGCCAAAAAAAAAAACATTTAAATCGTACTATTGAACTCAGCGACAGCGACAGCAAATCTGAAGGATTATATTTTTAATTAAATGTATCAATTGACTTATATGATGCGTGTATCCGTTTATCAACTCTATAGTATATTTAAGGGGTAAGACTATTATAATATAACACGCATTATAAATAAATTATATTTTTAAAAAATGTGTGTATGAACATTACTTATCCATCAATCTGATTAAAAATATGTCAATAATTTGGTTCATTGATAAATCCACGATAAAGTTAGGAATTTCCATATACTTTTGTTTTCATATATTTTATATTAAATATGAAATATGTTTGACAGTATACATTGACAGTTTCTTATCAACTATTAAGTTCTCGTGATCAACAAAAATAAACTGTATTTATCGCATTTCGTCATCTTCATACATTTGTATACATTAGACATATATTTCATCATGCAATGGATTAAATGCTCTACGTATTATCATTTGACGCTAAGACTCAATTTTCAAATTTATTTTTATATAAATAATAGAGTTATCAATAAAAAATATATTAACAACTTTCGTCAAATTAGTTTCACCAACTATACAAGATTTTATAGTTGGATACATTCTGGATCTTACGGACCTTGACTCTACTATGTATTTTTAAATTATTTCATATTCGTACCCTCCTTTTGAAAGTGTTTTTTATACTTAATTAATGTCCTAATTTAAATTATTTTGAAATAAAATAAAACGATGTTACTTTTTCGTTAGTTATTTTTTCAATACGCGAATTAAGTATATTTAGTCCCGTAAGAATTTAGAATTTAGAAAGATTTAAGGACTTAATTATGTAATTCTACTATTTGATGAGCGTTAAATGATTCATGGTATGATTTCATGAAATTCTTTATATATATATTTGTTATTTTTTTTTAATTATCTTATAGTTTTAAGTTTAGTGAAAGTAGTTTTAATGAAAATCAACCATAAATTCAATAAATACACGAGTAACTGGAATTTCAATAAACGGATTAAATAAATAAAATTTAAGTTAAAGTCATCTTTCACACATTTTTGCTAATTATTTTTTTAGTTAATTATTAAATTCGATTTAATATATGGTTTCAATAAAATACATATTTATTGAGGTCCTCAGTGTATATTACGCATATATATGAAAAAATAATGTATCAATTGACTTATTTAAAAATATATATCATAATAATTGTAAGTTTACCATATTCAAGAGACGTATAAAATACTAAGCATATAATGTCAAAAATAAATTCGTTGAAAATAGTATTATATAAATATAAAATCGTACCTTCTCCACGGCACAATGCAACAGATAACGGCGCATAATTTCGGCATCCATATTGATCTTCTAGTGCGAAAATTTCCTTTGAGGATAGGGATTTTTGCTGGGCCATTCTGTAGTAAATAGGTAAGTATGTTAAATTATAAATGGGTTATGTTCACAACCAAATTCTTAATTAAATAAATTGTAATTAAATTCTATAAATGTCCCGACAAAATATCCTTAAAGAAACACCTATCTATAAAAATCGTTCGAATATAAATTAACAGTATGACAACTTAATATAATAATTTATTTATTATTATAATTTCTTAAATTAAAAACTTACAAATACATAAATATATATACAAACATTTCGAAATAATAAAAATTCGCTTAATTTAAATAGTATTTGTTTGATACTATAAACATTTTATATAAGTATTTAAATTAAATACAAAGATAACTAAATAATCACATATATATGAGTAAATATAAAATTTAAAAAGTAGTTTATGTACCTTATATCCGAATAAGTGATTGCAATTGTTTTAAAGTATATTGCACGAAATAAATTGTAAACACTACTTGTTCAATACACAAAGATACATCTATGAATGCAATTTATGAGTCTATAAAGCATCTTATATAGTAACTTTTTGATAAGAGACGCTACTAAAAAGATTTTCAATGAACATGCGAGTTTAAATTACTGTGATAAGCGAAGCAGTTTACTTTAATATTTGACCAGTACTGAGCAACTCGTTCAAGTTTAACCCAGTAAGGAAAATAAAGTTTCCATTATATACAATTATTAGCTTACTTGTAATCTTAATGTTTAATAAAGATTAAAATTATATTTACACTTTTAATTTTATCACAATATGTTAAAGACTCTACCTATGCTAAATATAGATACTTCGCTTACCTACAAACACGACGTGTACGATAATATTCTTCGATAATGGATATTTATATAAAATAAAGCTTTGGCTTAAATTAGTTACACATTAAAGGTCTTGTATATACTCTGCAACATATATTTAGTAAATGCGACTGAACTGATACAGGTTAAATGCTAATTTAAAATAACCTTGACTTTGTATAATTATACCTCGGAATTCGATACTCGAGAGCTAGCTATATTCAGTTACTCGACCAAACTCAGATGTGACTGTTGACCGCTATCAGCACATATAACTTAAAACGCTTTATCACATACCAACTAAATTGAACTAACTAAAATCAACACAACGGAAAACTACACCGATTGTAGTCGAAGAGACAACTATTCATTTTATTATCTTAATCAAATCGGCTAAATTTCATTAATATTTGTACAGTCTACTTGTATCTATGTGGCTTAAATAGGGTCTTTTTTTAATTTGATACTTTATATGAGTGAAAATTACGTACATAATCGGAGAAAAACCGGGACTACACGTTTTCCAAATGAACGCTGCCAAAACTGTAACAGATATAATAAGAATGTGTATAAAATATTTATAGACTTTCGAAATGTCTAGAATAAAAAGGAAAATATATCTCACAACTTTTGTAGATCATTTATATTTAAATGCGTTTTACGCTAAATATGTACTAGTATTTTTATATCTATCACAATTTACAACTTACAAAATAGTTGAATGCGCAAGGTAATTTCCCATGTAAGGTTGTGGGAATTAGGCAAGTTTTTAGTTAGCTTAATAAAAAAGACATCTACGTACTAATATTATTACAAATGAAAACATTTTGCGTCAAAAACGTTGTATTTAAATTAGACCTTGAATATTTACTTTTAAATAGTAAATTCTAGAATTATTCAATGACTAAGGATAATAATATTAAGATAAAAATGGGAGGCAGCTCTTGCACTTTATGGGTAAAATTAATAAAGTGATTCTAATGTTACGTCGGTTACGTCATTCAATCTTATTGTGAATCTCATAATAAATCAGAGTCGCGAAATATTTAACGCTATTTTTAGGGTTTAGTAACTAAGAGAACTAGTTTCGTGATATACATATTGATAATTAATTCGAATTTATTATTATTTTACTTAAATATTTGTAGTAACAATTTAAAGAGGTATTCATCACACTTTCATTTTTATCATTTATCATAGTTTTTTACTGAAACCTATATCTAAATCGAGCAAGACATAAAAATAGGTAGTTATTTTTAAAAAATTGCTTAGGATAAAAGAAATAACTTTATTATATTCTACGCGAGTCTCTCGACTCCGTCAGGTTGAATTGAATTTTTCGAAATAACCTTTTAATATTATGTATCTATATCAAATATCCTTGAAACAAAAATAGTAAGTTATTTAAAGGATATCTTTCCTAAATAGATGCAAGCTGCAAGCATAGATTTTGTACTCAGTAGCTATTACTCTACGGATCTATAGAATAAGCTTACGGTTGGAATGCTGAGTTGACGGCAAGGCCATCATACTTTTACAGACATGTATGTGATGTAGGTAGTACTTTCACAGTATTTCTAAACGTAGTCGGTATTTAAAAAATTATATATTTTTAGGAAAACTTATTTTATTAAATAAGGTCTAAAAGAAAAAATATTCTTATAAGCTTTACATTTGGCACATATTAAAATATTTGAAAAAGTGTAAATGTACATAGTTAGATTTGTTTAATTGTCTATAATATCTAGAAGAAAGTCTTAGATTTACATTCTGGGCCGATCCTGTGATATACCTATTCCGATTAAAAAATCGATTAATAGGATTTTTGTTCACAATTCTCGCAAGAGTCACAGGAAATTACTAACAATTGTGTGGTACATACATTAACTTCTAACTGGGTATTTAAAATGTAGCTTGCGCATAGTTAATGCCTAAATATTATTTTTGTGCAACTACTAGGTAGCCTCTGGTATACCGAATCCCTACTTAACAGTTTTTTTCTTTACCGACATCCAGGACCAATCTAAATTTCGGTATATTTTTTGTTTCTTAAAACATTTTTTTATAGTTTATATGCTTTTCCTTTTCTAAGTAAAATCATCTTAAAACTAAGTGAATTGACACAATATTAAGAATAATATCGATATCTGATATGGACCAAATTCTTATATATTCTTGGATTATTTAATTCAAACATTTAACTAACTTAAATTAGTTTCATTCTGCCCCTTTTAGTCTAAAAAAAATACGAAATTTTCGTTGTTGATGTATTAAATCAGTTATGTTCATTCAATGCTCACTAAATTGTTATTCCATGAGATTATAAGAGAATAGACATGCAGACACACACTCTCCTTTATATATCCTGTAAATAGTACAAGACTTCACCATCAACGGCGCGACACACCCCACCGTGTTGCACCAGGGTTTTTTGCACCTCCTGCAACCTGGATTAGGCCTAATCTGGTGGAGTTACAAATAATAGCAAGGGTATCTGACAGTGTATCTGTGCTTGCATGCACTATTCTGCATCATAATGTCCTGCACAGTTGATTAATCTCTGTTGAAAATGTGAATAGTGCCATACCCATTAACCTATTTTAATAGCTATTATTAAAAACAAAACAACCAACATATTTTAAAACTAATTTAATTTTATTAGCAACAACTATTATTTACAATAATAAATACTATATACTGTGTTCAGGTTTCAATTTCTATATTTATTGGTTGGATCTCCAGGTGTGAATTCTGAATAAGTTGGAAACGATTCGTGACCTTTTTCTACTGGTTCTGGAAGAGAACCACCATCTATCAACCTTTGCTTTTCAATCTTCGCAGCATTAACCTTCTTCATTTCTGCAATGGCAAGGTTCTTTGCTATTTCTTCTTCTGTTGGTGGTTCCATTCTGTAAAAATAATAAAGTAACATTTTTGATATCATAATTTCTTACTGTCAAGGTCTACAGCTAATGAAAGAGTTTAATCATATTATTCTGAGTTTGTAGTATGTCAAGGATTTAATAAACAATAAAAACCTGATTAGTTTACTAGAAGTTATGTTACATTTTGTTTTTTCGTATAAATCATCATTCTCTCAGATGGAGTTGTATATCAAGAAGCATGATTTTTATGTATACAATTTTATGGCAGCCATTACTTCCTGAAGTCTTATCTATACAGTAAGTGTGACTGTGAAAAATAATTTATCGACCACAACATACTTATCGTTGCTTTCTTTGCTGTGTACAATATTAATATTACATATAGTTATATTACATATATATATATATATATACCTCCTCATTCTTAGCCACGCTTCCCATTCAGCAGGTAATGGATCTTGAAAATCGAGACCCTTTGGTGGGTCATACCAACGTGAAGGCTTCCTCTTTCCTTTACTCGGATCTGCAGGGATTTCATAGTAAACATTTCCAATATAATCTTTGCCTGAAAAGAAACATCAATTATTGTACCATTAAATTGTAAAATATTATTCTTGTATCCGAGTGTTTAAAAAATATATATATACGCACCTATATTTTTTCCTTGGATTTGACGTGGTTTAAGGGAATTTATAAAATTTCTGAATACTATTCTCCAAACGTGTCTATGTTCACCCATTCCAAAAGGCTAAATTTAATAATTGGAATTTATTTGTTGCAAATCACACTATTGAATTACACTATTAATAATTTGTTATATTATTTTCGTTTCATCGATAATTGTTTCTTCATCTTACAATTGCGTTTTTTATTCAAATGTGATAACAGACCGTCAGGACTTAAAAGTAAATGTCACTTTCAAATATAATAGTTAAAGATAAATAATTATCTTTTTGAATTACTTTATTCCTCTAAATGTTAACTGCCCAACATAAAAAAAATAATTAAATTCAAAATTTAAAAAAAATACAATTTAGAGTAAACACAGAAGTCGCAATAACCATAAAACCTAATATCATTACCAATGTAAACGATGGATAATATTTTTTACGGTGTCAATATCCATGGGTATCGGGCGGCGGTAAGGACTTCCCATATGCCAATCGGCCTGGCCAACACTCCATTTTAAAAAAATCAAAACATAATCTGCGCATCACTTAATAAATTTATCTTATTTCATATATGTATACAGAGTAAAAAAACATAGTTGTTATTGTACTCTGTGAAGTTTACAGTACAGATACAGGTTGCTTGTCTTGTTGTGTCAAGTACATGAAGTACTGTCAAGAGTATACTCAACGTTGATTGATAAATTTTATAATTTTTCTGAGATTTCAAACGCATAAGGATATAGTTATTATAAAGAATTAAATTTTACTATAAACAAATCAATTTTAAACCGCAATCATGGCGAAAATGGCTTTTCAACACCAAGCCGGAACGGCTATGGAATGTCTTAGTGTTAGTTCGGAGACCACTCCCAGTTCTTGTTTTGTTTTCTCTTTATTGTTTTTCTCAAAGTAAGTATTTTTTATATTTAAACATCCCGCAGATTCCAATTACCCTCCAAAAAGAGGCCGGTGTTGATGCAGAAGGTCGCGAAGTTATGAAATGTGGGTTCAAAATCGGCGGTGGTATTGACCAAGACTATCGTAAGAGCCCCCAGGGCTATACGGACAACGTAAGTACATAATAACATTACAAGTACATTTATATTAACGTAAGTAGATTAATTATGTTTTTTATTATATTTAAAATGAATACATTTATTTTGAACTTGTTTTTTTTAATTATATTAGTCATTATTGATAACTCGTTTTTGATATTATTTAAGTTAATGATATTTGTTCTTAATCTGTTTTATCTTAAGCTCAACCATTCAATTATATGGAAATAGGTAATAATAAATTAATCAACAATTCTTATTATTTCACTCTAATTATAATGATTTATTCATATGTTACTATATATATTCATTGTCATTATTTATAGGGTATATATGTTACGGAAGTTCATGAAGGAAGCCCTGCTGCAAAAGCTGGTCTACGGATGCACGACAAAATTTTACAATGCAATGGATATGACTTCACAATGGTAACACATAAAAAAGCTGTTAGTTACATCAAAAAACACCCTGTCCTGAACCTACTTGTAGCTAGGAAAGGGGTTACATCTACATAACTGGAGATGTAAAGGTTGTTTTAAATATTTCTTTTAAGTTGAAAGAGTTCAAAGGCAGGTATTGTAGAATGAGTAATTTTTATAAAGTTATTTATTTTTAGACATATTGAGCACTTAGTTTGTATATTGAAGAACTCAGTAATATTATATTTTGTTGTTAGTTATTTTCATGGTTCGGTAACTTATATGAACAGTTAACACCATTTAAATGAGTGAGTTACCATTGTAATGTTTACAAAACTTAAGAGTTGGGTAAATCCATATTGTCACGCAGATGACATGCAACCTGCAGTATAAACAAAATGATTAATGAATTTCTCATAATATATAAAGAATAATTGAACTATTTATATAAATGTTAAAAAAATGTGATGAATTTTAATGTATGAATCATTTATATGATATTTTTGTCAATTATTATCATGTTATGATAATTTAAATGTCAGATTATTTTAATAAATGTACATTCCTTGATTTATTTTTGCAATGTGCCAAAATTTTTCTAACCTTCAACCGACCCACTTATCGTTTAATTAAATAGTCTGATAGTCAATGCATTAATTTTACTTATGGAAAATAATTATATAAACAATTTCTCTGGGTACTGCAGTGACATGCCAAAGAGTAGTACAAGTTAACCTATTCATAGATGAGAATCAAACTAACTAGTTTTTTCAATAATATTTATAGCCAACACAAATGTGTTTTTAAAAAATCATTAATGCAACAGTAATTTATTTATTAATTAAGTTCTAGTATTAAGTCTTATATTTATTAAGGTTCAAGACACACTACTCAAATGCTTTGTATACCTGTGTTGTTGTGTCAACTAAATAAATATTTATATATAATGTTTACCTTCTTATATGTTCTTGCTAAATGGACTGATTTAATGAAACTGGCTTAATAACCACTTAGGAAGATAATTTATCCGTCAATATATATTTGTATTATCTATGCTACAAATGTTTATTTTTTATCCATTTATATTACTTTGCAAGAATATGTTTATCTTCTGTGAGCTATATTCTTTTATGAAACTATACAAACTTTTTTTATATACATGTACATCTTAAAAACTTACTCATGTGTATGAGCTAATGTCATGTCATTTCATACAGAAAAGATCAAGAATTGTTTTACATCAAAAACTCTTAAGCAATAAGTTTTTGTTATGAATTATTTAGTATATGAAACATTTTTATCCGTTTACATCTAAACAAATAAAGCAATACATCTAAGTGCATTTTTTTGCTGCTTATTTTTTAAATATTTAATTTTATGAAATGGCCCAAAGTAAGTTTCACATTTACTCTTTAAGTGAATAGCATGCATTTGGATTTGGAAGTTTTATTTTTGCTACTACAATTAAAACTTATGTAATCTGATATATTATTATGAACCTTAAAAAATAAATTAAATGAAAAAGGTGAATTTATTGTAAATTTTAAGACAATGTACTATAAAAAGCTGTTGCACCTGAAAATACTGTAAAGTAACTCTGTTAATTAAAAATAGCATTAATTTAAGTTATATATATCAAATAAGCTTTGCGCTTACATATACTTAAATCTTTAAAAACACCATTATCATGACAAGAAATATCCAATAATAATACATTTATTGAACATGCAGGGTTAATTTATAAAAAAAAAATACATGAATATTTCTTATGAAAAAGCATCTGGTGATTTTTAATTGATGCTATACATATATTTTAAGTTATAATTGAAAACTTAAAAAGAATATTTGAAATTTTACATGTATTACCTTTGAGACGTTAACTGTATCATCACTTGTATTGGTCACAAGCTTAGTAAATTTTTATGATAACTATACAATATTGTAATCATATATTTTTAAAAAAAAACTCTTGTAAATATAACAAATTTGCTGCCACATAAGATTAATTAATAATGTAACTCTTTCATGTTTTTAACACTTTACAGGAACACTTTACTTTAACAGTATTACAGATTTGTAATGGGAAATACATTTGACATGAACATTCAATGCTATGAAATATTCATAGTAAGGGAACCCTTGTTTCAATAGGTTGTTCAGAATAAAAATGTTATTTAATTTATACTGGTGTCTCTTTATTTCAAACAAATTAAAACTATAATTGCATTCTACAAATAACGATGGAAACAGTTGTTAATTTCATTCTCTTATCAATGTGCAATGAGTTTAAGCTTTGGTTGGAGGCCAATCCCATTGTGTCTTTGGAGGCTTGGCAACTAATGGCTCCCATGGTTTCCAGATTAACATTTTACGTGCCAGATTTAACTCATTTTCAGCTTGAATGATAAGCTCTTCAGCTTGACCGCAGTTTATTTTAGTTTCAATTTCATATGTGTCTTTTGTCTAAAAATTGTAAAAAACATCAGGTATTAATTACTATAATATAACTTTTAAAAATTGTAAAGTAAGAAACCAAATTGAGTATTTATATGATTGTTAAACAAAATAATACAATAAAATTACCTGTTTTAAAACAGCTGCTCTTTCTTTAACAATCTGTTCAGTATATTTTCTATATACTGATGACTCTGGCATCTTTTGCAGTGTTCTGAGAATTTTGCCATACAGTGATCCTAAAGTATGATGAGGATTAGGCGCCACAGCCATGCCCACAAGGCCTGTCGTCTAGAATATAAAATATGGACCCAATTTAAAAACATATTTTGCAATAATTATCAAAATTTAACTATTCTGAATTAATTGAATCTTTCTTAAAATCAATATAAACCAATTTCAAAAATAACAAATGACTGTTATATAACCATTAACATTAGAAAAGGAATCTTCAGATATTAAATTAAAAGTAGAACCTTTTTAAGTAACCCCATTATTCTATGATTAATTAGAGAAAACTCTAATTTCCTACAGATTTATTCTGCAAATGCCTTTGATTTCGATATTTACTTTATAAGATTTTTGACATTGACAAATGACAAGATATGCTACTGAAATAAATTAAATTAAAAAAGTAGGTAATCAAAAATAAAATAAAATATGTATGATAACCAGAATCAATATAACTATGCATTTAAAGGAAAAACACTTTATGTGACAAAAAATTGTTTCGATATATCGAATACAATGTAGTTACGAAGCATTAAAATAAATATAAGAAAAAACATATTATCACACAGTATCCACCAATAATTATGCGATTTGAGCTTAATTTGAATTTCATACGTGTCATCTAAAAATTAGAATACTTTAGAATCTAAAGTTGAAAATATTCTAGTAATTCTTCTCGATACTTTTAATATTCTTCTCGGTAGAATCTACATTCCGATTACTTAATATACCGTTTTACTTAATATAGTTTGTTTAAATATGACGATTAAAAATGCTTATAAAAGCTTACTTGGAAAAAGTATTTTTTTTTTGTAGTTTTGTTTCAAATATTATTCATCGATCTGAGGATAAAACTTCTTTATATCTTATATTGATATTACTTAATTATTGTAACCCATTTTTATTACTTTTAATAATAGTGTATATTTTAATATATAATTTTTTTATTGCAATTTTTTAGTAATGGCAATCAATGATCTATTTATTATTTATATTTGAGTATGTTCACCCAATACTGTTTCTTGTCAAGATACATGTACATCAGAATCACGCACTACGACAATAAAATAAAAATCGTTGCATTACAGTAAAATAGAGCTTTGCAGCCATAGTGCAAATGTTAAGAGCTAAAAATTTTGAAGTATTGATTTCGGTGTGATTTAGCCCTCATGAAAAGGTAATCATTGATTTGTAATGTACCTTTCTAGACTTGTTTGTCAGGATTTGAGGCACAGTAGGTGACAAATTTAAGTTCAGAGAAGAATTACGAGACTTAAAGCAGCCATCAGATTTGACTAATTATTACCTGGTGTTTATTTGAGTGATAACGTTCTTTTATTTCGGTTACCAAATTGAATCAGTTTTGATTAATCGAAGTCAATTTAAAATGGCCAAAACTCAGATCCAGAGTAGACATGTAAATAGGGCTCTGAATTAAATCTGCATATATTGCTTTAGAGCCATTGTAAATTGAACAACTTATATTCAATTATAAAAGTCAATATTTCATTATGTCATTTATACATTGAAATATTAAAATACATACATTCTATATAAGATTATTTTCAATTGGTGTTTTGCTTTTAAACTGAAACATGGATTAATAAATTGGATGCTATTGCTTACAGCAATTATGTATAAAGGCTTAAAGATACATTTTGAAGGTATAAATATCTATTAAATATAATAAAAGCAAAATATCAGATAAATTTTATTAATATATGACTGGGAATTTTTAATTACAGATAGGCGCTATCAACCATGGATACACTGTCACCAGCTCAAGATGACAGTTCGGGGGCCAATCCAAGTAGCGTTAAGAGTGACGATAGTAGTCCCCAACATGAGAGCGGTAGAAGTTCACCACCACCAAAGTGTGCAATATGCCTCGGAACATGTCGCAACAAGTCATTTACTGATTCTTGTCTCCATCAGTTTTGCTTCAAATGCTTACTCACCTGGAGTAAAGTAAGTTATTAATGATATTATTTATTAAAGTCAATTATAAATATTTTGAACGATATTGATAGATAAGTTATCTGTTAATATCTGAACATGTATGATACTAAATATTTGCTAGAAAATGTATTATGGTATGTAAACTCTATTTCTGTAACATAGTTTACTAAAAGCTGATACAGAAATTTAAAGGAGAAATCCTTATTTCAATTTGCATTATAATTGCAGGTTAAAGCAGAGTGTCCCCTGTGTAAGCAAAATTTCAGATCAATTATTCACAATGTCCGATCAAACCATCAGTATGAGGAATATATGGTGGAACAAAGGCAGACTGATGAAATCGCTGATAGAATTGAAATTGACAATATCACAACAGCTACCAGACGATTTAGATACAGGTAATATGTTTGTTATAAATAAAAAACTGATTATTTAAAAATGTAATACAAAAATTGGGAAATTTCTGTAAAGCTTTTATTACTTTGTTTAAAACTATAATTCCATGGTGAACTATGTGACTTGTTTTAAATTAAAAATTGTCAGTCCAATGTATTATGGGCGGGTCAGCTAGTTATAAATAAATGCTGATTATCAACTGTGTAGAGAGTAGTTTTAGAGAAATGTGTCCCTTTTAAAGAACAGGCAATAAAATTTTAAATAAAGTACTTATTATTGTGCAATGTCATGCTTATCTTGTTTCATCACAACTTACCCTTAATCAGAAATGATAAGCTTTGTTCACTCAAGAGTAAGTATTGGCATGCAAATATAATATGGTGTAAGGTTTTATAATTATAATTTACTTTTAACTTTGACATTAGTGCTTTGGGAATGGCTTTTGGGGTTTTGACTCCCATTTTAAAATGTTGATGAATATGTTGGTTTGTTGATATCCCCATAATGATACTTTTTAATGTTATCTATTTTTTTTATTCTGCCTCTGTTAATACTACTTTATGAATATATATATGATTTTTTAAAATTTAATTTCATAAAAACATTTTAAAAAATATGTTTATTTTTCAACATCATTAAAGAAAATTGAAGTATAGTTATAAATAAGAATAAATAAGATTTGAATATGAGGCCTTTTGATGACATTAATCCGCCTAGGACGACGCTGACGCTGCCGCGGCGGGAGACGATCGCCATCCAGCAGCTGTTGCTGCACTACCCCATGATGGCGGACGTGTTCCCCCCGCCCGCGCACCGTCGCCGCTCCCCCGCCTCCTTCCGTCGTACCGTGTACCGCTACAACTTGTGGGCCAGACCACTGCCTGACTTTACTGGCAGGTTTAGAGACTGTTCGCCTGAATTTTACAGGTGATTAACGCTTAGCATTTGTACTTGTAATGTAACCAGAAATTATTTGATCTGCTAATACTTACTGGATTAATTTCATGTTATAGGTACAATGACTCTCAAATGCATCGGCTAGTACCGTGGCTGAATAGGGAACTACATTATTTGTTAAATGAAAACATTGGACACATTTCCTATGTCATTGCACGAATTTTAGAATTACTCCCTCAGTACCACATCAACTCGTCCGAGTTCAGAGAGACGTTGCAAAGATATTTCGGAGATAGAACTGAACATTTTCTCCACGAGTTATACTGCTTCGCTTCCACGCCCTACGACATGACCGGCTACGATCGCAACGTACAATACACCACGGACACGAGAGTGTCCACGATGGTCAACGAGGTAATATCGAGCTCGGAGTCAGAGGCCAGCGCTGACTCCGACATCGTCATGATCTCAAGTTCCGAGCCGGCCGACCCGCCGCCCGGCCCATCCCGGGCGCCCGCACCGGCTCGCGTACCGGCCCCCGTCTACCCGCAGAACTATATTCCCGAGCCGACGGCCGACAACGTAATTCCCATCGAAACGATATCTCAGTCAGATACAGACGACGACTCATCGGAGGTCATGGTGGTGGGGTACATAAAGCCGCCCCAGGACCGAACGCCGGAGGTCGTCGACCTTCTGGGCTCGGACAGCGACGTGATCGTCCAGGAGAACGCGCCCGCCGAGCCGCCGGGCGACACCACCGACGGCCGGCCCACGCCGCTCGTGAAGCTCACGCTCAAGCGGCAGGTGCCGGACTCCGACAGCGACAGCGCCTACACGCCGTCGCCGTCGCCGCCGCGCCCGCGCCGCCGCCTCGGCTCCGCGCACTCGGCCAGCACGGCCGACACGCGCCGCACCACGCCCTCTCGGGACGACCGCTCCTCCGTCACATCCTACGCCTCCACTTCCTCTTCCCCCGCGTCCTCCTCCTCTACGAACCCCTCCAGCGACTCCGATTGTTCGAGGACCGAGAACAAAAGGAAGAAGTCTCGGAGGAGAATCGAGTATACCGAGAGAAATAGGAGGAAACAGAAAAAACTTTCTCATCGCAGAACCAAAAAGTCTCCTAACACTCCGGCCGGGCGAGAGAAGCGAAGTAAACGTAAATCCCACTCCGGAAAGGGCGTCAAGTCCACGAAGAAGTCAAGCGAGGCTGTTCCCGCCACGGCGTGCGAGGAGCCGCCGCTGCCGAATCTAGACCAGCCCGGCACCAGTGGGACTTCTAGAAATAATAAACGTAAGTTAGAAAATAATGTTAATCGTCGCAGATTAAGCCGCGAGAGCAAAAGACTGAGGAGTGTTGTTAACGTAATTAATAGTCAAAAAAACTCTGGTGAGTCGAGTTGTAGTTCAAAATGTAGTTCAACGAATCGAAGTTATAATACAAACAATTTTACGCTGGAGTCAGAGGCGAAACCGGACGATACGGACCGGTCGACGGGCAGCAGCGCACGCGGAATGGTCACGGACTACTCTGATTCCGAGGACGATCTGCCCCTAAATCTTTCTATAGCGAACGCATTCTCTTCACTGTAAATATCTCAAAAACATAAACAAACATTGTGATAATTTTATATTATTTATGGATTAACTATCTTACTATTTTAATGAGCTGGATCTCGAAAGGATCGCTTAGTGTGTCATGCATCTGTACTGTTAATTCATTCGTTCATTTTAATATTTGCTAATAGAATTAAAATTTAATGTAATATGTAAAAATCATTCAATTAAATTATTTATTTTAATCCAACATTTCTGAAATAAAAAAATGAGACTCGGAACAGATCCTAGCATCATATCGCATGCCATGTTTGTAAATATTATAGTAACTGCTGTTCTCTTAACTTTTTTTTGTAAGATATCTTTTCATTAATTTTCATCCAAAGTCTAATATTGATTTTCGAAAATTGCTAAAGACATTAAGCGTTAACTTATTGACCTTAATCGCTTGATTGTATCTAATACGATCATTGTTGAATAAAGTCTAATTCGAAGTAATTTTACTAAATGTATTATATTCGATCAACTGGCAAAATCACAAGCTATATGTACAAAATTATTCAAAATACAATGTCGTTTTATAACACCTTTATTTTAGGATAATGTTAGATTTTGTTTGAAATACGGGTATTTTCTATCGAATTTGAAGATTCCATTATGATTTACAATGAGTTGATATATAGCGAGATGTTAAATTAAACCTGAGATACTTAATTGTCATAAAGGAATACGAATGTACCAACAGGACGTTGAGAATGTAAATACGGCTACGTTCAGTACGTCTGATGAGGTTTCATTATTTTCATAGAAAAACTAAAACCGTAATTCATTTGTACAAAGTAAATCAGAAGTGCTGAACTGTGTCGAAATAAAAGTTAATGTACTCAATTAACCCGGAGTTTTATTACATTTCAATTGATAATTATGAAAAGAAACAGCAATACGAGTACTATAACGTGTAAGTATATTTTTAATACTCCTTTGAATTATATATATTTATAATGTAAAAAATTGCTCGCGGCAAGATGGCGCACCAAAACATCGTGGGAACACCTATAGTCTATTCCAACCACGAGGACAAAATAACCAATCTGACATCGAATTGACGCGGTATTATTGGTCGAGAGCTTGAATAATCTATGATATTTATGGATTTACGATAAAATGCCGTTTTGAATGTCAACGAAACTGTGACGTAACTTAGGAAGTTAATTAAAGTGGATATAAGTATTTAAATTGAATAGCGTTGTTTTATAAATAAAGCTATATACATAGCTGTTCTGTGGAATACGTATATCTAATATTTGTTTCTTTATTCCTTCTTCTATTGGAGCAGGCTTTAAAGGTGGATAGGCATGAAATTGTTTCTTTCTCCAAGTTTCATTAAATATGTAAGTGAATTTAATGTAATAAAGTAAATTTTAATTTTGAAATTTAAATTATTGAGCATCCACCAACAGCACTGGAATAGATAGAATAAACTCTAGAATCATAAAAATCGCTCGTGGAGCTTAAACATAGTCGTTTTTATAAGAGATAGAAATAGAACATTCGTTTGTCAGTAAGGTAAAATTTCTTAAGTTAATTAAATAAAAGATAAATTCGAGGTAAACTTATATTCATTCAAATACTAAACTTAAGTCAAAATAACAATACATTACAATAACAAGATAAAACTTGTTTGCACGTCGCACATCGAATACAACAACGCCATGTACACTTCGCATGAAAATATTTTAAATTAAGGATTTGCGCCACAGGTGTTTGCAACTATTGTGACGGAGTTGTACTTGATGTGGCAATTAATTGAAGGGTAACATTTCTGATTATGGCAATCGGTTTTTAAACCTGTTAATAAAACAATTATAAAATATATATATTTTTACTTTCTTAAACTTATTTAAAAAAAAAATGAGCAATAATGATAGCCATCTAAGATGGACGGTATTTTCCAGTATGCATTTTTCTTATTATATAATGACAATAAGTTCGATGTTATTGCACTTTTTACCTATTTTCGAAAAGCAATACAAAGCGTAAGATATTTTAAACTGCATTTTAGTGCTCAATAATACATTAGGCAAATTTCCATGACAATGCTTTTAAAATTTATCCAAACAGATAAAATAGCCCTAAAATTATAAAATAGTTTTATAATATAAAAAAAAAAAACAGATTGAATAGTGTAAGTAGTAAATAAAGCTCTTAGATCGTTTTTAAATCACTAAGATTAAAATAAAATACAAATAATTAACGCAAAGCTCATTAATGGGCAAAAGAATAAATATTACTTAAAAGATAAAATACGAAATTCATCGTTTTCAATAAACTCTACAATAAATTTTAATAAGACAACTTATTTTATTTTGATATACGTACTTGGAATAAACTTATTAAAAAAGTGTCTATGAAATTATAATAAGCGTCCATAGACAAGTAAGGCTGCGATCGTTGTAGAAGTTTTAAGTTTATTTATACTGTTACATACTGACCGACACAAAAGTGTTATTTAATAACATCATATAATCAATACGTATAAGAATTGACTTTTGATAACGGAGACAGACTTCCGGGTTAGTTGCTCCCCTTATCAGAAATTTTATAATTTTAATTTTATTTATAGCGGGTTCACAGTTTGATTGAACGGGCATGATTTTATATCAACAAAAAATTTAAAATATATTACCTTTATAGAGAATACATTGGCGTATTAGTAATACTCTATGAGAATAGTTTTTTTTCTGTATTATAAAGTAATCCGGACGCCTGCTCCATTTATTACGTCTAGTCCAATAATTAAAATGGCCTATGGCCTATATATTTTTAATACGATAATATGTAGATTACGAGGGGTTAACTTCGATCACCGTATTCATGTGCTGCGGATGCGGCTTGAACTCCACTACTTCTTTCCATACTAGTTCTGTAGAAAATAAATATGTTTAAAAATCTTTAACATAAACGCATACAATGAATAAATATCCCTGACTGATTTCGACCACAGCGGCCTTTCATAATGGAGCAACTGCGAATGCGTATTATAACCAGGTAGGGGCGTGGGTGGGCACAAACACGAGTAAATTTGGAGACCCTCCTTCTAGAAAAAAATTGTAAGCCATAATTTATAACAACCCTTCTAACAAAACCCTGGACAATGGCGCATACATAGAATCACTCTCGAGTTACCTTATTCATAAGCCGTTGGGAGGGCAATCCCACATAAAGGCAGGTCAGACTTAGGACAAGGGGTTTTCAGCACTGTCAAACTAAATTCCTTAACTGAAAAGCCTTGACCAGACCCACAGATTTGAACCCAAGACCTCAGGATCATCAGCCGCATATATAAGTTAGCCAGAGCACAAAATTTTTTTTTTACAAATTAATTTATAAGCAAATTGCTACAATACGATGAATTCGTCCGGAATGGTATTTCTAGAAGACAGCACAGGCAGGTTACCTTTCCACTTGTCAACGGGCAACTCCATATCCTCGAAGCTCTGGTCGTAGGGCGCCGACACGGGCTCGTCCGTGGGGTCTGCGTACTGCGACAAGTACTCGTGCGCCAGCGCCTGCTCCGCCGTGATGCGTCTGCGCATGATTAGAGGCAGGAGTAAGCAATCACACATATAGAAACAATTAAACACCACTAAAGTTTAAATGAATACACAAGAAAATTATGTTGTAAAATGTAATAACTCCAAAGACTACATCTATTTGGTTCTATTATTTAAACACATAAACCATAAATCAGCTCAGATATTTAAATATATAAAAAATCTGAATATCACATTTTTGATGTTTTTATAATACAATACGCACTTGTCAGCGTCGAGCTCCAGCATGAGCTCGAGCAGATTGACGGCGAGCGGGTTCGCGCCGCGGAACACTTCGCGGAAGTCACGTCTCTTCAGTGTAGGCAGCGATTGGATGTAATTACGTGCCTGAAATTGCCAGAACGATAATTTGTAAAGTAAAAACTCGTTAATAGCTCACTGCTGGACGACTCTCCTCTTGAGAAGATTTGGAGCTTATTTCACTACGCTACTCCAAGACAGGTTAGCGGAAATACATTTGCGAATAGCGGATGCGGATTTTTATCTGAAACTGAAGACGATCACATGATGTTTTCCGTCACCGCCGACTACGAAATGCATTATAAACAGAGCACAAGGATATTCTGTACTACTTGCGAGTATTTAATATTTCCCCATTTCGGTTTTCGAACGCTTTATTTACTAAGTTTGTACTTCAATAATAATTTAAAAATAATTGCTCATAATAATAAAACATTGAAAAGTATCACCAAGACAACACGCGATACTATAAACAAAAAATCACAAAGATCAAGACAAAATGGTTACAATGCTCACAAACTTTGAACGAGACAAAATTAAAAAAATATGATCGCTTAATAATTAAACAAAAACTTTTTCGTTCAATTTCTTTCCAAAATTAATAAATTATTCGGCAATGTTAATATTAAGTCATTCGGAGTTTATTATTCAAAAGCATTAGAAGCGCGACACGAAATCCAAAATTGATATAAACTGACCCAATAATGAATTTTGTTATAAAAGAAATATTCAACAAAAATTATGAGACGCCTCACTCGTGAGGTACAACAGCAATATACCCGGTTATTGAATATGAATAAATTTACAACAACATATAATATTGGGTACATTATTATCAAAGTTACTGATTAGTTAGCTTACCTCATCGCTTATTATTTTGTCAATCGTCTCTTGTTCTGGTTTTCCGCACAAAAATAATATTCTTGTGAGATGATCAATATCTGAACGCGTAAATGTTAAGGCAAGCACAAAACTTACACAAGCATAGTAACGAGACAAAACCAGAGTTTTATTGAAGCACCAGTCCAAGCACAATAAATATTAGACAAGCTTTTAATAAGTGCCCATATGCAGATCATTATAAACATTTATTTACAAATTTGTGATATATAACATCACGTACGTCACGTACAAATATGGCTCTTTTCTGTAACCTCTTCCAATCGAAGGAGTAAAGTTAAACAAACCTTGGGTTTACATATTCCATGCGATTTGCTAATTGCTCTGCTATATTATGTACTAAAAACGGTACTTCATTAACATAGTATTATTTTAAAAATAATACTATGCCACTTAAGTACCTGTAGTACTTTAATTTTAATTCCAAATTCTAAAAAAATATTCATCAATATTCAAAACGAATCCATAATGAATACCATAGATGTTATTTAAGATCAGGACCAGTGGTATTACGTAATTTCTATGTAAAAATTGTTTGTTTGTCTTTACTACTAAGGTTGGAATAGACTATTGTTTAATACATAAATACCATTTCAGATTTGTTTATTGGCAATATTAATATTAAATGCAGATTTCTTACATCTAAACATATTCAAGTATGTACAATGTACATGTCTTTCAAACGGAATCTCCCACAAAGTATGGATATACTCACAGACTCTGAGGATATTTTCTGCATGAATTCCTGTGCTGGTGTACCAAGAACTTCCATGATCAAATTTAACTGATGAATATCTGTTGGTCCATTAAGGTTTACAAGCGAAATAAAGTGAATTTATGCTACGTCGAAAGCTAAAATACAGTGTTACCACAAAAAGCATTTTCTAATGTTTTAATTATTGATGTGATGTCATTATTAAAATGAAACGTCTTTGGGCGCGATGAGAATACATTTTAAATACATCATTCAGTGAAACATTTCTAAATGTGACATTCGGATGCAATAGTTTGTCCAGCTTATTCTTTGTTGCACAGGTCTTAATTTTATTTTTTCATTTGTTATTTACTACTATACTAATGCTAATCTTATCCTATATTTATTTAGATAGTAAATATTATATATAAGTGTTTAAAACTTACCTCAGTTATATTTAAAACTCAATATCAGACCTCTTCAGTTTTCTACATAAAATCATATACAATTTTTTGTCATGCTCATCCTTTTTAAATAATAATATAAAGTGTACAAGGTGTTATGGTACAAGTACGACATTAATTAAAACAAAGTTATATTTAAAAAATCAACTATATCTACTATCTACGACATGAAAAATTAGAAGTAACAAAAGGATACGGTCTGTGCCAGGGAACAGAGTCCTGCCGGTCAGTAGTTCGGCCATGATGCATCCGACAGACCAGATGTCAACTGTTTGATTGTAGTGCATCCAGTTGAGCATGATCTCTGGTGCTCTGTACCACCTACAGACAATATCCACGTGTATCACATCCCAATCAAATACAATAACAAACGTTCACGTCATGTATCTTTGGCGCTTTGAAACTTAAAACATACCTAAAGGGGGCGCAGGTATAGACGTATAAAAAAATGGTATCGTCCGAAAAGTTACATCGAGAATTAGATTTTCTGATTTTATTAAATAGTGCAATTAAAAGCTTATTTTTAAATGAAGTTTTTTTATCAAATTATTCATGATTCACACTTATCGAAGTTAAGAGGACAGTCCTTGCGGAACGCCTAAATAGCGCTTACTATTTTCAAAATATCTTAAAATTGGAGCATTGATTATGGATGAAAAAAAAACATTCGGTATCTTAATAGATAGATCTCAAGTTTCACCGCATGATATTTATAAAATTTGTATCAATAACCTAGTAAATTCATCGTCAACATCACTCCAAACACTGAAATCGACCTTTTCTTTTAAGCTATTTAGCTGCTTAATTAACATTTTTTAAGCTATTTAGCTGCTAGTTTATACATGTATTTTTGGTTAAATGGGGACACAAAAGTGTAAATAATAAGTTCACCGTGTTCAATTTCTATTATATCACACAATATTATAGTAATTTTTATTTAAATATTGCTTACTTTTTGGCATTCGTCGTTCATACTTTTTAGTATAGAGAAAATAATTTGACGGTTTTGACTTATTATTCGACATCGCTGTCAATAAATTTTCAGTCCCTCCCCAGAGCCCAAGGTGGGAGCACGTCAGTTTTTATTTCGAGCCGAGTCTTATAATTTCGCGAATCGTCTACGCACACATAGACAAGTTAGCAAATAGAAAAATGCCTATAACCCTTTAACCTTTTGTCATAATAGTTATAGACTTTTTTTGTAACAAACTATAATATATTTGTTACACTTAAGTATTAAATCTAAAAAGTGTACGAACCACTTTCCCCTAATGTCGAATTAAAAGTACAAAATTGTAAGGATGAACATAGTGAATACCTGAATGTACCTGAATGTAATGTATTTTTTGCACTATCCTGCTTATTTTTTTCTCTTAATACGAAATTTAAAACAAACGCCAACTCCCCATACTCATGTCGTTTAGTTCGTCTGCTTAATTCCTAATTATTTAAATGCTTAATTAAAATAGTGCATAGTGCTAAGCAAAAACGGTCTTTAATTTTTAGTTAATTAAAAAAAACTGATTAATATTTACCTCCATTATTTTTATTTATAAAATTTAAATAAGTGATAATGTCATGTGTCTTAACGCCCTAATTCGGTATACCTACCAACCTTAAAATATCCAGAAAATAATAATTATTTAGTTAGAGGAGAGCAGAGAGAGCAGAATCAATTAAAATCATAATGTATATGAGGCATCTTAATGCACTCTGACCGCACCCTATGCTAACAAATAATTTATAATTGTGTTTGCGAGTGACAACCTTATAGCTAATACATTACTCGTAATTAAATGTATATTTATAAATCCTACGTTATGAACGCGCAATGAAAATTTAATTTATTCGTTGCACCGAAAACAAGCAACTAATTGTCTCCGAGGATGCGTACAATACACTGCACAATGCAACTGTATTATTGGACGGTACCTATGTGTGTGTTCTAAAATAAATTCCCACGCTTACAAACTACGCTCTTAAAAATTATGTTATGCCACTGTTTTGAGTAAGAGGAATGCAAGCTAATAACAAAAGTAAGTATAGAAATTAACTTACGCCGACTGACTGTAGTCAATGTTGACTACAGAGAGTCATATGACATCTATCTAACATTATGATATATAATCTTTAAGATATATAACAATAATAATAACATAATTGATTTTATTTGTAATAGATTTTAAATGGGAAAAATGAGTATTCGTTTTACATCTATTATAAAACACATGTGATAAATCTAATATGCTTGCATTAATTTATAAAATAAATAATAACGAGTTATATAGTACTCGATATAGAGGCTATAAGACAAATAGATTCTGTGAAAGATGTACTCAATGACATAAATGGGAGGTACCAGATATTCATTCATTCAGAGACTCTTATCACAAGTATTTTGAGCAACTCAGGAAAAAGTTTACAACCTCAACATATTTTACGAAAGGATCAGTATAAATAACTAAATATATTATAAAAAAAACTTTTAGTACATGATCAGAAAACATGGATTCAAAAAAAAAATTTGAATTCTAAACCTAATATGTCATAACCTATCAAAATTTGAACAAAAAATAAAGAGATTGTACCTTTATAACTAATATAATTTATAAAAAAAATTTATACCTTTTCTTTCGATATCCTTTCTTCTTAGTAATATATTACATGGAAGTATTCTACAGATATTATATTAATAAACTGGTATTATAGTGTTAAAATGCCTTATTTGTTTCCCATGGAATTGTCTGGCAGATTAATTTCTAAAAGTATTCAAAATGATTATAATAATACTTCCATACATACCTTGTGGCAACATAACCCGTCATTTCTGTCTCGGTTGGTCGAGCCAAACCAAAATCTAATATTTTAAGTTCACAGTCTTCATTTACAGCGATGTTTGAAGGTTTCAAGTCCTAGAATTATTAAAGTAACACCATATAACAGTAGTACAGATTTAAACTAATTATTGTAGATAACAAATTCTTCCCCATATTATGAAATTTACAAGTTATTAATTGGCAGTTAAGATAAATTTAGAGTTATATTTATAGCTATTTTTGGCAAGCAATTTATAAAAATATTGCAAACTTTGGCCACAACTCGTGGCTTCCCTTCCTTGCATTATCTATATATAATGGTCTATATCTCACTTCAGCCTATAAAATATCTCTATGAAAAGTATCGGATTGATCCTATGTTGATGTGTAAAAATAAAATAAACCAATAAAAAGAAAAGGAATTTCCTTTCACAATTCTAATATTATCAAGGATATGCTACTATCCTCTCGGATAGGTTATGTGGAGAGTTCTCCAATAAATTAATTTTTAACCAATAATAATAAAATATAACTTAACAATTATAAGAAAAATTCTTTTACAGTATTCTAAACCAATAGTTTCGCAGTTTCTTACCCTGTGAATAATTCCAGCCGAATGTATATACTTGAGACCTCTTAGAATTTGATAGACAAGGAACTGAACATGTTCATCTGAAAGCTTTTGAGTGCGAACTATGTTATTTAAATCTGCACCCATCAGATGTGTTACCAAGTAAACTTGTTGGAACTCCTCTAAGCCTCGTTCCGGAGTAAATACATCTAAAAGGCCTGCAAAAAAATAAAAAATGCATTTATACATTTTAGGAGTAATATTAAGTTAAAACAATCACAAAACCTTATGTATGTGTAAATGTAGATAACATTAAATTGTTTTATCATAGGCAGGTGGACTAGCTAATGGGCACCTGATGGAAAGTGGTCACAACCACTCATAGAAATGGACACTGAGAGAAATATTAATTAACACTATGAAGTTCCTTGAAGACTGATCCACTTTGTTTAGTCCATTATGTTTAAACATATTATCTTAAAATCAAATAACACAACTTAAAAACAGATGAAACTTATTTTGTACAATGATTTTATTTTATATACTATTTTACAACAATAGCTTGAATAATCATTGATATTAATTATGGATTTGCTATACAATTGCATTTCGAATGTCCGACCATATATAAGTAAAATCTAAAATAAGAATGGTATTCATTAAAATTTAAAGACATAATTACATCACACTAGCATTAAAATTATATGGCTATGGGAATTTTGGGAATATACATATTTACTTATTTAATATTAAAAAAGTAATTTATACACACCAATCACATTTTCATGATTCATATGTTTTAACATCCTCAGTTCCCGGTATGTTCGCTTAGCATGGACAGCTGATTGAAAGGGCCTTGCCAATTTTTTGATGGCCACTTTCATATTATGCAAAGTATCAATGGCAGAGCTGGAAAAGTTATTTTGGATTATACATTATCAAATCTTGTTATCAGTATTATGATTATTATATTATAATTATTGATGGAATCTTTGATTAATATAGTCGTTATAATTTTTTATGTGATTATAAAATAAAAAAGTATGTGATTAAAAATAGACTAATTGCATACTAGCAGCTATTTTAAGTTTGGTATAATTTAAGTTACTCTGTATTTGTTTGTTATTTAATCAGTATAATCAATAGATAATATTTAATTAAAATTGATAGGACGTTCATGAAACCTGTTACACCCACATAAACCAGTGCTCTATTTAATTCCTTAAACATTTTTACTACTTTTATTACTTATAATCAATGCATTAAATGTGATCTTCTTTACAAAAAATAACTTAAAAATAAATACTGGCAACGTGCCTGTCCATTCTAAATAAATACATACCAAACTTGTCCGTAAGCGCCAGAACCCACAGGTGTAAGCATTTGATATCTCTCAGGTACAATCCATTCTGTTTTATTAATTTCTACTGTATGGTATCGAGGCATGGTGATCTCCTCTTCCAACAACTGCTTACAATTATATAAATAGGAAATAAACGTAAACAAAAATTAAGGTTTGCGTTGAAAAAATAATTTATCTCACTGTCACACGGCGCGACTTGCCAATTTATTGCCATTGGTATTTGGTAGCAAAATTCGACAGATAAGATAACACATTATTAAAGAAAAACTGTATTCAGTTACGCTGTATAAAAGTAAATACAGACAGGAACATTCTTTGAATTTAAATTGTACAAATATAAATAGGTTATTTATTGTCTCAATAGTTCATAAATATTTATTATATCCATAGATTTATATGGTTAAAATATAACTTAAAATTTAATAAACATCTACATCAATTTATAACATTTCACGTTGCACTATTTTTTTACATTGAGTAAAAAATCTACAAAATTGATATCATTAGCATAACTTAGATACTTTTAAGCTATATGGCTTATTACTTGGGAGTTCGAGAAATAACATAAAAAATAAAGTGCATTTATAATGTCAAAATTGACAATGTCAAATTAGAGAAAAATAGTACGAATTGGGACCAGACATCAGTTAACTGAGGATAATTAAAGTAGACAAAAATGGCACAGACAGCGGGTGTAAAGCCCATAGCCATTGCAGGTCGTGTGGCATCTGAAAGAGAAAGATGTCTTGGTATGACTGATGCTGAAAGAGCTTGGCGTAAGCAATGGCTAAAGGACCAGGTCTTAGCTTCGAATGAACCAGTTCATGTAGAAGAATATTGGAAGGAAAGAACAAATCC